>NC_141181.1:16090000-17340000 GCF_055505025.1 Bos grunniens | reverse complement strand
ACACAAAGCGGGGAGAAAAGTTGAAGGGTCTCCTCCAAATTCCCAGAGGCAGCACTGTGGATACGCCCCTTCTGGTGGACCTGTCAACAAACCCTCTCCCACCACATCCCATCTGGACAAAACTTTCCTCTCGGGTGTGATGCTGCTGGCTCTACAATACTTGTTCCACCCACCTGCAAGAGACGCTGCATATGCTGAAAGACAGTGCTGGTTTCCAAAACAAAACCAACAAAGCTCCTACCTCAGTCCCTGGCACACGGTGTTATTGATAATAAATACCTGTTTCAAATTAAAAAGTAAGGTATGAAGCACTGATATTCTGGGGTCTCTGCTTTACCATCATTACAAACAGTGTGTAATATTTTCTCCCCTTCTTCATCCTACAAACAAATCCTTAATTTAAGTAACCTAACAAAACCACAGGAACCAGTCATGTACATCTGAGTCCATGTGCTAGGCAGCCCCACGTCTTATTTTCATAATAATAATATTTCTCACCTTTCTTTTGTATTGAAAAGGTACAGTTCAGCTCAGCAAAAACTAAATCACTACTATATGCAAGGCAGGGCTTCCCTGATGGCTCAGACAGTAAAGAATCTGTCTGCAATGCAGGAGACCCGGGCTTGATCCTTGAGTCGGGAAGATCCCCTGGAGAAGGGAATGGCAACCTACTCCAGTATTCTTGCCTGGAGAATTCCATCAACAAAGGAGTCTGGTGGGCCACAGTCCATGCGGTCTCGAAGAGTCAGACACAACTAAGCAACTAACACTTTCACACTTTCAGATGCAAAGCAGACCCAGTGGGCATGAAGCTGAATAAGGCAAGAGTCCCTGCTGCTACTGCTGCTGCTGCTAAGTCGCTTCAGTCGTGTCTGACTGTGCGACCCCATAGACGGCCGCCCACCAGGCTCCCCCGTCCCTGGGATTCTCCAGGCAAGAACACTGGAGTGGGTTGCCATTTCCTTCTCCAATGCATAAAAGTGAAAAGTGAAAGTGAAGTCGCTCAGTCATGTCCGACTCTTAGCGACCCCATGGACTGCAGCCTACCAGGCTCCTCCGTCCATGGGACTTTCCAGGCAAAAGTACTGGAGTGGGGTGCCATTGCCTTCTCCAAGAGTCCCTAAGACATGTGTAATCCAGTCGGGGTGAGGGCCAGGCAGTATATTAGGGCTGCGTTTAGGAGTGAACAGGGCTGTGAAACAAGCATTTCCCCCATCTCAATAGCAGAGTCCTTTGCTATTCGTCACATGGTGATTAAAAACGACTTGGAGGTGGAAGTGATCCTAGTCGAGGCAGGGAGGGGAAAGTAAAAGGCCCCAGCCTTCCTTGTCCTGCCACAGTTGCAAATAACTAGGATACAGGAAGCACCAAGCCCAGTGCCTGCCCCCCGCCTGCAGACCCCTCATGAAGTTCTATTGAATCTGAACCACGGGTTCTTATGAAACTGTCACCGCCAGTATCTCCTGATGTGTTGTCTTCCAGTAACATCTTAAGGCTTGGTTCTGTCCCTCCTGAATAATACCGTAATATGCATGATGCTATTGACATCGCTTCCTTCTGCTCTGCCAGCCTGGGGTGAAGTGACCTAGTGTTCAGAAGAGCTCCCTCCTGGTCTGGGGCACATGGACAGGCCATTGAGTTTCTGGTGGCTTTCACCCCCTCATTAGTAAAGTGGCCGTAATAGCCCTTGCCTTCCCGAACTCCAGGTATTAAGCAAGAAACCTTGGGGAGGTTTACACGGGGAAGCCCCACAGCTGTCCTTTCGGTCTTTGTCCACAGCCAGGAGTCCACCTAGGTTCACTGCGAACCACAATGATCACTAGCTGATCTGCATACACCAGGAGCAACATACATTCACTAAGAAAGTAAAAGCGAAGTTGCTCAGTTGTGTCCGACGCTTTGCGACCCTGCGGACTGTAGCCTGCCAGGCTCCTCTGTCCATGGGATTTTCCAGGCAAGAATATTGGAGTGGGTTGCCATTTTCTTCTCCAGGGGAATCTTCCCAACCCAGGGATCAAACTTGGGTTTCCCGCATTGCAGGCAGACTCCTTACCGTCTGAGCCACAGGGAAGCCCACACTTTCACTAAAGGGTAAATGAATTCATGTGTTTGCTCTGGCTTGTATGAAATACATCAAAAATCAAGTCTTTAGGGTCTGCAGAGTTTTCTGAGGAGTCATTTTCCATAGAATACCACACGTGTGCATTTTTGTTCTCTACTGTGACTAGAATTTACTGCAGACTTCTAATTACTCTTCAATTATCTGCAGATGGGAGGGTGTATTAATAGGAAAAGCAAAGAGTGCCAGCTAAACTGGATTGCTCTCTATGTTAACTAGAAACACATGTGATCCAGAAATACAAGTCCATCAGTCATAATAGGCAAGCATTGGTGATACTTTTCCTTTTCTAGAATCAAGATACTGGAAGTGACACATCCGTTGTTTCTAAGGCACACAGGCTTCACAGTCAAGGATGAGCCTCTCTGGTTTGTGTGTGTATTAGTCACTCAGTCATGTCTGAGTCTTCGACTCCACGGACTGTAGCCCACCAGGCTCCTCTGTCCATGGGATTCTCCAGGCAAGAACACTGGAGTGAGTTGCCATTCCCTTTTTGACCACAGGATGTTCTTGACCCAGGGATCAAACCTGCATCTCCTGAGTTATAGGCAGATTCTTTACGTCTGAGCCAGTAGGGAAGCCCATCCTCTGTGGTTTAACGAGCCTCTAAGAGAGCGTCACGGTAGATAAACATTCTTCCAAGGGCATGCAGAGCAGTCCACAGAGGAAGTCTGGGTTCTGGAGCTCTTCAGTCCTGGCTGGGCCACCTCCCAGACCCAGCCCCTCCAAACCTCAGTTCCCTCATCCTTAATGCCTCACTAGTTTTCTATACTCTGTGACACCAAAGAGAGAAGACCTCTGAAAAGGTCCAATCCCATCCACATGTCTTGACCACAAATGTCCGTAACTACAAATCATCTATACCACCCACTATTCTAATTAAAAACCCTCTGGTATCACTCAGAGGGAAAGAAAATTCAGTGGCCTTCAAGAGGATGCCAGTGGAGTGAGGGCTTCTGATTAGATGCCAGCTCACCAACCGTGTATGTGCATTCACAACTGGCACCACCAATTCCATGAAGATTTAGATGAACACTAATAGGCACATCGTCTTTCCCTGGTGGCTCAGATGGCAAAGAACCTGCCTGCAACGCAACAGACCCAGGTTCAATCCCTGGGTCAGGAAGATCCCCTGGAGGAGAGCATGGCAACCCACTCCAGTATTTTTGCCTGGAGAATCCCATGGACAGAAGAGCCTGGCAGGCTACAGTCCATGAGATCACAAGAGTAAGAGTAGACACGACTTACTGACTAACTTTCACTTAACAGGCACATCCATATCTACTGGCCCTTGCTTGCCACAACTAGAGAAAAGTCCATGAAGCAATGAAGACCTAGCATAGCCAAAAATAAATAAATAAAATTATTAAAAAGAAAAAAAAGAAATAAAAAATTTAAAAATATCCATTCACTTGGTAACACAGACCAGGATTTTCCCTCCACTTGGGATAGTGTGCTTGTCCATCAACGCCCACCTCCCACCACCCCAAATGACAAACTCCTAATTCTCTCACGCCACCTCTTTCTAACCCTGATCTCCCTCTGAGTTCTGCTCCTGTAATACCTATTGCATTTATTTAAAATCAGTGCACATTTTGCCTTGTTCCATTTCTTCTCCTCTTTCCAGGCTGGGAGCTCCATGACAACAAGGTCTGATGGATCGCTTTGGGCCCCTAGACCCCGAACGTTGCTTGGAGCACTGTAAGACCTAAACACATGTCTGATCAAAGGACAAGTTATGTATTTTTAGAAGACTAAATCATAAATATTTACCGTGCTGCGTACATTGTACTGAGACAAGGAGTCAAGACTCTGGAAAAGAGAAAACACTCCTTCTGCACTCTGTGTCCACACAGGACGCTAGATAATGGGAAATCTGAAATCTAGTCTAGAGTATTCCCCCGCAAAAGCAGTAATCAGGATTTTCTTAGAAGTCTTATTACTCATCCCTCTGAAATGGCTGTCAAAATACTGAACCTTTCATCATTTCCCACACAAAGCACTGTTTTAGCAGCTGTTCTACTCAGCTATTTCTGGTGTTAAACAATCTTTGATCGCCTGAGATAACTAAGTCAAATTATGGCCCTCAGAATAACTCTTCTCTGCATCTACCTATTACATTAGCTTGGGGGCACCTTATAACATTAAAGTGCTGTTTTCAAGGAGATTCAGAAAACACGCTGCAAAACTTTAGGCCTCCCCCCGCTGTGTGCACTATGCAATGCAGACAAGAGGCATTTCCACTCCTGAGCAGCCCCTCACCCTCAGAGGAAGGGATGTGTCAGGGGAGGGTGCAACACCCACAGATGTGCCCGTGGCAACAATCAATCCATCTACTGATGACCCGGGATAATTTAATATCAAAGTGGACAAGGTCCTACAGCTCTCTCGGCCTCCCTCTATTCATTCCCTCAGCCTTCTGGCCTGTCAAAGATAGAGCCCTACAAACACCCTGCTGGAGCAGTCTGGGGAATGGGCTGTCTGCTGATACGGAAGCTACAATAGCACCTGCTAGGGAGTTCCCTGGCGGTCCAGTGGCTAGGACTCAGTGCTTTCACTGTGGTTGCCCCGGCTTCAATCCCTGGTCGGGAAACTAAGATCCCGCAGCCCACTCAGCACAGTCAAAAATACGAACAGTATCCACTCAAAAGAGTACCCGGTATGTACTGAGCACCATTGTTTCATGAAATATTTCAAAACGACAGAAAAACCCTGAAAATTACAAAATACATATCCCATCACTCCGATGTTAACAACCGGTCTTATCTGCTTAAGATTTTTTTGATGTCGACCTTTCTTAAAGTGTTTATTGAATTTTTTACAATATTGCCTGCTTTATGCTTTGCTGGTTTATTTGTTTGTTTTTGCCTGGAGGCATGTGGGATCTCAGCTCCCCCACCAGGAGTCAAAGCCCTTGCATTGGAAGATGAAGTCCTAACACCTGACCTTTAGGGAAGTCCCTGGTTTTTTTTTTTTAAGAAAACATCACACACCCAGCAAAGCTCCCCTCTTTGTGTTCCCTTCAATCCTATTTTCCTCCCCATTCACCACCCTCCAGTACTTCCCTTCCAACCGCCGAGGGGGCACCCGAACCCCTCCAGTATTTTTACTCTTCCCATCCACGGCCTTATACTTTTATTGGCCCCACGTACACACATGAATCTATCAATAATTTAGCACTGATGTATATTTAAAATTTTACATTAATAACAGAGTTGATATTTTTCTGCAATCTTTTTTTTACCCAATGATATGTTTGTAAAAATTACCCAGGTTATTCTTATAAATCTGATTTATTCATTTTGAATATTGTATAATAGTCTGAAAGATGATGCTGTGAAAGTGCTGCACTCAATATGCCAGCGAATTTGGGAAACTCAGCAGTGGCCACAGGACTGGAAAAGGTCAATTTTCATTCCAATCCCAAAGAAAGGCAATGCCAAAGAATGCTCAAACTACCACACAATTGCACTCATCTCACACGCTAGGAAAGTAATGCTCAAAATTCTCCAAGCCAGGCTTCAGCAATATGTGAACCGTGAACTTCCTGATGTTCAAGCTGGTTTTAGAAAAGGCAGAGGAACAGAGATCAAATTGCCAACATCCGCTGAATCATGGAAAAAGCAAGAGAGTTCCAGAAAAACATCTATTTCTGCTTTATTGACTATGCCAAAGCCTTTGACTGTGTGGATCACAATATACTGTGGAAAATTCTGAAAGAGATGGGGGAATACCAGACCACCTGATCTGCCTCTTGAGAAATCTGTATGCAGGTCAGGAAGCAACAGTTAGAACTGAACATGGAACAACAGACTGGTTCCAAATAGGAAAAGGAGTTCATCAAGGCTGTATATTGTCACCTGGCTTATTTAACTTATATGCAGAGTACATCATGAGAAACGCTGGACTGGAAGAAACACAAGCTGGAATCAAGATTGCCGGGAGAAATATCAATAACCTCAGATATGCAGATGACACCACCCTTATGGCAGAAAGTGAAGAGGAACTCAAAAGCCTCTTGATGCAAGTGAAAGTGGAGAGTGAAAAAGTTGGCTTAAAGCTCAACATTCAGAAAACGAAGATCATGGCATCCGGTCCCATCACTTCATGGGAACTAGATGGGGAAACAGTGGAAACAGTGTCAGACTTTATTTTTCTGGGCTCCAAAATCACTGCAGATGGTGATTGCAGCCATGAAATTAAAAGACGCTTACTCCTTGGAAGAAAAGTTATGACCATCCTAGATAGCATATTCAAAAGCAGAGACATTACTTTGCCAACAAAGGTCCGTCTAGTCAAGGCTATGGTTTTTCCTGTGGTCATGTATGGATGTGAGAGTTGGACTGTGAAGAAGGCTGAGTGCCCAAGAATTGATGCTTTTGAACTGTGGTGTTGGAGAAGACTCTTGAGAGTCCCTTCGACTGCAAGGAGATCCAACCAGTCCATTCTGAAGGAGGTCAGCTCTGGGATTTCTTTGGAAGGAATGATGCTAAAGCTGAAACTCCAGTACTTTGGCTACCTCATGCGAAGAGTTGACTCATTGGAAAAGACTCGAATGTTGGGAGGGATTGGGGGCAGGAGGAGAAGGGGACGACAGAGGATGAGATGGCTGGATGGCATCACTGACTCGATGGACATGAGTCTGAATGAACTCCGGGAGTTGGTGATGGACAGGGAGGCCTGGCGTGCTGCGATTCATGGGGTCGCAAAGATTCGGACACGACTGAGCGACTGATCTGATCTGATCTGATCTGATAATAGTCTGCTGTTTAAATATACTGTAACTTACCCATTTTCCTAATAAAGAACATTTGGGTTTATCTCTATATTTTTTCTTTTGCTGTGATGGGCACTGCAGTCATTCTCTGTACATGATCCTTAAGTATGTAAGCACTTTCTTTAAAATGAAATTGTTGGGTCATAGGCTACATGTGTGTTGAAACCTTATTAGTTATTACAAAACTGCTTTCCAAAGTGATTGTGTCAATTTACACTCACACCAGGAAATTTACATTATACCACGGAAGGAAGAGAATATCTGTGTATCCTTAATATCTCCAACAGTATTATGAAATTAAAAAAAATTTTTCAACCATCTCAAGGGTGAGAAACAGTATCTGTTCTTGAAATTTGCATTTTCTGATGATTAATAAGTTTCTTCCCTGTTTATTGGTCATTCCAGTTCCCTATTCTGAGTTACTTACCTTTCCTACTGTGCTGACATTTGCTGAAATTTCTAGGTCAGAAATTCAGAGTTTATTATTTAGAGTCTTCCACTCATATATACACTGGATTTCAATTCACTTCAGCAAATACACTCAGATATTTTTAAAGCCAGAGAGGCAATATACTTGGATTTACTTTTCTGTTACATTTGGATTTACATCTCTGTATTTGTTCTATATAAATGCAAGACCTTGAGATCAGTATTTGCAAGGCCCTCTTTTTCCTTCCCATGTAAGGTTTCTACAGGTCACAGGCTCCCATCTGTCCTCCTGCTGCTGCCTCTATGTTACTGGTACCTAGCATGTATGTCTTAGCACTTAGGTGGACTGTGATAATAGGCAGAAAGCTCTTAACCGATAACAGGGCTTCCCTGGTGGCTCAGATGGTAAAGAATCTGCCTGCAATGCAGGAGACCCCAGTTCCATCCCTGGGTTGGGAAGATACCCTGGAGAAGGAAATGGCTACCTACTCCAGTATTCTTGCCTGGGGAATCTCATGGATGGAGGAGCCTGGTCACAACTCAGAGACTTGCACACACACACACACACACACACACACACACACACACGTTTTTAAACAATATCTAGAAGCAGTTGCTGATAGATACATATATCAACACCAGCCACATCATAATTTTTACACGTCTCTGAATAAATCTCGTTTGCTTGTTTGTTTCTAAAGCCTTCGAGGCTTTGCCCAAGTTGTTTTACTTGATTGGAATGCCTTTTTTTTCTTTCTGGAAAATGTCTATTTCCCTCAATAGCCAGGTCAAGTCACCTAAAGCATTTGTTTTACTCTTTTCACACACTCTCCCCATCCTCTCAACACTCCCAAATCTCCTAACAATTAACTATTCCCTTGTCTGTGATCTGCTGACCACTTTGCACTTCACATTACTAAGGCAACTGTTACACTGCTTCCTACCAGGGAAAAAAGTGGTTTCTTCTCTCTGGGCTGTCAGTTCCTTGAGGTAGGCACGGCCTTATTTATCCTGGAATTCCCAAAGCCTGGAATAATGTCCCCCACATCATGCTGAATATTTACAAAATGGGCCACAAAGTTTTCAACCTGATGGACACTGGGAGAAACCAAGAATTATTTCCAGAGTTTATTCATCTCTGTCCCACAGGCCCCAATATAACAAGTTCTAGTAAACTGGCTATAAATAATTAAATTTGCCTATGAATCAGACAAGAAAAGGGGACCAAGACTTGAGAAAAAGGCTAGAAAATCCCATCTCAGAGAGTGAGGGGGGTGATACAGTCCGAACTCAGATCTGAAACTGAAATTCATCATGGGAAATTAACTTCTCTAATCTCTGGAAGTAATCTGTCACTTTTTAATGAATATTGACAATGATCTGGAATGAAGGTGGATCGAGACTAGAGCTATTACTATTTAGGGAAAGCATTGTCTTTCCATTCTCCTACTTTTGGCAAGTAGTCCAGAGATTAGCAGTTGTTGCCAAAAAAACATAAGAAAACTCAAGGATTTAGTCAATTTCAACTGTTGCATCCGCCACATAGGCTGGTAAACACTCTGTTTGCACTACCATACAGGCCAGGAGACCAGAAGAGAGATGAAGGAACTGGCATGTGTAGACAGCCTCGAAGGGAAAGGCTGGAATTGCCAGGTGAGAGTTGGCTCCCTACCTATACCTGCACCTCAGCTTGTAATGCCCCCAGTGTGATGGCCCACCCGGACTATGGCAGGCCAGTCACAGTGGGTGTGAGAGAGAAATCCAGGCGGTGGCTGTCTCTGACGAAAGAGGTAAGGGTCCTGGAGGTTTAGCGGGGTGATGTGGCTGCGGCTGGAGATGGAGACAATGTGTTTCTCAGTGTCAATAACCTCAAAGACTCTAACAGCCTTTCTCAGACATAAGTACCGCTGGCTCAAAGGCAGAGGCCAGTCCAAAGCTGGGATTCTACTTTCAGCTCAGAACAGTCTAGGAGTGTTCTGTTTTCATAAATGTTGCTTATTTTCCAACTCCTCTAGCATATTTAGGTAGAAAACGGTTTCTCAACATGGTTCAAGCCACGATTACTGGTAGAAACAGGCCACTTATGACTCTCCCATCTCACCTACACTGCTGCCTTTCAGGACACAAGTCCAGCCAGGTGTATATCACAACTGCAGTGAAATCAGCAAGTCAGGGGC
This sequence comes from Bos grunniens, assembly GCF_055505025.1. Lineage (NCBI taxonomy): Eukaryota > Metazoa > Chordata > Mammalia > Artiodactyla > Bovidae > Bos > Bos grunniens. The sequence goes on along the minus strand of NC_141181.1, from coordinate 17,330,498 downwards.
TTCCCAGGTGACTCAGGAGGTAAAGAATCTGCCTGCCAACGCAGGAGACACAGAAACTGCAGGCTGAATCCCTGGGTTGGGAAGATCCACCACAAGAAGAAATAGCAACCCACTTCAGTGTTCTTCCTGGAAAATTCCATAGACACAGAGCCTGGCAAACTACAGTCCATATGGTCGTAAACAGTCAGACACGACTGAGCACAGCAGCAGGACAAGTTACTAGAGGGAAGGGAGCCCATCCACACACACACACACACACACACACACACACACACGACCTTGTGACCATTTGTGGAAAGATCAATTAATGAGAATTCTGCTAATGGAGGAAATACATTGCTGATTCTGTCAGTTAGGACAGTACTTTATTCCTGGTAAGAATCAGTTTGTTTCTGGTATCCAGTATGTTGCAGACTGAGACTTTTGTAAAGTACAGAGCCCACGAAATACTAAAATATAGCTACAGAATATAAAAAGAGACAAAGAAAATAAAAACCTCCGATTTTTTCATAATATAACAGACAAATGGCTCTAGCTTTCTAAATGCTTAATCTCAATTTCTATTCTTTAGCTCAAGGCAGCTGAAACAAAAAGGTTGCAAAACAGGCACTTTAAATAGCACTGCATTGCTGAAGGGGAGGCTGAGGAACTGTTTACTAGAATCACGTATCAAGAGTACATTTAATTCTATAACTTTTTATTTGGGAAATGAAAAAAATTATCGCTCTGCCACTGCAAACTAAAATAAAATTGCACAAAATCATTTCTCACTTGAAAGCAAGAATGTGCTATGTGCTAAGTTGCTTCGGTCATGTCTGAATCTGTGTAGCCAGACAGACTGTAGCCGGCCAGCCTCCTCTGTCCATGGGATTCTCCAGGCAAGAATACTAGAGTGGGTTTCCATGTCCTTCCTCCAGGGGATCTTCCCGACTCAAGGATCGAACCTACGTCTCTTACCTCTCCTGCACTGGCAGGCGGGTTCTTTACCACTAGGACCACCTGGGAAGCCCCAGTACATGAATAAGGAAAGGCATGAGGTTTGTGTCCTACATTTGTCTTAAGGGGCCTGGGTTTAAAAGTGAGGAGAACCAGCCTGAAACTAACATTGTGTATGTCAATTCTACTTCAATTTTAAAAAATAATAAAAAATAAGTACAAGTGTGAAGAATCTGAACTAGCTGATTTGGTGATCTCTGAAGAGACCCTTGAATCATTTCTTACCAAGAGGGGAGCAGGCTCGAGGGGATTGAATGATGAGGCTCAGAGAGGCGGGGCACCCTTTCTGCAGTGTTTCAAACTAATTCTGGATCGCAGGCAGGGTCTTTGTGCCCAGAAAAGTTAGGGCTCAAAATATATGTTCATATTTGCCACAAAAGATGAAACACAGGCTGGTTTACAATTGAACAAACAGGGCAGAAATCCGAAATCGGAAGAGCATTTCGCCCGCAGAGCCTCTGTCAAGTAGCCAATTAGTTCTGAGCTGCTCAAGCCTCCCAAGCACCCTGGAAGGCCAAGTCTTACAGGAGTTGTTCCACTTCACCCTGCAGGCCAGTCTCTTAAAGTCACATGCACCTTCTTCTCCTGCAGAAAAGGGAGTGCAGGTGGAATTGATTTTTCCTTCTCTTTGGAGGTGGTGTCTGAGAAGGAACTGTTAAACTATCTCTTTAACACTGTACTTCACACGATCGTTGAGACCAATAACACAATTTGTGGGGCCCTGTGCAAAATGAAATGCAGGTACTCTATGTCAAAAATTCTTAGGAATTCCTAGACAGCCACAGTAGAATAGTAAACCAAGCCTTGGGCTCTTCTAAGAGTGGGTCCCTGTGCACCAGCATGGACCACACATCCAGGGAGCGGTCCTCACCCTGGCAGTGCAGGGCTGATGTCATCTCCACAGACAGGCTTGTTGTTCTCAGACTTTAATCAGGGATTCAGGTCTACTCTGATCTAGACCACTGAGGACAATGGACTGGATTTATTCAGAAGCACCCGAGGCACCTGGGTGATCCAATTCCTCAGATAAGCTCTCAACCCAGGAAGAGGAAGACAGATGCATATTCATGATATTTATATGATGGGAAGGTGTACTGATTCTCATCTTGTCTACAGAAGTAGCTCTAAATACCTGAAACTGATGACTCAAGGTCAGCCAAGGTCAGGCATGAGAGCAAGGATGCAGGAGTCCTTTTGGTGCTGGGTGGAGCAGTTTACTAGTGAGAAGCCCACTGCTTCTAAGAGACAAACCGCACCCACCACCTCGAGGAAACCTGAGTGTCATGGTCCTAGGACCCCTTCTGTCGGGTGGGCGGACTTTGCAGAAGCCACTCACTGTCCCAAAACAACTGCCTACCTTCCTCCTAATACAGCTAACCTCTTCTCCACAGTGAAATAATATCACGTCCCTGGTGGCTGTTCAGTAAAGAATCTGCCTGCCAATGCAGCAGACACAGGTTTGATCCCTGGGACGGGACGACCCCTTGGAGAAGGAAATGGCAACCTGCTCCAGTATTCTTGCCCCAAGACTTCCATGGACAGAGGGGCCTGGTAGTCTACATTCCACGGGGTCACAAAAGAATTGGACACGCCTTAATGACTAAACAACAATAGAAACAGTTATGGATTTAAAATTACATTCATAGTCAGTGATCTAGAATGTCTATATATATTCCAGAACACCTATACAATATGTAGACATTAAAGTCATATCCTCAAATAATTATTTAATGAGATGGCAAAACATATTTAGTATGCTATGTGAAAAAAAACCCACAAAGCTCTATTTTGTCCTATATGTTCTGTATGTAACTGTCAAGTTACAAGTACAATATTATCTATGCTATGAATTATAACATTTTTAAAGATTACAAAAATGAACATATTGGTGGATAAAACAATTTTACTTCCTTTTGTGTTGTTTAAAAGTTTCTAAAAGTTTCTGAAATGTACATTCAATATTTTTATGATAGAAACATTTTTTTGGTTGTTTTCTCAATTACTTCCAGCCTTCTATTTTGGGCTTTCTTTACTCAAAGAGAGATCAAGGCATCAAGTAAACAGATGACTACTGTGTTTACATTAAGGCTGTTCCTTCACAACCACAGGTTAGTAATCTTGTTGCTAGGATGCAATATGCCAGCTAGGGGTCAATACTGGAATGAACGGCATTCTCAAAATACACTCCAACGGACAGGGGTCTGTCCTTATAGACATTTTTTTTTTTAACTTCATTTTTTTCCCTTTAGTATATAATGCACAGAATACAACAAACTGATACATATTCATACATATGGGGCTTAACTCAGTTGTAGTGACTAGCTGTTTCACAACTGCTAAGTCACTTCAGTCGTGTCCGACTCTGTGCAACCCCATAGACAGCAGCCCACCAGGCCTCCCCGTCCCTGGGATTCTCCAGGCAAGAACACTGGAGTGGGTTGCCATTTCCTTAACTAGCTTATCTTAAATCAGAAGATTATAGACCTAAATTTAAAACCATAAAAGTTAAATGAATGAAATTAGTTTCGCTACTTTCATCACTGAGTATTCATTATATTTTAAGTACCCACAGTGTTGCCTTTAGCTACTCATGAGCAAGGCGAACGATCAGGCAATATGCATTTATACCTACACAAGAAATGGCTGGAAGGATCAAACTGTCTATAATGGTTCTCTTTGGAGAATGACAGCAGTATGAAGAGATGCTCCACAGGGAAGGAACGAGGGAACTCTTTTTTGACTATTAGAACTGTATTTTTCAAAGTAATAATTATGCTGTTGGAACTATACTTTGTAAAACTTTGTACTCATAATTATTGACAATGTGCATATATTATAATAAAGCTATAATAAAAGAATTAATAAAGGAATACAAAATATCATGATGAAAATCCTGCCTTAAGACTTCACAAAAGATGTGACTGTAACCAATCAGCTCCTGTTATTTTGTAATGGGCACTGGTCACCCTAAGAACTGGTTCTCCTTAGGATTCATGCCATGCATGGAGGTGAACAGGAGGAATGTCACACTATACAAAATTAGGTTGCCTTTCACCAGAGATGATGACCAGGGCAAAAACACAGGGCTTGAGTGTGACCTAAGTATAAGATGAGCCTGGCCAGTCCATCCCTTCATCTTAAGGGAATCTGAGCTGAGACAGATTATGAGCAAAGCCAAGCAGTTACAGATGGAAGCTGAAAGAATTCCATGACGAGGGAAGGCAGCAAACAAGCCAGATGTCACAGAGGCAAAAACACTGAACTAAAGAAAAGATACAAAGCAGAGGCTGAGGAAGCCAGGTATCCTCAAGAGAAAAGAGCAGAAATGTAGAGGGCAGATGAGCAGGACCCAAGATAAGGAGCTGAGGGGAAGGCGGGGAGCCACTTCTTACTGTCACAGGCCTCCTGTTGAGTCTCCAGGCCTGGGTCCAGGTCATATGTATCCTGGCAAGGAATCCAGGTACCTGAGGTGACCTGAGTCTCTGGTCCTTGTAACCAGAAGTGTCCAACTAAAACCTAACTCCATCTGGCTCTATCTAAGACGGACTTTGAATAAATGTTCTCTTCTGTACGACAGCAAGGCAAGTGTTATATAAGAAAATGCCAAGGCATTAACAGCAGTTTAATAATATGCTTTCCAGCTGTGCATCCAAATATTCCAGAACAGATAAAAATAGTGGCTGCAGAACTGTAATTAAAACAGTCAGGCTATTTACAGGGGAGAGGTACAGTAGCAGCCTGGCTCCATCACTGGACGTGACTTTTTCACTTTGAGAGCATCCAACTCCACCCACAAGCCCTCTTCAGAAGAATCTTGGTTCTAGCTTAGCCTCAAGTCACCTGGACAAGACTAAGGGCTATTTCACAGAGACACTTCAGCTTGTAACGGATCAAGTGAAAGTAATCTTCACTTGAGGTCCAGATAAAGCTTTAAAGAGAAAACCGAGCTGGGAGGACCAGAAAATAAACAGAACATCATGGCACCAGAACATCTCCCACCAACAAGTGGGAGAAGTCAGAGCAAGAAACCTGCCAAAGATGATCTGACTTTGCAAAGCTGGTGTTGTGCAGTGGCAAGTAATGCCCGTATTTCATCAGACTGCGTATTATGACCTGATGTATTTTCCAATATATGTAAATGACCTGCAAATGTAGGTGAGTCCCTTATGGAATATATTAAACCCAATTAAGATTTCTTAAGAAATAGTTCAAGGATGGCCTCAAAAGTCCTTATAAATTTCTCTGAAAAATATCAATAATGGATGGCAAAAAAAAAGAAAAAAAGGATCTCTGGCAATAAGAAAAACAATGGACTGGAGGTTGGGGGGCTTCTTTGCAAAGTGATTTCAAAATCATTTCCAAGATACTGTTCTTTTTTCATGCTATCAACCAGACATAATAGACATAGAGAAGGATGCAAACCAACTATGTAATTTTATCAATGTCACTGACTCACTGTATCTTCAAGCAGAGACTGAAGAAATATGAAAAGTAGGGGGAATTGTTTTTTATATTATTATCTTATTAATGAATGGGGAAAATAAAAGTAGTGAAAGTCAGGCTTTGTTTCCTTCACCCAGAACTACATCTTCTGTACCCAGCTTTTTAATCTCCAAGCAAAAGTGATACACGCACACACAGATGTATATACATACGTGTCATATGCACACAGATATATGCATACACATTAACTGTACCATGCTCATTTAAAGCATGCCAATTCAAAATGAGTTTAGAGTTGCTATGTCTTCTGGCAGTCTTGATTCCAGCTTGTGATTCATCCAATCCAGCATTTTGCATAATGTGCTACTCTACATATAAGTTAAATAAGCAAGGTGATAACTTACAGCCTTGACATACTCCTCTCCTGATTCTGAACCAGTCTGTTGTTCCATGTATGGTTCTAACTCTTGCTTCTTGTCCTGCAGGTGTGGCTTTTTTTAAAAAAAATCTTTATATTCGGATTTCTATTGTTGGATTTAATGAAACACAATATGTGATAAAAGAATAAGATTACATGAAAATCAGCATTTCAAAACTTTGAAAAAAGATAATCACAGGCAGGAACTCCTTTTATGCCAGTGTTTCTCAACCAATACGCTTTTTGAAAACACTTAAAGACGTTCCACACTCTCTTCCTTAGATTTGTTTATTCAACCCTAAACATCCTGACTGGAAAGAATCAGCATATGTTCCCTGAAATCAGAAGATACAGACAGAAGATTTTGGCCCTAATTTTCTGCCACTTGTATTGAGAGAGACAAGAGGGAGAAACAGAGGGAAAGAGGAAAGTCCAAGTTTTAAAAAATTTTGAGTTGGAAATTAACAATATGGAAGATGCGTCTTCAAACTGCACAGGCTTCCTGTTCCAGAGCTAGTACATAGATGATTCTAGAATGCTAATGACTCTTCCTTGATGGCTAATTCACCAGCCTTTATGCTTTACGACACGACTCCCCTTTCCCTATTGTGACAATATCTCATTTACAACTTGCAGACTAATTTCCCAGCAGTGTGTCAGCTACAACCAGAAATAGCAAGAAAGATACTGGACCCAAGGTGCTGAGTGAGTCCAAGGCCCCACTGAGAAGCAGACAGAGTGAGGCATCCCAGCACAGCGCTTCCAGCTTCAGAACTTCTCCTTTGCTGGCTGAGGGCCAGGGCCTCTGAAATCTAGAACGCAGATCAGGAAAACAGATCCTTTCCACGGCATGGATCAAAGCATGGTCAAACCATGGTCACGGCATGGTCAAAGCATGAAGATTCTGTGAATGGCGGAGGCCTGTGCTTCATGCACTGCAGTTTTCCAATGGGTGCAGCTAGTGCATTCTCTGAGATAGTAAAGCGGGGTTCACGATGAGCCGGTGCCCAGCCCTCAATCCCCTGTCATGACAAGGCTTCCCAGGTGGTGCCCAGGAACAGTGACACACGCTGGACAGCACACAGGCTCCTCAGCCCTGGGGGCAGCTGAGTGGGGCCTGACCCCGTGTGTGCTGCATATACTGAAAGAAAGGGAAAAGTGAAAGTCGCTCAGTGGTGTCTGCTGCTAAGTCAATTTAGTCGTGTCCAACTCTGTGTGACCCCATAGACGGCAGCCCACCAGGCTCCTCTGTCCCTGAGATTCTCCAGGCAAGAACACTGGAGTGGGTTGCCATTGCCTTCTCCAATGCATGAAAGTGAAAAGTGAAAGTGAAGTCGCTCATTCATGTCTGACTCTTCACGACCCCATGGACTGCAGCCCACCAGGCTCCTCCGTCCATGGGATTTTCCAGGCAAGACTACTGGAGTGGGGTGCCATTGCCTTCTCAGTGGTGTCTGGCCCTTTGCAATTCCATGGACTGTACCCTGCCAGGCTCCTCTGTCCATGGAATTCTCTAGGCCAGAATACTGGAGTAAGTAGCTGTTCCCCCCTCCAGGGGATCTTCCCAACCCAGGGATCAAAACCAGATCTCCCACACTGCAGGTGGATTCTTTACCATCTGAGCCATCAGGGAACCATTTCCTAGGTGTGCCTTGATGTGAAAATAGGTGAAAACTCTCGATTAGACTAAACAAAGCACAATAAACTGCCGAGGTCCAGCCCCGGCTGATCCAGGGTATATGAAGGAGAGATGGCTTCGGCGATCTATTTATTTATTTATCAAAGATACAAAGAGTAATAGAATGAGGATAGCTCAGTAGGAAAATTCAGTGGAGAAAAGAAGCTGAGTAGCTTGGTTTATGTGGAAAATCAATATAACCCGTGACACCAGGTTAGCTCTGACCACGGAGGCCGCAGGCGCCCTCTCGAATAGCGGAAGGTGCCCCACCTTAGACACCTTCTCGAGTGGGTCTTAGAAGCCCAGGCAAATAAATGGTCGCAGAGGATATCCACGCTCCAGATGGAGACTCAGCTGGAAGTTAAGGGGAAGAATGACATGGGGAGACCAAGCTTTGGTGAGCAAGGCCCGTAGCTTTATTTTCAACAGGGGCTTATATACCCTAAGTTACACATAGTGGATAATAGGGGATGTAAAGTCAGCAGTCTTTGATCCTTATCAAAAACCAGGGTTTCTTTCCTGCAAATTTATCGTATACAAATGGTTTAGGTAATTTACATCATCTTCTGGCCAGAAGGCCTATTAACATTTTATGACCCTTGACAAAGACTTATCAACAAAGACTTATTTTCTCCAAGAGTAATTATTTTAAGGTTTGGCGCCATCTTCCGAAGATAAAATTGCATTCCTATAGGGTGGATGTGTAATGGGTTTACAACAAAGGAAAGAATTTATTACCTTAAGGGTCTAAAGTTACTAACACCAAGGCCACTACTTATTTTTTCTACATACCAACTATATTAATTAATACACATTCAAGAATACAATACAGGGGATGTGAAAACTTGGCAACAAGCATTGGCTCATCAATGAAATCTTTTACTAGTTTTATTCTGACAGTTTCTAACTCTCTGAGAGGCTCTAAGCTATTTGAATATCTTAAGCTTCCAGTGCCTCTCGAGGCTGGGAGACTGTAAACAATCGTATGCATAGCTGTAGGAGTCCGGGTAAACTTGTTAGGAGAGTTAGAGAGCCATCTGAGGGGTTTGGATTTAAACTCTCCTAATTGCCCAGGAACTTTATTAATTGGAGCTGTAAGTTAACTCTTTGACAGAGAGAGCGAGATGGTGGTGGGGGACAGCCCCCAGTAAAGTCAGAGGTGAGAGCACAAAGCAATAAAGTAGGCAGACTCTGTTTTTTTGGGGGGTAGATGCTCGAGAATATCCAGCGGGACTCCTGAGGCTCGATCCCGCCTTTGCGTATGCCGAGCGTCCTTCCTCATGACCTTTGTCACGAGTGGAATGTCTCTCGATGGCTCCCAGCAATAAACATTTCAGATTAATACCACATTACAAAATTTCTATACATTTAATTTTGATACATACTGACATCATGCAACTGAACTGATAGTATGGAGTTTTCCAAGAATTTGCCTACAAAGTTACACTAAACATGCTTTATTTTATTTAAATGCTATGGACATATGTTTTCTTTTTTATAGGAAAATAGTACATCTAGCTATGTTCACTATGTACATTGGGAGGTAACTCATGTGACATGTGCCTGATCTTTACTTCTCTTTGGGCTTGTTCTTGGAAAATTTTTATTAGGACAGAAAAATCCCCTCCTTGTAAATGTTTTGGGATCCTTAGTCTGTGTTTCTCTGAATGGACACTGAGTAAATGTGAGTCAGAGCCTCCATGTAACCAGTGCCTCCCCAGAAGGCCCAGTGAATAAATGACCACAATCACTGAACGCTTTCATAGTAAGCAAGCCAAATGATTAAGAAATTACCAATATACCTATTTCAAATAATTTCCAAAAAGTTCATCAGGGAAACCACCTAGGAAAAAAAAAAAGAAAACTAAGCTCTTTTAAATTTGTGAGAGTGCCAGCAATACAAGGGAAATGTTTAGATGGCATGGGTCTATCTCCTTGATGGGAATGGGAATGTTTCTAACATGGCAGGGCCCACCCAGTGTTGTGCAAAGTAATTGGAGGTGGTGGATTCAAGTTCCCACTTCCCCACTCATGAGCTGTGTGACTTCAGACAAGTCACTTGTTCTCTCTGAGCTACAGCTAACTGCCACTAAGTCAGGGATCATTTATGTTCCCTGCCCATCTCCCAGGGTTGCTGGGTAAATTCAGGTAACATATAGTTCAAGGAAGATGACACTCTACATGAACTGCGGAGTATCTTGTCTATGTAATTTATTCAGGATTAAAAAAAAAAGTTTAATTTTACAGCATGAAAGGGGCAGTAGATCACAAATCTTCCATCTTCCATTACAAAGGAGACTGAGCAGCGGGTGAAAAAGCGCTGGTCATGGTTATGTTTTGAATCTTAGGAAATAGTCATCACGGTTATGAGTGCCTAGAAGAGGTGAAGGAATGAATACGGTCCCATTCCTGGAGGCACGGTGTTCATCTTTGTCATCACGAAACAAACACCGAGCCGCCATGGAGATGAGGCTGGCCACTGGAAATATAACCGATCTCCGCTGTCTTTGAGGACCCAGCTGGGAAGGCAGAAGCAGCACATACAACAGCAACCATTAAAATGCTCATTGGCCCAGTCAGTTCAAAGGTACATAGAATGGATCTCCAGGGTGATCACCCGGAGCTGGGGTGCTCACTCAAGAGTGTTCCGCACAGCGTCCTGGCGTTGGGCTCAGTAGAAGACAGCATTAAAAGCACCAAGAACGTGGGTGGAATCCCCATTTGACTTGCATCCAAGGGTCATGACTTTGAAGCCGGGTAATATACACTTTGGAAAAGTCACAATTTCTTCATTCATACAACGAAGGTGATAGTACTCCTGATGGGGTTGCGGTGGCGATCAAAGCAGAGAAGGCGTATGGAACATTCGGCCAGCCCATGGCGCTTGGTATAAGTGTTCAGTGACAGTCCTAACCAAGGAGGCTGCCTGCCTGAGTGTGGCAAGGTGACCCAGCACAGTGGGAAGGTACAAGGCATGTTTGGGGAGTGACAGCAGCTTTGGAATAGAGATCAGACTGTGGTTGGGCAGCCCTGTGCTGCACCGTCTGGACTTTATTCTACCAATGAAAGTTCCGGGACTGGGGGAGGGGCTGGGAGTCACACAGATTGTGTAGAAACCCTTTTGATGACAGCGTGTAGTTGTTAGGGAAGGGGTGACAGAAGCAGGAAAGCCAGTTGGAAAACTTTATGAGGAGAAGGTGATTTATTGAGCCCCTTTATACTAGTAACTGTCCTTATACAAAATCACCACTTTAATTCTTGCAAAAACCCAGGTGCAGTCCCCATTTCACAGATGAGCAAGTGGAGGCTCAGAGACATTAAGCGAGGGAAGCCAGGATCCATTTACCTGTCCAAGCAAGTCCACTAAGCTGCTTCCCACACACAGGATGACAAGGGCCTTGGACTGGTAGGTGCAGCAAGAGAAACTCAGTACCACTGTGTTCCATGGGTGGAAATATTGGCCACTCCAGGCAAAGGGGTAAATTTTCTGCTGTTTTTATTTCTATTAGGGAGAAGCCTTCTTAATCTGCTTTTTCTCAGAGGGGACTAACCTTTCAAGAGCTGGTTTCCCTGGTGGCCCCAAAGCTTCTGACAATACTGGCAAGTTCAGGCCTCACAAGTTTAGTATTTTCTGTTTATTCTCCAGAATGGAATGATGGACCCTGTGACTGAGACCGGAGACCAGCTCCTGTGGAACACTAGAGCGGAGCCACGGTGGTCCAGGTAGCCTGCCCACAGCACAGCTTGTTCCTAGAAAGTGCTTTCCCTGTGAGATAAATGATCTTACTAGGGACCAGGCTTCGAAGGAAGTTTCCAGAATTACCCTGACACCTAACTTGCAACACAACTAGACCCAAAAGGTGGGAAAGACTCTAAGGGTCTCAAGGGCCTGGGGAACAGAGTTCACATTTCCATTAGAAGACTTGTTTATACTCCGATTGGAGAAATGGAATGAAATGTACTCTATATGCCAAGCACATACATATATTTTCCCAACTGACCTTAAAGGAACAACTAAACAACACCAATAATGGTGTTGCTACCCTGATCACTTTACATGCATTTTTAAATTAATCCTCACAATATCCGATGACATGAATGCAGCTCTTATCCCTATCGGATGGATGAGACCGTGGGCACATGCCTCAGAAATACAGAAGGAGCTGGGGCAATGCAAACCGCACCCAAGTGTGGTTGCTGAAATCCTTTCCATTAACCTTTGCATCTGTTTCTACAAACAGGTAAATCATGGTCATAATAAAACCAAGACCAAAAATGTATTTATTCAGACTGAACTGAGGTCAGAGACCTAAATGTTCATTTATCATCCAATCATTCGTTCACCCAGCAAATATTTACACAGTGACTTAACATATATCTGGTATTGGGCTGTCATGGCAATGTTATGTTGATCTTAAGAAGCCTTTGGCTTAGTGGAGAATATGGCAAATAATATATGACAGATAATGCTATGATTTTGACCTAAAACTATAATTCTTAAAAGTGGTACCATTGTATAGTTTCTTTTCACTTTTTGACTGTTATTAAAACAGACCTTATTTTCTGCTCCATGCTGGAGTTAGCTGTTTGTTTTCATTTTACTTTGAAAAGACTCCTAACACCATTTGGTCTGAGTGTGCTCCCCATAGCCTTCCTTCTCAGACCACTGGCTGTTATCTCTCCTCCCCAGTCACTGAATCATGGCTAATGACTCTTTGGGGTTCTCACTCCCTCTTTCCCCCTTGCCCGCCTCTTTGCCTCCCTCTTCTTTTATTTCTTTCAACCTCCTTTGGTGGAGTGGAGCTTTTTATTTTCTTAGACTATTAAATTACATTGTATGATGGAAATCATGGTACCTATTCATTAGTGTTCTTTCAAATAACAAAGGCCTGACTATGCCTCAGTGGTTATGGCGTTCTGAATTACAAACTCTAATAACTCCCAGTAATTACCCCTTCTATGCCTCTATGCCATACACTCACAGCTTCTCTTCTAAAGGTCCTGGGTGGCTGGCATAAAGAAAAAGATGCTAAGGACACTACTCACACTACACCATACACTACAACTTAATCATTATGGTCTTCTTTAAAGGATTTAATATGAGAAGGCATCACCAACAGAGTCAGGCTCCAACTAACTGATTCACATCATTACTTTCCAGTCTTTGACAGCTTCCTTCCAATCTAGACAGGCCCTTAGAACAACTGGAATCAAAAAATATTAATGCATAGGCTCCATAAAAATGTCAAGGTTAATGATCAAAGTGCTACCTTTTAACTATACAAGTAATATGACTTTCTGGAAAGAAAGAAAGAAAACAGGTAACAAAAAAAAAATCACAAAAATAACAAATGCTGGTATATTTGTGGAAGGGCCTGATTGATGCAAACAGGCATGATCATCGGAAGGTCACCATTGTTTCCAGGGTCAGCAGGCCATTCCTGCTCTACCCTTCCCTCTTACTACCCTCTCAAAAAAATGCCCAAGAAAAAGAAATACGATACAGGCTAAGGACGGAGTTGGTCTGTTACTGGTTCGATAGACAACTGAAAATAGCCTTGTCAGGCTTTAAGTCTCCAAAGCTATGCTCTAGGCAAGAATGACATAGGATGAGCCATGGTGAGTGCCAAGGTCATGGGGCTATGATACAACCCAGCCCAGGAGAGCAGACTAAGCACTGGTGAGTCAGTGTCTTTAAAAGTTCTTTTTTTCTTTTCAAAATTCCTATTGAATCTATGAGTGGGAAGGCTTCCTAGCCCTGCCTCACAATTCAGAAACCATTTTTTTCTTTTCCCCAAAGCCATATTCTTCTACATAAAACCCCCAAACCTCCACATGGCAAAAATACCATACATGAAGTCAAAGGACAAACTGGAGGCAAACGAAAGATGCAACTTAGTCACAGACCTTTTAAAGGGCTCCTGTCCCTAAAAATAGTTGCTAAATATTGGTAAGAAAACGAGCAGCTCCTTAATAAAAAATGGACCAAGAACAAAAACAGTTGACAGAAGAGAAAACAGAAACAGCTTGTAAATAGATGAAAAATGTTCAACATCACTCATAAGAGACATGTAAGTTAAAAATACACTGAGATACCATTTTTACTTATCAGAATGGTAAGAATCCAAAGTCTGATAACACATTCCCTTGAACAAGACTGGAAAAATAGGCATTTCTCACACACTGCATGGGACCGCTAAACTCAAGGATGGGTGATTTGGCAAGGTTATCAAAATTCCAAGTGCATGGACCCAGTGGCCTTGCAATTTCACTCCTTGGTGTTTGTCCTACAGATATATGTTTCACTTGGCTAAATGACATGGACATGGTTATTTACAGTAGCGTTAGCTTTATAGTAAACGTATGAAAACATCGTTTATTAATAGGGAAGGGGTTAAATAAATGATAGTATTGATGGAATAATAAGCAGCCATACCAAAAAAAAAAAAAGAATGACATTCTATTGGATTGGCCAAAAAGTTTGTTCAGGTTTTTTCATACTATTTTACAGAAAAACACAAATGAACTTTTTAGCCAAGCCACTGTGTCCTGCTACAGGAAGATACATGTTCTCTGAAAGGGTTTGGTGGTGCAGGAAACCTTTATATACCAAGGGCTGGGAAAGGGTGGGATAAAGCTAGATTTGGTATTTGCTTGAATTTACAAAGAGTATCTGAAGAGGATACACAAAACATGAATACAGTGGTTACCAAGAGTAACAGGGCTGAGATATTTTCCACTGTAGGTCTTTAAACATCTTTGGAATTTTAAATGATTTTTTTCATTTTTAAAAAAGTTGAAGTATAGTTGATTTATGGTCTTCCCATGTGGTGCTAGTGGTAAAGAACCTGCCTGCCAACGCAGGGGAGAAGGCAATGGCACCCCACTCCAGTACTTTTGCCTGGAGAATCCCATGGACAGAGGAGCCTGGTGGGCTGCAGTCCATGGGGTCGCTAAGAGTCGGGCACGACTGAGCGACTTCACTTTCACTTTTCACTTTCATGCATTGGAGAAGGAAATGGCAACCCACTGCAGTGTTCTTGCCTGGAGAATCCCAGGGACGGCGGAGCCTGGTGGGCTGCTGTCTATGGGGTTGCACAAAGTCGGACATGACTGATGAGACTTAGCAGCAGTAGCAGCAGCAGCCAACACAGGAGACATAAGAGACAAGGGTTTGATCCCTAAGTCAGGAAGATCCTCTGGAAGAAGGCATGGCAACCCACTCCAGTATTCTCGCCTGGAGAATCCCATGGACAGAGGAGCTTGGCGGGCTATGGCCAATAGCCCAATAGGGGCTCAAAGAATCTGACGCGACTGGAGCAACTTAGCACGTATGCACACATGTAGTTGACTTATAATAATATCTTTGGATTTTTTGAACCATATGGATATATTATTACTCAAAATTTATTTAAATTTTAAAGAGTGTCTTTGTGACTGTGTCAAAGGCATTGTTTTTGCTCAGCACATTAATAAATTATTAACCTCAAGAATTAGAGGAGGGACTTCTCTGGTGGGCCAGTGGTTATATGACTCTACACTCCCTATGCAGGGGGCCCAGGTTCAATCTTTGGTCAGGGAACTAGATTCCACAGTCCACAACTAAGATGTGGAACAGTCAAATAAATAATAAAAAGTGTTTCAAAAGAAGAATTAGGGGAGGCTTGAGGGAAAGCTGCTAAGAGTTATCAACTTCAGTCTTTTCTCAAAAGTTTCCCAGACACGAATTACAGACTTTAAGTAGAAACATTCTCACAAACCCCCTCAGTAATACCTTTCCTTAAAATGGTGTGACTTAAATATATACACACATAAAACCAAGTATAAACTTCTCATGCTCAGAACTCACTTACAATTATAAAACCAAACCATGTTTACAAACAAAACACTGCAAAAGTATGAACCCACTGGAATTCTGAAATAGCCACATTAACTTATTGTGAGGGACAGGGTTGTTCTGTTGACACTAACCTGCCCCTTGGAACAGTGTACAGGCTCAGAGGAAATCCTATAACACTGTATTACTCATTGTTATACAATGCGGTGACTCCACCACCATTTTCCTCTATTCAGGTTCAGGACACCTTTTTGTGATATCATCTAACCTTGTTTTGACCCAGTGCATCGCATCTTGTACTATTCAGGGTGCCTTGGCCACCTTCTCAACGCCTCCAAAATAACTGATATCAGAACCATCATAATCCTAAATCCAAGTGCTGACTTCAGCATTAACACTGGTGTTAGACATATGGTGGTCATTCCCGTAACCCATAATAACTTGTACTGACTTTTATTCGTCTTATTAATTATTAACATAATAAAAATGAAAATATCACATGTTGGGGGCCAGAGTGAGGTACTCCGCCCATGGCAAAGGTCATGAGGAAGGAGGCTCGACATATGCAAAGGCGGGATCGAGCCTCAGGAGTCCCCCTGGAAATCCTCGAGCATCTACCCCCATAACCAGAGCCTGCCTACTTTGCTACTTTGTGCTCACCTACACCTCTGACTTTACGGGCTGCTGTCCCCCACCACCTCTTTCAGAGAAGGAGTTAACTTAGAGCTCCAGTTAATAATAATTCCTGGGCGTGATAAGAGTGTTTTAACCTACAAACTCCTCTGAAGGTTCTCTGGCCTGCCTGACAGGCTTGTCCAGCCACATGTGATTGCTCACAGCCTCCCAACCGTGAGAGGCACGAGATGCTTTAAACCTTCTAAAAACAGGTTCCTTAGAAAAGTTAGAAAACCATTAGTATAAGTATAGTGGGCTGATTAGAAACTGTATTGGTGATGGGTTTTTCATTTGTTGAGCCAATGTTTGTTGCTAAGTCTCCACATCCCCTGCCCTTACACACATTAATGAATATATAGAAGAAATAAGTATTAACCTTTGATATTAATCACGTTAGACCTTAGGCTAAGTAAATTCTTTCCTTAACTAAAACCCACTACACCCTGACCCTATAGGAATGTAACTTTATTTGGGTGGCATCTGTTTTAAGAATAATCACCCCTGGAGAAATAAGTGTCCTGGTTGACTGACCGCTGTCACAAGGAGAGGGTCATAAATTGTCAGCAGGCCCCCCTGGCCAGAAGATGATGTAACACCCCTAAGACCTCTGTATACATTTGTATGAAGCACCGGACTTTGATAAAACTCAGGACTGCTGACCCCGTGTGACTTTTGCATAACATCTCAGTGTATGAAAGTAGACCATGGAAAATAAAGAATTGGGATCAGTTTCTCGAAATACTGGTCTCCCCATGTCGCTCTCTCTCACTCTGGTTGAGTCTCCATCTGGAGCGCGGAACCCGCCATGCTTACTAATTATGCCTGGGCTTCTAAGATCTGACCGGAGGGGGGGCCTCAGTGTCTCCTCTCCTTCGGGAGAACGGAAGGACGCCTGCGGCCTACGTAAGTGGTGCAAACTTCTTGTCTTGAAGTTTTATTGGTCTCCCGTGTAAACCAAGCTACTCAGCCTCTTTTCTCCACTGAATTTTCCTACTGTGCTATCCTCATTCTATTACTCTTTATATCTTTGATAAATATTTAAATAGTCGCCTAAGCCGTCTCCCCTTCAAATACCCTGGATCAGCCGGGGCTGGACCCCAGCAATCACATTTTAGAGTTCTGGAGAGAACTCAGGCTGAGGGTGTACACAGACCCCCAGCAGTTGTTCACAGCCGCAAAATGAGCTACAGAACGAGCTGCAAAACACAGCTGTAATTAGTTAATATGTCTGAGGGGCAGTGCGTCTATTCTCCACCCCAGGGACCTTCCTGGTGGTTCAGTGGCTCTCAGTGCAGGGAGCTCAGGTTCGATCCCTGGTTGGGGAGCTGGATCCCACATGCCGCAACTAAAGATCCCGTGCAGCCAAATTAATGAATATTCTTGGCCCAGCTGAAGGCTCTTTGTCTTGGACTTGCTGCTGAAGCTTCTGACGGGTCAGACTCTGCATTCCCTGAGTCTGTCATCACCAGTGATTCCTTCTGTGTGTCACTGCCCATGGCTGTGAGGGGAAGCCCGGCCCCAGTCTGGTGCCCATTTGCAGGCACTCAAACTCCAGCCTAAGGCACAGTCTCCATTAGACCGGGATGAACGCATAGCCCATCCATGAAGGTATAATCCCCATTTAGCACAAAGAACAATTCCCCATGAAGGGCACACACATTTCAATCTGCATTTCAAAGCCTCTCTCATTAAGTCTTAGCAAAACCCAAGAAACTGGTTTTCGGTATTAAACATCTGTGCAGATTCTTGCTGAATCCAGTTTCCCAAGCGAAGGAATGATGTCATACATTTTTGCATCTTCAGCGCCTATGTGGTGAGCACCTAATATCTGTCCAGCAGATGAATGAGGGAGTGAATGGATGAATACATGAATAAAAATGAGTGATGAATTAGAGTAAAGATACGGAAAAGGCAAAAAAAAAAAAGCTCATCCAACTGCTGCATGCTCCTGAAACATCAACTGGCCTTTCTTTGCTTACACACAAGCAGTGTACTCTTTTCTAATTAAAATCTTTTTCTACATATGATTCCCTTTAAAAATCACGTCTACTGGAAAAATGTAGTAGGGTTCTCTTGGGTCTTTATTTTTAAAGCATTTGCAAGTGCAGTGTAAGGAGTCATTCTAACAGTTGGCCGGTTGCCAAGACTAAAGCTAAAACAAGTAGATGCTACAGTTTTAAGTTAATAAAGAATGTAATGTGGTAAACACTTTCCCATCCAACACATACAGTGATTTATAAAGGTCACTGGCTACATCTCTCAAGCACATTCTTTTGAAAACAGGTTCAAGGTCAGCCAGGAATGTTGGCTACAACCCAAGACAAGGTGAAAAGCAAACAATTCTCTCAAGTTCAAGCAGTTTCTGAGTTACACGAAGAATTTTTTTTTACTTTATTTTTTTTAAGATTTTTTTTTTTAATGTGGACCATTTTTTTTTTAAGTTTTTATTTAATTTGTTAACAACATCGCTTCTGTTTTGTTTTGGGTTTTTTGGCCCCGGGGCATGTGAATCTTAGCTCCTCCACCAGGGATCGAACCCGCACCCCTATACTGGAAGGTGAACTCTTAACCACTGGACCACCAGAGAAATCCCTGTTTATTTTTACTTTAAATGGTAAGAAGAAACAATGCTCCCAAAGCTTTCAATTGATTTAAGTCAACCATGGTAGAAAAGGTAGAACTCTGCTTCCTTTGACAAGAATGTAGACATATGTAAAGCAAAGAAACAGCAATATTTAGTGCCATGGGGTCCTGGTAGCTCTGTTCCCCTCTGCATCTTTTTTTCTTTTTCGGCCAAGTCACTCAGTATGTGGGATCTTAGTTCCCCGACCATGGACAGAATCCATGCTCCCTGGAGCAGCAGTGCAGAGTCTTTACCACTGGACCGCCAGGGGCCTCCCTCTGTATCCTTAATTCTTACTTTTCCTCCTTTTCGGGTGTTCTCCATGTCACACAGTCTCCATTCACCATAGCTGTGAAGAGCCATTAACTGGTTACCCTCAGCTGACATTTCCATTGTCACATGTCAACACAGTGAAACCACCTC
Source organism: Bos grunniens (assembly GCF_055505025.1). Classification (NCBI taxonomy): domain Eukaryota; kingdom Metazoa; phylum Chordata; class Mammalia; order Artiodactyla; family Bovidae; genus Bos; species Bos grunniens. The sequence goes on along the minus strand of NC_141181.1, from coordinate 17,311,405 downwards.
ACTGGCCTTTAGACTGTGAAGCTCTCATTAGAGTAAGGAGGGTAAAGATGGATTAACTAATGTGTTTTTCCCAAGTTTTTAGAGATGTGCATGGTTTCAACACAAATCCCTGCAGTTTTAATGAGAGATAACTTCTATGCAGAGTACATCATGAGAAATGCTGGGCCTGGATGAAGCAAAAGCTGGAATCAAAACTGCTGGGAGAAATATCAATAACTTCAGATATGCAGATGACAACACCCTTATGGCAGAAAGTGAAGAAGAACCAAAAAGCCTCTTGATGAAACTGAAAGAGAAGAATGAAAAAGTTGGCTTAAAGCTCAACATTCAGGAAACTAAGATCATGGCATCCGGTCCCATCACTTCATGGGAAATAGATGGGGAAACAGTGGAAACAGTGGCTGACTTTATTTTTCTGGGCTCCAAAATCACTGCAGATGGTGATTGCAGCCATGAAATTAAAAGACGCTTACTCCTTGGAAGGAAAGTTATGACCAACCTAGACAGCATATTAAAAAGCAGAGACATTACTTTGTCAACAAAGGTCCATCTAGTCAAGGCTATGGTTTTTCCAGTGGTCATGTATGGATGTGAGAGTTGGACTATAAAAAAAGCTGAATGCCAAAGAATTGATGCTTTTGAACTGTGGTGTTGGAGAAGACTCTTGAGAGTCCCTCGGACTGCAAAGAGATCCAACCAGTCCATCCTAAAGGAAATCAGTCCTGGTGTTCATCGGAAGGACTGATGTTAAAGCTGAAACTCCAATATTTTGGCCACCTAATGCGAAGAGTTGACTCATTGGAAAAGACCCTGATGTTGGGAAAGATTGAGGGCAGGAGAAGGGGATGATGGAGGATGAGATGGCTGGATGGCATCACCAACTCAATGGACATGGGTTTGGGTGCACTCCGGGAGTTGGTGATGGACAGGGAGGCCTGGCGTGCTATTGTTCATGGGGTCGCAAAGATTCGGACACAACTGAGCGATTGAACTGAACCAGTACCAGAGCTTCCTTGATGGCACAGTGGGTAAAGAATATGCCTGCAACCCAGGAGACACAGGAGATTCAGGTTTGATCCCTGGGTCAGGAAGACCGCCTGGAGAAGGAAATGGCAACCCACTTCAATATTCTTGCTGAAAAATCCATGGACAGAGGGGTCTGGTGGGCTACAGTCCAAAGTGTTGCAAACAGTCAGACACGACTAAGTGACCAAGTGCTGCTACGACTACTACTACAACCAGTACTAGAGGATTCTGATGATGTGGAAATGAGACTGCATTCAACTTCACTCCCAAATTTCAGCTTGTCCATCACAACAGCCAAGAGCCCAGTAAGGCATCAGAGAGATGGTAAACTTCAGTTCCATTTAACAGGCTGTACTCTCCTTCCTCTTGGTTTTCAAAACAAAATAGAATAAAAAAACAATGATGCAACAGGTTTTTCTCCCTTACTATGTTCCCTAGTAAAAATCCCCTTTGAGCAATTATTTCATTTGAATGTGAGCAAGCACTCTGTTTTGTGGGGATATCAAGACTGAGTCCCCAGACATTTTGCTGTGGCCTCTCTGGGGCTAAACATTTTGGTATTAGTGAGTGGCAGGGATTATGTCTTCTCCCACATGGACTCCTAATTAGATATCAAAAACCTCCAACTACTTTGGTCTCTTCCTGTAACTTCACCTGTTACTTCCTGTAGCTTCACCCTTGAGGTCCATTCTGAGTCAAGGTATTAAAAAGCTTTGTCCGAGAGTTCAGTCCAAGATATGACTAGTAAGCCTGCAAGGGTCACCAGGACGCTTTTACCTGATGTGAAGAGCCGACTCACTGTTAAAGACCCTGATGCTGGGAAAGACAGAGGCAGGAGGAGAAGGGGGCGACAGAGGATGAGATGGTTGGATGGCATCACCAACTCAATGGACATGAGTTTGAGTAAGCTCCGGGAGTTGGTGATAAGACATGGAAGCCTGGCGTGCAGCAGTCCATGGGGTCACAAAGAGTCGGACACGACTGAGTGACTGAACAACAATATCTGCCTGTACCTCAAGGACACTGAAACAATGCCAGGCAGCTGAGCACCACAAGGAGCACGTATGAACAGTGGGTGCTCCCCACCCAACATGGAGAACACTGCAGACAGCTCTTCCTACTGCCAAGCAACCACTTCCACCTGGATATGCGCTAAGCTGCTATTCTAAGCAACCAAAGAGACAGTACTTGTCTATTCTCAATGAACTCAAGTTTAATGACACCAACACCCGTCCTTTATGCAGAAAGTCAGCCACATTCTTACTCAGATCGGGGGCCATTTAAAGTAGCTTCTGAGAGACCAGAAATACACGGGGGAAAGGGAAGTTGGCTGTAGAGTAATGAAGCGGGTGGACTCAAGGCAGACTGCCCAGGCTCCCACACCACCACCTCAAGTACTTACTGGCTGTGTGCGTGACCTTAGGTTCAGAACCCTCTTCTGCAAAACAGGAATAATGTTAAGTGCTACTTACTGGAGTCATTGTAATCGTCAAATGCGAGTGCACTGGGATCACTGTGATGGTCAAATCAGAGTGCTGAACTCTTGGTAAGCACTCAACTGATGTTATGTATTGTTATTATTAGGATCACTAATTATTATGAGGACTCTCGCTGCCAAAAATCCAGAAATTTTCTTCTAACTAACCCATTTTTTTAAAAGTCTTTGAAACCACTAAAACAATCAATTCACAAAAGAGTAAATGGTTTCCAAGCTGGTGCCTGTCTTGTGGAAGGAACACGTGGTCTAAAACTCTATGTGATCCCACAGTAAAACTAAACGAAACATCAGCAGAGTGCTTCATTACGCTCAGATTCATTATTCACTTGATCTTAGCAAAAATCCCAAGTAGGTATTCTTTTTCTCGCCTTCTACCTACATGTAAAAATGAAGTTAGCAGAAGTAGGGCTCAAAGGCAGGCCAACTTATTCCAAATCCTCTTCTCTTCCCACTACATTGTGAAGTGAAACTGTTCCTTAACTGGTGGCTTGGGACCTCAAGGCTAAATTCAGTAAGAATTCAGTAAGAAGCAGTACTGCTTTTGAGTTTCCACTTCTTCCAGCTAATAGACACCATCACCCCAAACAAACAGAGCCCAGTGACATAGACTGGGCCTCCCCACGCATTGCTCATAATGATCGCCATGATGCACTGGGCTCTTGCTGGGATCCGACGGCTGTTCTCAACGTTCTCCTTGTATAAAAGTGGACAACTCACATATGTAGCACTGTTCTCATCTTCACCGTACAGATGAGGAGACTGAGACAGGGACAGGCCATTGGCCCCAAATCCTACCACTTGGATGTGCGAAGTAAGTTTGAAACTCAAATACAGGACTATTCTCTCTCTCTTAGCTGTTTCTGCATTGCAGAAGGATACCTGGTGAGAGAGACAGGTGGGGCTGAAATCTAGCCCCAGCTCTGCCCCGGGGGCTGTGTCTTCACAGAGGCACAGCTCAGAAGGGATGCGTTTTTCTAAGGGCATCTAAAATTCCATGGACAGAGGAGCCTGGTAGGCTATGGTCCATGGGGTCACAAAGAATTGGACGTGACTGAGCAACTTCACTTTCCTTTCTTTTTCTAAGTGCACAGGGCCCTGGGTGGGACCTGCTCACAGGGGGGCTTCAAAGCCATGCTCTTTAAGCACAGGTCTGCATACACACTTAAACACTTGACTGCTATCTCCTGAGGCAGTACCAGTTGAAAATATAAACTCAAGAGTATTGAAAAATGTATGAGTAACATACCCTTCTCTGGCTGACTTCCCTGTCAGACACCTGGCACAGGATCTGGTTTATAAAGAAAACCAAACACTAACAGTACCTTTGCTCAGTTGCAAATATATTCAGATCTGTGACTGCATTCTGCTTTAATAGCAAGACTCTACCGTGTGTGCGTGCTAAGTCACTTCAGTCATGTCTGACTCTCTGCAACCCTGTGTAGCCCACCAGGCTCCTCTTACATGGGATTCTCCAGGCAAGAATACTGGAGTGGGTTGCCATGCCCTCCTCCAGGGGATCTTCCCAACCGATCCAGGGATCACACCCTCCCACGTCTCCTACATCTGCTGCATTGGCAGGCAGGTTCTTTATCACTAGCGCCACTTGGCAAGCCCCAGACATAAGATGTCTCAAACACATGAAGACTTTAAGAAAACCAGAACACCGTTCCCAATTAAGTTATTGTTATCATTTATTCACGCATGTTCTCCAAGTCCTAAACAAACACTGCTCAGTTCTGAACTGAAGTCTAGTCTTGGTCAAGTAACCACACCATTGCCAGTTAAAACCAGTTTCAACACAGAACTCAAATCTTTCCACAGTTGTTTATACCACAAAACACAATAATCCACCAAGCCCCAGAATCCCCTGTTAACAAAAAAACAGTTCTCTGTGGAAAGCGTGACTATTTAAATCTGTAACACTGTGGAGCTAATTTCAAAGATGCTGAACAAATATCAGGGAATGAACACTGCTACTGATACGAGTCAACCAACAGCATATTATTTATAAATTATAATAATATGCATCATGGTGACATTGTACAATTTCCAGTGTAAATATCAGCCTTTGACTAGCTATTTAAGTTAACGTTTACTGGCGTATACCTGACTTACAATGTTGTATTAGTTGTAGGTGTACAGCAAAGTAATTCAGTTATACATATGATATATCACCTCTTTTTTAGATTCTTTCCTCGTATAAGTCATTACAGGGTATTGAGTAGAGTTCCCTGTGCCATACAATAAGTTCTTACTACTTGACTAGGCATTTCAATGAGGCATGGACTCCCCGACTTGCCCTGGTCTTCATCACTCCCTACTATCCCGCTGAGATTGGAGCCAAGCACCAGTTTCCATTTATCACACTGTATTAAAAAAAAAAAAAAAAAACTAAAATCAATGTGTATAGGAATGAAATGCATCTCTATAACCATAAAGCAGTGGCCCCCAACCTTTTTGGCACCAGGGCTTGGTTTCATGGAAGACAATTCTTCCACAGACCAGGGGCGGGGCCGTGATTTCAGGATGATTCAAGTGCATTACATTGATTTGAACTTTATTTCTGTTATTATTCCATCAGCTCCACTTTAGATGATCGAGCATTAGATTCCAACGGTTGGAGACCCCGCCATAAACTACATCTCCACCAAAACTAGAAACTCCAAGTTTCAAAATATTTTGGAAAAGATAGTTCTTTGTGCAATAAAGAATATTCGTAAATGTTAAATGCTTTTAAAAAATTGACCTTTACAAGGTAGACAATAGCCTCTTCCCTCCACTCCATCCTTCCTCAATCCTTTCAAAAATAATTATTTGAGTATTAAATACCAGAAGTTATTAAATACTAGGTACTAATCTCTCCTTTATTTAGCTGGTATCAGGACCAGACTTGCCCAGGAAAATAAGAAAAAGTTTCCAAAGAAATCTCTTTCAGATAGAGGTTTTCTAGATCCTTCAATGTTAGGAATTGTAAATTTGATGCTTCTTAATGCTTGGATCTTCATTTCCCGTGTTAATTTTAGGAAAACCCTACACCCTTAAACTAAATGATATTAAATTCTTATTACCTGAATTTGCACTCATTTTCATAAAGCCAGGTTCTTCTGATTGTACCTGGGAAAAAGGCTCCCCAAGAATACTTAGGTGGGCATTCTGTTTCCTTCTTTGATTGTCCTATAAACAATGTACAGGGAATCCAAGGTACAAGAGATCTCAAGGTATAGGGAACTACCACGCTTCTTTTTGACTCTATGATTGATGTAGAAATAAGGCATTAAATTACTTCCAAAGAAATAAAAGAAATAGCCAGTTTCACTTAGCTTTAAAAAACAAACAACCTGGGACTTCCCTGGCCCAGTGGATAAGAATCTACCTGCCAGGGCAGGAGACATGGGTTTAATCCTTGGTCCATGAAGATTCCCCTGCTGAGAAGTAACTAAGCCCATGTGCCACAGCTTCTGAGCCTGTGGTCTGGTCTCTGGGCTCCACAGGAGAAACCAGTGCAACAAGAAGCCCGCACACCCAACAGAGTAGTATCTAATCACTGCAACTAGAGAAAGCCAGGGTACAGCCAAAGGAAAATTAAAAAAAAAAAAAAAAAAAAAAAACTGACAATTTACCACCCCAGACAGTTACTATAACAGAACATTTTTCTCTTCCCTTGTATTCTCTTCTTTTTCCTTTTCTTCTTCCACCCCTCCTTCCCTCTCCCCTTCCTTTTCCTCATCTCTTTCTTTCCTTCCTTCTTTCAGTGACCATCTGCTCCTTGTGGTCAAGGCAACTTTATTTACACACCTTTCACTTGACACATGCTCCCACTGAGCTGATAGGCTGCCCAGGAGACTTTTTATACAGTCATTGGGTTGTTCCTGGTTTTGCTGGGTAGATGGATGATACTGACAAAAGAGGACTTCATTTGAAAACGTGGAATCCTAATACCGTATTAAACTGATACTTGTGGTCTTCAGTATTTCACTTGGCCCTGACAATAAATGTGTGAGTTGGGTAGGGAGAACCATGCTCACTTTTGGTTGAAAACCAGTCTCAAAGTTAAAAACCATGACACTGCTGGGTCTCCTTTCACTCCCCAAGGTCCCTTTTAAGACAGCAACCACCAAAGATGTTTAAACTCCTTCATCCCAAAGATAATTTATAATAAAAGGTAATGCAGAATTTCTTTTTATCAAACTCTGTGTGCCATAAATGATCCTAAATAAGAACAGACACTCTCTGACATTTATGTTCTATTTGAAGGACATTTCCAAGGCCCTTCCATAAATGAATGATCCCATCTACTCAGCTTTTTTGAAAATATACTCTCTCCCATTCTGTGTAGGTATTAATGTTATGGATTTCTGTAAGACAAAGATCTAGATGGTGAGTGAGAGCAAGGAAAAAAAAATGTATTCATCTCAGGACTTTATAAAATCCTTGTGTTCATCTGAACTTTAAAAAACAAGGGTTATCAGCACACAGAAGTAGAAATCTACAAGTTGCTTTAAAAGCACACCTGCTAAAGTTTATTTAGTACAACTGTCAAATTCATTTGTATTCAGTCCCTGCAACAAACTGAAATGTTCACAAAAAGTGAAAAAGTAAGAGGTGTCCTCTGCCAAAGTTTTTCTTGGCACTAAGAAAGGAGACAACAGATCACAATTCACTATGGATACTTCTATTGAGGGTACAACCCAAGCTATCTAAGTTATGAAAAAGTCATGGGGAGCTTGCTTGGTTGAACACACCCTCAAAATTGGAATCATATGGACAAGATTAGCGGGGCTCTGAAAAGAACAGTCCATAAAGGTATGAGTCTTTTCAAATGCAGAACCACACGGTGCCTCTGTAAGGGCTCTATGGAATTTGCCATGAAGATGGGGGCTGTCAGAAGAGAGGAATACTGACTTTTATCAAGGAGAGAATGAAGGGGAAGGGGACAGTGGGTACAGAGAAACACGTGAGAGTCAGAAGGCATACGGCACCCTCTTCCTAAAGCTCACAGGTTACACCCAAGCAGGGCCATATTTGGGAGACAAGAGATGATTCTTTTGCAAAATTAGAGAATAGGAAGGAAGGGTGGTTTGCAGTTCCTAGTCTGGGGGTCAATATCATGAGGGTTTTTAATAAGACAAGTGAACTGAACAATGCTTAGGTTGATAGCTGAACTCTTGTTTTATTTTCTTGGTTTTATTGAGGAGCAGCTGATACACAATATTATAAGTTTCAGGTGTACATAATGATTCACAAATTTTAAAGGTTATGATTTCATCTAGAGTTATAAAATATTGACTATATATATATTCCCTGTTGTACAGTATATCCTTGTAACTTATTTACTTTATACATACATATTTGATATATATTATACCTCTTAATCCCCTGCCGCCATCCTGCCCTGCTCATTTCCCTCTTCCCACCGGTAACCAGCAGGCTGTTCTCTTTATCCATATGTTTATTTTTTGTTATATTCACTAGTTTGTTTTCTTTTTTAGATTCTACATTTAAGTGCCAGCATACAGTGTGTGTCTCTCCCTGACTTACTTCACTTCGCATAATACCTTCTAAGTCCATTCATGCTGTTGCAAGTGACAAACTTTCATTCTTTTTCCGGCAGAGTAGTAGTCCATTGTCTATCCACGCCACGTCTTCTTTATCCATTCATCTACTCATCTGGACCCTTAGGCTGCTTCCACATCTTGCAAAATAAATGACAACTACATTTTTCAGTGAAAAGGGGAAATGCCTACTCACTGTTCTGTATTTGGACCCAGTTTTTCTCTCCATTCATCTATAGGGAAGGAGAATTAAGGGAAAACCAGGGCATTTAGCCGCCAGAGCTGTGTACTTGACATTACAGAACATCCTAGGGAGAGGTTCCTGATGGAAGCATTTGCAAGGCAGCGAGCAGCTCAGGCAACATCAGTCCTCAGACTAAGGCAGTCTTGTCTCTACACACACACACCCCTAGGGCCTTCCCCACAATGAGAAACTGAGAACTATAGTTGAAGGGTCATATATCTGGGTATCAGGATAAGAGTAAGAAAGAAGCACTAACACAGCATTGTAAATCAACTATATCCCAATAAAAATTTAAAATCCTACTGCAAGCAACAGCAATAAATTCTTGAAAATCACTTTGGTAGGAAATTCAGAGTTGAGAAAAGTAAGACTTTAGGCTCTTCCTTTTTTTTGACTCACAATTCACTTTAAGGGGACAAAGAAAGTGGTGGAACCTCAGTTTCAGAAAAATATACCTTCCTAATGAATTCCATAAATCTTGTATATAATTTCAAGTTGTTTTCTTTTACAGTATCCTTAAAACTAAAAAAAAATCATTTTGGGAGCCAAACTATTAAAACAATCCTATTACAAAAACTCAATATTTTTATATCCACAAAGAAAAAAGAAGCAGATATTAAATTCAAAAAATCTTTATGACATTTGACACAAATTACATTAATAAAAATCAATCCAGTTCAGTTTAGTTCAGTCGCTCAGTCATGTCCGACTCTTTGCGACCCCATGAATTGCAGCACGCCAGGCCTCCCTGTCCATCACCAACTCCTGGAGTTCACTCAAACTCATGTCCATCGAGTCGGTGATGCCATTCAGCCATCTCATCCTCTGTCGTCCCCTTCTCCTCCTGCCCCCAATCCCTCCCAGCATCAGGGTCTTTTCCAGTGAGTCAACTCTTCGCATGAGGTGCCCAAAGTACTGGAGTTTCAGCTTTAGCATCATTCCTTCCAAAGAACACCCAGGACTGATCTCCTTTAGAATGGACTGGTTGGATCTCCTTGCAGTCCAAGGGACTCTCAAGAGTCTTCTCCAACACCACAGTTCAAAAGTATCAATTCTTGGGTGCTCAGCCTTCTTCGCAGTCCAACTCTCACATCCATACATGACCACAGGAAAAACCATAGCCTTGACTAAATGGACCTTTTTTGGCAAAGTAATGTCTCTGCTTTTGAATATGCTATCTAGGTTGGTCATAACTTTCCTTCCAAGGAGTAAGCGTCTTTTAATTTCATGGCTGCAGTCACCATCTGCAGTGATTTTGGAACCCCAAAAAATAAAGTCTGACACTGCTTCCACTGTTTCCCCATCTATACTGTATGTCAAATATATATTTTTCCTCCTTTGGTAACCATAAACCTTTTGAGGTTGACCTTCCACACAATAAACATGGAGACTGGTTTCCTTTGTGGAGGATCCATACACACAGGCATATTCCTTCCCTGGTCCTCCATCCAAAGGTTCAATGTCCTCTCAATTGTATAAATCGGAATGGCTCCATATCATGGTCCCAAAGACATCTTCACTGGAAGGTTGGATATGGAGAAAGTTTGAAGATCTATTTTAGGAAAATTCCGAGAGAGTTCAGGTTTCCTCCTGGCATACAGTCAGTTAGCTGTAACCATGACAACCACTATGCAGTGACAACACCTGGCATTGCCGCTTCCCTTCTTTCCAAGCTCAAGGCTGCTTTCCTAAGACTGAGACTGACTTCGCCTTGGTTTCCTTTAGCTCTCCAAAGTGATACCAGGCCCCGTGAGGTTCCTAGGCCCAGAGACTTTCTGTGACGTCCCTTTCTTTGATTATAGGAAACAGCCTTCATTTAGCCTCTGTGACCTTCCCTGAGTTCCCATAGGTAGAGTCAAGCAGTTCTTAATTAGGGTAAGAAGGGGATCCAAGCCAGGGAGAAACAAACAGTCAAGAGAAACAGCGGCGCAACCTTGGGGCAAGATCCTGGTTCCCAATCAATCTAAACTCACAACAATATCTTTGAGCTATTTTGAAGACGCTGAAGCCCCTTTCAGGTGGGAGCAGTGGGGGATTAACAATGGCGTGCTGCCCACAAGCAGGCAGACCCCAGGCCAGATGGACCCGAATACTGATGCTGCTGCCGACTTACCTCACCACCAACCCATCGGGAGAATCTCTGCGAGCAGATAGCTCCCTCTCTGACAATTACTGAGAAATTCTCACTATCGTCTCTAAGCTGGTACATGAGATTTTGAGTGTATTACCCCACTGTGGCCTCCTCTGCCAGGCAAAGCAATAAGGCTATCCTTTTCTACTTCACCCAAAACTCTGTCTCTGAGATTGGATTTGGTACCAGTGAATGGAGAAGTTGAGCTTTTGGCATCAAAAGTGTGCATTACAATTTCATCTTCCTCTCTCCTTTTTATCTGCCTTTTCATCCGTTTTTCTCTCCAAATGCAGTCAAACCTAAGTACAAATACAAGCTCTGTCTGTTACTGGCAGGGTCTCCTCCAGTAAGATATTTAACTTCTCCAGACAGTTTCCTCTTCTGTAATAGAGGGGAGATAAACTAACCTGCAGGAGATAAACTAACCTAACCTTCATAACCTGATGTTATGAACATCCAATCAGTGACGTGTGAAAGGCTGTCAGCAGAGTGCTTGAGCCACAGGAGAATTTCAGCAAATGTCAGCTCCTCTGCCTTTATACTCTATGCTAATTGTAAAAAGAATAGAAAATACAGAATAGGATCAAAATAACAATGACTTTGAAAATTAGCTTTTAGACCACACAAACTTGAATATTATTTAAAAGACGCTTTAAGAAAATGTACTTTACATTATTCATTATATTGAATGAATGAATGCAAATATTATAAAATACCAATGGTGTAAAAAAAGTAATTAAATGATTTCTTCTTTAAAAGCTTTAGTTACAGATTCCAAACATAAATCTGTGAAGATTTGCTTACTTTTATTAGAGACTGCCTTGGTTCCTAGGTTAATACAAAGATTTAAAAAATCCATTTGTATTATTGAAATATAGAGTTTCCTGGTATTAAACAAACTGAGATAAACAAACAGTTCATATTTTCTGTTTAGAGTGTAAACAGAGATCAAATCCTTAATGTTCTACTTGATCTTGTTGTTGCTCAGTTGCTAAATTGTGTCTAGCTCTTTGCGACCTCACGGACTGCAGCATGCCAGACTCCCCTGCCCTTCACCTACTTGACCTTCCCTCTAGCAAATACTTGCCCAGCAAGCCTAGAATAATGGAGCTGGAAGGTGGGCACACGTGCACTTTACAGACCTCACCTCAGAGGGGCTGGATAGCTATTCACCTCTTCTTAGTCTCAAACAGAAAGTAAGGAGAAGACTTGATTCATCCCAATGACAGTTTACAATCCTGATCTCCCATGCAGAGTTAGGGGGACCTTAATGGATCTCTTGATTGGATCCCACAGCCAGAGAACACTGGCTCCCTGAAAGCAAGCGTAAGTAATCAACAGCACATTGTGAAATGCCATTTGGAGCAAACAAGAAGCCAGAGGCAATTGCAGAATGGCTTGAAAAATGACTGGCCTGTCCTCTGAACTCATCGCCTGACCGGAAAGGAAAACCAAGCAACAGAGAAAGTGGGTCAATGATTTCTTCATTGGTTCTCTGGTTAAACCAACTACTAAGTGAGGATATTTCTCAATTACAAATCTCTGAATGACTAATTAACCACATATCTTTATATACAGATATTTTTTAATTAAAAAAATTTAAATATATGTGTGTGCATGTGTGTATACATATAAAAAATATATATAGAGAGAGAGATAAACAGAAAAGGTGGCCACTCCCCTGCCTCCAACCTTTATCCTCTCCCTAGTGGTTCCAGTTCGCCAGTCAGAGTCACTGATGCCAGGAGACAGAGGTCTGTGTTTCCTGACTGAGCTTTTAAAATGTACATCCCCAGGAAGGAAGGGAGGGAGGCAGGCATGCAGGTGGAAGGATTTAAAGTTGCTGATCAAAAATTCCCTTCACTCAAAAGCCTGAATATTGACTTAATGTTTTTAAGTTGCTTAAATATCGGACAGATAACCATTTGCTTTATTGTTGTTCAGCGGCTCAGTCAAGTCCTCCTCTTTGCGACTCCATGGACTACAACATGCCAGGCCTACTCAACTTCTCTGTTAACTCCAGGACATGGGTTGCTCACACATCAGTGTGAATTACTCAGAGCCAGTGGCCCCGAAGCACAATGATGGGCCATTATCTATGAAGAGCTCCTTGTGTTTCCTGCATTCTACGTTAACTTATGTCACAGAATCGTCACCATCAGAGCTGAAACGTGTTTAAGTATATTATATAAGGAAATCAGAAAGGAAGAGACACTTCCTGAATCACATCACTTGGTAACAGATGGGGCTGGGATTTGAATCCAGTTTGAAGCCGGATGTGTGCTTATTGAAGGGAAGGGCTGAAAAAGCCTAGAACCCAGGGAGGGAGCAGAGAACACAGAAGAAAAGGTGAGAAAAGCAAGCTTGGAGGATTCCCAATTTGCCTGTGGCATTGCGTGTACTCAGGGTGCCAGGAAGCTCCCCGGGGCTTCAGTCTCTGAGACCCAGACCCAGATCACGAAGTGGTACCCACCACGGCCGGCAGCGTTACTGCCTTCCCAGTCCCAAACTACAAATTCCTGATTCGGACAAAATTGCAAAACACATTTTTGTGTGCAAGCCTGAGGAGCATCCCACTATCTAAAACTTGATCTCTGCAAAATGTGGATCCTGAGAAATGGAGTATTTCCTGCCTGAACAGCAAACAAGGATGTCGCAGTCATCAGCAACGGCATCTGCCACAACCGCAGATGGTGAGCTGCTGAGGGAGGTCCTGAAGGAAGTAATAAATACCATTTCAGTTCAGTTCAGTTCAGTCGCTCGGTCGTGTCTGACTCTTCGTCCCCTTCTCTTCCTGCCCTCAATCTTTCCCAGCATCAGGGTCTTTCCCAATGTGTCAGTTCTTTGCATCAGGTGGCCAAAGTGATTGCAGTTTCAGCTTCAGCATCAGTCCTTCCAATGAATATTCAGGACTGATTTCCTTCAGGATTGACTGGTTGGATCTCCCTGCAGTCAAGGGACACAAGAGTCTTCTCCACAGTTCAAAAGCATCAATTCTTCAGCACTCAGCTCTCCTTATGGTCCAACTCTCACATCCATACATGACTACTGGAAAAACCTACCACTTAGCAGCCATCAGACTGAGTCCACTCCCTAAGGTGAGCCCTGAGGGAACTCAGGATATGAAAACACAGGAAACTGGCCCCAGATAGGTGAGATGCAGATCAAAGCAAAGACTGCAGTGAGACCAAACTCTGGCATCTTCCTATGCAAAGAAAAGCCCTAGCTGCCTTAACTTGAGATTTCTGGTTTTCCTTTAATTAACAATACTTTTTTGACATTCAGATATCTGCCCCTTGTTGCAAAACTTCTGTATCATCTGGCTTTCTGCTCAGCCTCTCTAAGCTATTCTCTTTGGGTTTGAGATACCACTCCCAGGTTTGAAGTCCTAAAAATTCCCACCGAATAAAACATGACTCTCAACTATTAGGCTGCAGTACCACAGTGCCCTCACCTACAGACTGTCACACTGAGTGAAGTAAGACAAAGAAGGTCAAATATCATAGGATACAACTTACATGTAGAATCTAGCCTGCTGGGCTGCTGTCCATAGGGTCGCACAGAGTCAGACACAACTGAAGCGACTTAGCATGCATGCATGCATCGGAGAAGGAAATGGCAACCCACTCCAGTGTTCTTGCCTGGAGAATCCCAGGGACAGAGGAGCCTGGTGGGCTGCTGTCTATGAGGTCGCACAGAGTTGGACACGACTGAAGTGACTTAGCAGCAGCAGCAGAATCTATAAAAATGGTACAAATGAACTTATTTACAAAACAGAAACAGAGTCACAGATGTAGAAACAATTCTACAGTTACAGGGTGGGGGACAGTGGAGAAGGGAGGGGGAGGAATAAATTGAAAGATCAGGATTGACATATAAACACTACATGCCTGAAGAACTATGGACAAAGGTTCATAACACTGTACAGGAGGCAGTGATCAAAACCATCCCCAAGAAAAAGACATGCGAGAAGGCAAAGTAGTTGTCTGAGGAGGCCTTACAAATAGCTGTGAAAAGAAGAGAAGTGAAAGGCGAAAGGAAAGATATACCCAACTGAATGCAGAGCTCCAGAGAATAGCAAGGAGAGATAAGAAAGCCTTCTTAAGTGAATAATGCAAAGAAATAGAGGAAAACAATAGAATGGGAAAGACTAGAGATCTCTTCAAGAAAACTGGAGATACCAAGGGAGTATTTCATTCAAAGATGAACACAATAGAGAACAGAAACACCAAGGACCTAATAGAAGCAGAATAGATTAAAAAGAGGTGGCAAAAATACATACAAGAACTACACAGAAAAGGTTTTAATGACCTGGATAACCACAATAGTGTGGACACTCACCTAGAGCCAGACAACTTTAAGCATGAAGCCAAGTGGGCCTTCAAAAGCATCACTATGAACAAAGCTAGTGGAGGTGACGGAATTTCAGCTAAGCTATTTCAAATCCTACAAGATGCTGCTGCTAAAGTGCTGCACTCAATATGTCAGCAAATTTGGAAAACTCGGCAGTGGCCGCAGGACTGGAAAAAGTCCATTTTCATTCCAATCCAAAATAAAGGCAATGCCAAAGAATATTCAAATAGCCGCATAGCTGCACTTATCTTACACGCTAGCAAAGTAATGCTCAAAATCCTTCAAGCTAGGCTTTAACAGTACATGAACTGAGAACTTTCAGATATACAAGCTGGATTTAGAAAAGGCAGAGAAACCAGAGATCAAATTGCCAACATCCATTGGATCATAGAAAAAGCAAGGGAATTCCAGAAAAACATCTACTTCTGTTTCATTGACTACGCTGAAGCCTTTGCATAGATCACAACCAATTATGGAAAATTCTTAAAAAGATGGGAATACCAGACTACCTTACCTGTCTCCTGAGAAACCTGTATGGACAACAGTTAGAAGCGGACATGAGACAAGAGTGGTTCCAAACTGGGAGAGGAGTACGGCAAGCTGTGTATCGTCACCCTACTTGTTTTACGTCTATGCAGAGTACATCAAGCAAAATGGCGGCTGGATGAATTATGAGCTGGAATCAAGACTGCCTGGAGTACTATCAATAACCTCAGATATGCAAATGATACCACTCTAATGGCATAAAGCAAAGAGGAACTAAAGAGCCTCTTGATGTGAAAGAGGAGAGTGAAAAAAGCTGGCTTAAAACTCAACATTCAAAAACCTGAGATCATGGCAACCAATCCCATCACTTCACAGCAAATAGATGGGGAAAAAGTGGAAGCAGTGACAGATTTTATTTTCTTGAACTCCAAAATCACTTCAGATGGTGACTACACCTATGAAATTAAAAGAGCCTTGCTTCTTGGAAGGAAAGCTATGACAAACCTAGACAGCATATTAAAAAGCAAAGACATCTCTTTGTTAACAAAGGTCCTTATAGTTAAAGCTATGGTTTTTCTAGTAGTCATGTATGGATGTGAGAGTTGAAAGATCAAGAAGGCTGAGCGCCTAAGCATTGATGCTTTCGAAACTGTGTGAAGACTCTTGAGAGCCCCTTGGACTGCAAGGAGATCAAACCAGTCAATTTTAAAGGAAATAAACCCTGAATATTCATTAGAAGGACTGATGCTGAAGCTCCACCACTTTGGCCACCTGATGCAAAAAGCTGTCTCACTGGAAAAGACCCTGATGCTGGGAAAGATTGAGAGCAGGAGAAGAAGGGGCAACAGAAGAGGAGGGGGTTGGATGGCATCACCAACTCAATGGACATGAATTAAGCAAATTCCGGGAGATAGTGAAGGACAGGGAAGCCTGTGGTGCTGCAGTCCATGGAGTCACAAAGAGTCAAGCATGACTTAATGACCAAACAACAACAGCAATATATAAAATTGGTAACTAAAAAGGACCTGTGAATTCTACTCAATACTCTGTAATGACCTATATGGGAAAATAATCTAAAAACTAATTCAATTTGCTTTACAGCAGAAACACAACAATGTAAATCAAACATATTCCAATTAAAAAAATAAATAATAAAATGAGTCCCCTGCGCACACGGGGCTTCCCTGGTGGCTCGGTGGTAAAGAATCCACCTGCCAATGCAGGAGATGTGTACTACATCCCTGGGCTGGGAATATCCCCTGGAGGAGGAAATGGCAACCCAGTCCAGTATTCTTGCCTGGAGAATCCCATGGACAGAGGAGCCTGGCCAGCTACAGTCCATGGGGTCACACAAGAGTCAGATACAATGGAACACACACATACACACACGCACACCTCTGTGTGTGATGCTGCTAAAGAAGAAAATAACCGCAGTATCCATAAAAAAGGAAGGCAGCCTCATTCTCTCAATTTTCTGAAAGGAAGCTTGGACTACATTTTCTCTTCCCCTCTTTTGGAGATCCATTTACAAACACCCAGAAGATGTCAAAAGCCATCTCAAATCCTACACACATCACATGTATTTGTTCTTACAGCTGCTTTGCAGAAAAAGGTAAAGTCTCAAGACAAATTGGAACAGGTGACTAAATCATTCTTGGACAAAATTCTCTAGAAGTGATAAGCAGAGGGGGAGGAATTCATGGAACAAGCAAGCAACATCTGCTTTTGTCTAACCATGCTTCTTGCCAGAAGCACTTACTTATTAAGTAAGTGACTGAGCCACTGCATACACAGCTATAGACCACTGCCCACCCCAACACACAGTCACATCAGGCTCCATTAGGCACCAACACACTTTAGTGCCTTTTATATCTAATTAATCTACAAGAAAAAATGTGAACTGCTAAGTGCAACAAGGAGCAACTTTGCCAATACTTACAAATTGGCAAGATGAGTATGTTTACCCCCAAAATAGGTACCCATTAACTAGCGAGGGCTTCTAGAACATCTGCTTTGTTATCTCTCCTTCACTACTGTGAGTTCTTTGACTAGGGAGGAAGTTTTCCTCCACCCTCTTTGAGTCCCTGGCTGGGTCTAAAAATTAAAGCTGACAGACTACGAGGGGAAAACCATGCAAATTGTATTGAATTTGTACATGTACATGAGAACCTACACAAGAGAATGAAGATCCAAAGAAGGGGCCAGAGGAGGAAGCTCTTATACCTTTTAGACAAAGAAACAATACATTTGTGAAGAATTGGCAAGACACAGGGATCTGAACTAGGGGTATAATTGCACTAGGGCTAGCTAATCCGTATACTCTTTAACGAGGAAGATAAGTGTTAGTTCAATAAGGTTTATTTGCAGAGTCCTCTGGTGCTGGCTCTGGGCTGATAGAGTCTATTTCTAGCAAAAATTTATTTCCTACCTTTAAGCAGGGAAGGGGGAGCTTTTTCCATGTTTGAACGTCAAAGTGTTGGTCGCTCAGTCGTGTCAGGCTCTTGGTGACCCCATGGACTGTAGTCTGCAAGCCTCCTCAGACCATGGAATTCTCACTCCAAAAATACTGGAGTGAGTTACCACTCCCTTCTCCAGGGGATCTTCCCGACCCAAGGATCAAACCTGGGTCTCCTGTGTTGCAGGCAGATTCTGTTTACTGCTTCTTAATCGCCTTCCTTTGTCAAATGGTACGTTCCCCTAGCTGTGATGATCTCCATGTGATGCAGAAAGTCCAATTCCCAGATAATCTAGTGCTAATCTCAGATCAAAACATTGGGATACAGCCTGAGTCTGTACCCGTATAACCCCCATGCCTATGCTCTTAGCTCTCCTGAATCTGTTCATCCCAGTTTGATCACTAGCTTAGTAATGGCTCAACAAGAAAACTTGTCTTTTTTTTCCTTTGTATCTTTATAAAGTTTCAGCCTTGGAAACACAGTCAGTACTCAACACATTTCTGACAGAACAGCTTTTGATTTTGGGTAATGAGAAATTGAGAATATCACACGTTTGGTTTGGAGAAACTGTCTCAATCTCTTGTGACGTCCTCTATCTTGAAGTACCTATATTCTAATTCACCTGGGATCCGTGAAGCCCCTAAAACTGCATGTAAAATTTTTCAGTGTTTTCATTTTTCAGAAGGTAGAGTCAATCACTTTTACTAGATTCTCAAGGGGGACAATGAGGAAAATAAAGTTAACCCATATCACTATAGTTAGTCTCATAAAGAAAGATTCAGACATAAATAGGCCCCCACTTATTAGCTGTGTGATCCATGGCAAGTCACTCAGTTTCTTTAATGCCTTACTTTCCTTTTCTATAAAATGGAGATAATAGCAGCAACCACTTTACAATGGTAGACAAGGTAATTCGAATGACAACCCACTACTGAGGACAGCTATACAAATGGGACAAAAATACGCTTAAAAATATCAAAGAATTAAAAAGAGACTTCACCTGGGAAAGTAGCTCAGAGACAAGAACCCAACTTGTTGGGGGTGGGGGTGGGCACTATTATTTGCTCCTTCCCAAAGGGGCTTCTGAGTGGCTGAGAGTCGGGATATACTTTTAGTAGAATTTAGTGGCTTCCCTGGTGACTCAGATGGTAAAGAATCCATCTGCAACGAGAGAGACTCAGGTTCAACTCCTGGTTCAGGAAGATGCCCTGGGGAAGGGCATGTCTACCCACTCCAGTGTTCTTGCCTGGAGAATTCCTTGGACAGGGGAGCCTGACGGGCTACAATCCATGGGACTGCAAAGAGTTGGACACAACTGAGAGACTTTCACTTTCACTTTTTAGCAGAATTAGAGACTGGAAAGACAAGGAAAGCTATCAGCACCAGCAAAAAGTTGGAAAGTAATGGTGCTGTCTTTGGGTTGAGACCTTGGAGATCTACAACCTAATCATAAATGCCTATCTTAAGTAGGCAAAACTTCCCAGGTTAGAGTTCACTTTTGAAATACAGCAACACCTAAAAATAGTTATTTTGGTTTCTAACTGGAAGAAAAAAATTATCTCTTACACCATCTTCTATTTCAGATTACTTCTGCAAAGTAAGAGTACAATGTCCAGTACATAATGAAAAGCAACCAGGCATAACAGCATGAATGAAAATTAGAAGAAATCACAGGCAACAGAACAGACCACAAAGGCTTAAGATATTGCAGTTCAGAGAAACTTTAATGAATGGGTAGGCTTAACAGGTTAAATGCAGTTAAATAGACAGTGAATTGGAACATAGATCAGAAGAAAATAACCAAAATGAACCAAATAAAATTCAGAAGGTAACAAGACATAGAAGATACAATGATGTCTGCTGCTGCTAAGTCACTTCAGTCGTGTCCGACTCTGTGTGACCCCATAGATGGCAGCCCACCAGGCTTCCCCCATCCCTGGGATTCTCCAGGCAAGAACACTGGAGTGGGTTGCCATTTCCTTCTCCGATGCATGAAAGTGAAGAGTGAAAGTGAAGTCACTCAGTCGTGTCCGACCCTCAGCGACCCCATGGACTGCAGCCTACCAGGCTCTTCTGTCCATGGGATTTTCCAGGCAAGAGTACTGGAGTAGGGTGCCATCACCTTCTCCAGGATGAAGTTTACAAAGCTAATAACAATGGATCAAAGAAGTCCTACCACCTCATGCAGTGTTTTTTAAAAATCAACAAATAGCTGGATCCTATCAAAACTGTAGAAAACCAAAGTCAAAGAGAAAACTATAAAAGCAGATGGAGAAAAAGACATATTCTTACAAGGAAGCAATCCTCAGAGTGATAGCTTCCTTTTCCAGAAAAAGAAAAGACAAATCAGAAGACAATGTAACAGTATCTTAACCAAGTTTTAAAGAATTAACTGCCAACCATTCAAACCAGAAATGTACTTTAAGAATGAAAGCATAATGAATACATTTTCAGCTATAAAAAAACTGAGAAAATCTGTCACCAGTAGACTCTCACTAAGGGAAAGAGTAAAGGATGTTTTTCAGGCAGCATAAAAATGATTCCAAAAAAAAGTACAGAAAAAAAGGAAAGAACAACAAAAATGGTAAACATATGCAGAAGTCTAACTGAATACAGACTTTAAAAAGTAGTAGTAACGATATGTTCTTGTGTTGAAAATATATAAAAAATAAAATACATTACAACAATGGCATATAAATTGCAGAATGGGGGGGGCTAAATGGAGTGAAAGAAGTCAAAGTCCTTGTATTATCTAGGAAAAGATTAAGAGTGCCAATTTTAAAAAATGTTTAATAAAATGAAAATACCAGTTAACAACATATATTAAGTCAAGAATGCATTATAATCTCCATAGTAACCACTAAAAGAATAGAGAAGTGAATATAAAACTTCTAACAGAGGCTTAAAAATGTAAGCATTAAAAAAATATATAAAACGAAACAAAATGGGACTTCCCTGGTGGTCCAGTGGCTAAGACCCTATGCTCCCAATGCAGAGGACATGGGTTCAATCCCTACTCAAGAAACTAGATCACACATGTCCCAACTAAGGGTTCACATGCCACCAGATGGAGTTAAATAAATAAATAATTTTTAAAAAGAACAAAACCAAACCCATATTCTACCAAAGGCAAGGAAGGAAGGCAAAAAAGAACACTGAGCAGACGGAAAAAATAGAAAGCATTTAATCACTGCAGGTGGTGACTATAGCCATGAAATTAAAAGACGCTTGCTCCTTGGAAGAAAAGTTATCACCAACCTAGACAGCTTATTTGGAGAAGGCAATGGCAACCCACTCCAGTACTCTTGCCTGGAAAATCCCATGTGGTGTCGCACAGAGTCGGACATGACTGAAGCGACTTAGCAGCAGCAGCAGCAACAGACAGCTTATTAAAAAGCAGAGACATTACTTTACCAACAAAGGTCCGTCTAGTCAAAGCCATGGTTTTTCCGGTAGTCATGTACGGATGTGAGAGTCGGACTATAAAAAGAGCTGAGCGCCGAAGAATTGATGCTTTTGGACTGTGGTGTTGGAGAAGACTCTTGAGAGTCCCTTGGACAGTGAGGAGATCCAACCACTCCATCCTAAAGGAGATCAGCCCTGAATATTCATTGCAAGGACTGATGTTGAAGCTGAAACTCTAATACTTTGGCCATCTGATGTGAAGAACTGACTCATTTGAAAAGACCCTGATGCTGGGAAAGATTGAAGGCAGAAGAGAAGGACAGAGGATGAGACGGTTGCATGGCATCACCAACTCAATGGACATGAGTTTGAGTAAACTCCGGGAGTTGGCGATGGACAGGGAAGTCTGGTGTGCTATAGTCCACCAGGTCACAAAGAGTCAGACAAGTCTAAGCGACCTCACTGAAATAAGATAATTTAAACCTAAGTCACATGTATTAATACATTGCCTATATAATCCAATTAAGGTGAAGATTTTCAAACTGGATTAAGAAAAAGAAATCAACATCTATCACTTATAAAAGACATATAAAATAAATGGCTATGGAAAGGCTGAAAGTAAAAATATGAAAAAGATAACCATACAAAGATTAGCCAAATCAATCTCTCGTTAACTATAATGATAAAGCAAAAAGCAATTCTGGAGATATAGACAAACACTCCCTAATGATAAAATGTTCAATCCACCAGAAATATACAATTATAAATGTATACAGTCCTAAAGATAAAGTATTAAAAGACAAATATACTACGAAGACAAATGGTCTAAAACCATAATTACAGTAGAAGAACCGAACAGAAGCAGCTCAGTTGTGTCTGACTCTTTGAGATCCCATGGACTATACAGTCCATGGAATTCTCCAGGCCAGACTACTGGAGTGTAGACATCTTCCCAACCCAGGGATCGAACCCAAGTCTCCCACATTGCAGGCAGATTCTTTACCAGCTGAGCCATCAGAGAAGCTCAAACACAAGCAGCAAAGCTGGCCAACTGAATAAATAGAGCAATCGTCCAGCAACTGCAGAACACATTATTCTTCTCAAGCACAACATGTAACACTTACAAAAATTGACTATCAGCAGGGAATAAAACAAATCTTACTAAATTCCAAAGCACTGAAGTCAGTGCAGGTAAAGCCATACTTATAAGGAAAATTATCTAAAATGTATATATTAGAAAATAAGACTGAATATCAATTAACTAATATTTTCAAAAACTAGAAAAATAACAATATATACCCAAAGGAAACAGAAAATAATAAACGGCAGATATTAATGAAGTAGAAAATAAATGCAAACAAAAAAGATCAACAGCCCTAGAAGTTGATTCTTTATAAAAGACAAAATTGATAAATTCCTAGAAAGATTAAGAAAGAAGGCACAAATAACCAATGTCAAGAATAAAAAAGGAAGCTATTACTATACATCCTACAGACATTTAAAGACATGAGAATATCTTTAACAAACTTACGCCAATATAGTTGAAGATCTAAGATGAAAAATTACAAGAAATAAACTTATAAAATTGACAGTAAAAGAAAAAGTTTTAAACATCTGAATGCTGTAATACCATTCAACAAACCCAAAAAGGACACTTCAAGGCCAGACAACTTCACCTGTGAGTTTTGCTAAACATGTCAAGGTTAAATAATACTACTCTCACACAAAATCTTCCAGAACTCCACAACTTACTTTTAAGGTCAGTATAATTTGATACCAAAATTTGACAAGGAAGTTAAGAAAAAGAAAAATTATAGGACTATTCTACTAACTGATTAGGATTCAAAAACTCTAAATAAAAGATTAACAAGTGATATTAATGAACATATAAAAACTAACATCATAGCCATGTTGGATTTATTTTATATATGCAAGTTTGATTTAACACCTGAAAAATCAGTTAATAAGTCAACACACTAACAGAATAAAAGAGAAAAATCAAATGATTACCTTAATATATATAGAAAAGCATTTGAAACAATTCAGCATCCACATATAATTAAAAACTTTTGGCAAACTAAGGATAAGAACTCCTTTTGAATGAAAAGAAAAAAATGATGTAAAATTATGAAAAACAGTACAGAGATTCTTTAAATAAATAAAAAGAGTTACCATACGATCCAGCAAAACCACTCTTGGGCATATATCCAGAGAAAACTATAATTTGAAAAGATACACGCACCCCAGTGTTCACTGCAGCACTAGTTACAATAGCCCAAACATGGAAGCAACCTAAATGTCCTCTGACAGATGAATGAACAAACAAGATGTGATATACATACACAACGGAATATTACTAAACCACAAAAAAGAATGAAATAATTCCAATTGCAGCAACATGGATGTATGTACAAGTTATCCCACTCTGTGAAGACAGAGAAAGAAAAATACCACATGACATCGCGTATATGCGGAATCCCCCAAAACGACACCAATGAACTTATTTACAAAGCAGAAATAGACTCACAGCAAAAACTAACTTATGGTTACTAAAGGGACAGGCGGGGGGCAGTTTGGGATTAACATATACACACTACTAAATATAAAATTGGAGACGGCAATGGCACCCCACTCCAGTACTCTTGCCTGGAAAATCCCATGGGCGGAGGAGCCTGGTGGGCTGCAATCCGTGGGGTCGCGAAGAGTCCGACACGACTGAGTGACTTCACTTTCACTTTTCACTTTCATGCATTGGAGAAGGAAATGGCAACCCACTCCAGTGTTCTTGCCTGGAGAATCCCAGGGACAGGGGAGCCTGGTGGGCTGCCGTCTATGGGGTCGCACAGAGTCGGACATGACTGAAGTGACTTAGCAGCAGCAGCAAATATAAAATAAATAATCAACAAGGACCTACTGTATAACACAGGGAACTATACTCAATATCTTGTAATAATCTATAAGGGAAAATAATCTGAAAAGAATATATATATGCATGCGTGTTTAGTCGCTCAGTCGTATCCAACTCTTGGCAAACCCATGGACTGTAGCCCACCAGGCTCTCCTGTCCGTGGGATTTTCCAGGCAAGAATACTGAAGTGGGTTGCCATTTCCTACATACATATATATATAAGTAACTAGCATTAACTTCATAAATTAGCTAGGTTCTGGATACAAAGTCAATTAAAATATATATATATTTATATATATATTAGCAAATATAATAAATATATATATTAGCAAAGAACTTAGAAAAAAATTTTTAAAGAAACAATATACAGCAGACTATAAAATATCTAGTAATAAATCTAAGATGTGAAAGACCTTTAGAGAAAACTATGA
The DNA here is from genome assembly GCF_055505025.1 of Bos grunniens. Lineage (NCBI taxonomy): Eukaryota > Metazoa > Chordata > Mammalia > Artiodactyla > Bovidae > Bos > Bos grunniens. The sequence continues at coordinate 17,286,915 of NC_141181.1, read as the reverse complement.
AATATCTTTGAAAGAAATTTTGAAAGATCTAAATAGAGGAAAATACCATGTTCATGGACCAGAAGATTCAACATTATAAAGATATTAATTTTGCCCACTTATTTATAAACAATGCAATCTCAATCAAGATCACAACAGTGTAAATTCTTGTTGTTGCTGTTGTTCTGTTTTGGTGGAACTTAGTAGCTGATTCCAAAATGTTCTGTAAATGTGAAAGAGAATAGCCAAGAAACTCTTAAAGAACAAGATAAGAGGACTTGGTCTAATGAATATAAACTCCTGTTATAAAACTGCAGTGTGCTATTGGTGCAAAAATATTCTTATAAACAAAAGAAATGGACTAGAGAGCCCAAACACATATTGGAGCACTTGATTTACAAACACGGTAGCCCCACAGGGGCTATCTTGTAAGAACGGAATGAGAACAGAATGGACTTAGCAGTAAATCATGCTGGGGCAACTGGATGTCCATAAATACTTTTTAAATTAAAACTTTAACCCTATCTCACACAGTATGCAAAAATTAATTCCCAGTGAATAGATTTGGGGGTAAATAAAAATTGGGGAGGTTAAAACTGAAAAGTCTTTGACTTCCCTAGTTACCCACTCATTAAAATTCTGTGCTTTGTGCTTCCACCGCAAGGGATGAAGGTTTGAGTCCTGGTTGGGGAAGTTCCCCATGCCGCATAGTACAGCCAGAAAAGAAAAAACAAAAAAATCCCCAAAAGTTCTAGAAGATAACATAGAAGTCTATGTTCATAACCTCAGAGTAAGAAAAGACTTATTGAACAGGATGTAATAAAACACTAACCATAGAGAAAAAAAGACTATTAAGGACTTGGATTTTTAAAATTAAGAACCTCTTTTCATCCTTAAGGGTGAATAGGCAAGCAACTGAATGAAGACTGTGCCACATGTACAGCCAACAATGAGCTCACATTCAGAATATATTTTAAAATACCTACAAATCAGTAAGAAAAAACCCAAACAACCCAATTACAAAGTGGTCAAGAGACCTGAACAATCATGTCACAAGATGAGAAGGTGCTCAATCTCATCAGTAAGGAAAAAGCAAATTAACTCCACAATACGAAAAACCACCAAAAAGAGGCTAAAATTACAAAGACTGACAATGTTGGCAAGGATAAGGAGCAAGGGAAATTCCCATTTGCCGCGGGTGGGAGTATATTGGTACAACTACTTTGGAAAACAGTTTGGTATTATCTATTAAAGTTGATGAGGCATACAACCTACAAGCTGACAATTCCTTCCCTGAGTGCACGTCCACAGGCCCCCAAAAACACAAATAAGAATTGCTCCAAGGAAGAGCCATTTAGGACCCCATGATGGATCTGTCTCTTTGCTTTTCATTGCTTTTGTTATTATAATCATACATAATGACCTTCCTCAGGGAGCCCTGTGGCTCTGCCTTAAAGAGATTAACACATCCCCTCCCTAAGGTTGGCCATTCCAGAGGACAGTATTTAACTCCTCAACTCCTCCCCTTTTCTGTCCCATAAAAGAACTGGATTCCAGACCCCACTCAGATGTTTATCTTGAGACATTAGTCTGCCATCTTGTCCTTCAGCCACGTTTCTGAATAAGGTTGTTTTCCTTGCCTCAACACCTCGTCTCTTGGTTAACTGGCCTGTTGCGCAGCAGAATGACAACAGCCACCTTATCCACAGACCCCAAATAACCATCCAACAACAAATTTATCAAGAACAGTTGATAAATTTGGCTAACAGTTTTCCACACAGCATGGGGAAATTAATTCCAGTCACAAAGAATCTAGACACTTGTCAATACATAATCCATGATGCCATTCATTCCTTGATCAAAAAAAGACAAGCAAAACCAAAACACCGTATTTAGAGATAGGCTCTTTGTCACAAAAACTATAAAGAAAAATGAAGAAGTGTTTACCAAAAAAACATCAAGATAGATTTTTTGTTCGTTTGTTTTTTCACCTTCGGTTGATGATGAGCAGTGATTGGCAGAAGGCCACGTGGGGGAATTCAGTTTTTATACTGGTGTTGGTTACAAGATGTTACTTGGATAAGTCATTGCACTCTGCATCTCTATTTTGTGCATATATGTGTATGAAATTTCAGTTAAAGGGGATTAATAAATCAAATGCATCTACAATCTAAAAAAAAATCTCATTATGTCAATACCTATGTATACTGTTTGGAATCAAAAAGAGAATACTCTTAAGGGGGAAGGGGAGTATCCTCACTGTGGCCCATTGTTTTAGCTTTGGTGCTAACATCTTACCAAGCACCCTGGACCACTGAGCACTTCTGACTAGTTCAGGTTGCCTACTCACCCATCATGCATTTGATCAGCACTGCTCCAGATAATGCACATTACATAAGGGTCCTGAGATCTTCCAGAAAATCTCCGATAACTGATACCCAACACTTGCTCTTCCTTCCTCTCCTCACAGGCTGATTTTCTTTCTTCAGTTCTCAGCTCCAGTGTCATTTCTAGAGGGAACCTTTCCTTCCTCCCACTCCCACCAGGAAAGGGGTAACCAACATGGTATTCCTCTGCTTGGACTTCAGTGCTGGTCATTCTCAGTTTGCACCTATCTCCCCGATCCATCCCTGGGAGGCTGAGTCCTGATCCTAGATCACCAGGACAGCCCATCCAGCCAGTTTCTATTGGGTCCCACAGATGACAGGCAAGGGCAGAAACTTGGAGGCAGGGAGAAGAAAGAAGCTGGGCATGTCCTCCACGCCCCTTTTTGCTGGGGTCTCTGTCCTTGGGGCTGGCAGCTCCTCTGGAGGCCCTAACTGTTCCTGCCTGGCTTGGGCTCCCTTGGTCTCCGGCAGCATCATTCCTGCCACCTTCTCTGTACCTTTCACTGGTTCTGCTAACCCTGCCTCCATCCAAGTTGCCTTTTCACTAAACTCTCTTCGTTTGAACTAGGTTAGATTGTTTTCTGCTGAGACAGTGGCGATTTTATATTAATTTATAGGACAATTTTCTCAGCATCTGTCTTCTCCCAATAGGCTCTGAGCTTCATGACACTGGTACTTCAGAAGTGACTAACCGATGTTTTAAATGATATGGTGAGTTAATAAATGCATGAATGAGTCCACATTAGAAATGGAATACTATGCATTATACAAGAATTTCTAAAATGTCCTTGCTTCATTTGATGTGGCACCAATTTATCTGGGGAAACATTTTTCCTATATTGGTTGAAAATAACCTTTATTGACAGGAATATTTTTACTGATTTCAATTATTCTAACAATAACTATTAACAGGTATAATTTCTCAATTAAGAAGTTAAGTTTATCTATCTGTAATAAGTCATCAATGATGAGAGTCCAAGTGGACTGCAGTTAATTGTAGCTCCAAGAGTTAGTGGGAACACAGTAAAAATGTTAACTAGAAAAAGATTTAGGGACTTCCCTGGTGGCCCAGTGATTGGGACTTTGCCTTCCAATCCTTGATAGGGGAGCTAAGACCCCACAAGCCTTGAGGCCAAAACACCAAAACATAAAACAAAAACAATACTGCAACAAATCTAATAAAGATTTTTCAAATGGTCCACATCAAAAACAAACTCTTAAAGATAGACTTTGCATCTTATTTTTTATAACCTATTGCAAATGACTGTAGAAAATAAATACTCAGTAGTTCATGGTGTGAGAAGGGTTATCTCCAGGCTGGAGATGTTGTTAATAACATATACTATCTACATTGCTGCTTTAGACTTTAAGGACAATCCGGGCTGATACCAATATTAAATATGCAAGTTTCATATTAATACATATTGTTAAACAAGTTCTACAAAATGAACTGGAAAATTCTGATTCTAGGACACTAGTCAGAATTTCTGAAACACAATATGGAGCTCTGCAGATTCCCCAGAAAAAGTGCCCGAAAATTAGATTACCTAGAGGTGATCTGATGCACTAGCAAGACCTTTCAAACCAGTAGCTATGGTCCAGTGTGACCCTTGAACTTCAGCCTTGAGAAAACCAGTTCATACATTAGAATCACAACTAAATACATACTATGTCAAGAATTTTTAGTTTATAGCAAGGCATTTTGGAAAGCAACAATTTACAAGCTCCAAGTGGGGGATGTATTCTGAACTCTGAAGAGATCAAGGTTCATCTCTTTTCTGCAATCACTCTCCTGTTTCTTCTGCTAACTTCTTCATTGTAAAAAATATCCTTATTCTGTTTATTCTAACCAAGAGACAGAGGGAAGGGTCCGATTTCTCTAGTACAGTATGAGTTGAAGATTATCTGTCATCTCCCGCCACCCAAACTAGTTAGTAAAGGGAGACCTTTCTGATATCTCTTGGGATAGAGGGTAGGGGTCTGGTTTTACAAACTGGAATTAGATGGCATGGTTTTAGTACTAGTCACAATAAAAAATACCTCGTGAGGGGGTTTGCGGAAGTGATTAAGTTAAAACAGTTAAAATGCAGTTACACTTCTAATTACTTTATAACCAGATAACTTGCTTCATTATGCCCAATTAGGTGTAACAAAAACAATATTCCTTTTTCCTTCCTTTTTCCTTTTCTCTTCAGTCATAACTAACATAGGAAATGACCACACCAGCTCTTTACTGATTGCTTCCCTGGAAACAAAAGAGCATTTTATACCTGATCCTGCCATTACCAGTAAAGAGAATGAAGCAAAAATTAACTGTCCTTCCCCTCTCTTGCCCATACGGGAAGTACAGCATTCAGTTCCTAAGCACTGATGCTCCCCTCACCCCAGACTCTCTCATCTCCATTCCCATCAACATCACCCACTTACGGGGCGCCCGGTACACGAAGGGCCCCGTCGCCCGACAGGATTAGCAAAAAAGCACCTCATTCAGTCTGAATATGACATCTCCTGATGTTTTCCACGCAGCAAAGCGGGGCGGGCGGCCCAACCCCTAGGGACAGGGCGGCGTCTCGGGTGCCCGCAGCCCAGGACCGCGGGCGGCGCCGCAGAGCTCCCGGCCCCCACCCGCAGGTCCTTACCCGCCAGTCCGCCGCCGCCGCCTCCATCGCCCGAGTGCCCCTTCCTCCGCTGCAGGATGAAGTAAGGGTTGGCTCTCTCGGTGATCCACAGCGCGTTGGCCAGCAGCACCTCTTCGGGGTTCACCCACATGTTCCCTGGCGCCGCGGGCTCCCTTACAATGGGGCGGCGGGTCGGGTCCGGCACGCACCGGCGCGCAGCCCCGGGCACACGCGCGCCCGCCCGCCTGCCCGCCAGCTAGGTGCGGCGGCGGAGAGCGATTTCACCAGGGGGCGGCCCGCGGGGCCCGGGCCACAGCGAAGCCCCCGCGGGCGGCCCGGGAGGACGGCGAGGACTCGGGCGCCGCGAGCAGCATCCTCTCCGCGGCGCCGCCGCCTCCCGCGAGCCCGCGGCCGCAGACTCCCGGGCCCCTTAGCTCCGCCGCCGGGTCGGGGCCCACGGCAGCGGGAGGAGCGAGAGGAGGGGGAAGGAGAGCGGGAGGAGGAGGAAGTGGTGTATCTCAGCCGCGGGATCCGGCTCGGCAGCTGGCAGGGCTGCGGGCGACTGGCGCTGATCCTGCCCCGCGGGTCGGGCGGAGCTGGGCTGGGGTGCGGCTGCTCCCGCAGCGCCCACCCAGGGTCCCGGCCGCCTGCGTCTCCAGCCGCTCAGAGCCCTCCAGGGCACGGCGCGAGAACACTCCGCCTGTGGGCCGCTCGCACCCTCGGCGAAGCCCAGCTCCCGGCTGGAAGGACGCTCCGGACACTGCGAATGAATGACGACTGCGCGGCTCGCTAGGAGCGAGCCCCGGCGACACCAGCTTCTGCGGACGCGAGATCTCCGCGGGCCCTGCGAGCCGAACCAGGCCGCTGCAGCTGGCTTCGGGCGAACCTTCTGGGGACCGGGTGGCGAGCACTCGGCCCCACGCCCATCCCAGCAGCGAGGACGCTGCCAGCCTCCGTGGGGCGTGTGTGCGCGCGCGCCGTGTGTGTGTGTTTATGGTTGACGATCTGTAAGCTGGCGCCACCCCTCTTCCCAAGAAATGTGTTTCAAGCTTCCAGACTTGGAGCTAGAGACAGAGGTCGGAAGTGGACGCAGCCAATGGTTGCTGGTGTTTTTGTTTCCTGCATCCCTAGGCAAGTCATGCGCCAAACTTGTCACCGCCTGTAGCTCCGCCCCCACTCCATTCCATTGTAATTAAAATGGCCCAGCTAAGTGCATTACATCACTTCTTTCCTTGACCTGTAGGGCTTGAGCAAATAGCGAAGTTGGAAGCAGCCCCAAAGCTTAGAGCAACTAATTCACCCCACAGCTGTCCCTATATGAAGCGTTTGGCGCTTCGAGGACCGGATATGGCAGGATTCAAGGATTTATCCACATTTAATGAATGGATTTAATTTTTTTTAAAGAATCATTGTAATTAGAGACACACAAACCAGGCCATCTTTATCTCTAGACAATTTTGCTTTCCCCAGGTATTTCAAGTCTCTTTGTAGTGATCACAGCCGATCCACCAACCTATCTGATGACCTTTTTTTCACTTCAGTTTTATACCTGGAAAATCTGTAGATAGCTCAGCAAAGAGTCTCCTCTGGTGATGGGAATTTAGTAAGCTTTGTTTTGTTGTGGAAGTTGGACAATTCTAGGGACTTCTCCTTTTCCCAATGAGCAAAGCATTCAAATGAGGCTTTCTTGTGTGGACTTCACATTTTTTACCTACGCAGCTCTCACTTGGACTGCTGAATTCCTGCAAATGGCCAAATGGCACATCCCAGACATTTTAATGCGAAGAAGGCAATGGCACCCCACTCCAGCACTCCTGCCTGGAAAATCCCATGGACGGAGGAGCCTGGAAGGCTGCAGTCCATGGGGTTGCTGAGGGTCGGACACGACTGAGCGACTTCACTTTGACTTTTCACTTTCATGCATTGGAGAAGGAAATGGCAACCCACTCCAGTGTTCTTGCCTGGAGAATCCCAGAGACAGGGGAGCCTAGTGGGCTGCCGTCTATGGGGTCGCAGAGTCGGACACGACTGAAGTGACTTAGCAGCAGCAGCAGCAGACATTTTAATGAGACTGACTCTGCACCTGTTGATTTCCTAGTCAGTGGGCTCTCAAGAAGCAGAAGTCTCCCTTTAGGTTATCACACTGACTGACCTTCTGCCTGTTTAGGAAGCATTTAGATTGCTAGACATTTGTGAGAATGTCATACTTTTAACACAGACTCAAAAATGTCATTTGGCACCTTTGGTCAAGGTATGGTGACTTCAGTCATAAAAATTGATTCCAAAATTTTAAAAAACCAATCAGATTGCAAGTCATACATGTGTAAAATTGTATTAATCTTATATTTATATAATATCAATATTTTGAAGTGCTTCCATAATATTTTTTTATTTAAAATTAGCGATTTAAAAACTCAACTAAGTGCTTTCATGGGCTTCCCTGGTGGCTCAGTGGTGAAGAATCCGCCTGCCAATGTAGGACACAAGTGTTCGATCCCTGGGTCAGGAAGATCCCTTGGAGTAGGAAATGGTAAGCCACTCCAGTATTCATGCCTAGAAAATCCTACAGAAGGGGAAGCCTGGCAAGTTACAATCCATGGGGTCCCAAAAGAGTCAGACAGGACTTATAGACTAAAAAACACCAACAAGTGCCTTCATTCTATTAGTTGTTTAACGTGGGATCTAGTTCAACAACCAAGGCTTGAACCCAGGCTTTCTGCATTGGGAGCATGGAGTCTTAGCCACTGGCCCACCAGGGAAGTCCCAGTGCTGTCATACCATTTTTTAGAGTGTCCTTATACTGCTCAAAGTTGTAGCTTGACGTATCTACCCTAGACCTACAGTGTGATCTTAGCTTAGCACTTTTTAATCTATTGGTACTAAAGTGGTATTTACTTATATAATTCTTGTGTTCATTCACTGATTCATTCAAAGTGTAATTATTGAGTGTCTTCTCAACTCTAGGCACTAGGGATAACAAGTGAACAAAACATACCAAAATCTCTGTCATCACAAAGATTAAGATGTAAAGTTAATAATTAAAAAAAAAAAAAAAAACTTTAAAAATTTGCTTTGAGAACAAGATTGAACACCAAGAGGAAGGAAGAAAAATAATTAAGTCCTTAGCTATTTTCTGGCTTTTTTCTTTTCTTTTTTTTTTTGATGACTTAGAGCACATTTTGTCCAGGAAATCAGGGCTTCCGTTTCCCAGCTGGTTCAATGGTAAAGAATCTGCCTGCCAACGCTGGAGACACAGGTTAGATTCCTGGGTCAGGAGGATCCCCTGGAGGAGGAAATGGCAACTCACTCCAGTATTTTTTCCTGGAAAATTCCATGGACAGAAGAGACTAGGAGGCTACAGTCCATGGGGTTGCAGAGTCAGATACAACTGAGTATGTGTGCACATAGTAAAAGAACATTGCAAAGAACCAAAGAAATTACAGGGAGTTTATGGCAGCTTGCTGGTCTCATGCTGTTAACTGCTCACTTATTAAAATGTAGCTTGGTTTAAAAAAAAAAAATCAAATACCCCTGAACTAGAAATGACAGATAGAGAACCTAATTAATCCAACCAGTTCCTCAGAAAAATAGGTGAGTATTTTTAGCTTTCAACTCATTTTCATTGGTTTTAAGACCAAGGATTGTCTCAAACCACTTAAAGAAGCATTCAACAGACACCTAGATAAGATAGGAGTAAATGACTTCACAGTCTTTGTATCAGCTATCTACCCCCTCCTCCTTCCCCACTCCCATGGAAAAATTCTACTCCAATAGAGTTCTGATGGGCCCATTGGAGCAATCAGTGGGTTTACTACTTAGTGGACAAATCTGATTGAAGCAAAACTGTGAGGATGGTAAATTTGTCTTTGACATCTCTCATCCTGATTCCTACATGTTTCCATCTTTCTGTCTTTTTCACCTTCACAGTGGTGTATTTGCCTCCCTATCCTCACACTTTGCCCAATAAATCCTCTACTTTGTCTGCTAGGGACTTGCCTACCATTGAAAATACCATGGAGTCTTAAATACTTTATTTCTGCCCTTCCCCACCTCTCAACTATAGTGCCCATGCCTTCATAGCCCAGTTCTCTGTGAAGTAAGGCAGTGAGAGCTGCAAAACACTAGTCTTACTAACTATTCCATCACCCAGTAGCCCCAGGGGTGGTCAGGTCAGTAGACAATTCAGTTCTAATTTCAGCAAAGAGAATTCACTCAAGACATTCAGTTCAGTTCAGTCACTCAGTCATGTCCGACTCTTTGGACCCCATGAATCACAGCACGCTAGACCTCCCCGTCCATCACCAACTCCCGGAGTTCACTCAGACTCATGTCCATCGAGTCAGTGATGCCATCCAGCCATCTCATCCTCTGTCTTCCCCTTCTCCTCCTACCCCTAATGCCTCCCAGCATCAGGGTCTTTTCCAATGAGTCAACTCTTTGCATGAGGTGGCCAAAGTATTGGAGTTTCAGCTTTAGCATCATTCCTTCCAAAGAAATCCCAGGGCTGATCTCCTTCAGAATGGACTGGTTGGATCTCCTTGCAGTCCAAGGGACTCGCAAGAGTCTTCTCCAACACTACAGTTCAAAAGCATCAATTCTTCAGCACTCAGCTTTCTTCACAGTCCAACTCTCACATCCATACATGACCACTGGAAAAACCATAGCCTTGATTAGACGGACCTTTGTTGGCAAAGTAATATCTCTGCTTTTCAATATGCTATCTAGGTTGGTCATAACTTTCCTTCCAAGGAGTAAGCATCTTTTGACTTCATGGCTGCAATCACCATTTACAGTGATTTTGGAGCCCCCCAAAATAAAGTCTGACACTATTTCCACTGTTTCCCCATCTATTTCCCATGAAGTGATGGGACCAGATGCCATGATCTTCGTTTTCTGAATGTTGAGCTTTAAGCCAACTTTTTCACTCTCCTCTTTCACTTTCATCAAGAAGCTTTTGAGTTCCTCAGTAGGTGCCCAATATGCTACTGGAGATCAGTGGAGAAATAACTCCAGAAAGAATGAAGGGATGGAGCCAAAGCAAAAACAATACCCAGCTGTGGATGTGACTGGTGATAGAAGCAAATTCCGATGCTGTAAAGAGCAATATTGCATAGGAACCTGGAATGTCAGGTCCATGAATCAAGGCAAATTGGAAGTGGTCAAACAAGAGATGGCAAGAGTGAATGTCGACATTCTAGGAATCAGTGAACTGAAATGGACTGGAATGGGTGAATTTAACTCAGATGACCATTATATCTACTACTGTGGGCAGGAATCCCTCAGAAGAAATGGAGTGGCCATCATGGTCAACAAAAGAGTCCAAAATGCAGTACTTGGATGCAATCTCAAAAACGACAGAAATGTTCGTTTCCAAGGCAAACCATTCAATATCACAGTAATCCAAGTCTATGCCCCAACCAGTAATGCTGAAGAAGCTGAAGCTGAACGGTTCTATGAAGACCTACAAGACCTTTTAGAACTAATACCCAAAAAAGATGTCCTTTTCATTCTAGGGGACTGGAATGCAAAAGTATGAAGTCAAGAAACACCTGGAGTAACAGGCAAATTTGGCCTTGGAATACGGAATGAAGCAGGGCAAAGACTAATAGAGTTTTGCCAAGAAAATGCACTGGTCATAACAAACACCCTCTTCCAACAACACAAGAGAAGACTCTATACATGGACATCACCAGATGGTCAACACCGAAATCAGATTGATTATATTCTTTGCAGCCAAAGATGGAGAAGCTCTACACAGTCAGGAAAAACAAGACCAGGAGCTGACTGTGGCTCAGACCATGAACTCCTTATTGCCAAATTCAGACTTAAATTGAAGAAAGTAGGGAAAACCACTAGACCATTCAGGTATGACCTAAATCAAATCCCTTATGATTATACAGTGGAAGTGAGAAATAGATTTAAGGGCCTAGATCTGATAGATAGAGTGCCTGATGAACTATGGACTGAGCTTCGTGACATTGTATAGGAGACAGGGATCAAGACAATTCCCATAGAAAAGAAATGCAAAAAAGCAAAATGGCTGTCTGGGGAGGCCTTACAAATAGCTGTGAGAAGAAGAGAAGCGAAAAGCAAAGGAGAAAAGGAAAGATATAAACATCTGAATGCAGAGTTCCAAAGAATAGCAAGAAGAGATAAGAAAGCCTTCTTCAGCGATCAATGCAAAGAAATAGAGGAAAACAACAGAATGGGAAAGACTAGGGATCTCTTCAAGAAAATTAGAGATACCAAAGGAACATTTCATGCAAAGATGAGCTCGATAAAGGACAGAAATGGTATGGACCTAACAGAAGCAGAAGATATTAAGAAGAGGTGGCAAGAATACACAGAAGAACTGTACAAAAAATATCTTCACGACCAAGATAATCATGATGGTGTGATCACTGACCTAGAGCCAGACTTCCTGGAATGTGAAGTCAAGTGGGCCTTAGAAAGCATCACTACGAACAAAGCTAGTGGAGGTGATGGAATTCCAGTTGAGCTATTCCAAATCCTGAAAGATGATGCTGTGAAAGTGCTGCCTTCAATATGCCAGCAAATTTGGAGAACTCAGCAGTGGCCACAGGACTGGAAAAGGTCAGTTTTCATTCCAATCCCAAAGAAAGGCAATGCCAAAGAATGCTCAAACTACCACACAATTGCACTCATCTCACACGCTAGTAAAGTAATGCTCAAAATTCTCCAAGCCAGGCTTCAGCAGTATGTGAACCATGAACTTCCTGATGTTCAAACTGGTTTTAGAAAAGGCAGAGGAACAGAGATCAAATTGCCAACATCCGCTGGATCATGGGAAAAGCAAGAGAGTTCCAGAAAAACATCTATTTTTGCTTTATTGACTATGCCAAAGCCTTTGACTGTGTGGAGCACAATAAACTGTGGAAAATTCTGAAAGAGATGGGAATAGCAGACCACCTGACCTGCCTCTTGAGAAATTTGTATGCAGGTCAGGAAGCAGCAGTTAGAACTGGACATGGAACAACAGACTGGTTCCAAAGAGGAAAAGGAGTTCGTCAAGGCTGTATATTGTCACCCTGCTTATTTAACTTATATGCAAAGTACATCATGAGAAATGCTGGACTGGAAAAAACACAAGCTGGAATCAAGATTGCTGGGAGAAATATCAATAACCTCAGATATGCAGATGACACCACCTTTATGGCAGAAAGTGAAGAGGAACTCAAAAGCCTCTTGATGAAAGTGAAAGTGGAGAGTGAAAAAGTTGGCTTAAAGCTCAACATTCAGAAAACGAAGATCATGGCATCCGGTCCCATCACTTCATGGGAACTAGATGTGGAAACAGTGGAAACAGTGTCAGACTTTATTTTTCTGGGCTCCAAAATCACTGCAGATGGTGATTGCAGCCATGAAATTAAAAGACGCTTACTCCTTGGAAGAAAAGTTATGACCAACCTAGATAGCATATTCAAAAGCAGAGACATTACTTTGCCAACAAAGGTCCATTTAGTCAAGGCTATGGTTTTTCCTGTGGTCATGTATGGATGTGAGAGTTGGACTGTGAAGAAGGCTGAACACCCAAGAATTGATGCTTTTGAACTGTGGTATTGGAGAAGACTCTTGAGAGTCCCTTGGACTGAGAGCAAATCCAACGAGTCCATTCTGAAGGAGATCAGCCCTGGGATTTCTTTGGAAGGAATGATACTAAAGCCGAAACTCCAGTACTTTGGCTACCTCATGTGAAGAGTTGATTCATTGGAAAAGACCCTGATGCTGGGAGGGATTAGGGGCAGGAGGAGAAGGGGAAGACAGAGGATGAGATGGCTGGATGGCATCACTGACTCGATGGACGTGAGTCTCAGTGAAGTCCGGGAGTTGGTGCTGGACAGGGAGGCCTGGTGTGCTGCGATTCATGAGGTCGCAAAGAGTCAGACACGACTGAGCGACTGATCTGATCTGATCACTTTCTGCCATAAGGGTGGTATCATCTGCATATCTGAGGTTATTGATATTTCTCCTGGTAATCTGGATTCCAGCTTGTGCTTCTTCCAGCCTAGTGTTTCTCATGATGTATTCTGCCTAGAGGTTAAATAGGCAGGGTGACAATATACAGCCTTGACGAACTCCTTTTCCTATTTGGAACCAGTCTGTTGTTCCATGTCCAGTTCTAACTGTTGCTTCCTGAGCTGCATATAGGTTTCTCAAGAGGCAGATCAGGTGGTCTGGTATTCCCATCTCTTTCAGAATTTTCCACAGTTTATTGTGAGCCACACAGTCAATGGCTTTGGCATAGTCAATAAAGTAGAAATAGATGTTTTGCTGGAACTCTCTTGCTTTTCCCATGATCCAGCGGATGTTGGCAATTTGATCTCTGTTCCTCTGCCTTTTCTAAAACCAGCTTGAACATCAGGAAGTTCACGGTTCACATACTGCTGAAGCCTGGCTTGGAGAATTTTGAGCATTACTTTACTAGCGTGTGAGATGAGTGCAATTGTGTGGTAGTTTGAGCATTCTTTGGCATTGCCTTTCTTTGGGATTGGAATGAAAACTGACCTTTTCCAGTCCTGTGGCCACTGCTGAGTTTTCCAAATTTGCTGGCATATTGAAGGCAGCACTTTCACAGCATCATCTTTCAGGATTTGAAATGCCCAAGAGATTAATAAAATGCTAAAGAAACCAACTCCTTTCCTTGTCTTCTAGCTGAAGGTAACCTGTCAACAAGGATTTTTTTTTTTTTTTTAATGCCCAGACCTACTCTGTCCAACTTGGAAGGGCAATAGTTCTAGGAGAGTATTTGTAATTTCTACTGTCCAGTGAGGTAGAAGGAGAATGGTGATCAGTTGGAATGGGGAAGAGTAATATTGTGTCAAAGATCCAAGCCTTTGCAGTAGCTTTGATATCTGATACAGAGACCTTCACAGTGGATCTGAGTTGCTCATCCAACCGGAAAAACTAGACCAAGCAGTCACCACAACAGTCTCCTCTGCAAGTAATGAAGCTAATTGATGATACCAAAGCCACAGTTTGGTTCTGTCAGCTGTAAGTAGCTGAACAGATCTGCAGCCAGGACCATCCTTCTGTATAGTGGGATTTGCAGGGAAAGATTCTTCAAACTACCTTTGATATCTAATAGCCCTACCTTGCCTCCATTCAGTGAATCACTCTGCCTTTTGAGTTCTGAGATCCTCTGGAAATCAAAACTGACTGAAATATTATCTCTCTTCATGTCAGAGAAGCTGTGGCCAGCTGACCTCTGTCAAATGCATCTGTGTTCCTGCAGTGAAAGAAGGGAAGAAGACAGCAAGCTCTCCAGGGAAGAAAAATGAAGAACTGTATTAGCGGAGAGCTGATTAACTATCAGTTAAGAGGGCATGTGTTAATGGCTGGGGAAGAATGACGAGGTAAAGAGCTTAGACCACATGGAAAAGTGAATACATACTCACCCCATCTCACACTCCTCCGCTGCAAGTTCCTTGAGGCCAAGACTGTGGTGAGATCATTCCTGTATCCCCGGGTTTAACACTGGAATCTCTGTAAATGTCCAACTGGGAAACGCTTATAAGACTCCTGAATTTCTAAACTTCAGAAAGGTTTAGTGATTTAGAAAGGAAAGGACCTTTAAGAGACCCTGAGTGCAGCTGTGTTGACCTCATTTTATATACAAGAAAACTGAAGTTCAGAAAAGGGAAAGGACTTGACTTAAAAACTGGTTTTATTATTTAGGAGACTATTATGACCTCCAAACTTAATAGCAAATTTTCCTTCTTTCTGCACTCATTATTTGTCACATTTTTCTCAAGCATTAAAATGCTATATGTTTATATAATGTTTTCATGGCCTTTATCTATCACTGTGGCCTGGGTGTTAGGATCCACTGATTGGCTAGAACTGAGTCACATCGTTACCCTGAAGAGGTGGTGGCAGAGGGTAGGGGTCAGTGGGTGTGGGGTAGTACCTAAAAGAATATCAAAGGGACTTCCCTGATAAAGAATCTTCCTGCCAATACAGAAGACACAGGTCTGATCCCTGATTCGGGAAGACTCCTCATCCTGCAGAGCAGCTAAATCTGTGTACCACAATTACCGAAGCCCACGCTGTGCAACCAGAAAAGCCACTGCAATGAGAAGCCCATACACCACAACCAGGGAGTAGGCCCCACTTGCTTCAACTGGAGAAAAGCCCAAGCAGCAACAAAGACACAACACAGCCAACATAAATAAAGAAAAATTTAAAAAAGAGTATCAGAGAACTGTTATCAGACAGGTGAAGGACAGTGAGCAAGCCTGCTAGAAAACCTACTTTTGACAATTTCTTTTTTCTTTTTCACAGTTTGTTTTTTAATGACTATATCTTCTTGGTTGTAATTTTATATTGCATAAATATAGCATATTTTGTTTAATGCTAAGAAACCTAGTGGTCTGATCCTTTTGTTAATTAAGGTCAGAGGTCATTTAAGTTACCTTAAAAAAGAGAGAGAGAGAGAGGTTACCGTAAGGCTTAATTGGACTAAATTAGGCGTGGAGACCTTCAGAAAGTTCTGAGACCAGTTTCTGTCCTTGTCTCTGTCTCTCTCACTCTCTGAATCTCTGCTTCTTTGCATGTTATACATTGGCTCTAGTATCTTTTCTCCACCAGCCAACCTCCTTTCCTTACCCATAGTTTCTGCTCCCTCATAACTCATGAGATCCTCTCTGGATCTTTCTGTTGTTGCTTCCAAGCTATAGCTCTTATCACTAATTAAATAATTTATCTAGATATTTCATGGCCATACCTCATGAGAGAGAAAGTGATGGGCTTACCTAATCTTTTCATCCAAGGACCAGATTGTTGCCCAGCTTATGACTGGCCGCTGTTGGGTCAGATCACCAAAGCATGGCAGCCATGACTGTATGCATTTTTTGTACAACTGAAACTTCACAAATTTTTGCTTAAAGATTATTTTTATTATAAAATGAGTCATTCTGAGAGTTGACTTGGCCTTCAAATATTCTACCGGGTGGGAAATGTCTGAAGTCTCCCCTGTTTTACATAAGCCAAGCAGCCATAGAAATAAAGGCAAAAGCTCTTTAATGTGGTATCTTATTGTGGACTCTAGAGATTCTAAAATAGCCTAAAATAGCCTCCTATTCCTTTTGGGAAAAAGGTTTGTTTTTCTTCCATGGTTATGCTGCTCTTTTGCCTGTGACTCATTTGTCCATTCTATCTCTCATGAAACAACACAGACACACAAAATCCACTGTGGATAGTATTGGGTTGGCCAGAATTTTCATTTGGGTTTTTCTGTAAGATGGTAAAGAAAAACTCAGATGAGCTTTGTGGCCAATCCAGTATTTCTTCAATCACCACAAGTACTAGTACCAAGCATGCAAATATGGGTAAAAAGCAGATTGGGACATTAATCTGTATTAATGATAGTGTGTTTTGTTTTGTTTTTGTTAATTTGGCTGTGCCAGGTCTTTGTTGCAGCATACAGGATCTAGTTCCCTGTAAGTAAGTCAGTAAGTAAGAGTTAGTCGCTCAGTCGTGCCCAACTCTTTTTGACCCCATGGACTGCAGCCCACCAGGCTCCTCTGTCCATGAGATTTTCCAGGCAAGTATACTGGAGTGGGTCTCCATTTCCTTCTCTAGGGGATCTTCCCAACCCAGGGATCGAACCCAGGTCTCCTGTACTGCAGGCAGATTTTTTACCGACTGAGCTACAAGGGAAACTTGCAAGGTGTTATATGTAAGCCTCATGGTAAACACAAAGCAAAAACCTATAGCAAATACACAAAAGATAAAGAGAAAGGAATGTAAGCATACCACTAAAGAAAATCATCAAATTACAAAGCCAGAGAGAAAGACAATAAAGTAACAGTAGAGAACTAACCAAAAGTAGCTAGAGAGCAATTCCCAAAATAGCAACAAGCACGTAACCTATCAATAATTACTTCAAATGTAAATGGATTAAATGCTCTAATAAAAAGACATAAAGTGGCCAAATGGATTAAAAGAAAACAAAAACCAAGAACCATACACTTGCTGCCTAAAAGAGATACACGTTAGACACAAGAACACACAAAGACTGAAGGACAAGATATGGAAAAAAATATTCCTTGTGAATGGAAATCAAAAGAAAGCTGGAGTAGCTATACTAATATCAGACAAAATAGACTTTAAAGAGAAAAAAGAAGAGTATTACATATTGATAAAGTGGTCAATTCAACAAGACGACATAACATTTGTAAGTAGGCACTAAATTTAGGAGTACCTAGATATGTAGTGAAGTGAAGTGAAGTCTCTCAGTCGTGACTCTTTGCGGCCCCATGGACTGTAGCCTACCAGGCTCCTCTGTCCATGGGATTTTCCAGGCAATAGTACTGGAGTGGATTGCCATTTCTTTCTCCAGGGGATCTTCCCAACCCAGGGATTGAACCCAGGTCTCCTGCATTGTAGACAGACACTTTACCATCTAAGCCACCAGGGAAAGTAAATATTAATAAACCTACAAGGAGAAATATACAGCAATGCAATAACAGGATTTTTAATATCCCACTTCCATCAATGAATAGAATATCCAGATAGAAAATCAATAGGGAAACTTTGGAATCAAACCACATGTTAGACCCAAAGGACTTCGATATTTATGAGACATTCTATCTCACAGCAGCAGAATACACATTCTTTTCAAGTATACAAGGACCATTCTCCAGCCAGTTCAACCACAGAACAAATCTTAATTAAATCTAAGAAGATTGAAATCATATCAAGCATCTTTTCTGACTGCAATGGTATGAAACTAGAAATTAATCACACAAAGGAAACTGGAAAATTTGCAAATATATGAAGATTAAATGGGGTTTCCCAGGTGGTACATGTGGTAAAGAATCCACCTGTCAATACAGGAGATGTGGGTTTGATCCTAGGGTCGAGAAGATCCTCTGGAATAGGAAATTGCAACCCACTCCAGTATTCTTGCTAGGAAAATTCCATGGCCAGAGGAGCCTGAAGGGCTACAGGCTATGGGGTCACAAAGGGTCAGACACGATTGAGCGACTGAGCGTGAAAGATTAAATAATTTGTTGCTGCTGCTGCTGCTGCTAAGTTGCTTTAGTCGCTTCAGTCGTGTCTGACTCTGTGCGACCCCATAGACAGCAGCCTACCAGGCTCCCCCATCCGTACTGACCAACTAATAGGTCAAAAAAGAAATTAAAGAGGTAATTTTTTTAAATGCCATAAGACAAATGAAAACTGTAGCGTAGCACACCAAAATTTGTGGGATACAGCAAAAGCAATCCTAAGAAGGAAGTATAGGTAATCAATTCCCACCTCAAGAAATAAGAAAAGTCTTAAATAAAGAACCCAACTTTATACCTCAAGAGCATTGTGCTAAGTGAAATAAGTTAGAGAAATGCCATATGATCTCTCTTATATGTGGAATTTAGAAAACAAACCAAAACCCAAGCTTATGATGCAGAGAACAGATTGGTAGTTCCTAAGGGTGGGAGTTAGCAGGTAGGAGAAATAGGTGAAATGTTTTTTTTTTCTTCAGTTTAAGTTAATTGAATTTTAAAAATTAAAAAAAAAAAAACTTAAGGGGAGAATGGCAGTTTCCTTTTCAGAATAATACAACTCAGCTGTCTTTCTATTATAGTGACAGCATTCTCATTAGAGAAATACTATAATCTATCTTGAATTTCAAATCTTCAAACTTTTTTCTAAGTGTTTGACTAAATGATTCAAAAGAAAGAATATCTAGGCACCAATACTAACACAAAGGAACAGCTTACTATCAAAGCCGTCTAATTGATCAATTATATTTAAACCCCTTACCTTTTTCTTTCTTTCTTTCTATTTTTTGGCGGTGGAAAGGGGCACTGGGGATCTTAGTTCCTCGACTAGGAATGGAACCCGTGCCCTCTGCAGTGGAATCATGGTGTCTTAACCACTGGACAACCAGGAAAATCCCAACCCCCTTACCTTCTAAATTCCAGCCTCCCAGAGCTTTCAAACAGGGTTACAGATCATAAAATTTATATGATTTGAAAGTCAGAAGTATTTGAAAAATTTTAGGTATAAAACAATAAGTGAGAAAATGAACGTATTCACCACACCAAAGGAGAAATAACAGAGTTCTGATCACTTAATTCCCAGCAAATAAGAATGAGAGTTCAAGCTACCTTTATCTGAATTGAGGAAAAGGCAAAAAAAGACTCTATTTGTCCCAAGGCATTCTCTAGGCATTTATCACTGAGGTTTCTTTTACAGAAGGTACAGCCCTTCTATGATGTCTTTTATTCCTTCTATAAAATACAGACCTAAATAGGAATTTTCATCATAAAATTGTACTAGTGAGAATTTTTTTTTTTTTGTCACTTGCAATCCTCTTATAGGCTGTGAATTGCAATCTTCCATAAAAAGAGATGCGTTAAGTCGCACTAATTTCTATTCCAATGAAAATTACAGTTTGCCTTTAATGGGAATGACTCAGTCAATCAAACTGAAAGCTGAGACATGCTGTCCCTGAATGGAAGTTTTAAAAACATAATTTCTTCTCTCTGCCCTTACACAGAGCCACTCCTCACTCACCCAAAGAACACTGAGACGGAAGGCACATATTGAAAACAGAAAGGAAGACCTACCAAATGCAGCTTTGTCTACAAACTGTGGCCTCGGATTTTAACACAAAATCTGTCTCGGATGTGCCAATAGAAAATAACAGAATTCTAAATAAAGATATCTGGTTGGTGGTTAAATGAAACTACTATTTAGAGATTAGATTTGATCAAATCAACTCTATGTAGCTATCTTTATGGCTATATTGGGGCTCCCTGGAGCTGGTACCACATCATATATAGGTTTTATCAGAAGACGGGACAGGTAACTATCTGTATTACAAGATGTGTGTCGTGGGGTTTGTGTGTGGGGGGAAGGGGTGTCACATGAGCTATTTTACAAATATAAACATCTCCAACTAATATTCCTTCTGATGTTTAATTTTTAATCACACAAGTGAATCATACTGATTGTAGAAAAGTTGGAAAATACAGATACGCAAAAAGTTTTAAAAGTTGAAATCTACAATATGTAGTGTGATTTTCTTTCCAATCAGATGTGAATTGACACCACACATAAACGTGTGTAACTTGCTGCATGAATATATTGTGAGCACATCCCCAGATTATTTTAAATGAACGTTTATATCATTACTTTTATTGCCTGAATACTATTTAATTATTTAATGGATCTTCATGTATTTAACTTGTCTGCCTTAATTATTTGCATGTTTAAAATATCATAAGTGAATGTTAATGAACTTGTTTGACTTTGCATCTTTGCCTAATTCTCTCCTTTTTTTCTTTTATAAGATAGGCTTTTGTCTTTGGGCAGAAAAAAACACACACTGATTTTAAGACTGGAATTTTAAGAACAGACACAAGTAGTGATATTATCAGAAGAAAGAAATATCACTGCAGGCAGCTTTTCATTTGAAACAGCTTAAACTGTTGCAACTCAGTATTGCTGACTTGTCAGTTATGTAGGCAGCTTCACAGGAGGAAGCCTGACAAAAAGTGCAGGGGATTCTATTTTATGTATCTATCAGAGAGAAACAAGTTTAAAACCATGCCAAAATTAATCATTAGAAAGAATGTCAATAGGCACTGCCCTGTTGTAGATTAATAATACCTTATACTAGAGTTATCAAAAGAATCTAATAATTTTCTTAATATAGACTCCTAGAAGTAGAATTTCTGGGCCATGTAGAATGCATCTTTTCTTAGATGTAAAATTATATTGTATTTTATTTTTTATTGAAATACAGTTGATTTACAATATTGTGTTAGTTTCAAGTGTACAGAAAAATGATTCAGTTATTTATATATGTATATATTTTTTCTGATTATTTTCCATTATAAGTTACAAGACACTGAGTATTATTCCTTGTGTTAAACAGTAAATCCTTATTGCTTATCTATTTTATACATAGTAGCATGTGTATGTTAATCCCATAATCCTAATTTATCCCCCCTTTTCCCTTTGGTAACAAAAAGTTTGTTTTCTATATCTATTAACCTTTTTTTTTTTCACTTATTGTAGGTAGATTCAGGTCTTCACTTGTAGCTCAGTTGGTAAAAAATCTGCCTGCGATGTAGGAGACCTGAGCTCGATCCCTGGGTTGGGAAGATCCCCTGGAGAAGGGAAAGGCTACCCACTCCAGTATCCTTGCCTAGAAAATCTCATGGACAGAGGAGCCTGGTGGGCTGCAGTCCATGGGGTCACAAGAGTCGGGCACAAATGAGCGACTAACACTTACTTACTAAGTATATTCATTTGTATTATTTTTTAAATTTCACATATAAGTAATAGAATATTTGTCTTTCTCTGTCTGACTTATTTCACTTAGTATAATATTCATAACTGAGCTACTGAGCACGCACACATAATATTCTCCAGATCCATCCATGTTGCTGCCAGTGACAGTATTTCATTCTTTTTACGGCTGAGTAATAGTCCATTATCCCCTTCCCAGATCACTGCCTTGTAGTGGTGAAGGAGCTTGCATAACTCAATGAAGCTATGAGTCATGCTGGGTAGGGCCACCCAAGACGGATGGGTCATAGTGGAGAGTTCTGACAAATGTGATCCACTGGAGGAAGCAACGGCAAACCACCCCAGTGTACTTGCCGTGAGAACCTCATGAACTGTATAAAAAGACAAAGAGATATGACACCAAAAGATGAATCCCCCAGTTCGGAAGGTGTCCAATGTGCTACTGGAGCAGAGCAGAGGAGAACAACTAATGTTCAGTTGCTCAGTTGTGTCCCAACTCTTTGCAGTCCCATGGACCGCAGCACACCAGCTTCCCTGTCCTTCACCACCTCCCGGAGCTTGCTCAAACTCATGTCCATTGAGTCAGCCATCCAACCATCTTGTCCTCTGCCGTCCCCTTCTCCTCCTGCCTTCAATCTAAGTAGTCTTAGAACTTCTAATAGCCCCAGAAAGAAGGAAGTGGCTGGACCAAAGCAGAAATGCTAGTCATGAATGTGCCTGTTGGTGAAAGTAAAACCGGATGCTGTAAAGTAAAATCACATTTCATTTCCGGTGTTTTGGTCACCTGATGTGAACAGTTGACTTATTGGAAAAGTCTCTGATGCTGGGAAAGATTGAGGACAGAAGGAGAAGAGGGCATCAGAGGATGAAATGGCTGAATGGCATCCTCAACTCAATGGACATGAGTTTGAGCAAATTTCGGGAGATATCGAAGGACAAGGGAGGCCTGGCGTCCTGCAGTGCATAGGGTCACAGAGTGGGACAGGGCCGGGTGACTGAACAGCAACAGCAGCAATGTTCCATTATAAATACACCACGTCGTCTTTATCTGTTCATCTTGATGGACACATAAGCAGTTGCCATGTCTTGGCTTTTGTTAATAGCTCTGCTATGAACATCAAGACTGTACCATTTTAATACTCTCAACATACATTGGCAAATAATAATCCCAGAAAGATTGTATCTAATCCTTTCCCCAGAAGCATGGGACAGCAGCCCACAACCTCATCTGATATTTTGTATGAATGTATCTGCTTTTTTGGGTGGAACGTACTAATGTGACTTTGAATTTTTGTTACATTTTAGGATTTTCAACAGATATAATAATACTTTCTTTCCCCTCAAGAGTAAAATGGTTTAATTTTTCAGATTATAAAAATACCAAATGTTTATTATTTAAAAAAATGAACATAATAGAAAAGTATAAGAGAAGAAAGAAAATCTCCCCAAACACCAGTATTTAGAAATAACAATTGGTTCCCTGGTAGCTCAGACAATAAATAATCTGCCTGCAATTCAGGAGCCCCAGGTTGGATCCCTGGGTTGGGAAGATCCCCGGGAGAAGGAAATGGTAGTATTATTGCCTGGGAAATTCCATGGACAGAGGAGTCTGGCAGGCTACAGTCCATGGGGTCACAAAAGAGTCAGAGACAACTGAGTGACTAACACTGATAATTGGTTTTTTGGTAAATATCTTTCCAAATAGCAATCGCTATCTATCAACATATATGAACAAAGAGACAACCTTTATTCCCATAGCTAAGTGCTGTTTTGAGGTAACGTGTCTTTGTGTCTGTATCCCAAAGATTTCTTTGATGCTTCTTTAGTCTGTAGAGTTAACTGAAGGTCTGGACAGCAGTTATGGCCTCCTTCTCTCCAAGTATACAAAGGCAGGTTTGTTTACATTCCGCGTTCTTATATGTGTGTAGAAATGGCCCTGAAAAGAGCTGTGAGAGTATATAAAAAGGTCACTGGTTACGCTAGCACTTGCTCAGACTTGAAGAAACAGAGGATCATGCAAACCACTCTGAACTCCCCTCTTTAAAAGAGACCAAGGGCTCCTATGTAAAATTTGTGGTTACCTCCCCTCTGCAGCTGCCAGAGCAGACACAGTGTTTCCTAAACAGTGAGGCCCAGGTTCATGCATGCAGGAGGCCCACCTCTTAGCACAGCTGCCTCACAGTGCTTTGATGAATCTAACATGGTTTGAAAACTGATGCCTCCTCAAACTGCCTTTCAGTTCAGTTCAGTTCAGTTCAGTTGCTCAGTCATGTCCGACTTTGGCGACCCCATGAAGCACAGCACGGCAGGCCTCCCTGTCCATCACCAACTCCCGGAGTCCACCCAAACCCATGTCCACTGTGTCGGTGATGCCATCCAACCATCTCATCCTCTGTCGTCCCCTTCTCCTCCTGCCCTCAATCTTTCCCAGCATCAGGGTCTTTTCAAATGAGTCAGCTCTCTGCATCAGGTGGCCAAAGTATTGGAGTTTGAGCTTCAACATCAGTCCCTCCAATGAACACTCAGGACTGATCTCCTTTAGGATGGACTGGTTGGATAGCAGTTAAAAATATAAGCATTTAATGTCATTTTAAATGTCTCTTTCCTAACCTATTTGTTATGATATGTTTTTCTTGGCAAATGGGGTTTTGCTGACGTGGTGCTTTCAAGAGTATCCGTCTTTCTCCATGAGGAGGAATTCCTATGCATGGATTCAGGGTGGACATGTGTCTCTTTGGCTGCTCATAAGCTGAATGTTCTTTGGCTTGTCAGGGGAGCCCCTCCAATGGCAGCCAGACTTTCTCAGCCAGGACTGGCTCAGCTCACACATGGCTCCTCTGCAGAGTTGCAGCTGGATCCACAGCCCTGGAGTCGCCACACCACACCCTTCTGGTACCACTAACCTTCCTCTCAGGCATGGAAACCCTTCCAGGCCTGCTGGCCACTGTTACTGCTTCCTGGTGATGAGTGGGGTGGACAAAGAGGAGATGGACATTTTTGGATCCTTCTCTGCCTCTCCTTGGGCTTCCCTGGTGGCTTAGATGGTAAAGAATCTGCCTGCAAGGCAGGAGACCTGGGTTCAGTCTCTGGGTCAGGAAGATGCCCCTGGAGAAGGAAATGACTACCCACTCCAGTATTCTTGTCTATAGAATTCCATGGGCAGAGGAGTCCATGGGGTCCCAAAGAGTTGGACACAACTGAATGACTAGCACTTTCATTTTCACTTTATGCCTCTCCACACAGACATAGCTCTTCCACCACACCTAGCCCAACTCCATCCCATTATAGCTAGCTCAACATGGTAGGCTGTGTGTGGATGAGGGGATTGGGGGGAATCAGGATGGGATATTTTCTCACTGAGGCACATTGGTTTGCTTGTATGAGGCTAACATACTCCTGTTATCTTAGGCTTAAAGCAGAAACTCTGCTGTCACAATACCACCTGGGATTTAATCTGAGGAGGCTGTAGGGGCAAGACTTTGTGTGTGTGTGTGTGTGAATATACAGACACTCTGCATGTTGTGTGGTTTGTATTTATGAACTATATGCCCAAGTCATATATATTATTTCATTTAATCCTCATCAGATCAGATCAGTTGCTCATTCGTGTCCGACTCTTTGCGACCCCATGAATCGCAGCACGCCAGGCCTCCCTGTCCATCACCAACTCCCAGAGTTCACTGAGACTCACGTCCATCGAGTCAGTGATGCCATCCAGCCGTCTCATCCTCTGCCCTCCCCTTCTCCTCATAGCAACTCCATAAGGTAGGACCCGCATGTACTATGAACTCCACGTTATAGAAGAGGAAACCAAATCACAAAAAGCTAAAGTAACTTGACCAGCATCACACAGCTAGGAAGTGGTTGAGTCCAATTTCAAAACCAGGCAGCCTCAACCTAGCCTGCACTCTTCATCATAACCTACTTCTTTCCTATAAATATTGTCTATCATCACCACTATTTTATACTATAGTTGTCTCAAAACTACCTCAATAAATGTCGTAAAGTGATGGAATTACTCTCACATCATCTTTGGTGTACGAGGGGCTTTTATGTGCTTTATATGCAGGTGGGCAAGGCTCTGCATGAGGTTGTACAGGAACTGAAAGGACAGTGAAGAAACAGTGGGAATTCCCTCTCCAAGGTGCTTTCAGCAGGGGACCGTTTTCTTGTTTTGGTTTTTTTTTTCATATCTTCTTTCCTTTTATTGAAAAAAATTTTTTTTTTCAATAATTTTATTTATTTATTTTCAGTCATGCTGGGTCTTTGTTTCTGTTTGAGCTTTTCCCTAGTTGTGGGCGAGCAGGGGCTGCTCTTCACTGCAGTGCACGGATTTCTCATTGTGGTGGCCTCCCTTGCTATGAAGCGCGGGCTCTAGGGTGAGAGGGCTTCAGTAGGTGCAGCTCCCGAGCTCTGCTGAGCACAGGCTCAGCAGTTGTGGCACACGGGCTTAGTTGCTCCACAGCACGGGAGATCTTCCGGGACCAGGGATCAAACCCCTGTCTCCTGCATTGGCAGGCAGATTTCTTTACCACTGAACCACCAGGGAAGCCTGAAAAACAAAATGTTAATGACAATTAATAAAGGGAACAAACAAACGAATAGGGATCTACTAGTGGAAAACATAGATAAGATGAAACTAAAAATGCAATTGGCTTCTTTAATTGATTAAGAGCACAAAATGAAACAGGCAGAAAGTCTCTTTTAAACAATTAAAAAGCTGTGTTTTTTTCCCCAATTATCTCCAAGTCAGATATATATACGCCCAAGAAAATAGTGTGTAAAGGAAAACTGTCACACACAACAAGTTGTACCCTGAATTAAGGGAAACAGCTGTTGAAATACAACACAATTAATATAATAAAGTCAGCAACAGGTTAACACTTTAAAAACTGAGGCTTCAAATGCCAACAGGGAGCTGTTGAACAGCTCAAAATCTTGTATAGGCTCTGGTCTCCATTTCTTCCCTCCATTTTTCTTCACATTTCCACCAAGAAACTCAGATTCCAATATTTTTATTGGTTTTCTTTTTTTCCCTATCATTTGAAAGTGATAAGATTTGTGTATCTCAGGGGTATCTCTTAAATGTTAGTGTGTCTAAACCCCTTGGAGGGCTTGTTAAAAGACCCCTGCCCCCAGAATTTCTGACTGAGACCTGAGATTGTGCATTTCCAACGAGTTCGCAGGTGCTGTTGATGCTGTTGCTCCAGGAGCAACACTTGCATGAACCACTGGTATAAATCTAAGGGTGCTGCGGCTGGAGGCTCTCTCTTAGATCAGCCTTGGGTCTATTTAAAGATACTTGCGGGATTTAGGTATTGCACCTTCTGCCTTGGATTAATTTATCCCTTGTCATTAGACTCCAATTTATGAAATGATCTAAACTCACTCTCAGTTGTACATCAGGCCCCATATTACCATGCGATCCTGTATTCATGTGTTGGATTCTATTTACAACCTAACACATTAATCCACTAATTGTTGGTGAACACATATTCAATGCCTGGTCCTGTGGAAGATGCTGGAAATGCCAACACTGTTTATACCCTCAGGAAGCTTTTAGCAGGTGTGTGTGCTTAGCATGTGCTTAGTCCCTCAGTCGTGGCAATCCCATGGACTCTAGCCCCCTAGGTTCTTCTGTCCATGCAATTCTCCAGGCAAGAAAACTGGAATGAGTTGACATTTCCTTCTCCAAGGGATCTTCCTGACCTGGGCATCAAACCCAGGTCTCCTGCATTGCAGGAGGATTCTTTACCGTCTGAGCTACCAGGGAAGCCCACTTTATAGCAGATAGGAAACAAATAGGAACAAATATATGTAAAATTCAACTGTGTAATTGCTAAGGAGAAGGCCAGTGCTCCATGATCTCAAAGTTACAGTTCTTAGATTCGACTCTTAATTTTGATTCTCTTTCTCTTCTGTTACTAGGTGGAAACTAAGAAGAATCTGAAAAGTTGCTGCCCACAGCAGCATGGTGAAAGTGTAAGAGTCCCACAGGTGTGTGTAGCAACAGAGAGAAGCCTGGCTTATTCAGCAGATCAGGTGACTTTCCTGGTGACCCAGCCTTCTAGGATTATTCCCTAAGTCAAGTTCAAGAAGAGGTCAGTCATATGACATTTAGATGAATGGAGGTTGTTCAGGAAAGACCTCTGATAATGACGTCGTAGAGAGGTATAGCTAGGTAGCCAACTAAAAAAGGCCTCCTGCTGTCTCTAAACGTTAGATGAATAGCTACTTTTGACAATTTTTTTCCTCCAATTTTTAAATTTATTTCTAAGTTAAACACAAGACACATTGACTTCATAGGAAATCCACTGAGAAATGTTTTTGTAGGCTGAACACCTGTTTTCCCTAAATCTCCCTCAGCAGAGCATGTACATGTTAATTGCTTTCATTCTGTGATCATTGCTGTCCCACCGCTATACCACAATCACCTTAACTGTGGCTGTGATGTTCTGAATGTTCTTCGTTCGACCCCAATTTCATTAACTGCGAAAAATTTTCTCGGATAAACTGTCACTTGAATTCTTTCACTCATATTTATGAAATAAAATATCCAAAACTGCAAACATCTTCTGAATCAGAAGCTTATTTGCAAGCATATATCTCACACATATACTTGTACCTGTGCCAAAGATAAATGTACATTTATTTCATTGTGGCATCATTTGTATTGAAGCACAGACTGAAAAAACCTGAAAGATCTTTCGACACAAGACAGCTTATACACTTTGTACAATATCCTTATAGATAATAGAAATAAAAATGTTAAAAATATGTATATGTAGGTCCCTCTACGTGTACATCTTCTATGAAATGAGTTTGTAAGTTGATAAGTTTTAAGAAAAGCAAGATTCAGTATAGTATACATGGAATGTTCTCATTCATATAAAAAGAAGTTATATAACCATAAAGTGAAAGTGAAGTCCCTCAGTCCTGTCGACTCTTTGCGACCCTGTTGACTATAGCCTACCAGGCTCCTCCATCCATGGGATTTTCTAGGCAAGAGTACTGGAGTGGGTTGCCATTGCCTTCTCCAGGATATCTTCCCGACCCGGGGATCGAACCCAGGTCTCCCTCACTGAAGGCAGACGCTTTACCATCTGAGCCACCAGGGAAGTGCATAGATCTATATATATTCTAATATGTTAATAGAAGCATTTTCCTCTAGAAATGGAAGATGGCAGGGGTGAGGGTCTGGGGTGAGAGGAAGAAGTTAAGCTTTCTCAAACCCCATGTGTACATATGAACATTTTACTACGCCCATGTGTGTTCCCTGTACAACTAATAAGAAAGGTTTTTTTGGTTTTGTTTGTTTGTTTTAGGAAAACAGGCTTGCGTATCCTCCTGGTCTACTCCAGCATGGGTTGGATTCTTTGAATTTCACAAAGCAGAGGTTACATTATATGTATAATAACCTGGTGTGTTAATCTGCTCAGGCTGCCATAACAACATGCCACAGACCGGGTGGCTTAAACAACACACATTTACTTTTCTGGAGGCTAGCAGTCCACGATCAGGCTGCCAGCGGAGCTGGTTTCTGATGAGGCTCCTCTTCTTGGCTTGCGGGCAGCTTCTCGCTGTGTCCTCACATGGCCTGTTCTCTGCACACGTGAGGAGGGGGGAGGGAAGGAGAGAAAGACAGAAGTCTTCCGTGTCTATTCCTCTTCTTCTAAGGACATTGGTCTTATTAAAATAGGCCCCATCCTTATGTCTTCTTACCCTAATGACCTCATTTAAAGCCCTGTCACCAAATACAATCACTTTGGGTGTTGTTTTTCAGTCGCTAAGTCTTATCCGACTCTTTGAGACCCCATGGACTGCAGCACACCAGACCTCCCTGTCCTTCACTATCTCCTGGAGCTTGCTCAAACTCATGTCCACTGATTCAGTGATGCCATCCCATTATCTTATCCTCTATTGCCCCCTTCTCCTCTTGCCCTCAACCTTTCCCAGCATCAGGGTCTTTTCCAATGAGTCAGCTCTTTGGGGGCTAGGGCTTCAGTATATGAGTTGGAGGAGGGCACCGTTCAGTCCGTAACACCTGTTCCATGAATTTCAGAGCACTGACGTATTTCCTAATCAGCCTCACCTTTCAGACATCCAAGAGCCTTTGGTTTGTGTTGCTTTTAGCACCAATAGGAGCAGGTGAGGAGGTAAGAACTGGAGCAAGAGATTGTTGGGGAAGAAGTTGTGTTTAAGCTGGAATTGATACTGCTTGTGGCTTTTATGTTCTACCACACCCTGACTCCCACCATTCTAGGGCCCAAAGCCAACAACTGAGGACACATGACCACAGACTACTCTGATTTCACCACATCCAGAATATCCGAGATCTGGGACTTCCCTGGTGGTCCAGTGATGAAGAATTTGCCTGCCAATGCAAGGCAACATGGGTTTGATCACTGCTCCAGGAAGATTCCACGTGCCACATGACAACTACGCACCGCAACCAGAGGGGAGCTCCACTTGCTGCAGCTAGAGAAAGCCTGCTTGAAGCACACGAGACCCAGGGCAGCCAAAAATGAATGAATAAATAAGTGAAATTTTTAAAGATTTGGATTAGCAGATACAAACTGTTATATATAGGATGGATAAATACCAAGGTCCTGTGGTATAGCATAGGAAACTATTCAATATGGTATGATGACCCATAATAGAAAAGAATATGAAAAAGAATATATCTGTATAACTGAATCTTTTGCTGTACAGCAGAAATTAACGCATTGTAAATCAACTATACTTCAATAAAGTTTTTAAAAAGAAAAAAGGAATATGCAAATTATCTACAACAAA
The DNA here is from genome assembly GCF_055505025.1 of Bos grunniens. Classification (NCBI taxonomy): domain Eukaryota; kingdom Metazoa; phylum Chordata; class Mammalia; order Artiodactyla; family Bovidae; genus Bos; species Bos grunniens. The sequence continues at coordinate 17,256,851 of NC_141181.1, read as the reverse complement.
GTCATTGATGAAATAAAATGGTATCCTGAAAGAGTTCATTGTCTCAGTTTTGGAATGAGCTTCTTTTTTCTCCACTTTGGACCTTAATGGGATGAAGTCAGTTGCTAAGCAAGAAGCCTGAGGCCTTCCCCATCTTGCATGTGAAGGTCCTTGGTTTTATCAGTGCATTCTAGCCTGTGAACCGTAAGGCATTATACGTCATCTTATCCCCTGTGATAATTCACAAAGTCTCTGAGGGAGAGAACTTAATTGTCTAAGCAGGCCATGTTTTTGCTTCCAGTGATTTTCAAAGCGTGGGAGGGACAGCTGGTGTATATAAGAAATACACACTTCATGGAGGTGAAGGATGTGGGTAAAGAGAGATCCAAGGGTGAGCCAGAAGTCCCGTGGCAACTCAGACGGATGCATTTGGCTCTACTCGGGATCCTGAAGTGTTCTGCCACAGCTTTCCAAATCAAGTCTCAGCCTGGTCTACAAGGGCACGCACCTCCCTCTCAGCCTCACCCTCCACAGTCCTGCCTCATGCTCTATGCTCTGGCAATACGAACCTGTGTTGGTTGTTGATAGGTTCGTCTAGTCAAGGCTATGGTTTTTCCTGTGGTCATGTATGGACGTGAGAGTTGGACTGTGAAGAAGGCTGAGCGCCGAAGAATTGATGCTTTTGAACTGTGGTGTTGGAGAAGACTCTTGAGAGTCCCTTGGACTGCAAGGAGATCCAACCAGTCCATTCTGAAGGAGATCAGCCCTGGGATTTCTTTGGAAGGAATGATGCTAAAGCTGAAACTCCAGTACTTTGGCCACCTCATGAGAGGAGTTGACTCATTGGAAAAGACTCCAATGCTGGGAGGGATTGGGGTCAGGAGGAGAAGGGGACAACAGAGGATGAGATGGCTGGATGGCATCACTGACTCGATGGATGTGAGTCTGAGTGAACTCCGGGAGTTGGTGCTGGACAGGGAGGCCTGGCGTGCTGCGATTCATGGGGTCGCAAAGAGTCGGACACAACTGAACGACTGAACTGAACTGAACTGAACTGAACCCCTTCACACTGACTCTAGATTCTTTGCCTCTGCTCGAGCTGTATTCCCAGGCTGAAATCTCCTTTCTATATGTCTCTGCTTTGATAATTAGATCTCATCTCCCAGCATTCAGCACACAAGTCATCACCTGCAGGAAGCTTCTTTTAGGTTCACAGGCTGAGTGCCTTCCTCCTGTGCGTCTTCTGCTCTGATCACTTACTATCTCTCCTCATTCCTCCCTTCTTTTCTCTCTTTCTCATGACTTACCTTTATATTCTAACCAGCTGTCATAGTGCCTGCACACAGTAAGTATTTTTATAAAGCATATTTTGAATTAAACACTTTAATTTATCTAATGAATCTGGTATCTGTTTGCAGAGATCAGAACTTTTTCCTAGTTAAACTGGTGATTGAAGATTGAAGTTGGGACTCCAGGTAAAATGTCTATACATAATATTATCACTAACTAGGAGTTCAAAGCACAAAAGTGCCTGCCTGCTTATCTGGAAGTAAAACTGGATAAACAGTTCATAACATGAGCAATAAGAGAACAGCTGGAAGGTCAAGAGCTCTTTACTTTAGGGTCTGGGTAAATACTCACTCAATTATTCATTCATTACGGCCTCACCTTAAGACCGGCCTGGCACTGCCTGCCCCAAATAAGACTCAGGCCCTGCTCTCCAGGAATTCACCGTCTTGTTTGGCTGATCGATGTGTAAACAAACACAGCTGATCCTTCCTCAAGCATGTAAAGTTCACTGCTTTGATGGAAAGCATCAGACAAGCAGTGATTCATCATTGAGCCCATGCCCAAGTATCAGAGAAAATCAGCTCTTAGTTAATAAGTAAACAACAATCCAACAACTCAGCCTATATTGGCTTTAACCTTCTTTATTAGTCTTTTCTCACAATGGAGACCGCAGTAGCTCTTTTTTATATGTTGTCTTAGTTTTATTTATTTATTTAATTTAAATTCTTACTGAAGCATAGTTGCTGTACAATGCTGTGTTAGTTTCAGGTGTACAGCAAAGTTTGTATGGAAGTGTTAGTCACTCAGTCGTGTCCCTCTCTTTGGGACCCCATGGACTGCAGCCCTCCAGGCTCCTCTGTCCATGGGATTTCCTAGGCAAGAATACTCTAAAGGGTTATCATTACCTTCTACAGGGAATCTTCCAGACCCGGGGATCGAACCCATTTCTCCTGTATTGTAAGCAGATTCTTTACAGTCTGAGCCACTAGGGAAGCCAGGAAAGTGACTTATATATATATATATATATATATATATATATATATATATATATATTCCTTTTCAGAGTCTTTTCCATTATAGGTTATTACAAGATATTGAGTATAGCTCCCTGTGCTATACAGTAGGTCCTTGTTGGTTGCAATAGCTCTTAATATGTCCCTGAGATTAGAAAATTAAAATTCTCACTCTCCTGCATATTGTAAGGAAAATATGCTCGATCAAAATTTTTGAGAACTTAGACATTTGCAAAGGAGATTTGGAACATCTCTATGTAATGACTGTGCACTACGAGTATGTATTTACTATCTTAGGTGATCCTAGGGATGGGGGAGAGACCGTTAGATAGGCTTGGTGAAGAAAGTAACAAATAGACAAAGATCCCATTTTCAGCATGAAAAGTATTTCTCTGTGACGTCCAAAAAGATCAGACTCGTAAGAAGACTAAGTAACATGAAGACTGGCTCCTAAAGTGGAGAATTTTCCCCCAGAGGGTGATTTAGGATTAAGTCTATAATCTAGGGCATATCTTCTTTCAAGGGACACATTCGTGATTCTAAAGAAAATAAATGTAATCCAATCTGATTCTTCTAGCAGCTCTGGCCCCGGAAAGCTCATGGTGCAGCTGGAGGGAAAAAAAAATATGCTAGTTGGCAACCAGGACTAAGTTTAGTGAGATAAGGGGAAAGGAAGCTGGACCAAGTCTCTGGGTCCTTCCTCCGTTTAAAACAGTTCCTCATGCCAAGGGCTGACCAGTGACCTTCCATGTCTTGCCTTTAAGCAAAGCATCTATGAGAATGTTATATTGAAATAAAGCCCAGATAAGAAGAGCATTGCTCTGTACCCTACAAAAAATGCCACTCGACCTACTGTACCACCGGAGTATAATGAAAGTATTTTGTTTTGAATGGTTTCAACTTGGCAATCTGTGAGTGTATTGCAAGTTGAATATTGAGTGTTAGTTGTGCAAATTTGGAAAAATCTTATGTAAGTTTGTGGAAGTTAGCTTTCTTTCCCTTGGCAAATGTAATTTTATGTGAGGCAGCATGAGTAACATGTTTAGCATTTAATAACTGACATACTTGCATACTTTAAGAAAAGGAAGTACTAACTTTGGTAAATTCTGCTTTTGTTTTCTTGTTTCCTTTTTTTGTTTTATTCATTAGTTATTATATATACTTTTTTTTTTTTTAAGATTTCACATATAAGTGATATCACACAGTATTTGTTTTTCTCTGCTTGACTTATTTTAATTCTTCTTTTAACAGTTAAATAAGTCATAGCTGTTTTCCCTCTAGGACATCCTGTAAACTTGAACAATACTGAATTCAGTCTAATTTGGTCTCCTGGCTTAAAAAATTATCAGTTAATTATTGCTGCTTTCAACAGAATCCAAAGGTTAGACAGATCAAATGGAATGTAGCCTGGGTACCATGAATAACTCAAATGGTAAATTTGGTTTTCTTTTGAAATTTAATACTTTATAATATAAAATTTTGTTACTAAAATGAGTGGGGTAAACCTCATGCCTTTTATTGACACTTAAAAGGTACATCTTAGTAAAACCTGTATTTACCCTGAAAATATGTCAACGACATGTGAAGTGATATTTGCAGTGAATAAATTTATCTTTTTCAAACAATTTTTAAGTTGGCTTGTGGATTAGCTACTTTGACTGATAAACTCATTCTTGTTAATCTAAGAACAAATTAATTGAAATAAATATCTGGCTTAATTGATTTTTTGACTAAGTTGACTGATTGTTTAAAACATTTAGCCAAACTGACTTTTTTTTTTGGTATTTAGTAGTCATAACCACTATAATTAAGGTTTAATTTGCAGTCTAGATAAGCCAAGAAGCCTGGAGGGATCTCCTCATGATTTTAAAGATGACTACAACATAGGGAGAAAATCAGAAGACAGAGCTGGAAGAATGTCTTCTATAATATCTAGAGTACAGGATTTCTTAAGGAGAAAAATCTAGACGTGTACTATTATATTGCCAAAGGCATATCACATGATTGCTAACTTCCTTCAAAACTGAAACTTGAGTGTTCATACTTACGGGATGAATGAATGTCCTTTATTGCACAACAAAATATGCCTGTGCCTCACATAAGCTGGCTGTAAGCATGTGATTAATCTAAGCATCCTCTGAGGTGAGGCAGATGATGCATCATGACTAACTAGGGATCCGTTCTTTCCTGGTAGGTTTAATACAGTGGGGCAAGATGACAACAGGGAGGTAGAAGAGGAAGCCAAGTACACAACATATTTTGTAAAATTGTGCCTTCTGTTTTGTGAGCTGTACGTTTGGTCTCATATCTAAGCACAAGAAAAGAAGTATGAGGCGGAGTTTGAGTCAGCTTCTCTTTTCAATGTTGATCATTACCTTAAATTAGACCGTTCCTGTGTCTTGGTCCATCCCCCAGCAAGAAGCAGGGAGACGGGAGACAGAAGCATGACTGGGATTTCCTGAGTGTTTGTTTTGTGCCAGCCCTGATTCTGGGCGTGTTCCCTATGACCTCACTGACTCAGAGCATCAGGACCAGTAATGTTAAGGGTGGACTCTGGCAGCAGGCTTCCTGGCTGACGTCTTGGGTTGGCCCCTGAAACCTGTGACCTTGGGCAATTCCTAGCAACTCACACTCACTGAGGTTTCCCCTGTACTAGACTCTGTGTCGAGTGTTTTGTTTGTTTGTTTATTTGAATCCTCACAATATCCTTATTGTAAGGTACTATTATTGTTATGTTAAAGACACTGAGGTAAAGATAAGATAAGGGTGAGAAACTGGTGTCAAGATTAAAAGCATCTGGTGGTAGAATGAATAGGAATCTGCCTGCCGATGCAGGATACATGGGTCCAATCCTTAGTTCAGGAAGATGCCGCATGCTGCAGAGCAACTAAAGCCTGTGGGCTCCAACTAGTGAAACCTGCACGCCCTAGAACCTGCGCTCCTGAGCAAGGGAAGTCACTGCAGTAAGAAGCCTGGCACCACAACTGGAGGGTAGCCCTGACGAAGAGCAGCCCCAGCTCACTCACATAGAGAAAACCTCGTCCAGCGCAACCCAAAATAGATAAATAAACAAGTAACATACATTATATATATACTCATATATGCATATATATATGTATATATATATACGCTGCTGCTGCTAAGTCGCTTCAGTCGTGTCCGACTCTGTGACCCCATAGACGGCAGCCCACCAGGCTCCCCCGTCCCTGGGATTCTCCAGCCAAGAACACTGGAGTGGGTTGCCATTTCCTTCTCCAATGCATGAAAGTGAAAAGTCAAAGTGAAGTTGCTCAGTCGTGTCTGACTCTTAGTGACCCCATGGACTGCAGCCTACCAGGCTCCTCTGTCTATGGGATTTTCCAGGCAAGAGTACTGGAGTTGGGTACCATTGCCTTCTCCGAGATAGATATCAGATCAGATCAGATCAGTCGCTCAGTCGTGTCCGACTCTTTGCGACCCCATGAATTGCAGCACGCCAGACCTCCCTGTCCAGCACCAACTCCAGGAGTTCACCCAGACCCACGTCCATCGAGTCAGTGATGCCATGCAGCCATCTCATCCTCTGTCGTCCCCTTCTTCTCTTGCCCCCAATCCCTCCCAGCATCAGAGTCCTTTCCAATGAGTCAACTCTTCGCATGAGGTGGCCAAAGTACTGGAGTTTCAGCTTTAGCATCATTCCTTCCAAAGAAATCTCAGGGCTGATCTTCTTCAGAATGGACTGGTTGGATCTCCTTGCAGTCCAAGGGACTCTCAAGAGTCTTCTCCACACCACAGTTCAAAAGCATCAATTCTTCAGCACTCAGCCTTCTTCACAGTCCAACTCTCACATCCATACATGACCACAGGAAAAAACATAGCCTTGACTAGACAGACATTTGTTGGCAAAGTAATGTCTCTGCTTTTGAATATGCTATCTAGGTTGGTCATAACTTTCCTTCCAAGGAGTAAGCGTCTTTTAATTTCATGGCTGCAGTCACCATCTGTAGTGATTTTAGAGCCCAGAAAAATAAAGTCTGACACTGTTTCCACTGTTTCCCCATCTATTTCCCATGAAGTGATGGGACCAGATGCCATGATCTTCGTTTTCTGAATGTTGAGCTTTAAGCCAACTTTTTCACTCTCCACTTTCACTTTCATCAACAGATGAAATAGATATATATATCTATTATATATATTATATTTATTACATATATATTATATATATAATATATATTTATTAGATATATATATCTAAAAAGAGATATATAGATGTATATAATCTGCTTCTAGAGCAATACTGCCCGGGTTCACATTCAGCTAGACCACTTATTAGCTGTGTCAGTTAGGTGAATTATTTAATCTCTCTGGAGACACATAGAGCATACTTTGAACAGTGCTGGGTGATAGGAGAACCTTAGTGTGATTTGGTGAAATAGTAGGCATCCCTGTTTGCAAGTATATTTACCGCTAGTATCCAAGGGAAGAGGCTGACGTCTGGTCTACAGGACTGTGATTTGGGGCCAGTCGGTGTACAGCACACATGGGTATGTGTATGTGAGTATTTAGGGCTGTGCGTAGCTCCCTGGCCTGTCTCCACTCCACCAGGGTCTGTGGTGCTCTTTTGGTTCCTCTTCTGAGGTGGGGTGGAGATAAGTGGGAAGAGGATGGTACCATCCCTTGTGATGTCTCTGAAGAGCCCATCAAGGCTGCAGTAAGGAACGTCATAGAGTGTTCAGTCGGTGGTACCCACATCCAAGACCACCATCATCCTGACAAGGGCTGTGCCTGTGACATGTAACACACCCAACAGAAAAAAACCTAATCAACTCAGAATTCTGTTTGGCTTTCTCTTTATTTGTGCTCAAAACTTTGAAGCACAATGGTGAGAACCATAAAATAAATGAAGACATCTCTATTATAGTACTTAGAGGATCCTTTAACTCAAGATTTTTGAACATGGCAAAAAGACTAGTTTAAAAAAATGGACAATTACTCTTATAATGACAAATTTATGAAACATTTATTAATCACAATAAAGTGATGAAGTGAGTTTGTGTTTAAGCTCATTTTCAATACTAGTACTTTGGCTTTTAAAAATTACCTTTAATTATGAAGCCAATTAAAACTTATAAGAGAAGACAGTCAATAAAGGGCAGTTATCTTTTTTAATAAAGCATAAAGATACTCATTCATGCTTCTCCTCATGAATTGCTGCTCATCCGAAGACTCTTTCATTTTGGAGGAGCTGTCAGCTATGATGGCTATGGATGCAGAGAAATCCTTCAGAATCAGAGAGGTCCCCTGCCACTTTGACAAACATGAAGCATGGGGTCCTTGGCTTGGCAGCCCCAAAGCCAACAAGCTGCTAGAGACCCATGATCAAGAATACATGTCCCCATTTCTGTCTGATGTAGTACTTCATTGTTTTTCTCAGTCCACTTCTTCTCTGGGTCTGACTCCCAGCCTATTATGACATGGGTTTGGCCCGACTACATAGAAGAATCTTCAGATGGAGATGATAATCTTGGAAGGAAAATGGCAACGTCATTTGAATGGTTTCCATGGATCTTCTTTGGGGATACTTGAATGAGCATCTCCTAAGCAACCTGCATGGTTCAAAAGGTAGATTTCAGTGTTTCCTATCTGACTAGGGTTAGGTCTTCACTGAGATCACCATGGCAATTTGTTTTGAAACACGAAAAGGGCCTGTTAAAGGGCAGTTAATAAAGAGAAGGCATGTCCCCAGGTTTGGTGCATAGACTGCTATCTGCTCCTTTCTAAAGACAACACTTTCTGTTTTTGAAGTGAAAATAGACACATTTTAAATGAACTGGTACGGATAATCAAATAGTGTATGTAACAGTTAGAGCATGCCTACTCCCCAGTAAGTTAAGCTATAAATAATAACCAAGATTACTTTCATTGAATTTTCTAATACAAAAACTTAGCTTAAAGAAAACTGTAAATATAAAAGTGGTAAAATAAAATTATGTAAAAATAGGGTGAGATTATTCCCTAAAGATCAAGAAAAATAGGAAGGATTAAAGTAAACTGCCTCTGGACACAGCTGGCAATGACTAGTTTCTTTCTAGTACATGGGTGCTCTGAAAGGGATGGAGCATAAAGTAGGCTCTAGAACTGGCTCTCCCCCATCTCATCTCAATGTTCTTGCATTCTGCCCTCTCTCCCCTACTCCCCCATGCAACAGACAGCGTGGATTTGTGGAGCATCACTTTGGCTGGTGACCCAGGGTGGGGTGGGAGAGAGAGACCTCTTGTTTTGTATGAATAGCAGCTGCAGAGGAGGTGCCCCTGATGCCCCTTTTCCTCCCACCAGGCTGGTGGAGGCTCAAGAGATGACAGGCAGGGAGTGACCTTTCCCTTCCTGGGTTAAGGCCATGATGTGTGTGTAGCAGGGGGAAGGGAGGAGAGAGAGTGGGGAGGGGGCACCTGAGACCCTTTCCCCACTCTCTGCATTGCAGGGCCTCAACCAGCAGTTGATAAGACCTGGAAAAAGCTTACCTCTGTCTCTGCCTTGGGCATTTGCAGAAGCTCCATTAATATCTGCGGTACAGTAACAGGAGGAAAAGCGTCAGGGCACAACTTTCGAAAGAATGACTTGGCCCAAGGATAGAACATAAACCCATTAGAATCAAACGGGGCCAAGATGGCAGACAAGTCTAGATCTTGATCCTCAATCATCAAGTGAGTTTGACAGTTCCAGTTCAGTTCAGTTCAGTCCCTCAGTCCTGCAAGGCACTGTCAAAAGGAGTGGAAGCAATGGCAGACTTTGTTTTGGGGGGCTCCAAAATCACTGCAGATGGTGACTGCAGCCATGAAATTAAAAGATGCTTGCTCCTTGGAAGAAAAGTTATGACTAACCCAGACAGCACATTAAAAAGCAGAGACATTACTTTACCCACAAAGGTCCATCTAGTCAAAGCTATGGTTTTTCCAGGAGTCATGTATGGATGCAAGAATTGGAATCTAAAGAAATCTGAGCGCCGAAGAATTGATGCTTTTGAACTGTAGTGTTGGAGAAGACTCTTGAGAGTCCATTGGACTGCAAGGAGATCGAACCAGTTAATCCTAAAGGAAATCAGGAGGAGAAGGGGATGACGGAGGATGAGATGGCTCAATGGTATCACCGACTCAATGGACATGAATTTGAGTTAACTGTGGGAGTTGGAGATGGATAGGGAGGCCTGGCGTGCTGCAGTCCATGGGGTCACAAAGAGTCGGACACGACTGAATGAATGAACTGAACTGAACTGAGCATACTCCACAAACAAGGTGTGGGCCATCTCAGAAAGTGAGTCCCTGAAATATGGCATGGTTAGTTTTTACAGGACTGGGTAATTTCACTTATAAAATGAAGCAAGGCAGAAGCTAACAGAGTGTTGCCAAGAGAATGCACTGGTCACAGCAAACACCTTCTTCCAACAACACAAGAGAAGACTCTACACATGGACATCACCAGATAGTCAATACTGAAATCAGATTGATTATATTCTTTACAGTCAGCAAAATTAAGACCAGGAGCTGACTATGGCTCAGATAATGAACTCCTTATTGCAAAGCAGGGAAAACCACTAGACCATTCAGGTATGACCTAAATCAAATCCCTTATGATTAAACAGTGGAAGTGACAAATAGATTCAAGGGATTAGATTTGATAGACAGAGTGCCTAAAGAACTATGGACAGAGGTTCATGACATTGTACAGGAGGCAAAGACCATTCCCAAGAAAAAGAAATGCAAAAAGGCAAAATGGTTGTCTGAGGAGGCCTTATAAATAGCTGAGAAAAGAAGAGAAGTGAAAGGCAAAGGAGATAAGGAAAGACATACCCATTTGAATGCAGAATTCCAAAGAATAGCGAGGAGAGAAAAGAAAGTCTTCCTCACTGATCAATGCAAAGAAATAAAGGAAAACAATAGAATAGGAAAGGCTAGAGATCTCTTCAAGAAAATTAGAGATACCAAGGGAACATTTCATGCAAAGATGGGCTCAATAAAGGACAGAAATGATATGGACCTAACAGAAGCAGAAGATACTAAGAAGAGGTGGCAAGAATACATAGAAGAGCTATACAGAAAAGATCTCCATGACCCAGATAACCACGATGATGTGATCACTCACCTAGAGCCAGACATCCTGGAGTGCAAGGTCATGTGGGCCTTAGGGATTATCACCATGAACAAAGCTAGTGGAGGTGATGGAATTCCAGTGGAGCTATTTCAAATCCTGAAAGATGATGCTATGAAAGTGCTGCCTTCAATATGCTACCAAATTTGGAGAACTCAGCAGTGGCCACATGACTGGAAAAGGTCAGTTTTCATTCCAATCCCAAAGAAAGGCAATGCCAAAGAATGCTCAAACTACTGCACAATTGAACTCATCTCACACACTAACAAAGTAATGCTCAAAATTCTCCAAGCCAGGCTTCAACGGTACATAAACCATGAACTTCCAGATGTTCAAGTTATATTTAGAAAAGGCAGAGGAACCAGAGATCAAATTGCCAACATTCGCTGGATCAACAAAAAGCGAAAGAGTTCCAGAAAAACACCTACTTCTGCTTTATTGACTATACCAAATTCTTTGACTGGGTAGATCACAACAAACTGTGGAAAATTCTTAAAGAGATGGAAATACCAGACCACCTGACCTGCTTCCTGGAGATCTGTATGCAGGTCAAGAAGCAACAGTTAGAACCGGACATGGACAACAGACTGGTTCCAAATTGGGAAAGGAGTACATCAAGGCTGTATGTTGTCACCCTGCTTATTTAACTTACATGCAGAGTACATCACGTGAAATGCTGGGCTGGATGAAGCACAAACTGGAATCAGGATTGTTGGGAGATAAATCAATAACCTCAGATATGCAGATGATACCACCCTTATGGCAGAAAGTGAAGAGGAACTAAAAGGCCTCTTGATGAAAGTGAAAGAGGAGAGTGAAAAAGTTGGCTTAAAGCTCAACATTCAGAAAACCAAGATCATGGCATCTGATCCCATCACTTCATGGCAAATAGATAGGGAAATAATGGAAACAGTATCAGACTTTATTTGGGGGGATTCCAAAATCACTGCAGATGGTGACTGCAGCCATGAAATTAAAAAACGCTTGCTCCTTGGAAGAAAATTATGACCAACCTTGACAACTTATTGAAAAGCAGACATTACTTTGCCAACAAAGGTCCATCTAGTCAAGGCTACGGTTTTCCAGTAGTCATGTATGGATGTGCGAGTGGACTATAAAGAAAGCTGAGTACTGAAGAATTGATGCTTTTGAACTGTGGTGTTGGAGAAGACTCTTGAGAGTCCTTTGGACTGTGAGGAGATCAAACCAGTTAATCCTAAAGGAAATCAGTCCTGAATATTCATTAGAAGGACTGATGCTGAAGCTGAAATGCCAATACTTTGGCCACCTGATGCGAAGAACTGACTCACTGGAAAAGACCTTGATGCTGAGAAAGACTGAAGGCAGGAGGAGAAGGGGACAACAGAGGATGAGATGGTTGGATGGCATCACTGATTTGAGCAAGTTCTAGGAGCTGGTGATGGACATGGAAGCCTGACGTGCTATAGTCCATGGGGTCACAGAGTTGGAAACAACTGAGCAACTGAACTGAACTGAAGTGAATGAGTGGGAGGATTATCCCAACTATTTTGGGGAAAGTGGTGGGGATTTGCAGGAACTGGGCCACTGCCTACTTTTTGATCTTTGATGGTCAGCCTTGCAAGCATTTTGGTGCTGGTTGGTGTGTCAGCTAGCTTATGCTAATATATTACAATGAGCATTTAATGAGACTCAAGGTCTATTGGAAGTCAAGTCTTCTACCATCTTGGATCCAGTTGGTTTTTACCAGCTTTTGTCATGTCCTATGGTTTCCCAGGTGGCTCAGCGTGTTAAGAATTAGCCTGCAATTCAGGAAACACAGGAGACATGGGATCTTTCTGGGTCAGGAAAATCCTCTGGAGTAGGAAATAGCAACCCACTCCAGTATTCTTGCCTGGACAATCCCATGGACAGAGGAGCCTGGGGGACTACAGTCTACAGAACCACAAAGAGTCAGACATGACTGAAGCTTCTGAGCACACACGTGGCCACATCATTCTTTTAAAGGCTGTGTCCTGCCCCCTTCCTTCCTGTTTCATTATTTTGGCCTCAGGCCAACTCCAATCCACTGTGGCACTCTGCCCTGGCTTCTGCTGCCTCAGAGTGGACTGTGGCAGGCTCTTTGAGAGTATGGAAGGAATTTGAGATTCACTGAAGTCCCCGAGCTGTGAGAAGGAAGCAGTAACAGAAGTGTTGACTAAAAAGATGCACAGCTTGAAAGTTGCAAGCTAAATTTTATTGGGTGCAAAATGAGGACTGCAGCCTGGGAAGCAGCACCTCAGATAGCTCTGAGAAACTGCTCCAAAGAGGCAGCAGGGGGAAGGTCAATATATACAAGTTTGGTGGAGTTCAGTGCAATCAAGCACTTACTTTACAACAGATTTTCTACTAGTTAGGAAGATCTGATGTTGTCATGAAGGGATTTAGTGATTTTCTAGATATGGAGGACTGGGATCATGAAATCAGTTCCAGAAAATATCTAACTGTCTAAAGACCTGTTTCACCAGATTCCCTGGAGCACAAAGTGCCTCACTCCACCCTGAACTCCCTCAGGGGTGTCAAAGGTCAGCAGCTACAGCAGCACAGGGTTCAGGCTCCACAGAGGCAGATGGCAAATACCCTTGTTCAGTCCCTGGCAGTGATCTTGGCAAGTGCTGATTTGTAGTTGACAGAAGGAACTAAAGCTATCTCAGAGAAACATTGCTGAACATTCAGATAGGTCAGGCGGGAGACAGATGGGTGCCAGGCTAGCCATTTACAACTGGCCTCCTGTTTGCATTTCTTGGGGCAAGAAAAAGATGGGCTTTGGGCTGCTGGGCACTTAAAACTAGCCTCCTGTTTGTATTTCCTAAAACGGATGATAGACAGGCTGCAGGTTAGATATTTACAATCAGCTTCTTGTGGAAGTAACAACTGAAATGGTAAATAGCCAAGCCTTGTCTGCTATGGACAGCTTAAGATAACAGCCATGTAAGGAACAGTTCGGTTCAGTTGCTCAGTCGTGTCCGACTCTTTGCGACCCCATGGACTGCAGCACGCCAGGCCTCCCTGTCCATCACCAACTCCCAGAGTTTACTCAAACTCATGTCCATTGAGTCAGCGATGCCATCCAACCATCTCATCTTCTGTCGTCCCCTTCTCCTCCTGCCCTCAATCTTTTCCAGCATCAGGGTCTTTTCAAATGAGTCAATTCTTCACATCAGGTGGCCAAAGTATTGGAGTTTCAGCTTCAGCATCAGTCCTTCCAGTGAATATTCAGGACTGATATCCTTTAGGATGGACTGGTTGGATCTCCTTGGCAGTCCCAGGGACTCTCAAGAGTCTTCTCCAACACCACAGTTCAAAAGCATCTATTCTTTGGCACTTAGCTTTGTTTATAGTTCAACTCACACATCCATACATGACTACTGGATAGACCTTTGTCAGCAAAGTAATGTCTCTAATTTTTAATAAGTTGTTCAGGTTGGTCATAACTTTTCTTCCAAGGAGCAAGCATCTTTTAATTGGAGAAGGGAATGGCACACCACTTCAGGATTCTTGCCTTGAGAATCCCATGTAAGGAACAGAGAAGGACTAAACGCTGTTTGACTAAAGGATTAGGAGGTCATATATTTCCTACACTTGGGGCAAGGGAAACTTTTCACATGAGCAGAAAGTCTCCTTGGGGCCAAAATGGAGGGGGAGCCACTCATAATATGTGATGCTAATATGTGATCCCATAGGCCTCTGGGCTGAAGTCCATCTTAGAAAAATCGCACACCCATGTTGGGGAGGATCCCAAGGTAGGTCAGGTACCTTGTCAGAAAAAGAAACTATATAATTGGCTAAAGGTAAACAAAGACCTGGAGGAACTACCATATATGAATGACTTCAGGTCTCTCGATTGCACTCCTTCTCCCCTTCATTACATGGTGGTTTAGTCATTAAGTCATGTCCGACTCTTGGGACACCATGGCCTGTAGGCCCCCAGGCTTCTCTGTCCATGGGATTCTCCAGGCAAGAATCCTGGAGTGGGTTGCCATTCCCTTCTCCAGGGGATCTTTCCCTCCAGGAATTGAACCCAGGTGTTCTACATTGAAGGTGGATTCTTTACCGACTGAGCTACAAGGTAATCCCTCTCATTACAGATGACACACACACACCATTTCTTTCCGGGTGCCCATCTCTGCCTTGGTTCCCTCTTAACGAAACAAAACTGTTTATCTTTATGCTCTCCCACTTGTTGCTGTGCTGTGTCTCTAATAATGAACTTTGTTCCTGCCTTTATAGTTTAGCCTCTGTGAGAAATGCATTTCTTACTCGGGACAAAGATCCAGGGAAAAACAGCTTCTAGCCTGTAGCCTTTGCTGATCTGGTGGCTAGGTTTCCTGGTTTTCATCCAGGGTACCCAGGTTCAATTCCTGGGCAGGGAATTATGATCTCGCTTCATGCCAGTGCTCACTGCTGCCTCTCCAAGATCAGGTCAACTGGGTCTGTGGATCACAGTCTGCATCAACGTGAGAGCACTAGAGTCACCTTATCTCTGAAATACCCTCTGTACCCTTGTAGAATAGAAACCATTCACCTCGGATTGGGACTTGAACACATGTGGCTGTACCGGGGTCCAGCCCCAGCAGGATCCAGGGGTACCCTCAGGATGACAGCTTAGGCGATAAGGATAGCGAAGTGGAGAGATCAGAGGCTTGATCCTCCTTGATTAACACAGAAAGCCAATAAAGCTCCTGTGCCCCAAGGAGTCATCCTGAAAGAAGAACAGAGAGAGAAAAGGAGGGAAAAGGAAAAAAAGAATGACACGGGGAGACCAAGCTTCGGTGAGTGAGGCCCATAACTTTATTTTCAAAAGGAACTTTTATACCTTGACTTGTACATAGAGGGAAATGAAAGATGCAAAGTCATACAGAGTGAGCCCAAACATTACATCTGTTTTGTCTTTATCAAAACCAGGATTTTTTCTGCATACCTTTTCCATAAACAATGTTGTGTACATTATCTTCGGGCCTTGGAGGCCTGTGGACATTTTATGACCCTTTTTTGATAAAGGCTGCTCAACCAGAAAACTTATTTTCTCTTGAAGTGTTTTTTCTCTATTTTTCCCAGCCTCAGAAAATACTAAATAAAGTTACATTCTCATGGAGCAAAGGTGCAGTGGGTCACAACAAAGAAAGAACCAATTAGCTCAAAGGTCTGATGTGGTTAATCCCAAGGCTGCTGCTTGTTTTTCTTGCATTCCAACTATGTTAACCAATGCACTCCCAGGTACACAATGGATAAGGGATATGGGCACTTGGCAGCAAGCATTGGCCCAATAATGAAGCCCTTTACCAGTACTATCTAGTCTAATCATTTTTCATCCCTTAAAGGACTCTATGCTCATTAGGACTTTTAGAATGTTTTGGCTTCCCATGCCTTTCAAGGTTGGGGAGTTGTGAACAATCATGTGTGTTAATTGCAAGAGTATGGATAAACCTGTCAGGCAAGCTAGAAAGCCATCAGAGGGGTTTGAATTGAAATACTCCTATCATGCCCAAGAGACTTATTAAAAGCCCTAAGTTGACTTTTTCCAAAGAAAGGTGGTCCGGGATAGCCCCCTGTTAATGACAGAAGAGTTGGTGAAAGGCATAATATAGTAAGACAGACAGATTCTGGTTCAGGGGGTCCCTTGAGGCCTGATCCGCCTTTGCCTGTCAGGTCTCTTCTGCATGACCTTTGTCATGGGTGGGATCTCCCGTGGTGGCTCCCAGCATGGCTGGACCAGAATCTGGCCCAAATTCTGCTTGGGACTCTAACCCATGTGGCTGGGACTTGAAGCAGCCAAAACACACAATCTTCCAACTAAGATCACATGCCTGGTTTCAGGACCTAATGAAGCTCAGGTACTTGATGTCTCATCTCAGAAAGGATTCAAAGTGAGACAAAGTGGTAGATAAGAAACACCTACGCAGACAGAAACACACTCAGAGAGAAACACACTCCACAGACAGGCCACCAATTTGGTGTGGTTAGCTTTTATGGGCTGGGTAGTTTCACAGACTAATGAGTGGGAGGATTATTCCAACTATTTTGGGGAAGGGGTGGAGATTTCCAGGCATCGGGCCACAGCCCACTCTTTGGTCTTTGCTGATCAGCCTTGGAATTGCCTCTGGGTGTGTCATTCAGTTGGTGTGTTACAGTGAGTGTTTACTGAGGATCAACGTCTAGCTGAAGTTGACTTGTCTGTGGTCAAGGACCCATGTGATTCTAATCAGTTTGTGTTGTATCCTCGGGCCGTGTCATTCTTTCAAAGGTTGTGCCCTGACCCCTTCCCTGCTGTTTCAGAAGGAAAGACTGAAACTGCTGCCAGGGAGGAGGCTTCCCAGGTGGCTAGTGATAAAGAACTTGCCTGCCAATGCAGGAGACATAACAGACGCATAACATTCCTGGGTCGGTTAGATGCCCTGGAGGAGGGTATGGCAAGCCTCTCCAGCATTCTGGCCTGGAGAATCTCATGGACAGAGGAGCCTGGTAGGCTACAGTCCACAGTGTTGTACAGAGTCGGACACTACTGAAGCGCTTTCGCATGCATGCTGGGGCGTCTCAGACCTGGAAAGGCTGAAGGGCGGAGTCAAAGATTCATAAGTTAGAACCGAATTCACATTCACCACAGAGCAAACCAGTTATTCAAAGGTGATTTTCCGAGTTCCTCGTAGTCCTACTTCTCATTTTTCCCTTTTGATTATGCCCTTCCTTATGCTTAATATCCATTTAAATCTTCCTCACAAGACCCCTGAATAAAAGTATAGGTTTAGAGTTGGACACGACTGAGCGACTTCACTTTCACTTTTCACTTTCATGCATTGGAGAAGGAAATGGCAAGCCACTCTGGTGTTCTTGCCTGGAGAATCCCAGGGACAGGGGAGCCTGGTGGGCTTTCGTCTATGGGGTCACACAGAGTTGGACACGACTGAAGTGACTTAGCAGCAGCAAGAAGAGAAAAATGAAAGCTTTGGGAAACCCTCTGTTGCCAGGTCACAACAAAGACACTCTTTGAGCAAATTCTAGTCAGGCTCCTCTGAGCCAGCCGGCTTCTCAATCCAGCCTCAGAAAAATGGTTGATAAAAATGCAGACCCACCCCGAGGAGGACTCCAGCACCCCGTTAAAATGCCTGCTTGAGAAAGCTCAGTGCTGCCGGGAGAATTCACTGTCTGTTCCAGCCCAAACCTGGTATAGGCAGATATGCTATTGAACTCTCCCACAGAGCAGATACTTTAGAAAAGTTGCAAATATAAATGTATTCTCTGCTCCTTTGAGACAGGAATTTTCTACCACCCTGATCTATCTTTTCAAGGACCTGAGGGCTGTCTCTTTGAAATGCAAACATTCCAGGAGATAAGGTCACTGTTCCCAGCTTCATGGGCATCTTTTCTAACTGACACCACAGCCTCCTGCAGAAGTTTATTTCTTTTCTGAAAGTGAAGTTGCACAGTCGTGTCCGACTCTTTGCGACCCCGTGGACTGTAGCCCCCCCAGGCTCCTCCGTCCATGGGATTCTCCAGGCAAGAACACTGGAGTGGGTTGCCATTTCCTTCTCCAGGGTATCTTCCCAACCCAGGGATTGAACCCAGGTCTCCTACATTGCAGGCATATGCTTTAACCTCTGAGCCACCAAGGAAGCCACCTGCATGAGTACAAATGAACAGCCCTAGGTGGCCTAGTCATATGGACCACCCCCTTTCCCATTCTGCAGTGCCTTTCCTGAGCACACCTCAGCTGGAAAGGTCTGCAGCCTTTTGTTTCAGCCAGGGTGAGGTCAGTTCACACTGGACTCTTCTCCCTATTGCAATGCATTTGCAATGCATGTGCAATCAGTCACCCAGACTCTGCAACCCCACGGACTGTAGCTCACCAGGATCCTCTGTCCATGGGATTCTCTAGGCAAGAATACTGGAGTGGGTTGCCATTTCCTGCTCCAGGGGATCTCCGGGATTCTCTAGGCAAGAATACTGGAGTGGGTTGCCATTTCCTGCTCCAGGGGATCTCCCTGACCCAGGAATTGAACCCGTGTCTCTTATGTCTTCTTCATTGGCAGGTAGATCCTTTACCACTGACCCACCTAGGAAGCCCTCTCTATTGCAATAGTTATTGTTGAATAAAGTCGACTGCAGCTATGAAATTAAAAGACACTTGCTCCTTGGAAGAAAACTATGACCAACCTACATAGCATATTAGAAAGCAGAGACATTACTTTGCCAACAAATGACCATCGAGTCAAAGCTATGGTTTTTCCAGTAGTCATGTATGGTTGTGTGAATTGGACTATAAAGAAAGCTGAATTGATGCTTTTGAACTGTGGTGTTGGAGAAGACTCTTGAGAGTCCTTTGGACTGCAAGGAGATCAAGCCAGTCCATCCTAAAGGAAATCAGTCCTGAATATTCATTGGAAGGACTGACTCATTTAAAAAGACCCTGATGCTGGGAGGGATTGGGGGCAGGAGGAGAAGGGGACAACAGAGGATGAGATGGCTGGATGGCATCACCGACTCAATGGACATGAGTTTGAGCAAGCTCCAGGAGTTGGTGATGGACAGGGAAGCCTGGCGTGCTGCAGTCCATGGGGTCACAAAGAGTCAGACATGACTGAGTGACTGAACTGAACAAAGTCCACCTTTTCTCCTCTAGCTAGATTCCAGCTTTGTTTATCTTTGACATTAAGGTGTTAATGCATTCAGCTTCTCCTGACCTCCATGTGCCCTTGACTGGTTCTCATTCCTCCCAGGTTTTCATCTTTCTTTTTCCCTGAATATAGGGAGAGCAATGGTCAGATTCTCCTAGCAAAGGATAAAGCTGGTTCAGACTGAAACACAACAGAGGATATGTGACAGACCTTGGCTAGATTATAATCATTAGCATATTGTCTGATTTTTTTTGAATGATTGACTCAAGTGTTGGATAAGACTTAATAAAAATCCATTTTCTCTTTGCTCATTCTTTTCTCTTTTCCACAACCTTTTTCTGTTCTTCCCGCTTATCCTTTTTGTAGAAGAGTTTAAACAAAATATTACACTGGCAGTCTTAAATTATATTTGATGTATGAAATAAAAGGCATTTTCCCAATGTAACTCTGCTACCTGAAAAACTGCGTTTATCTTTTGGTGACATAACCAGACCAAAGATTGGGAGAAGGAGGCATTTATTATCTGTAGCAAGTAAGGAGAACACCGGGATCCTTTACAAAGCAGTATCCCCCCAAATAGCAGAACTGGGGAGGTTTTAAGCTAAAGGTATTCATAAAGGGGCTTTGCAGTTAACAGAGCCCTAGCATTAGCTGATTGAAGATCCCGAGGATCAGAAAAGATCAATGTCATCTTCTCTTAAATTCCAGCTAATCCTGATAGTTGAGCTCTTCAGACTAATCTTTACAATTAAAACAGAACTGGGAGTCTTTATAATTGATTTCTTTACTATTGTTACTTCTTTTGTCTGACAACAGTCTTTCGTTTCTGGATGCTTTTGTTCCCTTAAGGTCATTCGTTTCTGAGACCTTTTCAAGGGCAATCCTTGTGCCCAGACTGAGATCACAAAGTGACTTAGGCTGAAAAAGCCATGCCTGGTTCTCTTTTTCCAGGGACCCTCTACCCTATCTGCTTACAGCTCTGCTTAACTAGGGTAAACCTTCTGAGCTCCATCCATCTGCTTTCCATGCCAGTTCAGGAGAATTGAAGGAAGGCTCAGGGTAGGAACTTCCAGGGACACTGCTTCACTTGAAAGCCAGGGTGAAGGTTGATCTTGTCAACTGAGGCTATAGGTGGCTTGGTGAGACCTAGAGTGGGGGTTGGGATGGTTTGACTGGACGTCTTGCCTGCCCTAGTATAGCCCTTTGCAGAAGAGAAACCCCAGAGTTAACACTGAGAAGCTGGTGTTGTTGGGTGAGTATCCAGTCACCCATCTGCCATTCAAATCAGCGATTGTGGGTCTTCCACATCTCTGTCCACACCAAAACACACATGTACGGCTGTGGCTGTCAAGGACAAGCTTCCAGATGGGCATTTCCACCAACCAGACCAGCAAAGCAGAGACTGAGGAGTGTAACACCAGTGGCCAAAATCCAAACTTCCATGTGGGTGAAAATTCTTCATCCAGAAACCCTGAGTATTGATACTTCCAGGAAATACTCTGGAAGCAACCTAGATGTCCATCAGCAGATGAATGGATAAGAAAGCTGTAGTACATATACACAATGGAGTATTACTCAGCCATTAAAAAGAATACATTTGAATCAGTTCTAATGAGGTGGATGAAACTGGAGCCTATTATACAGAGTGAAGTAAGCCAGAAGGAAAAACATCAATACAGTATACTAACGCATGTATATGGAATTTAGAAAGATGGTAACAATAACCCGGTGTACGAGACAGCAAAAGAGACACTGATGTATAGAACAGTCTTATGGACTCTGTGGGAGAGGGAGAGGGTGGGAAGATTTGGGAGAATGACATTGAAACATGTAAAATATCATGTAAGAAACAAGTTGCCAGTCCAGGTTCGATACACGATACTGGATGCTTGGGGCTAGTGCACTGGGATGACCCAGAGGGATGGTATGGGGAGGGAGGAGGGAGGAGGGTTCAGGATGGGGAACGCATGTATACCTGTGGCGGATTCATTTTGATATTTGGCAAAACTAATACAATTATGTAAAGTTTAAAAAAAAAAAAGTGTATGGTAAACACTTGATAATGGCTCAGATGGTAAAGAATCTGCCTGCAATGCTGGAGACCCAGGTTTGATCACTGGGTCAGTAAGATCCCCTGGAGAAGGAAATGGCAATCCACTCCAGTATTCTTGTCTGAAGAATTCCATGGACAGAAGAGCCTGGAGGGCTATGGTCCATGGGGTCTCAAAGAGTTGGACAAGACTAACACACACAAACTATGCTGCAGGCACTGTGTTAAGTGCTTTATAAACATCTCATTTAATCCTCTCAAGATCCTCTGTGTTGTTTAGTCCTTAAGTTTTGTTCGACTCTTTGTGACCCCATGGACTGCAGCACACCAAGCTTCCCAGTCCTTCACTATCTCGTGGAGCTTGCTCAAACTCATGTCCATTGAGTCAATGATGCCATCCAACCATCTCATCCACTGTCGCCCCCGTCTTCTCCTGCCCTCAATCTTTCCCAGCATCAGGGTCTTTTCCAATGAGTCAGCTCTTCGCATCAGGTGGCCAAATTATTGGAGCTTCACCTTCAGTCCTTCCAATGAATATTCAGGGTTTATTTCCTTCATGGTTGACTGCTTTGACCTCCTTGCTGTCCAAGGGACTCTCAAGAGTCTTCTCCAGCACCACAATCAAAAGCATCAATGTGTATAGTTTCTGTTTCATGCATGTGAGCTCAGTTGCTCATGTCTAACTCTTTGCAACCCTGTAGACTGTAGACTGTAGCCTGCCAGGTTCCTCTGTCCATGGAATTTTCCAAGCAAGAATACTGGAGTGGGTTGCTATTTCCTACTCCAAGGCATCTTCCCGACCCAGGGATCGAACCCATGTCTCTTGTGTCTCCTGCATTGGCAGCTGGATTCTTTACCACTGTGCCACCTGGGAAGCATATTCTATTACTACCCTTTTTTATAAAGAAAACAGAGATGAGAGAAGGTAAGTAATTTGTTCAAGGGCAAACTCTTAATGGCAGAGCAAGAACTAGAACTCATGATGTGATCCCTCCCACCTCTCTGATTTTATACCCTTACCAGGAGATCTCTCTCTCTCTCTCTTTTTGTGTTTCAGACCCCAGGTGGCCTCTTGGTCACCCCAATGAGCTTCTGGCTCTTGTTCCTCAAGACAAGCACACTCTTCTCTAAGACCTGAGCACATGCTGGTCCACTGGCCTGGACTCCTCTTCCCTCAGATACATGTGGACTTATTGCTCCTTTCATCCAGCTCTCAGTTCAAATATCACCTTCTTGGTAAGGTCTTTTTTAAACTCTCCTAATGTAGAATGGACGGAGAAGGCAATGGCACCCCACTCCAGTACTCTTGCCTGGAAAATCTCATGGATGGAGGAGCCTGGAAGGCTGCAGTCCATGGGGTCGCTGAGGGTCGAACATGACTGAGCGACTTCACTTTGACTTTTCACTTTCATGCATTGGAGAAAGAAATGGCAACCCACTCCAGTGTTCTTGCCTGGAGAATCCCAGGGATGGGGAAACCTGGTGGGCTGCCGTCTATGGGGTCACACAGAGTCGGACACGACTGAAGTGACTTAACAATAGCAATAGCAATGTAGAATGGGTCCCCAACCTTCACCAATACTCATCAATACTTCATCAATACTCTGCCTTATGCTTTCTTCTAGCAATTATTTTTTTCATCCAGGAGATCTGTCCCCAACTCCAGGATGTGATTGCCAACTTAACATCCCTACTTGGCTGTCAGTCAGCTTCCTCAAACTCCCGAGAGGGAGCTCAGATTCCCTTCCTGCCTTCCCCTAACCTGCTATTCCTGCAATCTTCCTCATTTCAATTGATAGCAACTCTATTCTTCCAATCTTTTGGAGCAAAACCTTAGAGTCACTTCTCATGACTTTCCTTTTCTCACACCTCCTACCCAAACTGTCAGCAAATCCTCTTCTCTACCTGCAACATATACACTAATTTCAGCTACTTCTCACCTTCTCTCCCGCTGCCTGCTGCCTGGTCACTTTTGCTTCTCATCTGAATTATTGCAAGAGTCTCCTAATTGATTTCCCTGCTTCTGACCCAGATCTCTTCAGTTTGTTCCCCACACAGCAGCCAAAGTGGTCCTCTTAAAATATTAGTCAGACCACATCATTTGTCTGCTTGAAACCCACCAATAGGCTCCTATCTCACTCAATGAGAGCCAAAGCCCACCTAATGGGCTAGTATCTTTGCACTCTGTGCTTCCTTAGCTTTTTCCTAAAATCTGGAATAAATAACTGCAGTATCTATTGGAATAATGAATGAACTGATAGCAAGACCTCCTTGTTCATCTGTTCGTTACCTGTCTTTCTCCACCTGAATGTAAATGTCATGAAGGCAGAGACTGGCTCATGGTAGATGTGGGTTCAATCCCTGTGTTGGGAAGATCCCCTGAGAAGGAAATGGCAACCCACTTTAGTATTCTTGCCTGGAGAATCCTATGGACAGAGGAGCCTGAAGGGCTACCGTCTGTAGGGTTGCAAAGAGTCGGACGTAACTGAAGTGACTTAGCACACACATAGTAGGTACTCAATAAATATTGATAAGATGAGTGAACATCTAGGTAGATTCAGTCTATCTGAATATGAAAACGTGTGCTTACCCCACTATACACCACTCTGTAAAACAGCTGAACTTCCAGACTCTCTAGTTTGTTCTGTTATTGGTTTTTTATGTTTATTTTACATTGTAGTATAGTTGACTTTATAATGATGTGTTAGTTTCAGGTGTATAGCAAAGTGACTCAGTTATACAAATACATGTGTCCTTATTCAAATTCTTTTCCCATTTAGGTTATTACAGAATAGTCACCAGCATTCCTTGTGCTATACAGTAGGTCCTTGTAGGTTATCTATTTTATTTATTTCTTTATTGGAGGAAAACTGCTTTACAGTGTTATTGGTTTCTGCCATACAGCACAGCAAATCAGTCATCATTATACACATCATCTATTTTAAATGCAGCAGCCTGTATACTTCAAACCCAAACTCCTATTCGGGATTCTCTGGTTTTAGGATACACTGGGAACCTTTCTCCCAACATTATCTTCACTTCTCTGCAGCAATTTGACACTATAATCTTCTGCTTTCCCCTCTTAAAAGAGATTTCATGTGTGATACTTTCCTTCTATGCTAACGGTTACCAAACCCAGTATTTCAAGTTCCAGATCTGAATTTGAGGATAGGTGCCATGATAAAGCCTGATCCTTGAGAACAAAGTAAAAAAAGTCACGCCCAGCATCAGCACACAGTGCGCAGCCAATCAATGTTAGTACCTGTTCTCGGGATATTGAATAGGCGCATATTAGTTCCACTTTATGCTGGGATGCAGCTGGGGGAGATGGGGACCCAGAAGTAGGGTGGCTCTTTGGCCAGCAGAAAATCTCCATTTTATGTTATGCCTGCCCTGTAGACTTTGCCTCACTTGCATCAACCGGCAGAACATGGAAGTGAAAATCTGTCTCTGGCCACTCTGCCCCCACTCAGGCACCCCTGCTTCCTTCCTCTTTACTATAACATTAAGTGCTCTTCTTCCCTAGACAGGAGCCACAGCTTGCCATCCCTCTTGCATGTTTCATCAGAAACTGACTTCCAGCCATGCTCCTAGCTACCCCCCTGATGCATGTCACATCATTTTTTTCTTTTCGGTAAGAAGGAGAATTCTCATCTGCAGAATGGGTATACTATTTGTTCTGTCTAGTGTTGTGATGCTCAAATTAAATAACAGGATACAATGGAACTCTTTGGTTTCTTGTTTTTGTATTTTTTTTTCTCTTTATTGTTTTTTTATTTTATTTTTTGATTTTTATCCATTTTTTTGAGGTGGATTACAACATGTAAAAATATTTTATATTGAAGTTAGTTGATTTACAATATTGTGTTAGTTTCAAGTATACAGCAAAGTGAATCAGTTATACATATAAATGTATTTATTTGTTTCAAATTCTTTGGCTGCAATAGTACTTTAAAGATATTAATACTATGTGTATATAAACTTCTTTTATATTGAAATAAACATATGGGAAAACAGAAAAGTGATTGTCAGGGGTGCAGGGTGGGGGAAATAGGGAGAAGTTGGTAAAAGGGTATAAACTTTCAGTTGTTAGATAAATAAGGCCTTAGAATCTAATATAAAGCCTGGTGGCTATAGTTGATAAAACTGTATCGTATAATTGCAATTTGCTGAGAGAATAGAACTGAAATGTTCTCATCAAAGGAAAAAAAGATAAATATGTGAGGTGATGGATATGCTAGTTAATAGATGGAAGTATTCTTTCACAACATATCCATATATCAAGTCACCACAAGGTACACTTGAACTGTCTTACATTTTTTTTTTCCTTACCAGATTGCTGCAGGTTTAATAGTGGCCCCCAAAAGTATGTCCAAGTTGTAACCCCTAGAACTTGCAAAGATGACCTTATTTGCAAAACAATCTTTATGTATGTAATTGTGGATTTTGAGATGAGATCAACCTGGATTTAAGGTGGGCCCTTGTTTGTTTGTTTTTTTGATGTTCAATCATGTCAGATTTTTTGTGATTCTGTGCACTGTAGCCTGCCAGGCTTCTCTGTCCTTAGAATTTTTCAGGCAAGAATACTGGAGTGGATTGCCCTTTCCTACTCCATGGACTATCTTACAATTTTGTATGTCAATTATACCTCAATAAAGCTGAAATTTCAGAGAAGGCAATGGCATCCCACTCCAGTACTCTTGCCTGGAAAACCCCATGGACAGAGGAGCCTGGTGGGCTGCAGTCCATGGGGTCGCGAAGAGTCGGACACGACTGAGCAACTTCACTTTCACTTTTCACTTTCATGCATTGGAGAAGGAAATGGCAACCCACTCCAGTATTCTTGCCTGGAGAATCCCAGGGACAGGGGAGCCTGGTGGGCTGCCGTCTATGGGGTCACACAGAGTCGGACACGACTGAAGCGACTTAGCAGCAGCAGCAAAGCTGAAATTTAAAACATAGTAAGAAAGTGTATAGTCTATTAAATTCTTCCATAGTATGTAAACTTGCCTTATCTCAAAAACACAAGGACATGCCTCTTGAGTAAGAAGCTGAATTGTGCCCTCCATCTTGAACTCTCCAAAGAGCAGTGACCATAATTTGAGATTTCCCTTTATAGAGAATGAAAAAAGGGTAGACTTTTTTCCATTTTGAGGCTTCTTCTGAATTTTTTCTCACCCCCTCAATCTTTGCTTCCATTAATTTTTAAAAGTTTTGTGGTTGTCACTGGTAAGGTATAATAAAACACAATAAAATATATTTTTAGAAGATTTAATTTAAAGAAAGAAAATGACATTATTAGTTTCCTATGGCTGCTATAACAAATGATCACAAACTTGGTGGCTTAACACTTTGACACATGTATTCTCTGCTGGTTCTGGAGGCCAGAAGTTCAGAATCAGTTTTTCTGGGCTCAAGGGAAGGTGTCACAGGGCTGTGCTCCTTCTGAAGTCTCTGGGGAAGAAAAATGTTTCCTTGCCTTTTGTAGCTTTTGGTTGCTGCTGGCATTTCTTGGTCCATGGCCCTCTTCCTCGTTCTTCAAAGCCAGCAATTTAACATATTCACATCTTGCTTTTATCATCATCACATCTCCTACTTTCTCTTCTCTGTCACATCTTCCTCTGCCTGCCTCTCAGAAGGATGTTTGTGATTAATCAGCCCACCTGAATGTTCCAGGATAATCTATCCATTGCAAAGTCTTTAATCACATCTACTAAACCCCCTTTCTCTATAATGGGCTTCGCTGGTGGCTCAGTTGATAAAGAATCTGCCTGCAACGCGAGAGACCCAGGTTTGATTTCTGGGTTGGGAAGATCCCCTGGAGAAGGGAATGGCAATCCACTCCAGCATTCTTGCCTGGAAAATCCCATGGATGGGACAGCAAAGAGTCCAACGTGACTACACGACTAATATTTTCGTTTTCACTTTTTCTCTGTACTTTTCTCACCGGTTCCAAGGATTGGGACTTGGGTTATCTTTGAGGTCATTATTCACACTCTACCCCAGAAAGGCTGCCACTGCTTATTTGTTTTTAAAGTTCAAAACTTTTACATCAACTATGAAACTTTGGTAAATCAATTACAATTCAACTGAAAAAACAGTTCGATTTTTTTTTTGCTAAATAATAATAGTAATGGTAATACTTATATAGTGCATTCCATGTGCTAGACGTGTTCTGAGTCTGTGTGTGTGTTTAACCATTTGCTTCTCACCTTGAAGATTTTTGACTCAGCTCTATTTAAAAAGTACAAGGGATCCTTTGGCCCACCTGCATCACACACTTCAATTTTCTACTAGTAAAAGAATTTAGTTATTCCGGTAATAGCAGTGAAATGTTATTATTAGAGCAACTGAGAGGGAAAGGAGAAGTGGAAGGATTGTCTATCTGTTTGTGTTTACAACACAAGTAGAATCGTTTAAACTTGAAGTGCCCTGTCTATCTTAAAACATAATTACAGGGAAGTTATAAGTCCAAAAAAAAAAAAAAATGTTGATGCAGTTGTTTAACAAAACCTAAGCTAGTTAGATAGCCAACAATAAACTATATGAATAGCAATGAAGGTAAACTAGTCGGAATTGATAGCTACATGAACAAAAAAGAGTCGTAATAGGAAATACAACCATCTCAGAATAACACTGATGACAAGATGAGCTTTCTGAAACCATCAGGAATGCCAACACACACCTGTGGGGGGTGTATGGGCAATAGGAACTTTGATACATTAACAATTGTTACCTAGCAACCAGTCTACTGAATTACAGTCCGTAGTATACTGTAGACTATGCTAGATTTCATTACAAATACTGACTTTTATTAACATTATACTTAGAGGCTTACTGTAACTAGCAAGTCTTGATAATAATGATGATGAAGACACATTTTTTTTAGCCCTTTCTATGTGCAAGCACAGTGCTAAATACTATGGTGTATTAATAGGAATTGAGAGTCTGAAGCACAGAGAAGTTAAACTTACTTCAAGTTAAACAGCTGAAAAATAGTGGAACTGGAGGAAGAACGTTGGCAGCCCTTAAGAATTAAAATGGAAGGCTACACCCTCTTCTAACAACACAAGAGAAGACTCTATACATGGACATCACCAGATGGTCAATACCGAAATCAGATTGATTATATTCTTTGCAGCCAAAGATGGAGAAGCTCTACACAGTCAGCAAAAACAAGACCAGGAGCTGACTGTGGCTCAGACCATGAACTTCTTATTGCTAAATTCAGACTTAAATTGAAGAAAGTAGGGAAAACCACTAGACCATTCAGGTATGACCTAAATCAAATCCCTTATGATGATACAGTGGAAGTGAGAAATAGATTTAAGGGCCTAGATCTGATAGATAGAGTGCCTGATGAACTATGGAATGAGGTTCGTGACATTGTACAGGAGACAGGGATCAAGACCATTCCCATGGAAAAGAAATGCAAAAAAGCAAAATGGCTGTCTGGGGAGGCCTTACAAATAGCTGTGAAAAGAAGAGAAGCGAAAAGCAAAGGAGAAAAGGAAAGATATAAACATCTGAATGCAGAGTTCCAAAGAATAGCAAGAAGAGATAAGAAAGCCTTCTTCAGCGATCAATGCAAAGAAATAGAGGAAAACAACAGAATGGGAAAGACTAGGGATCTCTTCAAGAAAATCAGAGATACCAAACTAACATTTCACGCAAAGATGAGCTCGATAAAGGACAGAAATGGTATGGACCTAACAGAAGCAGAAGATATTAAGAAGAGGTGGCAAGAATACACAGAAGAACTGTACAAAAAAGATCTTCACGACCCAGATAACTACTATGGTGTGATCACTGACCTAGAGCCAGACATCCTGGAATGTGAAGTCAAGTGGGCCTTAGAAAGCATCACTATGAACAAAGCTAGTGGAGGTGATGGAATTCCAGTTGAGCTATTCCAAATCCTGAAAGAAGATGCTGTGAAAGTGCTGCCTTCAATATGCCAGCAAATTTGGAAAACTCAGCAGTGGCTGCAGGACTGGAAAAGGTCAGTTTTCATTCCAATCCCAAAGAAAGGCAATGCCAAAGAATGCTCAAACTACCACACAATTGCACTCATCTCACACGCTAGTAAAGTAATGCTCAAAATTCTCCAAGCCAGGCTTCAGCAGTATGTGAACCGTGAACTTCCTGATGTTCAAGCTGGTTTTAGAAAAGGCAGAGGAACAGAGATCAAATTGCCAACATCCGCTGGATCATGGAAAAAGCAACAGAGTTTCAGAAAAACATCTATTTCTACTTTATTGACTATGCCAAAGCCTTTGACTGTGTGGATCACAATAAACTGTGGAAAATTCTGAAAGAGATGGGAATACCAGACCACCTGACCTGCCTCTTGAGAAATTTGTATGCAGGTCAGGAAGCAACAGTTAGAACTGGACATGGAACAACAGACTGGTTCCAAATAGGAAAAGGAGTCCGTCAAGGCTGTATATTGTCACCCTGCTTATTTAACTTATATGCAGAGTACATCATGAGAAACGCTGGACTGGAAGAAACACAAGCTGGAATCAAAATTGCTGGGAGAAATATAAATAACCTCAGATATGCAGATGACACCACCCTTATGGCAGAAAGTGAAGAGGAACTAAAAAGCCTTTTGATGAAAGTGAAAGTGGAGAGTGAAAAAGTTGGCTTAAAGCTCAACATTCAGAAAACGAAGATCATGGCATCTGGTCCCATCATTTCATGGGAAATAGATGGGTAAACAGTGGAAACAGTGTCAGACTTGCTTTTTTTGGGCTCCAAAATCACTGCAGATGGTGACTGCAGCCATGAAATTAAAAGACGCTTACTCCTTGGAAGGAAAGTTATGACCAACCTAGATAGCATATTGAAAAGCAGAGACATTTCTTTGCCAACAAAGGTCCGTCTAGTCAAGGCTATGGTTTTTCCTGTGGTCATGTATGGATGTGAGAGTTGGACTGTGAAGAAGGCTGAGTGCCAAAGAATTGATGCTTTTGAACTGTGGTGTTGGAGAAGACTCTTGAGAGTCCCTTGGACTGCAAGGAGATCCAACCAGTCCATTCTGAAGGAGATCAGCCCTGGGATTTCTTTGGAAGGACTGATGCTGAAGCTGAAACTCCACTACTTTGGCCACCTCAAGCGAAGAGTTGACTCCTTGGAAAAGACTGATGATGGGAGGGATTGGGGGCAGGAGGAGAAGGGGACGACAGAAGATGAGATGGCTGGATGGCATCACTGACTCGATGGACATGAGTCTGAATGAACTCCGAGAGTTGGTGCTGGACAGGGAGGCCTGGCGTGCTGCGATTCACGGGGTCTCAAAGAGTCCGACACGACTGAGTGACTGATCTGATGGAATAATTTGGAGCAATCTTCAAGAATTGTTGTTTTAGACATTTAGACCATTGCTTCTTCCAGAGCTGATGTTCAAACTCCAAGCACTTTTTCTGACCTTCACTCAAGCCACTTTAGAATTGGATTGTCATTACTCATTTACTCGTAGAATTTCTCCATTAAATTGTCAGCTCCTGGATATCAGAAAACTCATTTTATTAGTTTATTTTGTAAAGCCCTAGCAAAATGTCTCACACAGAGTAAAGGCTCAATACCTGTCACACTCTTACTTTAATTGTTTCACGTTGTAGAGCTGACCACCATGTTTTATTTCTTTGCTGCTCAAAAGACTTTATCTTAGTAAATATGTATGCAACATTCTAGCCATGGGTCAACCTCAGACATGGGGACAGAGTGGTGATAAACTTACAAATGATGCCTGCCCTCAATGAGTTTGCATCTACTCGGGGAGGCAGACACTGAAGGAGCCCTTAAGACGATACATTGATAAGAAAAGTAGAGATGCCATCTCAGCACATGGTAAATGGGCTGATTCTAAAGAAAGGTCAAGAGGGACTTGCAGGCAAGTTTTTAAGGTCCAGTGCTAAAAGCTGAGTGGTGGTGAAGTCAGATGAAAGAGGGAGGGAGCGGTGGAGAGGTTAAAGAGTGTCCTAGATGGGGGACAGGGTGTTGAAGGTGCAGAGATGAGAACCACTTAGATTCAAGTTCTTGAGCTACAGCACAAGAGGGAGAAAGGCCACTAAGAGGATTAGGAAAGGGCCAGCTCATGTGTTAAGAGTATGGACTTTATCCCAAGGCACTGCGATAGGGGGTTTTTAAAAGGTTAGCGTCTTGCTAGGATTTACATCCAGAATGATTTCACTTGCTGCCTTGCAGGGAATGACTTGTAAGAATAAAAATGGAAGGCAGGAAGACCAGTTAGAGGTTATGGAAGTGGTCTAGGTGATGGAACATGGTGGTGGCTGGATGGAGAGGAGTTTCAGAAGCAAAGGTCTAGCCAACTGAGAAGGTCAACCAAGTTTCCAATCAAAGTATTGGAACAAGACTTTCTTCAGCTGTGTGTATCATTCTTCTCACCCTCTGTGAGCTTTGGGAGGGAAGAGTATGTGGCTTTGTTTTGTTCTGATTCTAACCTCCATCCTGAAGGTCATGGGAGCAATCTCCATAGTGAAGAGGAATGGTCACCTCTGGATGGGAGGACAATTGAGGGCTGAAAATGATGATTTTCAATTAGAGCTGTGCATCCCAGTCATCTGTAGAGCCTAGGGCCCCATCTCAGGCCCACTGACTCATACTCTCTAGAGGTGTCTTTTTTTTTTTTTTCTTAAAGTAGTATGGTTGATTTATAACATTATATTCATTTCAGAGGTGCTTTTGATACCTTTTGATTAAGAATTTTGTGTCTAGGGCAGGAAGTACTGAAGGCCTGAATAGAGCTTTTAAGAGAATATTGATGTGGAAATTAACAGGAAGGTATAATTTCCAGGACATGCAACCCACAGGATGTGACCCACAAAAAGGCATGCTTCATTCATAAAGATATTTGCGGTTGTTCTCCAGGCCTATTGCAACCTGGGCAGTGCTGTTATGAGAATGAAATAGAGCCACCCCTCTGGGCAGCAGACTTCCCTTCTGCCCCCACAGAATACCGTCTTGTCCAGTCATCAATCGTGCGTGGAAGTCCTGGTTTCCCACCTACAGACTGGAGACCTAGGCGTCACAGGAGGTGAACTGGTGAGCAAAGAGGCTGAGAGGTTTGGTTTGGGTCGTGGTATGTCTGAGAGGTGGTAGAATATCCATCTACCTGCAGGCATCTCTGGTAAGCAAAGTGGCTTGTGAGCATGCTAAGTCACTCAGTTGTGCTCTATTCTTTGTGACCCTGTGGCCTGTAGCCCACCAGGCTCTTCTGCCCATGGAATTTTCCAGACAAGAATACTGGAGTGAGTTGCCGTGCCCTCCTCCAGGGGATCTTCCTGACCCAGGGATGGAGTCCATGTCTCTTATGTCTCCTGCATTGGCAGCCAGGTTCTTTACCACTAGTGCCACCTGGGAAGCTCAGTAAATGAAGTGAGGGCTGCTGCTGCTGCTAAGTCACTGCAGTCGTGTCCGACTCTGTGTGACTCCAGAGATGGCAGCCCGCCAGGCTCCCCCGTCCCTGGGATTCTCCAGGCAAGAACACTGGAGTGGGTTGCCATTTCCTTCTCCAATGCATGAAAGTGAAAAGTGAAAGTGAAGTCGCTCAGTCGTGTCCAATCCTCAGCGACCCCATGGACTGCAGCTTACCAGGCTCCTCCGTCCATGGGATTTTCCAGGCAGGAGTACTGCGGTGGGGTGCCATTGCCTTGAAGTGAGGGCTACTGTTTATTTAAAACCAAAGGTAAAGCCCAGAGCTATCAGCATAGCACAAAGGCCAGGCACTCCCTGGTGGTCCAGTGGTTAGCTCTGCACTTCCAGTGCAGGGGGAGCTGATTCCTGGTCAGAGAGCTAAGAGCCCTGTGGCATGGCCAAAATATTTTCTTTTAAAAAAGGCCAAAGGTCAGACATTCATATTGCCAAAGGGAAGATACAGATAGAAAACAGGTTCCCTGTTACTCCAGCATAACTGATGGCAGTTACATGTACTGGGAATAAACAATCACTTAGGCAGTAATCAATAACAGAACAGAATTCCCTCCCCAAAACTTAAAAGTTAACTTCCTGAAACTTGGTATAGAAAACAGTACAGAAAAAATTTTATGTTTGCGTAACTTAAAGGCCTTAGGGGAAAACTAGCACAGAGGAACTGACCTTGTGGGAAGTTACAAATGTCACATTTTCTAAATTCAGACAATGGAGGGCACACTTAAGCAGTCCACTGCTGACATGAAACGCAGCCTGAATCAAAGGGCACAGGATGATTAACTGTCATGTAGCATCTCTGGCTTGCTAGACATTTCTCAGGATCTCTCCATTTCATGGAGATAGCTACAAATTCACTTCATATTACTGCGTGCAAGTGTAAGTGCTTAGTTGCTCAGTCATGTCTGACTCTCTGTAACCCCATGGACTGTAGCTCACCAGTTTCCTCTATGGGAAATCCATGGAACTTCCCAGGCAAAAATACTGGAATGGGTAGCTATTCCATTCTCCAGGGGATCTTCCCAATTCAGGGATCAGACCTGGGTCTCCTGCATTGCAGGTGGGTTCTTTACTGTCTGAGCCACCAGTGAAGCCCTATATCATTGCAGATGCTGCTTATTTGCACTTTAAGACATATTTGCTTTTTTCCTGTGTCTGGTTTCCTGCTCAAGTGTACAGGCCTTACTGATCTGGAGTTGTTTCATCTTGCTTCCTAGGATAACTCGGATGCTTGTGAAGGAACACTTGCATAACTCAAATTCCTCTACTTAGACACAAGGTTTATGAAGACTTCATCCGAAGAGAGCAGAACCTTGCAACCTGGCTTTGTCAGTTCCTCTTAGAGGTTTCAGTTCTTTTCCTCTGTAGACACCAGCTAATAACAATCACCATTTGTTGAACATTTCTCTGTGATGAGTGTTTTATATATGTTGTGCTATTTACCCTTACAATAACATCGTGAGGCGGCTATTTGGTAAAGAACCAGCCTGCTAATTGTCAATGCAGGAGACTTAAGAGATGTCGGTTTGTCCCTGGGTCGGGAAGATCCCCTGGAAGAGGGCATGGCAATCCACTCCAATGTTCTTGCCTGGAGAATTCCATGCACAGAATTCCTGGTGGGCTACAGTCCATGGCATCACACAGAGTGGGACATGACTGAAGCAGCTTAGCACACACTTAGTGGATTTATAGTGCTGTGTTAGTTCCTGCTGTACAGCTAAGTGACTCACTTATACCTATACGCCTTCTTTTTCATATTCTCCATGATGGTTTATCACAGACTGTTGAATATTGTTTGCTGTACTATACAGTAGAATTGAGGCGGGTATTATTACCATCATTTTAGAGATAGGGAAACCTAACCTAAAACATTTGGTCAAAGTAATATCACTCATCAGTGGTAGATGTTAATTTGAACTCGAGGGAAGCTGACCATAAAGCTCTAAATGTTTTTTTTTTTTTTCATTATTATAGAAAAATATTCATAACACAAATTAACCATGTTAGCTATTTTTAAGCGTACAGTTCAGGGGCATTAAGTACATTTACAGTGCTGTTCAACCACCACCCCAGAGCTTTTTCACCTTTCCAAATTGATGATCTATACCCACTCAACTACAACTCCCCTTTCCCCCTCTCCCTCACTCCCCAGAAACCATCATTCTACTTTCTGTCTCTATGAATTTGACTATCCTAGTTACTTCATATGAGTGGAGTCATACAGCATTTTTCCTATTTTATCTGGTTTATTTCACTTAACACAATGTTTTCACAGTTCACCCACGTTGTACCATGTGTCAGAATTCCCTTTTTTTTTTTTATGGCTGAATAACATTCTATTGATAGGATATGTGTTGTGCAGTGCTATGGCGCTCAGTCGTGTCTAACTCTTTGCAGCCCCATGAACTGTATCATATACCATGTTTTATTTATCTGTTCACTTGTTGATGGACATTTGAGTTGTTTCTATGTTTTGGCAATTGTGAATAACGTTGCCATGAACAAAATCCCTGCTTTTAATGTAAAGTCCCAACTCTGAAGCAGGGCTCCACAGAGCAGCAATTTTGCAGCTCTGACAACTGATGAGATGAGCCTGCAGTTGCTATTATATAATCCAGAACACCCCAAACATCACAGGAGAGGAAAGGAAGGCATGGAGGCACTATGCTGCCCTCTCCATCAATCTCCCAGCAGAAAAACAGATTCCGCTATGGTTGACCTGATTCTACCTGGAATCAGTTGCAGAGGTTGGAAACACAGTCACAGTTCTGTTTCTTCTCTTTCACAATTAAAAAAAAAAAATCACCACGATAGAAAATACTTGTTTCTAAAGCTACTCTTCGGTATACTTTATATGACCATTCCATTTCAACCACACCTGTTCACCTGCCTGCTTTTCTCCCGGTCCATCCATGGGAGCTTTTGTTCATGCTGATCTTTGCACAGGTCTGTCTCACCGGAAACACAATCCTCACTCTCCTTCAATCATTTTCTGTCTTGACAGATAAAGTGGAGTTTATTTCTTGGTGATTAATCAGAAAAAGGTAAAAATAAAACTTTCTCTTCTTATTCTCCTTGGTATTTCAGTTCAGTTCAGTTCAGTTGCTTAGTCGTGTCTGACTCTTTGCGACCCCATGAACTGCAGCACGCCAGGCCTCCCTGTCCATCATCAACTCCCGGAGTTCACCCAAACCCATGTCCATCGAGTCGGTGATGCCATCTAGCCATCTCATCTCTGTCGTCCCCTTCTCCTCCTGCCGCCAATGCCTCCCAGCATCAGAGTCTTTTCAGTGCCAAACATTTCCAACATCCCTTGTCTGTCCGTCTGTCTCTCCCTTTCTCACTCCTTCCTTCAGTTTCCCCGGATGCCACTGGTTCAGAATCCCTGGAAGAAATTAGGGAAGAGTTAGCAACGTGTCAGGTTTGGTGAAACCCCAGGGTTTCAGGAGAAGGACCCACCTGCCTTTGCTGACATCCCGTCTCCTAAAGCTGCCCTCGGATACCATTTATTTTGCCTCTCCGTTCTCTCCCCAGCACCCAGAGCCACATTTTTTTCCCCAGTGAACCCTCCACAAGATGTGAACCTAAATTCTAAAAGTTGAAGGAAAGGTATGAGAACTAAATCTGAGCCCTAGAAGTTTCCAGCTGCCATCTGTCAGCAAGGAGGTAGCTATCCCTTCTTCAGAGCAGCAGGGGCAAGAAAACTAGTGACCGAACCCTCCAACTGACCTGGGGAAAAGTCAGGGCTTGCAGTCAGAAGGCTAGGAAGAAAGAGCATGAGGCTTTTATTGTCAGGAATCAGAGAATGAAGCCAGGCTGAGGAGGAATCCTGTAGGGCAGGTCACCCGATAAAGGGAGACCGAACTGTGGGTTGAGGGTTGGGGCCAGAGCCCTTACTATGACTCCTCAAGTTTGGACAGGCAAGGGTGAGAACCTATTAGGATGCTCCTGAAGATCTTTCGGGCTCTATCTCTCTATTTCAATCTCTCTGTCTTCTAAAAATAATTTTTAGTAATTAAAAAATGCATTGCTTTATTTGGCCGCGCCAGGTCTTAGCTTCAACATGTGAACTCTTAGTCGCTACATGTGGGATCTAGTTCCCTGACCAGGGCTCTAACCCGGGCCCCCTGCATTGGGAGCGTGGGGCCTTTAATCACTGGGCCACCAGGGAAGTTCCAAGAAGATCTCTCTTTTGGTAGTTTTCTATGGTTGCTCATTTCTAAGCCTAAATTGGTTATGAAGGAAAAGCCATCTTAGAAGGGTTGGTAATATTTTTATTCAGTCACTTTCATTCTTAAGGTTCTACTATGGTGAGACTTTATGTATCTATGCACTAAGAAATCCACATTTTGGTACTAAGATCAAGTTCCCTCTGAGTTTTTTAGGCAGCAGGTGGAATACCTTGTAATGGGATTCACAGAATAAGAAATTAGAATCCATTATTAATTTTGGCCTCAAAACTAATTTTGATATTCATTTTGCAATCAAAAATTAAAGCTTGGCTTCCCTGACACTCTGGTGCCTGGTAGTCAGCATTTGCAAAGCTCTTGCCATCCCCAATCTCTTCCCTCCCCAACCGAGGCAAGTCCTCTCCTGGCTCTTCTCACATTCAAACACAACCCCGTGTTCCAGGTCTGGGAGAGTGCCTTTCCTGTCCTGTCACACCTCCGTGCCTCGTTTAGGAGAGCCATTCTAAGGGAGGACACTAGCTTGGCTCAGCAGACTTTGTTTTCCAATTTTTCAATTAGGTCCCTCTATGTCAATTTTCTTTTCTTTTTTTTTTTTATTGCTTGTGATTTTGAGTTTTCTTTCTTTTTCTTATTTTATTCTCTGCTATTTTATTTTAAAAAATTTAATTTATTTATTCTGCTATTTTTCTTATGAGCTTAATGCTGTATTATATAGCACATATTGTTGGATCTTTGTTAAGAATTTTACCCTTTGGGGAATTCCCTAGCAGTCCAATGCTTCCATGCTTCCACTGTGGGGGGGGCTAAAATCCCACATGCCATATGGCACAGTCAAAAAACCGAAGACTAATTTCTTTCTAAATTTAAAAAGAGAAATATTTCTCCCTTTATCTTACAAAGCATCCCACTTTTTTTGTGTGTATGCCTATTTTAATGTTCTTTTTTTTTTTTTTTTAATTTTTGCCCTAAGTTAGACATGAATGGTGATTTTCTAAATCTCATAACTAGAAGAACATTTGGAACAGGGAAAGATGGGGGATTATTCAGGGTTTTACAGAGAGACAGAACTAACAGGATCTGTTTTTATCTATCTAAATCTATATATGAGAGAGGAGGAAACTGAGAGATGGATCTTGAGGAATTGGCTCATACAATTGTGGAGGCTTGGAAGGACCAAAATCCTTCCAAGGGGAGGCTGGCAGGTTGGAGTCTCAGGGAAGAGTTCCAGTCCAAGTTCAAAGGCAGTCGGCTAGCAGAATTCTTCAGTCTTTGTTTTGTTGAGGCCTTCAACTGATCTGTTGAGGCCCACCTACACAAAGCAGGATAATCTGCTTTATTCAGATTCTATGAATTTAAATGTTAATCTCATTAAAAAAATGATAATAACAGAACTCCAAAAAAACAAAACAAAAAGTAAAACAAACCCAAAAAGTCACCCTGACAGAAATATCCAGTTACATTTTACCGAATATCTGGGCACCATGGCCCAGCCAAGTTGACCCATAAAATTGGCTGTCACAGTCGGGGAAAGAGGAGGGTAAGACATTGGATTTTAGACACAGAGCTTCACCACCTGCTGGATTGAATGACAGAGGCCTTATGGAAAAGGCTTCTTAGAAATCTTTTCAAATGAGACTAGAAAACACATAAGCTAAGCTCCCTAAATGGGAAAAGGTCAAAAGGGAGAGATGCCATTCAGATCCAGGCTGTTGGTTTTTACAAGGAGATGGACAGATGGGAAGACTTCCTGCTAAGAGCATAAGGCACCTCTCTTTGGGAGGCTGGAGACAGCTTTTGAGGGAGCCTCAGAGCTGCAGCCTGGCTGGAGTCTCTTTCTAGACCCCAGTGACCCCAGACTCAGCTGGTGGGCTCTTCTGCAGCTGACAGCTGCCCCCAGGAGTTCCCTTGTGGGCCTCTGCCCTCTGGGCCTCCAGCCAGAGAAGCAGGCCGGGGCCAAGAGTGCCTTGCCCCCTGCGGAGCCGCAGCTGTCCCGCCCAGGCCGCTGAGAGGTCGTCCTTGTCTTTCCTCCTCCACCCAGGCAGCTCCTCCTCTGACGCATCGTGGCTAGTTGCTTTCCTAAATACTTGGATTTGGTTGTGTGCATCAGACAGCATGACTCTAACATAGTCATAGTTCAAAGTCAGGTATCCCTTAATTGTTGAAAATACTATCTTTTAACCATAATTGTCTTCAAAGTAAAGAACATTTTTCTAGTTTACTTCCATTACAGACACTTAAGAGGTGTTCCCGAGAGAATAAACCAAACTCTAATTAGTAAAGAAAAACTAAGACCTATGGAACACTTTGGAAAATAATGCTATGTGAGAATTATAAATTCCTTGGTTGAGAACAGGTAAGAATTTAAAAACTGATATTTTATATACAATTATATAAAAATAGTCCAAGAATAAAATTCAGCAAGTATTCCCCTTTGCTCCTGTCACAGTGCTGGTATTTTCCTTAGGTTTACATGCCGCTTGTA
The DNA here is from genome assembly GCF_055505025.1 of Bos grunniens. NCBI lineage: Eukaryota > Metazoa > Chordata > Mammalia > Artiodactyla > Bovidae > Bos > Bos grunniens. The sequence continues at coordinate 17,217,639 of NC_141181.1, read as the reverse complement.
TTCGTCTATATCTCTGATTGCAATTTTTCAATTCCTTTAACTCTTATTTTCCTGTCCTCTTCCACCAAAAATTTTTTCATAGTCCCTAAGAACTTAACCATTCATTTTTTCTTTTTCTTACTCTCCTCAAGTCATTTTACTCATTCTCATACATTTTCTATACCCATACACAAGTTTTGAGTAGAATTCCACTTAAAATTTCCAAGTACTTATTAGACATCTGCATTTGAACATCCACACAGCTGACTCTGAAACAACATATCTAAACTGGTCCTCTGACCTGTTAGTGATCTCCTTCTATTGTATTATCAACCTCTACCTGGAATATATAGAAAATCTGTAAGGGCTATAAGCAATAAGGAAACAGGAGTGATCACCACTCTCTGCTATCACCAGCAGAACATCTCCTTGATGAGATGGATCTGTACGGGGGCATCACGTGGCGTATAACATTGATGGTCATGGTGGGGAGAGATATAGAAGACACTACATATCAGGAGGGGTTACAAATCTGTTCTTTACCATTTCTAGCCATTTAACTTTGGGCCAACTCCTCTATCTCACAGAACCTCAGTTTCACCAATAATTAATAAAACAGGGGAACTGAGAGCATCATTTCAGCTAACAATAATAATAACACCCTTCTAGGAGAGAGGCAACCTGAAGGTTGCTGCTGAGTGGAAGACAACAGAGCACAAAATCGAACAAAACCCTTGTCCCCTATTGTCTAGCACAAGAAACTCTGCTCAATATTTTCTAACATCCTAAATGGGAGAAGAATTTGAAAAAGGATACATGTGTATGTATAACATGTATATTACACATGTATATGTATAATAAACATGTATATGTATTATTTTTCTGGGCTCCAAAATCACTACAGATGGTGACTGCAGCCATGAAATTAAAAGACGCTTCCTCCTTGGAAGGAAAGTTATGACCAACCTAGATAGCATATTCAAAAGCAGAGACATTACTTTGCCAACAAAGGTCCGTCTAGTCAAGGCTATGGTTTTTCCTGTGGTCATGTATGGATGTAAGAGTTGGACTGTGAAGGCTGAGCGCTGAAAAACTGATGCTTTTGAACTGCGGTGTTGGAGAAGACTCTTGAGAGTCCCTTGGACTGCAAGGAGATCCAACCAGTCCATTCTGAAGGAGATCAGCCCTGGGATTTCTTTGGAAGGAATGATGCTAAAGCTGAAACTCCAGTACTTTGGCCACTTCATGCAAAGAGTTGACTCATTGGAAAAGACTGATGCTGGGAGGATTGGGGGCAAGAGGAGAAGGGGACAACAGAGGATGAGATGGCTGGATGGCATCACTGACTCGATGGACGTGAGTCTCAGTAAACTCTGGGAGCTGGTGATGGACAGGGAGGCCTGGCGTGCTGCGATTCATGGGGTTGCAAAGATTCGGACACGACTGAGCGACTGATGTGATCTGATCTGATATGTATAACTGAATCACTTTGCTGTACACTGGAAACTAACACATTGTTAATCAACTGTACTCCAAGATAAAGTAAAAAATTTTTAAAAAGCAAAAATTGTCCCTTGTCCCTGGCATTAAAGAGATGGTAGCATTGGAAACAGGCAGAACTGGTGGTGAGCATGTTTGTGACTGCAGGGAATGGCAACACGTCCAAGAAGAAAGTGGGAACTAGGCAACTCTTTTGTGTTAATTCCTGGAGAAGGGAACGGCACCCCATTCCAGTATTCTTGCCTGGAGAATTCCATGGACAGAGGATCTTGGCGGGCTACAGTCCATGTGGTCGCATAGAGTCTGACACAACAGAGAGGCTAAAACTTCGTGCGAATTCATCTTCTGGTTATGTCTCCTGTCTCCTTGACAGTAACCAGTTCTTCTGGAAGGTGGCAGAGTCAGAATTTCCTTGAGCATAGGTGGCTCCCACAGAACCTTCCTACTGCTGATGAGCAGCATGGGATGTGATGATGGGGTGCTTCGCAAACGTCCAGTGAACGATGAACATAGCTTCTGTTGCACACTCAATATCCTTTAGACATCTGGATGTGATGGGATGGGCTGTAGGGTCCATGAGATATTTCCTTATATGAGCGCATCTCCCTAACACTTAGCTTGTCATTTGGTCGTAATGAAATAGGTGCTCGACAGTAGAGACGTGGACATGGATAACAGACCTATGGACACTACAGGGGAAGGAGCGGGTAGGACAAATTGAGAGACAGAAGCACTGAAAAGTGTACATTACCACGTGTAAAATAAAGAGCCAGTGGGAGTTTGCTGTACAACACAGAGAGCTCAACCTCTCACTCTGTGGAAACGTAGAGGGGTGGGATGGGATGAGAAGGGGAAGGCGGGTTCAAGGGGGAGAGGACACACACACACCTAAGGCTGATTCGCGTTGATGCGCGGCAGAAACCAGCATGACACTGCGCTGCAATTATCCTCCAGTTAAAATAATTTGTGAAGAAGACATGAGAGCTCAAAATTGTCACGAAAGACTTTACTCACATCCTTCAGAGTGTTATTCTACCGCCAGGGGTATTTAATCAGCCTGATTTACAGAACTTAGCATTTTTGATTGGGGAAAGAGAGGAAATTGGAATCAGCTCTGGCTAAGTGCGAAGAACTATTTTCAGAACATCAGTGAACTGAGGCTCATGGGCATGGTTCATATTTCAGCACCAGGAGAAGAAAATTTAAAAGAAAATCCTACAAATAATGGAAATCGTACAGTCGTGCTGCAGTTGTTCCAGTTTTGCTGGAACCCAAGCTGATGCTTCCTCTGCTGCTCACCACTGGCTCTGGCAACCCATACTCCACATCAGGCTGCTGGCTAAATGTACCAGGTATGGGATGCTCTTGATGTATGAGTGACTAAATGTTTACAACAGCTATCACTTAATGAAAGCTTCATAGTGAAACACAAAACTGCATTAAGGTGAGCTGATCATGGAGCAATGATAGAAACAACTCTTTGGTGTCGTAGCAGGTCAGAATGTGTGAGAAATCAATCAGGATAGAAGTATGGGGATGAGAATTTGGCGGACAGTACTGGCTCTATTCTGAGAGTTTCTTTCTCCTGCTAATCTCATCACTTGTGCCAGATGGAAGGGCGTGTATGTGCTCATTCAGTCGTGTTCAACTCTTTGCGACCCTATGGGCTGTGGCCCGCCAGGCTTCTCTGTCCATGGGATTCTCCAGGCAAGAATACTGGAGTGGGTTGCCATTTCCTCCTCCAGAGGATCATCCTGATCCAGGGATTGAACTTGCGTCTCTTATGTCTCCTGCATTTGTAGATGGGATCTTTACCACTAGCACCACCCGGGAAGCTCAGGTGGAAGGGACAATGAGTGAAAATTCGAAGAATGGTTTTCAGACACAGGTAGGGCATTGGGAATCCAAGGCAGGTCTCCTCGGGGGGTTGGGGTGACAGAGGGTGGCAGATGAAGGCACTTTGGTGGTGCGGCTTTAAAGCAGGTCTCTGCAGGCTCAGTTGTAACTTGTACAGCCAGCCCTGGTGACCGAAGAGAAGCATCCCTGTTTGGGTTTGCCAGCAAAATTGTGGAAGAGAGCCAGAGCAGAAGAGAAGGAAAGCACAGATGTCTGGTGGTGGCATAAGGTATTTGTTTGGGGGTTTCCTTCTTTCCCAGAGAGACTTGAGGGGAAGGAGCAAGAGGCCCCACCCAAGTGGAAGGGAGTGAACCAAATAAATGTGTTAAATCAAATCACTGAGGAACTTGCCTGGTGGTCCAGTGGTTAAGACTTCACCTTCCAATGCGGAGGGTGCAGGTTCCATCCCTGGTCAGGGAGTTAAGATCCCACATGCCTTCTGGCCAAAAGAACCAAGACACACACACAGAAATAGAAACAATATTGTAACAAGTTCAATAAAGACTTAAAAACATGGTCCACATCAAAAAGAATCTTAAAAAAAAAAAACAGATCACCAAATTAAAGTATCCTAAATGCCTATCAGTTTATGCCCAATCTCAAGCCATGACATCACTAAAGAGACTGTTTACTGTTCTTTTCCCAGTTTAACTTGGTGACTTGGAGATTTCACATGGCACAGTCTTGTTAGATATCAACAAAGCTTCCAGAAGCCTCTGTAAGTTTGCTCTTCTGAGAAAAGACTGTGAAGATGCATATGGTTTATCTCCTGGATGTCCTTCCGAAGATAAAGTTACTGAAAGATGAAAGTATTTCCAGGATTCTACAGTAGATACTTGGCCTAATTAGGAAAGATGTTTTTACACCTTGAATCAGCTAAGTGTGTATTATCTATGTATCTTTTCTTGCATGAACTTCTCAGGGGTTGCTGTCCCCAATTTCTAAGCATCCTTCCCTGCTCCTACTAATAAATGTACATTTTTTTTGTGATGCTCTTAAGCTCACAGAGCACATTGACCTAACTTCTTAATGGATTTCCTTCCCACAAGAAGGTATGGACCATGCTCTGTGAATGAAGGAACTAGTATTGTGTTCAAGGGCCAGCTGCTAATGAAACAGATGCTACCCAAACCCAGATCTCCTTCCTGCCACCAAGCCTGTATTCTCTTTTCTATGCAGAGGAATATGATACTACCATGAGTGTTGTTCATGAGTCATTCATTTCTAAAATGTCATTTTATCCAGAACTTATCAACCAAGTTGTTGAGCTGGAAAAAGGGACAGACTTCCCTCTCTCTGATTTAATGGAGAAAATCGACCCACATGCAGCCAGCAGGAATAAAAAATATTCTGAGAAAGCTCAGGCTGTAATGTGGGTGTTGGTGTATGTTTCTCAGAGAGAAGTTTGCTAAGACACCATTGGCTGTGTGCAATGCTGCTCTTTGTTAGTGCCCTGGCACCCGTGCAGAGTGCATGCAGAGGGCTGGCTCTGTCCTGTGAACTAGCTGTCTTCTTTGCTGTCTGACTTCCTCATCTGAAGGCTGGGCATGGTATAAGCAGTTCGCCTTCCCTGTTGCTAAAACAGCAGCAGGCATTACATTGTTAAACCTACCAGCCATCACTCTTAAAACACCACACGGCAAAGTGGGCCTGGCCCATCCCTCCTGCTAGGTGACCCCCCAAACTCTGCCTTTTCTGATTTCTTTTCCCCTTCAACACCATTTTTTGGTGTTCCCATGAACGTTAGAAATCCACTTTTTAAAAAATTTTTTACGTTTTGGCTGTGCTAGGTCTTTGTTGCTGCTTGTGGGCTTCCTCTAGTTGCAAAGAGCAGGGGCTACTCTCTAGCTGTAGTTTGTCTTGTTGCAGAGCAAAGGCTCTAGGTGTGCAGGCTTCAGCAGTTTCAGCATGCAGGCTCAAGGACCCTAGGGCGCACAGCTTTCAGAAGTTGTGACACGAGGGCTTAGCTGTTCCGAGGCATGTGGGATCTTCCCAGACCAGGGATCAAAACCGTGTCCACCTCTGCACTGGCAGGCGGATTCTTCTACAATGTGCTAAAGGGGAAGTCCGTGTTCACTTGAAATTGATGACCCTCCTTTGAAAACTAGAGGCAGCCCCATGATTTCATTTGCCCCAGTCAAAATCCCTTTTCTCTTATTGAATAACAGATTTTGTATATTCCTCCAGGAATCTATTGTCTTAAAAATAACCCACTTGACTTCCATGTCATCTTAAAATATAAAAGCTCATAGGATTAACGTGAGTAAGAGTTTGAAACCGTGGCGCCTGGTCATAGATGATTTGTGGACATCTGCAAGCTAGCTTCTTCCTTTGCTGTATTTGGAGCAAAGGCTCACTGTCAGTTCGGTAATACAGGAGAACTCCTTAAGCGCCAACCACAATGCACAGGACGCAGAGCAGGAGAGTTTCCTACCAGTTGGGTGATTACCAAGGATAATTCAAGACACTCGCTATGCAAGGCAGGCGCCGTCTTCCTGGACCTGTCATTTCAATTGTCAGCTGTTTCAGTTTCTAACATACAAAAGCAGCGGTTATGTATGAAACACGACTTTTGTTTAGTCGTTAGAGCCCTTTTGTTCTCTGACTGTGGTTGGCTCAGTTCCCCTAATTTGGTTCCATTTGTGCAGACTATGCCTCATAGCAAAGTGCAGGCCCTGCCCTCACAGAGGTCTCCCCCGTGGCTTTGTCTTTATGGTGGAACCTGGGCTTGTCTTCACCCTGAAGCTGCTGCCCACTGGTGAAAAGTCACAGCTTCCTTCACAGGAAGCTGGTGCTATGGAGAGCCACGTGTAGATGTAGGAAGTGAGGGAGGGGATCCCAGACCATTTTTTTTGTTTGTTTGTTTTCGATATTTATTCATTTGGTTGTGCCGGGTCTTCACTGCATCAAGCAGGATTTTTAGCTGGGGCATGCAGGCTCTAAGTTACAGCATGTGGGATCTAGTTCCCCTGACCAGGGATCAGACCTGGGCCCCCTGCATTGGGCACGTGGAGTCTTAGCCACTGGACCACTGGAGAAGTCCCCACACGACCTTTTAATCGCTTGCTTTGTATCAATAACGTCTTTACGTTTGTATCTGAAATAAATGTTTAAAAGCACTTCCAAGTTGTGCAAACTGTCTGATCTCAAGAATCGTGTTAACAGCAAGGATGATTATCCAGAGTCCACGAATGGAGAAATGTTTGCAAAAGCTGCAGCTGCAAAGCTCAGACTGTACTTGTAGTTTACGTATTCTCTTTGTGCTAAGGCAGTTCAGTCATGTCTGACTCTTTGTGACCCCATGGACCATAGCCCACCAGGCTCCTCTGTGCATGGGATTCTCCAGGCAAGAATACTGGAGTGGGTTGCCCTGCCCTCCTCCAGGGGATCTTCCTGACCCAGGGATTGAAACTGCGTCTCTCGTCTCCTGCACTGGCAGGTGGATTCTTTACCACTAGCACCTTACTGTCTACTGTCTATCTCCCCTCTGCTTAAATTTAACACTCACAGGGTGGGGATCTTTATTTTTTCTCTGCTGCGACCCCAAAGCCTAGAACAGTGCCTAGCCCATTGTTGGCACTCAATAAATATTGGTTGAATGGATGAACTGAGTCTCTCCAGGTCCAGGCTTCCTTTTTAGGCATTTTAGTTTAGGAAATTTTCACGAAGGAATAGAGATGCAGAGAAAACAGTGATGCTCTTGGCTGTGACTATTGGTTTCCCTGAAGGGAATGAGACATAATCTGTTCTTCGGGCTAAGAAATGAGATGTGAGTAGTAAATGGAAAATTGGTCAACGATGGATGTGTTGCTGTCATCTTCTCCTCCTCGTTCTTTCTTCCGTGCAGCTGGTCCCAGAATTGCCTGGTTTTCTCTCTGTCTCCTAGAGGCTTTCCAGATTGAGCAGGTGGGGGAGTGAGAGTCTGGGGTTGCCTGGTGATTTGGAGTGAGTTTTGTCTAATTAGAACAGAATCAGCAGCCCTTACCCTTCATCCCCCAAAGAATGAGGAGATGCTGGGAAGCAACAACTGCATTCCCCAAACAGCTCAGGAAGTTTAATGCTGCTATTTTTTCCCAAAGCCTTGTAGATAATAGGAAGTGATTAAGGGAAGTGAAGTTCCTCTGGCTGACCTCAACTATTTCAGTTTAACTTTGTTCTCACTTGTCTTACTCACTGTGCTCTTCAAGCTTAATGATTTTGAATTAAGCATAATTCTTTAGCTAGGCCCTTACCACTGTAATGGGTGGGGAGCGTGTTACAGTTTTACTTCGTTATCAAACTAGGTTAACACGCAAATATATCCAGAGGATGATGGGGAAAGAAAAAACAAAACCAAAAAATCACACCAGCTTTCTGCCTCTCTCCTGGAGCAGCTTTAGTCTACAGAGTCCAGTTCAGAAGGAGATAAAGCATCGTCCACTCGTTTCCTCATTTTTTCTCTGTCTACCCTAAAAGTCTCAGTTCTGCTTCTTCCTCTCTGGTCTGAGGTGCCCTTCATTTTTATCCCCCAAAGCATCTGGTTCTCCCTTGGAAGTGGTGTCAAGTTGTTATCAAACCAGGTTCATTTGCCCAATGCTCAGCAACTCAAAATGCCAAGATGCCAAGGTTTACAGCAAAGGAAGGGTTTATTCAAAAGGCAGCCAAGTGGGAAGATGGAAGGGCAAGTCTCAGATGCAGGCAAGGGGCTTGAGATATTTATGGGATAAAGAAGCAGGGTGGGGGACTTCCCTGGTGGTCCAGTGGTTAAGAACCCACCTTCTGATGCTGGAGACCAAGATTCGATCCCTGGTCAGGGAAGTAAGATTCCAAATACCTCAGGGCAACTAAAGCCACGCACCACAGCTAGAGAAGCCCACACACTGCAAAGAAGACCCAGAGAGTCAAAAAAAAAAAAAAGAAGAAGAAGAGGAAGAAGAAGCAGGGTGGTCTTAAGCATGGGGAAAGATAATGGGAAAAGTGAGGTAATTAGTATACTATACAGTGAAGTGAAGTGAAGTCGCTCAGTCGTGCCCGACTCTTTGGGACCCCAAGGATAGTAGCCTGCACCAAGCTCCTCCATCCATGGGATTTTCAAGGCAAGAACTACTGGAGTGGGTTGCCATTTCCTTCTCCAGGGAATCTTCCCAACCCAGGGATCGAACCCAGGTCTCTCACATTGTAGACAGATGCTTTACCGTCTGAGCCGCCAGGGAAGTCCAGTATACTATACAGGCATATCTGAATTACCTGCTTCTTCATGGGATGGATGGTCATAATTGGGGGTGCTTAGCAGGATTTGATGGTGGAGTTTTTGACCCTCTGAAGTCAAAAGGTCATTCATCGGACACCTGAGCTGGTCCAGTTTTACGGTGAGTGGTCCCAACCAGTTGACCAGCTCCAGATCACTAGACACAGCTGACTCCAAAATCCTGGAAAACAACTTAAGCAAACATCTTATTGTTTTGGCGACATGAGCCTTGGAGGACATGCAAGCGGCAAGAAAATAGTTAAAGCGGGCTAGCTCAGTGAAGGCGGAGGATATGCAGAGTTTTAATAAGCTGTAAGAAAAGCTCAAGACTTTCTGTTACTCAGGAGTTTTTGTAGCTTTTATTAACCCTAATGGGTATGGTTTCAAAGTCACAAGCAGATAATAAAGGAATGAAGGGAAGGGATCTTTTGAGATTCAGATTGTTGCTGGTAAGACTTACCATATTGTAGCTGAATTCTTCAGTGTTTTCCTTTGTCTTGTAGAGAATTCCCTTCTTTCATCTATTTATTTTTAGAATGAGGCAAGGCCCCCAGATGAGGTAGACTTGTATCCTCCCACAGGGAGAGGATGAAAAAGGAGAAAATCTCCTCCATGGGTATCTGAATAAATGTAAAATCTTTAATTCTAGCAGGTAGGAGATTTCTTCAGGTAGCCAGATGTACTTGAAAAAGACAAAATCATGTTTCAGAAGATAAACTGCCAAGTGGGAAAAATAAAATATGCTAAAAAGTGTGAGGACAACAATTACAAATTGATCATGAATAAAAAAAAAACTTTGTCATTTTGATGAGCAGAAAAATTAAATTTTATTATTGTTTTAAACTGCATTTCTTGCAGGCTGATCATTTTTCCACTCGTCTGTTGCATTTCCTCTTTTGTGGTGTGTCTGTTCATGACTTTTCTCACTTAGAGTTTATATGTATGTGGCTGTTCCACTTAACTGTGTTAGTAACTTTTAAAGGAGACATTTGAAACTGCCTAAGGACACATATTGTCACCCTGCTTATTTAACTTATATGAAGAGTACATCATGAGAAACGCTGGGCTAGAAGAAGCACAAGCTGGAATCAAAATTGCTGGGAGAAATATCAATCACCTCAGATATGCAGATGACACCACCCTTATGGCAGAAAGTGAAGAGGAACTAAAAAGCCTCTTGATGAAAGTGAAAGAGGAGAGTGAAAAAGTTGGCTTAAAGCTCAACATTCAGAAAACTAAGATCATGGCATCTGGTTCCCATCACTTTATGGAAACTAGATGGGGAAACAGTGGAAACAGTGTCAGACTTTATTTTGGGGGGCTCCAAAATCACTGCAGATGGTGACTGTAGCCATGAAATTAAAAGACGCTTACTCCTTGGAAGGAAAGTTATGACCAACCTAGATAGCATATTCCAAAGCAGAGACATTACTTTGCCAACAAAGGTCTGTCTAGTCAAGGCTATGGTTTTTCCAGTGGTTATGTATGGATGTGAGAGTTGGACTGTGAAGAAGGCTGAGTGCCGAAGAATTGATGCTTTTGAACTCTGGTGCTGGAGAAGACTCTTTCGAGTCCCTTGGACTGCAAGGAGATCCAACCAGTCCTAAAGGAGATCAGTCCTGGGTGTTCATTGGAAGGACTGATGCTGAGGCTGAAACTCCAATACTTTGGCCACCTCATGTGAAGAGTTGACTCATTGGAAAAGACCCTGATGCTGGGAGGGATTGGGGGCAGGAGGAGAAGGGGACGACAGAGGATCAGATGGCTGGACATGACCAAGTGACTAGCACATACAAGGATATCTTAAGAGGAATGTTTAAATAAATCTTGGTATATAATTAACAGTGGCATTTTGTGTGACCATTACTGGTTTTGTGTTTGTTTTGTTATCCTTTTAAGACTGTAGATAAACAGAATTTAGTGGCCTTTGTGCATGAGACATAAGAAACTCAGGTTTGATTACTGGGTCAGGAAGATCCCCTAGAGGAGGGCAGGGCAAACTACTCCAGTATTCTTGCCTGGAGAATCTCATGGACAGAGGAGCTTGGAGGTCTACAGTCTGCTGCTGCTGCTGCTAAGTCGCTTCAGTCATATCTGACTCTGTGAGACCCCATAGACGGCAGCCCACCAGGCTCCCCCGTCCCTGGGATTCTCCAGGTAAGAGCATTGGAGTGGGTTGCCATTTCCTTCTCCAATGCATGAAAGTGAAAAGTGAAAGTGAAGCTGCTCAGTTGTGCCGACTCTTAGCGACCCCATGGGCTGCAGCCTACCAGGTTTCTCTGTCCATGGGATTTTCCAGGCAAGAGTGCTGGAGTGGGGTGCCATTGCCTTCTCCGGTCTACAGTCCATAGGGTTGTAAAGAGCAGGACATGACTGAAGTGACTTAGCACACACGCACAGTTAATTTACAATGTTGTGTTAGTTTCAAGGGTACGGCAAAGTGATGCAGTTACACACACACACACACATATTCCTTTTCAGATTATTTTCCATTATAAGATATTGAGTATATTTCCCTGTGCTATGCCATAGTAGGTCCTTGTTTTTTTTATTTTATATTTAAATAAAATATTTAAATATTAATATTTAAAATATTTAAATATTTTATATTTAATAGTGTATATATGTTAATCTCAAACTCCAAATTTATCTCCCCAACTCCTCCTGGGGTAATACAATCTGGGAAAGATTGAAGGCAGGAGGAAAAGGGGACTGCAGAGAATGAGATGGTTGGATGACATCACTGACTTGATGGACATGAGTTTGAGCAAGCTCTGGGAGTTGGTGATGGACAGGGAAGCTTGGTGTGCTACAGTCCATGGGGTTGCAAAAAGTCAGACATAACTGAGCGACTGAACTGAACTGAACTGAACTGAGTAATACATCAATGTATGTGTGTGTGTGTGTGTGTGTGTGTGTGTGTAATCACATCTTCTTTATTCTTCATCTGCCCATGGATATTTACATTGCTGCAGCACATTTTTTGAACCCTGCAAATCTGGCTGGGGGCAAGAAATTATAGTAATTAGCAGCATGGCAATAATTTAGTTTTGAGAAGAACATAGGCCCTTCTAATGTTAAGGAAAAAGTGGAGTCAAAACAGAGCATTGCCTTCTAAAATTAAGGGAAAATCACTGAAAAGTCATCAGTGTATAATGAATGAGAAGTTGACCAAGAGAGGATATCTGAATTTTAAAAAGAGAGCTTGTGCCTATTGAAATCTTGAAGCCAGGCCTAACTGAGCAGTAGGTACCCTCTCCTAATTTCATTAACTGCTCTCGCATCATGATTGGGGGTAGCTGGCATTCCTTGATGTTTGGGGAATATGACCAGTTTATTCTAATTCTGTCCTGCTGGAGATTCTCTACAAACAAGTTCTGAAAAACTTCAATTTCCTTCTTCCAGTGAACAGTTTACGATCTGTGCTTTGATGTGTATATGAGACAACCCATACTGTCAGTTGAACAGAGTTTGTGGGAAGGACAAGAGCTTGTAAAACTTGACATTGACCTGTGTTCAGAAAATAACAAATCTTCTAGGAAGAAGAGATTGCTTTCCTCTTCAGTGAAAGTCATCACACCTGCCTCTAAGCATCTCTACCTCAGCTTGCAAAACTGTCACAGCCTCTAAAAACACAGTTACCAGACCTGAGACCTGGTGTAGGTCAAGAGAGACACAGAATCCAATCATAAAATAGGAACATAATTCAGAAAAAAATCAGGTGGGAAATGAGGTGAGTGGTAGAATCCATAGGGCTTCCCAGGTGATGCTAGTGGTAAAGAACCTGCTTGCCAATGCCGGAGACGTAAGCGATGAGGGTTTGATCCCTGGATTGGGAAGATCCCCTGAGGAGAGCATGGCAACCCACTCCGGTATTCTTGCCTAGACAGTCCCATGGACAGAGGAGCCTGGTGGTCTATAGTCCATAGGGGCACAAAGAGTTGGACACAACTAAAGTGATTTAGCACACACAGACAGTAAAAACCAGGTCAAGAGGCGGAAAATCCCGAGCGGTGCAAATTTCCATCTCCTCAAAGAAGGAGGCAGTAGTAAGTATGGGAGGACTTGAATCCAAGGAAGTGGACTGCAGAGGATGAGTCCCTGTTGCAGCAGTGACTTTGAAAGGAGCTGGGTCATCCACTGGAGACATCGACGGGTTTGCCTCCAGCCCTAGATCTAGTGTCCTGCTTAAACTTTCTGGCCAATGAGCAATCCCGCAGCACGTAGACATTGTCCTCTTTTCTCTCATCATGGCAGCTCCAGCAGGGTCTGCACCGAAGGGTACCAAACTCAAGTCACCACCATATCTGTCAGCTTTTAACCTGTCATAATTAATTTATTCCCACCCCAAACAGCTGCTCTGGATTCCACTTTATACTCCTGTTCCCCACCTGCTGCCCCTCTGCTTCCCAAAGGTATTCTTTTAAATAAGCACGAGACTATATTTGTTATCAGCTCCTGTGTAACAAACCACCCCCAGACACGGTTCACATGAATGACATTATTTTGCTCACAAGCCTGCAAGTTCACAGTGTTTGCCAAGAACAGGTCATCTTCGTTAAAGCAGCCTAAAGACTATGAGCTGGAAGTGAAAGTGAAAGGGTTAGTCGCTCAGTCGTGTCCAACTCTTTGCAACCCCATGGACTGTAGCCTGATAGGTTCCTCTGTTCATGGAGTTTTTCCAAGCTGGAAGACTTGAGTTGGTTGCCATTTCCTTCTCCAGGTGATCTTCCAGACCCAGGGATCAAACCTTGGTCTCCCATATTGCAGGCAGATTCTTTACCATCTGATCCATCGAAATCTTTCTCAGTTAGATGTCTGGTGCCTAGGCTGGGAAGATAAGAACAGTTCATCTGAGGCTCCCTGGGCATTGCCTCCTCCATGTCTGTTCAGTCTTTCTACACTATGGCTTCAGACAGCTCCCCTTCAAACATGTCAGCTCAGGGCTTCCAAGTTGTATGTCCTCAAGGGGAGAGCCCAGCGGAGGCTGTATTGCTTTTATAACTTAGTCCTTGAAGTCACATAACATCACTTCCTGTGTATCCAATCAGAGATCCCAAAGTATCAAAGATCACATTGTAATTAGGATTGTAGATTGTTGCAGCCATCTCTGGAAAATACACTCTGCTGCAAAAAATTAAGGTAGGTTACTGGAATGGCCCAGATGTAGCTTTATGAAGGCTTGCTTCCTCACCCCGGCATGTTCAAGAAAGGCTTCACTGTGCATTGTTGTAGCTTAGTCCCTAGATCACGTCAGACTCTTTGAGACCCAATGGACTGTAGCCTGCCAGGCTCCTCTCCCCGTGGGGTTTTTCATCATATGCCACCAGATCAGCTAATTAGGGGCTTGTAATCAGTGTGTGATGCTCCAGGTTATTTTGCCTTCCTTGTTCTTCCTTTTTCACTTGTCTGGACTGTCCACACTGTCTGACAAGGAAGGCCAAGTTACCAGGTGGTGGGCAATGTTCTGCCTGGACTGGTCTATGTGGGAATACAGTCCTTTGCAGCCTAGCTGATTACAGGGTGAACTTCCTATTAGACTTCCTATTTTATGTGGTCACGGGGGCTTTCGCTTTTCTCTTCCTCTCTCCAGAAGGTCCCCAAAATGAAAATTCAATATTTTTAAGGTGAATAACTGTTCTCGGATCAAAAGAAGCTTCTGTCTTTATTTGTACCCCTGGGATCCTGATTTCCCTTCATTGTAGGCTTGGTAATTCCTTACTGTCTTGTCTGTTATTTGATTATTTTAAGATATATTATTAAAATTCTCCAAGCCAGGCTTCTGCAATATGTGAATCGTGAACTTCCTGATGTTCAAGCTGGTTTTAGAAAAGGCAGAGGAACCAGAGATCAAATTGCCAACATCCACTGGATCATGGAAAAAGGAAGAGAGATCCAGAAAAACATCTACTTCTGCTTTATTGACTATGCAAAAGCCTTTGACTGTGTGGATCACAATAAACTGTGGAAAATTCTGAAAGAGATGGGAATAGCAGACCACCTGACCTGCCTCTTGAGAAATCTGTATGTAGATCAGGAAGCAACAGTTAGAATTGGACATGGAACAACGGAGTGGTTCCAAATAGGAAAAGGAGTACGTCAAGGCTGTATATTGTCACCCTGCTTATTTAACTTCTATGCAGAGTACATCATGAGAAATGCTGGGCTGGAAGAAGCACAAGCTGGAATCAAGATTGCCGGGAGAAATATCAATAACCTCAGATATGCAGATGACACCACCCTTATGGCAGAAAGTGAAGAGGAACTAAAGAGCCTCTTGATGAAAGTGAAAGTGGAGAGTGAAAAAGTTGGCTTAAAGCTCAACAGAAAACGAAGATCATGGCATCCAGTCCCACCACTTCATGGGAAATAGATGGGGAAACAGTGGAAACAGTGTCAGACTTGCTTTTTTTGGGCTCCAAAATCACTGCAGATGGTGACTGCAGCCATGAAATTAAAAGACGCTTACTCCTTGGAAGGAAAGTTATGACTAACCTAGGTAGCATATTCAAAAGCAGAGACATTAATTTGCCAACAAAGGTCCGTCTAGTTAAGGCTATGGATTTTCCTGTGGTCATGTATGGATGTGAGAGTTGGACTGTGAAGAAGGCCAAGCGCCAAAGAATTGATGCTTTTGAACTGTGGTGTTGGAGAAGACTCTTGAGAGTCCCTTGGACTGCAAGATCCAACCAGCCCATTCTGAAGGAGATCAGCCCTGGGATTTCTTTGGAAGGAATGATGCTAAAGCTGAAACTCCAGTACTTTGGCCACCTCATGCGAAGAGTTGACTCATTGAAAAAGACTGATGCTGGGAGGGATTGGGGCAGGAAGAGAAGGGGACGACAGAGGATGAGATGGCTGGATGGCATCACTGACTCGATGGACATGAGTCTGAATGAACTCCGAGAGTTGGTGATGGACAGGGAGGCCTGGCGTGCTGCGATTCATGGGGTCGCAAAGAGTCGGACACGACTGAGCAACTGAACTGAACTTAACCGAAGATGTATTATATACATATTAGGACTTCCTAGGTGGTACTAGTGGTAAAAAAAAAAAAAAAAACCCACCTGCCAATGCAGGAGATTTAAGAGACATGGGTTCGATCCCTGAGTCAAGAAGTTCCCCTGGAGGAGGGCATGGCAACCCACTCTAGTATTCTTGCCTGGAGAATCTCCTGGACAGAAAAGTTTGGTGGGCTACCATCCAGTTCAGTTCAGTTCAGTCACTCAGTCATGGCCAATTCTTTGCGACCCCATGGACGGCAGCTTGCCAGGCTTCCTGGTCCATCACCAACTCCCAGAGCTTGCTCAAACTCATGTCCACTGAGGCGATGATGCCATCCAATCATCTCATCCTCTGTTGTCCCCTTCTCCTCCTGCCTTCAATCTTTCCCAGCATCAGGGTCTTTTCAAATGAGTCAGTTCTTCACATCAGGTGGCCAAAGTATTGGAGTTTCAGCTTCAGCATTAGTCCTTCCAATGAATATTCAAGGCTGATTTCCTTTAGGATTGACTGGTTGGATCTCCTTGTAGCCCAAGAGACTCTCAAGAGTCTTCTCCAACACGACAGTTCAAAAGCTTGAATTCTTCAATGCTTAGCTTTTTTTATAGTCCAACTCTCACATCCATACATGACTACTGGAAAAACCATAGCCTTGACTAGACGGACCTTTGCTGGTAAAGTGGTGTATCTGCTTTTTAATATGCTGTCTAGGTTGGTCATAACTTCCAAGGAGCAAGCATCTTTTAATTTCATGATTGCAGTCACCATCTGCAGTGATTTTGGAGCCCCCAAAAATAAAGTCTGTCACTGCTTCCACTGTTTCCCCATCTATTTCCAATGAAGTGATGGGACCAGATGCCATGATCTTGGTTTTCTGAATGCTGAGTTTTAAATCAACTTTTTCACTCTCCTCTTTCACTTTCATCAAGAGGCTTTTTAGATCTTCGCTTTCTTCCATAAGGATGGTGTCATCTGCATATCTGCGATTACTGATATTTCTCCTGGCAATCTTGATTCTAGCTTGTGTTTCAGCCAGCCCAGCATTTCTCATGATGTACTCTGCATAGAAGTTAAATAAGCAGGGTGACAATATATAGCCTTGACGTACTCCATTACCAATTTGGAACCAGTCCGTTGTTCCATGTCCGGTTCTAACTGTTGCTTCTTGACCTGCATACAGATTTCTCAGGAGGCAGGTCAGGTGGTCTGCTATTCCCATCTCTTTCAGAATTTTCCACAGTTTATTGTGATCCACACAGTCAAAGGCTTTTGCATAGTCAATAAAGCAGAAGTAGATGTTTTTCTGGAACTCTCTTGCTTTTTCTATGATCCAGTGGATGCTGGCAATTTGATCTCTGGTTCCTCTGCCTCTTCTAAATCCAGCTTGAACATCTGAGTTCACAGTTCACATATTGCTGAAGCCTGGCTTGGAGAATTTTAAGCATTACTTTACTAGTGTGTGAGATGAGTGCAATTGTGTGGTAGTTTGAGCATTCTTTGGCATTGCCTTTCTTAGGGATTGGAATGAAAACTGACCTTTTCCAGTCCTGTGGCCACTGCTGCATTTTCCAAATTTGCTGGCATATTTAGTGCAGCACTTTCACAGCATCATCTTTTAGGATTTGGAATAGCTCAACTGGAATTCCATCACCACCATTAGCTTTGTTCTGAGTAATGCTTCCTAAGGCTCACCTGACTTAGCATTCCAGGTTGTCTGGCTCTAGGTGAGTGATCACACCATCGTAGTTATCTGGGTCATGAAGATCTTTTTGGTACAGTTCTTCTGTGTATTCTTGCCACCTCTTCTTAATATCTTCTGCTTCTGTTAGGTCCATATCATTTCTGTCCTTTATTGAGCCCATCTTTGCATGAAATGTTCCCTTGGTGTCTCTAATTTTCTTGAAGAGATCCCTAGTCTTTCCCATTCTATTGTTTTCCTCTATTTCTTTGCATTGATCGCCGAGGAAGGCTTTCTTATCTCTCCTTGCTATTCTTTGGAACTCTGCATTCAGATGTTTATATCTTTCCTTTTCTCCTTTGCCTTTCATTTCTCTTCTTTTCTCAGCTATTTGTAAGGCCTCCCCAGACAACCATTTTGCTCTTTTGCTACCATCCATGGAGTTGCAAAAGAGTCATACAGGACTTAGCAACTAAACAACAAATATACATATTATCTACACTTATTTCTACTTTATCCCATAAAAAAATAAGTTTTTACAAGGGTCTTTGGCCTGAGTAACTTAACTCAGCATTTCAGAAAATGGGCTAAGCTTTGTTAAGAGAGTAGATGTCACGCAACCTACACACTGTGGACAAAGAGAATCTCTTTATTATTTATCTCTCTGGCTTTACTTCCTCTGAGGTCAGCAGGAATGGATTTTAATCTCATCAGAAGTAGTAAATTCAGAAATACGAATGTTGTTTTTCTGAGTCTGTGTGTGCGGTATAGGATAGCTGAATAATTAATAGATATTGTCATTCTTTCATTACTTGTGTCCTTGAGATTCAGATTTCTCATTACAGGATAAAGAAGATGCATACAGATGTAATAGAGAAGTGGTTAAAAGCTTTGCAGGACTAAACTTGAAGTGAAAGTGTCACTGTGAACTCAGGAGGCATTTTTCCTTCCTTTTTCTTTTAAAAATTGCATATATCTCTGAAGAGGCATAGAGACAATAACCAAGCCAGTAGCAAAGAGGATTGTTAGTGCCCACTGATGTAATTTCTTAGAGCTATGATGAATTGCATCTTTGTGGCAGGAAATGTACGAGGTAACTCTGAAACATTCATTACACCAAGACAGTGGCAATGCTCTTTAAGAGTAGCAATATCATCAGGACTTAGGGGACTTTCTTGGTGGTGCAGTGGTAAAGAATCTGCCTTCTGATGCAGGAGACGCAGGTTCTATCCTTGGTCAGGGAACTAAGATCCCACATACTGCATCTAAGTCCTGATGCAGCCATAAACAAAGAAATATTAAAAAAAATTAAATGAGAAAGACTTAGGAGTCAACTCAAAGAAAAGCCCATTGGCCGAAGATAGGACAACTTGAACTTCTCATAGCAAAGCCTCAGCTAATGGAGTATCTTAATTGGTGTAGACCAGCTTAGCAGAGTCCTGCATGGAGCAGGGCTTTCCCTGGCATTCTCTTCTAGCTTTCTTTCTCTCAGTACAGCCTCACTTTGCTAGGGGAGGCTGATCTGAGTCTGGGGCTGAGTTTCCCAGGTCCCTGGTTTGATAATAATAGCCTGCTCCACCTGAATTAATACCAATACTTCATCTGCTCCCCATCAACACTGGTATCCCGAGAGATATTTCTTTAGAAGAAATGCCCCTCTGATGACTTGTCTCAAGTATGACAATTTTTGCTCTATGCCATCTAATCTCTTACTCTTGTCTATTCTTTTCCTGCATATTTGGCAGCTAACACTGAAGTGCTCTGCTTACATTATTTTCCCTCAATTTCCCAAACAGCTTGATATACAACACTCAGATATTACTAATTCTAATTCCTGGGTAAAATGTGTTTTTTTTTTTTTTCTTTTTGTATGAAAATAATAAAACAGGTAGTTGGGAGCTGGACTGCTGGCAGGAACTCAGTCTATCCTTAGGTTATTTATTGTACAAAGACATATAGAAAACTTATTCTGAGCCAGGTCCTGTTCTGGGCACTGGGATCCATGGAGAATAAAAACCTGAACCCCAATCTTAAGGAACATGTGATTTAGAGAGGAAAACGGATACCAACCTACTGATCACATAAGTGAATTATTAACGATGGACATTGTCTAGTGCTACGTTTAGCATACGCTGTTGATCTGTCGTTAGAGCTATGAGGGCAAAGTATAAGGTGCTATGTAAGCGTTTAACAGGGCTATCTGACCTAGGGGTGAGAGAAGCTTCCTCCAACATGTAGTGGCTGAGGTGAGATCCAAAGGGCAGATGGACATGAGCTCGAAGAAAGGGAGTGGGTCTGGAGCCCTGGGAGTGAGTGGAGAGTGTTATGAAATAATTCTGGAGGGTGTTAGGGGCCAGATTACACAGGACTAAGGAAATCATGTTAAGGATTATGTGTTGTACTTGGACTTAACAGAAAGAGAAGGGCATTGGGTCAGTATGTGTGTGTGTGTGTGTGTGTGTGTGTGTGTGTGTGTAAGGGCTGCTCTTGCAGCTATGTTTAAGGTAAAGAATTAGATGCATGAGCTATCTTGTGAAATGCTATATGGAGTAAGACATTTGTGGCCAATTAGTGAAGAGATGCTACTGTAAGAATATTCCTTTCACAAGACTTTTCAGGAACACGGGTCTGGCTGGGGAGAAGGCACTTTTAGTTTTGACATTTCTAACCTGCTTTTCATCAGGGGATACATCGTTTCAGTAATAGTGACTTGGCCAAAAAGTTCGTTTGGGTTTTTCTGTACTTACATAGGGTTTTCTGGTTTAGTCCAATACACTTTCTTCCTTCTCCAAAACATTTGTTACCTCAACCGTGTTGTTTGGTGTTGTATGGCCTCCCTTTCCTACTGTACAAGTATTCCTGGAGAAGATTTCTGAGTAATTAGTCGTTCTCAAAGTTAGCCTGCAAATTCTGTTCCAAGTGGCATCTGCTAAGTTGCTTCAGTCGTGTCCGACTCTGTGCGACCCCATAGACTGCAGCCCACCAGGCTCCCCCGTCCCTGGGATTCTCCAGGTAAGAACACTGGAGTGGGTTGCCATTTCCTTCTCCAATGCATGAAAGGGAAAAGTGAAGGTGAAGTCCCTCAGTCGTGTCCGACCCTCAGCGACCCCATGGACTGCAGCCCACCAGGCTCCTCCGCAGCCCACCAGGCTCCTCCGTCCATGGGATTTTCCAGGCAAGAGTACTGGAGTGGGGTGCCATTGCCTTCTCCGCAAGTGGCATCTAGTACCTCTATTCGTCGACGCCAGGTCACCTTTTCCATTTGATGGTCAAGAGCGCCCCCTACTGGGAGAAACAGGTCAACGACACAAAGGCCCCACAAAGGGCCAGTGTTTCTAACATTCAGTGCTTTTGTGTGTGTGTGGTTTACCATTCAACATTAAACGTAATTTCTGTGCACCAGCTAAGAAACCTACTCATTACCTTCGCAATCACTCTGACATATAATTACAAATGATTAGCTTCTAATTCGGTGCATTTTCCAATGACTCTGAATTGAAGAGTCATTGTAACAATACAAATCACAAATTTATACGATTAATTTATACAATTCATTAACAATTCTTACAAATCACCGAGGAGCCTGGTGTGCTGCAGTCCTTGGGGAGTCACAAAGAGTCAGACATGACCTGGTGACTGAACAACAATAACAGACATATAGTGTTGGAAAATCTGGAATTAATGTCCAGAAATGATTTGTTCCAGTCTCCTGCTTCAAGAACATCTGAACTCTTCAGGATACTGAGTACTCTGTTCTGTTCTAAAAATTTCTGGAGAAGGACAAATCTCAATAGCATCAAATACCAATTTCTGTGTTTTTAGCAATTTACTGGGTTCATACATTTGATAAAGAACATCTCTTTTAAAATAATCTTAATTTAGAATGGTAGGGAGTTAGGTGGCTCAGTCGGTAAAGAATCCATCTGCAATGCACGAGTCCTGGGTTCAGTACCTGGGCTAGGAAGGTCCCCTGGAGAAGGAAATGGCAACCCACTCCAGTATTGTTGCCTGGAGAATTGCAAGGACAGAGGAGCCAGGCAGGTTGCAATCCATGGAGTCACAAAGAGACAAAGCTGTGCGACTAAACCACCGAAACCGCCACCACCACCACCAGACTCGGAGGAAAGTTGGATAGTATGGAGAGTGCCTGTTGCCCCTCACTTCGTTTTCCCTGTCGTTAAGATCTGACATCACCCTGGTACATTTGTCACAGTTAAAGTCAACACTGGTATATTGCTATGAACTAAACTCCAGCCTGTATTTTTTTTTTTTTTCCTTTCGGAGTTTTTCCCTAATGTCTTTTTTTGTCCCAGGATCCCATCCCAGATACTACATGTCATCATCATGCCTTCTTAAGCCCCTCTGATCTCTGAGAGTTTTTGTGACTTAGTTTTTGATGATCTTGACAGCTTTTAAAATAATTTTATTTACTTAACTTTTGGCTCTGCTGGGTCTTCATTGCTTTGTGTGGGCTTTCTCTAGTTGCAATGAGTGGGTGCTCTTCTTCCTTGCAGCCTGTGGGCTTCTCGTCGTGGTGGCTTCTCTTGTGGAACACGGACTCTAGTCTCTAGGCTTCTGAAGTTGAAGCTCACAGGCTTAGAGAGCGGGCTGTGGCACACGGGCATAGTTGCTCCGAGGCATGTGGAACCTTCTTGGACCAGGGATCGAACTCGTGTCCCCTGCATTGACAGGTGGATTCTTTACCATAGAGCCACCAGGGAAGTCTGATTTTGATAGTATTGGTCATTGATTTGGTAGGAGGGTTTTGGGAGGAAGATCACAGAGGTGAAGTAACACTCACATCACATCTTACACGGGGACACACTAGCAATATGACTTATCACTGTGGAAGTCGGCTTTGATCACAGTGACATCTCTCCACTGAAAAACAAAGTTACCTTGTTTAAATCTCTTCTCTTGTGTGTTGTAGAGCTCGAGAAACTTGCCAGGCTCTCCATTCAGAAGAGGGGAGGCAATGTAATGTGGTGAAGAACAGCTTTTATGAGCCAGAAAGACTTGGGTGTGTGAGCAGTTTTGCCACTTAGCACCTGAGTAATCCTGGATAGATCCAACCAGTCCATCCTAAAGGAAATCAGTCCTGAGTATTCATCGGAAGGACTGATACTGATGCTGAAACTCCAGTACTTTGGCCACCTGATGTGAAGAGCTGACTCATGAAAAGACCCTGATGCTGGGAAAGATTGAGGGCAGGAGGAGAAGGGAACAACAGAGGATGAGATGGTTGGATGGCATCACTGACTCCATGGACATGGGTTTGGGTGAACTCCATGAGTTGGTGATGGACAGGGAGGCCTGGCATGCTGCAGTCCATGGAGTTGCAAAGAGTCAGACATGACTGAGCGACTGAACTGAACTGAACTGCTCCTGGGTATGTTACCTCCTAAGCTTCACTATGAGAACTTATAAAATGGGCATAATGACAGCACTTTCTTCACTCACTAGGTGTTGGACACACCATATGGTGTCTGTAGGCCCTGACACTAGCTGAATGCCTGGTGCAGGAACATGCAACCTAGTCTGACACTCAAGTCCTCACCGTCGATCGTAAACAGTATGTATTTCTTGAAGGTCATTGTGGGCTTAGTTTTTCGGAGTCAGAAGCAGCAATTTCTCAGAATGCTATGTGTTGCATTAATAATGCTGGCCTGGACTAGGGTCTTTGGGCTAAAGGGTTGTGCTCTTTGGGTACAGCGCCCCCTAGTCGGGAGACGTGGTACTTCTGCTTTGGGCCTTTCTCTACTGCGAGCCACGACAGACCAGTCATTAGTTAACTGTGCCTTGAACTCCTCCTGGGTCCTGAGGCTACATGGTTGAGCCAGGGACAGACGCCGTGTGGCTGTGGCCCTGCCAGTCAGGTGGAGATTGTCCATATCCTTTGGAACTTGGTTTGTTAGGATTTCTTTGCAGCCTGAGTTTAAGACTGTTTCTCCAAGGACAATATGAGTTTGATTCTACCAAATACTTAGTGCAACTATCAGTCTGGGCCAATTTATTTTATTATTTTTAAAATGTTCATTTATGTACTTTTGGCCCCGCTGGGTCTTCGTTTGTGCCCACAGGCTTTCTCTAGCTGTGGTGAGCTCTCTTGGTTTCTCTGTACGGGTTTCTCACTGCGGTGGCTTCTCGTGCTGCAGAGCACAGGCTCTGTCTAGGCATGCAGACTTCCGGAGCTGTGGCACACCAGCTCAGTAGTTTAGGCTCCACGGCAGGTGGAATCTTCCCAGATCAGGGATTGAACCCTGTCCTCTGCATTGGCAGGCAGATTCTTATCCACTCCACCACTAGGTAAGTCCCTTTATTTTTATTTTATTATTTTAAAATTGAAGTAGAGTTGATTTACAATATTATATTAGTTTCAGATGTATAGCACAGTGATCCAGTATTTTTGCAGATTATATTCCATTATAGGTTATTACAAGATAATGGGTATAATTCCCTGTGCTATCCAGTATATTCTTGTTGCTTATCTATTTTATATGTAGTAGTTTGTATTTCTTAATCCCATAGTGCTAATTTGTCCCTTCCTGCTGAGTCAGACACGACTGAAGCGACTTAGCAGCAGCAGCAGCAGCAGCAGCAGCCTTCCCTCTCCCCTTTGGTAACCAACAGCTTATTTTCTATATTCATGAGTCTGTTTCTATTTGTATATACATTTATTTGTATATAGCCAGAAAAAGTGAGAATGCTAATTTGAAAAGATATATGCAGCCCAGTGCTCATAGCAGCACCATTTACTATAGCTTACTCAAGGGAACAATCCAAGTGTCCATCAACGGATGAATGGATAAAGAAGATGTGGGGTGTATACACACACACACATATACACACTACATCTTCTTTATCCATTGTATATATATATACATACATATATACATTTATAAAATATATATAATGGAATATTACTCAGCTGTAAAAAATGAAATACTACCATTTGAAGCAACATGGACAGATCTAAAGAATATTATGCCTAGTGAAATAAATCAGGCAGAGAAAGAAAAATACTATATATCACTTATATGTGTAATTTTCAGTTCAGTTTAGTCACTCAGTCGTGTCTGACTCTTTGCAACTCCATGAATTGCAGCACACCAGGCCTCCCTGTCCATCACCAACTCCTGGAGTTCACTCAGACTCACGTCCATCGAGTAGGTGATGCCATCCAGCCATCTCATCCTCTGTCGTCCCTTTCTCCTCCTGCCCCCAATCCCTCCCAGCATCAGAGTCTTTTCCAATGAGTCAACTCTTCACACGAGGTGGCCAAAGTACTGGAGTTTCAACCTTAGCATCATTCCTTCAGAAGAAATCCCAGGGCTGATCTCCTTCAGAATGGACTGGTGGGATCTTCTTGCAGTCCAAGGGACTCCCAAGAGTCTTCTCCAACACCACAGTTCAAAAGCATCAATTCTTTGGTGCTCAGCTTTCTTCACAGTCCAATTCTCACATCCATACATGACCACAGGAAAAACCATAGCCTTGACAAGATGGACCTTTGTTGGCAAAGTAATGTCTCTGCTTTTCAATATGCTATCTAGATTGGTCATAACTTTTCTTCCAAGGAGTAAGTGTCTTTTAATTTCATGGCTGCAGTCACCATCTGCAGTGATTTTGGAGCCCCCAAAAATAAAGTCTGACACTGTTTCCACTGTTTCCCCTTCTATTTCCCATAAAGTGATGGAACCAGATGCCATGATCTTCGTTTTCTGAATGTTGAGCTTTAAGCCAACTTTTTCACTCTCCACTTTCACTTTCATCAAGAGGCTTTTTAGTTCCTCTTCACTTTCTGCCATAAGGGTGGTGTCATCTGCATATCTGCCGCTGCTGCTAAGTCACTTCAGTCGTGTCCGACTCTGTGTGACCCCATAGACGGCAGCCCACCAGGCTCCCCCATCTCTGAGATTCTCCAGGAAAGAACACTGGAGGGGGTTGCCATTTCCTTCTCCAATGCATGAAAGTGAAAAGTGAAAGGGAAGTTGCTCAGCCGTGTCCGACTCTTAGTGACCCCATGGACCACAGCCCACCAGGCTCCTGAGGTTATTGATATTTCTCCCGGCAATCTTGATTCCAGCTTGTGTTTCTTGCAGTCCAGCGTTTCTCATGAAGTACTCTGCATATAAGTTAAATAAGCAGGGTGACAATATATAGCCTTGACGTACTCCTTTTCCTATTTGGAACAAGTCTGTTGTTCCATGTCCAGTTCTAACTGCTGCTTCCTGACCTGCATATAGGTTTCTCAAGAGGCAGGTCAGGTGGTCTGGTATTCCTATCTCTTTCAGGATTTTCCACAGTTGGTTGTGATCCACACAGTCAAAGGCTTTGGCACAGTAAATAAAGCAGAAATATATGTTTTTCTGGAACTCTCATGTATAATTTTAAAATAGCATAAATGAATATATATATTCATACCTGGATTCTGGTCCTGGGCTCACTAGAGGGCTTGCCTGTGGTTAGGGCATCTGAGATGACAAGTGGGGTAGGAGGATGGGTACTCTAGAGTTTCTCTTCTTTATCTGGAACCAAGTCCTCCACTGGTAAACACCTGTCCTGACTCCTTCTGCAGGCATGTTTTTCCAGTTTACCCACTGAGGTTTTCCTAGTGTATCTGCCACTGTGGGTGCTGATTTGGGGTCATGGTCTCTGATTCTGAACTTTGTCCCTGTCCCCTTCAGGAGAAACACAAACCCTTCCTGTGGGCTGCTTTTGTGTCCTTGAGCTAAGGACAGTTTTTAACCTTTTAAAAGGGTTGTTAAAACAACAATGAAAGAAAGTGACAAAAGTCATATGTGACTCACAAAGCCTGAAATATTGACCTGGCCCTTCACAGAAGAGAATTTGTGGATCCCTGTACCAACAGGGGTCAGCACATAGCCCAGGGGAACCTCTGGGTCTGGAGTTCCACTTTCCCCTCTGGGTAGTATTTTCTTATAAATTCTGGCTTTCAAGAAGTTTTCTTACTTTCCACCAATTTAGCTACTCATCAAAGAAGGGCTTCCCTTGTGGCTCAGCTGGTAAAGAATCCCCCTGCAATGCAGGAGACCTGGGTTCGATCCCTGGGTGGGGAAGATTCCCTGGAGAAGGGAAGGCCTATCCACTCCAATATCCTGGCCTGGAGAAATCCATGGACTGTATAGTCCATGGGGTTGCAAAGAGTCAGACATGACTGAGCAACTTTCACTTCACTTCAAAGAAGATTTTAAAATATTTTGTCCAATGTTTTTAAGTATTCTGTAGTTTGGAGATTTTCTTTGGATATCTGATTTCTCATAATATATGGGAAAGACAATCCACTCCTCTGCTTCCTGTTAAGCAAGTCTCGGTGTTGTAGAACTATAAGAATGGCACATTGTTGACTATGAGTCAGTTTTGGAAGGTACAGCACCATAACAAATTTCACTTTTTAATTTTTTAAAAATAATTCTACTTTATTTTTGCCTGCACTGGGTCTTTTTTTAAATACATTTATTTATTTTAATTGGAGGCTAATTACTTTACAATAGTGTAGTGGTTTGGCCATACTTTGACATGAATCCACCACGGGTGTACATGTGTTTCCCATCCTGAGCCCCCCTCCCGCCTCCCTCCCCATCCCATCTTTGCACAAGTTTTCTCTAGTTGGGATGCTCAGGCTTCTCTTTGCCATGGCTTCAGTGGCTGTGGAGCACAGGCTCTGGTCCATGGGCTGCAGTAGCTGCAGCTCATGGGCTCTAGAGCGTCTGCTCAATAGTTGGTGCACAGGCTTAGTTACTCCGTGCATGTGGAATCTTCCCGTCCAGGGATTGAACCCGCGTTCTCTGCATTGGCAGGCAGATTCTTCTTATCCACTGTGCCACCAGCAAAGTCCGTAACTAATTTTATTTTGAAAGAATGAGCGTAGAGCCTAATACCTCACACTGGGATCTTAAGGCAAGGTGCTTTCTCTCATAACTAAAATGAGGGAACATTCCCTGGGACCCACCTTGTGGATGGTGTGTGTGTGTTTGCACATGTTCCTGCTTGGAGACTATGGTTGCATCCATCCTATTTCTGTCTCCAGATTAAAACTGTTCCTGTTCAAGGAGTGTTCCCTGAGTAAACAGCGATCTTCCTATCAATCTAATAATATTCAACTTTCAGGGTTTTTTTTTGCTTTCCATTCCTGAGATTTTTGAGCAGGCTGGAGATGCCTGCCCATTTATGGAAGCAGCCCCAGGGTTTCTGGCAAAGGAGTTGGGAAACCCAACCTTGTCAGCCCAAACTCTGGCCCTAAATAATATCCTCCCTTTTCTCCTCCTCCTCATTCCAAAAAAGACAGAAAAAGAAAGTAATATGAGGCAAACGGACCACATCTAATTTTCTCGATTGTTCGGGAAAGGCTATGTGTTGTTAGGTGCACAGGGGTTTTGCTGGTGTAACACCAGGCCTGGGCCCAATCTTATTCCCAGGTCTAACTCTGTTGTGTTCTTGTATTCTGTAATTAACTTCTCTGAGCTCACATTTATTTATAGATATTGATGTTATTCCAAAGTCCTGAATTTTTTTTTTTTTTTTTCCTTAGAGATGTGAGACCCTTGGCTCCCGTTAGATCTATAATACCGATGACAGCTGTGTTGTGTGTACGGCGCTCATAGCAACCAAGGGCTATGCCCGCCAATGAAAACTGGCTCTGGTTTCTCCCCCGACTATTTAGTGAATGATCCTTAAGAACAAAGAAGGCAGGAACGTTGGAGCGAGGCACAGAATGCGGGCCTAGGTTGTGGAGGGGAGGGGCATCATGACTACCATCTGACCTTCTGGATGTTTCCACAGGAGACAGAGTGGGAATGTCTTCCACAAAAGAAAGGTCTGAGGGCTTGGGTGAGTCTCATTGTTAACGTCTACGCGTGTGTGCTTAGTCCCTCAGTCGTGCCCGACTCTTTGCAACCCTGTGGACTACAGCCCACCAGGCTCCACTGACCGTGGAATCTCCAGGCAAGAATACTGGAGTGGGCTGCCATGCCCTCCTCCAGGGGCTCTTCCCAACCCAGGGATCGAACCCAGGTCTCCTGCATAGCAGGCAGATTCTGTATCGACTGAGCCACCAGGGACCTGCCAGCAAATACGGGCTCCCCTCACACGCACGCCCCTCCCCGCCTCCCACCCACCGTTGGAGACTTCGGTGGTATTCTACCTGTGCTAGGGTATGCGACTGCAGATGGATGAAGGGACGTCTAAGCATTTTTTTTTTAAAGTCTTTATTGAATTTGTTGCAATACTACTTCTGCTTTGTGTTTTGTTTTTTTTTTTGGCCCCAAGTCATGTGGGATCGAACCGTCTCCTGGTCTTTGATGGAGCAGAAAAGTCTCTTAATTTTTTTTGGTTGGTTGACCACCACTAAGTATGCATCTCTAGGAGATGTGTTCTCCTAGAGGAAAGTGGTCGTAGGCTTATGGGGCGGCGGGGGCGGGGGGGGGGAAGGGGGAGGGAAGGGAGACAGTTTAAAAGATATTTTTATTTATTTGACTGCACCACCTCTTTGTTGCATCTAGTTCCCTGACCAGGAATCAAACCAGGGCCCCCTGCGTTGGGAGCGAGGAGTTTTAGCCACTGGATCACCAGGGAAGTCCCTCCCTGTCCCTTATGCTTACTGCCAAGAACAGAGAGTCACTGTGAGACCTGAGGGTGACTCTACCAACCAGTGGGATGAAATACTGTGCAAACTAATTTCTGTTGTTGGATCCCTAAGAATGATGGAACCGTGGTTCTAAAACATCTCAGAAATAATGAAACCTGTCTAGGTACTGAATTTCTTGTCAGTTGGTACCCTCACTTTATGTATAGTAATTATCACAGAGCAAAAATAACCCACTTCTTCCCCTATCAGGCCTGTTTCCCCAATCTGGTGGAATGAATCATTCAACCAAGGCGAGGAGATGAGTGGGAATGCTGACATTGGCGTAGAAAGGATTGTGAGACTTAGAAAAGAACTCAACACATAGTCTTTCTTATTTGTTTGGCTGCACCAGGTCTTGTGTGGCATGCAGGATATTTAGCTGTGGCATGCAAACTCAGTTGCAGCATGTGGGATCTAGTTCCCTGACCAGGGATCGAACCCTAGCCCCCTGTATTGGGACCTACTGGACCACGAGGGAAGTCCCTAAACACATTTTCCTATGTTTTGAATAGCGGTTTAGCATCTAATACTCCAAATAAGGGCATTAACAGTCTAGGAAACTGGGTGGTCAAGTTGGCTCAGCTGGCTTATTACAAAGCACTGTGGAGTTTTGCATTCTCCATTCTTGAAACGATGAGTATATCGCATGGCTTCTTAAAAGCCCACGAAGTGGAGTGTCTAAAAGGGCAGCGCCTCTACTTCCTGAATGGGGAATGGTAAATAAGCCATGTGGTCACCCCTGCCTGCTCCCTGACACACAGGTGACTCTGAGGGACCCCGGTGACCTGTGTCCCGGGACATCTCTGCTCCGAGGAAGTGGGCACCAGGCTGGCGGTGCAGGCTGTGCACGCGGCCCTTTTCCTGTTACAGCTGGAGCAGGGACAATGCTCTGAAGTGGGAAACAAGGTCCAGCAGCTTTATTCTACCTCAAAAACCTACACATTCTCTGCAAGTGGTCTCATCTAGCACAGTGTTGAAAACTACGATCCTTGACAGAGAGGAACAGTGATGACTTAGTGAAGACCTGCTTGGAAGTTGTTAACGTGTTTTGTACGAAGCCTTGTTCCAGTGGAGTTGCCCTTGGGACTTGGCTGCTGAAGTTCCTAGCATAGTGAGAATGGGTCCCACTGAACACATTTGGAAGGACCATGGACGACGGAGTCAGGAGGGATGGCTTCCAGATCTTGGGTAATAGCTTCCACCCCAGATGGCAGCTTTGTTGGTGCTCACAGGTGCTTGGGGAGATCAACCTTGTGATCGTGGAGGCATGAGCAAAATGGAGAGTGCCTCCCAATGTGGCACAGGCACAGTTACCAACAATCTCCTTCAAATGTCCTCTGACCTAGGAATGAAGCATGGATTGGCCTCTGATGCTTTCCAGCCATTCACACAGCAGTGGTCACTTGGGCAGGAAGCAGCTCTGGGAGGCCAGGGCATCCAACATGGCTTGCTTGGCTTTTGCCAGCAAACAGTGTAGTGTTCACAGCCCCTGGAGGTGGGCCAGGCCAGGTGGAAGGCCTCCGTCACAAGCTGAACCACGCCAGGCACGTACGACTTGCCTGCCTCAAGGTGACACACTGGCATCTTGGATGGGCCGGACCCAGAGGCTCTGAGCCACACCAGGGCCTGCCTGGTGGGTGATAACAACAAATAGGGTACCTCTCCCCTTTTTCATCTTCCTTTCCTACTTCCTTAGGCTGGCATTCCCACCTTGCTAATGTGAACAAATTGCTGTTTAAAACCTGTTAGACGTGTACAAGTAAGTATAAATGAGGACTTGCTGCCCCGGCCCATCTGGTGGGCTCCGCAGTGTAACCTTCTTTACTCACTACCTATCTGCCCACTGGTAGCTCAGATCAAGTGTTCTGTTCCTACCCAACAACAGTTCAAGAGACTTCAGCAGCCATTCTTCTCCTGAGCTGCTCGAAATATAGTTTTCAATTTTTAATTTTCGGCATGTGGGACCTTAGTTCTCCAACCAGGGATTGAACCCGCACCCTCTGCATTGGAAGCACAGAGTCTTAGCCATTGGACCTCCAGGGAACTCCCTCAAAATCTTTTTAATTACTTCACTTAGAGCCACAGAGCTAAGAGGAGGTCTACCTGGCATTTGACTTACCCGAGAGAGATAAAGAAGTTATTAAAATCTCTAGTTCTTTGAACACAATCACGACAGCGATAAATATGGATGTTTTCTCACCCACAGTGCCACCATGGAATCCCAGATGAGGTTACAGTTAGGGAAAGGATGACACAAACATACGCCTCAGGTTCCATTTTATTAAAAAACAAAACCAAACAAAATTTTGCAATGGAATTTCCTGGAATTCACAATCCTTTTCAAATTTTCATAACTGCA
The DNA here is from genome assembly GCF_055505025.1 of Bos grunniens. NCBI lineage: Eukaryota > Metazoa > Chordata > Mammalia > Artiodactyla > Bovidae > Bos > Bos grunniens. Next base: position 17,186,351 of record NC_141181.1, on the reverse strand, counting down.
TGTTTTTTGAACTTTACAGAAGAACACGATTGCACTTATTTACATGATAGTCTTCTATATAATAAAAAGAGCCGTGTTGTATGATTGAATGATTCCAATTATTATCCTTAATATCTTATCATTAGCCCATACGAGACAACAGCTTCTGCTCTCCAAGCACATAGAGAATAGAATAAATCAAAATAAAAGTTGTGTCTTCTAATAGAAGACAATTCCTGTTAAAGATGGTTTCTTTTAAACTTCTGTGTATTTCAAGAGGGATATAAAGTGCTTTAGAAGGAGTAAGGTAGGTGCCTGAGGTGGGGAAGAAGAAAAAGAGATTTATACAGAAAAAAACAAAATGAAACTCAGTAACTACACCATCTGAACTAATCATTTAAATATGCCTGTGACTTGTATAGAAGATAATGTTTGGGTAGAACAGCTACATAATTCACTACTAAAATTTTGTTTTTTTTAACAATTAAGAACAAACCAAAGTCCAAATAAGAAGTTACTGGTGAAAATGCCGTGGGGAGTAACTTTGGTGATTTTGAGTCATGTGGCAAATAAAACAAGGAACAGTCTCATAATCTGAGTATCGTGAGAATGAGTTAGGGACCATTACACGTGGATCTTCAGACCTCAAGGGGCCGCTGAGTAAAATTCTAACAGTGACGTCATTCGTTTTACAATGAAAGCACTTAATCTGTGTTGGCAGGGGGTGGGGGGTGGGTAATAAATCCACTGAATTTTTTTCTTGTTAGTAGGAAGGGACTAGACATTAACTTAAAATGTCATGTCTGAACTATTTCTGAATGGTAAATTCATTCTTTGTAGGAGATTTTTTCCCCCCTATGGAAATAATAATATCCTACCTAAAGAGGTTAAAATAAGTTGGTTTTTCTTTCCTTTTCACATTGCTGAGCTGTCAGTTGCTGGTCTTGATCTGCAGTCCACAGAATCAGTGTCTTGTATATACTGCTTGGGAGGCTCTTCCCAGAAACTAGAATAATCATCCTTCCAGCTTGTGAACATTTAAAAGAATAACACCCATTATTTTTTCAAGAAATGAATGGAATGTAACTTTTCACAAGTACAAAATTACTTCAAGTTTTCTAAATATAAGGGACTTCTCACTATAAAAATAACAACCCCTCCCTCCCCTCCCCCACCTCGACATCTCTTTCTAATTATAAAATGGTACAACCATTTCAGATTACTAATGTGAAAGCAGGAAGTAAATATATTATGTACACGTACAAAACACGTCAGTATCTCACACCATTTACATTCATATGAAAGAAATCTGTTTATTGATCTTCCTTTGCAATTTGACAAGAAAAAAGTTGAGATAACGTTACAAAACAATCAGGCCCTTGTCTTAGAACTCTGTACAAACATTCCAGCCAGAGGCATCTCCTTTGCAAACAGAGCAAACAATATTCTTTCAACGTTTTCTGGAAGAAGGGGGCTGCTGACAGAGAGATGTTCCACGGGGCCCTCCTCCAGTTTTCAGAGTTTGTGACATTCCTCCCTATTCTGACAAAAGTGGATCAAATTCTCAACTACTGAGGAAACTACAAGAAAAGGCAAATCACTACCAGTTGTTGAGGAAATGGTGACTCTCGTCAGATGAGCTGGCCGAAAGGATAATGGCGAGGATTCCAGCAGAGGGCGCCCTGCTCCCTTGCAATAACATCCCGTTTAACACTAAGTACCGTAGACGCCAACGCAAACACAGACTGAAGAGTCCTTAAGTTAATAGTCCTGCCATTGACTCACGATCTATCACTACAGGCAAAGTTTGGTATTTTCTTCAAAAGAGCAGGATATGCTATAATTAACTAGCTCTTATACACGAAAATTCTTTGGCTATTTAAAGTCTTCACATTCTCAAAGAGAACAATATTCTGAGTTCAACAAAGCGCTCGATTTGTCTGAAACTTCTGAGGGAAAAGGAGACTAAGCACTCGACTGTCAGGATGGTGCAGTACTAAGGCCATGATGCTTTTTTTTTTTTTTTTAGATTTCTGGATATCATAAGAGAAATCCAGCCTGCAAGAAAAACCCCCCTAAGATTTCATTCACAGTTTCATTCAACCAAGTGAACCAACTTCACTTTTATTTATGAGCACATTGGGAAAAAGTTACACTAGCCACTGGAAGAAACATGTGTCCATTGGGAGGGTGGACACATGTTTGGATGGTCTTTGGTTTATACAGTACACATGGTCCCCACCTGATGTTCTCTGCTTCTCCAAGTCTTTCACTTCAGTAAGGAGGACAAGACCACTGATGTCCTGCCAAGCAACGACTTTCGGTGACTCAGAATGAGCTACCTTCTCCATGGGTTTTCTCCCTCCCTCTCTTCAGACCCACAGAGCCTCTGGAGAGATACATGTTTTTGACTTATTATCCTCAACAAATATTTGTCCAGTGGCCAGAGACAGAATGGCTTGGTGGTAAATGCAAATGTTAACAGTAGCACAAGGAAAAGAAGGTCTTTAATCACGGAGATTTCTGGAGAAGCCACTTGATCATGAAGCACTCAAGGCATGCATCATTTAGAGGGCAGTATAGAGAGATGTAAATAACCTCAGCAGCTCCTTTGCAGAATGAGAGGGGTTTGCAATTAAAGGACTTGATAATGAAGAGTTTACATCCAGGATCTGGATGCATTGCTTGAGTTTTGGGATGATTAATTTAGTGACACCCAAAGGTCAAAGAGCACAGTGTGGCTACTCATCTGTGGGTCTTTATAAATTACAAGGGGCTTGGAGTCATGAGATGGGGAGGGGAGGGCAGGAAGGTAAGAGGTAAGTGATGAGAAATGCACACCTGCTTCTCAGAATTAATTTATTTTTCAGATAATCCCAACCTTCTTTGCAATCAGGAGTGTTTAACTCACAAGCGTTAAACTCCTTAAGATGAACACAAGGCCTCATAGAGGTCTTGTGGAGGATTTTAGTTTTAAATCCTCTGATTTAAAACTGATTCAGGAAGACCATCCATGCACTTTCCCTGCCATCTTCTTTTCTAACTCCCTGTGGGTAAAAGCATCTCTGTGCATGAGTGCTTAGTTACTCAGTCGTGCCCGACTTTTTGCGACCCTCTGAACTATAGCCCAGCAGGCTCCTCTGTCCATGGGATTTTTCAGGCAAGAATGCTGGAGTGGGTTGCCATTTCCTCTTCCAGGGAATCTTCCCGACCCAGGAATTGAACTGGCATCTCCCACGTTTCCTGCATTGCAGGAGGATTCCTTACCCGCTGAGTCATCAGGAAGCTGTATCCTCACCACCTTTTAATTGCCCTTATCAAAAGTACTGTTCAGTTCTGGCCATGCAAATAACACAGAGGGAGTTCTGTGATGCAGGGCACCTCACAAGGAACTATGCATCCCTAACTTTGGGCGAATGGTTTCTTTTTGCTTCTTTTTCAGTCTCAAGGAAGAAGTGGCCTCTCAGATCACTTACAAAGAGCAAGTTCTTGTGCCAAGATGTTAAGAAGCAGGAGTGGACATCGGATACGGTACAGCCCATGTGTTTTTCCAAGAAATCCTAACCCTGGGGGCCTGTGGTGAACTGAGAAGGTCACAGATGCTGGGGGTGGAAGATAACAGATTAGACAGCCTTCTGGAATTGTTACCTTGCCATTATTTGCCTCGGAGACTTTGCTGGAAAGGAAGTCTTTTTTTTTTTTTTTTTAAGGCAATAGCTAGAGGTGGTCTGTGATAAAATTAGTGACATGAGAAGTGAAAATGCGGCAAACTCCACTACAGAGGAAGTTAATTTGCTTTTATAGTCAACTGGTTTTCCTCATCAGAAGTGCAGAGATAGATTCTGCCACACAATAAAAAGAAGAAAAACATCAACAACAGGAAGGACGGTAATCACAATAATAACACCTCTTCAGATCCACTAAGGTTTTTCTGTCCTGAAAGATGGGAAAAGGATTCATGTGGGGGTGTGCAGACAAAGAAAGAGATAGGCAGTCAGAGAGCCAGAGAGAGACACACCCAGACAAAAAAGGAAAGAAATCTAAATGAAAGTATTATTAAAAAATGCTACCAGAAATGGCCTCAGAGGCTCTATTACCACAGAGGGTTGGAGCCTCCCTCCACAGAGGGTGTGACTCTCTCTGTGGTTTTCTGAAAGGGTTTTGCTTTGATGAGGTTTCTTTGTTTTCAGTCCAGGTGATGCCTTCAACAGACAACTAAATGCTCTGCGAGAATTTTCATCTCGACTAGATGAACGTGATGGTAGTAAGAGTCCAAGACAGGCTGTCTGTCATCGTTTTCGGTTCTGAAAGGATGTCAGCTTCAGGAATGTCAGAGCACTAGCAGAACTAGCCTGGGTACCATTGGTTGGGATGACCGAATCCAGACCCAGGAGCATGCAGGATGTTTCCAGCAGAATGAGGGAAAACAAAACAGAGAAACCTCTTTGACCTGTGACTGATTCATGTTGCTGTATGGCACAGGCTAACAAAATATTGTAAAGCAATTATCCCCCAATGAAAAGCAAAACAAAAAAACACCCTCTTTGCCTCCATGGTCATGATCATTACTCAGTGACGTCAGAAAAGGTAGATGCCTTTGCTACTTTTAACTTTCTACCTTCTCCAAGCTCTCCATCACTCCCTGCCAGGATGACAGAGTTGACACTTTAGGGGTGATCCAAACCTAGAGATGAAATCAAAATATCGATGCTCTATTCATGATCGAAGTTCAGTTCTGCCCAAAGGGACCAGCCACACAGGATACAGCAATTCCTAGAGGGGACTCTAAATTACACTGAGGGAATGGGGATGCCCGTTTTCTTGCCCACCTCCTTGGGGCCGAAGGGGGATGCTTGTTTCTGAGTTTCAGGGCATCATAATTCACCAACTTGAGGCTGGAAAGTCACAAGCTCCTAAGACTTCTCCTGTACTGAGAAGGCCACACAGAGTCTCGTGTTTGGAGCCTGTATGTACCTTGCCACTTTTTCCTCCCAAATCCATGCATTTTAGCCAAAGTGATGGGGCTAGGGGCCACTGGGACTAGGAAAAGACCATCTGCAGGGCGACCAGGGGTGGAAGTAAATCTGCATTACTAGAATATGGAATTCTGTTTGGCTCCTGAATGCCACACATCCGTCCAAGGGTGGACGTGAAGGATATAATTTTGTCTCAGCACCAAACCAACATGCTTTGGGTGACTTCTTTAAAAAACAAACAAACAAACAAAAAACCTGGTCAAGGAAGTAACGGCAAATGGTCATGGACAATTGTGGTAAGGTTAAACAGGCCCAGCAAAAATTTCAGGAAGGATGTTCTGAATATTTATCCATTATAAGACAAGTGGGTCTCTGGGCCTCTCATTAGGTGAGCTGGGTGGGATCCAGTTCTCTCTAGTGGTAATTAGGTTTTACCCCCTTTTATTTGTAAGGGTCAGGGAATCTTGGGAGAACATTGGAGAAGCTCTAGTCCTGTGTTCTCCAAGGTGACAATGAACCACGTGTGGCTGCTGAGGACTGGAGCATCAGCCAGTCCAAATGGACAGCTGAGTGACTGTCAAACACACGCTGCCTTTAGTAGACTTAGTATGAAAAAGAATGTCAAGTATTTCATGAATACTTTTTATACTAATTACCTGTGGAAACAGTAACGTTGGAACAAAGAAGTATATTATGGAAATTACTCTTACCTGTTTTCTTTCGCTTTTTAAAAATGTGGCTGGTAGGAAATTTGCAATTACATGTGGGACTTCTACCATATTTCTATTGGAGAGTACTCATCTAGACCCTATGGAAAAATGCACATCAAGTCTGCAGATGCTTCAAGAGGGTTCCCATGTCCTTTGATACTTTCTACGAGCCACGGGGGGCCCAGGTCAGGGTTTATTCTTTGGGGGGACGATCTGTGTGGGAATGGTTCTTTCCATTTTTTTTTAACCCTTCCATGCCAGTTAGTTTTTTTTTTTTTTCCTTAAAATTAACAAAGTCATGGGAAAATTCTTCAGAAACACCTCTTTGGTAAAGGAGAACCTTCTAGACTCACGGAGCTTGCAGCAGAACTTTCCTAGGGTCAGGTCCACAGACTCAGCTCTGCCACCTGGGCTTGTCACCACCTAGGCAGCATCTTTTAGGGGCTGCTGGGCTACGGCACACATAAGCAACCAATTCCTGATCTACCTGGTCACTGGCAGGAAGAGAGAACACCCACCAATCCTAAAGGCATTTTCTCTCTGGGCATGGGATCCAATTTATGTAATTATCCTCTTCATTCCCTTTGACTTAATACCAAACTTTGTTTTGCACAAAGTGGACTGAAGGAGGGGTAGGTGGTACAGGCCTTTGCTGACCTAGAAAAAGAAATATCTTGAGATGAAGAATTCCACGCTGAGAACGAGGATTTGAAGGTATCCAGAGACTGCAGACTCTGTGACTAAGTGTGGCTTTTTAAAGCAAGGCAAAATAAAGCAACTCCTCCTTGGCCTTAGAACTTCCATTATTGAGACAGTCAGTCTCAGCCACACAGGCGTGCTGAGTCTCAAAAAGCTGTTGTTATATGTTACATGTCAAGTAACTCTGCCTGCCCAAGGTAGAAAGTCTGCTGCGTGTCATCACTCACCGCTAAAAATGGGTCCCCCTGGCAAAATGCTCATTAGTGGTCCTAAGACGGGCAGGAGCCTCGGGCATCATCTTGTTAAACACCTTCTCTTTACAGATGCTGAAGCCGAGGCCCAGCAAGCACGCGGCTCATCTCCGCCTCCTGACTCTGGATTCAGCACTGCCTTTATTCTTCCCTGCCTTGGACACCCTGAATTTCACGACAGGACTCCTACAGAGATGTGACATTTCTGAAGGTGGTGACCATTTTCTCTGCCTTTGCTGCGTACTTAGAAAGTATCAAATAGGAAATCGTTAAAGGTAGAGAAAAAAGAGCCTTCAAGGGTCTCCCTTGACATCTACACCGTGTTCCAGCAGGCAGCCCAGTTTTACAGCAGAACCAAACTCTGTTTTTGCATGAGGATGAGTGTGGCAAGGCAGAAGGGCCTCATCACATACGTAAATAACTCGATGAGAGAAACGTTCTTTCCCAGGTAACCCATGCCCAGCAGCCTGGCCTTTCACAGATGTCGAGGTGATCCATCTAATAGTCCAGAGAAACAGTGTACACTGCCTTAGTCATCCATGCATCTGGAGAGTCTCGAATGTATTACAAAATTGCCCACTGAAAAAATAGCACGTCTCTGTCATAGTTACAAAAAAAGAATAAAAACATAAAGAGTTTAAAAACATCAGGTGGATTTTCAGAATTCGATACCTCGTTTCCTCTCCCTCTGACTTTGTCTCTCAGTCAGCAGAAACTTGATTTTAACAATTCCCACGCTGTACTTTTTAGATCGAGTGTTCTATTACACTCCACCTCCCACCTCCCACTTGGTATCTAGACGCACTCGGGGGAGCCCTGGGAAGCAGTTTCCTAAGGATTCACCTAAACCCTTCCTCGAGGTCTGGTGAGGTTGAACAGAAGTGTACTGGAATTAAAGTAAGACCTGGATGCTCTGTGTTGGATCCAAAGATGCTTGGATCTTTTCTAAAGCTTCCATCTCCTGAAGGACCCACTTGTGGAGGTAACAGGAGATTGTCGTAGCCTTGGGGAAACCAATGCAACAGATGGTTCACTTTCAGGAAGGGTATGTGGTATCTGGTTTGAAAATTAGGCTTGTCGTCCCAGCGACGGACAAGCCCTACAGCCACTTGGAATGGCGCTAATGCCCCGAGAGGGAAATTGTGATTTCAGCATTTCAGTCAAAGACTGCTAAGACCCAGAAGGATTGATGTGCCTCCCTAGAGCTTCCTCCTCAGGTCACGTGGGTCCTTAACAGAGCTGGGCAAGTGGAAGCCAGGGTGTGTAGCTGAAAAACATGAGCAGTGGCCTCTGCAGACTCAGAGCTCGGTGTTGGGCTCTCTGGCAGCTGGGAGTTTTAAGACCCACTTAAAAGAACTTAGATTCTAAATGAAAGCTGGCCTTAGACTGTTTCAAGGTGCCGAGGCACTTCCCAAAGCCATGCACACTTCATGCTGAGAGGTCAAGGCCATTAATCTCAGAGATGGAATACAAACTGTTCAGAGCAGGAACTGATGCTTCTAAACAGAACTCAGTATGAAAGCTGGAGTGAATCAAAGGAAACACAAAGGAGTGAACATAAAGTACACTACACATAGTCCTTAAAAAGAAACTGCCGAAGAAATCAATCACATTCCCCAAACAGGAAAACAAGACCCCGGGAAAAACTGAAATGAAACCAAGAAGCCCTAAGAGTGTCCTTTCAGTCTGTTTCGGGAACTTCTGAAGGGTGTGTCTACAAGGACATGGGAGAGAAAATCAGCTTTCAGCTTCCCAGGTGCCAAGGCCAGGGCCTGCTGCAGAGACGGAGAAACTGCATCCTGATGAACGTGACTTTGGATATTGCTTTGCGGTACCATTCTTGAGTGGAGCTCCCTGGAGTTGCCAAGGTGTTCTGGAGATGTGAGTGCCGGGTCCAATCTTGGGGCACTCCTCCCTTCCTTCCCCTCGCATCCTACCATCCCTTTTTTCTCTATTTGCCGTTTCAAGATTTCACCTCTTCGCAGTCTTGGTCGGTGGAAAGTTCTACATCAGACAGTCCAACCTCCATCGCCATGATCAGTGAGATATCAGAATCACTGCTTATAGCTGGCTCCTGCTCACCTGAGGGGGAAACAAAGTTCATGGTGAACACCGAGCTACGTCTTCAGAGGCTTAATACGGTTGCCTTTAATAAGTAACATTTCATTGGTGCCAAAGTCTTGGTGGTACAGTGGCTAGCATAGCTGCCTTCCCTTTCACTGAAGCTCAAGAGAAGGTATCAGGAAAATTGCCTAGTTTGTAAAAAATAAATACATAAGAAAAAAGTCTAGTTATCTTATGCTAAGGGCATGTCTGGTAAGTCACATCAATTTGTGATCCCACAGACTGTAGCCCACGAGGCTCCTCTGTCCATGGGATTCTCCAGGCAAGAATACTGGTGTGGGTTGCCATGCGCTCCTCCAGGGAATCTTCCTGACCCAGGGATCAAACCCGCATCTCTTATGTCTCCTGCAGGGGCAGGTGGGTTCTTTACTGCCAGTGCCAACTGGGAAGCCCTTCTCACACTATGAAAAGATGTATCTTATAAGTATGTATCTAAGGAGGAAAAAATACACTGAATATCTCTAAGTAGGGCAACAAATTCTATATGGAAAAGCAGTTGAACAATTCACAGATGAAACGACTGATAAATGTGTATAAAATTTTTCAGAATATTAAAAACATGAACAATAAGATCAAAGGTATATGTCACCCTGGGGAACTTCCCTGGTGGTCTAGTGGTTAAGACTTTGCACTTCCATTACAAGAGGCACTGGTTTGATTCCTAGTCAGGGAACTAAGATCCTGCATGCTGCATGGTGGCCAGAAAAAAAAAGTATTATGTCATGCTGGGAAAATTTGTAAAAAATTCACTGAGGGTTGTATTCTTAACATACAGAGAACTTTTAAATAAATAAGAAAAACTAAGAGTCCAACAGAAAAAATAGGTAAAGGTTACTGTTACACAATTCACAAAAGAATGCAATACAATTGACCAATAAATATCAGGTAAAAAGGAGCTACTCCTTTTTGTTTTGAAATCTTCACTCTTTAAAAAAGACTGTATTACACACATTTCAGTACATATTTTGATCAACTGCATTCAGAACTGTGAAATTTTCACCCTGTAATTTCATTTCCACAGTATATTACAGAGAAATAATCAGAGATGCAAAAATATCCATTTAAGCATTATTTATAGCAGCAAAACATTGCAAGTAACAAAGCCTAACAATAAAAAATTTCTCAGTAAACTATGTTACTTCTAAAAGACAATCTTCTTGTTATAATTATTAAAGTGATATTTCCAAAGAGTCTGTATTTACAGAAGAAAATGCTCCCAGTAAATGAAAACAGAAGTATTCAAAGCTTTATGTGCAGTGAAGTCAACAGAGAAAGTTAACTGGAAGTAAGAAAGCCGACAATATTAATAAGAGTTGTCTGAAATTTGGGGATTTATAATTATTTTCTTTTCTTTAAAAAATTTAGCTTTACTCCTAAACATGCTTCAGTGAACATATATCATTCATTCACTCAACATATAATTGAGTCCCTACTATATGCTAAGAATTGTGCTAGCTGTAGGGATATAGGGGTGAAAATGAGGCAATTTCAGTCCTCAAGGAGCTTACTGTCCAGTAGACAGGCAGACCATTGACTTGTCAATTACCCCAACATGATAAGCTCTTTGTTGTAAGATGTACCTGGTGTTATAGGAGGTAAGGGTGCTACGTAACCATTTGCTGAGTCTAAGAAAGCTTTCCACTGGCTACCATGTCTAAACTGAGTCTATAGGATAACTTGTATTTCAGCCAGATGAATGAGAAGGATGAATCTTTTTTAAGCAATAGCAATAGCATGTACAGACGGTTGGAGTTGATAGACAGCTTTGTGCAGACATCAGACTGTATTTAAATATGACTGGGATGCAAAGGTAAGCTAGGGAGTATGAACAGGGGAGGCTGGAGAGCTCAGCTGCCTATAATAGAAAGTGTTAGTTGCTCACTTGTCTCTGACTCTTTGTGACCCAATAGACTATAGCCCACCAGGCTCCTCTGTCCATGGGATTCTCCCAGGCAAGAGTATTGGAGTGGGTTGCCATTCCCTCTCCAGGGGATCTTCCCAATCCAGGGATCGAACCCAGGTCTCCTGCGTTGCAGGCAGATTCTTCACCATCTGAACCACCAGGGAAGCCTATCAATTCAGTTCAGTCGCTCAGTCGTGTCCGACTCTCTGCGACCCCATGAATCGCAGCCTATAAGGCAGCTTTAAAACCAGAAGATCTTGTATGTTCCATTACCCTACAGAAGAAACATGCAATTAAAAGACCAACAAAATATCTAAGTACTAAAGAATGCAGATGGTTATAATACTTTTGCTCTCATAATCACTGATATAATTTCTTCATGTTGAGGTACAGTTAAGAAAAAATAAATATGAGTTTCATGAAGGGCAGTGAATTTTCAAATGTTTACAAGGAGACAAACAGAGAACTGACACAGAGTTATGGTCTTAAGAATCAGTTTTAGAGAAATAAAGTGTCTCACAGGGGTGTAGCCAACCTAAAGACTGAGATCTATAATGTTTCCTAGACCCAAAAGTGCAGGAGGTTCACATAACTATAGACAGATCAATGGGTAGAATAAAACTTTGGAAACAGATCTTGGGTAGAAGTATTTAGCTTTGTCAATGGTGGCATTTAACAAATTTTCAGGGGACTTCCCTAGTGGCCCACTGGTTAACAATCTGCCTTGCAATGCAGGGGACACAGGCTTGATCCTTTGTTGTGGAACTAGGATCCCACATGCCAGGGAGCAACTCAGCCTGAGCGCTGCAACTAGAGAGTCCGTGAGCTGCAACGAAAGATCTCACGTGTCACAAGTAAGACCGGACTCAGCCATATAAATAAGTAAACATAAAAAAAACACACTCACACAAATATTCAATAAAATTATTCATGCAGAAAAAAGATGAAATTGGATTCTTGCCTCACATCATATACATTCTAGGCTGGCTAAATATCTATATCTACATCCATTGATATATCTGTATCTACATCTATATCTGTACCTATGCTGTGCTGTGCTTAGTCGCTCTGTTGTGTCCAACTCTTTGTGACCCCCTGGACTGTAGCCCGCCAGGTTCCTCTGTCCATGGGATTCTCCAGGCGAGAATACTGGAGTGGATTGCCATGCCCTCCTCCAGGGGATTTTCCCAACCCAGGGATCTAACCTGTGTTTCCTGCATTGCAGGTGGATTCTTTACCAGCTGACCTGCCAGGGAAGCCCATCTATACCTACACCTGTACCTATGGTCCATCTTTATTTCGCATGTGTTACTTCCTTCTCATTTATCCTCTTCTCCAGAGCTATCTGGTACCTTGCATCCCTGACCTTTGGGGAATTCTTTGATGCAAACTGGGGTGGTCCTCCTCTTCCTCATGTCTGCTTACCACTTGTTTTCTCCGCATGGTTATGCGCTCGGCACCACCTGGTGGAAGCTTTCACTCTGCAATTGCAGTGAGCAGCGGGCAATGGATTTGGGCAGACACAATCTGCACAGCTAGAGACAGAGGATTGCTCTGATTTTTAGGTCCACTAAGTCACTGATGCTTTATTCGTTTCCTCCCAGTTGCCCAAATTTTTCCAGGGTTTCTTCTTACACCTTCCCTGTCCATGTTGGAAAATCCCTTTGCTACAGCTTTTGTGGGGTTTTAGGAGTGCCTAGAAGTAATTTCACGTGTTCAATGCATACTTTTTCCTCAGTGTTCTCCACAAACATCACTTTTACAATGAGAAAATTATATGGGTTTCCCTAGTGGTTCATACAGTAAAGAATCTGTCTGCAATGCGGGAGACCTGCGATCAATCCTAGGGTTAGGAAGATCCCCTGGAGAAGGGAATGGTTACCCACTCCAGCATTCTTGCCTGGAGAATTCCATGGACAGAGGAGCCTGGCGGGTTACAATCCAAGGGTCACAAAGAGTTGGACATGACCGAACAAGTAACACTTAAAATTATAGTTATGAGAGCTGGGATCCTATCTTACTTTAGGAGACTGTAGTCTCAGCTGTAAGTAATTATACATGTTACTCTGTATAAGTCACTTTCTCCTCTGGGGCTAAAGCTTTAAAATCTATAAAATGAGAGTTTGTACTAGGTATATTAGATGTCTTTCCAGTTGTTACAGTTTACTTGTGTATATGTTGATGCAAGTCTAGCACAGTGCCTCAGACATGGTGGGTGCTCAATACATAATTATTTAATAAAATTACCAGTGATAAAGAGTTGTAAGTTTTTCTTTTGCCATAACTCTTCAACATGTTGTTTTCTACTAAAAACTTTTCTCTTAACAAAGAAGAAAGCCTGCAATTGTATATTTAGTACAAGTATGCACTAAATGTGAGAATTCACTACTCTGAGGTACAAAGAAAATGGGAATATTCTTATTCCTGGAGATAAAAAATGAGGGCTAAGGAGATGGAAGCAATGTAAGTGTCCAAGATAGATGGACGGATAAAGAAGATGTGGTATGCATATACAATGGACTACTGCTCGGTCATAAAAAAGAACACTCTATTGCCATATGCAGCAACGTAGACAGACTGGGAGGGTGTTATGCTAAGTGAAATAAGTCAGATGGAAAAAGGCAAATATTGTATAATAACACTTATATGTGGAACCCAGAAAACACAACAAACTAGTAAATACAAGAGAAAAGAAGCAAATTCACAGATACAGAGAACAAACTATGGTTACCAGTGGGATGAGGGGCTAGATAGGGCTGGGGGACTGGGAGGCACAAACTAACGTAAGACAGGCTACAAGGATGTAGTACAATACAGGGAATATAGCCAATATTTTGTAATAACTGTGAATGGAGTGTAACCATTAAAAATGGTATAAAAATTAAAAAAAATTAAAATGAGGTCTACGTTGTAGAGATATATCCTCCCCCCTCCCACCGCTTCCCCTTTTGCATCTGTCTCCTCCTCCTCCTTGTTCTTTTGGGCAAAAGTCCATGAATCAATTCAGCTCATAAGAAGCCAAATATTGTAGCTCACAAGTAAACTACAAGTCAACCAAAGAGCTCATCACTGAGTGATTCTATGGCTTTCAACAGAGCAAGTACAAAAACAAAGCACAGATAAGAGCTGACTGGTACACAGAGAGCTCACTGTTCCTGCAGCTTCCCACCTTCACTCCTGTCTTCTCAGCCACCGGCCTCAGCAGATTTCATGGCTTCATTCTCACTATGGTGCTTTCTAAGCTGGAATGTGTGAATTGAAAGAAAAAAGGGCTGTGTGGACTGCTATAACTATTGGCTGTTGAATTTATGATGCTATTTTGGAAACTGACTGTCCTGCACAGCTCTAGGCAAAGATAAATTCAAATCAATACAAACAGATTTGCCAAAAGATGGTTCAATTTTCATGATGAGACATTTCATCACCCACAGTATCTAATCATTTTTCATTCCAAAACTGTAAAAAATGATCTGAAGACATCTGAAATTATTCTTTAGTCTGTGCTATGTTTTTAATTGGACTTGGTTTGTTCCATAATTTTTGAAAACAGAATTTTTTTCTTGAATCGAAAGAAGAAAGAAAATATTAGTCACTCAGTCATGTCTGACTCTGTGACCCCATGGACTGTATCCTGCCAGGCTCCTCTCCCATGGGATTTCCCAGGCAAGAATACTGAAGTGGGTTGCCATTTCCTTCTCCAGGGGATCTTTTCCCCCAGGGATCAAACCTGGGTCTCCTGAATTCCAGGCAGATTCCTTACTATCTGAGCCTCCAGGGAAGGCTCTCTTTAATCAAAGCAGATGTTTTAATTTGAGACCATAATAGTACAGATAAAAATGCGGACACTAAAACATTTAGAAAGTTCTCTGTAGGTGGAACTAATTGAGGAGTATGAAATAACTGTTAACAATCAAAATGTTCACTGAATTTTACCTTCTCTCTTGTGAAAGTTAATATAAAATGAATACAAAAATAGCATTGGTCTTTATTGGTTTCTCACAACAACCCTTTGATGTGTGGGTATTATTATTTCTGTTTCACAGATGAAAAAGTATTTAGTCCACTTGACACAGTTGCCCAACACTACTGGACACTCTTCCTCTCTTCTTTTTGTTTCATTCATTTTAAGGACATTGGGAGAATTTAAACAGGGAGTAATATGACCTGCTTAATATTTTAAAAGATCACTCTTGCGGTTAAGTGAAGAATAGATTGGTAGGTCAAGGGTGGAGGTAATCCAGCAAAAACCACTGCAGCAAAACAGATGAAACACGGGGATGGTTTGTTATAATATGAACAGAGGTCAGATGTTATATTAAAGTGATATTTTATTTTTTTACTACTTTAAAATTTTTATACAACTTTAAAGGTTGTGTAATTTCCATTATCGTTATTACAAAATATTAGCTATATTCCTGTGTTGTACAATTCATCCTTGAGCCAGTCTTAGACCCAATAGTTTGTGTCTTTTAATTTCCCACCCCTAAATTACCTCTTACCCCATCCCCACTGATAACCCCTAGTTTGCTCTCTATGAGTCTGCTTCTTTTATGTTATATTCACTTCAGCACAGAGAAAGTACTTTGGTGGATTTAAGAATTGATCCCAAGTATCTAGCACTCCATCTTGAATCTCTTAGATGGTAAGCAGAAAACATGGCTTTAAATGGAGCTCTGTGACCTGTTTTGTTGACTCATAACTACTACTTGCATATATTAGCACATTTAATTCTAAGTAAAATCCATCAGTAGGCTAACTGTGGTTAACCAAAAAATTCTTAGTGGTGGGATTTGTTTTTATTAATTCCATTTAGTCCATAAATTATTCATATGGACTTTGGTTTCTTTGTTTCCTCTTTAATACAAAGAATGTTACCTAAAGAGTTCAGTTCAGTTCAGTTGTTCAGTCGTGTCTGACTCTTTGCGACCCCATGAACCGCAGCATGCCAGGCCTCCCTATCCATCACCAACTCCCAGAGTTTACCCAAACTCATGTCCATTGAGTCAGTGATGCCATCTAACCATCTCATCCTCTGTCGTCCCCTTCTCCTCCTGCCTTCAAACTTTCCCAACATCAGGGTCTTTGCAAATGAGTCAGGTCTTCACATCAGGTGGCCAAAATATTGGGAGTTTCAGCTTCACCATCAGTCCTTCCAATGAACACCCAGAACTGCTTTCCTTTAGAAAGGACTGGTTGGATTTCCTTGCAGTCCAAGGGACTCTCAAGAGTCTTCTTCAACACCACAGTTCAAAAGCATCAATTCTTTGGTGCTCAGCTTTCTTTATAGTCCAACTCTCACAGGTTTCCTTTTGGGAAACAGACACTGCAGCTGTAGTTTTGCTGTGGATTTGCTATAACTATCTCTATAACAGTGGGCCTGGACGACATAACGTTCCTCCCAACCTGAGATGTGGCCTGTCCTGTCTTGGGCAGGATGGGGTCTGTCTCACTTAACAGGCTCTGGCCCATCCATTGTCAACATTCCCAACCCTCCATAAATAGGAGGCACTTGGTGAAATTGAATTTCCTCTCTGGACATAGGGTGTCAAAGGGTGATGCATAGGGTGTCAAGTTTTATGTTTTATTAACTAACAACCATAGAGTGCTTATTGACAACTTAGCATTAATATATGCCAGAGACTATCTATCTAAGTACTTTAGATTGTACAATTGAATATTCACAATTAACCTGTGACAAAGGAAAAATTATTATTTCTATTTTCAAGTGTTAAAACTAAGGCTCAGAAAAGTAAAAAACTTCCTGGGTTTACACAACAGTAAGAGTCAGATTCAGAATTCACACCGAGGCCTCTCTGACACCAGAGTTCATCTGCATTTATACTTCAGAGTTGAGAGTCTTAGTCTGAGGATGTCCCAGGCAAGAATGCTGGAGTGGGTAGCCATTTCCTTCTCTAGGGGATCTTCTTGACTCAGGAATTGAACCCATGTCTCCTGCATTGGCAGGCGGATTCTTCACCACTGAGCCACCAGGGAAGGCCTAAGCACCAGGAGCAATGCCCAGAAGATGTTGACTTTCAGGGGAGTCTGTGTATCCACAGTTACATACACGCCTATATGGTTATGTGCTGCTGCTGCTGCTAAGTCACTTCAGTCCTGTCCGACTCTGTGCGACCCCATAGACAGCAGCCCACTAGGCTCCTCTGTCCCTGGGATTCTCCAGGCAAGAATACTGGAGTGGGTTGCCATTTCCTTCTCCAATGCATGAAAGTGAAAAGTGAAAGTGAAGTCGCTCAGTCGTGTCAGACTCTTAGCGACCCCGTGGACTGCAGCCTACCAGGCTCCTCCATCCATGGGATTTTCCAGGCAAGAGTACTGGAGTGGGATGCCATTGCCTTCTCTGATATGTGCAGATACGCATTTTTCTGGGGAGAGGGTTGCTTTTACTAGAGTCTCACAGAAATGGTAAAAGTCTCAGAAGCATGCATCTAAGAGGTTTTGTGCCTAGCATAAGTTGTTCTTTTTTTTAGGCTGTGTCATGCATCATGTGTGATCTTAGTTTCCTGACCAGGGATCGAACCTGTACTCACTGCAGTGGAAGCGCAGAGTGTTAATCTCTGGACCACCAGGAAGTTACCAGGGTAAGTTGAAGAAAACACTGTTGTCTGTAACCAAGAATGGCTTGGCTTTTTATTTTTTTTTAAATGCATTTTTTGGTTTACATTTCACTAACTGTGTGTTTCATTAACTTGACGGGACACTTTTCATCTGAAATCTCTGCTTTCCTACTCGATTGTTTCTAAATGATGGTTATTCAAAGCTAGAGCAGAAAATGAGCCATCCCAGAATGCGTTTGATATTTACTCCACTGCCTGAGCTATGAAAGGAGGCACAGAGCAGTAGTGGCTGGAATAAATCCTCCTCTGTTGGGAATTAACAAACGACGCCCGCATAATGTGGTCTCTGTGTTGAGAGAAAGTAAGGGGTTGACGAATATCAACCCCCAGGTATTTTGATTCTCCGGTAAGTTTGATGTTCACATGTTCTGCACCACATAAAAGCTTATTTCCCCCCACCATGTACTTGAAAAATAAGTTTTCAAAGAAATTAGCATCCTTCTGGACATTAATTTGGATTCTGAGGCCTTCCCAGGTGGCTCTGTGGTAAAGAATCTGCCTGCCAGTGCAGAAGACATGGGTTTGATCCCTAGGTCAGGAAGATCCCCTGGAGAAGGAAATGGCAAGCCACTCCAGTATTCTTGCCTGGGAAATCCCACGGACAGAGGAGCCTGGCAGGCTACAGTTAACGGGGTCGCAAAAGAGCTGGACATGACTTAACAACTAAACAACAAACACTGCTTATGTATATATTCCCTGTTGTAATCTTAGTGGGAAAGTTGCTTCAATTCCAAATGCAGAGTATTTTCAGTAAGGAAATGTGTCTCTTTTACGTGTATTCCTTGCTTTTTTCTCTTTTGCTTAATAAGAATTTTTGAGAAGATAAACTTCTGATTTGGTTTAAATTTTCTGTGTTATGAGTAGATTCTTCCGTGGGGATGGTGAATCTTTGGGTCACTTTCTTCAGAGGCTGTGCAACAATATTAACAATAATTCCAGGCATTGCTCTAAGCAATTACATGTTACGTATGTCATCCTCACAAAGATGCTATGGAGTAGATGAATGATTACCCCAATGACTGCTTCACATTTTACAGGTGAAGTCAACTTGTCTAAGGTCAAGAACAGAAAGAGGCAGAAATGGAATCCCAACCCAAGAGCCAGTGCTGTCGACGGCTATGCTATCGTGCAATGGCAGTGGCACAGCTGCTAGATTTCTATCTGGCTGCTGTGGTTTAGTCGCTCAGTCATGTCTGACTCTCCACGACCCCATGGACTGCAGCCCGCCAGGATCCTCTGTCCATGGGATTTCCCAGGCAACAATACTGGAGTGGCTTGCCATTCCCTTCTCTAAGGGATCTTCCGGACCCAGGGATCAAACTCTCGTCTCCTGCATTGGCAGGTGGATTCTTTCCCAACGAGCCACCTGGGAAGCCCTAGGTTATTCCCAAAGATGATACTTGGCCACCTTGGAGAACCAAACATTCCAGGCTTACAATATAAATTCACCCATTTTAGCCAAGTGACTCCTAAAAATTGTTCAGATATAACAGGGGAACTTTTGCCTTTTTAAATGTTTGCTCTATAATCATAAATGTAAATATGGTGAGCTCAAATCAGGAAAATTATTTCTCACCTGGGGACACTTACAGCATTGTTTTTTATTCTGACTTAGTATAAGAGAACTCCCTGAAGTTTGGATATCAAATTAGATCACAAGTTAGGATTTAACTCTTTGCTTTTATCTCTTTGTCATTGGTTTTCTTTCCCTGTGACCCTTCACCTAGCAGAGGAAGATTTTCTCCAATTGCTCAAATTCCTTTTGATTTCATTAAAAATTCATTCACTGAGTAATTCCTTACTGAGTGCCAAGAGAAGGCAGAAGGTGACTTTTGCATTAGTTGTACATTAGTTTTTACAGGAAAGAAAGCAAAATCTAGTGAACGTTTATGCTGTTAATAGCTATTTTACAATTCCTGGTTAGTACTACCTACAGGAAACCTTCAGCATTAAGCATAATATCTGGTATACGGAATGCTCTTGGTAATTGTGACTATGATTGGAATGAAAAAAGAGTAAAAGAGGGAAGGTTAGCAGACAGGTTTAGAGAGACAGGTAGATATCATGCAGATATTAATTTCTTCAATTATAAAATTATATTTTATAATAAAATCATAAATTACATTAATTTATATTGCAAGTAGAAAATTATCTATAGCCTTCATGTATTCATTCATCAATTTATCACTTATTCATCCAATAGGAATTTATTGAACACTTCTTAGGTACACAGCACTGTTGATGACCTTTGGAGGAAATAAAGATGAACTAAACACAAGCTCTGCTATTAACTTGAAAGCAATCTAGTAAAAGAAATCATATTTGTGTCCATATACATCTAATACTGGAGAAGGAAATGGCAACCCACTCCAGTATTCTTGCCTAGAGAATTCCATGGACAGAGGAGCCTGGCAGGCTATAGTCCATAGGGTCACAAAGAGTTGGACACAGCTGAAGCAACTTAGCACCCATGTATGCACATCAAATATAAGATGATATATGCTAAAAGAGAGGTATAAATAAATGCTAGAGAAACAGAAAGGTAAGGAAAACTTCATCTCCAGCTGGGTAACCCTCATGAAGTAGGTTACATGTAAACCAGTGGTGAGAGCTGACTAGTGCTGGGAAGTATGGAGATGAGGAAGATGGTATTTCTTTTAAGAGATATAAGTACCTGTTATATCTGAACAATTTTAGGAGGCACTTGGCTAAATGGATGAATTTACAC
Organism: Bos grunniens; assembly: GCF_055505025.1. Lineage (NCBI taxonomy): Eukaryota > Metazoa > Chordata > Mammalia > Artiodactyla > Bovidae > Bos > Bos grunniens. The sequence goes on along the minus strand of NC_141181.1, from coordinate 17,166,346 downwards.
TGTAAGCCTGGAATGGTTGGTTCTCTAAGATGGCCAAGCATTGTCTACAGGAAGATGGCTTTTATTTTAGGAGAACCTACCTGACTAACCATCATCAGAGCGAATGTCAAGGCATGCGGATGGTTTGATTCAGCTGTAGCTTAGGATATGGAGAACCATAGCAAAGTACCAGATCAAGCCCATAGACACTCTGCCCTCTTCCTTCCCTCTGTGCTTTCCTGTTCCATAGGGAGCCAGAAGACTGGGAACTACATTTCCCAGCTTCCTTTGGCAGTTGGCTTTCCTTAGGTCCTGCCAAGGAGATTGGAAGGTGGGAGGAGGCCCTTGCGCTTCTAGTTCAGGCTGGTCCCTGTGGGCTCCAGAAGTGTTGGCCGTGCCTTCAACAGAATCAGAGAGCGAAGGATCCTGACCGCCTACTCAGAGCTGGTGGTCTCCCCAGCAGAAGCCAGACGGTTCTGGCAACACCAGCATAGTGGAAGTGTGCTCAGGATCTCGGGATATCTCTCTCCTCCAGTCTTCCAAACTGGTTTTGTTTTTCATAAATCTACTTTAATGAAGCATGATTTTGATGAGTTTTGATGGATGTGATGGATGTAAATATTCGATTTCTATTTCCCCCAGAGTTTTGTCTTCTCTCTTTATGGTCATTTCCTCCCTCTGTCCCTGGTCTCAGCTTATATCTGATCTGCTTTTTTTTTAATTTAAATTTATTTATTTTAATTGGAGGCTAATTACTTTACAATATTGTATTGGTTTTGCCATACATTAACATGAATCTGCCATGGGTGTACACGTGCTCCCCATACTGAACCCCTCTTCCACCTCCCTCCCAGTACCATCCCTCTGGGTCATCCCAGTGCACCAGCCCTGAGCACCCTGTATCCTGCATCGAACCCGGACTGGCGATTAGTTTCTTATATGATATTATACATGTTTCAATGCGTTTCTCCCAAATCATCCCACCCTCTCCCTCTCCCACAGAGTCCAAAAGACTGTTCTATACATCTGTGTCTCTTTTGCTGTCTCGCATATAGGGTTATCATTACCATCTTTCTAAATTCCATATGGATGCGTTAGTATACTGTATTGGTGTTTTTCTTTCTGGCTTACTTCACTCTGTATAATAGGTTCCAGTTTCATCCACCTCATTAGAACTGATTCAAATGTATTCTTTTTAATGGCTGAGTAATACTCCATTGTGTATATGTACTGATATGCTTTCTTTTTTATAACTCTTTTTCAGGGTTTGTCAACACTGGCACAACTGATACTTGGGGCTGGAGAATTCTTTGTTGTCATGGGAATGTGCTGGGAATTGCAGGACATTTTACAGCATTCTTGGTCTCTACCCATTGATGCCATTAGCACCACCCCCTCCCCAGTTATGACAATCAAAAACTCTCCAGTCATTGGCAAATGCTCTCTGAGAGACAAAATCACCCCTAGTGGGTAACCATGGCTTGAGATAAATGTATATTTTCTGTAATTTTACATACCTGCAATTTTATAGTATGCACTCTTGTGTCTGGTTTCTTTCACTTATTATACTCATTGTGAAATCCACTAATGATGTCACATATATCAATAGTTCACACGTTTTTATTGCTGAATAGCAATTCACTGTATGGATATATCACATTTTGCTTATCCATTCATAAACTGACGAACCTTTGAATTATTTCCAGTTGTTTGGCTACTGTAAACAAAGCTTCTCTGAACATTTATGTGCAAGTCTTTTTGAGGGCATGCATTTTCATTTCTCTTGAGTAAACACCCAGAAGCACATTGCTGGGTCCATCTGGTGGGTCTACGTAACTACATGAGAAACTGCCAAGCTTTTGTGTGTGTGGCAAAAAATCACAGTGCATTAAATTCACTCTCAAAACAACTTCCAAGTATACAGTACAATACTGTTGGCTACATGCACATTGTCGTACAACAGATGTCCAGGACACCACCATCCTGCATGATTCTTGCAAGATAAGGGTCCAACTTCTTTCTTTTGCTCATGCATTTCCAGTTTTCTCAGCACCATTTGTTGAGAAGATTATCCTTCCCCACTGTGTAGTCTTGGCATCCTCGTCACAGATAATTTGACCATATATGTGAGGGTATATTTTCGGGTTTTTTCTTTGCTTTCCTTGGCCCATATGTTTTTATGCCAGTTCTACACTGTTTTGATTATGGTAGCTTTGTAAGATACTTTGAAATCAGGAAGTGTGAGCCCTCTAGCTTTGTTCTCAGAGAATCATTTTGGCTGTTCAGGGTCTTTTGAGATTCCATATAAATTTAAGGATTTTTTTTAACTTCTGCAAAACACGACATTGGGATTTTGATAGAGGTTGCATTGAATCCACAGATTGCTCTGCCTAGTATGAACAGTTCAACAATATTAAGTCTCCCAATCCACAAATAGGGGATGGCTTTCTATTTATTTGCATCTTTTATATTTTTTCAGCAATGTTTTCCAGTTTTTAGTGTACAAGTCTTTCATCTCCTTAGTTAAGTTTACTCCTAAATACTGTATTCTTTTTGATGCTACTGTATGAGATTGTTTCCTTAATTTTCTTTTCAGGTTGTTCATCCTTAGTGTATGGAAAAGCAACTGGTTTCTGTGTGTTTTGTCAAATGCTTTTTATGAATCAATTGAGATGACCTTGTTATTTTTATCCTTTGTTCTACTAAATTGGTGCATCACGTGCAGAGATCTATAACACATTTCAAGTTAATTTTGTGTATGGTGGAAGATAAAGGCTGGCGTTCAGTTTCTCCTGACACTTTTGTAATCAATTTCTTGTATTGCATTCCCCTATTTTGAAATACCTAGAGCATTTTCCACTTTCCTGACTGGTCTCACTGAATACAGCAAAGGGGTTGGAAAGATAGGCTGTGCTAAAACTGAAGAGTGATTTGAATGCCAGGCTGAAGTGTCATGACATTAACATGCCTGGATTATATCATGTTTGTGCATAAAAGTACTTGCTTAAATTGGTGAAAATAAACAACCTCAGTTTCCTTATCAGTGAAATAGTGACAGTAATATTTTTGTAGTCTATAACAAGATCTGGTCTCTGTGTGTATGTATGTGTGTGTGTGTGTGTGTAAACACACTGACATAGGGCTTCACTTCACAGTGTCTGGCACATGTTGTGCCAGATAAGAGGCAGCTATTATTGTATTTAGTACATGTACTAAGAACCTGCTTTATTCCTGTCCCATTAAGCCTCTTGGCTTCCTTCTTTGTCTATCAAGATCCTGATGGACAAAGGGTGCCCTTTCTTTCTCTGGCCACTACCCCACTGTTTCTGTAATGCTCTATTTCTTCAGTGTGATCAGATGTAGGTTAATGCATCAACATTTCATAAAGAGCTCATTTGCCATGTGACAGCCTTATCCCTCTTGCTGGTACAAGTGTCGCTCTGTTACAAGACAGTCCAACATAAGAGCCAGAAGAAACTAGAGAACAGGCTCTGATGGAAATACAAGATCTAGTTTAAAGGTCAAGCTGCAGAACACAGCAAAGTAGGGGATCCTTCACATCTCTCTAGAAGGGGCTGGGGAGGGGAGGACAGACACAGGAGCACAGTTTCTGACACGTATTTTTAAAGAATGAAGCAATTTAAATAGTGAAACTGTTGAGATCAAGTCCTCAAAAAAAGCTTAATCAAATTATAGGCAGATAAATAGCCAAGTTTCCCTGATGGCTTAGATGGTAAAAAATCTGTCTGCAATGCAGGAGACCTGGGTTTGATCCCTGGGTCAGGAAGATCCCCTGGAGAAGACAATAGCTACCCACTCCAGGGTTCTTGCCTGAAGAATTCCATGGACAGAGGAGCCTGATGGGCTTTTTCCCAAACAGCTCAGCATTAAACTAGAGATGCAACACTGCCATGAGCACACTGGAGTCTCCCTAACAGGCATCATTTTACAGCAACCTGTTTTACTATCACAATTGATTTAAGGTTTTTTTTTTTAAATAATTATTAATTTGGCTACAGTGGGTCTTAGCTGTGGTACGCAGCATCTAGTTCCCTGACCATGGATTGAACTCAGGCCCCTTGCATTGGGAGTATGGAGTCTTAGTCTCTGGATCACCAGGAAGTCCCCTTGATTTAAGGTTTTTAATATAGTTGTTGTTTCTGACCTTTCTGACCACACACTTCTCTATAAAACACATGGAGAAGCCTGTTTAGAAAATGTCAAGACTGCAAGTCATTTGTTTAGAAGAACTCAGACTGCCTCCTCCTCCTCCTCCGGTAAATACTACATAATTCACCTTCGGCTGGTTTGAGAACAGGTCACAACCTGGTGTTTGGGGGCAGGAGGGGTGGGCTCAAAGTGGTGACAATACTAAGCCCTCAAGAACTGATAGACACACTGTTAGAAAAAGGGGCCTGATGTTTTGACCCAGAGCCTGAGTTAGTATTGCAGCAATAAATGACTGAGATTCACCTAGTTGGATGTGTTTACACACCTTCCTGGAAAACCTAATGGATTCTATCTTCACCTTCTTGCAAGAGCAGTGGGCCAGTCATGCATAAAATCTGATCACAACCAAACCCATTCCTCTGGCTCACAGGATGCAATTTCTAGCTCTTTGTATCTAGAACAAAACCCAGACTTTTAATCAATATTTGGCCATGCATGGGAATCCCTTGGCATGAGTTTAGGGTGAGAATAAAGGTGATACAAATGAGGAAAGCTGTTCAACAAGGACAAGGAAAAGGGCAGAGGGCATACGGGGAACATTAAGCTGACCAGACATTCATATGGCAGGGGACAACAAAGCGGGGGAGCGTGGGTGGGTAACGGCACTGTTAGGAAATAGCTGGGAAACGGCTGAACCTGGGACTTGAACTCAGCTCTTCAGTTCCTGTTCTGAAGGTGTTCATGGTGCTCCATGACACCCTAGGGTTCTGCAGGGAGGGAACTGGGGAGACCGAACAGCAGAGGAAGATGGTGGTGATGACCACAAAGGTGACGACAGCAACTAGGTCAAGGACAGCTGAGGCAGGTCCCCCCAAACCCATCACTCCCTGCTCCTCCCCTAGTATTCAGTGTAGCAATATTCAGAGGCAGACGACTAATTAACACTGAAATGAATCTTTACTGAAATCACTTCATTAATCTGATCTTCATTGCCTTTGCTCATCTGATCTTTATTTCCTGGGAAGCCAAAACAAATCTGGTAGTTACAGTTCACTTCACCAAAATGCCTCTTTTTAAGATGATCCAATGAGGGAGGGGAAAGGGCCTAAACTTCACTAGACTCTGTGCTGGGCACTTTTCACTTATTTGCTTGAAAAACCAAAGATTTTAAACTTCCATGTTTACTGCATCTGAATTGTACACCCATATTGAATTATACATATGAAAGGGTTTGGCTACTAAAAACCCAAGTAAAAAGAAGGGTGTGGCTAAGTTCAGCCTTCCCCACAATGGCATTTGCATCCTAACGTGGTCTCTCACAGGTGGAGTAGAAGCTCTGGATGACTCTGCTCCTGGTCCCCACTGATTCCTTCCCATCAGGGAGGGGTGTGGTCAGAGGTTGGAGGGTACCGTTGCCCACTGCAATCCCCCTTTTTTCTGAAGAACACCTGTAACCCACAACATGCCTGATACCTGATAAACAGCATTGCCATATGTCACTGTTTAAATAAATACTCCACCCATGGATGATTTTCTCTTACCTAGAGCAGACTGTTCGCTCTAAGAGGGCTGGAGCTTATTTTGCATAGCCACTACCAAACCTCTATCTCCTACACTATCCAAATAAAAGAAACACAATGGTTATCAACTAAATGAACTGAAAAAATGAGTGGGAAGATCTGAAGAAATCATATTAGTTTTTTAAAGGCTAAAAACATTGGGGAGGGAGATTCCTATTCTTCTGATTTAATTGTGAAGTTGAATACATTACACCAAGGCATCAGGCGAGCCCATAGAATAGGCTAAGGAAAACTCGAGATTAACATACACATACTACTATATATAAATGAGATAACAAGGACCTACTGTATAGCACAGGGAACTCTACTCAATATTCTGTAATAACCTATATTGGAAAAAATCTGAAAAAGAATAAATATATGTATGTACATATTAAGTCACTTCAGTTGCGTCTCTTTACAATCCTATGGACTGTAGCCTGCCAGGCTCCTCTGTCCATGGGATTTTCCAGTCAAGAATACTGGAGTGGGTTTCCATGGCTTCCTCTGGGAGATCTTCCCAACCCAGGGATGGAACCCTTGTCTCTTACATCTGTTGCATTGGCAGGTAGGTTTTTTTTACCACTAGCGCTACCTGGAAAGCCTCAATATACATAACTGAATCACTTTGCTGTACACCTGAAACTAACACACCATTGTAAACAAACTATACTCCAATAAAATTTAAAAAAATAAAAATACAAAAAATACAAAAAACCCCAGATCTACACCTCACAGTAAGTGGCTTATTTGTATGTATGAGCCAGGAATTTTACTTTTGCTCTTTCGAAGTCCTGCACCTTAGTAGGTATCTTCTATCTTCTATTTCTGGCTTCTTATTTCTCTTTAATGGTTTCAGAATTATTCTCAGCACCTCCTTGAGAAAAGGGGCCCCCTGTTTGGAATTCTGTCCCTGGAATAGGTGTGGGTGTGGCCAAGCCAGGTGGGGGTGTGACCAAGTCAGTAGCTTGTTAAGCTTGAAAATGTGAATTGGAAAGGTACCACTTATAGTTGGATGACCGTGACTGGGGAAACATATCAACGATAAACACAGAATTGAAAATGACTATAAACCCAGCAATGTTTCACTAGAAGGATGAAAAAATCTGAGGCAGAAGTATTCCAGCCTAATATTCTTGAATATGTGTTTGTAGGCCAAGTGCCTTGAACAAGCCTGATGGGAGTTTCTGGAATTTAACGTGGGGGTTAAGGTCTTAGTGTTTTCTGCACCAGCCCAAGAGTGATCATTCCTCCTTCTCTTTTGTAAACTAACGAAAGCTATACAAATCCCTTATGTAGACAAAGCCTTTAGCAGATCTGGCAAATGATACCTATTTTTTAAAAAGAGCACTTGGCAAAGTAACTTCTACTTTGTACACATCTGTTTTACATCTGTTAGAATCTAAATTTTTTAGAGAAGGGGCAATTTTATCCAAGCTCAAAATAGGCATTAATAAATACTATTCTAAATCACTACCATCGTTGGCAAATGGTTTCATTTAATTAATAAAACAGACTTTGAGATTAACCTCTGGTGAGGTCTTCGAGATATTTTAAGAATATTTTACAATGTCTTTTCTCCCTAGTTATTCTTAATATTTGCGATTTTGGATAATTGAAAGTCATTCCAACATATGGCCCATGTAGAGTCTGAATTTTTAAGAAATGAATCATGCTTCTGCTTTTTGGAATGATTATTGATGTTTATAGTATATGTCCAGTCCCTCTCTCTCTCTCTCTTTTTTTTTACTCCATGGTTGATTTACAAATTTTGTCTGGGACAGTGCTCCTGCCTAACTTTGGTTGCTCCATACTGTGTTTATCATTTTGCCAATGTTTTCCAGTAGCACACGACCAGTGAACATTTTGAACTTGCATTTTCAAAGAATATGCAGCCAGATAACAAATAGGAGGTGCTATATTGCTAGAGAGATCTTACCATGTTCATTTCAATGTCCATTTTTTTTTCTGTGCTTTTCCTCCTTGAAAATATTTTATATTTCTTTGTCATAGAAGACCAGCTGCCTGAGACTATTTGTAAAGTCTCCTGCAATGTAGGATGCTTTATCAATAATGGTAAATATGGTGTTAAAAATTAGTAAATCCACAAATAACATGCAACATACTCGTCTGATGCTAAGTCTCCATGGATACCACGGAAGCATCTTCAATTCCAGGGATGTCCCAGGGAGAGCAGATTACCTCTGGGATCTGCAAGCCCTGGGATCTGGCAAAAGCAGTGAGGGTCCTTGAGAACTTTATCTTTGCTGGTTCTGTTTCTGAACCTACTAGGCTGCCTTCAATTTTCCTCCATTCTCTCTAAGGAAAATAAAACTCATGGAGAGAGACCAGGAGGTGTGAACAGAGTGAGAGCTGGTTGAGATTTCTGAGACTCCTTGAACATTCTCCCTCAAAAAGTTGACTGTAATTCCAGTATGGGGGCAAATACATTTTTCCTTTTTATGGCTGCAATTTTAGAGACGGGGTGTTTCTAGGAGGAAGGATACACATGTAAGCACCGAGAGAACCCTGGAGGTAGAAGATGGACAGATGATGAGCACAGACATGCATCACCATAAAAGCAAGTCCCATCAAACTGTCTTGGAGGATAAAAACTCTAAGAAATGAGCTATATACATTATGAGGATTAAGCCATGATTCTATATATCCCATAACTGCCACTGTCATCAAGACAGAAAAATAAAAGCAAAGAAAGACAGTTCCTACCATTATTACCTCTTTCCAAGTGCTGTGTGTGTGTGTGTGTGTGTGCTGTCGCTCAGTCGTGTCTGACTCTTGGCAACCCCATGGACTGTAGCCTGCCAGGCTCCTTGGTCCATGGGATTTTCCAGGCAAGAATACTGGAGTGGGGTGCCATCGCCTTCTCCGTCCAAGCGTTAAGTTCCTCAAATATATTTTCAACACTATATCTTTGGTAGAAATTAATGCTGTGCAACCACTACCAACTAATTAGCACAATTTTGCAGGTCTGAGCTGCCAAGAACCTAAAGGAACTATAAGATGTAACGTTGTTGCCTTATCCTTTTCTATTTAGCAGTTAATTTGATGACACTAAAGACCTCTTTTCTCAGCAAAATTACATATTTGAGAAAAATCAACTGCAATTCTTTCCAAACTCATCTTTTGCTCTGTTGGATCAAGGACTTGCTTTAGTATCTCAGATTGTTACAGGCTGCTTCTCTACAGAAAACAATTCCTTTTACCCTAGGTGATTCTGGAGTTACTGGTTCTGCTCACAATGTAATTGAATGCCTGCATCAGCACATAGGTTATACATCAGGTGTGCAGTGTTTCATGAGCAAAGGAGCAATTATAACAATAAAAAGACAGTGTCCTCTGCCCCATATAGCAATGTTGGCTGCCAGGATTAAGCCTCCATCAAGATCATAATCAAGGCAGGCTGAATAAAAATGTACTTGTATTTTCCATGGAGTTTCCTTTGGCATTGGGATCAGTATCACAGGGACCAGTGATGGTCTTCATCACAGGCATGGATAGATGGGGAGGGGGGTGTCTATGAAGAAGGATCCACCCAAGGACCAATCACACAAAACCACACTATTGTGGTCCGTCGGAAAATTTACAAAGCTGAGTCAACAAAGAAGGAGGTAACCTTAGTTGGGTTGAAGAGAATGTTCTAACTCCAGTGCCCCTGAATGCAATTACTATGGGAATAGATACAGACCACATTTAAATGGGCCTTAAGGATAAGATGGGCTTCCCTGATGGCTCAGCAGGTAAAGAATATGCCTGCAATGCAGGAGATGCAGAAGACCTGAGTTCGATCCTTGGGTTGGTAAGATACCCTGGAGAAGGCAACCTACTCCAGCCACTGTTGCCGGGAAAATCCCTGGACAGAGGCGTGCAGCAGGCTGCTGTTCGTACGGTCGAAAACAGTCGGACCCAACTTAGCGACCGAGCAGCACACAAGGATAACGCTATGAATGTGAGTCATCCAGGTTCTGTCCTCCTTGGGCGCGCATTCTGGGGTAGAGGCATACATTTCCAAACTCTGGTTTTAGAAAGAATCACATGGGAAGTTTGGTAAGAATGACCGTTCTCAGCTCATCCATGGAAATTGTGATTTAGCAGATCTGGAGCGGAAGCTGGGGTCTGCACTGTAATTATAGCCTAGGCAGGTATTCAGACCACACTTGAGAAGCTCCAGTGTGAGACGAGACCCTGGGGTGTGGAGAAGGACAAGAGCTCTCATGCCAGCCTTCCACCTACTCGACGTAGGACTTCTGGTGAGGTTCCCAACTGCTCTCCACTTCAGTATCTTGTATGTAAAGGAGTGACAGCAATTGTGAAGGTTAACTAAAATATGTAAAAACGTTCTCTACAAGATCCTTGGCACATAGTATATGCTTAATAATGTCTGAGTTCCTTCTACCTCTTCTCTGAGAGATAATACGAACATGTTTTTTTTGCTTTTTAACTTTGTATTGGCTTCCCTGGTGGCTCAGATGGTAAGAATCTGCCTGCAATGCAGGAGACAGGGGTTCGATCCCCGGGGTTGGGAAGATCCCCTGGAGAAGGGAAAGGCTACCCAGTTCAGTATTCTGGCCTGGAGAATCCTCATGGATAGAGGAACCTGGAGGACTACAGTCCACGGGGTTGCAAAGAGTCGGACACGACTGAGCGACTAAACACATATTGTATGGGGTACAGCCGACTAACCATGCTGTGATAGCTTCAGGTGGACAGCAAAGGGACTCAGCCATACATATACACGTATCCATTCTCCCCAAACTTCCCTCCCATCCAGGCTGCCACATAACATCAAGCAGAGTTCCATGTGCTATGCAGTAGGCTCTTGCAGAGAACACATTTTGAACACCCTTAATGCACCAAGTGCTTTTCTAACGCATTTTCATTACACTTAATCCCATGAGGTAGATGTTTTTCTTACTCTATTTTACAGGTGAGAAACAAAGATGCAGAAAAGTTAAGCAATTAACCCCCAGTTGCCCAATCAGCAGGTGACAGGGCCAGCCTTGACTTAGCTCTACTGCTGAGAACTTAAATTATCTGCAGAGGTGTCAACTAGGGATGGGAAATGTTAAAACCTCTCCATGCTGTCTCATAAAGGCCCACCCTCTGCTTCCCAGAAGCTTTGCCATCTGGCCATGTCCCCGATGCCTCACCAGCTGAAGGTGACACGCTCAGTGTGGACACAAGCACATACAGCTGTGATCTGGCTGTAAAGTCTATCATAGGGCACAGGTGCTGGGAATCACTGTACCTTAAACTAGGAACTGTCTTACTTGTAGGGCTGTCTTTCCTTTGTTCAGATATTGGAGCCTTTAGATCTATTTATGGTCTTTCCTGATGGCTTAGATGGTAAAGAATCTGCCTGCAATGCAGGTGGCCTGGGTTTGATCCGTGGGTCAGGAAGATCCCCTGGAGAAGGGAATGGCAACCCACTCTAGTATTCTTGCCTGGAGAATCCCATGGACAGAGGAGCCTGGGGGGCTACAGTCCATGGGATTGCAAAGAGTTGGGACATGACTGAGTGACTAACACACAGATCTATTAAAGAAACAAAATCCTAATATAAATTTGGAGAGCTGTTCCCTTTCTAACTAGCTAAACTGGAAGCACAGTTTCACTCCTAGGAGGAGCAAACTGACAGGCATGACCAGAAACCCCAATTACCCCTACTGAGATGTAGTTAGCTACTGGGACGCAAAGTTGTTGATCTTCGGTTGTATTTATGTCCACCTGTATGCCATCTAAACACAGAGACTACGGGTGTGTGTAAACACTGTTTGAGGCACTCCAAAAACTACATATAATATGCAGTTATGAACGTGTGTATACACATGTGATTGTGTGTATAAATAGGTGTTGCTGTGTTCCTGCTATACACATGTGCCTACACGTGAATGCTTCTACATATAACATGTATGCGCCCACACATGTGAGGGCTTATTTATCCTCCTGCATAGATTTTCTTCATCTCCATGACAGGGAAGACATGCCTTTGAATCCATTGTGTTTCTGCTTGGTTTGACTTCCAGATCCATTTTTCTAATTGACAACTTATTTAAATAACAGTTGAGGTATTATGCTGGCATTATTTTTTCTGAAAAAATTCATTCTACTGTTCTCGTTGCACAGCAGGAGTTTAATGCAGCCAATACTTTCTGGTGCTGACAGCTCTGATTAAGGCAGAAATATTTAGATAAATAAGAATGATTGGTTTGACAAAGAAGAAATTCAATGGCACTTGAGTACAAATCTAGTAATCGCTCCTCCCTGCTGGGAACATTAGTTAGCAGTGAGTTTTAACTGTGTAATGGTTGCTTAAGTGACATACACAGTGGCTCTGCATGATTTTACCAGTAGGTATTACTTTAAGGAGACCCAATAGGACAATTCAAAACACTGACTGTCCCTGAGACATCAGTGCATATGGAGGAAGTATTCTGACCCTGAGACAATCCCTACATTTGGGGTTCAGAGGCGTGGTGAACTGCAGAGCACACGCCCTGTCTTGGGGCTGCTGCAACTCAGATCCAGCCAGTTGCCACCATCAGGGAATGAGACCCAGGATTGCTGTTGCTTCCAACATTTTCAGGTTGCCAATTCAGATCGGTACGGAAAGCTTTGCTGTATTTAAATGTTGGCTACTCACTGAACATAGGGCTTCTCAGGAGGCATAAGTGGTAAAGAACCCACCTGCCAACACAGGAGACATAAGAGATGTGCATAGATCCCTGGGTAGGGAAGATCCCCTGGAGGAGGGCATGGCTACCACGCCCGTATTCTTGCCTGGAGAATCCCATGGATGGAGAAGCCTGGTGGGTTACAGTCCATGGGGGTCGCAAAGACCCCCATGAACTGATCATGTTCAGTGAATGCGACTTAGCATGCATGCACTCACTGAACATGATCAGAAATTCTCAGGGCTAAGTCCAGCCCATCTGCAGGCAGGAGGAGTCAGATGGGACTTTGCTTTGCTCCCTCTGCCTAGAACATCTGGGAACCTCTAGAGATCTATTTCCTCATGGTTTGGGATGATGAGCGAACAGCCGGTGATCAGTGGTGGTGGTGGTGTGTGAAGTGCGCATGCATGCATGCCTGTGTGAGCACATGTGTATACCTGTGTGTATATGTCTGTGTGCATGGAACCTGGCTTGATTCTCACCCTGGTGCCCCAGTGTGTGCGCCACCGGAAACCTCTGGAGGAAGAAGGAAGGACAGTTCCCCACCGACCTGGCATCCTAACTTATCCACACCTAATTGATCACCAGCTGTGTCTTGGATAGAGCTGGAGAAAAGAGTTTGGCTCAATCCCTTAACCACAATATATTTTCTTTTCTTCAGAAGTTTCTCAGCAAGTTTTTCCCCCAAAGGGAGGAAGTGCAGTAAGGACCACCCCTGCTGAAGCCAATGAGTTCAAGATACTTCTATATTTTAACAGATCTCCTACTGGACTTTCTCGGTGATGGTGTGGGGCCCAAGTGCTGACAACTTGGAGGCTTATATCAATGGGTACATCCAAATTTTTTGCTCTGAGTCATTCCCTGAGATTTCACTTACAAATGCACAAAGGGCATTGTGTATGTGCGTGTGCTCAGTTGTGTCCGACTTTGGCCCCATGGACTGTAGCCCGCCAGGCTCCTCTGCCCAGGGAATTTTCCAGCAAGAATACTGGAGCGGGTTGCCATTTCCTCCTCCAAAGGATCTTCCCGACCAAGAGATGGAACCTGCGTCTCCTGCGTTGGCAGGTGGATTCTTTACCACTAGTGCCACCTGGGAAGCCCCAAAAGAACATCAAGACTTGGCAAATCTAAAATTTCTAGTTTATCTTTTATTTAAGGCATTGGAATGATTTAGATCTGTTCTATAAAATATGTGACTTAAGAAAATAAAATAAACCAGTATAATTTAAAAAAATAAAACTACTGGTTTATCTACAGATCATTCCTCTGTCAGTCTGTATGCTCAAAACACTGTCTAAGATTAGTGGGAGGGCTGCTGTCTGTTGAACATAACCAAACACAAAGTCATACGTAGAAAGACATAATTATGACTTTCTAGGAATGACACTAATGGGTTGTTGATTGATAGATGGGCTGCCTAGTGATGTTGCTGATAACCTGAGAGGTTTCTCTGTAAATGGTATTATAAGGACAGTCATTATTTTATATGAGATCATGGTAATAAAGATTGCTGTTTATAATTCAGTAGTCCTCAAGTGATCAATTAATGGAAACGATAAATAACTAAAAGAGAGCATGCAGTTCTGGCTCAGGAAGTAAAGTAATTCTGTTAACTGAAGAAGAACAAGGTGATTTTTTTTCCATCTTCACAGGCAACCTAGAGCTATTGGGCCTTGGAATCTATCTGAGAAAGGTGGTTTACAGATATTGGTATCAGGACATTTCTATTGTGTTAATAGGTACCTGCGATGTGTCTGTCCAACGTGTGTCCTCGTGGGGAGGTGATGTGGAGGGTGGGGGGCAGAGGTAATGTTTGTGATTGATTGAGTGCCAGGCACTGAGTCAGCAGCTGTCTATACACTGATTCATTTCATGCTCACAACATACTTGCAGGGTGGATTTTATTTGAACAATTATTTTTTTGGCCAAGCCACTGTAGCAGGTGGGATCTTAGTTCCCTGACCAGGGATCAAACCTGCACCCCCTGCATTGAGAAGTGAAGTCTTAACCACTGGACTTCTAGGAAATTCCCTGGTCAGTTTTAAAGATGAGGAAATTGAGGCCCGGGGAGGTTATTTGTTGACCATAGCTATTTAGTCAGAGGCCAGCCAGTGTTTGGGCCCAGAACTGCCCAGTGCCAAAGATAACTGATTTCTCCAAGTCTATATTACTCTGGGTAGGCTCGTCTCCACCCATCGTTGTTGTTGTTGTTCAGTCGCTAAGTCATATCCGACTCTTTGTGACCCCATGGACTGCACCACGCCAGGCTCTCCTGTCCTTCACTATCTCCTGGAGTTTGCTCAAACTCATGTCCATTGATTCTATGATGCTGTTTAACCATCTCTTCCTCTGTTGCCCACTTCTCCTCCTGCCCTCAGTCTTTCCCAGCATCAGAGTCTTTCCTAAACATCAGCTCTTCACATCAGGTGGCCAAAGTATTGGAGCTTCAGTTTCAGCATCAGTCCTTCCAAAGAATATTCAGGGTTGATTTCCTTTAGGATTGACTGGTTTAATCTCCTTGCAATCACTCATCATGGGTTAATAGGAAGTAGGAAGAGGGGTGTTGATGGTGCAAAACAAAAATGAAGAGCATTTGAGCTACACTGGCCCCTGGGCTCTTGGTTTGAATGACATTCTCAGGGCATTTGCAGAAAGGGAGGCACAGTCAGGCAGGAGAGTCTTTGCCATCACATTTTCTTTTGCCACATTTTCTGCCACTTTGTCTCTCTCCACTGCTTTCAATCCCTTGTTTCTGCTGTGTAGTCCCATATCAATAATGATTAATAGTAAGTCATTAACCCATTTCTACAAGGCATTAATCTCCCTCCTTCCTTGTGATGGGGGACTAGTTTAGCATCTGTGCTCCTGTCACAGGGGTCTAGGGTCCCAGTGTCATCCTAGAGGAACAGGCTATAGGCAGAATCATTTGCTGGTGTCTTGGTCCAGTTTTGAATGTCCTTGGAAGACCACATACCTATTCTTTTCAAACACCAATATGTGTTGCAACATAGACTCTTCCAGTTCAAACTACTGCTATCGTTGCTTTCCTTTAACATTCAACACATCCATTCATTTATCTACTAATGTTATTGAGTCTGTGTGCGTGCTTAGTCCCTTCAGTCATGTCCAACTTTTTGCAACCCCACGGACTGTAGCCCACCAGGCTCCTCTGTCTATGGGACTTTCCCGGCAAGAATCCTGGAGTGGATTGCCATGCCCTCCTCCAGGGGATCTTCCTGACCCAGTGATTGAACCCACGTCTCTTGCATTTCCAGCATTGCAAGCAGATTCTTCACCACTGAGCCACTGGGGAAGCCTGTTATTGAATCTAACCGTAGCCATAACTTGTGCTGGGTTTCAGAACATGATGGTGTAAAGCCAGAGTCCAAGCTCTGCAACCTGCAAGTTCAGTGGGGCAACAGATGATTCCTGAAGAAATAATAACAGAGATAATGGTTTGAAAGGAGATATTCTAGAACGATCATTAGATTCTTCTCAGAGTAACAGAGAAGGCATCTCAGAGAATACAGCAGATTAGACGTGCCTGAAGGATATGCAAGACTTAGCACCTACAGGGAGGAGAGCTGGGGCAGCCAGTCTGGAACCACTTACATATGTTTCCCTATAAAGCTCACCAGCTGGGAGTGGCAAAAAAAATCATGGAGAGCTATGCAGAAGCCAAATGCTTAATGATTTGTTTAGATTAGCCAGCTTGAGATCTTAACCCAGAGGGGATAAACATGTCTTGAAGATTTCTATGGATGATTATTTAGGCAGTGCAGGAATGCAGACAGACTTGGAGGATGGTAAGACTAGAAACAGGGAGAGTGAAACGGCAGCCATGGCAAAAACCAAGGTTAGAGATGCTAAGGTCTCTAATTATAGCCATGAGGAAGAAAACGGGACATGGAGAGAGATCTAAAAGGCACAATGAACATGGTTGGTGATTATTTGACTATGGAAGGCAGTAGAGTGAGAGAAACAGAGATAATCCAAACTTTACTGGCTCGAACACTGGAGAATAATTTCACTGTAAAAACTGAAGTCACTAATTTGTAAAATAAACCTATACACTTAAATCTTGAAAAGATAACACACATGTAGCATACTAAAAGGAAATGCTCTTAAAAATTTGCTACCAAACATATTTTCTGAAGCCAAGGAGGCCAGCCAAGAAGCTGTGATTCTTCACTGTAGTAAAAAGACATTATCAGGGTGGAATGCTAACTCAAAACATGTGTTGAAAAAGTGGATGAATTCTTCAATGGCATGTCAACTGACCCTTTTTTTTCCTTAGTTTTATACTTAATTTTTAAATCAAATTAACTTTTTTCCAATTTTTATTTCATATCAAGAACATAGTTTAACAAGACAAATGTTATTTCATCTTTCAATTATTCTGTGAGAATTTTCACTCTGATATATGTTTTAAAATTATTTTTTAATTTTCAAGATCTCCTTCTCATTCTCAAAAAATTTCCTATCATCTGCTTCTTTTCCATAAATGTAATATTATCCCATATCTCTAGGATACAAATAATAGTTTTTAGAATTTTGTGATATGAATTATTTTGGTTTCCTTGGTGTTTATTTTCATTTGTTACATCTCTCTCTCTCAGATTTCATGACTTTTTGCAATTCTCGAGCCATCCTTGCCCTCCATTCATATTTGCAATGAGGCGCTACGATTAAGTGTGATGGGTGGGACACGCTGACTAGGGAAGGGACTTCAATAAGAGTCCGAGGCAATGACCAGGCAGCTCAGAATGGGAGACACAATCTGGGAGACATAAATGCTCTTTACACAGTATTTCACCTAATTTTCTTTTGAGCATCACTGCATACCACAGTCCTTCTGGGTATCTGGTGCCCTATACCCTGAGCTAGCTGCAAAACTCCTAGCTTCTCACTGGCTTCTCCCTTAGAGGACACTAAGAATTCAACCTTCCCCACTTCACTAAGTGAGTTTCCACTTATTTGTCTTCCAAAATTTGTTGTAATCTTTGCTCTAGCAGGTTTATACCTTTTATGAATGCTTTGGTGGGACTCTGGGGGGTAGCAGAGATAAACCTGTGGGCTCAGTCTGCCATGTACAGCCAGAAATCTTGAGCTGATTCTAGATGATTCATTTACCAAGAAGACCAGTGCTGATGCCTTGATTTAAAAATCATTCTCTGGGACTTCCTTGCTGGCTCAGTGGTAAAGAGTCCATCTGCCAATGCAGGAGACTCGAGTTTGATCCCGGATCTGTGAAGATCCCACAAGCCATGGAGCAGCTAAGCCTGTGTACCACAGCTGCTGAGCCTGTGCTCTAGAGCCTGGGAGCTGCAACTGCTGAGCCTCTGTGCCACAGCTACCGAAGCCTGCATGCCTAGAGCCATGCTCTGCAGCAAGAGAAGATGCTGCAGTGAGGAGTCTGCACATCCCAACTGGAGAGTAGTTCCCGCTAGCCACAATTTGAGAGAAAGCCTGCAAAGTAACGAAGACCCAACACAGCTACAAATAAACAAGCACAAGTTATATTAAAAATATTAGAAAAATGAAAATCATTCTCGGGACTTCCCTGGCCATCTAGTAGTTAACACTTCACCTTCCAATGAGAGGGTGTGGGTTCTATCCTTGATCAAGGAGCGAAGATCCCACAGGTCTCTTGGCCAAAGAGCGAAACATAAAAAACGGAAACAATATTGTAAAAATTCAGTGAAGATTTTAAAAAATGGTCCACATCAAAAAGCCTGCAAAAAAATAAATAAAAATCATTCTCCTGTGGGCATGCTTTGATTTAGTTTCTAACTCTATACTATCAACATGGAAAAAGTGAGCTTTCTTTATAGGGAACCACTTAAACCACGTGGTGGAATATTGGAAAAATAATTAGGCTGGGGCCAGAACTCGATTTAGCCCCTCTCCTTCTGTTTTTCTTCCTGGGATAGATGTTACTGTTTCTACTGTGCAGGAATGTTAGGAAGACAGAACAAGATATTTGGGTGAAGCACACTTTGAGATGGTAGGAAGAATGATCAGTCAGTGAATTTAAGGTATTTCTTGGACTGCCCTGGTGGTCCAGGGGCTGAGGACTCCGAGCTCCCAACGCAGGGGGCCCCGGTTTGATCCCTGGTCAGGGAACTAGACCCCACATGCTGCAACTAAGACCTACTGCAGTAAAATAAATAAATGTTTTTTGAAAAAAGCCTTTTCTTTCTGCCAGAAGAGAGCAAGTCTCAAATCCCTGGAAGATGATATTAAGATTTTTTATTCTTGCAGCTTTAAGGATGGATGGACATGAATTATTAACACTTTTCTGCATCATAATTTCAGAGGCACAAAGAAAGAGAGAAATTCACTTTTTAGTATTCAACTTGTTAAACAGTTCAACTAAATCCTTAATAAAGCATCTGGAGCTTAAATATTTTAGTGACATGTAAAACAGTTAAGTTATAAAATATTTAGATGGATTGGAGCTATTCTTAGATGATTGCTAGTTTCCTTTAAAATTATGGGACAGATACATGAATGGATTCATACATAGTATAGACTACCCTGGAAATGGAGTCCAGTGAGAGAGGTTTTCTTCCTTAATTTCAGCAACAATGACTCTTTGCCACTCCATGGACTGTCCATGGAATTTGCCAGCCCAGAATACTGGAGTGGGTAGCCTTTCCATTCTCCAGGGGATCTTCCCAATCCAGGGATCTAACCCAAGTCTCCTGCATTGCAGGTGGATTCTTTACCAGCTGAGCCACAAGGGAAGCCCAAGAATACTGGAGTGGGTAGCCTATCCCTTCTCCAGCAGATATTCCCGACCCAGGAATTGAATCAGGGTCTCCTGCATTACAGGTGGATTCTTTACCAACTGAGATATCAGGGAAGCCCCATGAATGGGATACTTGTGCCTTAATATCCTCATTTGTGAAGTGGAGATAATATCCATTCCAAATGAAGTCTTTTTTTTTTTTTAAATAATTCCATGTGAAAAGAAAATGAGACAACATATGTGGTATTTACTGTTAAAAAAAAAAGAAAGCACTATAAACATGCAAAAAAAAAATTCTATGTGTAGATGTGGGAGTAAATATCAAACTGTGTATTTGCATACATATGAATACATAAACAGACAAACACTGAAACCACTATCTATTGAAAAAAATAAAATGATTTTTTTCTAAATATTGCTTTCCCATTGTCTAGCATTACTATTAAAACAGAAATAAGACAGTTGCTCTGTATACTCTTTTGGTTTATATGACTTGCCATTTACTTGCTGATGTCATCCCGATAGCTGTTATTGCTAAAATCAACACTAAAGACTGTGTGTGTGTGTGTGTGCATACATGTGTGTGTTAATTGCTCAGTTCAGTTCAGTTCAGTCGCTCAGTTGTGTCCGACTCTTTGCGACCCCATGAATCGCAGCACGCCAGGCCTCCCTGTCCATCACCAACTCCCAGAGTTCACTCAGACTCACCTCCATCGAGTCAGTGATGCCATCCAGCCATTTCATCCTCTGTCGTCCCCTTCTCCTTCTGCCCCCAATCCCTCCCAGCATCAGAGTCTTTTCCAATGAGTCAACTCTTCGCATGAGGTGGCCAAAGTATTGGAGTTTCAGCTTCAGCATCATTCCTTCCAATGAACACCCAGGACTGATCTCCTTTAGAATGGACTGGTTGGATCTCCTTGCAGTCCAAGGGGCTCTCAAGAGTCTTCTCCAACACCACAGTTCAAAAGCATCAATTCTTCGGTGCTCAGCCTTCTTCACAGTCCAACTCTCACATCCATACATGACCACAGGAAAAACCATAGCCTTGACTAGACGGACCTTTGTTGGCAAAGTAATGTCTCTGCTTTTGAACGTGCTATCAGGTTGGTCATAACTTTTCTTCCAAGGAGTAAGCGTCTTTTAATTTCATGGATGGAGTCACCATCTGCAGTGATTTTGGAGCCCCCAAAATAAAGTCTGATACCGTTTCCCCATCTATTTCCCATGAACTGATGGGACCAGATGCCATGATCTTAGTTTTCTGAATGTTGAGCTTTAAGCCAACTTTTTCACTCTCCACTTTCACTTTCATCAAGAGGCTTTTTAGTTCCTCTTCACTTTCTGCCATAAGGGTGGTGTCATCTGCATATCTGAGGTTATTGATATTTCTCCCGGCAATCTTGATTCCGGCTTATGCTTCTTTCAGCCCAGCGTTTCTCATGATGGACTCTGCATATAAGTTAAATAAGCAGGGTGACAATATACAGCCTTGACGAACTCCTTTTCCTATTTGGAACCAGTCTATTGTTCCATGTCCAGTTCTAACTGTTGCTTCCTGACCTGCATACAGATTTCTCAAGAGGCAGGTCAGGTGGTCTGGTATTCCCATCTCTTTCAGAATTTGCCACATTTTATTGTGATCCACACAGTCAAAGGCTTTGGCATAGTCAATAAAGCAGAAATAGATGTTTTTCTGGATCTCTCTTCCTTTTTCCATGATCCAGTGGATGTTGGCAACTTGATCTCTGGTTCCTCTGCCTTTTCTAAAAGCAGCTCGAACATCTGGAAGTTCACGGTTGACGTATTGCTGAAACCTAGCTTGGAGAATTGCTCAGTCATGTCCAACTCTTTGAGACCCCATGAACTGTAGCCTGCCAGGCTCCTCTGTCCATGGAATTTTCGAGGCAAGTATACTGGAATGGGCACCCATTCCCTTCTGCAGGGAATTTCCTGACCCAGGGATGGAACCCGAGTCTCCTGCATTGCAGGCAGATTCTTTACTGTCTGAGCCACCAGGGAAGCCCATATATAATACTGGTTCAGACTTACTAGATTGATTTAATGACCCACAATTTGAAAAACAATTGATCTAGGCATATGATTTTGGAATCTATAAAATGGGGATGACACTCTCATAAGATTGTTATGATGGTCAAATAAGACATTCTATGTAGAGGACACAGAGCTTGTGTTCAATGAAAGGTAACAGTTAATAACTGTCTTTAAAAACAAAGAAAATGAACACTGTCTGAGTCTGGGCATAGCCAGCATCCCAGTGGCCCAGGTAAGTGCTGCTTGAGAGTCTTTTTTGAGCAGAAGGCTGTGACGGTCTGAGTACAGGGTTTACGGCACCAGGGGATCCTAAGAGGAATCCAGGTTAGAGTCATGTTGCTCTTCAGTCCCGGACACTCGTCTGTCTTCTCTCCCATTCATTTTACAGGAAGATATACAGAAAATGTGATCTATAAAAGACTGGGCAGAAACTGCCATCTCATAGCAACCCTCTAAAGTTTCAGAGGATGCTGCAGCGGGGAGAGCGCCGAGCACAGAGCTCCTTGCTAGGATGACTTGATGGGACTGGAAGGAGAGAGGGATCAGGAAGGGCTTGTAAGTAATGATGCAAAGTCTTGATTGAGCCTCTCCTGGCAAAACTTGGAGGGACATCAAGAGAGGGAGTCTAATGTTAATCATAGAATTATGGAACCGGTCTTAGGAGTCAACTGCTGGTAAACGTGCCTCATTCGACAACGGAGAAAACAAAAGCACAGAAAGGATAGGTGACTCACACGAGGTCACACAGCTAACTGGAGGCCACATCACACCTATGGCCCCACTTTTTTGTTTCTGACTAGTGGTGTTTCCATTATAATATCTGACTTCAAGTAGCTCCAGTGATGTTCTGACACTTTTTTTTTTTTTGGTCCTGAACCACTGAATTTCATTTCCAAAATATTTTGAGTTGTGGAACCCTGACTCTGAATTTTAAGAGCCAGTTCTTATGTCAGCTAAAGGACATTTTCAGCACTTCCCTGCCTTCTTAATCTTTGAATGGTGGAACATCCCCCCTCTGCCACGTGCTTTAGAATTGAAAAGCAGAGAGAAACGTTATCTTACTTACACTTGATGCTGTTTCACCACTGAAAAGGGGCTTGACCTGCCAATTATGTTTCTTGCCATTGGATGCCACGTCCCTGCTGCAATCCATGCTCAGTGTGTCAATATCTGGTAGAATTCAGGTCTGCTCAACAGCTGTTTCCTAGCTCACTTTTGGAGTGTGTACCGAAAGGGAGACAGCACTGGGAGAAATTAATCAAACTGGAGATGGTGCTGCTGCTTAGTCGCTTCAGTCGTGTCCAACTCTGTGCGACCCCATGGACTATAGCCCGTGAGGCTCCTCTGTCCATGGAATTCTCCAGGCAAGAGTGCTGGAGTGAGTTTGCCATGCCCTCCTCCAGGGGATCTTCCCAACCCAGGGATCGAACCTGGGTCTCCTGCAGTGCAGAGAGATTCTTTACTGTCTGTGCCACCAGGGAAGCCTGGATATGGTGCTATCAATAACTCAGAATATCTGAGACACTCTCCAAGCAATGGAAGGATTTTGCCTGCTTGCTGGGCCATTTCATTTTAAGAGGGCAGTGTCTCCCAAGTCAATGGCGTGTATCATACCTAGGCTGAGTGCTCCCAGCAGCAATGTATCTGTGGTCTAAACTGATGAACTCTCTCACAGGAAGCTTGTACATCTCCAGATCCTCCACACACTCGTGGCCAAGGCACCAGACACAGGACAGAAAAGTCCTGGGAGTCTGGCCCCGAGTGGGCTTTCTTAGGTTGGCAAATGCTTTCAATTGCAGAGGAATGTTGTTATAAAAAAAATCTAGTGGCTTGTGGATTGTCTGGTTGTCATTTGGGAAACTGGATGAAAGCACATGCATATCACAAAGATCTCTGCTCTTCAGAACAGTTGCTCCTCTCTGGAAGCCTTGATTGAGCTGGTGAGCTGGAGGGCTCAGAAACAAGGCGGGGACAAGACTCCATGGACCTGGCACAATCTGAGCTATCGAGATGAGTGGGGAGAGCAGTATCACTGTCTGCAAATGCTTCATTTTGTATAGAAGTAATTCACCATGGCTGAGATATTTCCTGAAGGGCAGAGAATAGTGAGGTCTAAAATCTTACCCGGTTGGCTGATTCTGTTGTCTGCCACAATGGAAGAGGCTCACAAATCAAAGCAGTCATCTTTCCAGGGCTAATGGGAATCTTATGGGTACCAAGGGACATCATTCTCGTTGCTCATTCCAGCCGGCATATTTATCCACAGTCAAGGGGAGCTACTTTGACAGTTCAGGCCTATCTGATGCAAGTCAAAAAAGCAGAGGTGGCTATTCAGTCTTGTCCTTTCTAATCAAGGCTGGAATGCTTTCTCTAGAGGTGTTTATTTCTGGATGCACCAGCATATTTTGCAGTCACATTAAAACCTGGAGATTGCAGCTTTGCAAATGTAGCAAAATGTAGTTGCCCATTTGGAACAGAAATAGGATGTTCATGCCAAGCCTCCCTTTTGCTCTCAGTTGCCTTGACCCAGAGATTCAAAACTGAGTTCTCTGGAAAAGTCACAAATACTCTCTCTCTTTAACTTTTTACTGGAGGATAGTTGATTAACAGTGTTGTGTTAGTTTCAGGTATACAGCAAAGTGAAATGGTTATACATGTATCTACTCTTTTTTAGATTCTTTTCTCATATAGGCCATTACAGAGCATTGAGTAGAGTTCTCCTGGTGGTCTGGTGGTTAAGACTGCACTTTCACAGCAAGGGCGCATGGGTCTGATCCCTGGTTGGGGAACTAAGGCAGTACTAGTGGTAAAGAACCGCCTACCAAACCAAGAGACATGGGTTTGATCCCTGGGTTGAGAAGATCCCCTGAAGGAGGGCCTGGCAACCCACTCCAGTATTCTTGCCTGGAGAATCCCTTGGACAGAGGAGCCTGGCAGTCTATATTCCATAGGGTCGCAAAGAGCTGGACATGACTGAAATGACCTAGCATGCGCATGGGGGACTAAGATCCTCAAGCTGTGGCCTAAAAAAAAAAAAAAAAAAGTCACTCTTGTGTTTGTATTCAGCTTGTGGTTGGAGCAAGTCTGGGGGCATTTACAACTTTTGAATGTAGATATTCTGATGCTTCTTCTATGGCTCCCAAAATAATAAACATAAAACTTAAAAAAAGTTAAGAACGAACGTCTTTTCTGGCCTCATTTTTAGAGAATGTGTTTTTAGGAATGAAGACTCCCTAGAGAGGTTCCTATTGAGTTCCTCAAAGAAGAGAAAACGGATCCTTCCAGAAATTACAAAGCACAAGTCTCTGAATGAACTCTTTGGGAGTTCTTTCCATAATTAGTATCTCATCTGTGTTCCTGCAGAGCCCTCAGCGCTTACAGTGATAGCTGGTAAATACGTTTGCTGAAAATGACTTTTTGCTGGGCTGCAGTTTCAGCTTTGCTGTAACGATTACTTTTTGTATCATGAGTATATTTTGAAGAGTGTGTGTTTGTGTGTTTTTTCTCTCTGCAAACGAACTGTAGTTCAGTTCCTGTGTGTGTGCGTGCATATGCATGTGTGTGTATGTTAGTCGGTCAGTCGTGTCTGACTCTTTGCAACCCCATGGACTGTAGCCCACCAGGTTCCTCTGTCCATGGGATTCTCCAGGCAAGAATACTGGAGTGGGTTGCCATGCCCTCCTCCAGGAAATCTTTCGGATCCAGAGATCAAACCCGGGTCTCCCATATCAGCTAGAAAGGTGCCCTCTGGTGAAGCCCATGGAGACATTTAGGGACTAACTCTTCTGCACTTGTGGGGCTCCTCCTGCCTCAGTTCCTACTGAAGAGCTACTGGCAACAAAGAACTCGGAGACAGCCTTTCCCACCTCCCCCAGCCCCTGGACCCCCCATACCACTGCTGGATGGAGTAGATGTGAAGGGCACCTGTTCGATGACTCTGGACCTCATCACCCAGTTAATGACAGTAACAAGGGGAGAGAGGGAGAGAAACGCGGGTAAATTGGAAAAGAGCTTAGCCAAGGAGCCAGCGTTGACTCGCTGAATCCCACTCCTCTAGAAGGGGTGGGGAGGGGCTACTGCCCAGGACCACGCCCACTGAGGGGTTCCTGTAAGAGAAACTCCACCCCCTCTACCACAAGGAGATTCTGAACTCTGCTTCATGTAGGTGGGACTCAGGGAGAACAAACTCAGGCCTTAGAGAAGCTAAAGCTTCTCTTCTTCAGGGACTTCCCTGGTGGTCCAGTGGTTAAGACTCTGAGCTTCCAATGTAGGGGACCTGGGTTCAATCCCTGGTCAGGGAATTAAGATCTCACATGCCTTGTGGCACAGCCAAAAGGTTAAAAAATGAAACAAAACAGAGTGTGGACTCAGGTCTCCTGTCTGCCTGGAGTCTGGAGGGAGGAGGCTGATGGTCTGTGTGGGGTCAGAGGATGGGAACAGGGCTGTACTGGAGAGGGCTGTCAAGACAGATGATGTGTGAGGTCCCAGAGGTGACCACCCGGGGAGTGAGAGGACTGGGCTCAGCTTGGACAGTCAGAGACTGAGCAGACAGAGGCCAGATGTGCAGGCGTTGCAGGAGGCCTTATGGGTAAGCAGTGGAGGCCCATCTGTCCACAGTGATGGGTCTCACAAGGGGAAAGGCCCACAGAATAAAAAAAAAAATCCTTTTGTCCATGTTTGGGACATAAAGGGACTCTTGAAACTGTCGGATACCTATAGGTGAGCAGAAAATTCCTGCTGGAACTTTCCTCCCCGAGCAGGGTCTATTATACCAGCTCCATATAGCAGGAAGTTTCCCAAAGGAAACCCACACCACGTTTCAATTCAGCTGGTCGAGTCTGAACCTGTTAGCCTGTATAAGGATTTATGTGGACTGCTTCCTTCTGTGAAGTCTGAAGACCAGGTCTCCTGACCAAACTCACTATGTCACGTGCTCATCGGAACATACAGGGGCGAATCTGGGAGAAATGGACACTGTCTATCTCCTCCCTTTCTAGCTCCCAGCTCCCTCCACCCCCTCCACCCTCCACCTGCCACCCCAGGGCTGACTGCTGATTCCTTCTAGCTTGAGTTGGAAGGAGTGGCAAGTGGGTAATGATCTGGAGGCAGCTAGAAGACGCCGGTAGTGACTCAATACAAGAAATGGATGGTGGTGTCAGCAACTTCGTTGAAAAACAATGGGAAGGTCTCAGACCCTCTTGAGAAGTGTGGAGGGATGGGGGATGTTTTGGAGGAGTGATAGTGTCTTCTTTTCTGTGTGTCTTTCTCTAGCTTCTGTCTGGAGTCTCTAAACACACCAGGTCTTTTGTTTAGCTGTGTTTTCCTTTGGTCCTAAGGAACTTTTTCCCCTGCTGAAGCCAATCCAAGAAGCTACAGGCTCAGAGAGTCAGAAGGCAGAGTACGGTGCAAACAGGAAAGCAGATAAAGACTGGTGAGTGGGGACTTTTCTGGTGGTCCAGAGGTTAAGAATCCGCCTGCTAATGCAGGGGACACCGGTTCGATCCCTAGTTCAGGAAGATTCCACACACCACGGAGCAACTAAGCCCGTGTGCCACAACTACTGAGCCTGTGCTCTAGACCCAGGGAACCGCAACTACTGAAGCCTGGGTGCCCTAAAGCCCATGCTTCCCGACAAGAGAAGCCACCACAAAGAGAAGCCTGCACATAGCAACGAAGACCCAGCACAGCCAAAAATAAACGTGAATCAATTAATTAATTAAAAAAAAAAGATTGGTGAGTGACATTTGTGCATGCATACAAATGACTCGCTGCACCAAAGTGGAAGAGAAACTGTGATTCGGTGCTGCCGTGTGAGGGATAAAAGCTGAAATGTCAGAAACATTAACAAGATGCATATGAGAATGTCCTTCTCTCAAATGTCAGACTGGCAACCAGTCTGGATTTCCTTTCCTTTGTAAATGTTTTTCTTCTTTTTCTTCTCCTGGGAACTGAAGGTGATCCTTTACTGCCACATTTTCCCATTTTCACTCTACAGGCAATCTGTTCTACGCTGTTCCCCCCGAGGGCTGAAATGACTTCTACGTATATTTGATTGACTCTAAACCAAAACTGTTTGTCAGGAAAGGAAGAATGGAGGTAGGGATGAGAAGGCAAGTTGAAACTAAACGCACTTTTGAACTTTCAGAGATTTAGAAAACTGGAGGAAGAGAGTAAAAAAAAAATGAAGTGAGCACCATGTTCATTTTCTCCCCTTTCTCATCCTGCGAACATAGCTAGGCATGCTCCTCAAGAGTCAGCTGGTCCTGAGAATTCCAGCTCCACCTGTCCCTAGCTTATGACCTCAGGCCAGTTACTTTAATCTCTCGGTGCTGCTATTTCTGCATCAGTAAAATGAGGTTAAAAATAATATTTACCTCATAGAGTTGTTGTAAGCTAATACACATAGATAATGTGAAAGGATGCCTGGTACTGAGTTGGTGTTAGGTATTTGTTAGCTACTGTTACTTCTTCATTTTCTGTAATTTTCTAGTCAGTGTCTGGATCTTTAGCGATGTGAGGTAGGAAAGGATAAGGGAGGAAAAAAAGGTCAGGTCCAACCTCCAGTGGGTTATTTGTGGTCTGTAGCAATATCACACCCCCACATCCCCTCCTTTCACCATCTGTGTTTTTTTTGATAGCGTTAGGGAGTTGGTTACGTGGATGAGAGCTTGAATCTTTCTGCTCATTTATTCATGCATCTGTGTTTGGTCCTTTATTGATTATGCGACTTAGGGCACTATGCAATGTGCAATCTGTATAGAGAGAATTTCCCCTTAAGGAATCTACAGCCATTTAGTTAGTGGTATAAATCATTAACATCTAATCAGGCTCACAAGGGAGGGGATATATGTATACCTATAGCTGATTCACACTGTTGTACACCAGAAACCACCCCATCATTGTAAAGCAATTGTCCTCCAATTAAAAAATCTAATCAGAAAAATTATGTTTGGGATATTCTGTTAAATCCCAATAAATAAAACTACTCAGAAATGGTCTAAAATATCATATGATATCACCAATATATGGGATCTAAAAAATGACACAAAAATAAACAAAGGACACAAACGAACTTATTTACGAAAGAGAAATAGACTCAAAGGGACAGAATACAGACTTACAGCTACCAAAGGGGAAATGAGGATAAACTGGGATTAATAGATACACATTTGTGTGTGTGTGTGACTCTTTGTGACCCCATGGACTGTAGCCCATCAGGGAATTCTCCAGGCAAGAATACTGGAGAGGATTGCCATTTCCTTCTCCAGGGGACCTACCCTACCCAACCCAGAGATCGAACCCATGTCTATTTTTTTTTTTTTTTCAGTGTTACAGCTCTATTTTATTTATAAGATAGCAGGAGAATCCAAGACTCGAAGAGAAGAGAGTGGAGGAGTGCGTGGGGAGGGAGAGAGAGAGAGAGAGAAAGAGAGAGAGAGCACGCACGCGCATGCACGCGGGAGAGAGTCCGAACCCATGTCTCTTGCATTAGCAGGAAGATTCTTTACCACTGCACTGCCTAGGAAGCCCAACAGATTACACATTAGCATGTATAAAACAGATAAACAACAAGGAATTAATATATAGCACAGGGAACTATATTCAATATCTTGTAATACTCTATAATGGAAAAAAAATCTGAAAAAGAATAAATATATAGTAATAAAACTAAATCACTTTGCTGTATACATAAATATTATAACATTATAAATCAGCTATACTTCGATTAAGAAAAGAAATGGCCTAGGAAAAGTATTTTGTGAGAACAATTCAGTTTCTGCACTAAGAGGCTGTATCTTTAGCCATATTGACATATGGCATTGGTCTTCAGACTACAGATGTGGTCTCTTGTCTCTTCATCTCTACCAAGACCTTCCTTTGAAATTACCTGGCATTTTTCCTTCTGTTGTGAACATAAGCTCCCTGTTCAAGCTTAGATCAAACATTTTTCACTTCGAGTCATTCAGTGAATAGCTACTGAATGCCTGGTATGAACCTAAACACTCTGAGTCCGTTTTAGCCAAAACCGTTGGAGATTATGAATTATCTGGATACAGACTTTAATTTCCTATTTCATTTTTGGTTGTATTTTCACTCATAAACTATGCCTTTTCATTTGTCATCTGGGCTTTATTGAGATGAAGTATGTGGCCACTTTTCAAAATCAGGAATCTAACAGACGACACACTTTCTTTTGAAAGTCGATCAATCATTTCAGTGCAAGAAATAGAATCCATTTTTAATTTGATTCTTTTTATAGGCTCAAAAGGGATTCCCAGTTGGTATAGTGGTAAAGAATCTGCCTGCCAATGCAGGAGAGACAGGAGACACGGGTTTGATTCCTGGGCTGGGAAGATTCCCTGGAAGAGGAAATGGTAACCCACTCCAGTATTCCTGCCTGGAGAATTCCAAGGACAGAGGAGCCTGGAGGGCTATAGTCCATGGGGTCCCAGAGTCAGACACGACTGAGTGCAGCACAGCCTCAGCATAGGCTCAAAAAAGGTTCATGCGTTAAGTGTTTTTGAACTGCTAGCAAAATTTTATCAGGTCTTCCAAAATATTATACTTCACTTAGACCACTAACGGTGATATGCTTGATGGTAACTAACATGTCCAATAAATGAAAAATTAGGGGGTAATGTTGTACTTTGCAAAAAGAACTTAATGTTTGATCCGAGTCAGTCACTTGCTTACTCCTCTGTTCAATTTTCCTATGGTGAAAACCAGAAGTTTATCATGGTTAAGATTAAATGACCTTTAAAGTTCTTAGATCCCTAAATTACTAGGATTCTAAGTCTGTGTTCTCCAATATGGTAGCCGGTGGCCACACATGGCTTCTGAGCACTTGAAATGGAGCTAGTCTAAATTGAGATGTGCTCTAAGTATAAAATACACACCAGGTTTTGAAGAGTTAGTATAAAATGAAGTACGTAAAACAGTTTGGCTACATTGGGTTAAATAAAATATTTTATTAAAATCAACCCTACCAACTTGTTTTTATTTAGTATGGTTATAAAAAGTCCAAAACTGCTTTTGTACCATTTTAGACCTTCAAAACAAAGGGATCATAATCTATCTTTAGGGACTTCTTAATGTGTAATGGTTAATGCTTCAGTATTGAGATCCTCATGCCTCTAAAAGTTAAGTCAAAACTCATATCTATCCAAAACTAATACACCCTGCATGGGCAGATATTTAGCACCTAGTAACTCTTTTAAAAAAAAATTATTTGTGTGCATCAGGTTTTGGTTGAAACACATGGATCTTTTAGTTGCAGCATACAGGATCTTTTGTTGTGGCATGGGAACTCTTACTTGAGGCATGTGGGATCTAGTTCCCTGACCAGGGATGGAACCGGGGCCCCCTGCATTAGGAGTGCAGAGTCTTAGCCACTGGACTACCAGGGAGTCCCATCACCCAGTAACTCTTAGTTACTCTCCATGGGGTCCATGCAGTCCATGGGGTTGCAAAGAGTCAGACATGACTGAGCAACTGAATTGAACTCTCCGTTGAGGTCTTGTGAAAATTCTGTGGTTACAATAATGAATGTTCACCCCATGCTTATTGTCTCAACTATATCAAAAGATTATCAGGAAAGACACCAAAATGTTAACAGTGATCATTTCTGGGTAGTGGGATATTGATTGATTTTTTTCGTTATCTTTCAGGCTTTCAACAAACAATGAGGGCTGTTATGCTTCTTCATCAGAAAAATTTATCTTTAAATTTCAGTGTGAATGAGCTCTTGAAGTGTATAAACATCCTGAATATGTAAAAAAGAGGTCAATTTAAGAGGAAATATTTCAACATGCTTTCATCTGCTTTGCTTCATTTCCAAATTTTCTATAGTGAATAGGCTGCTTCTACCAAGGGAAAAAGTACACCTCATTTAAAAACTGCACTATCCACCTACCCTTTTAACCTTAAACCTAAGTTAATTTGAATGATGGTTTCCTTAGAACTGACACTTCTCTCTCTGCTGTATTAGACTGTAGAAGAAATACTTGAGGTTTTAGCTTCAGTCATATGCCAGAATAGCTATTTAAATATTTTTGTACCTTACTGTCCACCAGAACAGCATTCAGTTTGTCTATGCAGGAGATGGGGAGGAAGCTCTAAGGATATTTGAATATGTCACCATGTAAGTGGTTTAGGTTTTACTGCAAGAACGTTCATGTAAAGGAGTGCCATTTGCATGAGTCTTGCAGCCAGAGCAAGGATAACACTCCTATGTGCTGTCCAGACCAGTTCAGACTGCTATGGACATGCACACTCAGGAGGGCTCTAGCTTCGGTACACACACACACACACGCATGCGTGGTGAGCCCCATCCCAGTCCCACTACCCATCCCCTGCAGTTGCTTTTCTCCCTTGCCTTCCACTCTCAGAGGTCAGACCCACTGCCCAGCTTGCTTCTGGTACCACGGGGTGTGTGCAGGGCTGTGGCATCCGTGTGTGGGTGAGCGAGACCCATGCCAGCTCTGCTGTCTGCCCTGCTGCATCAGGAGTGAGCTGGGCTTCTCAAGGACTGCCAGGTGTGACGGGTTAGCCTGGCAACGTTCTACTTGTTTAATTTCTTTTCTTTCTTCTTGAAGACAAGTGCCTCTTTGCAGTTCTCACGAGGTGACAGCCTTTGGGAATAAGGGCACTTGGTGTGTGCACGGCAGAACTTACTGTTGGTGGTAAAGATGATCTCTCCCTCCTGAGGGGCGGGGTCTGGGTCCTGGACGACCTGCAGGGCTCCCACAGTCCGGACAGCAGGGTCCAAAGTGACCGAGCTTTCGTTTACGGTCGTGTCACTTGCGCCTGTGATCTGGTTGGTGGGCGGACCTCCCAGAGATCCCTCGTAGTCGGTGGGCAAGTCGTCTAGGCAGTCGGCGTTGGGCTGACAGGAGCAGAAAAGGACCTGTTCTTAGTGGACATCATCAAGTTAGGGATGAGATGTCTACAGCCTCAATATTTTGTCCTGCCGGAAACTAAGTCTTTTACTGTTTCTTCCTGAATCACTTTATTTAAAGACATTCCACAATATAGTTCCTGTAATTACCATGAAAACATCTTCCAAAATTTTCTTTCCAAAGTCTCTGTTTAGATCTAGAGACAAGGTTTTAATTCCAGGAGTAGTAATATCCATACATTAATAAAATTAGTTAAGGGGAATAATATGACATTTATTTATAATAATAGCTCTTCATTATATATAGTGTTTACTTCTCATAATAGGAAGTAGATGACAGCCTGATAATTTGCCCCAAAGACCCATATGTTGTTTGCAAATGAACTAATGGCATGAGAGGAGAGACAGAATAAGACTCATTGTGAATTGTTTGTAAGAGACACACACATATATACAAACACACACACACACACACACACACAAAAGCACAAGCATTTGTTGTTAGCATAAGCCAAAAAACCAGCTGGAGAAAAAAGTCCTATTTGTAGAACATACAATTGATCACATATTTATCAAATTCTCTAAATTAAAATCTTAAAATTATAAAACAAGGGTGAGACCACCCAGTGTAATTACCCACTCACTACAGGACTCTTGCCCCCACCAATCCTTCACAGCTCCACTTGAAACCCATAGAAATGGGGGTCTCCCTATTTGGTAAGGCAGCCTGTGTCACCAGCTTTGTAAACTATTTTCTTACTGGACTATCTTACAGTCTCATTCTGGTTATAGTTCTGCTGGCTGAAGTGGTATTGAATATATGACTATCTCCTTCATATGACTATGACTATATGAATATATATATATATATATTCAACTATATATTGAATATATGACTATGCTCCTCCATGAGCAGCTTTTGAAAAATGATTTTCAATTGTTCTGCCCCTGCCCAAACTCATAAAAATTATTTTTAAAGGCTGGGGGGGGGGTAGAGAGATATGATCTTGAGAAGTAGTAGGAATAACTACTTATCATTTTTTTTTGCATCAGTCTGAATAGCAACATTGCCTTGAGTGATGACAATGACATGGCTTTGTATCCTTAAAGGCTTAGGTAAGGAGAATCCTGGGTTGACACTGATTGAATTAACATCACAAAGACCAGATTGGGTGCAAAGTTTAAAGAGAAAATCTACAACTCATGGACTCACTGGGAGCACAAAGCAAGGAATTCGACCTGCTAGACTCCTGTGCTGGATTTCCATTCTGAAACCACGTCTCCTGAGCTCCATACCTGCGTTTCCAGCAGTTGGCTGGAAATCTCCATCATCCCACAAAACCCTCAAATTCAGCTCCATTCCCTCATCCCTGTGTTCTCTTTTCTTTCTGCTTTCTCCATTTCCATTGGCAGTGAGTCAATTCATTGAAATTCGAGTGGTCAAAAGTCAACTCACAGAATTGACCTACTGAGATGACTGGACACGAGCAGGTATGTTCTGAACACTTTTCACCCCATTACCAGTCTCCCCATCTCCCTACAGTTTCTTCCACAGTATGCTCCATTCTCCACTTTCTCACCAGAGTACTTAAAAAAAACCATAGGTATGATTTTTTTTTTTATCCCCTAAAGAATGAATGATAAGCTCCTTACTATAGCAAACAGGCAGTGTACAGTCTGGCCCTAGCCTACTTTTCTGGCCTTACCTTCAGCCTTTGGAATATATCCACTATTTCAGTGCCTTAGCATGTGCTGTTCCTCTACTCAGGATGACATTTATCGCAACCATCCCCTTCCCCTCGCCCAGGCCAAGGGTCAAGCTTACCCTGGTGAACTCCTACTCACCCCTCAAATCCCAGGCCAAAATGCGTCTTTGCTGAGTGGTGCTCCCTCCCAAGTAGTCACCTTTGCTACTGTAACTTTTCACATTTCTCCAACTCTGTTGAACTCATCTGTTACTGTGTTTGTCTCACTCTACTAGTCTACAAGCTTTTTGTTTTTTAATTCCAATTTTATGGAGATATAATTGGCATGGAATATTGTATTAAAGTTGTACAACGATTTGATACACGTACATATTGCAAAATGATTACCACAATAAGTTTAGTTAATATCCACTGCCTCACACAGTTACAAATTTTTTATTCTTCTGATGAGAACTTTTAGAATCTACTCTCTTAGCAACTTTAAAAAATACAACACAGTGTTGTGAACTAGGGTCACCAAGCTGAACATTATATCCCCAGGTACTATTTTATAACTGGAGGTTTGTACCTCCTGACCCCCCTCACCCAATTTCACCACTCCCCGCCTCCCACCTCTGGCAATCACCAGTCTGTTTTCTGTTTTTATTCCATGCGGATTCCACATACAAGTGAGACATAAGCTTCTTAAAGTGAATCAACTACACTGATCTTGAATTCTAAGCCCTCACATAGTGCCTGA
The DNA here is from genome assembly GCF_055505025.1 of Bos grunniens. Lineage (NCBI taxonomy): Eukaryota > Metazoa > Chordata > Mammalia > Artiodactyla > Bovidae > Bos > Bos grunniens. The sequence goes on along the minus strand of NC_141181.1, from coordinate 17,131,798 downwards.
CAATTATTAAGTGCTTGATAAATGTCAATTGGGAAATTTTATGTAAGTCTCAGTTTTTTGCTCTGAAAACCTGGGAATATTAGTATCTGCCCAGATCTTAGATCAATGAAGGGAAGATTTGAGAAAATACTTAAAAAAATTCAATTTTTGTGCAAAGCTAAAGTATACCTTTGAAGGGTAGCAGAATGTGCAACCCCAAAGTATGCTACTTTGGCAAAAAGATTGTTTTTCGTAGAAACAATTGAGAAGTAGGTAAAGAAAGGCTCTCCCCACCTCTTGTCTAAAAGCAGAACATAAATTTGTAAGGGTGTCTCTCTCTTCTACTAGGAAGAGGACATTCTCATCATCAGCTGGTGGGTGATTTTGACACCAAAATGGAACATACAACAAACCTGACTGACATGCCCTTATCTGCCATTGGCTCCCCCATATACTTAACTTTCCACAATTTGCTGCCCTAGAAACTCAAAGTCCTTTCCTTTTGTCTCATCACTTCTCTAAAAATTTCTTGCTCTTTTTTTTTTTTTGGCTGTGTGGCATGGCATGTGGGATCTTAGTTCCCTGAGCAGGGATGGAATCCATGCCCTGTGCATGGGAAGGGTGGAGTCTTAATCACTGGACTGCAGGGAAGTCCCTATTGCTGCTTTTTGAAAATGCTATATAAGCTGAAGTTCTAACCAGCTCTGGGAGTCGCTCATCACCAAGTGCTGCTGTGGCTACTCATGGCTCATATACTGTTTGATTTTCTCTTGCTAATCTGTCATTTATAAGTCTCATTTATAGGGACCAGCTGGTGAATCTAGAAGAAAAAATGACTTTTTTCCCTCCCCTATTCTATGTAAAGATGCTCGTGGGCATGTCCCGTTGTGTAGGGGTAGCAGGGAGGAGTTCCTGGTAAGGATACTGTGCCGGTTGGTCTTCCAGCCATAAACGTCTGAATGTGACCATAGATGCAATAACAACTGATATATTTTTCAAAATGTTGACTTTGCTTGCTGATCACGTTCCTGCTTTCTTTCTTTTTTTCTTTTTATGAAATTATTTTTATTAATTTTGATGCAGCATGTTCACTTTTACTTTGTGGGCTAGGAGGAACAGTGTTATGTTTTTAAGAGAAGGGACTAGAGGAAAAGAGAAACAGTGGATTAGCTCAGGGAGACTGTTAGTGAGAGCAGGCATGAATAATTTGGCTTAGCTATAGTATTAATATTTAACAGACCAACCTTACAGAACCTCACGGTTTATATCCGCTCAAAATGGTTCATCAAAATAGAGTTATATTTTGAAAAGAAAACCACTTTATACACCACTAAGAGAAATTACAGTCATAATGTTTAGTAAGAGATGTCAAAAGCCATCTGTAAGTGAACAGCATATAGGTATTCAAATTCAGGTTAGCAGGGAAACTCCTCAAATAAACCAACTGCTAAATAGTTAGGGACTAGTGAACACAGCAACTCCATGGGACTTTCTATTCATTAACAATCATCCTTCATACCAGGATAATAGTGAGGGAGACAGTGCTTGCTGGGATAAAAAAGGCCTGTGTTATATGGTGCCTTACCAGAGTGCTTAGTGATGTGTTCTGTCATTCTGCAAAGACACCCCTAAACCTGACTGGAGAGAAAGGAGGATGAAGCTCTTGAATGTAGATAAAGGGATGAAAATGCTCTGACAATAAAGGACTCCCCCACCCACCCCTTTCAGTTCAGTCTTTTATTTCTCTTGGCAAAATATAATGGGAAAAGATACCATTGTGATGGGAATTTCACAATCCATGAGCCTCGCTCTCATTCTTTAGCTCGTTTTAGAGAACCTCTTACAAAAATGAACACGTCCCCAGCCCTAAGCTTCCCACTTGTATTTATTTGCCTTAGCGCACAGCAGACACAAGACTACTCAGTTAAAAACAACAGAAGAAAGACACAAATCAAACACAAAACCCTATATTTGGACGATCTAGCGGATCAGGATTATAGCCAAGTCTTTGGTGAATGGACATTCCTCAAAGGAGAATCAGGGTGAATTTCATAAACACCCCTCTGTGACTGGCAGCCTTCCCACTCTGAAGGCCTACAAAGCCACAAACATTTACTGAGCTCTAAGCACGTGTAAGGGATCCAGAGATGAAGGACCAACAGGCACCAATTATCAGAGAGGCTGACAGGCTCTTTTCAATTTTCTTTGATGAGGAAGAAATGGAGCACAAGGAGCTTAAAAAAAATTATAGAACAAATTCTTTGAGCTGCATGAAAAGGGTTTCAGTTAGCTATAGGAAGTTTTTCCTAATTGAGAAGGCTGTGAGCCTGTCCATTTACACGATGAGTTCTAAGAATGGAGTGAAAACATCCTCTCTTTGGTATAATGTAAGCATGGTACTCCCATGCTTAAAGGTTTGGAGAACAGCATCCCAAATTGGTCCCTGATCCAGACTTCAGTACCATCCTCCAGGACAAAGCACCAGGGAGGCATGGGGGCAGCCATATGCCTCTGTGCTGCATGAGAGGCAGCCTGCATGCCTGCCTTCTTCTTCATAGAGGACGTTCTGTTCTCTGGGGCCAGCTTGGGTGGTGTCATGTTCCTGTTTGACTGGCCTTTAAGAATCCTTGGCAAAATCCAAAGATGCTACTGACTTTTACTTTTTTGCAAGTGTGCTGAGTAAAATCCTATCCAGACTGGACAAGAAACAAACTGTGGCCAGGATGCCAGACTGCTAAAAGTTAAAATGTTATTCGATTCTGGAAAGAAGCCCAAAGGCCACCCAATAATTCCCTTTTAAAAACAATGATTAGCTGTATTCTTGAGGCATTTACAATTCTCAGATATTTACAAGGCCTGCAGAAGTTATACTTTCCCAGAAAAAGTCTGGAGTGGAATGCTATTTAGTATGAACTGTAACCACTGGGGGTGGTTTGGTTTCATTGTCCTGACCGAGAAGCCCTGGGGTTGAAAACTGGGAGCTTTGGAGATATCCTTAAGCAACAAGCCCTAGGTTAAACGATGTAACTGTCTACCTTTAACTGCGAACATGTTAAAGATTTTAGAACCCAAAGACACACATATACACATGTAAATACACACATACATACATTTCCCTCCTCCCTGGTAAAAACCAGTTAGAGCCAGATATGTGAAACATGCAAACAGAGAGTTAAATTTTCTAAGTCATTAGTATCTGATAGAGATGCTGGGTTTTTTGCTCATAGTTCATGTTCACTGTCATTGATTTTCACCTTGAATTTATTATGCATTGACAACACTGGTCTGAAAATTTAATGCATTGCCTTTTAAAATCTAGCTCAAAGCTACAGTCACACAAGTTGATTTGTGTTTGGTGTACTGAGTGTAAGAAAAAAAAATCAGCATACAGCTGGCAGAGGCAGCTGGTACAGGGCAGAAAACTCAGCCAGTCCGTGACCTCATGATGCTTCAGGTGTACTCTGTGCAACAGTCACTCTGATCTTCCTGGGATAATTAGCCTTTTGGCATTAAATAAAGCCTTTGATATCTGAGCTGATCCTTTCTTCTTCAGTGACATCTTGACTTTAAAAATTCTATTTCTTCTCTGCCATGAGTAGTGAGGAGTGATGAGAAGGAGGCTGCAGCAAAGCGGAGCGGGTGAGAGGGAAGAGGGTCTCTGTATCCTGCTGGTCTAGCTTCTCTTAGACGGCACCTATGCCGTTCTCACATCTCTCCGCAGCCCTTAGGTCTGGTGGCCTGGCTTGCTTCCCGCCCTCGTGACAGCAGCTGGTGTCTCACAGCCACCAGCCCGTGGCCTTCACTCGATATGAGCCCGGGAAAGTCCTTCCCTGGAGCATCAAGCCAGCCTGCTGGGGGATGTTGTGTGCACTGGGTGAGAGACTGAGTTTGCTAAAACATGTAACTGAGGGAGCCAGCTTGATGGGAGTGGGGGAATTTAGGGCTTCTGGCTCTGGTTTCCTGCTCTCTCAAGCTCTTGCAGAGATGTGAGTTTAGCAGAGGCCGCTGAGCCAGATGCCCAGAGGCTGACCTCTCTGCCCCTTGTCTGGAAGAGCTTGTCTCCTCTGGAAGCTGGGCGATGGAGGGGGAAGTGTGGCGGCTGGATCTGCATGAGGACGGTGCAGGTAAATGACAAGAGAGTGTCATCAGCGTAGCCCTGGCCTCTGCTGGGGTCCGACCCGCCGTCATCCACTGCAGCCCAGAGGAGGAGCCTGTGAGCTGCTCAGGCAACATCTCGACTCACAGACAAAACAACAAACTCGGTGGGAGGGTCACGATGTTCTCAGATGGAGACAAAGGGAGAGGAGGAATGTGTCCAGATGGGAAACTGCTCCCAGGGCCTCATCACGTGACACCGCTGCTCTGGGGTCGAGGGGACACAGACAACCCGGGGCGCTGTTTTCTCCCTGCTGAGTGGGAAATGTGGAGAGACAGACACGATGAGGCTGTAGGCTGTACTGTGCTTACCGGGATCCCTAGGGCTTTAAGAATGTTCATCTTGCACATGGGGCAGGTGCGATGGTCTAGGAGCCAGGGGTCAACACAGGACTTGTGGAAAAGATGCCTGCAATGAGAACCATACATCTTAGCGTGGCGGTAACTGCGGAGAGCACCGCGTCCACTCCAGCCCGGAGACTCGTCCAGAGTCATGCACCGCTCAGCGGCAGAGCCAAGACTCCGGGACCTCCATCTCCGAACACCCGGGCCGATAATGCTCTCTGTTACATCTGTGGTCATACAGTCAGCATCTGTCTGGCTCCCGGGAGGGTCATCTACGAATTGCAGCCAAGACTTCCAAGTTTCAGAAAAGACAGAGAACGTAGAAACAGAGAGATGTTTCTGGATAGAGAGACCCTTGAATGGAAAGAAGGCAAATAGGTGAAACTTGCACAGACCCTTCTGGGATAACTTGACAGTGGCTACTTTTAAATCAATCCCAAATGTCTTGTCCCACCATCAGAAGAAAACCACAAAACAGCCTCATTTCCATTGATATTAGGGCAACTCACAAAAGGCAGAAGAGCTCTTGGAAGCAACTCACAGCACAGGTGAGATTTTAAGCTGTTATGACCGGTGGCTGTTAGGTCAGAAACCAGGTGAGCGGTACCATAAGCTTTACTGTTCAGCCTCACGTGCCCACCCTCAGGAGCCTTCCTCTGTGTGGCAGGATAAGGGGGTGGCATTTTGTAGGTATGGGGGTAGAGGCTCCTAACTTCCTCTCAACTTGGCTCACAGGAGCCCACTCAGAGATATCAGGGGCTGTCTTCTCATGGAAGTCTCACGAGACTCCAGACCACAGGCAGAAGTAGTCAGAATTTCCTGCCTGGGGCAAGAAGAGAGAGAACCATCTGTGTTAAGTATGCGGGCATCCTTAGGACACGCCACCCATGCTTGACTCCTCAACCTTGCACCATTCCTGGAATCCTTCCAGACGCTTCCCTCATTCTTGTGAGCTATTGTTCTAATGATCCTAAGAGTTTTGTGTCGGAATGCTTTAGGCTCAAATGCTTACAAAGGACCTCTCAAATCAGAGAAGAAGCACTGCTTCTGAAAGTGACATGGAGAAGAACCCATGTGCCATGGCTGGGACTGGCAGTGTACAGGAAATGATCAAACTGGGGATTAGGAAACAGAGAGGAGCCTTGTTTAGATGCCCTACAGATTCCCTGATTAGAAGAAAACACATCACATTCATTCATTGCTTTATCCGTGCATCCATCTGACAAGTAACATCTGCTAAGAACTGTGTCCTCGCTGGGAAATCTGCACGATAGTGATTTGGTTCCTTTTCTTTTGAGAGTGTAACAGGAGAGGCAGACACTAGTAAGATAGAAATAAGCTACTTCATGAAGACAGTGCTATATACCTCATTAGAAGAACATGGTGTTAGCAGAGGGTGGGGGGAGCTTGTAACTGGAGATGGTGGATGCACATAGAAAGTTTCCCTGATGACATGCTGAAGCTCAGACCTGAAGGTTTACACAGACATGGTCCACGTGAAGGGGAGGGGGGAGGAAGAAGGGTCTTCTAGGCAAAACGAATGGCTTGTACAGAAGCCCCGACCTGGGCACAGGAATGCACTGCATGTCCCAGTGCAGCAGTGGAATGAAGGGGCTGATGCTGGACAAAGCATCCTGTACCCCCCACCCCTGGGTTCGATCCCCGGGTTGGGAAGGTCCTGTGGAGAAGGGCATGGCTACCTGTTGGGGGCCAGAGTGAGGTACTCCGCCCATGGCAAAGGTCATGAGGAAGGAGGCTCGACATACGCAAAGGCGGGATCGAACCTCAGGAGTCCCCCTGGAACTCCTCGAGCATCTACCCCCATTACCAGAGCCTGCCTACTTTACTACTTTGTGCTCTTACCTACACCTCTGACTTTACGGGGGGCTGTCCCCCACCACCTCTTTCGGAGAAGGAGTTAACTTAGAGCTCCAGTTTATAATAATTCCTGGGCGTGATAAGAGTGTTTTAACCTACAAACTCCTCTGAAGGTTCTCTAGCCTGCCTGACAGGCTCGTCCGGCCACATGTGATTGCTCACAGCCTCCCAACCGTGAGAGGCACGAGATGCTTTAAACCTTCTAAAAACAGGTTCCTTAGAAAAGTTAGAAAACTATTAGTATAAGTATAATGGGCTGATTAGAAATTGTATTGGTGAAGGGTTTTTCATTTGTTGAGCCAATGTTTGTTGCTAAGTCTCCACATCCCCTGCCCTTACACACATTAATGAATATATAGAAGAAATAAGTATTAACCTTTGATATTAATCACGTTAGACCTTAGGCTAAGTAAATTCTTTCCTTAACTAAAACCCACTACACCCTCACCCTGTAGGAATGTAACTTTATTTGGGTGGCGTCTGTTTTGAGAATAATCAGCCCTGGAGAAATAAGTGTCCTGATTGACTGACCGCTGTCACAAGGAGAGGGTCGTAAATTGTCAGCAGGCCGCCCTGGCCAGAAGATGATGTAACACCCCTAAGACCTCTGTATACATTTGTGTGAAGCACCTGACTTTAATAAAAGTCAGGACTGCTGTCCCCACGTGACTTTTGTATAACATCTTAGTGTATAAAAACAGACTCTGGAAAATAAAGAATTGGGATCAGTTTCTCGAAATACTGGTCTCCCCATGTCGCTCTCTCTCTCTCACTCTGGTTGAGTCTCCATCTGGAGCGCAGAACCCACCATGCTTACTAATTATGCCTGGGCTTCTAAGATCCGACCGGGGAGGCCTCAGTGTCTCCTCTCCTTCGGGAGAACGGAAGGACGCCTGCGGCCTACGTAAGTGGTGCAAACTTCTTGTCTTGAAGTTTTATTGGTCTCCCGCGTAAACCAAGCTACTCAGCCTCTTTTCTCCACTGAATTTTCCTACTGAGCTATCCTTATTCTATTACTCTTTATATCTTTAATTAATATCTAATTGAAGCTATTGTATCCTGATCCTCGCCTACGCCGTCTCTCCTTCGAATACCCTGGATCAGCCGGGGCTGGTCCCCGGCAGCTACCCACTCCAGTATTCTGGCCTGGAGAATTCCATGGACAGAGGAGCCTGGCAGGCTACAGTCCATGGGGTTGCAAAGAGTCAGACACGACTGAGCGACTAACACACTCACACTTTCTGTACCCCTCACCCAAAGCAATGATCAGCCTCTCTACGTGCAGGCTCTACATTCAGAAAACAAGTTCCTAATCTAATTGTGCTCACTCACTGGTGGTGTTCCTGGTAAAACGGCAGATATTCTGGTCTCTTTGACTGTCCCTGGGAGGACAGGCTCTGTGGTGTTTCCTGCACGTATGCTGGAGACAGAAAGACAGCAGGGCCAGTTAGCTGTTTTAAGTCCCCAAGTCTCCTCTGCCTCATCTGTAAGATGAAGATATCCCTATTCCTCCCTGAGTCTGCCAGACACAGGAGCCAGAACTTACCACCCTAGGTGATTTCTCGCTCTGCACTGGTCATTCTTCCATCTCCTCTGGGAGGGTCAGTTTTATGTGTCAGATTGGTTCGGCTATAGTATCAGTTATTCAGTCAAACCCTAACTGAGGGTATTCTGCAGATGGGATTCATACCTACAATCTGACTTTATATACAGTAAGTCCCCTACATACGAGCCTTCCAGCTGCGAACTTTCAAAGATGAGGAAGTGCATTCCATCCACGTCAGGGGTGAGTGAAATTGCAGACTGCCCTCCATTTGCATTAGTTGAGTACCTAGGCTAGCTTCGTTGGACTTACCAACAAATTGGACTTAACAAACAGGCTCTTGGAACAGAACTCGTTTGTATGTAGAGGATTGATTTACTGTAAAGGAGATTATTCTAAATCATCCAGGTGGGCCTGAGCAATCAGTTGAAGAGCCTTAAGACCAAACAAAACTGGTTTCCCCGAGGAGGAAAAAACTGCCTCAAGATGGCAGCATCAGCCCCTGCTCAGCGTTTCCAGCCCGTAGACCTGGCCTTCAGATTTCAGGCTTCCCAGCCCTATAATCAGAAAAGCCAATTCCTTGGCTTTTATAGTGGCGTATAGTGGCCATCTGGAGAACTCTGACTGGTACATCCTAAAATGAGACTGTAAGCTCTCTGAGAGCAAAAACTTTCATTTGCCTAATTCACTGGTAGATCCCCAGCAACTAGCCCACGTTTTTGGCACACAGATGATGCGTCAGAAATATTTCCTACATGAATGGATATTTATCAAAAGGCTGGCCCTGCTCACTGCCTGCTCACGGCCATCAAGTCCATGAACGCTTTCTTTCTAAACCTTTCCCACCTTCATTGCCTCTTTTCTTCTCGCTGTGCTGCCCCCTCATTCGTGATCTCATTAATTGTTGTAACAACATCAGAACCGCTCGCCATGCCACCAGTCTTTCCCTGTTCCTTTCATCCCACTCATCCTTGCCAGATTTATCTTCCTAAAATAAAGTGTTAGCGACGTCACCCTCTTGTTCGCTCTGTTCTGGGCTAGGAGCTGGGTACCGAGATGAATAAGACAAGGTCTCTTCCTTCAAGGCAGTACCACAGTGCTGCAGAGGTTCCCTGGGAGTTGCAACAGAAAAGGTCATTGAAAGGCCACTCTCTGGGATCCACTGTTTTCTGGCTGTTTGATCTCAGGCAAGCCTTAGCTCTCCAAGACTTTAATCCTTTTCCCAATCAAATTTTATTTTATAGGTATGGAGTTTGTGAGTGATCGAGTCTGTGTGTGTGTATGAGAGAGAGAAGAAATAAATAACGCCCATGAAGCTTAAATCATTAAGTCCTGGCCCTCCTTAATTGTAAGCTACCATTCATCCTATTAATACCACTATTACATCTTGTTTTTAGATATTATGTTATCACTCTGATTTCTACTTTAAACTTTCTAATGCTAAAAGCAAGTAACTGCAAATTTAAAAAAAAATCAAAGGGAGAACTAAGGGCAACAAAAACAGTGTTGAAATGATACATAGGGTGATCATGGTGGTTATTAACGCATACTCATTAACTAACATTCATTTATTCCTGGTACCATATTTCTTGGGTTGGCCAGATAGGAAGACTATATTCTTATAATTGGGATTGCAAAACAATCTTTTTTTCCCTCTCATATGGAAAGAAAAATAGAAGTCACTAGACTAAATAAATAAAGGAATAGGGAGAAAATCTGGAGTTTAGCGAAATGCAGCAACAGTTTAATAAACATCTCTAAGGCAAAGTCTATCTCAGCTCATCCTGTCTGTAAGATTCACAGCAGGGCGCTGTCCCTTCCCATGCTTTAACAAAGACTGCATGAGAAAGTACACAGAAAGGAACAACAGGATGATAATCTGTCTCCTAACAATCCTGACAAATGAGAAGTACAACTGACAGTTGACCAAAACACCTCTCCTTCCTTATTCACCAAAGAGAAATGCACACTTTATAAAGAGGGCTTCAAAGCCCTGACGAAAGATGATGGCAACTGCATCACAATGCTGAGATGATTATGAATAAGATAATCATGTAAGTTCTCAATTTGGGGGCCAGTAATGACAAACCTTTGCTTAACTTGTTTCCACATCAATTGATTCTCTTTTAATTAATTTTTTTTATTAAAAATTGTTTTTATGGAGTATAGTTGATTTACAATATTGTGTTAGTTTTGGGTGTACAGCAAGGGTAATCGGTTAGACATACCCATATATCCACCCTTTTTTTAGATCCTGGGGCTTTCCTTTTGGCACCAATGCAAGCTGTTTCGTTCCCCTTGATGAAATAGTGCTCAAAGAATGTGAGTCACTCAGGGACCACAGAATCCCATTCTTTTAGGCAATGTGTTTAAATAAGATCTATCCAGTGCTTCTGTTGTTGCTGTTCAGTCACTAAGTCGTGTCCGACTCTTTTGCAACCCCATGGACTGTAACCGGCCGAGCTCCTCTGCCCATGAAATTTCACAGGCAAGAATACTGGAGCGGGTTGCCATTTCCTTCTCCAGAGGATCTTCCCCACCCATGATTCTATGGGCAGTTAAAATGTTTCTTCAGAGCTTCTGAATCTTATTTGCAAAGTTGTTAATGAGTGAAGAGTCAGTGTTTAATTAATAAACATGAATTTAAATAATAAACAATATTTACTGGTTACTGAAAGCTACCTAGCATATTATATATATTAATTCACAACAGCCCTATGAGGTAGAAATTACTATTCCCATTTTATGGAGGAGGAAGCTGAATCTGCTTAAAGTAAATTCTCCAAAGAGCTAATAAACTGCAGCTGCTGTTGCTGTTAAGTCACTCAGTCGTGTCCGACTCTGCGACCCCGTGGACTGTAACCTGCCAGGCTCCTCTGTCCCTGGGATTCTCCAGGCAAGAATACTGGACTGGGTTGCCATTCCTCTCTGCAGGGTAAACTGTAGCACCAGGACTCAAACCCAGTCCTACTCTTCGTATATGGACCCAAATCTACACTCTATTATCCTTCCTCGCGGCACTGAATTGTCGTGAGCAAGACAGGGGAGTTGGAGGAATTCAAAGTTTTATCCTTTCTCAGTGTATGTTTTGTGCTCCAGCTTCAAGAGGGCAGTAGCCCAGTTACAGACTGTTAGGGACTGAGCAAAACCAGTGGAAAAGTCATTTGCCTTACGTGTATTCACTTGGCTATAGCAGAGAAATGCTGTCAAATATTGGCTTCATCAGATCTGCACTCAGCTATCAGTCTGCTCGAGTTTATTTAGGAAGATGGTAAAACTGGTCTCGAAATGTTCTGTTCTCCCTCATTCTCCATTGCCCAATAAATCTGGTAAATGTTATTTGGCAGCTCTGCCCAAATTTTCAGATTCTTATCATGAAGCTCCACAGAAAGAAAGATCTACTTTTCCCGAGGCTCTTCCCAATGTGGTCTGGTTTCTCTTTCCAGCCTGAGGTTTCTAAAATACAAATATATCACTCCCCACACTGGAAATGCTTCAGCTGCTCCACTGCCTACAACGCAAAGTCACAGCACAGAAAGAAGGCTCACTCCGTCTGGTCCTTGTCACATCTTCTGCTCCACCCCCATGTTTCCCCCACATTTTCACCGTAACTCCGGAATGTCCTTCTCAATTAAAAATTTTTATTCTGGTATGGCAAACCTTGCTCATAATTCAAGCAAGTCACAGCTCAGATGTCCCTTCTCTTCCTTGAACATCCCACCCTTTTCCTCCAAACTCTGCCAAGGAGAGTTGGCTTCTTTTCTTTTCCTGCCTACTCCGTTTTCTTACGTGTGCTGCTGCAGCTGAGTATATGTTCCAGTTTCAGGGACTGAAGAACCCTCCTTAGCTTTGTGATCTCTTTCAGTTGCCTGTTATTCAGTTTCCTATGTTTTATGACAATGTCCTTTAACTGACAACACTCTGAAATAATAGTTCGCTATAACCCAACAGAGGGTTTTTACTATGAGAGAAGGACAAAGATCATAAACAGCAAATGAAGCTCAAAAGTTAGTAGAAGGAAAGAAATAATAAAGATTAGAGCAGAAACAAATGTTAAAAAGACAACAGAGAAGATCAATGAAACTAAGAGCTGGTTCTTCAAAAAGATAAACTAAATTCACAAGCTCTTAGCTAGATTCACCAAGCAACAATGAGAGAGAATCCAAAGAAATAAAATAAAAAATGTAGGAGGTGATGTTACCATTGATAACCTCAGAAGTACAAGTGATTATTAGAAAATATAGTAAACATTATATGCCAACAAATTGAATAACCTAGAAGAAATGAATAAATTTCTAGAAATGCAGTAACAGAATGAAGGATAAAAGTCAAATAATTGTCTCAATAAATGCAGAAAAAGCATCTGACAAAATACAACATGTATGAGAAAAACTCTTAACAAAGCAGTTATGGAGGGAAAGTATCTCAACATAATGAAGGCCAGACATTACAAATGCACAGCTAACATTATACGCAACACTGAAAGCTGAAAGAATGTCCTCTAGCCACTTTTATTCAACATAGTATTCAAAGTATTAACCAGAGCATTTAGACAAGAAAAAGAAGACATCTAAATTGGAAAGGAGGAAATGTACTATTTGCAGATGACATGATATTATATATAAAGCACCCTAAAGACTCCTTCAAAAACTGTTAGAATGCATGAATTCAGTGAAGTTGCAAGATACAAAATCAATGTTCAAAAATATGTTGCATTTCTATACATGAATAACAAACTGTTGGATACAGAAATTAAGAAAATGATACCATCTACAACTGCATCAAAGAGAATAAAATATTTAGGAATAAATTTAACCAAGGAGATGAAAGACTGCATATTGAAAACCATAAGACACTACTGAAAGACCCTGAAGAAGACACAAATAAACGGAAAGATATTCCTTGCTTTGGACTGGAAGAGTCAGTATTGTTCAAATTGCTCTCTATAACCCAGAGCAAGTTATAGATTTAGTGCAATCTCTACCAAAATTCCAATGAAATTTTTCAAAGAAATAGAACAAACAATCCTAAAATCTTTATGAAGTCACCACTCCCCCTCAATTAGCCAAAGGAAGCACTGAGAAAGAACAAAGCTGGAGAACATGGCCTGATTTCAAACTATATTACAAAGATACAGTAATTAGAAAAGTATGGTGTTGGCATAAAAATAGACACATAGGTCAATACAACAGAACAGAGAGCTCAAAATAAATCCACATATATATGGCCAATTAACTTATGACAAAGGAGTCAGGAACATACAGTTGAAAAAGGACAGTTTCTTCAATAAATGCTGTTGGGAAGACTGGACAGTCACATGTAAAAGAATGAAACTCAACTATCTTATACCAGATACAAAAATGAACTCAAAGGAATTAAACCTGAATGTAAGATCTGAAACCCTAAAACTCGTAGAAGAAAATGTAAGTGATAAGCTCCTTAACAGGTCTTAGAGATAAGTTTTTAAAATCTGACAACAAAGCCAAAAGCAACAAAAGCCAAAATAGACAAGTGGGACTACATCAAATAAAAACGCTTCTGCGTAGCAAAGGAAACCATCAAAAAAAAATAAATAAATAAAAAGAAAACTTTCTGAATAGGAGAAAATATTTGCAAATCAGGTATCCGATAAGGAGCTAATATCCAAAGTATATATAGAGCTCATACAACTCAATAGTAAAAAGCTCCCAAATGGTCCAACTAAAGAATGGACAGAAGATCTGAATAGACATTTTTCCAAAGAAGACATTCAGATTGCCAACAGGCATATGAAAATATATTCAGCACTTTTAATCATCAGGAAAGTGCAAATCAATACAAAAATGAGACATCATCTCACACCTATCAGAATGGCTATTATCAAAAAGACAACAAATAATAACTGTCACTGAAGATGTAGAGAAAGGGAACCCTCATGCACTGCTGGTGGGAATGAAAATTAGTATAGCTGCTATGGAGAACAGTATGGAGGTTCCTCAAAAAATTAAAAATAGAACTACCATAAGATGCAGCAATTCTGTTATGTATTTGTCCAAAGAAAATGTAGATACTAACTCTAAAAGATATATGCACTCCCATGGTCGCTGTAGCATTATTTACAATAGTCAAACATGGAGACAACCATTGATAGATAAATGGATAATGAAATTGTGGTGTATATATACACAATGAAATATTATTTGACCATAAAAAAGGATGAAATCTTGCCATTTGTGAAGAAACCTTGAAGTCATTTTGTTAAATGGATAAGTCAGATAGGGAAAGACAAATACCATATGACCTCTCTCATATGTGAAATCTAAAAACAAACAAACACAAAGCTCATAGATATAGGGAACAGATTGGTGGTTGCCAGAGGTGTGGGATGAGGAGTCAGAGAAATGGGCGAAGGGGGTTAAAAGGGAAAGAGAGAGACAAGTTTTGTTACTGATTAGCTAATGTCATTCCAGTGAATTGATAACCGTTGACTGCATGCTGATCTTATATCCAGAAAACCTGAAAATTATTTTGCCTGTTCTAATACATTTTTAATAGCAATTATTGTGTTGGTAAGAAATATTTCTTGCTAATTTTTTTGCCCAAACTCATTTTAAGACTTCAGATAAATGTGTTAAAACACTTGTAAAAACACTTCCTAACTAAAATCAGAAAAACGAAAATTATGCAAGATCATTCTTATTCATTCATAACTGGCATTTACTTTTAAATTCAATAATAGCTCACACTGGCAATGGTGTACACAGTCTTACATACTTCGGTGGGAATGTAAATTGATCGAACCTTTTGTGAGGGCAATATGCAGAGTGAAATCAATTTTGAAATGCATAACCTTCTTAATCTAGTTTAAAAAAAGGTTTCAGTTTATAGATTTATGTCTTCAAAGTGAAAATAAATATAAGTTGTTAAACAGAAAAGAGGACAAAAACACATTACCTGGCAATTAAGAAGCTGAAGTGTCATTATCTAATGAACAGTGATTGAATTCTTATTCCTTGCCAGTGAGTTATCTATAGTAGAGCTTACAAAGCACTTTCCTTAATTTTTATGGACTCTTAAAATATGAAAGAATCCTGCCTTCTTCTGGGGGCCTGATGAGGACATTATGGGGTTGGTGAGCCCATATTCTGCTCAGACTGTCTGGTCGACATCACACCAGGCCATTCCCCCCATGCAAATCTCATTTTAAGATCATCAATTTATGGATCTCGGCGCAGGCATTATCGAGGTCACTCAGTTAGAAAGACCAAATTGCACTGGTGATGACACTTATAGAATGTCAACTGAGCCCAGACAGTGTAATGAATATTGCTTAGGAGAAATGTCCCTGATTCCTACCCAGAGGAAGAAAATTTAAAGTGCCCTCATTGATTTTCTTTTTTTAAATTTTATTTTATTTTTAAACTTAACATAATTGTATTAGTTTTGCCAAATATCAAAATGAATCCACCACAGGTATACTCATTGATTTTCTAAAGTAGGATTTCACTCCAACCATGCTCTTAAAATCAGGTCAATTCAATGAGAACTTCAGCAGAATCTTGACTGCCATAGCTTTGAAAAACACAGGGAAATCACTGACTACTTCTATGCATTATCTTTGTCTGGCCCAAATGCCATGCCTGTGTTCCAGTGACCAGTAACCCGAGCATTCAGTGTATCATGAAATTTCTCTGTGTTTTCTACTGTGCTGTACTATGCAAAGCAGTGGGTTTAATCTCCAACCTTGTTACGGAGAAAAGAGCCTTTCTGACGTGGTGGCACTTTAGCACAGTGTACTATGGAATCTGGATTTCTAATTACACATGAGAGAGTCTGAAAAAGAGAGTTTCTGTATATTGTTAAAGAGATTCTAAAACTGATACTAGAACTCACTACTGGGAATGCTGAGTTCTGGAAAAAAAAGTAGGAAAATCAACACAGAATGACAATTCATTAATGTGTAACAGTTATGTGGTAGTACTTCCTGCAGAACATGGTGCTAGATGAATCAGGCATGCCTGCTATTATTTTTTAAGTCTTTTGAAAAATTTATTTATTTATTTACGACTATGGAGTCGGATGCGACTGAAGTGACTTAGCAGCAGCAGCAGCATGCTGGGTCTTTGTTGCTGCATGGGCTGCTCTCTAGTTGCGGTGAGTGAGCTTCTCACTGTGGCGGCTTCTCTTGTTGAGGAGCACAGGCTCTAGGCCACAGGGGCTTCGACAGTTGTGGCATGTGGGTTCAGCAGTTGCAGCTCCTGAGCTCTAGAACACAGGCTCAATAGCAGTGGTGCACGGGTGGGCTTAGTTGCTCCGCGGCACGTGGGATCTTCCTGGATCAGGGATCAAATCTGCGTCTCTTGCATTGGCAGGTGTATTCTTTACTGCTGAGCCACCAGGGAAGCCCTGGTGAAGTTTTTTAAATACAGAGTTGACAGGCTGATAGGAAGATGTACAACTGATACTGTGTAGAGCTTACAAACTCAGGCCTGGGGACAAAGCAGATTCCATTTTTAATCTTGGTTGACTATTTTGGAATAACCCTTTAACTTTTCCTAGCCTGAGCTTCTTCATTTACAAAATGAGGGTGATAATAGGACCTCTCTGAGGCACTCATGAACACTGTTCATCCCATCTGCTGGTTCTCCATCTTTAGGGACACAAGAAGAGTACAGGCTCTCACGGGCTATGGCCATGTGACTAATTCTGGTCAATAAATTATGATGAGAAATAGCAGATTTCACTTCAGGCGATGGCATTTAATTACTGAGCTGTCAATGCACATTGTTCAAGATGGAAACGGCTTTGTTAGCCTAGATCAGCAGACTCTCCCTTCTGACACACATAAAACATAAGAAAGATATCTTCATTGTATTAAGCCACTGAGAGTTGGGCGGTTTTGTCGTTATTGTTACTGCAGCAGGTCCTAGCCTGTCCTGACTAGCACCTTACAGGATTGTCCTAAGGATTCTACACTTGCTTGTGAAATGCTTAGTGTTCAGTGGATAATAGTGACAGTATTTTAAATGATGTTAGTATAACATGCAAAGTGACAGATCATAAACACATACAAGCCAAAGTGCCACAGAATTCAAGGAAGGGAGAATTCTTGAATTCTGGGAAGAACTCTGAAGATTGGAGGAAAAAAATCCAAGGAGAAAGAATTTCTGTGAGAAAAGGCACAGCAGTGGTTTCGTGATACGTGTGAGAAGCGCAGCAGGATTGAAAGCTACACACACAGCCGACTCACTTTGTTGAAAAGCAAGAACTAACACAGCACTGCAAAACAATTATACTCCAATTAAAAAAGAGAAGAAAAAGTAGGAACAGAAAATAAAGTTGGAAAGTAAGTAAGGTCACTCAGTCGTGCCCGACTCTTTGCAACCCCGTGGACTGTAGCCCACTGGGCTCCTCTGTCCATGGGATTCTCCAGGCAAGAATACTGGAGTGGGTTGCCATTTCCTTCTCCAGGGGAACTTCCCAACTCAGGGATCAAACCCAGGTCTCCCACATTGCAGGCAGACACTTTAATCTCTGAGCCACCAGGTTGAGTTCAAATCAGTGCTCTGAAATCATCTAGATGGGCTGAGTAGGAGGCATGAACTACGAGGAAAATAATCATGGACTTGAGCCAGACTTGCCCTTATTCCTTATGATCATGAACTTCTTGTCAAGTGACTTTCTTCAGTGGTGTCTCATCTTTCTATGTCTCCTATACAGAAAGTCCTTGCTGTGGTGACCATGCAGTATTACGGGGCCAGGTAAGTAGATGCCAGCCTCTCCCTATGATTAATTCCACCCAACCAGCCCAGTGCCTCTCTGTGGGGGTGATTCTGCTATTAGATTTGGTCTGAAATGTTTGGACCAATTTTGAGAAAATTCATTTCCCTGATTCCCCCTATTTAGTTTACATAAAAATCATTTTTAAAAAGGTGGGGGCAGAAAGAAAAAAAGGAAAGGACTTAAGACCTTTGACTCTATGAGTTAAGGTTCTCCTTAAATTACAGCCTTAATGGTCCCTGTGTGTGTGTGTGTGTGTGTGTGTGTGTGTTCAGTTGTACAACTCTTTGCGATGCCACGGACTGTAGCCTACCAGGATCCTCTTTCCATAGAATTTTTTCAGGCAAGAATACTGGAGTGGGTTGCCACGCCCTCCTCCAGGGGATCTTCCCGACCCAGGGATCAAAACTGCACCCATGTCTCTTGGGTCTCCTGTGTTGGTAGGCAGATTCTTTACTACTACACCATTTGGGAAGCTCTAGTGGTCTCTACCCTAACTCTATTATAGGCTGTTGTAAGATGCAAAGTAGATAATATATGCAAAAGACCTTTGTAACCAGTAGCATGCTTTTCAAAGTCACATAGAACCAGTAGTAGCCATATTATGGCTGTTATAAACGGAATTGCTTTGTTTTGGCAAGCTCATCTGCTATGCTAGCAGTTTTACCTGGTGGAGAGGGAAAAAAAAGAAATAAAGTAAATTATGCAACAAAGTAAATAAAGCAATAAAGTAAATTATGGCTCACCTCACTAGCACAAACAGTGCCCTTCTGTGAAAAAGAGCTGCTCTGTTTTTAGGCCCACAATAACAAGCTTGGAATCACTGTGGAGAAAGCAAATTCCTTAAAGCGGGGCTAGATTTGATCTGGATTCCTTAGGGTTCTCAGACATTTGGCTTACTCAGAGTGAGATGGGGCTTCCTGAGGCAGACTTTCAGCCAAAACCACAGCCCCAGAGAGTTGAATGCATGGGAGAGTTACCTGGGGGCGGGGCGAGGAGGGGTTAAGTTGTCAATAGCTCTGCAGTGGTATCAGTACATTGGAAAGAGTACTGGCCCAGAAGTCAGAAGCCTAGTTGCACTCTGGACCCTATGATCCCACGAGTAAAGATTTTCTTTTAGTCAAATAAAGCAGTGTTAACAGGCCCTGCCCTAACTCTATTATAGGCTGTTGTGAGATGTAAAATAGACATTATATGTAAAAGACCTTTGTAAACAGTAGAATGTTTTTCAAAATATTATAATAAATGGCCACTTATTTCAGCCATTTGTCCATAGTTTGGAGTTTAAACAGCGTTAAAGAAAAACCAACAAAATTTAAAGAACCAAGAAGCCACATCAGATCCTCCTGCTACTGAAGAAACCAGTCTTTTGGGAATGCAATTTCAGAGGGAATTGCAGGATTGGCCTCTTACAGTGTGTCTCATTGCTTTGGGTTCTGGCAGAGGGAGGCTCTGTGCTTAAAACTTGACCCTGGTCTAATTATATTGTTTGGCTGGGGCAGCAGAGCTGGTTGGCATTCGTCCCGAGTGTCTAGTGATGAATATAACTGGGGACCAGGACATTTGAAGTCAGAATGCCATATTTAACAAGGTTATTATGGTTCAAGACTGCTTTCTGAAGCATTTGCTCTGTTGAAAATAACAACAAAAAATAACACATCAGACATTTACCAATGTTGCTATCTCTTTCATGTTTCCTTCTTTTAATCCCCTAGATGAAGTGATGGCTAATTTTTGGCAGTTTATACACAAAAATCCAAAGTAATCAAAGAAAAATGATAAGAAAGCAACATTAGCAAACTCTGAATTTAAATTTTATGTAATTTTGACTAATGTACAAAGTTAATTTTTTTAAGTCCACAGCCTAGTTTTTTTGGTACTGTAAAATCTCTTTTATTAATTTATTTTATTTCATCTTATTTTGGCTGCGCTGTGTGGCTTTTTTCCTGACCAGGGACTGAACCCATGCCCTCTGCAGTGGAAGTGTAGTCCTAACCACTGGACAGCCAGGGAATTCCCCTTTCATTCTTTTAAATGAAGGCTTGCTGCTGCTGCTGCTGCTAAGTCGCTTCAGTCGTGTCTGACTCTGTGCGACCCCACAGACGGCAGCCCACCAGGCTCCCCCGTCCCTGGGATTCTCCAGGCAAGAACACTGGAGTGGGTTGCCCTTTCCTTCTCCAGTGCATGAAAGTGAAAAGTGAAAGTGAAGTCGCTCAGTCGTGCCCGACTCTGTGCGATCCCATAGACGGCAGCCCACCAGGCTCCTCTGCCCATGGGATTTTCAAGGCAAGAGTACTGGAGTGGGGTGCCATCACCTTCTCCGAAATGAAGGCTTAATATACAGCAAAATGTGTAAATCTTAAGTACGCTGGATGATTTCTTAAGTAGGTATACATTTATGTACACACTACCCAGATGAAGATAAAGACTGTTTCTGTCACCTCAGAGTCCCCTCCTTCTCCTGACCAGACAATACCCACTCCCTGCCATGAATCTATCATTAGAATTTTTGTTACTGAAGATTAGTTTTGCCTGTGATTGAATTTCATTTAAATGGAATCATAAGTATAATAATTATTATCTTAAGTATCTATTTTTTTTCCTTGGCTTTTTTGGTTCAACATAATGCTTTCAGATTCATCTGTGTTTTGATGTACATCCAATTGTTTGTTTCTTTTTACTGCTAAGTAATATTTTACTTTATGAATGTACCTTGATTGAACCATAGATTTTTCTGTTGTTAGACCTTGGGGTTATTTTTTGGTTATTATGATGAAATTTGCTATGATGATCACTCTTGTACAAGTCTTTCTGTGACGGTATGCATTCATTTCTCTAGGGTATTATATCCACCAGTTAGGTTAGAGAATAGAGAATAGGTTAACTTCAGTAGAAAGTGACAAATTCCCAAAGCACTTAGACCATTTTAAACTCCCACTGCTCTATATAACTTTTAATTTGGCAAAGTATGTAAAATTACGTTCTTAAAAGAATGAGTTTTTTTTTTCTAGTTTTTTTTCTCCAGTTTTATTGAGAAATAACTGACATACATCACTGTATAAGTTTGGGGTATACAGCATGATCTTTTGACTTACATATATTGTGAAACAGTAAGTTTAGTTAACATCCATTATCTCACTTTGATACAATAAGAAGAAAAGAGAAAAAAATTTGTCTTGTGAAGAGAACTCCTACAATCTACTCTCTTAACAGCCTTCCTATGTATCATCCAGCAGTGTTTTTTAAATAATGTTTTTCATAAATAATGAGTATGACTGGGATGCCCATATCAACATAAATTTCAGAGAAATCTGAAAAATGTACTAACTGCTCAGTTGTTTTACTGTATTTTGTTTTGGTAAAGAAAGACTAAAAGAAGGGGAGATAAAATTCATAAATTTTATAACTTTTCTCTATTAATCTAAAAGCATAAGACCAAAAATATTTAAATGAGAAAAAGCACTATTTTCCAAAATATGAAAACAAAGTGTTAAAAATAGTTAATATCACATTTTATCAGTTCTATGCCATATCATTTTCCTCTCCCACTTTAACATCTCTAAAATTAGGAAACATCTTACTACCAATGACGATTTATATTTACATTAGACATGCCAACTAAAAACTGTCTCTTGCTATCTGGTTGCACAAGAATGAAGTCAGTAGCCACTTGCTAACCTTCGACACTCCCCCAAAAGAAGTTCGAGGTTAAAGATCAGGAATGAAGTACTCTGTGTTCTGGGAAAAACTGGCAAAACAAGTCATCAGATAGTCTGATATTTTCAGAAGATTTTATGAGCCCAATTCCTTGCATCTTCTCATATATAGCAAAGCACTAAAATCATTAATGGAGACATCTGCTCTTCGTGGCTAGCATCAAACTTCTGCCAGAAGGTGTGCTTGTTGCATGTATCCCCTTCACCAAAATCACATGTACACTGACCCCTCCCTCCCCAACCTCTTCAGCATAGTTCCCTAGAGCCTTCTGTCTCCTGGGCTATGGTCTTCATTAAGCCCCAAATAAAGCTGAACTCACAACTCTCACACTGCGAAAACTCTTTCAGTTGATAGATATCATACATGAAAAGCTCTGTTTACTCAAGGGTAATATCTCAGAGAAATCAAAGGCACAGGAATTAAAGCTAAGTGCTACTGTGTATCTGGCTATTAGACGAGAAAGAGGGTTAAAAATGGTACCACTTCTTGATTCCAAAAGAACACTAATGAAGCACATCCTGCTGGTGTGGGGTGTAAATCATAACCACTTTTCAGGAAAGCAGTTAGACAAAACTTATCAAGATCCTTTGTTAAGTACTTTTGACCCAGGAAGTTAACTTTTAGGAGTATATACTAAGGGATGAATATAGAAAAAAAAGATAAGTAAGGTCATGATTTTACAATGATGAACACTGGAGGCAGTTTAAATGGTGAACAATGTGGGAAGGGCAGTTAAATACACCCCAACAATGGACTATTATGCAACCACTAAATATTTTAAGATAATTTCTAAAGTTATAGGAAAATGCTTACTTTATAACTTTATTTACTTATTTACTTTATTTACTTACACTTTCTCAAAAGTAGAGAAAGTAGAATAAAGCTGTATTAATGGCCTGACTCTATGTTTAATAACATACGTGGGATGTTTATATATGCACATACATTATAAAAATTAAATACAGTCATATTAACAATGATTATTTCTGGACGGTGAGATTATTATTTTTCTTCTTTTTACTTTTCACCCTTTTCAAAATTTCTTACAATTAGCAAAGAAATGAATGTTTTCTCTGCTGTTTCATACTTTTAAAAAAACTTTCAAGGTTGTAACATGGGCATGAAAGGATAAGTGAAATCTTATTAAAATCAGCCAGCATACATCACATTTTTAGAAAAACGAACGTGGAAAAAGAAAATCTGTTTCTAGTCAAGCATATGGAACAGGCATGGCAGGGTAAAGTCAGGACAGGCCATTTCTGCCTGGCTAGAAATCATCCCTTTGTTTTCCACTTCACGAGTTATAAGGCTCAGAGTCGGAATCCTGATCACATTACAGTGTTTTGTAAATTGTTTTTTACCCATAAAGAGTTTGGAATCTCCTGTTCACACAGACATTCAGTTCTTTGACTCATTCTTAAAATTAGATGGGTGGCTGGGGTTAGAAATCTTAAGGGGCCAGTGTTTATTTTTAATGCTTTGGAAAAACTTGTGATTTTTGAAGTTTTCAAACATTAAAATGATATTCATGTCTCAGTTCAGTCGCTCAGTCATGTCTGACACTTTGTGACCTCATGGACTGCAGCACGCCAGGCTTCCCTGTCCATCACCAACTCCTGGAGCTTGCTCAAACTCATGTCTATTGAGTCGGTGATGCCATCCAACCATCTCATCCTCTATCATCCCCTTCTCCTCCTGCCTTCAATCTTGCCCAGCATTGGTGATGCCATCCAACCATCGCACTCTCTGTCATCGCCTTTTCCTGCCTTCAATCTTGCCTGGCATCAGGGTCTTTTCCAGTGAGCCAGTTCTTTGCATCAGGTGGCCAAAGTAGTGTAGCTTCAGCCTCAGCATCAGTCCTTCCAATGAATATTCAGCCCTGATTTCCTCTAGAGTTGACTGGTTTGATCTCCTTGCTGTCCCAGGGACTCTCAAGAGCTTTATCCAACATCAGACTTCAAAAGCATCAATTCTTCAGTGTTTAGCTTTCTTTATGGTTCAACTCTCACATCCATACATGACTACTGGGAAAACCATAGCTTTGACTAGACAGACCTTTGTCGGTAAAGGAATGTCTCTGCTTTTTAATATGTTATCTAGGTTGGTCATAGTTTTTCTTCCAAGGAGCAAGCATCTTTTAATTTTATGGCTGCAGTGACCATCTGCACTGATTCTGGAGCCCAAGAAAATAAAGTCTGTCACTGTTTCCATTATTTCCCCATCTATTTGCCATGAAGTGATGGGACCAGATGCCATGATCTTCGTTTTCTAAATGTTGAGTTTTAAGCCAACTTTTTCACTCTCCTTTATCACTTTCATCAAGAGGATCTTTAGTTCCTCTTCACTTTCTGCCATAAGGGTGGTGTCATCTGCATGTCTGAGGTTATTGATATTTCTCCTGGCAATCTTGATTCCAGCTTGTGCTTATTTCAGCCCAGCATTTCTCATGATGTACTCTGTACAGAAGTTAAATAAGCAGGGTGTCAATATACAGCCTTGATGTACTCCTTTTCCTATTTGGAACCAGTCTGTTGTTCCATGTCCAGTTCTAACTGTTGCTTCCTGACCTGAATACAGATTTCTCAGGAGGCAGGTCAGGTGGTCTGGTATTCCCATCTCTTTAAGAATTTCCCACAGTTTGTTGTGACACACAGTCAAAGGCTTTGGCATAGTCAATGAAGCAGAAGTAGATGTTTTTCTGGAACTCTCTTGATTTTTCTATGATCCAACAGATGTTGGCAATTTGATCTCTGGTTCCTCTGCCTTTTCAAAGCTTGAACATCTGGCAGTTCTTCGTTCATGTACTGTTGAAGCCTCACTTGGAGAATTTGAACATTACTTTGCTAGCATGTGAGATGAGTACTTTTGTGCAGTAGTTTGAACATTCTTTTACATTGCCTTTCTTTGGGACTGGAATGAAAACTGACCTTTTCCAGTCTTGTGGCCACTGGTGAATTTTTCAAATTTGCTGGCATATCGAGTGCAGCACTTTCACAGCATCATCTTTTAGGATTTGTAATAGTTCAGCTGGAATTCCATCACCTCCACTAGCTTTGTTCATAGTGATGCTTCCTAATGCCCAATTGACTTTGCACTCTAGGATGTCTGGCTCTAGGTGAGTGATCACACCATGGTGGTTATCTGGGTTGTGAAGATCTTTTTTTCATAGTTCTTCTGTGTATTCTTGCCGCCTCTTCTTAATATCTTCTGCTTCTGTTAGCTCCATACTGTTTGTCTTTTATTATGCCCATTTCTGCATGAAATGTTCCCTTGGTATCTTCTTTTCTTGAAGAGGTCTCTAGTCTTTCCCATTCTATTGTTTTCCCCTGTTTCTTTGTGTTGGTCACTTAGGAAGGCTTTCTTATCTCTCCTTGCTATTCTTTGGTACTCTGCATTCAGAGAGATATATCTTTCCTTTTCTCCTTTGCCTTTCACTTCTCTTCTTTTCTCAGCTATTTTCAAGGCCTCCTCTGACAACCATTTTCCCTTTTTTGCATTTCTTCTTCTTGGGGATGGCTTTGATCACTGCTTCCTGTACAATGTTATGAACCTCCATTCATAGTTCTTCAGGTACTCTATCAGATCTAATCCCTTGAATCTATTTGTTACTCTACTGTATAATTGTAAGGGATTTAATTTAGGTCATACCTGAATGTTCTAGTGGTTTTCCCTACTTTCTTCAATTTAAGTCCGAAGTTTTCAGTTAAGGAGTTCATGATCTGAGCCACAGTCAGCTCCTGGTCTCGTTTTTGCTGACTGTATAGAAATTCTCCATCTTTGGGTGCAAAGAATATAATCAATCTGATTTCGGTGTTGACCATCTGGTGGTGTCCATGTGTAGAGTCTTCTCTTGTTTTGTTGGAAGAGGGTGTTTGCTATGACCAGTGTGTTCTGTTGGCAAAATTCTGTTAGCCTTTGCCCTGCTTCATTTTGTACTCCAAAGTCAAATTTGCCTATTTCTACAGGTATTTCTTGACTTCCTACTTTTGCATTCCAGTCCCCTCTGATGAAAAAGACATCTTTTTTGGGGGGGGGGTTAGTTCTAGAAGGTCTTGTACGTCTTCATAGAACTGTTCAACTTCAGCTTCTTTGCCATTAGTGGTTGGGGCATAGACTTGGATTACTGTGATATTGAATGGTTTGCCTTGGACACAAACAGAGATCATTCTGTTGTTTTTGAGACTGGACCCAAGTACTGCATTTCAAACTCTTGTTGACTATAAGGGCCACTCTATTTCTTCTAAGGGATTCTTGCCCACAGTAGTAGATATAATGGTCTTCTGAATTAAATTTGCCCATTCCAGTCCATTTTAGTTCACTGATTCCTAAAATGTCAATGTTCACTCTTGCCATCTCCTGTTTGACCACTTCCAATTTACCTTGATTCATGGGCCTAACATTCCAGGTTTCTATGCAATATTACTCTTTACGGCATCAGACTTTACTTCTATCACCAGTCTCATCCACAACTCCGTGTTGTTTTCACTTTGGCTCCACTTCTTCTCTTTCTGGAGCTATTTCTCCACTCTTCTCTAGTAGCATATTGGGTATCTACTGATCTGGGGAATTCATCTTTAAGGATCCTATCTTTTTGCCTTTTCATACTGTTCATGGGGTTCTCAAGGCAAGAATACTGAAGTGGTTTGCCATTCCCTTCTCCAGTGGACCACGTTTTGTCAGAACTCTCCACCATGACCCATCTGTCTTGGGTGGTTCTACCTGGCATGGCTCATAGTTCCATTGAGTTAAACAAGGCTGTGTTCCAAGTGATCAGTTTGGTTAGTTTTCTGTAATTATGGTTTCCACTCATGTCTACATCAAGTTATAATTCTTCTTTATATTACGTTCTGTGTTATGACCATGTTGTGTCTGGCAGGGAGACTGAATGAGAGCCCTAAGTTCAGAGATGAATATCAGAGTCCCAACTGTTCTGTTGCCTTAGGTTGTCATTAAAGAACCCAAGATCTGAGTCCCACATGAGAATTTCAGGGGAAGCAGGGGAGGCTATGAGCTGTCCAGGTGTGTTGGTTGGAAGAATCCAACAAGAACAAGGAAACTCTCTGGGACACAGTAAAAAAGGAGAGAGAGAGGCCCAGCAGATGCAAGCCACTGTTAGTCACACACTCTTCAGGCAGGCCTGGCACTTGCACCTACGTTAGCTCTGTAAATCTTACTAATTTGAACTTAAGGATGGTGGTCCTTTAGCCGGCAAGTCACTCTGGGAGCCGTAGGATTCACGTTTGTTCAGAAAGCTTTACAAGTGGATCCCTCTTCTGTTTGTCATGCATCTTTTTAAAAAATTTTATTTATTTATTTACTTGGCTGTGCCGGGTCTTATTGTGTGGCATGTGGGATCTGGTTCCCCTACCAGGGACTGAACCTGGGCCCTTTAGTGGTAAAGCTTGAAGTCTTAGCCACTGGACCACCAGGGGAGTCCGTGACATATACCTTTTTACTAGATCTTTCCCAGAGCTGTTTCTCTTGTAAAGGAAAACACCACATGTCCTTAGGGACAAGAGTTAATGAATTTACTATCTGAGGAGTCAATGATTAAATCCATGTTAAAAATATACATATGTCAGTCACATTAACTGAGAAAGGAAAGCAGTTGGTTGTTTAGGTATACGGACAAAAATGAAGTATAAGCCTCTTGCCGATTCTAGACATGTGGTATGTAACAGACCTTCCAAGAATTCACTGCGTTAGAAGACCAAATCTAGGCCTTGACTTTTCAATAGCCTTCAGAAATTCTTTTTCCAAATCTCCAGGCTTACCCCTTTCAGTATTTCTCTGACTCAGAAGCTGGAATGTCATGAGAAATTCCTTTGCACATTGTGAATCTATTGCCCTGATTTGCGCATGTAAGCTTTATCACTCCTTCTCTATTAATTTGTTTTCTACTTTAACAATAACCATTTATTCTATTTGCACCTTTTAGCCTGGTATATTATTGTGTTTAAATCTCCATTTCATCTCTTTCAACACCAATGCTGTTAGTCATGTTCTGATCTTTGTAAAACTGTAGACTTAAGTTTCAAAGAAAAAGAAAAAAAGGAAACGGTATGATATATTCTTTGTTCTGAATTACTTAAGAGATCTCTTACACAGATACAATAGAAAATTAGGCTCATTTCTAAAGCAAAGAAATGAGAAAGAGAAAGGGTAGTGCAGCATTTACACACAGAATCTAACGACTGTCTATCCAAAATGGAACTTTGCCTAAATGGCCCAGTTACGGGATTGTTGCGGGATGAATAACTCAAAAGGAAATTTTAAAAAGATAAGCCAATGCTGGTCCTCAAGTGTTTTTTGTTTTGTTTTTGAGTGAGAAACAAAATCTGTTTAAACCTGTTTTGGTTCTTAAATGTTTCTTCTGTTACAGTATTTGAGTAGTAGTGAGCTAGCTGTTGGATTTTTTTCTATTGTTTAGAATCCAAATGGAAAGATATGAGCAGGTTTTAAATGAAAACAAATACAGATGTATCTATCAGTCACCATCTGACAGGGGCAGCTATTTTCAAGTATTCCAAATGGCTGACTCAGGCTAGGTTTACCTCCTGAATCTCCTCTGACTAGACTAGATCCTTCTCCCTACACGTCCAAACCCAACACTCCAGTGAGGCCTCGAGCACTTCTTGCTTTGACTTTGCCATAGTCTTCTAACTGGTTCCTCTGACCCCAGTCAGATCCCTTTAAGCCTCACTCCACATGCTGCCAGTGTGCTGTTTATGAAACACAAATTGGACTCCTCAGCAGGTACCTCAGAAGTCGGCTTTAACCCTGGCTCCTCAGCATTCAGGTCCCAAGTGATCTGGACTGGCCTATCTCTCCACCATTATCCTGACATGGGTGTTGTATGTGTGTGTGTGTGTGTCTGTATGTGTTTAGTTGCTCAGTCATTCACGTCCAGGTCTTTGTGACGCCAAGGACTGTGGCCCACTAGGCTTCTCTGTTCATGGAATTTTGAGGCAAGAATATCGACGTGGGTTCCATTTCCTACTCCAGGGGATATTCCCGACCCAGGGATTGAACCCATGTCTCCTGCATTGGCTGGCGAGTTCTTTACCACTGAGCCACGTGGCAAGTCTGACATGTGCATTATATTCTGACAATTCTAGGATATTACTTGGAGTAGTCTTCTTATCTTTGACTGACTGGAACATTCCTTCAGTACCACTTTCTGGAAAGCAACCAGGCAATTTGAATTTGTAACCTTAGAAACAAAGAAATGATCTGAAATGTAACTAAGGTCCACACACACATAGCTATTTATCACAGCCTTATTTGTAACAGCAAAAGAAGTACGTGGGTATGGAGGAGGAAATGACATAACTGTCCAAAAACAGTCAAATTACAGCACAGGGGATATTATATATCAATTAAAAATGACACTGAGAAAGTTTTAAACACGTGGAAAATGTTTATTGTAGAAAGGACTTAAGGTGACTGGAGAGATGCAGATATCCAAAGGGATGCCGAAAAAAAAAAAAGCAGAAGAAAGAAAAATAAGAATAGAAACATAAAACAGACTCAGGGATGAAGCTAAAAAATCCCTTTTGGCTATGGGATGGACTACAGATTTGGCTGTTGGCTTTCTATCAACGAAACAGGGAAAAAAATCTGAAAAATAGCACAATTTTGTATCCACAGCATAAAAACATTCTCCCATTCAGGAAAAAGGTAGGTATTATATGTGTGAACTGCTCTGGCGAGTCCTCACAATGAAATCAGAGTAGAAAATCCTAACAACAGCTACAATGGCAAAATTCCTAAGATTGCTTCTTACAGTAATTCCTGAAAAAATCAGTGGCAATTGCACTAGTTCACTCTCTTGTAAAAAGCGAATATGAGATAGTGTACCTTCTTAATTTTCTGTGAATTTACTTTGTTACAGAAATCCTTTTGAGAGAAACAGAAGACAGAATTATACTTCAGTATAATTTTAAAGTCATACTTCTGATACACTTAATGAGTTTAAATTTGTACTCACTAAAAAAGTACCCAAGGTCCAGTTAATCTAGCTGGATAATAAAAAACAGACATCAGAATGAATGATTAAGGGGCAGGAGTAGAAGTAGGGAGATCAGGGAGAAGGCTATTGCAGAAAGCCAGAGAAGAATGGATGGTGGTAACGATGTCAGTAATAGTAAGAGGAACAGTAACAGTTCTAATAATAAGAGTAGCATCATATTAGTATTGTAATAATAGTAATAACGGGGCTTCCCAGGTGGTTCAGTGGTAAAGAATTTGCCTGCCAATGCAGGAGACACAAATTCAATCCCTGGGTTGGGAAGATCCTCTGGAGAAGGAAATAGCAACCCACCCCTGTATTCTTGCCTGGAGAATCCCATGGAGAAAGGAGCCTGGCGGGCTACATTCCATGGGGTCACAAAGAGTCAGACACAACTGAGCAACCAAACCACAACAAATAGCACTAATAACAGTACCAGAAATACGCAGAATTATCATTCACCATCCATTTTTGAATTGAATATATAAAAATCAATTTTTAGCTAAGCAACTTAAATTAGATTCTTGAGTTAAAATCTAATTTGTCCATGGACATTGTCTTCTGTTAATAAAAATCAAGCCTAAATTAAAACACACACATACACACACACACACACAACTCCAGACTGGGGGAATGGAGAGTTAATAATGTTATTAATGTTTAACGGCTACAGACTTTCAGTTTGGAAAGATGAAGTTCTTGTGGAGATGAATGTGCTGATGGCTGTGCTGTAATCCACTGAAATATAAACTTAAAAATGGTTCAAATGGTGGGGGAGGTTCAAGAGGGAGGTGACATAGGTGTACCTATGGCTGATTCATGTTGATATTTGGCAGAAAGCAACATAACACTGTAAAACAATTATCCTCCAAATATCCTCCTTTTAACTTATATCCACAATTATCCTCCTTTTTATTTATTTAAAAATAAATAAATCTCATTAAAAAATGGCTAAAATGATCAATTGTATGCTACATATATTTTACCACATGCATACATACACACTCCCTTCCAGAAATCTCTAACGGGTGAGCTTGTTCAGGACAAAACAATCCTATTGTGAAGACTGAGGAGTCCAACAAGCCATGGACCTGCAGAGCCGCTCACCGACCTCGTTCCCTGGCTTCAAAATACAAAGACCCTAGAAAAAGTGCTGGGAGTATTGACAACAGCGCCTCCTACAGAAGCCTCCAGGAAGCACCATCTACAAATCGTAACTACAGAAGGCAATCGGTTAAGTACATTTTGTGTACGAACTGGTTAAATGCTTGAGGCGCAGCTATCTAAGATATTAACTTGGGTTTTAGAGGATTTTATTTGTAATCCAACTGTGACAATAATAAGCCAGCAAGACACACAGCCTCCATGGGCCATTATTATCCAGACAAACTCTATTGTCTGTCTAGGCTAAACTGCTTTTCTCTCTCAGGGGCTGGGATGACGAGACGTGAATAGCTCATCGATGGGTTACTAAGAAATGAGATGAAGGGAGTTAGGACACACTCAGGTTTTACCTCAGTGGACAATTCTGATGGGCTCACAAAGTGGCCCTGATTCTTGAGGAGTAAGAGCCAACATTCAGGGTGTTTGGTTGATTTATTCAACTCAGATTTTGATCAGCTTCTGCCTATGGAGTTGGAAGGTCAAAATGAGCCACAGAGAACTTAGTACTACTTCTAGCAAATTCTTTCAATGCTAAGTGAAAACAGCAGGATATTAAAAGAGAAAGTGAAAGTGAAAGTCGCTCAGTCGTGTCCGATTTTTTTCAGCCCCACAGACTATACAGCTCATGGAATTCTCCAGGCCAGGATGCTGGAGTGGGTAGCCTTTCCCTTCTCCAGGGGATCTTCCCAACCCAGGGATCAAACCCAGGTCTTCCACATTGCAGGTGGATTCTTTACCAGCTGAGCCACAAGGGAAGCACTGAAAGAGCAGGATATTAATTGCTGTTGACGGCAGTATGTCAAACTTGCACAAAACAGGCATAGGAAATAAAAGGAAATGATAAAAGTGTCAGCAGTGGATCCCTGTATGAGGAAGTTACACAGATGATTAAATATTTATCCTTTGACAAATTTTCTAAAATGAGGATGTAATGGGCAAAACAATCATGGTTAGAAAATATGAAGACATATTTGTTTCTGTGCTGTGCTGTGCTCAGTCGTGTCTGACTCTGTGCGACCCCATGGACTATATAGGAGACCCCACCAGTCTCCTCTGTCCATGGGATTCTTCAGGCGAGAATACTGGAGTGGGTTGCCGTTTCCTCCTCCAGGGGATCTTCCTAACCCAGGGATTGAACCCATGTCTCCTGCATTGCAGGTGGATTCTTTACTGACTGAGCCATCAGGGAAGCCCCTTTAAATCTACAGAGCCTTTCTTAACTTCCTGTGCCTGGTACTAGTTCCTCCAGATTTTTAATTTGTTTTATTATTATTGTTGTGTATATGATCCTCTGTGCTGTGACCAGTTAGTTAAATCCCCACCTCTCTCTCACTAGCCTGACTCCCTTTCAAGCAGGGACCATGCCATCCATCTTTTCATTTCTGGTACTTCACGCTATTCCTGGTAAACAGTTGCTACAAAAGAAATGTTTGTTGTTTCAAATAAAGCATTTAGGTACTAAAAAGAATATGGCAAGGGTCTGCTTATTGCCAAGGAGCTTTATAATTTTTCTTGAATTGTAGGGCAGAGTTTGCAAACAAAGGGAAAGACAGTAGATGAAACGAATATCTTCCCAAATTAGTGACAATGCTTTTAGCAGTAAAATAGCAATAGGAAAGGACTGTATAGGCAACTTAGAGAAAGCATGCGTACATTGCTTTGTTTTTATTTTTTATTTTTAATCTTTTTTTTTTTTTTTGCCTTGTGTGGGATCCTAGTTCCCTCACCAGGGCTTTAACCCTGCACTGGAAGGGTGGAGTCTTCGCCACTGGACCACAAGGGAAATTCTGCTTTGTTCTTTAAAAAACTGGCAAACAGGGACTTTTGCTCTGCCCAAGGAGATCATGCTCTTTCTGAAACACTGCATTTGCAATTGGGTAGTTAAATAGATTGAGATGAATAACCATTGAAGGACAGTTCAGACACCATAGGATAAAAGCCACGGAAGACTCAGAAAGCCCAGCT
This sequence comes from Bos grunniens, assembly GCF_055505025.1. Taxonomy (NCBI): domain Eukaryota; kingdom Metazoa; phylum Chordata; class Mammalia; order Artiodactyla; family Bovidae; genus Bos; species Bos grunniens. Next base: position 17,099,282 of record NC_141181.1, on the reverse strand, counting down.
TATTCTCTGGACAAGAGAAGGCAACAGAACTTCAGTAAGATCTCCTTTGTGGCTAAAAATCATAACTGCAAGTTCAAACCTGAGTCACAAAAGCCAGCCTAAAAATACAGTGAATTGTATGCTTTGGCATAGGTATGCTACAGCAAAACTGGAGTTCCTTGGAAAATATCTTAGTGGTATATTAGGATCAACTCCAAACCTCAAAAGTTAGACCTGAGGTGTTCTGTGTGCGGCTGTGGGTCCCTCCCTCACATTAAATGTGTGTGTCTAGGCTCACCCCACGGATAGGCTTGCCTTCAAGCGCTAGAGAAGGACCCGACTTAGAAAGAACAAAGGGGAAGAAGTAGTCCATGAAGATGTGCACAATTTAACTTGAACAATTACCATGACTACAAAGAGGAAGAATCACTTATTAATTCATCCTAATTGTGCAAGTGCCTTTAAAAGAGACACAGTCAAGAGGATGATCTTGCAAAAGTCACGGCGCAAGTGATGCGTGATTTGGCAAGACTCCGTGCATGGTAACCATAGGGAAGAGGCGCCCAGCATGTCAGGAATTAGGAGGCCACGATAAAGAGGGGGAGAGAAGAGAGACAATATGCTGGAACATTTTTAAAACAGTTTTCATTCCAAGGAGATGCAAAGAATTCTGTGGATGAGTCAGCCTGGAAATAATGGGAAAGAGAGTCTACGAGGTTCATAGGAGCAAAGGCTTAATAATGCCCCAGAGGAAATTATCTAGCAAAAAGCAAATGCCAGTGCATTTGTTTGATAACATCCATTAGTGCAAACTGTCTGGCAGAGACCAGCAACAGGCATAAAAATATCTTGATTTTAAAAGCCGCATGGAAAAATTGCAAGAGCGCTTCAAAGAGTAGGACTGGGTGGCTCCTCTAAGATCAAACACTAACTATAACCTGCGTGGTTTTTTTTTTTGTTATTTAAAGCAGGGCCCACAGGAAGGAATAAAGACAGATGGACAGTGAGGAACTTGAAGCAGAAAGAATCAAGGAATGAGCGGAGAAACAAATGATGACTCAATAAAGAGGAGCCTGAGGCCAAACTGAACTGACCTGGGGCAAGAACGTGAAAGAAAGAAAGTGAAGTCGCTCAGTCCTGTCTGACTCTTTGCGACCCCATGGACTGTAGCCCACCAAGCTCTTCCATCCATGGAATTTTCTAGGCAAGAGTACTGGAGTGGGCTGCCATTTCCTTCTCCAGGGGATCTTCCCGACTGAGGGATTGAACCCGGGTCTCCTGCATTGCCGGCGGATTCTTTACCTTGTGAGCCACTATGAATGTGCTGGAGCAAGAGCTAGCATAAATAAAATGAAAGTTCCTAAAGATTTGTGTGTGTGTGACAAATATTAAAGTGCTATTTTTGTCTTGGTTAATATTTCCACAAAAATCCTATAAAAGGAGATCTGGAAAAATATACTACAGCCATCTAAATACTGCTAAAGCAATGTAATTTGTCATAATTAAAAACTGAAATCAGCCAAATGGTCCACAACAGGAGGATGGTAAATTACACTGTGGTACATTTATGACCTGGATATTATGTAGCCTCTAGCAATTATATGCAGTCACATGAAATATACTCATGAAAGAGCCCTCAGTGAACAAGCTGTTTTATAAAATATGAATGACGGAGCTAAAGTAAGCCTAAAGATGTCCTTAAAACAGATTTTCTTAATTACATTTGTAAAGTTCTTTCGATATTCAGGGAAAAGATGACACTGACCTTTAATTTTAGCTTTGGCTATTTTTTTTTTTTTTTTTTTTTCATAGAGAGCTGGTTTTCCTAGCACTGTCTGAGGCGAGGTCTTGGGCAGTGCCCCACTATGCACCGTGACCTTCAGGCAGGACTTGGCGGCAGTCATTCGGCTATTTTTTATTAGTAGGAGCCTCACAGGGCGCTAAGCCATCTCCAAAGGAAAGTAAAAGCAAGTACTTTCCTTGCCTATAGCTAGGAGGCTTTATAAAACTCCTAATAAAATACCGCAGAGAGGAACGATACTATCTGGAGAGGCTCTCTGCAGTTCACTTATCACCATTCTTGGCCAGCGTTTCAGAAATCACCAAGCAAATACCAAGTATAATGTCTAGGGAGAGAACTTATCTATAGTACCCTCATATGAAGGACGTTGCCAAGTATTGATGTATCCCAGTTTATGATTTGTTCTAGAGACGGTCAAGCATCTCTAAGAAAAGCGAATCCCGCTTGAAGGCTTCAGCTGGGGCCACCAGAGTGCACTTTCCACAGGCCTGTTTTCCTACTGATCAATTTGCATGAGAGCATTTCAAGCCCATTCACTCCCCTTGGAGTGCGTGCATCTATTTGAGTATCTTGTTCCTTTTTGTCACTTCTCTGTCATTTGGGGATTATTAAACTCATTCCTCTAAGGCATGATTTCTTTTGTGTTTCTAATAAATAGTTCTTAGCATTGCATTGTTTTATGACCAAATGAATTGTTTTATATCTTGGTGGTATCTGTTTTCTACTTTAGTTACTTAAATACTCTGAGAATTTTTAAAGGCAGGATTTCTAAGAGAAGAATATTTCTCTAAGGCAGAATTTAATTTATATTTTTAGGACACTTGCATAGATGCAAAAACACTAAAGAAGCTTTAAGCAACTTTAAGATATTTTGTCGAAGTATTTAAGTTTATTTAATTTGAATTGTATAAAAAGAATCTAGAGAAGGACTAGAGTTCTATGAGAATCACCCAGGCAGTTTTCCAACTACATCTGTTGACATTCTACCCTAGATCCTAGAAGTGTGGGGGTTACTGTCACATTCTCTTTTTGTCAACAAAAAATAAAGGAAAAGGAAATCTGCCTTTGGCTTCCTGCCCACTCCTGACTATAGTCTGGTTGCTGATCCCTTCATGATCACCCAGAAGACATTTTTAAGAGTTTATTATTTTAATGAAATAGCACTGTAAAAGCGGGGATGATTTTGAGTATTACAGGTCTGCTGTTAAGAAAAACTTGAACTTGGAGCTACATGGTCCAACTGTGCATCATGAGGTTCTAGGTCACAGAGCCTTAGTTTGGTATGAAGAGGATGGGAAAACAGTGCTAATTTCACAAGACAGAATGTTTCCAAGGAGAAAGGTTATATGAAACGAATCAAGGTTGTTTCTTCCTGAACCCCAGCAGTGTTTGGGCAGACTGACCTTGCAGGGCTAGGCCAAGCAGGTCGGAACCAGAGAGGCCAGCAGACACTCTCCACACAGGCCCCCGTCAGAAGCAGGCAGCTAGCCACTCACCGGCAGGGCAAGATCCGGACGATATCGTTGGGCTTGTACCCCTCAATACAAACGGCACAGTTGTCAAAATCCGGCTCCATTTCCTGCAACACAGAAAGCACAGATGAGCCTGCTTTGCGAGCTTCAGCTTCTGTAAACACACAAGCAACAAGCCAAAGGAGAGCTTGCCTGGAGCAGGGCTTCTGACTCTCTCGAAGCTGGCTGTCTTAATCCATAATTTATTATGCACTGGTTCAGTTTCTAGTCCTTCCAACCTCCATTTTTTGTTTCCTGGTTCCACAGCAAGAGCTTTGACAAGGAAATCGTTTTTTAATGTACCGTTACTAATCATGCTACTTATTATAATCAGAGGTGACATAGCAAAGTCTCAAGGATGAGAGAAATGCTATTCATGGGGACTCATCAAAATGATATTTAATCTATCATTCCTCGGGAATCTAATGTATACAACTCTAAAATAGTGGTTCCAGCTTTCTTTTCAAATACTTAAATCTCTTTCAACACCCTGTAATACGTTACTTGTGTAACAGTCCTTGTTCTTTTATTATTCCGTTTGAGGAGAAAACAAGTACTGAAAAAATATGCTTTAAATTGAGTGATGCTTTTAAAATGAATTTTATCCTATTAAGCTCAAAGGTATTTTTATATAGCTGAAAACCAGTAGTACCTAATTAGTGAGACAAATCAATTATTCACACTAGAGACAACACCTCAAATACAAGTAGAGCTGTGAATCTCTTACAGTGGCTCAAGGAGCCCCACATTCATGGACTGCAATCCACTGCTCTAAAATTTCTCCTGGGGGAAAAAATTCTCCTGGGGAGAACAGAGGTCTTTAGAGGTCTGTGGGCCCTGACCAGCTTGCATCGTGGTCCTTCCTTAGGACATGCTTCTGCTTTTGGCTTTATGTCATCATCCTACAGCTAGAGAGTTCTAGAATGACTGTCCTGGAATGAGTTCTGCTGTTATAACTTTGGGGTTCTGGAAACTCGGTTTCAGGGGGACTAAATACGCTTCTTGCACTTTTTTTTATCGTTGCTTAGTTAGAGTCGGACACGACTGAAGCGACGTAGCAGCAACAGCAGTTGCTAAATCATGTCTGACTCTTTGTGACCCCAACTGTAGCCTGCCAGGCTCCTCTGTTCATGGAATTCTCCAGGCAAGAATACTGAAGTGAGTTGCCATTTCCTTCTCCAGTGGATCTTCCTGACCCAGGGACTGAGCCCACGTCTCCTGCATTGCGTTAGATTCTTTACCACTGAGCCATCAGCATTAACTGCAGACTTAAGTGGTATACATCACTTAGCACCTAAAAATGCTTTTCGTGCAAGGATTCATGGAAAAATTTTCTTAAGTCATAATTCCAGGAACAGGCATTTCATTTTTATCTAGTGGGACACTGGAATAAGGTACTCAGATTCGTTTGAATATTGAATATTTTCTCCTTTGCACTGGCTGCCAGAAAGCCCCAACCTAAATTTTGGACCCATGTCTGCTTTTCATTTCAGGTAATGAATCTGTGTACTATTTCATCCTGGTTTTATCTACTTTTCCTAAATTTACTTAATTTCTCATATTTTTTCTCCAATGACTTTACGGTCCCATTGCATGCATTTTACAAACTGCCTTAAATTATATTTAATAACAGTGGGCATAATAACAGATGCTTATAGGAAAACTATTAGCATGTATTTCCCTTCCTCATCTTCTTATCTACATTGGTTGCTAGGAAACTCAGAAGCTTTAAATAGCTCCTCATCAAAAAGAAAAGACTTTGCCAACAAAGGTCCATATAGCCAAAGCTATGGCTTTTCCAGCAGTCATATACAGATGTGAGAGTTGGACCATAAAGAAGGCTGAGCACCAAAGAATTGACGCTTCTGAACTGTGGGGTTGGGGAACACTCTTGAGAGTCCCTTGGACTGCAAGAAGATCAAACATATCAGTCCCAAAGGAAATCCAACTCTGAATATTCATTGGAAGAACTGATGCTGAAACTGAAGCTCCAATACTTTGGCCACCTGATGCAAAGAGCCAACTCATTGGAAAAGACCCTGATGCTGGGAAAGATTGAGGGCAGGAGGAAAAGGGGGTGACAGAGGATGATCTGGTTGGACAGCATCACCATCAACTCAGTGGTCATGAGTTTGAGCAAACTCCGGGAAATAGTGAAGGACAGGGAAGCCTGGCATGCTGTAGTCTGCTGGGTCGCAAACAGTCAGACATGACTTTAGCAACTGAACAATAGCAACAACAAAAAGAAAAGAGGCTGTTACCTTGTCGCCCTTCTTAATGGTCCTGACCTGGAGCTTGCTGATTGCTTTCTTTGCTGCATCTCCCAGTCGACGCTGAAAAACCAAAAGCTGCTTGTTAGTAATAAAGACTTCTCATTCTTAACTTCGTGTCTGATAGCATTCAGTAAACCATGGCAGCTATCTCTGAAATCATGCACAAGTGGCAGGAATGTTAACAAAGATGGCTGGAGGAGATGGGGCAGTGACCTCTGTGCAGAGTGGCTTGGCTCACTGTGGTCTATTAAAGAGTTCAGTCATCGAGAGAAGCTCTTCATGCCTGATGTTAAGCAAACGGAAGATGACATGGGAAGATTCTGTCCCACAGCGACTCCAGTGCAGGTTGTATCCATGCAGAGAAGAAGAAAAGTTCCATAATCTGCCCCACTCTAGCCACTCAGTTTGTGACATGGAGATAGCCAGTCTGGAGTAGTTGGAATAGTTTTCATCTTTTGTTCAAAATCAGGGTTTATTGCTTTCATATTCCTTTCAATTTGGAATTTTAAGCAGTTTGCTTTGCTATGTATATATCCAACCTAGACTTATATTTGGTTTGTACTATTCTATCTAGCATCATCGACTCAACGGACACGAATCTGAGCAAACTCCGGGAGATAGTGAAAGACAGGGAAGCCTGGCGTGCTGCAGTCCATGGGGTCACAGAGTCAGACACGACTTAGTGACTGAACAACAACAAATTCTATCCCATCACTTTCTTACATGCCAATTTCATCTCCATTGTGTGTGTGAGTATACACATAGGAAGATACATAAAGCGTACATACTCAGTTAGCTAATAATTATAAAGTGAACACCTGAGTAACTACCATCACTCATGTTAAGAAACAATGTATTATGTATTCTTTTTTTTTTTTAATAGAGAAAGTTACTATCCTAATGACCCCTGCAGTAATGCAACGATAGAGCAATTTGGAAGAGTGGGAGAGGGAGAAGATGGAGGGAGAATTATGTTTTAATCTTTCAAGGAAAAAAATCAGTTTGCTTGTATGCTCATGAATTTTCCACATATTGTTATCTTCTAGTTTGTGACAGATGTGCGTTTGCAGCAGTGAAACATACTTGAAGGACTAAGATAAATGGGGCAAACATTTAAACAGAATAATTACTTGTTTTCACTAACTTTGTGCCTTTTGAAATAACACTCAAACTTCTCTCTTTTCTTTAAATTAGCACATACTACCCTGGTGACTCAGTGGTACAGAATCTGCCTGGCAAAGCAGGAAACATGGGTTCAATCCCTGGGTCAGGAAGATCCCCTGGAGGAGGAAATGGCTACCCACTCCAGGACTCTTGCCTGGGAAATCCCACGGACAGAGGAGCCTGGCAGGCTACAGTCTTTGGGGTTGCAAAGAGCCAGACATGACTGAGCAACTGAGCATGTGATGAACAGTTAACATATCCTAAGTACCATGCTAAAACTTTATATACAATATCAGCTTTCCCTTACAACAACCCCATGAGAAAAACATTATTTTATAGAATGAACTGGGACTTAAGTAAACTGTTTAATATCACAGAGTTAGGACAGGTAAGCAAAACTTACATATATGTCTTTTGAGGAGAAAAAGGATCATATTTCGGCAGAGATTGATGAAGGATATAAAGTCTGCACTTCAAAGGGGAAGAAGAGATGATCTAGACAGCTGGAAAATATGGAAAACCAGCTTCTGAGATACAGATGATAACTAAGGGACCTGGTAGAACTAGGTTTTTTTTTTTTTTTTTTTTTTTTCTATAGGAGTTCTGGACTGACAAAATAAAAGGAAAAGTGCTGTAAAGTTTTAAAAAATGCTATGACCATTTGCAGGCAGCCAAACCTTGTCAATATAAGCATGTTTCCATTTCTTCTCAAGTGACATGAAAATCAGGAATACTGACTTCTGGATGAAAACCACTGTCTCATTTTCAACAATTTTCAAACAACTAGTTTGGATTTCTAAAATGCAAACTAATCAGAGAAAGACACAAACATTCTTAATAAAATGGCCCAAATAAGGCAGTTGTTACTTCCGCAGTTGATCTCTTAAATCTTTGGGTTTTTAACTGCACTGAGTATCAGTGAGTGGGAAGTCTATAGGCTGTGCTCAAAACAAGTCTTACACAGAGTCTGAAGAGAGAATCTAGAGACTGGAACCCAAAGTCCATCACAAAACAGACTCTGTCCTTTGTGGTGCTCAGAAATGCAGTGATGTGATGCCAATAGATGGCGTAGGGACCACCTCAGGTCTGTGTGGGCCTTTTGTTTCAGGTAAGGATTACTCTCCCTTCTCCAGGGGGCTCCTACAGATTTTCTCTAGCCCAACCAGATTCAAATCATATTACACCTTTCATTAAAAACTGTCAGGAGTTGAGACATCTTGATAATTAGGTGCACTCATCATTTGATTGAAAAAGGTAAAAGAAAATATTTACCAAGGTTATTAGTTCCTTGACAACAATGAAGATAAACAGCTTTATGGAAAATAAACATAGAACCATTTATTAGAAAACTAAAGTCTGACATAAATACCAACAAGGATGGTAAACAATGACAGACTCCAATTCAACTCAAGATGTGTAATTTAGCTAGCTCTTAAGTACTTAAGAAATTGAGAAAAATAAAGACATTCCCCTCTTGTCCTTCTCTGGATTATAAAGAGAAATGCAGTCAAGGTGAGAAAAAACTAGGAATAAGTATGCCAAACACAGCATTAAGTCGCGCTTATGTTCCTCCTAGTTCATTGGGTTGAATAAATCGATCGTGTGCTTAGTCTGTCTGACTTTGCAATTCCATGGACTGTAGCCCTCCAGGATCCTCTGTCCATGGAATTCCACAAGCAAGAATACTGGAGTAGGTTGCCATTCCCTTCTCCAGGAGATCTTCCTGACCTAGGGATCAAATCCAGGTGTCCTGCATTGCAGGCACATTCTTTACCATCTGAGCCAGCAGGGAAACGCTAATTCTGTACCGTAACTGCCCCCCTTTTCTTCCCCGACAGCTATATTTTATAGTCATTGATTATTATCATCACCATCATAACCAAGCAGAAAAATAACTAGGTGTTTTCATGTTCTAGGTGAAGAGAGGGCATCATAGACCTAAACAGAATCGTCCCAGCCATGTGAAAGCTCACGTGGCCACGGCTGACTCTGACACTTCCTCACTTGCTCTCCTACGTAATAATGATCCTCCCAGGTCTGCTGGATGGGACAGAGATCATTGCACAGCCAGTCCAATCAATTTCTGTGATGTAGATCACCCCTCCATCTGTCTAGAAAGATGGATAAAAGATGCAGACTATTTTGGCGGCCATGGTGACCCACAAGGTGATGGCTTACAGTTGCTTATGCACACGTGGCACGGAATAAAATCATCATCACTTTTTAAAGTGAATTACTTAATTTTGGCTGTGCTGGGTCTTCGTTGCTGCATGTGGGCTTTCTCTAGCTGTGGCCAGCGGGGGCTGCTCTTCACTGTGGTGTGTGGGCTTCTTTCTGCAGTGGCTTCTCTTGTTGCAGAGCAGGGACTCCAGAGCGCGAGGGCTTCAGTAGTTGCGGTGCATGGGCTTAGATGCCCATCGGCATGTGGAATCTTCCCGGATCAGGGATCGCATTGTGTCCCCTGCATTGGCATGAGGATTCTTAACCATTGGACAACCAGGGAAGTCCCAGGGTTCTTCTTTCTGGGAAGAGTTGTAGAGGAAATGGCAATGGTTGGGAGTTAGGAAACTCAGCTTTTGCTCCTGTTTCTGTTACTCACTGTGTGACTTAGGCCAAGTCACTTAAATAGTCCAGGCCTTAGTTCCCCTTATTAGTAACCTGCGGTATGTAAACTTATGCTGTTTCCAGCTTTATCAGCTCATCACTGTCATCCATACAGAACAGAACTGGGAGGCAAAGATCCCTTGAGACCTGAATTATGGAAACAGAGCAAACCAATGGCTAATGACCTCACCGAATACTCTGCGAATTGTTCTGTGTCCCCTGAGGGCTCTGAGCTTCCTCCAGCCAACATCAATCAGAGACCATTTTGGTTCCTGTTCTTTGGTTCCTGTTCCTTTATGAGACAGAAGCATCACCACCTACAGACCCTCCTTTGATGGCAGACACCTGGCCCACTTCTATCCCCTCCCCTTTCTCTTTCCTTGTGAAGTCCAAGTTTGTTTTAAATTCCACTACTTCTTTGGTTCCAACAAAACTTCAGCACCAATATGTGCAAAAGAAACCCAAGGGGCATGGACCATGCATATGCAAATAATAGAAGAAGCCATTCTCAGGGAGAGGGAGCTCTTTCAAGAAAGTTTGGCTGAATGCCATTACCTGATCTCAGGTAAAACAATACAACACACACACACACACACAAAACAATACAACACAGGTTTGGTTTCCTTGGATTGGCCTCAGAGGCAATACTGCTTATTAAAAAAAAACAAAAAAAGAATCTGATTCACTTTATCTGATCTGCCCATATCTGAAGAAGCTGCTATCTACTAGAAGTCCCTTGGTTCTCAGAATGCAGATCCAGTTCTTGTGTTAGAGGTGGGATATCCTCGGAGACAGTGAGACAAAGTCCCGGGACATGGCCCAAGGCAGGCTCACTGGCCACAAAGATGGCAGGAATGCTACCCACTGGCTTTGCTTTACCACCAGAGGGTTTCTATAAGGGGCTTCCCAGGTGGCGCTAGCAATAAAGAACCTGCCTGCCAATGCAGAAGACGTAAGAGACGTGGGTTCCATCGCTGGGTCGGGAAGATTCCTTGGAGGAGGGCATGGCAACCCACTCCAGCATTCTTGCCTGGAGAATCGCATGGACAGAGGCAGGCTACAGTCCACGGGGTTGCAAAAGAGTAGGACACGACTGAAGCAAATTAGCACACAGCACTCAGGATTTCTATTAGCAGGGTAAGAATCCGTGGATAGCAGCCAAAGTGGCGCACCTGGGAAATGAGGTACCCAGGGCTTCTTAACATCCTGGTGGAAGGGGAGGGCGGCCCATGGTGCATATTGGTGCTCATGATCAAGAGTATCGGATCTGGCTCCCCAGCTCAAGGTTCAAATAGAGGTCCCCGGACACAGAGGTCATTAGTGGGTAGAATGAAGAAGACCCCTTAGCATCCTCTGGGAAGCTCCCTGAGGTGGAGAATCTCAAAATAGATACGACAAAGGGCCTAGCAACTAATCTTTATTTCCAAAGCCCCAAAGGGCCAATCTTCACATAGTAGCATGGTTGGGCGTTCCTCATGTTTCTGCTGTGACAGATGGAGGAGTGGGTGATCCTCCTTGTGGTTCAGGGCTCCTCAGGACCTGTATTGCGGAGGGAGCTTGGTCATTGGAAGCCACCCTGCCTTGAAATAAAAATCCTGCTTGTGTGCCCTTGGGGAAAACAAAATCACTTAACACCTCTTTTTCTCAAATTCATTACATCTAGTGTCCCCTTAAAATTCTAAATACTATGATTGGGAGTTTTGGATTGACATAGACACATTGCTATATTTAAAATGGATAATCAATAAGGCCATAAGTATAGCACAGGGAACTCTGCTCAGTGTCATGTGGCAGCCTGGGTGGGAGGGGAGTTTGGGGGAGAATGGATCATGTATACATATGGCTGAGTCACTTCTCTGTTCACCTGAAACTATCACAACATTGTTAATCAGCTATCAGTTCAGTTCAGTTGCTCAGTCGTGTCCGACTCTTTGCAACCCCATGAATTGCAGCACGCCAGGCCTCCCTGTCCATCACCAACTCCCGGAGTTCACTCAAACTCAAATCCATCGAGCCGGTGATGCCATCCAGCCATCTCATCCTCTGTCGTCCCCTTCTCCTCCTGCCCTCAATGCCTCCCAACATCAGGGTCTTTTCCAATGAGTCAGCTCTTCGCATGGGGGGGCCAAAGTACTGGAGTTTCAGCTTTAGCATCAGTCCTTCCAATGAACATCTAGGACTGATCTCCTTCAGAATGGACTGGTTGGATCTCCTTGCAGTCCAAGGGACTCTCAAGAGTCTTCTCCAACACCACAGTTCAAAAGCATCAATTCTTCAGCGCTCAGCTTTCTTCACAGTCCAACTCTCACATCCATACATGACCACTGGAAAAACCATAGCCTTGACTAGACGGACCATTGTTGGCAAAGTAATGTCTCTGCTTTTGAATATGCTATGTAGTTTGGTCATAACTTTCCTTCCAAGGAGTAAGTGTCTTTTAGTTTCATGGCTGCAATTGCCATCTGCAGTGATTTTGGAGCCCAGAAAAATAAAGTCTGACACTGTTTCCACTGTTTCCCCATCTATTTCCCATGAAGTGATGGGACCAGATGCCATGATCTTCTTTTTCTGAATGTTGAGCTTTAAGCCAACTTTTTCACTCTCCACTTTCACTTTCATCAAGAGGCTTTTCAGTTCCTCTTCACTTTCTGCCATAAGGGTGGTGTCATCTGCATATCTGAGGTTATTGATACTTCTCCCGGCAATCTTGATTCCAGCTCGTGCTTTTCCAACCCAGCGTTTCTCATGATGTACTCGCATAGAAGTTAAATAAGTAGGGTGACAATATACAGCCTTGACGTACTCCTTTTCCCATTTGGAACCAGTCTGTTGGTCCATGTCCAGTTCTAACTGTTGCTTCCTGACCTGCACACAGGTTTCTCAAGAGGCAGGTCAGGTGGTCTGGTATTCCTATCTCTTTCAGAATTTTCCACTATACCCCAATGCAAAATAAAAAGGTTTTTAAAAAAAAAAAGGATAACCAACAAGGACCTACCACATAGCACCAGGAACTCTGTTCAGTATTGTATAATAACCTAAATGGGAAAGGAACTTGAAAAATAATAGATAACTGAGCCATGTTGCTGTATATCTACAACCAACACAACGTTGTTAATCAACTATATTCCAATATAAAATAAAAATAGAAACCATGATCCTGATATCAGGCAGTCAGTTCTCAAATAGATGAGTAGAAAGGCCAGATATCCAATGCCTCCAGTCCTCATACGTGTGGTTTCTCATCTGCAGCCTTTGTGGGAACCTGGGCTCTCAGGGCTGATCTGAGAGGTATCTGGGCAACACCGGGTACAAGCCCACCCTGGTGACATCAGGGTGCTACTTCCTTACAGTGCCAACCCAGGGCCATCATGAGGACTCGTGAGGAGACAGAGACGCATGGCCTAGCATTTAAAAATAGCCTTGGCATGTGCTAAACAGTAAGCAGATATTTTTCTTCATCATATAGAACCATTCATACTGTTCATGGGGTTCTCCATGTGTGAGAGTGGGCGGTGGGCTGCATCTCCCCTTCCCACACCATCGTGCCACCTTTACCCGAGTATCCTTGCACACTTTATAGGTCAGAGTGTGATGGAAAAGGCTTTGTGTGCCTCCGCACCATTTCCTCACTTCCTCTCACCTTGTTCTGCCCGGCGGGCTGGACCACTGTTCCTGTATCTGTGATTTAGATCCAGTTCCTGACTCCCAAGATTCCTACGCTCTCCCTTCACTGGACTGTCCTTCTGTCTCATGACCCTGCCCTGCCCAAGTCTCTGATTCTACTTTGCTCCAAAACCAGAGTTAGATAGCAAACACTCTATTCATCCTTACAAGGTTCCAGCTCCTAACACATCAGCCTTGGTAGTATCCTAGATCCTCACTTAGCTGTCTGAGAGGGTCCCATTTATGTCTGGGTCTATGTTTGATTATGTAGCAGAGAACTCTGGGCTTGGTCGGAGCTGAGACTCTGTTGGCTGGAATGTGACATTATGAAAAGCAGCCCACCTAAGGGTCCCGTGTGTGCTCCGAGCCAACCTGTACCCTAACACTTTCATGGGCTGCTTTCATGGGCTCTTCCGGGCCACAGGGTTTGTTCAGGACTGGAGTACAGGGGTCCAGCCACCTCCATGAGCCTGAAATAGACACTGGACTCAGGCATCCACAGGCTGGCTGATGGCAAGGTCCCCAAGCAGCCTGGTCCTGGAGAAAAGAGGACAGAGCTTCATCAAAGATACGCGATATGAGTGAAAGCCACAGCAGAGCAGTGACCCTGAGCCAAGGAGAACTGGGTCCAGAGGGAGCATGAGGCTGTGGTGTCTGCTAACCAGCACCCTTGCTTCCACTCCATAAGAGAGCCTGTGGGCCAGGGGAAGGTACAGGGCAAGGAGGAAATGGTTTCAAACAGTGACAAGAACTGGGAAGAAAATAAAGCAAATAAAAGTAATATGATGGAGGGAGAAAGACTGGGGCCCAAGTGTATACCCGGCTGTCTTCAGGCCTCTTCTCTGGATGCCCATTTCCAGGAGGCACTCACTTTGTTCTGACCATTTAAATGGCATCTCTACACAGATAACCCTTACATTGCCACCTCCACCTCTTCTCTCCTAAATTTTCAGCTTGTATATCAAATACCTACCAGGCATCTCCATCTAACAGGCTTCTTTTTTTCAATGTTTATTTAGTATCTGCTTGTTTTTAAAAATTAAAGTATAGCTGATTTACAACGTTGCGTTGGCTTCTACAGTTTATTATCTCCATACCCCATTTCTGGCTTCTCTGGCCCTTCTGGGCCTCTTTTTCTGCTTTTGCTGTTTCAGTTAATGTTGCAGGAACTGACCTAATTGTACCCTTGATTCTTCGGTTTCCCTCACACATAAGATAACCATATGATTATTATCTAAACTAGAACACTTGTGAGAATAAAATGGGTGGGTTATTAACAATTAGGTTAGTATGTGCGTGTGTGCCAAGTCGCTTCAGTCCTGTCTGACTCCTTGCAACCCTACGGACTGTTGCTCACTAGGCTCCTCTGTCCATGGGGTTCTCCAGGCAAGAATACTGGAGTGGTTGCCATATCCTCCTCCAGGGGCTCTTCCCCACCCAGGGCCTAAACCTATGTCTCTTCTGTATCCTGCATTGGCAGGTGGGATTTTTATCACTAGCCATCTGGGAAGCACAAGGCTAGTATAGCAGGTATAAACTAGGATAACTGGTTTATATGCTACATCAAATCCACGGAATTTCAAAATATTGCCCTAATTTGATGCCCATCTGGCTTCTCCATCTCGCTTACTCTAGTCCGAACCCATCACCTGTTCCTGATTCCTGCAGTCCTCCAAGTGGGCTCACATCTGTTTTTATGTGTATTCCTGTGATGTCCCTATAATATATTGCCATGTGAAGGCAGAGTCCTTGTGTATGTATAATAATAAATGTGGAAAGGAACTTTTCTTATTTATAGACACAGAAACTTCTGGAAGCATAGAAATGGAAGTGCTAAGGCTTGTTTCCTCTGGGGAGAGCTAGAGGGAGGGAAGTTGACAAAGAGTCTGGAGCGGGGGTGGCAAACACTTACTTTTAAATGAACACTTTTATTTTTGCCTTTTTCTAAAAACAGTGTACACAGTGTTATTGTGAATTAAAACACACTGTTGCATGGGAAGGTATTTTCCAAGAACGCCAGGTTTTTTTCTCTGTAGTCTATGGATACGTCCTCCTTTCCCCATAACTCCGGAAAAATAATTCCATTTTATTTCAAACTGTGTCACCTGGGACGCAAAGCCCCTATCCAGACTTAACTATATGTGAGTTATGTAAGAACTTGTCTATTTAAATTTGGGAGGGAAATACTGTTTTCTAAGAGACGCTTTACTCATTAAAGACAACCCAGGTTGGGTTTTTTTTTGAGCATGAGCCACCCATTCTCCTTGACGGGCCCTGCAATAAACCTTTCTGTAGTCCAAAAAATGCAATCTTGTTAACAACTCTCTGATAACCTACATGCATTTTTTCACTGGGTCCTTGCATCAAGCCTGTGGGGATGACCTATGGGCATTCCCAGCTTACACGTGAGGAAATCTAGGCACAGAAAGGTAAGGACCCAAACAAGATCACACCACTAGAAACTGCCAAAGATTGCTGTCCAGACCCATCTGACTACAAAGCTGTGTCTTTAACTATCACCACACACTAGCACCATCTTGGTACAGTGTCTTTAGGAAACATGCCACACCAGTCAAGTCTCCCTCTCCATTTCAAGTCATGGCCCTAATCTTCCATGTCGTCATCTTAAAGACGCTGCAATGACACTACTACCATAATGAACACCTAGCAATTACTCCATCGGACGCTATATTGAAATGATCTGAAAGGGCTAATGATCATGGAAGATGATGGTGACTTTCCTCTAAGTGTGACCTGCACCAAGCCAGGCAGAGACTGAGGTGTGCTGCTGGCCACTTCAAGTTCAGTCTCTTAATTACATACTGGAATGGCCAGATACTTCACCAATGTAACATTAATGCCTTTGATAGTCCATTTTAGACTGTGAGTCAACATCTAACCTGAGAGTTCCTCTTTTTGGAAGGGCCAATAATGCTTCAGTAAAAATAAATGACTTCAGTTTACCTGATGCTTACTAAAGCTATAGCTCAAACAGCTGTAACTTTCTGTTGACTGGAACGAAGCACTCCCCATCAAAAGAGAAATATTTGTCTAAGGGAAATTATAGATCCTTATTTCATTCGTAAAAGGGCTAAAGTATGATGTCTATTTTGATCGAGAAATACTGTTTTCAGCATGATCCAAATTCACTGAGTGAACCAAAGGTAGCATCCTGTAATTGAAGGAAAGTTAATAAAGACGGAGCAGAGTAAAAACTTAAACCTCATCCACTTCATGCCATCCATTCTAATTTCCTTTTCACGTACGTCACAGAGTTGCACATGTCAAGACAGAAATGCAATCTATATCTACCTGCACAAAGAGAACTAGCATTGGAAACAGTTACTCAACTAATTCAAGACTAAAAGTTTCATCCTTGCCTCAAATTCCCAAAGACTGCTTGGATTAGCTCTAGACTCAAAAAGATAGGGGTACCATCTCTATCATTGTTGAATCAGCTGGTAAGTATCTTTGTGATAACTGATTTATATTTGTACAGGTTCTTCAAATGTAACCTTGAGGAACCAGTGGAACTGAACTTATTTTTTGTTCCATATCTAGTTTCACTGCCTTGTGTCTAACCAGTAATGCATCCACTTAAGTTCAAGAATATTCAGTAAAAGTATCAAAGTTGGAACTGTATGTAATGGTTATGCAATTTATATGATGGTAATAATGATACCATTCATTGAGAGCTCTGTAAGTGAGTAATTATGCTCAGGGATCTTAAAATATAAGACACATTAAGCCATTTAATCCTCACTATAACTAAAAAAAGAAAGCATATTCCTCTTTAGAAATCTAAAGCATAAAATAACTTGCTCGCTTTAGGAGGTAGAACCTGACTACTATGTAGCTACTAAAAATCATGTTTTAAATATTACTTAATGATGGAGGAAATGTTCACCATTTAATAAAAAAACCACACAAATTTATATGTCTAACACGTGTGTCTGTATCTCATGCATCTATAACACACATATGACAACAATTTACTGAATATATGTATACATATGGAGTTAAAAGTCTGGAAGGTAATGTTCTTAATTGTTAACAAGTCAGTAGGGTGATGAGTGATTTGTTTTCTTTTAGTATTTTTCTGATTGCCAAAATTTTTAGAATAAACATGCATCATTTTGAGAGTCAAAAAAAGCAATAAAAATGTTCAAAAAATTGTTTCAGATTCTATAGAAAATTTAAACAGATGAGTTTTCATAAAATAAATAGAAAGTTAAAGAGTTGTCCTCCTAAAAAAACTTTGAATTTATTGGCTTACCAAAAAATCTAAAACATGTTAGTGAAGCAAAAGTCGCTCAGTTGTGTCCAACTCTTTGTGACCCTGTGGCCTATATAGTTCATGGAATTCTCCAGGCCAGAATACTGGAGTGGGTAGCTTTTCCCTTTTCCAGTTGGACCTTCCCAACCCAGGATCAAACCTAGGTCTTCTGCATTGCAGGTGGATTCTTTACCAGTTGAGCCACAAGGGAAGCCCAAGAATACTGGAGTGGGTAGTCTATCTCTTCTCCAGGGGATCTTCCCCAACCAGGAATCGAACCGGGGTCTCCTGCATTGCAGGCGGATTCTTTACCAACTATAATGGAAGCAAGCTCTATAATACATTAAGGGAGGTGAAGTGATGTCGCTCAGTCGTGTCCAACTCTTTGCGACCCCATGGACTGTAGCCCACCAGGCTCCTCCATCCGTGGGATTCTCCAGGCAAGAATACTGGAGTTGGTTGCCATTTCCTTCTCCAGGGGATCTTCCTGACCCAGGGATCGAACCCGGGTCTCCCACATTGCAGGAAGATGCTTTTAACCTAATTCCAACACTCTTTAAAAGGTTCTAGAATTAGGCCATCCTACAGGACTTTCCATGATGATGAAAATGTCCTATCTATGCCCTGCCATCCAGAAGCAACTGGAAATGTAGCTAGTATGACTGAGGAACACAATTTTAAATTTAATTTTATTACAATTAATTTAAATAGTCACACATGATTAGTGACTGCCATGTTGGACACTACAACCCAACTAAAGAAAATGGAACAAAATCTCCAAATTCTTCTTAAAAAACCAGTAGCACTATTGCCTAAACATGACAAAATGTAAATCGTGACTTCTCTGGTGGCACAGTGGATAAGAATCCGCCTGCCAATGCAGGGTACACGGGTTCGATCCCTGGTCGGAAAGATCCCTTATGCCATGAAGCAACTAAGCCTGGACATCACAGATACTGAGCCAGTGCTCCAGAGCCCATGAGTTGCGACTATTGAGCTTGCCTGCTGCAACTGCTGAAGCCGGTGCTCCTAGAGCTGTGCTCCACGACAAGAGAAGCCACCACAGTGAGAAGCCTGCAGTGAGAGTGCTGCAACGAAGAGGAGCGCCCAACTAAGTGCAATAGACAAAGTCCGCACACAGCAACGAAGCCCTGGCAGTCTCAAAGATACATACATAAATACAAATTTAAAAGGTAAACTACCGGCAAATTTCACATGCGAATATCAAGGTAAAAAGTAAATAATGTACTAAATAAGGTATGAACAAAACAATTCAGCACACATTAGAAGATTAGTTATGTACTGGAAATTCAAGATGGCTCAATATTAGGAAATCCGTTAATTTAAATCACTATTAATAGATCAAAAGAGAAAAGTCAGAACTATCGCTGTTGAAAGGCATTTGTTAAAAATACATTCCTGATTAAAACTCTGAATAAAATAGGACTATGTTTACATTTGCATAACATGTTAAATATATATCTCGACCTAGAAGACTGCATGGGGAAATAATAAAATTGAGAAATGATAAAAACAATCCATTAAACTCAGAATCAGAGAAGGCAATGGCACCCCACTCCAGTACTCTTGCCTGGAAAATCCCATGGACAGAGGAGCCTGGTAGGCTGCAGTCCATGGGGTCGCTAAGAGTCAGACACAACTGAGCGACTTCTTTTACTTTCATGCATTGGAGAAGGAAATGGCAACCCACTCCAGTGTTCTTGCCTGGAGAATCCCAGGGATGGGGGAACCGGGTGGGCTGCCGTCTATGGGGTCGTACAGAGTTGGACTCGACTGAAGCGACTTAGCAGCAGCAGCAAACTCAGAATGCTCCCATAAATACTGATGCTCACTATTACCACTCCCTATTACCACTATTACTTTAGTCGGTTCTAGAGACACAAGTCAGTGAAGTTAGACAATAGAAGAAAAAAGGAGGTTGAAAATTTGAAAGAAGTAATATATTATCATTCACTTCATATTATTAGTGTAATCCTGGTAGACTAATTCAAACAATTACAAACACTATAATGTACTGGTTAAGAGCATATGTTCTGAAGCTGTGATATTGGTTCAATTGCTGTCTCTATTAAATAATAACTAGCTGTGTGACCTTGGGCTAGTTATTTAAACTTTCTGTTTCCTTCTCTGTAAAACGGGGACAATAAAATTATCTACTATAAGGTTATTAAGAAGATTATGTATGTAAATATATTGAGAGCTCATATAACATGCCTGTATTTAATATATACTATATAATATCACTATTAAGATAATAAAATTTTAAATAATAAATTATTGAATACATGAATTATTAAATTATAGTAATGTGCAAAATAAACAAAAATCAAAAGTCTTCCCATATTAAAAAGATTTCATTTATAATTGCAATACACTGAACTAGGAATAAACATTTCTTATGTGCAAGAGTAAATGAGGATACTTAAAATGCTATTAGGGAATAAAAAGAATAGTTAAAGGGAAAACATGTATCATTCTTAGGAAGATTCAACATCATTAGGTTATAGATTCCTAAATTATTCTATAAATTAAAAAAACTAGCTTAAAGTGATTCTAAATTCATACAAAAATACACATGAAAAAAGCGAAGACAGAGCAATAAAAGAAGATGAGCATGAACAGATATGAGGCATAGTATGGTGCTAAAATATTCAAAAGAGTATGCTATCAGAATGTGAAAAGACAGATTAAAGCTACATTTTATAGAGCGTACAAACAGAACCACATATGGAGCTGTAATATATGCTAAATGGGGGAGGTTCTGCATATGAAAAGGAAAAGATTAATTATTCAATAAACACCAGTTACAAAAACCAGTAGGCAATCTGAAAAAAAAATAACATTGGCTCTGTACTCGATTCTTTAAGTCAAAATAAGTTCTCTGTAGATTAGAGTTTTAATGATCAAAGTGAAAAAAAAAAAGCAGTGGATGAAATACTGTTTTTCTATAATCTTGGCCTATGGAAGATCTTATGATATAAAACTTGGGAGCTATAAAAAATTGGTAGATTCAGTTATGTAATACCCCCAAAGATACATCAGAGACAATGATAAGTTTAGAAGAAAAACATGGAATCTGTAGCAGTGCCACAAAGAGTTAACTACTCTGACCAGTAAGGAGCTTATACACATCAGTCAATGTGACCAACAACTCAACTGAAAAGTGGTCTAATAATATAAGCAGATATTTCAAAGAAAAAAAACTTTTTCTATTTAATGGAACTTGTGATCAGAAACATGTGATGCCATTTTTATCTTATTAAATCACAAACAACGAAAAAAGCTGTAACATTTATATAGTGAGGATACTGGAAACAGTGCTTGTTATTAGTATATTGTTGTATATGTTAGTATTTGTTGTTTAGTCACTAAGTTGTGTTCGACTCTTTGTGACCCCATGCACTATAGCTTGTCAGGCTCCTTGTCCATGGGATTTTTCAGCCAAGAACGCTGAAATGGCTTGTCATTTCTTCTCCAGGGGATCTTCCTGACCCTGGGATCAAACCCACGTGTCCTTCATTGGCAGGCGGATTCTTCATCTCTGAGCCACCAGGGAAGCCCCATATGTTAGGATAAGCAGTATTAATATCCTACTGGAGGAATGTTGTTTATATTAGTATCAGTATTACTATATTGCTGGTTCATGTATAAATTGGTTCAACCTTTCTGGCAGACAATTTGGCAGTATCCATTATAGTTTAAAGGCTTTCCTGGTGCCTCAGATGGTAAAGAATCCTCCTACAATGTTGGAGACCTGAATTTGATCCCTGGGTTGGGAAGATCCCCTGGAGAAGGGAATGGCAACCCAGCCCAGTATTCTTGCCTGGAGAATTCCAAGGACAGAGGAGCCTGATGGGCTACAGTCCATGGGGTTGCAAAGAGTCGGACATGACTGAGCGACTAAGCACAGCACATTATAATGTAAAATACACATACTATTGCCTTAGCTATAACACTCAGAATTTACCATACAGATACACTCACAAACGCGCTGTGTCACATGTACATTTGTGTGTGTGTGTGTGCTCGGTTTTGTTTTTTGGTGAGGGAAAACACATTCATTGATAGGAGCTGGCTAAATAGATGTATTTGGAGAAGGAAATGGCAACCCACTCCACTGTTCTTGCCTGGAGAATCCCAGGGATGGCGGAACCTGGTGGGCTGCCGTCTATGGGGTCGCACAGAGTTGGACACGACTGAAGCGACTTAGCAGCAGCAGCAGCAACAAATAAATGTAGTATATGCAGAAAATAAAACATTATACAGGCATACCTCGTTTTGCTGTGCTTCACAGATGTTGTGTATTTTATAAATTGAGGGCTTGTGGCAACGCTGCATTGAGCAAGTCTATAGGTGCCATTTTTCTGACAGCATTTGCTCTTTGTATCTCTGTGTCATATTTTGGAAATTCTCACAATACTGCAAACATTTATTATTACTATATTTGTCATGGTGATATGTGGTCAGTGATCTTTGATGTTATTGCAAAAAGATTATGATGCGCTGAAGATTCAGATAATGGTTAGCATTTTAGGCAGTATTTAAAATTAAGGTATGTACACTTTTTTGGATATAATGTTATGACTACAGTATAGTGTAAACATAATTTTATGTGCATTGGGAAACCAAAAAATTCCTGTCGACTTGCTTTACTGAGATATTTGCTTCATTGCAGCGGTCAGGGATCAAACCCACAGTATCTCCAAAGTCTGCCTATACAGTCATTAGAAATGAGAAGACAGCTTGGATTGAGTGTTGATAGGAATTAATCTCTAGGATGACGTGAGAAATATTGGTACAGATTTATATGTGCTCTTATTGGTTTAGACACACACACACACACAAGTGTTTGCAAGCGCATAAAAAAATTCCTTGGGTGAGAAGATATTCCAGAGAGAAAAACTGCATAACTGAGGGACAGACATGGGAATGTAATTACTCTTCATTGTATACCATGTCGGGCTTCCCGGGTAGCTCAAATGTCAAAGAATCTGCCTGTGATGTGGGAGACCTGGGTTATACCTTTTGCATTTTATACTAAGAGTATGCTTTACCTGTTCCAAAATGTATTGCTTTCAAAATATATTTTATTTATTTATTTTTGTTTCTTTCTGTTCTCAAGGAGGAAATTCTGGCTCTTTCCATATTATACTGATACAATTAGCATAATCTTAGCTCTTGTCCTCTTTCCCCCTTTATTTGTGTCTGGTGGTTTAGTCGCTTAGTCATGTCTGATTCTTGCAACCCCATAGACTACAGCCAGCCAGACTCCTCTGTCCGTGGGATTTCCCAGACAAGAATACTGCAGTGGGTTGCCACTTCCTTCTCCAGGGGCCTTCCTGACTGAGGGTTCGAACCCGGGTCTTCTTCATCGTAGGCTGATTCTTCACCAACTGAGGCACTGTCTAAATAGTAAATAACTGCCCCATGAATGAGCAATAGGAATGTGGGACAAAGCATCTCCATGTTACAGAACAATGTTAGCAAGACATTAAAATATGTATACCTGGAAAAGACCTGAAAACCTCTGCAGCAAATGTTAACAGTGTTTATCTTGAGTAGGGGCATCATAGGTAAGTTTGGTTTTGGTCATGGCATTTTCTGTGATCTCCAAAGCTTACACCATAATGTCTTACTGTGGTAATAATTTTTAAGTTTTTTTTTTTTTTTTGTATAACTTTCTGCTACTCACCTGGTTCCTGTCCCTGGCATTTGCATATCGAAACCTCTGGATATAGTAGAAGACCAGCCAGGCAAGGGAAATGATCATGAGCACGATGAAGGAGATGGACACAAACACGACCGAGGTGCGGCTCACGTATTTCTGCAAGTTCCGGGTCCCGATGGTGATGTACATGGTCACAGTGATGTTTCTCTCCAGCAGGCTTACTATCTCCTTCCCCTTGGGCTCAGGGATCATGATTGCCACGATGTCTTCGACACCTGTTGTGAGAGGACAACAAGTGTAAGGGGATGAAAGAGAAGATCACCGGAAAGTGTGTGAACAGAATAACACGCATCAAATAATGGTACTTCTTTCAATGAGTCTGTGCCAGACCAGACAGCCAGGTCTAATTCCCAGCCAGAAATGGAGGTGAATTTTCCTTTCTTCAGCTACTATGGGATGCTGCTGTCTTACAGATGAGTAAAGAACCTGAAACAAATGCCTGTTTTTGGTACCAGCGAGGTCATGATCCTGCCCCTTTCCTAGCTCCCCAAGGTGGTGTTGGCCCTGGTCCAGGAAAGATGGACCCTCCCAACCAGCCCAGTTTACAGTTCTATGTTGCATTTCACAGTCACTCCACAGAGGGGAAAAGGTACTTTGCGCCCCATGGCAAAGGATAAAATACCTAAATTTACACCATCTGTCTGTGAGTTCTCTCCTTCCCCTTCACAGACACTAGGAGCACTCAGTCATAGACTTCTATTAATCATTTCCAAGACAGGCTTCTCCTACAATATCCAAAGCAATCACAAAGCAGATTTTTCTTTTTATTAAAGTATAGTTGATTTATAACATTGTTAATTTTAGGTACATAGCATCGTGAGTCAGAATTTTTGTAGCTTACATTCCATTGTGAGTTATTAAGATAATGGCTATAATTCCCTGTGTTACACTATATGTCTTTGCTGTTTATCTGCTTTATACATAATAATTAGTTAATCCCATACCCCTAATTTGTCCCTGCCCACTTCTGTCTCCCCTTTGATAACCACAAGTGTGTTTTCTATATCTGTGAATCTGTTTCTGCTAAACAAGTTTTCTTAACAAGCTCTAATATGACCTGCCAACATAAAATAACAGTCTCAGAATTATCTTCTGCTTATTTTACCTAATTCAATGTAAACATTTTGTGTATCCTCATGCCAAGCAAAGAGAGGAGAGAAACTGTACAGATAACTCCAGGATGGTTTCATCTCCACTCTCAAATACTCTTACTGCGGAGCCCCTGTTTATTGGACATTTTGAAGCAAAAGTGGTACCCTTCTTCAGTCTGAGATATCTGGGTCATTTTCCCTTCTCCTCATGGCACTCTGAGGCACAGCCTCTTGGTGAGGAGTTCAGAGGCCTCTGTAAGGGGTCTTTGGTAAAGATAATGATATCAGCTCCAAATGAGCCAACTCAACACGTCACTAGTGGCTGATGCTCAGATGAGAATAACAATCCCTAGGTTAGTTTTCAGGGAGTACCTCAACTCCAATCCATCCTATAATGTTCTTCATGGGCCCCGTTTCCACATGGAAATGCCCTATTACTTGAGGTCACTACAAATTAAACTGCAAACTTGCAATTAGGATGTAGGTTCTGGAGAGAATTAAACATGCCTTCAGCTGCTTAAAGCTGGCCTTATCCATGCACTGAGGTCAGTCAGTGAGACAGAATTACCAGATTATATTTGTTCAGGGTGTTGCAAGTTTCTTAGAAGCTATTTAGGGCTTTCCCTTGACCTTGATCTCTAGGCAGTTTTTCCATCCTAAATTCCTTGATGGTATTTCACTTAGGCCAAATGAATATTTTTAAAAGCCAGCTAGATACAAAGGTGTCTATGTATGAGACATCAACTATATGATTTTTTAAATTCCTGAAACCTTTGCACTGGCTCAACTGTAAAAATCACAGAACTACACAGTGTTTAGATTTGGCCGTTCTTTCTGGGAATTACTGAAACCGATGGCTTAGATTTCAACTCTGCAGAATTTACTGACAATCCTGATGCTCGTTCTCTCGTCATGTTTACTTTGGCTAATGGCTGTATGTGGTCTGAGGTTCTGTGAGGAATCAGAGCTTCTGGCAGGTTTTGGCTCTATAGAAATATGATCTTTGTATACTGGACTAATCTGGCCTGGTGAAGTTCACCCCGGTACTGGAGCCACACTGTAGATATTTAGTCAGTGATAGATCATAAGTTTTCACTTGATTTTTTTTTTTTTTTTTACTTTATATATTTTTCAAGTGAGTCTATTCAAGGTTCCAGAATGAGACCGTTTTTCTTTTTGGAGATGAGGTCTCGGGGTTATTTATATAAGACTTTGTATGCTCAGACTTTGGAGAATCCCATGGACAGAGGAGCCTGGTGGGCTACAGTCCATGGGGTCGCACAGAGTCGGACATGAGTGAAGCGACTTAGCACTCATGCATGCTCAGACTTAGACCAATTTCACTCTTTTTAGTAGTCAAATTTCATCAATATATTCCTTTATGACTTCTACTTTTGATTCTCTGTGAATGAAGCTCTTCTTCATCAAAGATGATAGAAATATTCATCTAAAATTTCTTTTAGCTGTACTTTAAATGTAGTTCTACTTTTTACATTTAAATCTTGAGCAATCTGAGTGCGGTTCAATAGCAACACCACATTTAACGTGATGGGCAGAGAGGAGACAGATAGGATGAAATTTGTTTTTTTCCTAAATTCTCAGACATACAGGGGTCTATTTTTGGATTTTTTTTTTTTTTTTTGTAAGGTGGATCTATCTTTTGGCTCTTTTAGCTGTGGAGCTTTTAACATATTTACTATTTGGTAGCCTCTTTACTTAGTCATTTCCCTCCTTACAATATTCCTATTATCTATTTATATTAAGGGACCATTTATAAAAAAGAGATATCACAGAGCCTGATAGTGAAGGTTTGGGCTTTGAAACTGGACAGGTTTTTTTCCAAACTTCAGTTCAGCATGTTAAAAATAGGTAACCAAATTTTGGATATCTGAAGAGTTTTACATTACCCATCACCCACTTTCAGGACACAAGGAAACATCTTTTTTTCCTGTAAGGTATAATTTGCTATTTTAAAGCACTTATTTTAAACCTAAGTGCTCAGTTGCACTACCTGTGTTGTTTATCCCACTGTTGCACTTTCATGATATATGATATCTGCTTGAAAAGACTGAAAATGGAAATGGTGTGGTTCTTTTCATGTGGACCTCAACCTTATGCATTTTCAATGTTCATAATGAATTTCTAGGGCTAATGTTGGTAGAAAATAGATGGGATTCTGAGATATTTCTCCCTGTACTTTAGGCTACTTATTGTGCATGGTAAAAAGAGACACTGAAGGCATCCATTTATACCAACAGAAATAGTCATTAATAATCTTGGCATTTAGGGTGTCTAAAAATGGTACAAAGCAGACTTGTGAATTATTTCAGCAGTCTGATCGATGCACAAAATCCGCTATAGGACCTAATCTATTCAAATGAGATGTGTGCACCAATATGGGTTTCCAGAAAATTCCCAGATCTTTGCTTCATTTTGTTTTTTATGCAGCCAGTGTTCCAGAGAAGCTGGAAGATTCTCTCCAGGTAGCTTGGAGTGTAATTGCTTCTGAGGGTATGTGTGTGTGTTGGGGGTGGGGTGCGGGGAGAAAGGGAGAACCAGGGGTGATGGGGGAGAGAGTGCTGAAAGCCCAGCTGAGTTCTCCTCGGAGGTAAGTGCTGCCCTAAGTATCAAATCTATGACACCCAGGAGGCTCTGAGTCTCAGGAGAGAGAAGTTAACAAAGCATATTTTATATGGGTAAAATCTACAAAGAGACCCCGCTATTGGGGCAATTTTATGTTTACTCTGGGGCTTTCCAGGTGGCTCAGTGGTAAAGATTCCAACTGCCAAGCAGGAGATGGGAGTTCATCCCCTGGAGGAGGGCATGGCAACCCACTCCAGTATTCTTGCCAGGAGAATCCCATGGATAGAGGAGTCTGGAAGGGTACAGTCCGTGGGGTCTCAAAGAGTCAGACACAACTGCAGTGACTAAATAACAACAACAAATGTTTACTCTGATGCCCAGTCATTGTCATGTGCAGCTCCTCTTTTTGCAAATGATGTCAGCCTACCATCTATTTTCCTCCCAAAGGCACTCTACTTTTGAGTGATCACTGCTGTGTAATTATCGTGTATCCTGGAAAAGCTCTTCAGCCCTGTCCCGTGACCAGGACACAGATGACCCAGCTGCCAGACAAACAGCAGAAGCGGCCCAGAGTTTTCGTGCTTCCTTTTCCTGGGCGTGGGCTCAACTGTCATCTAATTTGGAGAAGGAAAAGCAACGCGCTCCAGTATTTTTGCCTGGAGAATCCGATGGACAGAGGAGCCTGGCAGGCTGCAGTCCATAGGGTCGCACAGAGTCGGACACAACCAAAGCAACTTAGCACAATTTGGTACATGCAGATAAGTAAGGAATCAAAAGTTCAAAAAGCCAAATAATGTTGAATGTCAGGGAAATTCTTTACTTATGGATTCAAAACCAGGTTGTAAAAACTCTCTCAACAGAATGTTTAGAAAACCAGCAGAGGGCTAGATAGTTTACAGAGTTGGCAGTCCCATTCCTCCTCGTACATCCTGGAGAGTGATAAAATTCCTCGGAATTCATGCAAGCAAAAATCCTTTTTCAATTCTCTGTATCCTCTGTCTCCTCTAATTCTCATTTTAGTTTCATGGATTGTCCTTTAGAATTCACTCAATACTAAGAGAAACCTGCAGTTTCCATTTGTAGATACTTTCTAACACTTCAGTTCAGTTGCTTAGACGTGTCCGACTCTTTGCGACCCCATGGATCGTAGCACACCAGGCCTCCCTGTCCATCACAAACTCCTGGAGTTCACTCAGACTCATGTCCATCGAGTCAGTGATGCCATCCAGCCATCTAATCCTCTGTCGTCCCCTTCTCCTCCTGCCCCCAATCCCTCCCAGCATCAGGGTCTTTTCCAATGAGTCAACTCTTCGCATCAGGTGGCCAAAGTATTGGAGTTTCAGCTTCAGTATCAGTCCTTCCAATGAACACCCAGGACTGATCTCCTTTAGGATGGTCTGGTTAGATCTCCTTAAAGTCCAAGGGACTCTCAAGAGGCTTCTCCAACACCACAGTTCAAAAACATCAATTCTTCAGCACTCAGCTTTCTTCACAGTCCAACTCTCATATCCATACATGACCAATGGAAAAACCATAGCCTTGACTAGATGGACCTTTGTTGGCAAAGTAATGTCTCTGCTTTTGAATATGCTATCTAGGTTGGTCATAACTTTCCTTCCAAGGAGTAAGCGTCTTTTAATTTCATGGCTGCAGTCACCATCTGCAGTGATTTTGGAGCCCAGAAAATAAAGTCTGACACTGTTTCCACTGTTTCTCCATCTATTTCCCATGAAGTGATGGGACCAGATGCTGTGATCTTCATTTTATGAATGTTGAGCTTTAAGCCAACTTTTCCACTCTCCTCTTTCACTTTCATCAAGAGGCTTTTTAGTTCCTCTTCACTTTCTGCCATAAGGGTGGTGTCATCTGCATATCTGAGGTGATTGATATTTCTCCCGGCAATCTTGATTCCAGCTTGTGTTTCTTCCAGCCCAGCATTTCTCATGATGTACTCTGTGTATAAGTTAAATAAGCAGGCTGACAATATATAGCCTTGACGTACTCCTTTTCCTCTTTGGAACCAGTCTGTTGTTCCATGTCCAGTTCTAACTGTTGCTTCCTGACCTGCATATAGGTTTCTCAAGAGGCAGGTCAGGTGGTCTGGTATTTCCATCTCTTGAAGAATTTTCCACAGTTTATTGTGATCTACACAGTCAAAGGCTTTGGCATAGTCAATAAAGCAGAAATAGATGTTTTTCTGGAACTCTCTTGCTTTTTTCCATGATCCAGCGGATGTTGGCAATTTGATCTCTGGCTCCTCTGCCTTTTCTAAAACCAGCTTGAACATCAGGAAGTTCACGGTTCACATATTGCTGAAGCCTGGCTTGGAGAATTTTGAGCACTACTTTACTAGTGTGTGAGATGAGTGCAATTATATGGTAGTTTGAGCATTCTTTGGCATTGCCTTTCTTTGGGATTGGAATGAAAATGGACCTTTTCCAGTCCTGTGGCCACTGCTGAGTTTTCCAAATTTGCTGGCATATTGAGTGCAGCACTTTCACAGCATCATCTTTCAGGATTTGGAATGGCTCAACTGGAATTCCATCACCTCCACTAGCTTTGTTCATAGTGATGCTTTCTAAGGCCCACTTGACTTCACATTCCAGGATGTCTGGCTCTAGGTCAGTGATCACACCATCTTGATTATCTGAGTTGTGAAGCTCTTTTTCATACAGTTCTTCTGTGTATTCTTGCCACCTCTTCTTAATATCTTCTGCTTCTGTTAGGTCCATACCATTTCTGTCCTTTATTGAGCCCACCTTTGCATGAAATGTTCCCTTGGTATCTCTAATTTTCTTGAAGAGATCTCTAATCTTTCCCATTCTGTTGTTTTCCTCTACTTCTTTGCATTGATCGCTGAAGAAGGCTTTCTTATCTCTTCTTGCTATTCTTTGGAACTCTGCATTCAGATGCTTATATCTTTCCTTTTCTCCTTTGTTTTTTGCTTCTCTTCTTTTCACAGCTATTTGTAAGGCCTCCTCAGACAGCCATTTTGCTTTTTTGCATTTCTTTTCCATGGGGATGGTCTTGATCCCTGTCTCCTGTACAATGTCACAAACCTCTGTCCATAGTTCATCAGGAACTCTGTCGATCAGACCTAGTCCCTTAAATCTATTTCTCACTTCCACTGTATAATCATAAGGGATTTCATTTAGGTCATTCTACTTCATTATCATTTTTAAAAGAGTCAGCTCCAATTATCATGTATTCTTAACTGAGATAATGTATGTGAAAGGACTTACAAAAACTGCAGTGAACCATAGAAATGTGAAGCATTACCACCTTCTGCACTGATGTTTGTTATCTGTTTGGCTGCATTGGGTCTTAGGGCAGTGTTCATTGTGTCAGGTTGGATCTTTTGTTGCATGGATTCTCTGGTTGCCGCTTAGCTGATTCGCAGCATGTGGCATCTTAGTTTTCAGACCAGGGATTAAACTTGGGTCCCCTGCATTGTAAAGGCAGACTCTTAACCACTGGACCACTCTGCATTAATTTAAAAATTATTTTTAACAAACACAGATGCAAAAAAAAAGCATTCACAAATGGATTCCAATCAAATAGAAAAAAATATTCATGATCCAAGAGGTTTATCCTAGGAAGGTGAGGGTGATGTAATATTGGAGAATGTGTTAATGCGTTTCAGTACATTAACAAATCAAAGGAGAGCAGCACATGGTTATCTGATGTAGCTATCTGTTCTCCAGCATCTGCTGTCTTGCACTTCTATGGTGTTATTGTCTCAGATGGGCACAGGCTGTTGAGTGAAAAGCATTAATCATCAGCAACGTTCCTTGAGGCTAGCTAGATGTGGCCATGTGATGAATATTTGGCCTTTGAGATGTTGAGTAGAGATGGTGTTTGCTACTCCAAGGTCATATCCATAAATGGCTGAGTATGTGCACTCCAGATCTTATCTCCCCCTTTCTCTGACTTCACATGGAAGAGATGTCAAGCAGCCAGCTTCTTACAGAAGGAAGCCATATGTTGAGAATGGCACCCATTTCTCATTCTTATTAAGAGAAATACAAGGAAATTTACTTAATGTGATACAAAGCATCTCCTTGAAATAGTGCATTAAATGGAAGAAACAACATTAGAAGTTTTCAATTTAAATCATGAATAAGACAAGGATGAGCCAATATTTAGGACTTCCCAGGTGGCGCTAGTGGTAAAGAACCTGCCTGCCAATGCAGGAGACTTGAGACATGGCTTCCATTCCTAGGTTGGGAAGATCCCCTGGAGGAGGGCATGGCAAGCCACTCCAGTATTCTGGCCTGGAGAATCCCATGGACAGAGGAGCCTGGCGGGCTAGAGTCCATAAGGGCACAAAGAGTCAGACTCAACTGAAGCAACTTAGCACGCACACATGCACAAGCCAATGTTTAAAGTAGATGTTTGGCACAAAGAAACAGGAATTAGAATGGTGAGTCTAGGAAAGGAAGAGTACAGTTCAGTTCAGTTCAGTTCAGTAGCTCAGTCGTGTCTGACTCTTTGCGACCCCATGAATCGCAGCACGCCAGGCCTCCCTGTCCATCACCAACTCCCAGAGTTCACTCAAACTCACATCCACTGAGTCGGTGATGCCATCCAGCCATCTCATCCTCTGTCGTCCCCTTCTCCTCCTGCCCCCAATTCCTCCCAGCATCAGAGTCTTTTCCAATGAGTCAACTCTTCGCAGGAGGTGGCCAAAGTACTGGAGTTTCAGCTTTAGCATCATTCCTTCCGAAGAACACCCAGGGTTGATCTCCTTTAGAATGGACTGGTTGGATCTCCTTGCAGTCCAAGGGACTCTCAAGTGTCTTCTCCACACCACAGTTCAAAAGCACCAATTCTTTGGTGCAAGGAAGAGTACAAATTGTCATTATTTGGGGGAATCACATGACCACCTAAAATGTCAAGATAATCTAGCTTTTAAAATTAGAAGAACGTTCAGTAAAAGACAAGATTTAAGATCTGCATACAAAAATTAGGAGGTTCCTATACACCAGTAATACCTAACCAGAATATGTAATGGAAAATGTGATCTATACTTATAACAACAGAAGTCATAAAATATCTAACGAAAAGCCTAATAAACACTAGCCTTATATGAAGAAAACTATACAATAAAGTTTATTTGTATGACTTTGAAATCTGAAGAAGCAGATTTCATGCCAATGGAAAAGGTTATTTAGTACTATGCATTTAGTTTCCAAACATATGTGACTTTTAAAGTTAGCCATTTGTAATCACTATTATTGTTATTCTTTGCAGCCAAAGATGGAGAAGCTCTATACAGTCAGCAAAAACAAGACCAGGAGCTGACTGTGGCTCAGACCATGAACTCCTTATTGCCAAATTCAGACTTAAATGGAAGAAAGTAGGGAAAACCACTAGACCATTCAGGTATGACCTAAATCAAATCCCTTATGATTATACAGTGGAAGTGAGAAATAGATTTAAGGGCCTAGATCTGATAGATAGAGTGCGTGATGAACTACGGAATGAGGTTTGTGACATTGTACAGGAGACAGGGATCAAGACCATCCCCATGGAAAAGAAATGCAAAAAAGCAAAATGGCTGTCTGGGGAGGCCTTACAAATAGCTGTGAAAAGAAGAGAAGCAAAAAACAAAGGAGAAAAGGAAAGATATAAGCATCTGAATGCAGAGTTCCAAAGAATAGCAAGAAGAGATAAGAAAGCCTTCTTCAGCGATCAGTGCAAAGAAATAGAGGAAAACAACAGAATGGGAAAGACTAGGGATCTCCTCAAGAAAATCAGAGATACCAAAGGAACAGTTCATGCAAAGATGAGCTCGATAAAGGACAGAAATGGTATGGACCTAACAGAAGCAGAAGATATTAAGAAGAGACGGCAAGAATACACAGAAGAACTGTACAAAAAAGATCTTCATGACCCAGATAATCACGATGGTGTGATCACTGACCTAGAGCCAGACATCCTGGAATGTGAAGTCAAGTGGGCCTTAGAAAGCATCACTATGAACAAAGCTAGTGGAGGTGATGGAATTCCAGTTGAGCCATTCCAAATCCTGAAAGATGATGCTGTGAAAGTGCTGCACACAATATGCCAGCAAATTTGGAAAACTCAGCAGTGGCCACAGGACTGGAAAAGGTCCATTTTCATTCCAATCCCAAAGAAAGGCAATGCCAAAGAATGCTCAAACTACCGCACAATTGCACTCATCTCACACGCTAGTAAAGTAGTGCTCAAAATTCTCCAAGCCAGGCTTCAGCAGTATGTGAACCGTGAACTTCCTGATGTTCAAGCTGGTTTTAGAAAAGGCAGAGGAATCAGAGATCAAATTGCCAACATCCGCTGCATTATAGAAAAAGCAAGAGAGTTCCAGAAAAACATCTATTTTTGCCTTATTGACTATGGCAAAGCCTTTGACTGTGTAGATCACAATAAACTGTAGAAAATTCTGAAAGAGATGGGAATACCAGACCACCTGATCTGCCTCTTGAGAAATTTGTATGCAGGTCAGGAAGCAACAGTTAGAACTGGACATAGAACAACAGACTGGTTCCAAATGGGAAAAGGAGTTCGTCAAGGTTGTATATTGTCACCCTGTTTATTTAACTTATATGCAGAGTACATCATGAGAAACACTGGACTGGAAGAAACACTGGGCTGGAAGAAACACAAGCTGGAATCAAGATTGCCGGGAGAAATATCAATCACCTCAGATATGCAGATGACACCACCCTTATGGCAGAAAGTGAAGAAGAACTCAAAAGCCTCTTGATGAAAGTGAAAGTGGAGAGTGAAAAAGTTGGCTTAAAGCTCAACATTCAGAAAATGAAGATCATGGCATCTGGTCCCACCATTTCATGGGAAATAGATGGGGAACAGTGGAAACAGTGTCAGACTTTATTTTTCTGGGCTCCAAAATCACTGCAGATGGTGACTGCAGCCATGAAATTAAAAGACACTTACTCCTTGGAAGGAAAGTTATGACCAACCTAGATAGCATATTCAAAAGCAGAGACATTACTTTGCCAACAAAGGTCCATCTAGTCAAGGCTATGGTTTTTCCAGTGGTCATGTATGGATGTGAGAGTTGGACTGTGAAGAAGGCTGAGTGCCGAAGAATTGATGCTTTTGAACTGTGGTGTTGGAGAAGACTCTTGAGAGTCCCTTGGACTGCAAGGAGATCCAACCAGTCCATTCTGAAGGATATCAGCCCTGGGATTTCTTTGGAAGAAATGATGTTAAAACTGAAATTCCAGTACTTTGGCCACCTCATGTGAAGAGTTGACTCATTGGAAAAGACTCTGATGCTGGGAGGGATTGGGGGCAGGAGGAGAAGGGGACAATAGAGGATGAGATGGCTGGATGGCATCACCGACTCGATGGACACGAGTCTGAGTGAACTCCGGGAGTTGGTGATGGACAGGGAGGCCTGGCGTGCTGCGATTCATGGGGTCGCAAAGAGTTGGACACAACTGAGTGACTGATCTGATCTGATTATTGTTATTGTTGATTATGGTCAAGGAACATTGTCTTGCTCTCTTTTTAACTTTTTATTTTGTACTGGGTTATAGCCAATTATCTCTCTTTGAGATTAAAGCCGATCTCAAAGATGCCACTTTCTTACTACCCATCAGCTTCCTCCTGGCTTCCCTTTTGTTCTCACTACCTAGATCACATGGCCCATAATTATAAGAACCCCTCTAAAAATACTCTTAACCCCCTTGCTCTTTCATTTCTCCAAAGAAAGTGCCCTACAAAGTTTGCTTTTTTTCTATGCCCCCACTTCATCATGGGAACACGGCTAAGAGAAAAATCTCACCAGTCATCTGTTTTCACTTTAAATTTATGATTCCTTTTTTCAAATGAACCCCTCGCCCTCGCTTTCCCCTTCCCAAATCCCTGATGTCCACTTATCTGTTCTCCATCTCTGTAATTTTGTCATTTCTAGAATGTTATATAAATGGAATCATGCAGCATGTAATCATTTTGAGATTGGCTTTTGGCTTAGTTTTTTCACTCAGCATAATGCAGACCATCCATTCTACTCTATTCTGGATCTGCTTTCCCTTTGTCTACATGATGACCTCATGTCTTCATGTTTACATGCTCATATCTTTATGAGCTCATATCTTTACATACTTCAGTCATGTCCGACTCTTTGTGACCCTGTGGACTGCAGTCAGCCAGACTCCTCTGCCCAAGGGATTCTTTAGGCAAGAATACTGGAGTGGGTTGCCATGCCCTCCTCTCATATCTTTAATATCTCTCCTCATGCCTCCTATATGCTCTTTTCCACCCTCATTCTCTATTAGCAATCTTACTGTAGGATCACTGAGAAAAAATACACAGGGAAATATCCTGTCTGATTTTTAAAGGAGGTAATTTATAGTGAAGAATGTTAGCACAGGGGCTGCCATATAAAACCACAATACAGACGGCAGGTTTTATCAGTGTCATTATTGTCTTTCTCATTGGAAAAGACCCTGATGCTGGGAAAGATTGAAGGCGGGAGAAGAAGGGGATGACAGAGGATGAGAAGGTTGGATGGCATCACCAACTCCATGGACATGAGTTTGAGCAAGCTCAGGGAGGTGGTGATGGACACGGAAGCCTAGTATGCTGCAGTCCATGGGGTCACAAAGAGTCGGACATGACTGAGCAACTGAACTGAACTGATTGTCTTACTACTGCCAAATATATCCTCAAACCCATGTATCCTTCCTGAAATTTGTGTTTCTACATTTGCTGGGAATGGGAAAGATGTTGTCTGGACCACAGTCTTAATCTGGACAATAAAAATTAGTTTTCAGGGGATAAAAACAAATTCACAGTAGGACAACTTTAGGAGTACAGAAATTGATTATTCAGGAACCAAAGTGATAACCTATAGTGCAAACTAGCTGATATGATTTCTCCAGAAGCCCTCTCAGTTAAAAATAGTAAAGGTTCATCCAAGTAGTTGAGTAGAAACTGGTCATTTGTGGTTCCTAATGCTTTGCTAACAACTTGAAATATGTCAAATGCTGGGAGTTACTAAAATGCACTTTATTTTTTTAAATGAAGCCAAAATCATAATTTATGAATTAACATATGCCAGTCATATGGACAAGGTAATCTTTCTTTTTTGAATGATTCTTTAATTTTATAGACCTTAACAATTTTTGGAAGTTTCACACACATGATTTCATATAATCACATAGTAACACTCTCTGCACCAACTCCCCCACCCCCGTACTGCCCCTCCTCCCTTCCCTCTCCCCATGGGTAATCACTAATTTGTTCTCTTTGTGAGTCTGCTTTTTTTTCATTTAATTCTAAACTGCACTTTAATTATGCACCGGATACCCTAAGTGGAGATTTGTCATTACACTTAGAGGGGCTCCATAACAACTAACTTTTATGAAGTAAAAAAGAAATCTTTAAAGGAGATGCTAACGACAGCCAACTTTATTTTCTTTGGAAAAGCTCTAGTAATGAACTCACTGATGTTAGTTCCTCAGCTACATCTGAGATGATCAATGACTCGCATTTTTAAAATATTCATATTTTCCCCTAATTTAAAAGTGTGCAGAATTTTCTGTGAATTTGTAATAATTGTTGGGGGAGTGATGAATATAAAATAAGGTATTTTATTTATAGCCCACGTGTAAGTATTTTCATAGAACAGTCAGCACATCAGACTCAAAAATAACTTACTTCTAGTTTTTGTGAGAATTTTAAACAGTTAAAAATGCCAGAGTCCATGCTGACATAAAATAAATTGTAGAATACCAAATTGACTTATACAATAATTCAATTTTTATTGGAACCAGTAATAATGCTGAGAGAACCTTCTGTTTACATATAAAATGTTTTAAGTTCTAATTTTAGTTTGGACAAAAACCAATATACATATAAGTCTCATTAAGGAGCAGAATAATGGAATTGCAGGAGAGGAGATTACAAGAGAAGAAAAGTCCCTAGCATTATCTCTTCCTAGCAATCTAATCAATGAAATTAACTAGCAGAATCATTTATTGTAACTCCTAACTGGGTGACCTTGGAAGATTTACTAAATCTTCAAGCTTCAGGATTTCTCCAAGCCTCTAGTAGTAAATGTACCGAATCCAAATGGTTGAGTGAGAATTAAATGAGATAATGCATATAAAGAACCCAGAGTACAGTGTTTAATAAATATTAATAGTTATTATTATCATGAATACCATCTATCAAATAATTATTTTAAACATTTCAGATAGTTGCACTTAGACCAGAGGAGCTAAGTAGGCATGAGAAGGAACACACCAACTTTGGTTCGAGGCCCAGAAACAAAGAATGAGCTTCCGGACAACCTGGAGCCCCTGAATGCTACAGGGACCCCTTGACACAGCTGAGGGCCTCGTGCTGAGCAAAGTCCCATTTATGCAACGTGAAAGGATGAACTTTCCACCTCACATTGGTCAATGAAAGGAAACTACAGCATTTAAATAAAAAAATTAATCTTTGAAGGAAAAAGTGAACATACCTGGGTTAACAATTAGCAATTAATGGCCCAACTCATGTTGCTCTCTTAAAGTAGTGAAAAATAAAAATTGGATAATTTTTAGTTTGAAACTGTCACATAATCAATACAAACATGGATTTGTGTTTTGTTCTGCTGTGAACTACTGGGAAAAGTCACATCAATTATACCTCACTAGATAGCATATTAAAAAGCAGAGACATTACTTTGCCAACAAAGGTCCGTCTAGTCAAGGCTATGGTTTTTCCAGTGGTCATGTATGGATGTGAGAGTTGGACTGTGAAGAAAGCTGAGTGCCGAAGAATTGATGCTTCTGAACTGTGGTGTTGGAGAAGACTCTTGAGAGTCCCTTGGACTGCAAGGAGATCCAACCAGTCCATTCTGAAGGAGACCAGCCCTGGGTGTTCTTTGGAAGGAATGATGCTGAAGCTGAAACTCCAATACTTTGGCCACCTCATGTGAAGAGCTGACTTATTGCAAAAGACTCTGATGCTGGGAGGGATTGCGGGCAGGAGGAGAAGGGGACGACAGAGGATGAGATGGCTGGATGGCATCACTGACTCCATGGATGTGAGTCTGAGTGAACTCCGGGAGTTGGTGATGGACAGGGAGGCCTGGTGTGCTGCGATTCATGGGGTCGCAAAGAGTCGGACACGACTGAGCGACTGAACTGAACTGAACTGAGACTATTTTTAAAAATACACGGCCAGAACTTACAATTGAAAAACTATCATATTATCTTGGATCTACTGAACTTCTAGATATTTATTTTCTGAACTGCTACACAGAATAGAGAAATACACATGAATCATATCTTTTCATAATTTTTCATGTTTGGTAGAAATGACCTGGAATTCTCAATTCATTGCATAATTATTAAATCCCTCATTACTTTACTTGATTCATCTCTAGTTCCTTTTTAGTATCCTCCAAAGTTGTTTTCAGTAGTTTCTGAAAATTAGAAGTGAAAGTTTCCTTTATTAAAAGTTCATATTG
The DNA here is from genome assembly GCF_055505025.1 of Bos grunniens. Classification (NCBI taxonomy): domain Eukaryota; kingdom Metazoa; phylum Chordata; class Mammalia; order Artiodactyla; family Bovidae; genus Bos; species Bos grunniens. The sequence continues at coordinate 17,061,115 of NC_141181.1, read as the reverse complement.
GAAAATCCCTTGTTTAAGGACAATTAAAGTTTATTAGTTTTGGTTTCTAGAAGCTGGGAGTCCCCACAGAGCTTTCCCTATGGTAAGATGACATGGACTACGAATTCAACAAATAATATTAATGTCAGTTAAAAGACCAATTATTAATATATTGAGAAAACATAAAAAATGGCAGAACTTGATGTTATACCTTGGTGGATAGTAAACAGCTTCTCATAGCCCAAGCTCCAAAATGGAAAACACTGCATATCCTTTGGCTGGACCCATAAATTCGAGCAACTTGTTGTGACAGACACTGGTATGAAATGATTCTAGACTAATAGGAAAGTCAGTCAAGTTTATAAGGCTCCTTGGTCTTCATGGCTGTATCGGTAGATCTCAGGACAGGGGGAACTGGGTACATTTAACATGATCTCAGGTCTAGGAAGGGGAAAAAGAGTTGGGAAATTCAGTATGAATTTTGAGACAGCTCCACATTATATTTTTGAGACATTCTACATTATAAGTCAGAATGTCTACAGCAGATGTTATCCATTACCCACCTGTATCCCCAGCCCGTACCATTTTAGTATACGCTGTCCTGATTTTCAACTGCCAGACTCAGGATTTCTTTGCATAAATGGCTTTCCTTGACCACTAGAGTCACTTGGACTGTGTGGGTAAGGAGAAGTACTATCTCTGGAGGGCAGTCTTGAACTAGTCACCGAGGATGCCGGTGCATAAATACCTCAGCTCCCTCCTTCCTATGCTGGTAGAAGTCTGTGGCATATTTCCAAGCCATTTCCCAGAGCTCCTCAGGGCGATCAGATTTCAGTGACTCAGGGTGGTAACTTGCTTAATAGCATACTATACTGGCTTCTTTCCCTCCCTCTTGCATCTCTCCATTCCCCAACTGGTATTTCCTGGAATCACCGCTCAAATAAATGGCTTGTACTTGAATACTTGCGTTAGGTCTGCTTCTGGGGAAACACAAGCTAAGACTGTCCCCAAATAATTTCTCTTCTTCTTTTCTTTCTTTATAATTCTCTGATATCCTAAATACTGTCTCTACTGGCTTGTACTTTAGTGATATATACTGCTTCATAAATATCCTCTTCAGTAGGTTTACAGATAGAAAAACAATCCAAAGCAAAAACCTGAACTCCTCCCCACTTATTTTTTATTAAAAAAGTCATTTAGCAGAAGCAGCTCTTTCATACCTTCTCATGCCTACTTGCCCTCTTATAGTTGTAGTCAACATATAGCTACTGAAGACTATCACTCAAACTACATATCTGAAGGGAGAATCAAGCATTCTTCTTTCCTATCTCTACCCTTAGGGAAAAAGAATATTCTTTGGATACTGAGTATCCGCTGAAATCATTTGAACACATACCAATCATTCTATAAGGCTTGTTGTCCAACATGGGAGCCACTAGCCACAGGCTGCCATTGAGTACTCGTAATGTACCTAGTATGGTTGAATTTCTAATGTTCATTAGTTTAAATTTTAATTTAAAACCATTACTCAGCTCAATTACTGGAAAACTAAGTATGTCTGAGATAACTTGGGTAGGACAATCTATTTTTTCAAGTGTTAAGTTTTATAAAATCTAAATACAGATCAAGTATGTCGCTGAAGATGTAGCATCCAGACTGAAATGTGCTTAAGTGTAGAATACACACTGGAATTTGAAGAACTGGCATTAAAAATATCATTAGAAATTATTAATATTTGATATTAATAATGGGATACTTCATGGTGATTAGATATTGAAAACATAGTTTAGATATATTGTTACATAAAATATACTAAATTTAATTTCTTCTGTTTTTCTTTTCTAATTTTCAAAATGTGGCTACTAGAAAGTTAAATTACATATGTGGTTCGCATTATTTCTCTACTGGACAGCACTTCTTGGTCACCTTTACCCACAACTTACATTTGCTAGCCTAGTGGGTAAAATCACTGCTAAATAAAAAGATTAAGGCAAAAGAATAACATTCCCTTTTATTAAGAGGTTGGTATTTCAAAAGCAATGTCACAAGTTTGCTAATAATATTGAGGCCAAACTTAAGAGCAAAATAAAAAATAAAGATATATAAAACTTGCTCATTGACAGTAGCTGCTTTCAGACATGAATAGATTACTGATATTAAACTACAGAAAGCGACTTAAGGAACAATGTTATCCTCGTTAAAAGCCTACAAAGCTTACTCTGCCTGAACAACGAAGTAAAGGCTTTGGCAATGTCAGCTTTTTAGACTTGAATTGGATAAAATAATCAGGCAACAGGTTTGAGAAGGAAACTCATCGTCCACCCTGACATCATCATCTCCGTCATTTTGCAAATAAGGGAAATATGATCTAACCAAGGTTAGGTGACTTTTTTAAAAGTAGAAATGATTTTGCTCTTTCTCAAAGGAAAAGAAAGACATTCATTCTCAGATATAATTTAAGTTCCTATAAGTAAAACACTTTCCATCACTGCAAAGTTTATACACTGAAACCAGTGGTTCTCAGATGGGCCAACTCTTCTTGACACTTCTGCTCATATTTCCTTCCGTATTTCTAAATATGTTGATACTAGTATTTCTTGGGTTATCAATTTTGGACATTTTTATGGACATTCTGCCCAGGTAGATGACTTAACTCACACTCACTCTGCCATCCTTGCATCTCCACTCAAGCCCTCATGTGTGTGTGCATGTGAATGCACACGCTTCAGTTGTGTCTGACTCTCTGCGGGACTAGAGCCCACCAGGCTCCTCTGTCCATGGGATTCTCCAGGCAAGAATACTGGAGTGGGTTGCCATGCCCTCCTCCAGGGGATCTTCCCAACCCAGGGATCGAACCTGCGTCTCTTCCATCTCCTGCACTAGCAGGTGGTTCTTTACCACTAGTGCCACCTGGGAAGCCCCAAGTCCCCAGAGAATGAATCAGGATTATTCAATGTAAATACTGTTCATTGTGTAGCCAGGTAGTATTTAAATTATTTTCGTCATTTCTCCTGAAGTTAATGATTACATCATTCTTCCATTTGCCTGGTTTCCATATTTTTATTGTTCCTCCTGCCCCCCACGCTACTATCTCTGTCACATTTTCTAAAATCCTCAAACATGTTAGCTCTACTTGTCTTTTAAAGACTTTTTTTGATATGGATCAATTTAAAATCATTTTTGAATTAGTTGCAATATTGCTTTTGTTTTGGTTTGGTTTTTTGGCTGTGGCTCATGTGGGATCTTAACTCCTCGACTAGGGATCAAATCCACTGGAAGTTGAACCCATTGGAACACCTGCATTGGAAGCCGAACCACTGGACCTCCAGGAAGTCCCACTACTTTCTTTTAGACTGGGGCAGTTCCCTTATGGAACTCTCTGTTCTCCTGCTCCAATATGGCCTGAATGCTTTGAAGCTTGATCTGCAGCAATTATCTTATCTCACCCGACAATCTACCGATGGGAAGATTTTACTTGATTTTTCACTTTTCAAGTCAACTGTAAAACTGTCTCTTATTTGTATTTTGTAGACATATATTAAATAAGAGCAAAACCATACTGCCACCACCACAGACAGCCCAACACTGCACACATTCAAAACAGTGACTGTGAGTTCTCATGAATATGTACAACGCAAAAGAGTGCCTTTATTTTAAGCACTTTGGTTTTTTGCTCCTATAGCAAATTCGCAAGCCATAGAAATTTAGCCTCACTGCCGCCCGGAGCTGGTTGTTTCCAAAGTGGCCCTAAGGTATGGAGTACACAGTGCTGGTATCAGCGAGGTTTCCAGGGTGACTATCTATCACATCACTTTTGCAAAACAGCACCAAGAGGTTTTACACTAAGGTAACGTGGATTTAGTTGGAATTTCAAGACAGGGCTTTATTATTGCGGTGGTGGTGGCATCTGGTTCCTGCTTATTTAATTTCATCCAAAGAAAGTGCCGATTTTAAACTAGCCACCAAGGAGATGCTGATGTGGGCAGAGCTATGGAAAAGTGTTGTAGAACCACAAAGCTCTACTTCAGGGAGCCATCCAGAGACCACCTACAAGTTCAATCTCCGTATTTTGCAGGACAGAAAACGGAGGGCTAGGAGGCTTACCCAGACAAAAATGAGGCTGATGGCAGCTTCTAAGTAGGCTTTAAAAAAATTCAGAAAGATGAAAGTAACTGACTGGTAATAGGTTAATTATGATCTTGCAGATGGAGCTTGTCATTTTGTGTAAGCTAAGCTTCCTCAAAGAAGCAAAATCATATAAATATTCATATCAATACTTCTAACTCTTGAACATTCACTTGCAATATTAACAAATTAAAATGTTAAACTGAAGCACACATTAAAAATGTGTAAACTGAAGCAACGACTCACAATCTTTCTATCTTGTTGTTTTTTCCTAAACCACATGAAACACAAATCTTAAAGATATTATTTATCACCTGACTCTGGAGAAGACAATAGTTGAAGCAAGTTATAGATAAATCCTGACAGTCGGGCTGATTCTAGAAAGACCCAGACAGTCATAGGTTACCAAACAGAGAAATTAAGAGTCTTTCACTTCTTATTCAGAGAGAGCGTTGCCAAAATCCTTAGACATGGGAGTGAATTCGTTAACTTACTTGTATCCAGAGACAGTGGCCAGTAGCCATAAAAGAAAAAATGTTAAGAACTATGAACAAAATGAAAAAATAACTATTTTTGCTTTCTTCTGGATCTGTTTTTTATTTGAATTTTCCAAATTATAGCTAGATTATTCTAGACCAACCTATGAATGCACAGCAATTCTGGCATTTATAGTCACTTACATTCATGGCTTACACATGCCCACAGACTGTATTCTAAACATGAAGGAAGCGGGACTTCCCTGGCGGTCCAGTGGTTAAGACTTTGCCTTCCAGTGCAGAGCATGCAGGATTGATCCCTGGTCAGGGACTTAAGATCCTACACATCTCACAGCCAAAAAACCAAAACATAAAACAGAAACAATATAATAACAAATTCAGTAACGACTCTAAACATGGTCTACATAAAAAAGATTCTTAACAAAATAAACACGGAACCAAAGGCCTCTTTGGATACACATCACAAGCCTTCCATATGCTGCCTCCATGGTCAATACAGAGTGTTCATAATCTGGAGCTAATCGTTTCCTTTTGCTTATTCTAGAAATTACTACTTGTTTCTCTCTTGCAAACAACTCTGAAGTGAACAAAATGATAGCTTTCTTCACCATATGAACAACTTTCATTTGGAAAATCATTTGCAAATATTAGTTTCTGGAGCCTGAGAATCACTCTAACATTATAACTGTAAAACTTCATTTCCTCACTAGAAACATACCATTCTGAATGTCAAGACTTCAACCTTAAGTAAGATTCTAACTAAGGCAAAAGATAATTACATATTTGAGTTGCTGAGCAACCGATAAAGCATCTTTCCAAATCTGAAGCAAATAAATATATTTTAGGTGAAATTTAAGAACAATACATTACATGGGAATCATACTAACTAAAGGATAAATTTAGGGGGCAAAGATAAACATGGCTGACTGCCATGAATTTAGGAGACTCAGATTCTCTTTTCCCCTAACTGTAACCCTCTTCAATCTGAACTGGTCTTGGTGGCTCACTTGCAACAATCCTACTGAAGCAGAATGGCTGCTTCTTCTCTTCCGGGGCTGGCTCCGAAGAAGAGTCACAGCCTCAGTCTTGGTCACTTTGAGAATCTTCTCTTGAAATCCAGCTCCTATTCAGAGGGAACCCCAAGCCATATGAAAATTTCAAGCACTTTCGTAGACAGTTGCATATGAGTATCCACCCCTTTGAGTGACCCAAGAGTAAGTGCCAGTCTTTAAAAACTTTTTTAATTTTATTTTTGGCTGTGTTAGGTCTTTGTCGCTGTGCAGGCTTTTCCCTAGTTGCAGCGAGCGGGGGCTACTCTCCAGTTGCGGTGCGTGGGCTTCTCACTGTGCTGGCTTTTCTCGTTGTGAAACACAGACTCTACAGCACGGGGGCTTCAATAGCTGTGGCTCCCAGGCCTAGGGCACAGGCTCAATCACTGTGTATGGGTTTAGTTACTCTGTGGCATGTGGGATCTTCCCAGACCAGGGATCAGACCCGAGTCTCCTGCACTGGCAGGTGGATTCTTGACCACTGAGCCATCAGGAAAGCCGATGGATACCAGTCTTGAGAGCACAGACACCTTCCAACTTTTCTAGCCCCAGACATTTGAGTCTCCCTGAGATATTGGATACCGTGGTTTATCTGAATTCTTAAACCATATTTCTTGAAAGCATAAAAATGAAATTCATTTTATGCTATCAAGTTTAGAGTGGGTTTGTTTCAAAGTAATAAATGACCAAACCCTTCATAGTGCTATGAAGGCAGGCACTATTACTAATGGGCTTTAAGTAAATTGAGGCTCTTAAAGCTTGGTGAAAATAATAATGACCAGAAATATTTATTGAGCCCTTCAATGTGTCAGGAACTTTGTGCAGATCTCATTTAACCCAAATAAAACTCCATATAACCCACATAAATCACTTACAAAGTAAGTAATTTTTTTAAACCCAGCAAAAAGAGAGAAAAATTGTATCAACTGTAGAAAGACTGGAATCATGCTAATACTCTCATCTTCAGAGAGGGATCACCCTGAGAACTAAAATTCTTAAAATAATGCACAATGTTTTCTGTGGAGAGAAGGAAGAAGGAGAAGAGCATGGGATTAAACTGCTAGGTATAAAATAAGTAAACAACAGGATATATTGTATAATACAGGGAAATATAACTTATTTTGTAATAACTTTAAATGGAGTACAATCTATAAGAGTATAGAATCAATGTGCTGTACACCTAAAACTCATATTGTAAGTCAACTACAGTTGAATAAAAAAAGAATTAAGGAAAAAGATGACAAAGATATTCACTGGAGAAAAACTTATAAAGACCAAAAACTGGAAACAACTAAAATGTTTAACAACAAAAGAACGGGTAAATCATTTGTGGAATATACTTATCATGAAATACTAATAGAAATAAAATATATGAACTACAGATTTTTCAACAAAAGATGAATTCACAAACAAAATATGGATGGTGATACTGCCTTTTTTTCCGGCTGGTTTGGCTGTCACTTTTCCCGGCTTTACTGGAGTATAACTAACAAATAAAAATTATATATATTTTTAAACACACACACACACAAAATGAAAAAACAAAATGTTTTCTGAAAGTATACTTAGTATAGTATATCTGGTTTGCTCCCAAGAGGAAGGGATTTTATTAATATGAAAAATCCTTCAAGGTCTTATATTCCTTGGCCCAAAGGAATGTGCATAAAATAAATAAGCAATAAGGACATACTGTACAACACAGGGAAATACAGCCATTATTTTGTAATAACTTTCAACGGCACATAATCTATAAAGATACTGAATCACTGTGTTGTCCACTTGAAACTAAGCAGAGCGACAGGTGACCAGGCACTGTGGCATCCACTGTCCTCCCCAGAATCCATCAAAGGCAGAGCGGCTTCGGAGATGATGCCCCGGGGAGTGATCATCTTCCCTGCGGGTGTCAGAATCTCTCTTGGGGTTGTATTCATTTCCTTTCACTGCTGTGGCACATTACCACAAATGTAGCGGCTTAAAAATAGTAATTCATTAACTTAACGGTTTTAGGCATCAGAAGTCTGAGATGGGTGCCACTGGGCTACTGTCAAGCTGTCTGCAGGGCTGTGCTTCCTTGGAGGCTCTTGGGGGAAGCCTATTTCCTTGGCTTTTCTGGCTTCTAGCAGTGGCTTGCATTCCTTGGCTTGTGGCCACATCACCCCAACCTTTGTTTCCCTTGTTACATCTCTCCCTCTCTCTGACCCTCATGCCTCCCTTTTATAAGATCCTTATAGTTACAGTGGATAAGCCAGGATAATTTCCCTATCTCAAGTTCCTTAATCATGTCTTCATGGTCCCTTCTGTCATGTAAGACAATGTATTCACAGGTTCTGGAGACTAGAACATGGACCTCTTTGTTGGGGGGGGCCAATAATTCCTGTCCGCCACAGGGAGAGTGGCAGTAAAATGTAGTTTTGGAATAGGAAACCTATTCCAGGGGCATGCAGGTCTTCCCTAATCATAGTGAGAGCTCCTGATTTTTTCAGGGGTTTATGTGGCCTAGAGAAATTGTTTATGATTTCTCTAAGATCTTTATATTGCTTGAATAGATTGAATTCAGCCTGGTGCTGACTTCAATGAACACTGAAGTCATTTTCTCTGAGTTGAGAAAGATAGTTATTCCTTCTCTGCTTTTTCCCCTCCCTCCCTACTTAGCTCCTACACCGCTCCCCCTTCAATGCCCCACTTCTTAAGTCCAAATCCCAGCCCCCCGGCAGGCATGCAGTCATGAGCAAGAACTTGGGGGAGAGAATTCGAAGTAAGGCAGTGACAGTCACTTTTCATAAAACACTGGCCCAGGAGGGATGACAGGCCTGGTCCATTCTGGCATGAATAAAAGTTGCCTGTGTGAGTGTTGTTGGCATAACAGTGGTGACTTGCCTCTTAGGATCTAAATATAGCTGCCACCAGCATCTGAGAGTGGAAGAGTTTTCTAAATCATTACCCACTCCATCTCAGTTCCTCCAGACCTTTGCAAACCACATGGAGACATGCGTGCCTCTAGTTCCTCCAGGAGAACAGCTCGTGGAAAGGATCAAAACAAGAGCCGGCAGATTAACCATGTTTAGAGTGGAAATCCAAGGTCATGCCAGCTCCAAAATAGCCCTGCCAAATCCGGAAAGATTTTTAAGAGGGTAAAGTGTTGAAACCTGCAGCCAGATTAATGTCCCCCCTCCCTCAGTCCCCACAATTAGTTACCAAGTTGTCTTGAAGACAAAGACCCAAAGGATCCCATAGAGGCTACTCTAGAACCCAGTTGACCTGCGTGCATATCAGACCAAGGGTGCGAGCCAGAGGTCAGAATAAGACTCACTGGGAAGTTTATTTATCCTAAATATCAGTATTGGTTGTGGAGTTGGTGCTCACACCTAATCCACTGCCTGTGCAACCAGCCCTCACAAACTCAGGCCGGAAGCTAATATTCAACAGTGAGTGACCTCATTGTGGTGCCGGGTACCACCACAACAAAAACCACACTGAAAAAGCATCAAGACCAAAGCAAGGCCTACGAGCGAGGAAACCCAGGCTATGCAAAAATGAAAAAAAGGTTCTTAGGTGACTTAGCATAGCATAGCGACTAAACAACCATCTGTAGCTCTTTATTATCATGTGCTCAGCACTGCTGCTGCTGCTGCTGCTAAGTCGCTTCAGTCGTGTCCGACTCTGTGCGACCCCATAGACGGCAGCCCACCAGGCTCCCCCGTCCCTGGGATTCTCCAGGCAAGAATACTGGAGTGGGTTGCCATTTCCTTCTCCAATGCATGAAAGTGAAAAGTGAAAGTGAAGTCGCTCAGTCGTGTCTGACTCTTAGCGACCCCATGGACTGCAGCCTACCAGGCTCCTCTGCCCATGGGATTTTCCAGACAAGAGTACTGGAGTGGGGTGCCATTGCAAATGTTAAAAAAAGCATGAGTCAGTGGAAAGGAAATGTGATTTAGAATAGTTAACACTGGATTAAAGTTCTGCCTTTACCATTTCATAGCTAGGTGACTTGGGCACTTAATCTCACTATATCTCAAATTCTTCACCTCTATGATGAAACAATAACAATACTAATTATATATTAATTATATATCATACTAATACATCATTAAAATGTATGTAAATATGAACATCTTTTATCATTATTATTGCTATGCTACTTCAAAACATAGAGGAAAGAATAAAATACAAAAGCAAAAATTCTTTTCTATCCTATTAAGTGTTATAAAAATTATATACTACTATTATAAAAGCAAAGTAAATGTTGGTATTTTGCTAGGGAATCTAATTAGGGAAATAGTATACATACAAGAAATATTTGAAGAGAAAAATTATATTTAGCAAAGTGTTACAGAGTCCTGTCTGTAGGTAGAGTTCATGATTCCTGTACAGAGGATCACTGCATGGAACGAACCAAGAAAAAAAGTAAGAAAATGGTCATCAGGGAAAACTTCATGAAACAGAAGAGTCTGAGGTGGGGATAATGAAGCAAAAAGAACCTGGGAGAACATTTCAGAGTACGAGATTTGTGAGTCAAATACACACAGATAACACAAAGCAAATCTGTGTAGTTTCTCTGCTTCCAGCAAACTGTCACATTTGAGATCCACTTACAACCCTCTCCCAGAAACCACGATGGGCAGTGATGTGAATGGACCTAGAGGCTGTCGTACAGAGTGCAGTAAGTCAGAAAGAGAAAAACAAATATTGTGAATATTAACGTACGTATGTATAGATGAACCTATTTGCAGGGCAGGAATAGGGATGCAGACAAAGGATGGGCAAGTGGGTACAGGGGAGGACAGGGAGGGCGGGACAAGCTGGGAGAATAGCACTGACATAGACACTACCAGTGGAACACATTATACCAACACTGGTGTGTATACACTGACAACGGGAACAGTGAGAGACTTCATTTTTGGGGGCTCCAAAATCACTGCAGATGGTGACTGCAGCCATGAAATTAAAAGACACTTGCTCCTTGGAAAAAAAGCTATGACCAACCTAGACAACATATTAAAAAGCAGAGACATTACTTTGCCGACAAAGGTCCGTCTTAACCAAAGCTATGGTTCCCAGTGGTCATGTATGGATGTGAGAGTTGGACTATAAAGAAAAGTGAGCACTGAAGAATTAATGGTTTTGAACTGTGGTGTTGGAAAAGACTCTTGAGAATCCCTTGGACTGCAAGGAGATCCAACCAGTCCATCCTAAAGGAGATCAGTCCTGAATATTCATTGGAAGGACCGATGCTGAAGCTGAAACTGCAATACTTTGGCCACTTGATGCAAAGAAACTGACTCATTAGTAAAGACCCTGAGGCTGGGCAAGACTGAAGGCAGGAGAAGGGGAAGACAGAGGATGAGATGGTTGGACGGCATCACCGATTCAATGGACATGGGTTTGAGCGAGCTCCAGGAGTTGTTGATGGACAGGGAAGCCTGGTGTGCTGCAATCCATGGGGTCACAAAGAGTCGGACATGACTGAGCGACTGAACTGACTGACATACACTACCATTATAAAAGAGCTAGTGGCTGCTGTATAGCACAGGGAGCTCAGCTCGGTGCTCTGTGATGACCTAGAGGGGTAGGGTGGGGGGGGCTGGAGGGAGGGGATATATGAATACATATAGCTGATTCATGTTGTACAGCAGAAACTAACAACATTGTAAAACAACTACACTACAATTAAAAAGAAAAAAACAGGATAGGGAGCAATATGGTCATCTCCACCAAACCATAAATGTACACACCTTTAACAAATCAATTCCACTTTTAGGAACCTACCTAAGGAGGTATGTATATGAGTATACATATGTGAATAATATTTATAATCACTGCAGCCTCGTTTGTATATTTGATAGAGTTACAATTTAAAATCGAGAAATATAATCAAAGAGGTCAACAATAGAAGGAGATTGGTTAGAAAATTATGATATATCTACAATGAAGTATTTCACAGATTTTATGTGCTTCCTAGGCGCTAACCCATCTGCCAATGCAGGAGACATAAGAGATGTGGGTTTGTTCCCTGAGTCGGGAAGATCCCCTGGAGGAGGGCACGGCAATCCATTCCAGTTATTCTTGCCTGGAGAATCCCATGGACAGAGGAGCCTGGCGGGCTACAGTCCTTAGGATTGTAAAGAGCTGGACACGACTGAAGTGACTCAGCATGCACATATGCACATATTTTATATTAATAGAAGGCAAACTATATAAATGTATTATTTTCACATGTACTATGTTAAATAATTGTCATGATTTATTGTTTAGTGAAAAAAGTAAAGTCTAAAACTGTGAGTATAATGTGCTAACATTTGTGTAAAAAAAAGTGACTACATACAGATTGCCTGTTAGTGCACAGACCACCTTATAAAAGTAAATAAGTCGCTATTAACAGATTAGGGTAGAGGAGTGAGAGAGACATACTTTTCACCATGTACCTTTTTGAATTCCATACTACCGGATGTATCACTTGTTCAAATACTACTTTCAGAGTATGGTCCAGTGGCCCAGTGCTGTCAGAGACTCCAGATAAATTTGTACTCTGACTTCAATTTAGGAAGCCCAGATACATGTTCCTTAAAGAGCCTCTAATAGAAAAATTGCTTTCAGGTAGATAACAAGGTGAAATAAAGTTATCCAACCAAGAGTCTAGTCCAGTTCCCTGCGGATTTTATTTAATGGCTGAGTACTGTTATGGACTCAATTGTGCCCCCCAAATCATTGTTAGGGCCCTCACCCCCAAAGTGACTGTATTTGGAGATGGAGCTCTTAAGGAGGTAATTCGGGTTCACTGAGTTCATAAGCGTGGGGCCCTGATCCTATAAGACAGTTGTCCTTACAGGAAGAGACATCAGACCTATCTCTCTCTATCCACCATGTCAGGACACTGCAAGAAGACAGCCATCTACAAGCCAGGGAGAGAGTTCTCACCAGAAACCAGCCCTACTGACATCTTGATCTTGGATTCCCAGCCCCCAGAATTGTAAGAAAATAAAATTCTGTTGTTTCAGCTACTTGTGCTCAGTTGCTCAGCCATGTCTGACTCTTTGCGACTCCATGGACCGTAACCAGCCAGGCTCCTCTGTCCATGGCATTTCCCAGGCAAGGATACTGGAGTGGGTTGCCATTTCCTTCTCCAGGGGATTTTTCTGACCCAGGGATCAAACACGAGTCTCCTGTATCTCCTGCATCGGCAGGCATATTCTTTACCACTGAGCCACCTGGGAAGCCTACTTGGTCTGTGGTATTTTGATATGCTGGCCCCAGCTGGCTAAGACGGGTAGCATCATGGACTCTTGGGGTGAGATCAGTGCTCAGGCCTTTAAGCCAGTGCTTATCCTCCAGCCAGAGAGAGCCAAGCTCAAGTGCTCACTGCAATGCCTGGCCTGCAGAGGAGCACCTCAGAAACACAACACGGTGGTACTAGGTAAAACTGAGTGAAGGTGTGTAACAGCCCAGAGTCCTGGTTTCTGGATGGCCCTCCTGTCTGTGACCTCGAACTATTAGCCTCTACAAGATTTGTCTCAAGAATCTCTAAGTTCCTTCCAACCTGCGGGTTCCAAGATGTGTGACACACAGCAAAAATATGCTGCTGCCAAGAGTCAAGTTCGCTTCTAAAAATAGTGCAGTTTCATATTTGTGAGAGATAAATAGCAGCCCGTAACCCCAGAGTTCCCCATCAGTTAAGACAGATCTACTGGAGATGGCAAAGCCTTATGAAGCTGGCTGAAGCTGTAGCAGCTGCAGACACAGAATCTACCTACCCCCATCCAGTGCCCCTCACACCCACCCTGAGTATTATGGGCCTCCTTAAAGGTACGGAAGGTGGTGCAGATTCTACTCTGGGAATTAACTACTCCGAGAATCCACCTTTTCTGAAACCCTGACACTTCGAGGGACTTTCCTAGTGATCCACTGGTTAAGACTCCCTGCTCCCAATGCAGGGGGCATGGGTTCGATCCCTGGTAGGGGAACTAAGGTACCACATGCCATGTGGTGTGGGCAAAAATAAATTAAATTAAAAAATAAACTAAACAAGTCTAGAAAGCCTCAGATATCTAAAAATGTAGGCAATTTGAGCTTTTTTAAAAAATTGAAAAAAGAAGAACTCTGACTTTTCAAAAAAAGGGCAGTAAAGAGGGCATTCTATTGCAAAAGCAGGCCAAAACTCTGACGATTCTTATTGTTATTAAAGTGATAAAGGTGGTATTGACTGAAACTCACATGGCTCAGCTATCAATAAGGAATTGACTCTGTTGATGTGTTGATTCAAATTCTGGAAAGAGAAAGATCCAGAAATACTCCTGTGGTTGAAACATACATCACAGTGAAACAGTAATATTGGAAAGTCTAACTGAAATGCTGATACTTTTTTTTCAGTTTAAGGTTTAAATTCTTATTATCAAGGGTATACATGACACAGCAACACCTAGGAATGGATATCCTCCTAGTGAGGACATAGATAACTTTTTTGCTGACAGTAAAGTTAGGGGAATAGCGTTGTTTGTGACAAACACTGAAGCATGTGGTTTCAAGAGAAAATTCAACTCAGAATTGTGGGTAACAATTTCAAGACTATTGAACTCATACTTAACTCTGAACAGAACACATGTCCACTGTATTCATCCCAAGCAAAGCTGAAGGAAGAGCTCTATCAGATGAGAACCTGAAATGGACTCGAAAATCAGTCCTGGAAAGCAAGTAAGCCTCTTAAAGGAAATCAATATAGAGAAATTCTGCCTCCATATCTCTTCTAGTAGATAGTCCTGAAGGTATGCCAAATTTTACTCACTTAAGTAGTTCAAAAATAAGAATGATAAGCTATTTAAACACATTCTTGATTTCTCAAGTCAGTATACATAAGGAAGAATCCTGGTTATAGTTCTTAATTTCTTAATCCTGGAAAATCTTTACAGCTCTGGATGACATATGTTTACCTCTTGAATCCTTATTACAAACTGTAAGTATGCAAGATATTAATATATTGGTTTATCAACAAATATATTCAATTTTGAGCAACATCAAATTGCCAGGCAGCTATTAGACTAATAACTGTCAAAGTATTAAAAGTAAATGAAATTAAATTTTTATGCACAAATCAAAGGATGTTCAAATGATATCAACTTCAAGACAGATACAACTGCCTATGTGGATTTAAAATTTTTGACTTTGTTCTCACCACACACGTAGGTCAAGACAAAGGTACTAGGATTTGTTAAAAATTGGCTTCCCCACAGCCCTAATGAGATGTTGTCTAAAACGTTATATTTTAATTCAATTTTGTTTGGGAGGCTTCATAACTGTTAAACTCTCAAGATAGTCATCCTTATTCAAAAGTCATTTTAACTAGCTACAATTACAAATGGCACTGACTATAAATAACTATAACAATATGGAAACTTCTCAGTTGAGTTTTTCAAATCTTATGTCATAATAACTACCAGAGTGACTCATTCAGTACTAATTTATCTGTGGCCTTTTGAAAATTGCAAGACAAAAAAGGAATTAGAAAAATTAGTCTGACTTTGCTTATAATTGAATAACTATGTTGGAAAATGTTGGAAATGCACAGACTTAAGATATAGAGCTAGAAAATTTCCTCTATCTACATTTGATCAGGTTTATGGAGAATTTTCAAGAGCTCATATTTCCACGTTGCCTATAGTCATAAAATGTAACCTACCTTTCAAAGCCAATTGAAAATCCTTCAAAATGAATTGAATTCTGTGTTACTCCATAAAAGCATAACTCTGGGAGCATATCCTGCCCCTTCTCTATAGATACTGCTTTTCTGACTCTTCCCCTTTTCACCAGCTTCTCTCTTTTTTCCGTTTCTCCAATTCTTGCTCATTCTTGTAATACTTCCTCTTCATTTGTCTTCTCTACTCCCTTCTCTCCTGTTTTTTCAGTTTCAATGATTATTTAATAGAGATTTGTGTTTCCTACTCTTAACTGTAAAAGATGGAAGTAGTTTATATAATCTCTAATGAGGATTAAAAGTAAAACCAAATTTAATTTTTTTTTTTTTTTACTTTTCTTTTTATAATTTTCCATCAGTTTGTCTTCTGTTCTTTATAGACCTTCTTTTCCTACTTTTGGTTTAAAACAATAGCCAAACTAACTCAATACATTTTTGTATTAAATGTATGCAAAAGAGTAAATATATTTAGTGAAGGAGGGTTACTGGAAGTAGAGTATTCTTTTTTTTTATTGGAAAAGACTTTCTTGAAAAATCAGGGTTTTCTTTTTTACAGGCATGGTCCAAAATTCTAAAGATAGTATCAGTAATTGAAATCTATTTAAATTTTGTTCAATGATTTACACATATTTGTTATTGGAAAAAAATTTTTAAGCTCTTTACAATACAACACACTTCGTTTTTATTTAAACTCACTCACTTGAGCTTTTGCTTTCATACAGATGAATAACATTTGTGAAATGATGGGTTTGATGTGGTTAATATGTAAGTGTGTGTATGTTTCTATGCTATTGATGCCCATATCACCCGAGATCATTTCATGGTATAAGTTCCTACTTCAGTTGGAGGATCATCTCAGGTCTACTTAGAGAGAGCAAATGATTTTATTACAGATTATTACACAAAGCAAAGATTATTAGTCAAAGCTGCAGTAATTGAAGAGTTACAGTTCTAAGAATTAGTAATGCTTTTCATCAGAGGGTTTCTTGAACTTTTGTACTGTAAAAGCTGCCTGCACAACACAGCCTTTATTGTTTCATTAAGCTCATACCAGGACAGGTTATCTGATTCCTATCTTAGTTCTATCAACAGCCTCTCATTCTAAGAACAGATCTAAGATGTCAGCCCTTAATCCACCTCCTTCCCCGAGCTCCTTCCTCTCCTCACTATCTTCAACTATGCCACACTGAATGATAAAGAGCTTGGGTCAAGATGCTGTGCTTACATAAACACCCACTATTTTTGTCTTAGGGAAATGCTTCCCCTGCGAGTTACTCAATATGTTTCTCAGCTCAGAGAATGCCTCTCCTCCCTCGACTTGCGTTGAAAATAATATGGCTTAGCTTAATCCCACTGACAAATTGCTAAACCTTTGAAGGAGGACTAATGCATGCGCCAAGTGACATAACTAAGATCTGAACAGGGCTAGCAGCTCAGAACCAAGCCAGAGGTAGTGCAGAGTGAAAAGCTGCAGAGGGAGGGCAGACAGACCTGAGTTCTTGGTCTAATTTCAGCTCTGCCACCTTGGGCCATTATCCTTCCCCATCCAGCCAGCGTTTCCTCAATAAGGAAGTCAGCTTTCATCATCTCCAAGGTTTTGCCCAGTTGTGATGTTTAAGCTCTTCAAGGAGTGTGCTCTCAGTTCCACGGGGGATGGAAGTAAAGGCGCAGGTCGACCACTGCAGGAGGACAGGAAGCAGCCCCACAAGGCCTTCTGTGCCATCACGCAGCCTCCACAGCTAAGGACACCTGGCCCACTTGTGCCCAGCACTCTCTTTCCATTTAGTTCCCCTTACAGGTCTTCTCTCATTCTCACCTTTCTTCTTTTCCAGCCCAGGTCTGAGTGGGCCTTTGATTTGTATACATTTTAAGTCGCTGCTAAGTTGTGCCCAGCTCTTCTGTGATCTCATGAACTACAGCCCATCGGGCTCCTCTGTCCATGGGATTCTCCAGGTAAGAATACTGGAGTGGGTAGTCATTTCCTTTTCCAGGGGATCTTCCCAACCCAGGGATCGAACCCGTGTCTCCTGCAGTGGCGGGCGGATTCTCAACCACTGAGCCACCTGGGAAGCTCCCGAGCTCTTGATTTATGCCATTAGAACACCACTCACTGGTTAAATCCCAGAATAGTCTGCAGATAGGGAAAGCCCATCAAGATCAGGGGTAAAAGGGCAGGTCTTTGAGTAAGAGGAAGGAATGGGGTTGTGTACCAGAAACAAATTAGAATTCTGAATTCAGTTTCTCAAAGACATGTTATACCTACAGTAGTTTGGTAGTTTTCAACCCATCCCTTCCATAGCATTCAACGAACATCTCTGAGCATTTACAAGATGTCACACGGAGATCAGGTAGTGCTACTGGTAAAGTACTTGCTTGCCAATACAGAAGACACAGAGATGTGAGTTCGACCCCTGGGCCAGGAAGATCACTGGAGAAGGGAATGGCAACCCACTTTAGTATTCTAGCCTGGAGAGTCCCATGGACAGAGGAACCTGGTGGTCTGGATCCATGGGGTCCTACAGTCCATGGGGTCAAAAAGAGTCGGACGTGACTGAGCACACACAAACAACAAAACAAAACAAAACACTGAGATCTGGGGCTGTAGTGATGGGGAACACAAAAACACATGTGTTCTGTATTTTCATGAGTTTAAAGTTTAGTTGAAGAGACAGATAAGAATTTGTAAAAATCTCCAACCATACATGTTCAGTTACAAACTGAGATGACCTTCAAGAAGAAAGGGAATGAGATTCTCTGGGAATGTTCTGCAAAGGAGCCTGCCATAAGGGTAGGAGTCAGGACATGCTTTCTGGAGGCCTGACATTAAAGCTGAACTCTGGATAATGAGTTGGAAATTTTTCAGAACAGGTGGGAGAAGAAAAATGAGGAGGCATGAAATTATAACCTCCTTGGACTTTAAAGTCAAGACTATAATTTTCTACAGGACTTTGTACAGATATGGCTAATAGCATCATGTCTGAAAATTTTCTAAAAGACAGTTGTTTGTGAGAATACTCATGAGGTAAGAGGTTACAGACCCAAGGAATTACGGAGACAGGGTTCTTATTAATGACTCTTGTGTCATCAATTCCATGTCTTTTACTCACCCTTTTTTTTTGTATTTTGTAACTACACAGTTGTCCTTGTTGGATTGTTTTTTTTTAAGAAGCTGTCTTGAGACTTATGGACTTCAAAAGCGCTTGCCTTTGTAATAGAACCATTAATCCTGGTTGTCATAAGAAATTGCTCTCTACCTTGTATTTTACAGAAGAGCTTCAAAATTCTACCCTCTATGCTTCTTTCCTCCAGGCCTAAATGAGTCCACAGATAAGCAACTACTGCAGATGACTCCCTTCTTTAAAAAAATAAATGCTCAAGTGAGGGGACTCTGTTCTAACAGTACAAGCAAAGGCCCTGTGGAAACAAAGAACATAGAATGTTCAAAGAGTAAAGGAGAGAAATGGATAAATTAGGAGGCAAAACCCAACAGATCGTGTAGGGACATGAATGCTGAGGGAGGGGTTAGTGCTAAGAATGACCCTGAGATTTCTGATCTCCACACCCGGACAGATGGGACAGATCAGAGAAGGCAATGGCACCTCACTCCAATACTCTTGCCTGGAAAATCCCATGGACAGAGGAGCCTGGTAGGCTGCAGTCCATGGGGTCGCTAAGAGTCGGACACGACTGAGCAACTTCACTTTCACTTTTCACTTCCATGCATTGGAAAAGGAGATGGCAACCCACTCTAGTGTTCTCGCCTGGAGAATCCCAGGGACAGAGGAGCCTGGTGGGCTGCCATCTATGGGGTCGTACAGAGTCGGACACGACTGACGAGTCTTAGCAGTAGCAGCAGCAACACCTGGACAGATGGGAGAGCTAGCCATTCTTTGAGCTGGGGAGACATGGAAGAAACCCAAATTTGAGACAGAAGGCATGTTTTTGGATGTGTTTAATCTGAGGTGACTTTGAGAATTCCAAATGGAGAAACTGTGGCTAGATCTTGGAGAAGTTCAGGATGGAAGATAAAAATTCAGAAGCTGTCAAAATGGACATGGTACCTGAAGCATGGCTGTGGATGAGGCTGAACTGGCAGATAGTATAAAGAGAAAAGAGCAGGCAGCCTAAGGGTCAAGCATTGAGAATTCCACATTTAGTGCCGAGGAAAGGAGAAGAAGCATGCCAAAGAGTCAGGAAAGAAGCACCCAGAGACAGAGGAGAGAACCAGGTCTGACCAACACTGCAACCACACCTGCTAAGAGAGGAAGTATTAACATTTTTTCAGAATCTGGAATTCTAGGATCAGTAGGCTTCTTTAACATGGTATGAGAGGGACTTCCCTGGTGGGCCAGTGGTTGAAACTCCAAACTTCCATTGCAGGGGCGTGGGGTCCAATCCCTGGAACTAGATTTCCACATGCTGAGTGGTGTGGCCGAAAGATAAAAAAGTTTTAAAATAATAAGTAAAATGGTATGTGAGCCTAAGCACTGTGCAAAATATTTTTACTGGAAAATTTACCCTGTATTGCAGGTGAGTGTATGAGAAAAGTAGCTACACCAAAATGAGTGTGAACCAAATAATATACATTAATTGTGGGATCACAACCCATTTGCAACTTGAGTACATCATGCACTATGATAGAAGGACTCATTTCATTTTAGTTACACCTTAAATATTTTGAGTGGATAGAATTCTTTTTTTTTAAGATTTTTTAATCGAAGGATAATCGCTTTACAATATTGGTTTGATTTCTGCCTTATACCAACATGAATTAGCCATAGATGTACATATGTCCCCTCCCTCTTGAACCTTCTTCCCACTTGCCATCCTTTCCCACTCCATTTAGATTGTTACAGAGCCTCAGTTTGAATTCCTTGAGTCATACAGCAAATTTCCATTAGCTATCTATTTTACATATGGTAGTATATAAGCTTTGATGCCACTCTCATTCATCTCACTAGAATTCTTAAAAATAGCACTTTAACCTTGGAATTTGCTATAATTTAAACTTCTAATTTTAAGAACTAGAAAGAAGAATAAAGAGAAATGAGACATACGTACATTTCTCCATTCTTTGTATATTTTGCTTTAGTTTCTGTGTGCCAGTTTAGCCACCAGTTCTATAGTTTGCTATAAACGAAACCCTGCCTTCTGTGTGGTAGCAGGAAGAACTGACCAAGAAGATCCTTGGTAAAGCGATGTCTGACAACCAGGAACTACAGAAGGGAACACAGCTAAAACCAGAGACAAGTGTCAAGTTTCTTTATACTTAATCCTCTCAATACAACTTGATTGACCTGGACACGGTTGATGACGCATAGGTGCTTGTTTGTTTCAGTTGACACGTGGAAATTTGAGGCTTTGGCTCTACTGAAATCCTTATCAGCTTTCCAGGGACAGGAAGGTACATTGATAAAGAGCAAGCTCTGGATTCCCAGCTGTGACGTGCCTTCACACCCAGTAGTCTTTTCTAAATATCAATAAATACTTTTGAGGTTAACAAATCTTTTTTTTTTTTTTTCCAGTTCTTATATCTGTATGTGTAAGTTTCAGAATGACTCTTCAAAGTGTAAAGCCTGGAGGAACCAACCGGATTTAGTTATTTCTTCCTAAAGCAAGTGCATATATACTTGAGTTTATATTGCACTGAGAATACATCTCGTCTAAAATATAGACATGTGTAAGAAAACTGCAGATGTCCGAGAAAGTTAGTTCTCAGTGGAAACCAAGAGTTCTGTGCACAAGGCTAGCTCTTAATAGGCATTCCAAGGTTTCCAATTTTGTCAATCAGTATATTACTTTTTGACTCTCAATATAATATACATTTTCATTTCCAAAGGCTGGAAAGGAATTGACGCACTAATCCACCCCACTTCCTCTTTTATAGTCTGTCTCCCAAATAGCCCACCGATTAATATCCATAGACCCAAAATACAGAAGAGCTGAAAGGCAGCTGGGGCCCATCCTTGGTTCAACGTAACAGAGATGTTCTGAACATTAAGCTGACCTACATGTGGGAGTGCGGTAGTGGCAATGACAGGCTCTCCGAAAACCCTCCTTCTGGAAAGTGAAAGGCTACCAGCAGAGATCTGGGGGACTTTAGGTTCAAGTCTTGCCTCTGCCCTTGTTAAACACATGATTTTGGCCTAGGAGTAGATGTCTCTAAAACACATCTTCTTCCTCTCTAACACACAGTGAGTGGACAGCACACGTTAACTTTTAAGACTTTTGCAAGATCTACAATCATACTTTTCTTATGTTTTGGTTGATCTGGGGTACCCTGAGTGCTCCTAATCTTCTTGGGTACTTGAAAGGCAGTCTGATTTGTTCTTTGTGTATTTAAATTTTCCTCTTGTTAAAAGTGAAATTGGATGTTGAATTAGAATTCCCCAATATTTCACCAACATAAAGATTGAAAGATTTTCTTTAACCAAAAGTAGATTCAAAAGTTGATCGAGTTACTTGGTGTAACAGGATGAATAGAAGTGGACTTTGTTTATAAACCTCTATTTCCTTTTGGGACTTAGAAAGAATAATGTGAGCTGAAATTCAGGTGAGGGTGTGAGGACAACCTTTTCATTTAGCTGCCAGAGGGCTGGCTTCATAGGTTTTAGTAGGTTTGGTACAAAATTAGGTTTGGCTAATTCCAAACCCATCTTCCTTCTAATATACCACTTTGCCTCCAGGAAAGCCAAAGACTGGAAATTCCTTCAGTTATTAAAGGGAAAACAGCAGTCTATTACCTATTTATCCCCATTTCTTAACACAAAGCCGTGCTTTGTGTTGATATTAGGTATACAATGATTAATTTGGGAAGAGTCGGGGGTAACAAATTCCCATCATCAAAGTCCTAGCTTTATGTCATTTAACTTGTGGACCAGGGTACTGTACCAATTATAGCTCTTCTTTTATTAATAGACATCTTTGTAGATGTGGACCAAAATGACTACATCTTCATCTTGGGAATTGGAATGCTTGATGTTCTGATTCTGTATATTTCCGTTGCACAGCCTTCAGGATTTTTGTGGTGGATGTGTGCGTGCGTGCATTCCCACATGCTTGAGCACATCTGACTAATTCCAGCGAGATATACAATCACCATTTCCCTTCCCACCTCCAAACAGTAAGCATCTTCACAAGAGGGCTTCTTCAAGTTTTGAGAGCACAAGTATATTTTCACTTGCCCAAGGGAAGTGAATGAAGGTCCTCTGTGAAGTAAAAACCCAAGAGTAAGGAAGCCCATGAATAAGAATAGAGAGACGTGTAGCTCCAGTCCTTAACACAAATTCCAGCAGTACTCAGCGATCACGGCCAGGTTCCAGATGCACTCAGAGGTTGCTACCTACTAAGCAGGTACTCCTATTAAAGATAAATATACTCTCTCTGTAGCTATGTGCCTTGGTGATTCAGATCCTTTGATTTTAGTACATAATTAAAGAACTGAATTTCAGTGTTTGCTTGAAAACTCTATTAGCATCATTTCAATTTTTTTTGATATTTGTTATCCTCCTTCGTAAAGTGTCTAAACCATTTGCCAATTTTTAATTAGGTTGGCTGTCTTTTCCTTACTGATTGGTATGAGCTTTTTTTTTACCTCTAACTATAAGTCTTTTTTATTATATACATGTAATGCAAATATCTTCTACTGTGTGGTTGTCTTTTTATTCCCTTCAGTTCAGTTCAGTTCAGTTCAGTCACTCAGTCGTGTCCGACTCTTTGCGACCCCATGAATCGCAGCATGGCAGGCCTCCCTGTCCATCACCAACTCCCAGAGTCCATCGAGTCAGTGATGCCATCCAGCCATCTCATCCTCTGTCGTCCCCTTCTCCTATTGCCTCTCAATCCCTCCCAGCATCAGGGTCTTTTCCAGTGAGTCAACACTTCGCATGAAGTAGGCCAAGTATTGGAGTTTCAGCTTCAACATCAGACCTTGCAATGAACACCCAGGACTGATCTCCTTTAGGATGGACTGGTTGGACCTCCTTACAGTCCAAGGGACTCTCAAGAGTCTTCTCCAACACCACAGTTCAAAAGCATCAATTCTTCAGTGCTCAGCCTTCTTCACAGTCCAACTCTCACATCCATACATGACCACTGGAAAAACCATAGCCCTGACTAGACGGACCTTTGTTGGCAAAGTAATGTCTCTGCTTTTGAATATGCTGTCTAGGTTGGTCATAACTTTCCTTCCAAGGAGTAAGCGTCTTTTCATTTCATGGCTGCAGTCACCATCTGCAGTGATTTTGGAGCCCCCCAAAATAACGTCTGACACTGTTTCCACTGTTTCCCCATCTATTTCCCATGAAGTAATGGGACCAGATGCCATGATCTTAGTTTTCTGAATGTTGAGCTTTAGGCCAACCTTTTCACTCTCCTCTTTCACTTTCATCAAGAAGCTCTTTAGCTCCTCTTCACTTTCTGCCATAAGGGTGGTGTCATCTGCATATCTGAGGTGATTGATATTTCTCCCGGAAAGCTTGATTCCAGCTAGTGCTTCTTCCAGCCCAGTGTTTCTCATGATGGACTTTGCATATAAGTTAAATAAGCAGGGTGACAATACACAGCCTTGGTGTACTCCTTTTCCTATTTGGAACCAGTCTGTTGTTCCATGTCCAGTTCTAACTGTTGCTTCCTGACCTGCATATAGGTTTCTCAAGAGGCAGGTCAGGTGGTCTGGTATTCCCATGTCTTGAAAAATTTTCCACAGTTTATTGTGATCTACACAGTCAAAGGCTTTGGCATAGTCAATAAAGCAGAAATAGATGTTTTTCTGGAACTCTCTTGCTTTTTCCATGATCCAGTGCATGTTGGCAATTTGATCTCTGGCTCCTCTGCCTTTTCTAAAACCAGCTTGAACATCTGGAATTTCATGGTTCATGTACTGCTGAAGCCTGGCTTGGAGAATTTTGAGCATTATTGTACTAGCGTGTGAGATGAATGCAATTGTGCAGTAGTTTGAGCATTCTTTGGCATTGATGAATATATATTCTTAATAATGTCCAATTAATCCATCTTTTTATGGTTGGTGCTTTTTATTTCCTATCTAAGAAATCTTTGTTTAACCCAAAATTATAAAGATATTCACCCATGTTTCTTCTAAAAAGAGGAAATTGTTTTACAGACTTGTGATCTATCTTAATTTTTTATGTCATGAAGTAGGGTTCAAAGAACTTTTTCTTCTACACAGTTTTAACTGACTCGGAATCATTTATTTAAAAGACCATCCTCAAAAAAAAAAAAAGACCATCCTCTTTCCTCTATGTTGCAATGGAAACTGCTCAGATTAAGTGATCCTAAATACTCTGGTCTGATTCTGCACTTGCCTTTGCTAGGCTGTTGTCCAACCTGTCTATCCTGGAACCAATATCACACTGTCTTGTTTACTGCGCTTTATTATAAGTCTTTATATTTACTAGTATAAGTTTCCGTACTTTGCTCTTCTTTAATACTGCTTCGGGTATGTCTAATCCCTTTGGATTTTTATATAAATTTAACATCAGTTTGTCAATTTATAGACACACACACACATACGTATATGTATGCATGATCTGCTTCAGATCTTAATTGTTTTACACTATCTATACACCCATTTGAGAGAATTATAGTTAATTAGAGAGACATTAAAATCACAATAGGATACCACTCCATATCCAACAAAATGGCCAAAATTTACAAAAGGGAAAAAAATGTGATAATGCCAAATGTTTTCAAAGATGTGGAACAACCAGAACTCTTTTACATGGCTGGTGTCATACAAATTGATCCAATCACTTTGGAAAAATGTTTAACAACCCCTTTCAAAACTAAACATATTCTTACATTTTATGCAGTGATTTCACTCCAACCTTTCAGGCTGCTCCATGTCTGGCACACCTTCCTTCTATTATGTGTGGGATACCTTTCTCTCTACAGTATGTGGTTTACCACACAAGTCCTACAGGCAGACTGATTGCATCATATTCTCCACCTTACTGGCTGTGTGACTCTGGGTGAGTTATTTCATGTATCTCCCGTGAACAAACTGGTTAGAGTGTTTATACATTGTTTTATTATTTTGATCTTCAACTCAGGGATGGAGTGAATATACTTACCTACCCCATAGGGCTGTTTGTGCTGGGAGGACTAAATGATACATATAATCCACAAAGGAACAGTGCCTGGCAACTAGTAAGGGCTCAGTAAATGCTACCTATTATTATTATTTTCTCCGAATTATAAACCTATTTATTTTTCAATGCTTATCTAGTTCAAACTGCACCTCCTTCATGAAATTATTTTTAGACAAAGAGAAAGGAAATGTTAATTCTGACATTTAGTCTCTCCCTACACTTTGATTCTTCTTTTTTCATTCTCAGATCTGGCTTTGATTATGAATTGCTTCATTGGTACTTGCTCTTCCAGACTGCGAGCATTTTCAAGGGGGAAATCTCTGCTCAGGTGAATGTCTCTCTAGATCTCTGCCTGTTGCTCTACTCCTAAGTGTTCAACAGACGCTCGTTACATTGCATCGAATGAAACCAAGGAAGGGAGCCTGCTAGGTTCTTTGAGTAATAATGATACTGGATGTGTTTGCTTCCCAAGAAGCTTGTCATTTGGAATTGTCCTTAAACAAATGGTTGAACTCAATGGACAGACAGTTTTTTAGTGATCTAAGAGCATGACAATGAGCCATCATGCTAATGTCCAAGAAAGTGTCTTGAATCCTGGCATGAAAATGTTTAGGCTGTCTAAAACAAATAATTGAGGTAAAATCTGTCTCTATTATGAAATGTAAGGATCGTGGCAATTTCTCCTAATATAATCTCAAAAGTAGTAATTGCCTAAGAGGATATTAAGATACCTGTGTTTTAAAAAGAGAACTGGATTTTTCATGAACTGGGCTGAGTCTTGAGTTTGTACCTGGAGAACCTTGGGTTTTCAGTCCTGGAGTTTTTATTTACTCAGGTTGATTCTTAAGGTCAGTCTGTGCCAAAGGCTTTGATTTATTTTGCATTGAGTTTTATTTACAAAAATCTCTGAAGCACTTCAGTGAAAGAAGTGGTATTTCTCAGGCTGCTGACTGTTGCAGGAAGAAGTACATATTTACACCTCATACCACATGTGTAAATATGTACAAGGTATACAGTAAGGTTGTTATTGTTGAGTTGCTAAGTTGTGTCCAACTCTTTGCAACCCCATGGACTGTAGCCTGTCAGGCTCTTCGGTCCATGGGATCTCCCAGACAAGAATACTGAAGTGGGTTGCCATTTTCTTTTCCAGGAATCTTCCTAATCCAGTGATCAAACCCACGTCTCCTGCATTGGTAGGTAGGTTCTTTACCACTGAGCCACCAGGGAAGCATACATTAAGGTAATGAATTGCTAACAGAATATATTCTATCTTCCCACCTTTATAATGACCTAAAAGCCACCCTCCAGAAGACGGACTTAGGAGAGAGTTGCTGGGTCCTGGTAGAGGGAGTTCTGGGATCCAGGAACTCTTGTCTGACATTGAGGGGAAAGAAAACTCTGTTTTCTCTGTGTTGTCCTCCCTTGTATGGTAGGGAGGGTATGGTTTGAAGAAGACCCATATTAAACAAGGGTTTCCAATATCAGCCCCATAGCTGGGGTCTAGTCTGTCTAGTCAAGGCTATGGTTTTTCCTGTGGTCATGTATGGATGTGAGAGTTGGACTGTGAAGAAAGCTGAGCACTGAAGGATTGATGCTTTTGAACTGTGGTGTTGGAGAAGACTCTTGAGAGTCCCTTGGACTGCAAGGAGATCCAACCAGTCCATTCTAAAGGAGATAAGCCCTGGGTGTTCTTTGGAAGGAATGATGCTAAAGCTGAAACTCCAGTACTCTGGCCACCTCATGCGAAGAGTTTACTCATTGGAAAAGACTCTGATGTTGGGAGGGATTGGGGCAGGAGGAAAAGGGGACAACAGAGGATGAGATGGCTGGATGGCATCACTGACTCGATGGACGTGAGTCTGAGTGAACTCCGGGAATTGGTGATGGACAGGGAGGCCTGGCGTGCTGCGATTCATGGGGTCGCAAAGAGTCGGACACGACTGAGTGACTGAACTGAACTGAAGAGCAGCACTGAAGCTACTTAAATAATATGCATCAGGATAACATATCTCAGAGCATTATTAAATATTTATGTAGAGGCCCTCCTGCCATTCCTAATCACCAGCACTAGAGTGCTAAACAAAAATCTGTGTTACTTTTCTTTCCCCAACACTGAAAAGCCTTCAGCTTTAAAAAAAAATGCATAGAAATGCTGAAACATAAGTAGTTACAAGAGAGCAAGCAAGCAATTTTACTTGGGCTTTGTTACCATCGTAATTTTGAAAGCCATGGACTTGGTGCCATTTTGATAATACATCGTTCAGACTAACTGAAAAAAAAAGAAAATAATGTGAGATTTTCCTATAAAACCATGCCATCATGAGCCATCTGGCCAACTGGAGGATGTTATTGGTGAAGGCTCATCAGAAACTCTCTTCTCTGGCAATTTGAATTGAGTGGTCTAACCTCACTCTGCTTGGGCTTCCCTGGAGGCTCAGACGGTAAAGAATCTATCTGTAATGCAGGAGACCAGGGTTCGATCCCTGGGTTGGGAAGATCCCCTGGAGAAGGAAATGGCAACATACTCTAGTATTCTTGTTTGGAGAATCCCATGGACAGAGGAGCCTGGTGGGATGCAGTCCCTGGGGTCTCAAAGAGTCAGACACAACTTGAGTGACTAAAACAAACACACACACACAACCCACTCAAGTTTCTGCATCTATGGGGGTCTACTCTTCTCTTGGAAACACAGACATTTGAACTTCAGATTTATTTGCTTACTCATTCTGAGAAGAAAAAAAATGCTGTCATATAGTATTCGAGATGCCTTCCTGTCTAGGCAACATGTCTGAATAACTCAAAAAAAAAGCTTCCAGGTCACACAGATTTGATTTCCCTTTTAGCTCTGCTATTTCATCACTGTATGGCATGAGTGTGGGTAACACTACAAAGTTCACAAGCTATAAGGATTAGATGGAATCATTTATATAAAAGGACTTGGCCCAGTGCTATGACATTCAATGAATGTTCACTGTCTTCTCCTTTTTTCTCTATTTGTCTCCACTGTATTCAACTCAAATTTTTAAATCACCACAAAAGTAGATCCTTAATGACAAATTAGAACAAGTCTTGTTCTAATTTCATGTGTTCACTCTATGATTATAAATTCTGTATTAGAATGTATAAAATCAAAAGTCAGATTCACATGTGCAAAAGTCTTCTTAGAGTGGAAGGAATTTTGAAAGCTTATCAAGCAAGGAACCTGGTGGTTCGGAAGAACAAAGAACATGCTTGATATTAAATTGAGCTCCAAGACTTCATATTCTGAGGTTGTAGCTGCACTCACATTAACCTCACTCTTTTATTGAAAGAGCTTACAGCTACCTTTTAAGAAATTTCTTTGTCACTAATCACTGCCAATCATACGGGAGCTATTGCAAAATAAAGGATCTTTTCTTTCAAAAAGCCACAATTCAAATCATAACATGCAGCCCTACAAAGAGTTAGGAAAGTTCCCGAGATGGCTGCTTCTCCTGGAGATGTGCCCAGAAGCTACCTGCAAACAAGCTCAGAGTCTCACCTGTCCTTGGCTGCCCGGAGGGGTGGGGTGGGGCTGCTGATGCTGACTGAATTCCTATGAAGCCATAGAAATTCAATTTCCCTGACCTGAAATGTAATTGTTGGTTGTGCTTAAGTGACTTCAGTCCTGCCCAACTCTTTGCAGCTCTATGGACTGTAGCCTGCCAGGCCCCTTTGTCCATGGGATTCTCCAGGCAAGAATACTGGAGTGGGTTGCCATGCCCTGCTCTAGGGGGTCTTTCAGACCCAGGGATCAAACCCATGTCTCTTTTGTCTCCTGCACTGGCAGATGGGCTCTTTACCACTAGCACCACCAATTGTTGGCATCGCACAGGTAAATATGGGCTTCCCTGGTAGCTCAGATGGTAAAGAATCTGCCTGCAATGTAGGAGAACCAGATTTTCCAGGTCTGGAAGATCCCCTGGAGAAGGGCATGGCAATCCACTCCAGTAATCTTGCCTAAAGAATCCCATGGACAGAGGAGCCTGGAAGGCTACAGTCCATGGGGTCACAAAGAATCGGACACGACTGAACAACTAACTGTTTCACCTTCACTTTCATAGATAAATAAATTGGCTTTACTTCCCTCTCACCTTTTACTTTGCAATACTGCAGTATTTTGAGTCTATGCATGTGTGTGTGCCATCCTGGCAAAATGCAAATATTCACACGAAAAATGGAAAATATGTACCCATATATGTGTCTGTTGTAACATTCTTTTTATATGTAAAATATGCTCTAACTTCTCTACTTAAAAAAAAAAATCAGATCAAAGCTGCTTGTGACAGACAGACAGATGTTGTTATATTTAAAGGGAATTGCGTGGGGACATATATTAATAAATTTCTGGTGTTTTTGTCTGCAAACAATTCAGGGCAACGTCTAACTGAGGCACTACTCCCCAAGCAGCCCTGGAATGGAAGCTTCCATTGGAAAAAAAAAAAAATCAACTTTTAAGAGAAAAAGTAGTTCTTGCTGTTAGAAATATGCTAAAACAGTTTAAAACAGTTCTAAGAATGTATGAACTATATCACAACATCATCAGGGTTTCTAGGTTCTTTTTCTTTCACTGTGAAGAGTCTGAGCTACCAGTGAATGGAGGCAGCTGCTGGCAACCCACGGAGCTGGCAATCACACATGTATAGAAGCAAACAACCAGGATAAGAGAGACCCCGATGGGCCTTCCAATCAGGAGAAAAGTTTATTTTTCCCCCCAAAATTTAAGGATATTAAAAACTGAGACCTTCTGATAGTGTAAATGTTCTGGTGAACTAAAGAAAGAAACAAAAAACATTAAAAAAAAAGAAAAGAAGGTGGATACCACACCTTCTTATCTCCGCATTATAAAACCATCTTCTGATGATGCTCTCATCCCTTCAGTCCATTGCCTTCTGCTTGTTTTCTTCCCTGACACCTGCTGTTTGCCCGGCTTTTGACAATGTTTGCTGACCCCACCACCTTTCTCAGAAATCAGCTTATTTTCCTAATAGTTTTACTTCTGTGAGGAGCATTTTTATTGCTATTATTTTAGTTATAGGCTTAAGATTTGGGGTCATCTTAGACCTTTTTTTCCCAATTAAATAGAATTTATTTTTCAGAACGGTTTTAAGTTCAAAGCAAACTGAGCAGCAAGTACGGTGTTCCCACAAGTGTCTCCCAAGCCTTCCAGTCTCCACCACCAGCACCCCTTCACCACTGTGGCACCTTGGTACGACTGATCAATGAACTTACACTGAAACATCAAATACCACTCAAAGCCCTTCGTCTATATCAGGATTCATCTTCGTGTTACATATTCTCTGGGTTTTGACACTTGGATATTGACATGCATTGACCATTACAGTATCATACAGATACTAATAATCCTCTGTGCTCGCCTCTTCACCCCTCTCTCTCCATAAACCCATGGCAACATCTGATCTTTCTACTGTCTCCACTGTTTTGCCTTTTCCAGAATGTCATATAGTTGGGATCATACAGTCTGTAGCCTTTTGGGACTGACATCTCTCACTTAGTAACATGCATTTATGGCTCCTCCATGCCTTTTCCTGGCTTGGTGGTTCGTTTCTTGTTAGCACTGAACAACGTTCCATTGTCTGAAAGTACCACAGTTGACGTACCCACTCACTGACTGAAGGACACCACGGTCGCTTTCAAGTTTTATTATGAGTAAAGCTGCTATAAACATATGCATGCAGATTTTTAACTCTTTGTTTTACTCCTCTATAAACCTCCAATAATAAATGCAATATAATAATAAATATATAATAGCCAGGACTAGGAAGCAACCTAAGTGTCCCTTGACAGAGGTGTCGTATATATACACAATGGAATATTACTCAGCCATAAAAAGAATGAAATAATGCCATCTGCAGCAACATGGATGGGCCTACAGATTATCATACTAAGTGAAGCGTGTCAGACAGGGAGTCAAATATTACATGATATCACTTACAGGTGGAATCTTAAAAACAGTACAAACGAGCTTATTTACAAAAGTGAAATGGACTCACAGACAGAAAACTTACGGTTACCAAAGAGGAAAGAGGGAGAGGGGTAAACTAGAAGTTTGGGATTAACATATATTCACCACTATACATAAAATAAACCGCAAGGTCCTACTGAATAGTACAGGGAACTATATTCAATATCTTGTAATAACCTACAATGGAAAAGAATCTGAAAAAGAATTTATATATACATATAACTGAATAACATACATCTGAAACTAACACAGCATTATAAATCAACTATACTTCACTTAAAAAATAAATAATCTTTCATAACACACTGCCAATAATAAAACACTGTATACTTCTTAGAGAATGTAAACATGTAAAACATACCATTTTGTGGGTTGCAGATACTATAATTTCCTAAAATATTCTGTTTTGTTGGATGCAGATATTATAATTTCCTAACTGCCAACACAGGATAGGGGGTGGGCAGGGCAGATGAGAAGCATGCATTTAAGGTGACACCGCGTGAAGGCGGACGCATGTAAACTTGAGCACAGCCTTTTCTCCTTAAGTGTCAGTCTTGTCCTTCTAACTTGCCAGGCCCTAATATTCTGCATCTTGAACCCTCCCTTTCCTTTTCATGTCAGCTCTCACCAGAGGGGTTCAGAAAGGGCCTCTCTGGCCTTTGCAAAGCCTCTCTCAGCGTTCTCCTATCCAGTTACACTCCTCTAGGTCCACCAGAGCCCTTCTCTGCTTCACCGCCATGACCACATCATCCAGCGTCTTAATACCCTGAACCATCTCCTCCCTGCTTGTGAGACCTCAGGGTCTCTTCACTGCCGGCTGAATAAAGTTCAGAGGTCTCACTGTGGTACTCGGAGCCCTCCAGCCTGGGAGCCTGTGCCTCCCCCTGAACGTTAACATTCTATACATGAACAGGCATGGCAACACCCCTGGCCTTATCTAACTTCATCTAAGCCTTTGCCACTGAAATAAGCCTTCTGCCATGCAAATCCTCCCTACCTGGTTTTGGCACATGGCTTCCAGAGACAGACAGCATGAGAAGAGCGGCCAGAAAGGGTTCAGAGCTGCCAACTGCCTGCCAGGCGATCACAACAAGGATGGTAGAGAAGATGCCACAAGTCACTTTCCCAGCATCCTACAGTTGTATCCATACATGATTTTTTTTTTTTAAGGGAAAATAGGGACTTCCTGCTTGGAGAGCTCAGATTCACATGCCTTGGGGCCAAAAAAAACCCCAAAACATAAAACAGAAGCATTAGAGTAACAAATTCAATAAAGACTTAAAAAAAAAAGGGAAAATAAAATTGCCCCCAGAACTACTGATCTATTTTTTTTGACCCCATATTTTTTGACCCAAAGAAATAAAGATGGAAAAGGCAGTAGCTTCACTGAATATGGCACAGGACTTTTTCCTACGGGTTGTCCCAGTTATACGACACTGCCAGGCTTTTTTCCTATTTAGCTGTAGAGTTATCAAAAAACATCCAATGAAAGCAACTTGACAGCAAAGAAATATAAATATATATATATATATATAAGGAACTTTACCCAAGAAATGTTAATAGAGCAAATAAAATGAGTTCAGGATTTCCTGAAACATAATTTTTGATTTTGTATAGACCATATCAACATTTTAATCTTGTTTAACCAAAAGAGGCAAACACTTGGATTCAGAATGTAAATAAAAATCAATGGTCTAGAATGAAAAGATTCATGTCAAATGTAAAATACCTTATAATCATCAAGAAAATAATTTCAGGTATTTGTGGCTGGTGCCTCTTTAGTTCTATATAATTGATCTACAGCTCTATTCTCTACGTATGAAAAGAGATTTTTTGAAATATCACTGTCATGCTTGGTAGGAGTCTTAGAAAGACTATATTTAGTTCTTATTAGATGAAGAAAATCGACAATCAGATTGCTTTCATTCTAATGGGAATTTTACTGTAAAAATGTCTCAGAATGAGACACAGGGTTTTAAAGTGATTTCTCAAGTAAGCTGTGCTCAGGATTAGAAATATGCACTAAATTTTAAATTTTCATAATTATTATCATCACCTCTCCCGGGGTCCATGCCACACCCCCTCCCACTGCCCCCTCCCCACCGCCCCGTCAAATTTCTCAACATATGTTTATGAACTCAAGTGAGATTTAAATACCTTCCATCTGGAAATGCGCATGAAAACCTTAACATATCTCCAAGTCTGGTTAAGAGCAAATGTCTCTTTCACATGCATTTAATATTAACCAATTCAAATGGGTTTCTGAACAGCAGGTATTTAAAGTATAGAAGGTTCCCAACAGCAAGGTTATTTCCTTGGTCCTTTGATAGACCCTCTCAAGATAACACAGAAGAAAGCTTTCAATACACAAACTGACTAGGAGTTTATGGTTAGGCTCTAAATACAGCTTGTTAAGTCAAAATTAGCCTGGCAAACTCCTTGGATCACCCATGAAGTATGATATAAATGCTAATATGTATACACTGTACCACCTGGTTGTATCCCCTCCTTTAACCTTCTGAAAATCACTGCTTCTCTAGATGTCCCAGCATTCAGCTGACTCATCCACAAAGCAGTCTCTTCTCAGCTCCTTGGCGACTGGAGACTTTTGTTGGCATGTTGGCTTGTTTTCGTTTTATTTTGTTTCATTGGTCGATGGCAAGAACAATCCTTAAACTCTCTTACACAGATATTTTGTAGGTTTCTCTAACTGTGTGACTGGTCCACGGCCTCTGGTACTTTGGCTGACTCTTGTTTAGTGGGAATTTTGAGAGTGAGTTTTTCATCTCCCTCTCTCCTCAACTCTCCGGTAGGCAAGAGTTTTATGGGTAATTTATATGCACAAGGGTTACAATTCTGTGCTGTAAGGTAAAGCCACTACAAAAGGCAGTACATGTTGGGCAACGGCTTTAGGCTGAGGAGCAAATGGGCTGGGATTCACCCTAATCTCTGTGGCCCAAGCCCTGTGCCTATGGAGTGGGGGCCTGCTCATGGAGATTTTCAGATTTTCCCAGAGGCAATTTCTTGAGTCCTGGCTCTAAAAAAATACCCTTCCTTTGTCTGTCCTGTTTGCAATCCCTTTCTACTGCCCAGAGGACCAGAAGTTTGTGGGCATCTTTACGCCATTCTTTCAAAACAGGAGAACAGGACAAATTCTATAAACCGTGGCCAACCATCCAATTCCAAACTACTCAGCTCAGCTGACCAATTAGTCATTTGATGTATCATTTCATGCTGTGCCTTTTTTTTTTTTTTTTTCAGAAGCTCTTCATGATCCGAGACGTTTCATTTGATTAGATTACTGAGTAAGATCCATGGAGGGTTGAGGAGGAGGTTCTGGCTAGACTGGACCCTTCACACTGCCCATGAAAATAAAAAAACACTGTGGTTAATCTGCATTGAGCAAATAAAACATTTTCTCATCCTCTTTTTCTGTTGTTGGTGGTGGGGGGCGGGGGGGGGGCAGTTGCTGCACAATGAGAAACATCCCTGAGTAGCATCAGAAATCTTAGGGGTCAGGAGGTAATAGAAGAGGTGCATAATCATGAAATCTGGCTCTCCACGACTTTGGGGACTATTTTTTTTTCCTTCAGCTAACAATGGAGGTGACTGGGCAATTCCGTGCCTGCAAACTGGAATGCTAAACATACGGGTAACACGGGGAAGACATCTGATAAAAGTTACAGATAATTCCACTTCAAAGACAACTGAGCTTTCCACTTCCAAACGCTTTAATCATTTGGTCCATATGCCTGTTTCCCCAACATAGGCCCTTGGGGTAACAGATGTGTCTCACCGTTACAGGTAAAAGTCCAACACGTGGGAATCAGGTTTATCCGTAACACGCCCAAAAGCCACCGGTCTCTGGCACCCTATACCCATACTCCACGCACGGAGAAACTGTGAATGAGAGATTTCTGTGGCAGTGGGAGTCGAACAGGAAAGCATGAGACCTAGCTGAGTCACACAGCTTGTGAACTGCTCCTGTAACTCATAAACAGAGGAGAGTTTGCCCTGGAACTCATGCTGCATTCCTGATCTGAGCAGAATGCTGGGGCAGAAGCTGCACTGACTTACAGCAACTGGAGGCCCAGCAAATGTCCTAAAACATCTGTGTCCATTTCAGAGAATAAGGGTGACCAGAAAGAAGGGCAAAAATGATCTCTGGGGACAGTCAGCTAGTACACAACAGGCTCAGGATGCCTTGGCACTGGGGTTTATTCTGCAGGCTGGTGGAACAACAGCTCTCTGGAAGCCTCAGATATTTTAGACAAATATTTTATTTTACGATCCTCTTTCACAACGTTACTACTCTATCCTGCCCCTTAGAAAGAAAACATATGGACTTGGTTACAGCGGTAATGTGGGAGACCTGCATTCGATTCCTGGATTGGGAAGATCCCCTGGAGAAGAGAAAGGCTACCCACTCCAGTAATCTGGCCTGGAGAATTCCATGCACTGTATAGTCCATAGGGTCGCAAAGAGTCGGACACAACTGAGTGACTACCGCTTTCAATGTTTTCACTAATACAAGGCTTAATGGCTATATATAGATGGAAGTGAGGTGGTGCCTTTGTAAACTTTTCGTCTGACTGACTTGCCAGTTACAATTCATCTCTCAAGGTAAAGGCAAAATGCTATACAGTAATCAAGCAAGCTTCAAAATTCTGGAATGTAATAAATAATTTTTTCTACATCCCAGCAGAAGGCTAATTCAGGGAAGAGATTGGCTAAAATTTCAGAGAAGAAAATAATATCAAGTTGAGAAAGTTCTGATTGCATTCTTGAGATTCCTTAAGTCTTTTTCATGATATATTATGCCAAAATATTTCTACATCACCAAAACAAAGTGTGATGAAAATGTGGAAAATTATAGGGGTGTGTTGTTCTCCTCAGGCGATTGTCAAAAGCATTTATCTAAATTCATTTTCCTCAACTACTTTCCATCTAAATGTTCCACCTGGAGGGAACTGAATTCTATCCTCACCTCTTGAACTTCCTTCAATGGATGAATCTGATCCACAGTAAATCCAATATGGGAAGTGGTTTGCTGATATTGTGGGACTCATCTTTACAGCTCCATTTACAGCTCCAAAATCACTGTGGATGGTGGCTGAAGCCACGAAATTAAAAGACACTTGCTCCTTGGAAGAAAAGCTATGACAAACTTAGACAGTGGATTAAAAAGTGGAGCCATCACTTGGCACACAAAAGTCTGTATAGTCAAAGCTATGGTTTTTCCAGTAGTCATGTACGGATATGAGAGTTGGACCACAAAGAAGACTGAGTGTCAAAGAATTGGTGCTTTCGAACTATGGTGCTGGAGAAGACTCTTGAGAGTCCCTTGGACAACAAGGAGATCAGACCCAGTCAATCCCAAAGGAAATCAACCCTGAATATCCATTGAAAGGGTTGATACTGAAGCTGAAGCTCCAATACTTTGGCCACCTGATGCAAAGAGCCAACTCATTGGAAAAGACTCTGATGCTGGGAAAAATTGAGGGCAGGTTGAGAAGAGGACAACACAGGATGAGATGGTTGGATGGCATCACTGACTCAATAGACATGAGTTTGAGCAAGCTCCAGGAGATAGTGAAGGACAGGGAAGCCTGGTATGCTGCAATCCCTGGTCATAGAGTCAGACATGACTTAGCGACTGAACAAAAAGTGTTTTTTTTGTTCAATTCATATTTATTGTGTATCTATAATGTACTCTAGTGTTGGTCAAGAGAAACAGGGGAGGTATAAATAAAATTTAAATGTGAAGGGGAAAGTGAAAGTTGCTCAGTCATGTCCAATTCTTTGCAACCCCATGGAATTCTCCAGGCCAGAATACTGGAGTGGGTAGCCTTTCCCTTCTCCAGGGGATTTTCCCAACTGAGGGATTGAACCCAAATGTAGCCACATTAACAGAGGTGATATTTAATATGTTTTACTCAATATATCCCAAGTATTACTTTAATAGATTATTAATATAACATTTTATTAGAATATTTTACTTCCGTTTTAAATATTAAGTCCTCAAAATCTAGTCTGTATTTTACAACTTCAGCATGTGTCCATCACTATCCACATTTCAAGTGCTCCAAGCCACAGAGAGCTGCTGCTGCTGCTACTGCTAAGTCGCTTCAGCCACACAGAGCTAGCAACTTACAAAGTGGACAGCATTTCTCTAGACAAACTAAAAGATAACATACCACCTTTGTGCCTTCCTGTCTCCCTTACTTGTTTGCTCCATTTCTTTGTGCCATAAAGTTTTTCTACTTTATCCATACATCCATTTACTCATTTTCCATGCAATAAACCTCAGTTTATGCCCATGTATAGTTAACTGGTAAATGTATTTCTTATGAAACCCTAAGAAATGCTTGCTAAAACATAACAGATATTCTTTGAAAAGCACTGCTAGGATTTTAAGCCCATGAGGAAAATTTGCAGAACCAAAAATTAGATAGGGTGGAGGTGGCGGTACCTGAATGGCCAGTGGGTCATAGGCAACTGAAAAGTTAGACTTCTATTGTAACAAAAAACAAGATGTGCCAGATGCTCAAGACGTGAGTGGGAGTTGAGATCCATCTCTAGCAATGGAACTACAGAATGGAATTTGAAAACAATATAAAAAAAATGGACCTAAAGAAACAAGAATAGGGGCGGGAGATGACTAGAATTAAAATGTTCTAAGTTTCTTCTGAGAACAGGATACTTATTAGCTTTACAAATCATATACACATTAAAAATTTTAAGAGCAAAATAAAAAAACTTAAGTGTCTTTTAATCTTTAAAATATGTACAGAAAGAGGGGACAAAAGAAACCTGATCGTAACATTATGTGTCAGGCACTTTACTAGACTCTGCAACCCCTTAGCATGAACATACCAATCATCAAGGAAAGAAAACACACAGCTGATGACTAAGAAACATGGACAAATATTTATGACACATGGAGTAAAGCCACAAAGTGAGAGTATCCTGGAAGAAATTATTTGCTCTGCATAGAATGTTCATGGAAGAATTAACAAGGAATCCCACAGCTGCATAGAAATGTAATATGAGACATGTGTCAAGTGCATAGTAGTCCCGTGTGATCCGTGCTGACCACAATGGACCACACAAGTCAAAAGCAGCAGCTTCCAACTTGACGTTCTGTGTATCAGTGCCCAGGGACATTTAGGTGGGGTATGTGATACATTTTATGTGTTCCTAGGAGGAACACAATTAAACAAGAGTCTAAGCTGCAGAGCTTCTCAGAATCTTCAGAACATATATTCTCCCAAGAGGTGATATAGGATGCAGCATATAATCTTTCACAAATGTATTTGCTCATGTACTACTTTTTTGTCTGCCTCACAGCTGATAATGCCTTCCAGAAAAATCTGCCATGGAATATCAGTGTGAGAAACTCTGGTTTCAGTCATAGGGAAAACTCAAAGGACTTGGCAAGATGGAAAGCTGGAAACACACAGGCAAACAGATCAGAACCTCATCCATTAGGCGAAGAAGTCAAGGTCTCACAATGATAAAGAGTATGGGACTTCCCTGGCAGTCTAGTGGTTCAGACTCTGAGCTCCCAATGCAGCGGGCATAGGTTTGATCCCTTGTTGGGGAAGATCCTGTATGCCATGTGGCACAACCACAAACAAAAAACAAAAAGCACGCAATCCTCAAGAAAAGGAAAAGGAATCATAAGGAGTGTGAAGACCCGTAGGCATTTGAGCAGGGGAGTGAGAGGGAACGCCTCTGAGTCTCAAATGGGACCTGTAGAGCTATGATGCGCTGTGGCTGCCATTCTCCAGACCAGATTTGAGGTGGGGGGGAGTCCTTACAGTGACTTTTAGGGGCATGATTAGATGTGTTCCCCTAGTTCAACACAGACAAGGCTAACTCCTCTCTTATCACCTAATCACACAATCATTCCTTATTGGTGGGCCATACAACTGAGACAAGGGAAGGAAAAAAAAATCCCCAAATTGAGGAATCCAGGTCATGGAGAGGTCTCCCCTGATTCTGGAACCAGTCTGGTTCAAAAGGAATTAGAGCATGTGCGTAAGCCATGATAAATGACAAAACCATCTGGAATACATGGTGTATAATTGAGGATAAGGGCCCCAAATGTTATATAGACAATGACTTTACTTCTTCTGAAAAGTGTCTTCTATTTTTGGAATAGGTTACATATTTACATTGTTCAAAGGACACAGAGACATACTCGGTTATACATTAAAGATGCCTCAGTTCTGCTCTTCTTCTTCTACCTGGCTCCCATCACTTCTACAACAGAGGCTGGGTAGCTAGCATCTCAACTTGCTTCTTCT
Organism: Bos grunniens; assembly: GCF_055505025.1. Lineage (NCBI taxonomy): Eukaryota > Metazoa > Chordata > Mammalia > Artiodactyla > Bovidae > Bos > Bos grunniens. Next base: position 17,021,358 of record NC_141181.1, on the reverse strand, counting down.
GCACCTTGGCACACAAACTCCAATTCCCTGTCTCCCTCACGATTAGCTACAGCCATGGGATTAAGTCCTGGTCTGGGGCATATGAATCACCTCCCTGCCCGGACCACAACCACCTTCCACTTCCTTCTCTTTTCCCAACTGCTGGCTGAGCGTGGACACCCAGAGAAACCTTGGGAGCCATGGAAGGTGAGCTTCCATCAGCCTTGGTCCCCGAGTGATGGAATGGGGCAGAGCACACCTCCCTAACCCCACTGTTTAGATTGTATGGACATATTCCAATTGTTTTAACAAGTATTGTTCAAGAACATTGGCTTAGACATGACTTTTTTTTTTTCTTATTTAAAAAAATTATTTATTTTAATTGGAGGATAGTTACTCTATGAAATTGTAATGGTTTCTGCCACATGTCAATATGAATTGGCCATAGGTATACAGGTGTGGCCTCCATCCTGAAGCCCCTCCACTATTCCTGCAGGTTGTCACAGAGCAGCTTTGGGTCCCTACATCATACATCAAACTCCCACTGGCCATCCACTTTACATATGGTGATGCATATGTTTCAATGCTATTCTCTCAAATCATCCCACCCTCTCCTTCTCCCAATGAGTCCAGAAGTCTCTTCTTTACGTCTGTGTCTCCTTTGCTGCCCTGCATGTAGGATCGTAGGTACCATCCTTCTAAATTCCATATATATGTGTTAATGCATGGTATTTTTAGACATTGCTTTTTAATCTTTCCTGAACTGGCATTCTTCTCACTCTTTTTTTTTTTTAATGGTAGTCTCTGTTTATTGATGTCTTCCTACCAAGTCATAAGCAAGCTTGAGTCTGAAGAGGTAATTGCTGTTCCCACAGAGTGAGTTGAAATTAGTATGATAGTTCTTCTTTCAAAAGAAAACCAATACTCTTTTAAACATTTATTAATTATTTCGTTTTAGTTCTTCATCCTTGCCCTAGTAATAGGAGCTTAGTTCAGAATTTTTTCTTTTTTTTATAAAAATTCCCAATCTACAATACTTTTTAACTTTTCTATATACCTTGACAAGAACCAGAACCATGACAAGTTCTTATCCAATAGAATGCAAGTCACCAGTTCTTTAAGAGTGCATTCTTAAAGATCATCAGCTAGTTCATGAGCTTAGAGTATGTTTTGGTCCACTCTTGCCTAATCAAGATGCGTATCTAGTGCAGAGTCATTCTGACAGGAACTGAAAGCTAGAGTAGAACAGACGATGGTGGCAGGGCTGAGCATGCTCTGCTACTGATGGACACCCTGTGGAAATCTCACTCTGCATACTGCGTGCACAGTGTCAGGACCAGCTGGAACCCCAAAGCTCCTCGGTGGGATTAATCACATGACTGTGTGGAGCGCTAGACAACTGCTGCATTCAAACGTCACTGATGTCATGTGAAAAAAAAAAAATCCTGATGGGTTCACATGTGGCTTTCATTAAGAGGCAGTGGCTAGAACTACTCAGAGTCCTTGATGATTAATCTGTGATATGCATGGCTACAAATGGTGCTCGGTCACTCAGCCAGATGTTCCTCGTGGATTCTTCCGGAGGACTGGGGCATGTCTCTGAGATCATATGCTTAGTCATTTAACTAGAGCGCTTGCTTCTGCCAGCAGCTTGACAGTTTCAGAAAGAGTAAAAGCCTGTTCCCCACTGGAGATTTCTGGAATTTTGCCATAATCATTACATACGGTGCTCTTAGGAAATTCCAGCTTTATGGCTCTTTAGATAAATGGAGTGTGAATTTTACTGTCAGGAGAGAACCCTAAAAAACAAAGTAATAAAGCAACAATGCAGCACCATGCTCTTTAATCTCCTTCTTTAAAATTAAATATCGATTACAATCTTGCGATTTATTTTCAAGGAAGAATTGTTGAGTACTTGAGCCTCTGGACTTTAGGGCTGGTGTCGGGGTTATGGTGAAAATGAATGTTTCTTAATTTTAAAACACTACAAAATTCCCAAAGGTAATCTTGACTTTATTTCATGTTTTTTTAATAGTGAAAGTATCATTTCAAATTAAAAAATCCTTGCCAGTAGACCTCATGTGCTAAAAGGCAACCAATTATTTATTGAACTTTATTTGATACAATGACATCAATTTAGAGAAGATTCAGAAATCAGTGATCAAAAATAACCTTAAGGTTTATCAAAACTGATATCATTTATTAAAATATGCCATAATCATGAACAATAACTTGCTTTCTCCACAGGTGCTCAGGAAGCATTTGATCCTAAGAATGGGTGGCCTAGATATTTTCATAGTTTTTCTTGCAGTCACCCAAGAGTTAGCTGCATTTTAATGGAGAAGCCAGCTATATATAACTTGTGAACACACTGATATTCCCTTAGATGAAATGTTCTACAGAAACCACAGAATGCACATATTTCCTTAAAAAAACAGGCAAACATTTTCCCTGAATTCTATCCTGGTTACTTAGTATGTCATCTCCTTGATGATTTGTAGAAAGAAGCTCTATTCTCTTGCAATTCCAAGCAACTTGCAGATCATCTCTACTGATACAGCTTATATTTTCTCAAATACCATGGGAGAGGCCATACAGCACAAACCACACATCTCTCTTCACAAACTCAAGATCAGGCATATAAGACAGATGGCAAAACAAACTTTCTGTGCCAACTCTTCAGCTCCTGTTTAATTTGTGAAGAGCTTTAAATCAGAGCACCCTGTAACACTTTTCACATGAGAAGAGTTACAAGAAGAATGTAAAGTGAAGTGAAAGTCACTTAGTCATGTCCGACTCTTTGCCACCCCAAGGGACTATACAGTCCACGGAAATTCTCCAGGCCAGAATGCTGGAGTGGGTAGCCTTTCCCTTCTCCAGGAGATCGAACCAGGGATCGAACCCAGGTTTCCCATATTACAGGTGGATTCTTTATCAGCTGAGTCACAAGGGAAGCCCACAATAAAGATGGTTTTTTTTTTTTTTCACATATAGTAGTTTTTATCTGTTAATCCCATACTCCTAATTTATCCTTGCCCCTTCCATATCCCCTTTGATAACCTTAAGTTTGTTTTCTATGTCTGTGAGTCTATTTCTGTTTTGTATATAGATTCCTTTGTCTTATTTTTTAGATTCCACATGTTAAGTGCTATCATATAATATCTGTCTTTGTCTGACTTCACTTAGTATAATAACCTCTATGTCCTTCCATGTTGCTGCCAATAGTAATATTTCATTCTTGATAAGTTTTTATTAAAGCTTTGGTGTAAAGAAAAGTTCAAAAACATTGCCCTTATTATTGCTATTGGTTTTATGGAAGCTAGATAACTTTAACAAAACACAGAACTGAATTCCCTAGTCAGTACTTATTTGGGCAGGAGAAATTACTGGTCATACATCAGCAAACCAAAGATAATTCCTTCACAAATAATATTAAAGCTAGTCCTATAAATCAATGGAGTGAAAAGGCAAACTACAGAATGGTAGAAAATATTTGCAAATCAAATATCAGATGAGTTAATACCCAGAATAAATAAGGAACTATAGTAACAAAAAAACAAATGACTCAATTGAAAAATGGACAAAGAACTTCAACAGACATTCCTCCAAAAAGGATACAGAAATGGCCAACAAGCATATGAAAAGATGCTAAACTTTACTAATCATTAGAGAAACGCAAATCAAAACCACATTTTCACCCTCATATCCACTAGGATGGCTACAATCAATAAAACAAAATAGAAAATAGCAACTGTTAGTGAGTATGTGAAGAAACTAATTCTTATGCACCAATGATGGGATTGCAAAATGGTGTAGTCACTTTGGAAAATAGTATGGCAGATTCTCAAAAATTAAAAACAGAATTATCATGTGATCCATTAATTCCAATTGTGGGTATATATCTAAAGCAATTGGAAGCAGGATATTGATGAGATATTTGCACATCCATGTCCATAGCAGTATTATTCACAATAGCCAAAAGGTAGAAGAAACCCAAGCACCCACTGACATTTAAATGAATATATACAACATGTGTGTATGTGTATATGTGTGTGTGCACGTGTGTATGTGCACGCATGCGTGCTAAGTCACTTCAGTTGTATCCAATTCTGTGCAACCCTATGGACTGTAGCCTGCCAGGCTCCTCTGTCCATGGGATTTCCCAGATAAGAATAATGGAGTGGGTTGAAATTTCCTCCTCCAGGGGATCTTCCTGACCCCGGGATCGAACCCTGTCTTAACTGACTCATTTGAAAAGATACTGATGCTGGGAAAGACTGAAGGTGGGAGGAGAAGGGGATGACAGAGGATGAGATGGTTGGATGGCATCACGGACTCAATGGACATGGGTTTGAGTAAACTCCGGGAGCTGGTGATGGATAGTGAGGCCTGGCGTGCTGCAGTCCATGGGGTCGCAAAGAGTTGGACACGACTGAACAACTGAAATGAATTGAACTGAACGTTGGCAGGCGGGTTCTTTACCCTAGTGCCACCTATATACGTATAATACACACATATAATGGAATACAGTACTATTCAATCTTTTTTTAATATAAATTTATGTATTTTAATTGGAGGCTAATTACAATACTGAATTGGTTTTGCCATACATCAACATGAATCCACCACGGGTGTACATGTGTTCCCCATCCTGAACCCCCTCCCACCTCCCTCCCTGTACCATCCCTCTGGGTCATCCCAGTACTATTCAACCTTAAGAAGGAAGGAAATGCTGTGAAGCTCGAGGACATTATGCTAAGTCAAATAAGCCGGTCACAAAAAGTCAAATACTGTATGATTCCACTTGAATGATGTATCTACAGTAATCAAATTCATAGGAACAGAAAGCAGAATGGTGACTTCTAGGAGCTGGGGCGAGGGGAAATGAGTTATTGTTTAATGAGTACAGAATAACGGTTTTGCAAGAAGAAAAAGTTCTAGAGATCACTTGCACAACAATGTAGATATATTAATGTTGTTCAATTGACACCTAAAAACTGTTCAGTTGGTAATTTTTTTTATAATTAAAAACTTAAAAAAATTATAAACAAAACAAAACATAGTTCTTTTGGCTGGTCTAGGAAACTAGTTATGAAAACTCCATTAGGGGATTTGCCTGGAGGTCCAGTGGTTAAGACTTTGCTTTCCAGTGCAGGGGGTGTGAATTCAATCCCCAGGAGCTAAAATCCCACATGCCTTGTGGCCAAAAACCAGAACATAAACAACAGAAGGTATATTGTAACAAATTCAATAAAGACTTTAAAAATGGTCCATGTCAAAAAAAAAAAAATTAAGAAAACTCCATTAGAACCCTATGGCTCTCAAAGGCAGGACTAGTTGCTCCTGATCTGATCAAAGCAACCTTAAGGTAATGACAGTTATCCTTTACTTTCAACAACACTTCACAATTTAATGCAAAAAGCCACAGTTCCAATATGTTTTTAGTAACTCTCAGGTTGTCAGGCACTTTTCCTTCCAAAGCTGAGTGAACAATAAAGGGACAAAACTGAAATTTGATGAGAGTGGAACTTAAATGTCCTCACCAAGAAACAAGTAATAAGGTGATGGATGTTTAATACCTAGATGGTAGGAATCTTTTCACAATGTATACCAAATCACCAAGATGTATACTTTAAACATCTTACAATTTTATATGTCAATTACACCTCAATGAAGCTGAAAATTTACAAAAAGGGACGTAACTGAAAATGTTCCCTCTGAATTAGGTGTCCACTGTGGGGAATGGAGAAGCTGGCATTTGCTCACCTTAAGTGTCCTCTCGATGTGAGCCAGAATGCAAAAGGCTCCAAATCAGAGGTCCTTTCTGCTGCTGCTAACTGTTCACCTTCACAGCTGTCAAGGTCACAAACACCTGAGTCCTCATTACAGTTTAAGAAGAATGCCATTCAACGCTTAGTAGATGAATGGATATAAGGACACTCACAAAGTTAATTATGCACTTAATATCAATGGGGAAAGTGCATGTATCCCTAAGCCCCACGTGGTGAGACAAGTCTAAATCCCATAAAATGGCACTGTTGCTTCAGGAGACGATCCTTATTATCAGAACACAGCATAACAAGGCAGTGACCCTCATTAATGACTCCACTCAAGGCTATACCCGCAATGATTCATGGGAGTCTAAGTCTGACCACATAAGACACTCATAATGAAGTATCAAATGGATGGCATTTGGTAGTATACAAATGAACATTTAAAGTAGAAATTAAAGGCAAGAGATAAATAAATACTAAATAGAAATAAACACTAAATATAAATGAATACAAATTTATATATAAGTATAAATTTAAAATGAAAGTATGGCGATTCCTTAAAAAACTGGAAATAGAACTGCCATACAATCCAGCAATCCCACTTCTGGGAAATACACACCGAGGAAACCAGAACTGAAAGAGACACGTGTACCCCAATGTTCATCGCAGCACTGTTTACAATAGCCAGGACATGGAAGCAACCTGGATGTCCATCAGCAGATGAATGGATAAGAAAGCTGTGGTACATATACACAATGGAGTATTACTCAGACATTAAAAAGAATACATTTGAATCAGTTCTAGTGAGGTGGATGAAACTGGAGCCTATTATACAGAGTGAAGTAAGTTAGAAAGAAAAACACCAATACAGTATATTAACACATATATATGGAATTTAGAAAGATGGTAACGACGACTCTATATGTGAGACAGCAAAAGAGACACAGATGTATAGAACAGACTTTTTGGACTCGGTGGGAGAAGGCGAGGGTGGCATGATTTGAGAGAATAGCACTGAAACATGTTTATTGTCATATGTGAAACATATCACCAGTCCAGGTTTGATGCATGATACAGGGTGCTCAGGGCTGGTGCACTGGGATGACCCTGAGGGATGGGATGGGATGGGGAGGGAGGTGGGAGGGAGGGTCAGGATGGGGAGCACATGTACATCCATGGTGGATTCACGTCAATGTATGGCAAAACCAATACAATATTGTAAAGTAATTAGCCTCCAATTAAAATAAATAAATTAAAAAAAGAAATGTAACTTAGATATAAAAATATTAAAACAATGAAAGCAATGTATTTGGTGTGTACTATGAAAATAATTTTCAAGATGTTTTAATAATGCCACTTCATTTCACAAGTCCTCTTTTGTGTCTGTTATATGCAAAACACTGTACTAAGCCCTCAGTCAGGCCTGGGGAACCAGGAAAGCTACATAATGTAACACAATAGGGCCGTCAGAGGAAGAGCTTTATCGCTGGGTTATGTGTAAGTGAAAGTGAAGTCGCTCAGTCGTGCCCGACTCTATGCGACCCCATAGATGGCAGCCCACCAGGCTCCCCTGTCCCTGGGATTCTCCAGGCAAGAACACTGGAGTGGGGTGCCATTTCCTTCTCCAATGCACAAAAGTGAAAAGTGAAAGTGAAGTCACTGAGTCATGTCCGACCCTCAGCGATTCCATGAACTGTAGCCTACCAGGCTCCTCTGTCCATGGGATTTTCCAGGCAGGAGTACTGGAGTAGGGTGCCATTGCCTTCTCTGGGGTTATGTGTAACGAAGTCTTAAAAGATAAAAGGTCTAGAAAAATGAGACTTGAGAGGGAGGTGGAAAGCTGGGAGGGCTTTAGGACTAACAGAGTATCATAAACAAAGCTATGCTGCTGCTACTGTTGCTAAGTCGCTTCAGTCGTGTCCGACTCTGTGCGACCCCATAGATGGCAGCCCGCCAAAGCTATAAAAGTACATAAATGTGAAGCGTGTATGGAGAATACTAAAGATCTATGGCAAAGCATTAGGAATCGAAACAAACATATAGTACCCCTTTCTGCTCTGGCAATATTTTATTTTAAATTTTGCAAGTGGGACTGTGCTTGTATAAGTTTCTGGCATATAATGGGTGCTTGTAAAGATCGGTTGAATGGGTAAAGAAAGATGAAGCTAGAAAGATAGTGGAGGGGCCAGATCATGACTGCCCTTGACTGCTAGATTTAGTATGTGGGATGTATTCTGTGTGTGGTGAAAAATGGGTTATATAACATTTACTATCTTCACCATTTTTAAGTGTACTACTCAGTACATACACGCTGCTGTGTCACATCTCCAGAACTTTTCTGAGAAATTTGGAAGAAGACAAAAAATATGACCAATCTAATGAGACTATTGAAAGTGAAAGTGAAGTAGCTCAGTTGTATCCTCTTTGCGACCCCACGGACCATAGCTCACCAGGCTCCTCCGCCCATGGGACTTTCCAGGCAAGAGTACTGGAATGGGGTGCCATTTCCTTCTCCAGGGGATCTTCCCAACCCAGGGACCGAATCCAGGTCTCCTGCATTGTAGGCAGACGCTTTTACCGTCTGAGCCACCAGGGAAGTCCCAGTGAGACTATTAGACCTGCAGTTTTCTCTGAAGGAAATGAACAGTTCAAGGTTTGGAATTTCCAAATTACTTTGAGGAATGGAAACTCTGTACCACTGAACAACACGAGAACATGGATTCTGTTCTGTGAGCAATAATAAGTCTCTGTAAGTTTCTGAGAGAGACTCCTGCATTCGGGAACATAACCTGTAAGTAATGCTAATGGTGTGTTAGAGCTGCAGTCCCCAGCCTTTTTGGCATGAGGGACAGTTTTCGTGGAAGACAATTTTTCCACGAATCCAGAGTAGGGGGCTGGTTTGGGGATGATTCAAGGGCATTACACTTACTGTGCACTTTATTTCTATTATTATGACATCAGCTCTACCTCAGATCATCAGGTATTAGATCCCGGAGATCACTGGTTTCATGAAGGGAAAACCATGAGGTGGTTAGTGAATTTCTATAGTGAACTGGCCACATTTTATATTCCTATTTTGTTATGGAAAATCCTAAGTGCAACATTTTTGTTAGAATTGTTGATGTACAAATTTATCTGAAAAATATTGATAATGCTTACTCATGTCACATTTAATTTTTTTTAAAAAAAGAAATTATTCAAAACAATATCCTAATACCAAACAGCACAGCACAAGATAAACGTATTCTTCATTATATCTTACTTAAAAGGCCCTCAGTGCAAAAGTACTACAGGTCACGGACAGCTGGTCTGAATGTATTTCTAACGATCACTCCACCAGCCTGAGTCCCAGCCTTTCCCCCTCCCCCATGGTCTTGGCCCTGACCCATTATTTAGCACAGATGCATCAGCATTTCATTTATTTCCTGCATGCAGTTCTTTAATATGACATAAGAAGAAATGCATATAGTGGTGGTTGTAGATGGAAATTATAGACTGGCTGGTTGTCCTTATTTACTCTAATGGAAACAGTATTCTGTATTTTTCTAAAGTGACACTCCATTAAAGGTTTTTTGTTTCCTTTTTTCTTTCTTTTTTTTTTTTTTAGTAAGCAAGATCACTTCTATCATTATCCTCCTACTAAATCACCATTTAGCTTTTTAGAAAGCATAAAAGCTAGTGACCATAAATGTACTGCATATCCCTCAAACAGCCAATGTAAATTAAACTACCCTACTTTAAGTCAATACTTAATCACTTATAAAGACTAAGAGACCAATGAGGAATGTTTACAGGGAAAACTTTAATGTGAGGATAAGCTAATAATAACAAGGGAAATCAATTTCTTTAGGAGAAATTTGGAAGAAGACAAAAAAAAAAAAAAAACAGAAATAATTTGATGAGACTATTAGACCTGCATTTTCCTCTGAAGGAAATGAAACAGTTTAAGGTTTGGAATTTCCAAATTACTTTGAGAGCATTTGGTCCCAGTTTCCCCCCAAAATAATATAATTTATTTTCTTTTCTCATCATATAAACAGAAGCCTGAACCATTTTTGCAATAAACTGTTAGATCAAAAATGCATTTTTCCCAAGATAGAAAGTTAAGGAGTTCAACAACAAGGACTAAATTGCTTCCAGCTGTAAAAGTTGATTTCATTTTTCCTGGGAACGATGGTATTAGCCGAAGCCAATCTCATCTGTATAACGTTTAAGAAAGGACACATTAATGGAACCATGTGAATGCTAGTGGGCCCCATGTACACAGTCTTAAAAAAATTTTAAGTTCCCACCTTAGATATACCTATTTAGAGGAACTGATCTTCGAAAACAGCCAACATGAAAACAAGCATATATACTAACAATCTGAAATATATATTTTGCTAAGTGAAAGTACTTATAGTTTATAGAATTTAAATTATACTTGTAGCACAAGCAGAGAAAGGGCACTCAACTTTGGAGCCCCATCCTTAGAAATCTGGGACGTCAGGCTAGTCCTTATGGAGATTCAGGAAAAAAGAATGCTTGACTGCTTCTCAGGTCCCAGAATAAAGCCCCCAAAGAGGTGGAGGTGAAGACCTCTCTCCATTCTGGGAGACACACTGGAGACAGCTGGCGGGGCATGCTGAACTTTGGGATATTCCTTAGAACAAGACCTTTGGTGGTACCACTTCAGTATCTTCCAACCTGTTCAGAGGACTCAGTCCAAGAAATCAAAAAAGAAGGCTGGAAAGTCCACAGAGCTGGCAGCTTCTTTTTGTGCTCAGGTCTGAATATTTGTATTTCCCCCAAAACTCACACCTTGGAATACTAACGCCCAGTGTGACAGTTAGGAGGCGGGGCCTTTGGGAGGGGTAGAATACAACCCTCTCTTGTATTCGACTAGAGACCCACGGAGCTCCCCAGCCCCTTCTACCAACTGAGGATACAAGACGTCAGTGCCCCCTTCCAGCCATGCTGGCACCCTGATCTAGGACGTCCAGCCTGTGAGAACTGAATTTCTATCGTTTATCATTTACCCAGCCTGCGGTATTTTGTTATAGCAGCCCCAGTGCCTTGACATTTGGGGACCTAACAATAGCTTTAAAAGGAAAATCTTCCCGTTTGATGACTGCAGGAGCAGAAAAATGACTTAAAACAGCAGGAGATGGTAAGAGGCGTGTAGAGAAGCAGAGACAACGGCCCATGAAAGCAGAAAGAATAAGCGGGCGTGGAGGTCACCTTTACTCATTATAGGCTGAGGGTCTCAGATGAGACACCCCCAAAACAGAGAAACACAGAGGCAAAAGCAAGGCTCTGGGGGAGAAGGGAGGAGGCTCTGGGAGGTGATTTGAAGCTCCATGTGGCTGACAGATTGAGGGTTCATGATGTTGAGGCCCCACAATTGAGGCCCCACCCAAGATGCTGTCTACCTTTGGGAAGGATGCAAAAGCCCAAGGGGCATCTGTATGGTACCAGGAGTCGGGGGACAAAATGTGGGAGTAATGTTTACAGAAAACAACTCAGAAGCACCTGGGAAAACTCACTGCACTTCTCCAGCTTATGGTTTGGGAATCGGTATCGATGGAAGACGTCCCTTCAGAGTTTGTTTAGTGAAAAGTAGGTGAAATCCAAACAGGGAGCACCACATTCTAGACAATGGTATGGAGCAAGAGAGGGAGAGGATAAGGTGGCTCAGCGGTAAAGAATCTGGCCGCCAATGCAAGAGACACGGCTTTGATCCCTGGGTTGGGAAGATCCCCTGGGGAAGGAAATGGCAACCCACTCCAATATTCTTGCCTGTGAAATCCCACAGACAGAGGAGCTTGGCGGGCTGCAGTCCACAGGGTCGTGGAAAGTCAGACATGACTGAGCGTGCATGCATGCACTCATATGGAGCAAGAGATAACCTGAGACCAGTTTAACTGGTTAAAGTTAGTGAGTAATTTGCTCAGCAGGGGAGAAAGGGAGAGTAAGCGCAAATCAAGAACAGAAGAATCGCACAGAAGAACTGCACGCAAAAATAATCAAACCCACGATACAAAAAATTATTGTTTAGTCACTAAGTCATGTCCGACTCTTTCTGACCCTATGGTCTGAGGCCCACCAGGCTCCTCTGTCCGTGGGATTTCCCAGGCAAGAATACTGGAGCTGGTTGCCATTTCCCTTCCCCAGGGGATCATCTCATTCCAAGGATCAAGCCCGAGTCTCTTGCATCTCCTGCACTGCAGGTGGATTCTTTACCACTAAGCCATCAGGGAAACCCCACAAAAAAATCATACTTCTCACATAAATATAGAGCTGCACCTGGCCTATAGTCCCCCAGATACCAAGATTCTGTAAAATACAATTTGAAGCCTCTGACTAGGAGAATAATTTTTCAAATATATTTCTTTTGTGGGCTGTTTTAACATAAAGAGAGTTCCATGGATTACTTTTGCTTGCCACTGGGAAGAAAAATGAAGAAAAAGAAAACTATCATAGAATGAATGGAAGATGCCAATAAGATGATATTTGCTTTATATCAACTATAATGCAAGAAAACAGAAAAGAACTGAACAAAGTTTTCAGATGTCCATTATGTAGAGGAATATTGTAAGTAATATTTAACATTAAGTCTTGGACCATCTGCAAACACCACCATGAACTATGTCTCAAGAAGCAACTCTGATAAATGCATTTCATTCTTGGGAATGACAGGCCCCCACAGATAAGACCTACTTTATTTTCAAAGAATGTTTCATGAAGGTATATCTTGATAACTAAAAAATTATGTACATAATTATAGGTCTCAATGGGGCTCATACGAGAAAGAATCTACTTTCTCTCTGAAAAGTTAGTGATTCAAGAATATGAAATCATCAGTAAAAATTAAACAGGTATTTATTGGTCATGTTCTGGCAGCTGACATTTTCAGCTTACCTACCTATAATAAAATGAGGAGGAAAATCAATAAAACCCAACAACTTCTAGTGAATCAGAGAAATTCAATTTACTTAATAGCATCCTGAAGGAATCACTGTGCATCAGGAGGCTATTAGTCTTATTGCATAAAATGTGAGCCTCATTCTACCTAAAGAATTAAATCGCTCAAGACAAAATTTTAAATCAATCAGATTAAATAAAGGTCAATTCAGCACTTCCAGGTCTCTCAACTTTGACATCAAATACCCACGACATTATTATGAAAGAACAAACTATTTCAAAGTTCTAAGGCATTTCAAAAACTGGATACTTTCTCAAAGTTCAGCTAGTTTCATTTGAGTTGGTTTTCTTTCCTTGAGGCTCTTTCTATGCAAGAATGAGATGAGTCTGAAAAAATGCAATTTGGCTCCATGACTACATTCTTGATTTTTCACTATGTGAGTGAGTGAGTGATAGTTGCTCAGTTGTGTCCAGTTCTTTGTGATCCCATGGACTGTAGCCTGCTGGGCTCCTCTGTCCATGGAATCCTCCAGGCAAGAATACTGGAGTGAGTTGCCATTTCCTTTACTATGTACAAAGCAAACAGATCCTAAAAGCTCTAGGATGACAAAAGATACCAGCAATTGCTACCAGTATGAAACAGAAAATTGAATACCGGAATATATAAACTGAAAAATAAAAATTAGAAGTAATTAGCAATTTCTGTTGAAGGTGAAAGTGAAGTCACTCGGTCGTGTCTGACTCTTTGTGACCCCATGGACTGTAGCCTATGAGGCTCCTCTGTCCATGGGATTTTCCAGGCAAGAGTGCTGGAGTGAATCGCCATTTCCTTCTCCAGGGGATCTTCCCGAATCAGGAATCGAACCCGGGTCTCCCACATTGCGGGCAGTGATCCCTATTTCCTGTACAGATGTTCAACTTTCATTTTGAATGCAATATGCATTCAACTTGTATTCATATATTCATTCTCTTCCCCTCCATCCCAACTCCCTCCCTCTATGTATGCTGGGGGTGATGGGGCTGGTAGTGTCTGTCCTTTCTTCCTTATATCCTCAACAAAAAGCACACGCAGAGAGAATCAGGGAAGGTTCTGAAGTCCTTGAAGTCTGTCCTCAGCATCCTCTTCCAGGTAAACTGAGAGGAGCAGTAAATATTCCAGGAAAGACTTTGGTAGAATTGTATGACAATCTTTTCTCAGACTGAAAATGTGCTTGCTCTGACTTTTTATTGGAAAATATAGTCTGAGTATTGGTATGTAAAAAAAACAAAAAAATTCAAATCTAGTTTCTCTGTGGGCAGTGAGCCTGCAAATAAATAACAGAGACTCATTTGGAAAGGAAAACTAGAAATCTTCCTAAGAGCTAGGGAGGTAATTAGCGAAGGAGAGAGTGGGATTTTAAGACACACAAAACTTGGTGTGTCTGTGAAAAATAGGGGTAAGCCACCTGTAGAACTGACTTCTGAACCTGTCTCATAAATGTTAGATGCCAGTCTATACCTAAATGACAGCAAAGAAGAGTTTCTAGAAGTTTACTGCTATTAATAATATGACAATGGGTCACTTTTTTAATGCAAAAATTCATCAAGTATTCATTTCTGCTACAAACAGCTGAACAAAAACATCTGTTCCGAAACGCTCAGTAATGCTAGAAGGAGGAAGCCTGATTCTAGGCATTCCTGGTCAAACTCACATGATACTTGAGGTTTAACATCTTGTCTACAGAAGTTCTATGTAAGGAGACTAACCATATGTAAATGCTTTCTTCCTACCAATACATTCTTGGCATCTGACTCCAGGTTTGGACATCTGATCTTGTACTGTTAACCAGATTAGCCATGGGTGAGCATGCAGAATTAACTTATTTTAGGAGGGTAGAAAATTGGAGGTTAGCATAAAGGGAAGGGAAGCCACTTTGATAGGTTTGGGTGTAAGGTCAGTGTTTGGGTGGCTCAATTAACAGCCAGTTTCTGACTCCAAGGAACACAATGGTTTAATTGTAATCATTCCTTTCTGTACTATGGAAGAAAGTCAAAGAGGTCATCCTGCAAGTGGAAGTATATGCAGAAGTAAAACTACTACTCAGGATTCATGGACCACAACCTTGATTTCAGGCCCCTAAAATAATCTCCCCAGCCTCAACACACATACAACAGCATTAAGGTTACCTGGAAGGATCAGCGTGTGTGTATGCATGCTCAGTCGATTCGGTCGTGTTCGACTCTTTGTGATCCCATGGACTGTAGCATGCTAGGCTCCTCCATCAATGGGATTTCCCAGGCAAGAATAATGAAATGGATAGCCTATCCCCCCTCCACGGGATCTTCCCGCCCCAAAGATCGACCTCACTTTTCCTGCATTAGCAGATGGCTTCTTTACCACTGAGCTACCTGGGAATCCCTCTGGAAGGATCAGGGAGACTCCAAAACAACCAACATCTAAGAAGCACCGAGGTTATTTACATTATCTTATTGAAATCTCAGAATATCCTTGTGGGGTATGTAGTGGGTTTGAAGTCAATATATTCTATTGATATCTATCAACATTTCCTTCTCTTCTTTATGCAAATTAAACATTCATATGCAAAGTAACACTGCTACTGCTGCTGCTGCTGCTGCTAAGTTGCTTCAGTCGTGTCTGACTCTGTGCGACCCTATAGATGGCAGCCCACCAGGCTCCACCATCCCTGGGACTCTCCAGGCAAGAACACTATATTTTTAAAAGATGCATGCATGATTAAGGTGACAGATCAAACACATCATCAGATCAGATTAGATCAGTCGCTCAGTCGTGTCCGACTCTTTGCGACCCCATGAATCGCAGCATGCCAGGCCTCCCTGTCCATCACCAACTCCCAGAGTTCACTCAGACTCACGTCCATCGAGTCAGTGATGCCATCCAGCCATCTCATCCTCTGTCGTCCCCTTCTCCTCTTGCCCCCAATCCCTCCCAGCATCAGAGTCTTTTCCAATGAGTCAACTCTTCGCATGAGGTGGCCAAAGTACTGGACTTTCAGCTTTAGCATCATTCCTTCCAAAGAAATCCCAGGGCTGATCTCCTTCAGAATGGACTGGTTGGATCTCCTTGCAGTCCAAGGGACTCTCAAGAGTCTTCTCCAACATCACAGTTCAAAAGCATCAATTCTTTGGTGCTCAGCCTTCTTCACAGTCCAACTCTCACATCCATACATGACCACAGGAAAAACCATAGCCTTGACTAGATGGACCTTTGTTGGCAAAGTAATGTCTCTGCTTTTGAATATGCTATCTAGGTTGGTCATAACTTTCCTTCCAAGGAGTAAGCATCTTAGAGGATGGCTTTTGGAAGGGGGAAGGAGTGCATATAATATATGTTAGCAAAATGCTTTATTAATGATTATGAAGTCCACCCCAATAGAATCCCCATTTTATAGAAAAGAGAACTGGCAGCTTTGAGAGGTTGAGAAACTTGTACAAAAGCATTTGGCTAAAAAGTGTTGATTCCAGTAATGCAAGCCATGTCCTGACTCACTATGCTTTACTGAAACTCCCAACACTGATGTACTGGACTAGAATACGCTTTTAAATCAAAACAGGAGATTTCACAGAAGCATCTTGTTAAACGGAAAGTCACAACAGCCCTTTCAACTCTCCAATGTGTGTGTGCCAGAGAAACTGGATAAGCACTGCCAAAATAATTATCTTCAATACAACAAACCCTAAATTAAGCTCAGTGAACCCTTATTAGGGCCTGACTCCATTCAAAATATTCTGCTTTGTATCTTGGGCTCTAAACATTTATGTCAATGATGTGCCTGATTTTAAGCAATTATGCTGATACAGTAACCTATGAAGTGTAGGGATCTATTTTTATTTACACACATATCCTGATCAATTATTATTATAATCATTTTTAGATAAATAATATCACTAAAGGGTTCTCTTAGTCCTCAAGTATAAATATCTATACAATACATTTTATTGGAGAAGGCAATGGCACCCCACTCCAGTACTCTTGCCTGGAAAATCCCATGGACAGACGAGCCTGGTAGGCTGCAGTCCATGGGGTTGTGAAGAGTCAGACACGACTGAGTGACTTCACTTTCACTTTTCACTTTCATGCACTGGAGAAGGAAATGGCAACCCACTCCAGTGTTCTTGCCTGAAGAATCCCAGGGACAGGGGAGCCTGGTGGGCTGCCATCTATGGGGTCGCACAGAGTCATTCAGATACACCATATTTCTTGGTCAAGGTCTCTACATGGAAGGTTGAGTTGAAATAAATTACAAAGGGAAAGGGAAAATGGTTTAACAGGAAAGCCAAAGAGAAGGGTTAGGAGATACAGGAGATGGGATAGAAATGGGAACATCTTAAAATTACAGAAATGCTGGAATTAACTAAGATCCTAAGATGGGATTCAGTACAACAGGCAAAAGGTTGTCAAGTATCAACTTGGTCTGATTGATAGTTGATAACGTTTTCTCTCTCTCATAACTTTGGATGGGCTGGAGGAGCTATTTTTCTACAAAGCTTTCAAACGTTGTTTCCTACCTGAACAGATACCAACACTCCTCTTTAAATAGAAAGCATTCTTTTCTGTTACTCACATTCATGACTGGACTAGAGTCTATTCTTTGGTTGCCAAAGCTTGGACCATTTATATAAACTTGTTATTGAAGCATTCTAGGAAATACACAACCACAAGTCTGGGAGGAAGCTGCAGAGTAGACTTTGCTTTCACAAAACTGTAATTTACTGACACCCACCAGGGCCAAAATTGAAGTTCACACTTGATGAGTCACTGGTTCCGTATCTCTGGAAGCATGGTGTATGAAGAATTCTTTTTAAACTGCGTCCTCGGCTTCCGAACATCTGTGTTGCTCTGTTCCCATGACCATTTTTATTTTGTTTTTTTGCCAGCTGAAGATTAATCCAAATCAAAAGGCAATTCATCATGCTCAGTTTTCTCCACGCTTCGTCCACTGGTAAGGGAATTACTGCCAGACAGTACAGTCTTGTGGCCTCATAATTCGTGGGTCTAAGGTAAGAGGAGGTATGTTTGTTATTCCTTATAAACGGATATAAGGATGTAAGGAGATATCTTTTTTGTTTCACCTGGTTTGCAGTACATTTTTGGATCTTATCGTTTTGTTTGCCTTTTAAATCCTAACTTTTCCTAGTCACCAATTTTTAAAAATCACCCCTCTCCCCTGCAGAATTAAAAGAAAACACACACAAAAAAACACTCAAACATAGTCCAGTCCAGATCTTTCCAGGCTCATGGGAGCACAGTGTGTGTGTGTTTCCCTGCTTTAATATTTCACAGCTTGCCTAAATCTGAAAAAAGTTGAAGAAACATGCGTGGGGGATTGGTTTTTTAAAGTTGCTAGTTTGACCTATGTCAAAACATACACGACAGTACTCTGAACACGTCATATGCCTTCAACCTTCCCTGCAGAAGGAATTTTGACCTCTTTCTGTACCCCCACAGTTCTCCACTGTCAACTGGGGTTTTATTTGTAGCAGAGAAAGGCAGAGGTTGGTCCCGATCCAGGATTTGGGCTTGGAAACTCTGAGCACATTCCCAGAACTGATCAAAGACAGATGCACACAAAGTGGGTGACTCATGGGATACATTTTTCATTGTAAATAAATAATCTCAAGTAATATATCAATGGATATTGGTTATAAATCATTTTACCTTGGAAAAAAAACAGAAAATGGAGCTGAATAAAGATTTTTTTTATTTGTCCAACTGCTCCCCTAAACACATAGGAAATTCTGTCAAAGGATGCTAAAGTGGATACCAGAAACTTCTTTATACTTTTGACTTTGTTCTTGGATTCCATGCGGAAGAGTACCTTCTAGGGATCACAGTTAGAGACACCTAAGGCTATAGACTGACTGACTCTGAAAAGGGCCTCATCAATTTTTGTTTGGTAGGGGTATTCTGACTCTTTCCATCCCTCCTTCTGTTAAAACTGTATCTTGTTTTTCATCAATAAATTTAATGTGTCATATATTTCTACAGGATGTCACTTTTGCTCTTTTCACTCAAAGACGGTCAAAGCTGTCACTTGTAATGCAGAATTACCCAGGAAGCCTCTTACCAGTGATAGAGCAATAAACCAGGAGGGAAACAAATAGAACAATGAGAGGGTGATGGGTGATGCCTGAGAAACACATGGTATCACAGAGAAGACCAGGGAAAGCTCAAACCCAGAAGCGTTGTGACCCACTTTCTGTAGGCTCTTCAAAGACCAAGACAGACTCTACTCCTTACGTTCACTTTCACGGGCACATTCATCCATGTCATGTAAAGCCACATCTTACACTCCCTGGAAAACCAAGCCTTGAATGGAACCAGTGAGATACAGCTTGCTATAATATACCATCACTTGGCTGAGACTGTGTGGAGAAGTGACAGGGTAATTCAGAGCAGTTGCTGCATAGTGAGCTAAAAGAAGCTTCTGGAAATACAGTGAAGTGCAAGGTCTCCTTTCAGCTATGTTTTGATGGAATGTTACAGATATTTCATATTCATAGGCCACTAGTGAACAGAGCCCATAAGACCCATCTTGGCATGCAGCCATCTAGGACGGGTCAGTACGGTGTGTAAGTGACAAAGAGCTGGCTGCTGTAATTTTGTGAGAATGAAGAAGAAAGCATGTTTACTACATACGGCTTTTGTGGAAGCTGCCTAGCTATAGCAAGATGACAGGGATCAACATAATCCTTCTTTCATTTCTCACTTTCTCTACTGGTAAAATCTAAAAACCAGGGTAGAAGTAACAGCCTTTCAAAATAAAAGCAGCAGGGAGGCATGATATTCAGCCACAGTCAGGACCTGGCCAGTGGCTCATGGTTGGCACCTATTTTGAGAGACAGGTATTACAGAATACTGTCAATATCAGCTGTCCCTCAAGTAAGGGATGACAAAACCTTAGAAGTATGAAGCAAAGGGGAGAATAAGGAGATAGATGGGGAAACAGTGGAAACAGTGTCAGACTTTATTTTTCTGGGCTCCAAAATCACTGCAGATGGTGACTGCAGCCATGAAATTAAAAGACACTTACTCCTTGGAAGGAAAGTTATGACCAACCTAGATAGCATATTCAAAAGCAGAGACATTACTTTGCCAACAAAGGTCCATCTAGTCAAGGCTATGGTTTTTCCTGTGGTCATGTATGGATGTGAGAGTTGGACTGTGAAGAAGGCTGAGCACCAAAGAATTGATGCTTTTGAACTGTGGTGTTGGAGAAGACTCTTGAGAGTCCCTTGGACTGCAAGGAGATCCAACCAGTCCATTCTGAAGGAGATCAGCCCTGGGATTTCTTTGGAAGGAATGATGCTAAAGCTGAAACTCCAGTACTTTGGCCACCTCATGCGAAGAGTTGACTCATTGGAAAAGACTCTGATGCTGGGAGGGATTGGGGGCAAGAGGAGAAGGGGACGACAGAGGATGAGATGGCTGGATGGCATCACTGACTCGATGGACGTGAGTCTGAGTGAACTCTGGGAGTTGGTGATGGACAGGGAGGCCTGGCGTGCTGCGATTCATGGGGTCGCAAAGAGTCGGACACAACTGAGCGACTGATCTGATCTGATCTGATCTGATCTGAGGTGCATCAAGGGTTTATACTTTGCTAACAGTCAAAGAGAAATTATAGTCTATTATTAAGTACTAGAGATAGCAATTGAAAAGTGTAGCCAACACAATCAAGGATAAGGACATTAGTCTAAAAAAAATCTTAAGAAACAGATCTAGAGGACATAACAAGTGGCACACTCAAGAGGAAAATGGTAAAAATAAGAGCTTTTAGGACAACAGAATTAAGGGGAAAATGGAATGGAAGAGGGGGAAAAGGTTACAACAAACTATAAGAAGTAAAGGGTTAATTTCTAGTAAAATTAAAAAATGTTTAATGTTTTTATAAATATTAAGAAATTAAAAAATATTTTTAAATAAGACCACCAGTAAAACCCCAATGAATAAGTGGGTAAGCAATTCAAAAATTTAATGAAAGACGAAATACAGAAGGTAGGAAAAAAACCCACAAAGTCATTGCTAATGATTAAAGAAATATAAAGGGAAGTATACCAGCAAATAGTCCAGCAAAACATTTTTTAATTAAAAAAAAAAATACTCTTCAGGGTTAGAGTGGAGAAAATAAACTCATTCATTGCTAATGACATTACAAATACCACCTATCTGGAGAAATATTTGCCCATGAGAAGACAATAAATATGTTCAGTGACTGCCCTGTTGTAAATTAATCTATGGTTATAATTTTAAAAAAGTGTATGACAATAAAAACTAACAGAAACAACTCCAGTGCCCATTAATGGGGAGAAGCCATGTACCTTAGAGGGCAATTAATACAACTGAATATGATGCTGTCAGTAGAAGGATAAATATGATTTTTAAAAATGTGGAAATTTACTAAATCGTTAGAAGTGGAAATATATATGCAACATACACATATAGTTATCCATACAATACTGAAGTTGTATAGAAATTACTTAAACTTTCTTTCCCTTTCTGTTTTTGTGAGATATAATTAACATATAGCACTGTATAAGTTTCAGGTGTACAGCATTATGATTTGACTTACATACATCATGAAATAAATAAATTCAGTGAACATCAATCATCTCATATAGATACAAAATAAAAGTAAAATGAAAAAAAATTTGTCATGATAAGAACTCTTAGGATTTACTCTCTTAACAACTTTTATACATAACATACAGCAACACAAATTATGTTTATCACATATCACATTTACAGTTTATCACACTGTACATTATAACACTGATTTAACTTTCAACTGGAAGTTTGTACCGTGTGACTGTCTTCATCCAATCCTTCCTCCTACCACCTCCCACCTTGGGTAACCACAAATATGATCTCTTTTTCTATGAATTTGTTTATTTTTGAACTACAATTGGCCTACAACACTGTCTTAGCTCCTGGGGCACAATATAGTGATTTGATATGTCTATACATTACAAATGGAGAAGGCAATGGCACCCCACTCCAGTACTCTTGCCTGGAAAATCCCATGGACAGAGGAGCCTTGTGGGCTGCAGTCCATGGCGTCGCTAAGAGTCGGACACGACTGAGCGACTTCACTTTCACTTTCCACTTTCATGCATTGGAGAAGGAAATGGCAACCCACTCCAGTGTTCTTGCCTGGAGAATCCTAGGGACGGGGGAGCCTGGTGGGCTGCCGTCTATGGGGTCGCACAGAGTCGGACACGACTGAGGCAACTCAGCAGCAGCAGCAGCAGCTGCAACCCGGCCAGCAAATGATCACCACAATAAGTCTAGTTACCATTGGTCATCATACAAAGATGTTACATTATTACTGACTGTACTCCTTACACTGTACATTTCATACCCATGACTATTCTATAACTGGAAGCTTGTACCTCTTAATCTCCTTCATCTATTTTCTTATATCCTGTCCCTCTCTTCCCTCGAGGAACTACTTATTTATTCTCTGCATCTATGACTATTTCAGTATGTTTGTTCATTTGTTTTTTAAATTACACATATAAGTGAATTCATATAGTATTTGTCCTTCTCTGTTTGACTTATTTCACTTTAGCATAATACCTCTGGGTTCATCCATGTTGTTGCAGATAGCAAGAGGTCATTATTTTTTATGGCTGAGTAATATTCCATTGTGTGTATATGTGTGTGTGTGTACACGTGCGTGCATGCTTAGTTGCTCAGTCATGTCCACCTCTTTGTGACCCCATGGGCTGTGTAGCCAGGCTCCTCTGTCCATGGGGATTCTCTAGGCAAGAATAGTGGAGTGGGTGGCCATGCCTTCCTCCAGCGCATCTTCCCAACCCATGTCTCCCACATTGCAACCTAGGGATCAAACCCAGGTCTCCCGCATTGCCGGCAGATTCTTAACTGTCTGAACCACCAGGGAAGCCACACATGCAAAAACATATTTACACATATGTATTATACATATCTATTATATATATATATATAAATACACACACACACAAACATCTTGTTTATCCTATCATCTACTGATGGCCACTAAGGTTGTTTCCATATCTTGGCTATCATAAATAATGCTGCAATGAAGATAAAAGGGATTATCATTTTGAATTAGTGTTTTCCTTTTATTCAGATAAATACCCAATAGTAGGATTTCCTGGCGTGCTGCAGTCCATGGGGTCCCAAAGAGTTGGACATGACTGAGTGACTGAACTCAACTGAACTGAGTAGAACTGCTGGATCCTATGGTAGTTCTAGTTTCAATTTTGTGAGGAACTTCCATAGCATTTTTTCATAATGGTTACACCAATTTATATTTCCATCAACCGTGCATGAAGGTTCCCTTTTCTTCACAACCTCGCCAACAGTTTGGTTTTTTTTTTTTTTTTTTTTGTCTTTTTGTTAACAGCCATTCTGATAGATGAGAGGTGACATTTCATTTTGGTTCTGATGGGCATCTTCCTCATAATTAGTGATGTTGAGCAGCTTTTTATGTGCCTGTTGATCATCTGTATGTATCCTTTGGAGAAATGTCTACTGAGGACTTCTGTTCATTTTTTGAGTTGTTTTTTTATGTCATTAAACCCTCATCAGACATATCGTTTGCAAGTATTTTCTCCCATTCAGTAGGCAAACTTTTCATTTTGTTGATAGTTTCCTTTGCTGTGCAAAAGCTTTTTAGTTTGATCTAGTCCCTTTTGCTCATTTTTGGTTTTGTTTACCCTGCCTAAGGAGACAGATCTGATTAAATATTGCCAAGACTGATGTCAGCGTACTGTCTATGTTTTCTTCTGGGCATTTCATGGTTTTAGGTCTTACCTTGAAGTCTTTAAACCATTTTGAGTTTATTTTTGTACAAAGTGTGAGAAAGTTACAAAAATTATTTTAAATTTATAAATACTGAATATTATGCTGCCATTAAAAAGATATATATACACACATAAGTGTATATAAAGAAATATGGAGAAGTATTTATAAAAATATTAAAAGTCAAAAGATATATATGTACACACATATATTTTAATATAATATATCATAATTATATACAAATTTGAAATAAAAATCAGAAAGTAGCACACAGAAATGAAACTGTGGCAGTTAGAATATTTAATTATGGATAAATATTTTTCTAGATACAATTTGATTTTTCCTATTTTTTATTATACAGGTAGATTCAAGAGAAAAAGTTCTTAAAACCCAGAGAAAAGCACGTTCCAATCAACCATACTCTAGATTATAACAAACCACCAAATAAATTGTGAGTTTATAGGCCTAGAAGTCTCAGGAAGGAGTTTGGTAAGTTTATAACTATGACAGACCATTGATATTTCACTATATAAAAAATCCATGTCAGTGAGAAAATATTCAAGACAACACTCAGCTCTTAAAGTTTTCCTTTCTCTCTAGAAATACATGACTAAAATTGATGAGTATAATATTTGATAGTGGTATATTTGATGTATGTGCAGAAAGTCGTTTCTTCTCACTGGCAATGAGCAAACTTACATGTGTAATAATTACAAATGTACACACACACACACATATACACATATGCACTGTACATTCACACACACATACACTCAGTGAATGATAGCCTTTTAAGGTAACTAAGCATCATTAGGAGATGCAAGAGATGTGGGTTCAATCCCTGGGTTGAGAAGATCCCCCGGAGAAGGAAAGGGCAACCCACTCCAGTATTCTTGCCTGGAAAAACACCATGGACAGACCAGTCCATGGGGCTGTGAAGGGCTGGACACGACTGAGCAATAGCATGAGCACAAGCAAGCATTGTTAGATAATAGAGCGAATGTTTGGGAGAGATCTTCTGAAAGCAGCAGAGCTCCATGTCATGCCTCCCCCTGCTCCAGCCACTCGATTAGGACTGGCTTCTGGTACACTTGAACATGCCTGTTTCTGGGCTTTCACTGTGCTATTCTTCCTATCTAGAATGCCATTTTCCCCATATAGTCACAAGGCTCAGCCAGGGGTAATATGAAATATATTCAACAGCTGGCATACTTCTGGGAAATAACCAATTAGTCCAAACATCTGGCCAATCAGAAGGACGCTGGGTGTAGAATCCATAAGGCTATGCAGGGTCCTCATACCAACCTTTGTGCCCTCACTCCCTTCAGGTCTTGGCTCAAATAACACCTCTTGGAGACGTATTCCCTGACAGCCCTATATACAGGAGCATCCCAGTCATTATATCTCATGACCCTATCTTCTTTTTTTTTTCTTCTATAGCACTCCTCATTACCTGTCAATATATATTATGTATTTATCTGTCAAACTTTGTATTGTCTGTATTTCTCCTATTATGTAAGTTCCAAGAGCAGGGACCTTGCCTGATCTCAAGGTTGCCTGTGACCTCCACTTGCTAACTCCAATAATCAATTCTTACTTCTCATTTTTGAGTTCTCATTAGCGATTGACCACTTTTTC
This sequence comes from Bos grunniens, assembly GCF_055505025.1. Classification (NCBI taxonomy): domain Eukaryota; kingdom Metazoa; phylum Chordata; class Mammalia; order Artiodactyla; family Bovidae; genus Bos; species Bos grunniens. Next base: position 16,996,257 of record NC_141181.1, on the reverse strand, counting down.
TTTTTTGAACCCTCCTAAGCTCCAGGACATCAAGAGTGTTTAATTGTGTTTTATTTTTCTCTCTGCTCCTTCTCAGTCACCCTTCATCTCCCTGACCTCTAAGACTGGTTGGAACACTCCTGGCCTCAGACCTTCGTGTTCTCAGCAAGAACCATAGCTTTAAATAACGCTGTATGCTGATGACTGACTTCTACCTTCAGTCTGAACTTCAGACTCATCTATCCAGTTGCTTGCTTGTCATGTCCCCTGGATGTTAAACAGGCATCACAGACTTGTTTCAAATGGAACTCCTTGCATTACCATCCCCCAACCATGTTCCTCTTAAATCCTCCCTAGCTCAGTTAATATTAACTTTTCTGATTAGTCTGAAAAACTTCATCTCATCTTTGATGCTACTTTTTCCGTCATACCTCACCTCTGGCCTGTTAACAAAATGTGCTGATTTATCTTTCAAACGATACCCAGAATCTTATCTGTTCTCATCACCTCCATTTCCACTATGCTGGTCTGAGTTGACATGATATCTTACCATGCATTGTTGCAAAGGCCTCTTAACAGATTTCCCTGCTTCTTGCCTTGTTCTTTTCAATTTATAACAGTACCAGATCCAGGATGCTTCTGTTTAAACGTGTGAGTGAGATCATGTCATTCCCTTACTGAAAACCAGCCCAGGGCTTCCAAGTCATGTAGATGTCATTAGACCTAAAGGTTCATTTTGTCCTGGTTCCTTGTTATCTCTCAGATCGCCTCGGTCACTGCTATACCAGCCACACTGGGCTCCCCTCTGCCAAGCAGACATGCACTCAGAGACTTTGCGCATCTTTCCTCTACCTGGAATGCTCATCCCAAGATACTCACCTGGGTGTCTCCTTCATATTACTTAAAGTCTCTTCCTTAGTGAAGTCTTACCCAGCCTGTCTACCTAAATTTAAACTTTCCCCAACTATTTCACTCATGTAACACTTCATTTGATTATATTTCCAATGCTCCTAGTTTCAAGCATTTTAATGGAAGATGAGGCTTGAGAAGAATGCACAGGCCAGATCACAAGAGCCCTGTGAGCCATGCAAAGCCTTGACCTTTTCCACAAGGCAGTGAGGCTGCAGCAAAGGCTGTTTAGTCAGAGACGTGATACCATCACAACTGTGTTTTAAAATCATTATTTTGGCAGTGCCGATTTTTTTTAATGAAGCATAGGGAATATCAAGCTCTGGTATCACAAGGAAACCAACAGAATTTTATTGAAGATTTCACACAAAGCTAAAGTCTTCCTTAGTCAAATACTTTCCATTTCTATTCATTGCTCTATGACAGCTTTATTCTTCAGTGATTATGTTCACTGAGTCCATTTCCTAGGGACTGATTAACTTCAAATTCTTGAGCCACTTGGGACTTCACATGAATGATTCCCCATAATACTCAAAGTTACAAAGATTAAACAGAAATCCCTAAATAAAGCAAGATTGTATATCAACAGGAAAAATTTTAAATATTAAGCAGAGGAAAAAAAGAAAAAAGTGAAACATCTTAACTGGTGAAAAAGAAAAGTATGATAAAATTCTAAGTGACATGAGCCCAACTGTGGCATGGTGGGAGGCAGCCTATTTCCCCTCTAAAGGAACAGATTCTACTCAACTCCAGCAAATTGTTGTCAAACCCTTCTATTTTTCAAAGAAAAGCCAAAATTCAGATGTTTATGTGAAAGCTCCCAAGGTTTGAAATACTGAAATGAAGTCAAACCTTCCCACAGTCGCCTTCACCTCCAGCTGTGGCAATCTTTGCCATCTGATGGGTGATTTTTGGAGTCTGCAATACTCTAGGTCACTATGTACTTGCTTAGCAGTTCTGTGCCTCAGTTTCCTTACCTGTGAAACCTGGATAACTCCACAAATAAGACTGCAGTTAAGCACAAATTATATCCTAAGTAGAAAGTGTTTCCACTAGTGCATGTTCTATCGTAAGTCCTCAAAAAAGTCACTATTCGCATGATCAGTTTGCCATTGGAAATAAACACTTGGCATCTGCCCACCTAGAAGTGACAACGTTTCTGGATCAACTGAGCACATTTTCTGATACACACTTGGTGGAGATCCCTCTTCTGAGGCCTGTGCAAATAGGCAAGGAAAATCAGAGTAAGTGAGCATTAAGTCAACTTGAGGACAGGCACCAATATTCATGAAATGGATATGAGGAAAAGTGAGTTGCTCAGTCATGTCTGACTCTTTGTGACTCTATGGACTGTAGCCCACCAGGCTCCTCTGTCCATGGAATTCCCCAGGTAAGAATACTAGAGTGGATTGCCATGCCTTCTTCCAGGGGATCTTCCTGATCCAGGGATCAAATCCATGTCTCTCAACGTTTCCTGCATTGGCAGGCCGGTTCTTTACCACTAGCGCCACCTGGGATGCCCAAAGTCCATACAGATGAGTCCATATAGGGTCCTTAGGAAAATGAATGTTTAGGCAGGTTTCAAACCGGGACCAGAGATGATGCTGAAACTGGTGGATACAATGGGAAAGAAAAGTAATGAGAAAGTGAAGGAAGATTTCATGGGTGTCATCCGAGTGTGTATGAGAAAGGCTGTCCCGACTAGAGAAGCTCTGGAAAGGGAAGAAGGGCCTCTGGCATTTGGCCATGAGGGCGGGCATGAGAAGAGAGTATCTGTCAACAGTGATAAAAATGAAAAAGAGAATGAGATAAATGACCCAGCCTCCTTTCCTCTGCTAAAGCCACCTCTTCAAAACATCTCTCCCTCCAAAGGGAGCAGTGTGGAAAATGTGGTCCCTGAAACTTCACACTGCAAGCCCTCTCTCCCCAGGCAGTAGGAAAACTCTGCAAGCACCTGGTCTGTGAGACAATTGAGATGTCCTATATTTATCTACACTTTCTTTTTTTTCTTCACGTTTGCTGTAAAAAAATCGCACGTTTGCTGTAAAAACCACATGATGACATTTAAGGGAAATATCTCAAATGAATAAAATTACCTTTATTTCCCAAAGCTAACACAATTCTCTGTTTTACATTTTTCTGTCTAATTTTTGTCTGTAAGTCTACTGCTCTGTCAAATTATAATCATTGTGAATATTTAATTCAATCGTCTATTTTGTGCATTTACCACATAACTAAGTGTCCCTTGAATTTCTACAGTCAGCATTATGACTTCAATGTCTGCATAATAGTTCATCAAGTCAATGCCCCCTAATTTGCTAAAATATCAGGCATTTAAATACTGTCTATTCTTTTCTGTTAAAGAAAATGCTACAATACCCATCATTTTGTATAGCTTTGTGCTTTTTAAAAATGCTGTTGGACAAATCCTCAGGATAAATTCAAAGGAGTGGGATGCTTGGGCCAAATGGTATGAACATTTTTTTTCTTATTATTAGTTTTAAACTTTTTATTTTGTGTTGGGATATAGCTGATTAACAATGTTGTTAATGGTTTCAGGTGAATAGTGAAGAGACTTAGCCATATACATACATGTATCCATTCTCCCCCAAACTCCCTTCCCATCCAGGCTGCCACGTAACACTGAGCAGAGTTCCATGTGCTATTCAGTAGGTCCTTGTTGGTTATCCATTTAAAATAGAGCTGTGTATACACTACCATCTCCAACTTCCTAACTATCCTTTTCTCCCAACCTTATCCCCAGGCAACCATAAGTGGTGTGAACATTTTAATTTCCCCATGAGTATGGACGGATTGTAACTGGTAACTCTGACTGCATAACCAAAGACACATAGCCTGCAGTGTGATTTATGCCAACTCACGCTTCAGTCCTCAAAATGCTCTACAACCTCATAAGGGGCTGAACACATTAGATATGGGCCATTACAGAGCACAATTGAATGTCAAGTCATGCCTTTTTTTCCTCCTTAACTCCCCCAACAAAGTTAATGTGCTGATAGTAAAGACGTAAGTAACCACCTTCTCTCTTTGAATAAAATGCTCAGGAGAGATATAATAGTGAGTCTTCAAGCCTTGAAACCTAATAAACAAGAGTTATCCATTACTGAGAAATCTGAGTGAGGCCAAGCTCTGACTGTATTAGGCACTAATATAATAAAAGGATGAGGTGAGCGCACACATCAAATTGAAACTACAAATCACACAGAGTACTAGAGAAACTGTGATAATGAAGAACAAAATAGAGGTTAGAAAACCGGCGACATTTTATAAAACATCATTACTTTAAAATACACACGAAAAAGAAATGTCGAGGTTATTATTATTGAAGAGCACAATGAGAGTGAAACCACTCTGCCCATAGTTTTTAGTTAAGAAGTTAGTAATTAAAAAAGTGCTTTGGAAGGAGTAGTGATAGATTTTAATAAAGATGGAAGGCCGTGGGAAAAAAAGACTAAATCTAGAGGTTAAAGCGTCTGCCTGCAATGCGGGAGACCTGGGTTCAATCCCTGGGTTGGGAAGATCCCCTGGAGAAGGAAATGGCAACCCACTCCAGTATTCTTGCCTGGAAAATCCCATGGACAGAGGAGCCTGGTGGGCTATAGTCCATGGGGTAGCAAAGAGTAGGACACGACTGAGCAACTTCACTTTCACTTTCAAGCTTCCATGAGGCAAGGTGAGATGAAGATTGGTTAGTCTTTTTGGCTAATCTCATTAGGAGGAAAGAACCAATTCTGGAAGTTCTGTAATTTCGCTTGACCATCTGGGGTAATAAAACACTACTTACTGCCAGGTGCCCAATGCCATTGGTGGGTGCTGGGCACACTGAGATCACGCCTCTAAGAGTGGCGATGTGCAAATCGCAGAATCAGAGCATGGTCAGCTCTGCTTCCCTTGGCTACCCACCCCATGGACCGATTAGAAAGCAGTCTCTTCAGTTATGCAGCAACCCCCAGGGAACGGTCAACTCAGCGGTGCCCTGCGTTGGCCAGCTCAGAGGCAGGGTGGCAGCCTGTCTCCATCTCAGGCAACACCACCAGCTCTGACTCAGGACACTGGGTTCTTGGTTTGATCTCAAACTACTTTCAAAGGACATTACATGTCAAGGGCAACATGATGCTACATAATTCCATTTCCAGGAGAGTGGTGGTTTAGATGTTCCGAGGGGCCTTCTCAAATTTGAAACAGTCAGCACAGAAAAGTTGTATTCCCTCTCTGAACTCATATGATGTAAGAGAGACATCTGAGCTGAATAGTAAAAAAAAAACCCAGGGCTTGGAAAAGTGGTGTTTTCCTGAGAGCAAATGCTTATTGTCACGGCTATGGTGGGAGACTAGCATGTGAGGCAGTACCAAGGTGGCAGAGAAGAGCCAGAGGGCCCCTGATTAAGCCTGAGATGCTGGGCAGGGTCTAAAGTGGCCCTACATCAGCAAGTCCTGATGACAAACACAGAGAGTCTCTGGAGGAAAGGAACCTCAACTTAGACTTTCTAGTTTTTCACAGTTAACATCAATCAAATCTGAACTTCATCATGAATAAGAAGCAGAAATAACAAACAACAGAGTTAGACAACAAGCACTTCATATGTTGGAATAAAAAATAAGTAAGGAATGGTTAAAAAATAAAAAAGCGATTTCCCCAAATAAGCAAGCAATCGGAGATAAAAAGTGATCAGGGGACTGAAAATTGCAACTGTTGGAAAGAAGATGAACTCCTGAAATAAAAGTACTTTGCTGGGTCATGAAGATCCCCCAGACGAGGAAATGGCAACCCACTCCAATAGTCTTGCCTGGAGAATCCCATGGACAGAATTTCTGCCTGGCGGGCTACAGTCCATAGGGTCTCAAAGAGTTGGACACGGCTGAGTGGCTGAAGACGCACACACCGACAAAGACAGAATAAGTAAACAGAATGATGGGTCAGAAGAAATTACTGACAATGCAGCACAGAAACCTGGAGACAGAAAATACGCTAAAGAAGTTATGAGATGTGGAAGACAAAGAATAAGACGGTCTAACGTATATCTAATGAGAGCCTCAAAATGAACCATTGGACACAAGAGAGGCTGTATTTAAAGGTACAATGTCTGAGGATTTTCCCAAAGTGCTTAAAAAATCCAGAGATACAGGAAGTACACTTTAAAAAGAATGACTCAAGAGTTCATACTTCAAAAAAATGTCTTACCCCCTGCATAGTGGCACATTTTAAAGAAAAGGTGTTGCACCTTAGGTCAGCATTTACTAAACGGTCAGGAAGTGGTCTAAACACTAATTTGCCAGAGAAGTTCATTATAATTAAGGTGTTCCTCTCTTATACTATGTAATTGTTGGCCCTAAATTTTGCATATTTTTTTTTCTTGAGTCATATCTGAAAGGCAAGGTAGTATACTGCTATTTTAAAATATCCTATTATTCATATAAGGCTTTTGATAAAGAGGGGAATCTTTTTACAAAACCAAATATTAGGAAACTGTGATTCTTCCTTCACACACTACATTTTCTAGAAACAGGATGTAAACACATATTGTGAAAACGGCTATTTTTACATTGCTGTTAACATAAACTTCAAAATAAAACCTAAACACCTGCTCAGGCCCTTAAAATTAGAAGGATGTGGGCTGGTGAGAGAAACGGCTGAATAGTCAGTACTGATCTCCCAAGCACTTTTTAAACTTGTCAGAGTCTTAGGCTGCTCCTCAGCTCCTTTCTCCTCTGCCGGAGGCCCTTTGTAAGCAAATTTTAAAGACAAGCAGCAGAAGGAGAAACAAATAATCTTTGCATTCCTCTCTTCCTCTGCACCTAATCTTCACCTCTTTCTTTAGTAGTCAAAGAAATGAGGAAGGGAAAAAAAACCTCTCCTTCTCCTCAGCTCCCGCCCCTGCCATCAAAGCTCCCAGGTCTCAGAAGAAGATAGAGGACCAGGGCCTATGAAGGCTCCCCTGGTGGTCGGGTGGTTAAAAAGCAGTCTTCTAATGCAGGGGTTGTGGGTTTGATCCCTGGTCAGGGAACTAAGATTCCACATGCTGAGGGCAACTAAGCCCGTGTGCCACAACTAGAGGAGCCTGCCTAACAAAGTGAAGACCCAGCACAGCCAGAACAAAAAGAAAAGACTTCTTGGCTTTCTTTCCTTTCCCTAGTCTTCATATATCTTTGCATACCTTTGAATATCGCAGAACACAGGCCCCAGGGCCCAGAATTTAAGAAGAAAATCTACCTATATAAAAGGCATAAATGTATTTAAAAAAAAAAATACACGATTCACAACAGTAAGCGTGCGTGCATGCTTGACTCTTTGCGACCCCATGGATTGCAGCCCGCCAGGCTGCTCTGTTCATTCGATTCTCCAGCCAAGAATACTGGAGTGGGTTTAAGATAGGCATTCAATAAATGCTAATTCATACTTTTAAAGATTATATTTATATAATTATAAGTTTTATCTCAATTATGTTTTACACAATTAAAATTAAAGAATCAGACATGACAGAGCGACTTTCACTTTCACTTTTGTATTATACATAAATATAACTTTACAATAATTTAGATAAAGTCTTCACTTTCACTTTTCACTTTCATGCATTGGAGGAGGAAATGGCAACCCACTCCAGTATTCTTGCCTGGAGAATCCCAGGGACAGAGGAGCCTAGTGGGCTGCCGTCTATGGGGTCACACAGAGTTGGACACGACTGAAGCAACTTACCAGCAGCAGCAGCAGAAGGATATAACCAAAAAGGTTCACAGTGGTTACTTCTGAGTAGGAAGGTTAGAGATTGATTCCTTTTTCCTCATTTTACTTATCTGAATTGATTCCATTTGTCTGCAATTAATATGTATTACCAATGATTATAAAAAAAAACTCATTAGAAACCACTTGTTGAATAATTGAAACAACTATCATTTTTGTATGGTTATCCCAAATATAAAGACATTGAAAAATATTATGCTTCCTTATGTGACTAAGCTATCTTAGCTTTTATAAACATGCCCAGTATTCTGAAATATTCTTTGCAAAATTACTTTTTTGAAAAACATTATTCTTACAAAAAGACAGTGAAATTTCTTTGGCCAACTTGTGTTTGCTCATTTCAAATCCTTACTGGCTCTAGAGAAAAAGTAACTGAGTGGGTGTTCCTTAAGTTTCAATACATTTGATGGTGTTGCTGTTAGGCTCTTTATCAGAGCATCAGCAAAAATCATTTTGTTTGCCAACATGAAATTTATAGTTTAAATAAATTTCTTTTCCATGCAGGAAAGAAACCCAACATATCACAACCACTGATGTAGGTGTCAAAATTAAGTAGAGATGAAGGGAATACACTGTCCAGTTGAAGGCTCTCAGAGCCAGAATGGGTTATTTAATTTGACAATAATATGGGATTAGGTATCTCAACCATTCAGATTCCCCAATTGGGTCTTTCTAGCTATACAGCCATGACGATGGTGACAGAAGCAAGTAATTATAGTTGGTAATTAAGAATAACAAGGGGACAGATGATTGAAAATAGATACTGAAAAATCATTCTATTTGGTTTTGGAATGAAGTTGTGATTCATTTGGCAAATTTGTTCTCCTTATTCCAGGAGTAAGCAGTTCACTCACGTGCAGAGAAATCAAAGACACTGGTCAGTATTCAATTTCTCTCTTTAATCCCATAAGGTAAATAATTCACATTAAGGTAATTAGGAGCACAATGCTTTGTTTGCTTTTTTATGGATGAGCTCTGACACTGGAAAAGAGCCCAGAGAAACAGTCTGCCTGATGAATACATCTCTGGTTCTTTAAAACAGAACGTGCGCACATGCTCAGTTGTGTCAGATTCTTTTGTGATCGCACGGACTATAGCCCAACAGGTTTCTCTGTCCATGGGATCTCCCAGGCAAGAGTACTGGAGTGGGTTGCCATTTCCTACTCTATGGGATCTTCCTGACCCAGGGATCAAACTTGTGTCTCCTGCATCTCCTTCATTGGTAGGTGGATTCTTTACCACTAGCACCACCTGGGAAGCCCCCACAAACACCCTGCTGGACAATCAATGAGCAGCTACAGCCCTCCACCCTGACTCTTCACATGCACCCTTTACTGTTGACCTGCCCCATTGCCTCCCAGGGGACTTCCCTGTGTCCTGGTAACTACTCACCCCTAACACATGCATTGACACGCCCGCAACAGAGCCCAAGCCCAAGTGTTCTGGTATATGCCCTCTTCTGCTTCACAAACAAATCTGGCAAGAGTTCAACACCCCACTCTGGGCATCTTGCCTGTCAACAAGACCAAAAATCCCTTTGCTCTGAAAGCAGTGAGCATGAAGACTCAACTTCACTGTGTAGGCCATAATAACTCCAAATAATTCCAAGTGATTCCTCCTAATTAAACTCAACATCACCTACCCTTTGATACAACTGAAATAATTCACTTTAAGCAACAACAGGAAGCCATGGCAGTGATTCCATTAACCACCAGATGAAACAACTCTGTGCACGAAATCAATGGTACATCTCATCAATAAACTGTGTACACACGATTGGTATTCTGATCTTGATATCCCAAATGAATGTATTCCTATTAAGATGAATGAACATCTATTTTTCTACCTATGGAAGATGTGATCCTACTGGAAACTTTAATAACAGGCTTCTTATTATAAAATTACTACATATTCACTGTAAATGTTTGAGAAATATACAAAAGAGGAAGAAAGGGGAAAAAAGAAGTAGAGGGAAGAGGAGGAGGAGGAAAACTCTCAACCTAACCATCCACAGACAATACTGTGAATAGTTTGGTGGCTTTTAAGAATTGAGAATATAATATACTTTCTGATTTTTAGTCTGCCTTTCCCCACAAGATATGCTACTAACATATTCTGGTTAGTACATAATCCTTACAAAGCTCTGGGAGCAACAGGAGACAACATTTTGCCCTTACCCAGGATCTAGTGGATCGTTCTGCTCTCTCCACTTTAAACCCAGAATCTTCCTGTGGCTACAGTGTCTGCTCCACAGGTTCCATTCCTTCTGAGTTACCCTCTTTGTCACCAGAGCTTTCTTGGCCACCAACAAACCAGCCAGAGCACCATACATTTAGCCAAATAACTTATTCCTCAGCCTCCTCACCTGTATTCTATGATCCTTTGATCCCTTCTGGACACAAACTTCAATGACTTGGGTTTTGCTTCAGTTCCACAAAGTCTCAATATACAAGGTTAAAAAAGCTGACCAATCAATCATCAAATGGAGAGTTCTACTGCTGATCTGTGTTAACCATATAGTCATACATTTAAAACAACAAAATGTGCTTTCATCAGAAGATTAATGGTTTTATCCCAAGGCCCAATTTCCTGCATTTCTTTTTTGAATTCATCCTACTTGCAGTTTGATATTCTCTGCAGTAATTTTTTCCTAAGGTAAAAGTTTCCATTGAGTATCATCAACTATTCACTAAGAATTTCAGTGAAATTTTAGATCTATTTGTATCAGCAAAGTAATTTGTAAAGTTGAGGTAATCTACCTGGAAATCTGAGATTTAAAGAATCTGGCTATTTTGGGAGAGTTTACAAGTTAAAAAATTTTATCTTTTATCTATGTATTCACATCTTAGAATGAAATACACAACTTTAACATCTTTAGTGTTCATATTTTTGGTTTCTAGTATTCTCTGCCAATTCTTTTAGGTTTCAAAGAAGAAAAGTATTTGATGAAAATTAAAATTTATAACAAAACTTATTTAATATAACAAAATTCTGAATATATGCTTTCTATGTGAAGAAGTAGCTCCATCTTGAGTTAATTGACTGTAAGAGGACAAAAGAAATAATCTAGACATAAAATCTTATTGAAGCTTCCACTGTATCATACATTATCTCAAAATGTATAATATCATACATTTTTTGAGTGATGTTGATATTTATTGATATCAATGCAAAATAAGCTAAGTTGCTATTTAACAGGAACAAATATTGGTGCAGGTTCCTTCCTGGAGAGGGTAGGCACTCAGCTCATGGGACCTAAGGTCAAACAAAGACTGGATTGTCAAGCATCAACTAAGGGTTAGACTGTACGAATATAAAAATTGCTAAAGGCAAAAGTAGATGTTTTTTAAAAAATTGTTTTACACTAATTTCACGTAAGCAAACAAAGAACTAAAGTGAAAGTGAAAGTCGCTCAGTCGTGTCCGACTCTTTACGACCCCAGGGACTGCACAATCCATGGAATTCTCTAGGCCAGAATACTGGAGTGGGTAGTGGTTCCTAAACTAGTCCTAAAACTTTAGGACATAAGCTATCAACATGACATGACTATTTAAATTTCTGGATAAGTGAAAATGTGTTATATCCTTCACTGTACTTGTATTACAATTACATGCTTCTTGCTTCTAAACTACACAAAGTCAACAGTTATCACCAACAATGACTATAACTGGATCCGAACGAGACTTCACAGCGACTCTGCTCCACTGAAATTTAAGAAAATTCAATCCAGGATTAACAAAACCTTTTGATTTGAAAGCCAGTTCTCGTATCTTCTTCTCGTGTCATACCTAAATAAGTCCTCTTGTGACATTTCTTGCCTGAAACTACAGTGCATGTCCTCTCCTCCTCAGCTTTGTCTGACACTTTAAATTTAATTTGTAGAAACTGTATAAAAAATGAAAATCGTACTTCCAATCTGAACCTGCTATCAGCTTCCTGCTTTGACGCAAAACATACCCCTCGGCAGTGTACCCCACCAGCCCAGTGACCTCCTTCCTCTCTCTCTATTCCTTTGCCCCGAAGGCACTTCTGGATTGCTTAATTCGTGCTCTTCGGCTGCCGAGACAGTCAGGACACCTAAGGCCATTTGGACTATCTCTCCTCGCTTCCTTCTTTTCTATGGCTAACACCACTTTCCTGCTTTTTTCCTATGGCTGACTCTCCAGACTTGGTGCTGTCATCGGGGGACAGAGTCGATTTTGGCTTCGAGCTCCTGGCTGGTAAAGCTGCATCGCCGGGCACTCCTTGTTTCTTATGTGAGCTCCCTTAACCACTTCTCTCTTTTCAGTCTTTTTCTGAGCTGCCTACTGGCTCTGTACTTTCAGGCTTCTTTCCTTTATCCGGAAGTGCTTCTTTCTCCTTCTTCCTTTCTCTTCGCGCTCCTTCTGCCTGCGGTGCTCTTCTTCCCGCCGCTTCAGCCACTCTCTCTCCTGCAGGATGCGCTCTTGGTCTCGTTTGTAATCCCGCTCCTTCTCCCTGTATTCTCTGCCACCTCATCTTCAGGTCTCTCAGGCTTTCTATCTTTAAATTCACCCTCAGAACGCTTGCGCAATGTACAACTCTGCCCACTGGCTCTTTCATCACTCAGATTCTTTGTCCGATTTCTTGAGCTTTTCTCTTTTGTCCAGTTCTTTTTCATTTCCTTTTTCTGGCTTCTTGAGCAGCTTAATCTTTGGTTCATCCTTTAATCTGTCCCTTTCTGGAACTCTATCTTCTTTGGCTTTTCTATATCTTTCTGTTTTTATTTCTCTTTCCACTTCCTCCTCTCTTCTTCTCTTTGCCTTTTTCTTTCCATTTCTCACCGTCTCCTTTCTTCTCCCTTTTCTTCTCTCATCTTCTGCTTGTTTTTCAGGAAGCTCAAAAGTGGAGTTGTCTTTTTGGCTATTAGTTCTCTATTTTTTGCTTCTATTTCCTCTAGTAGATGGAGTAGATGTCATTTTCTCATTATCTGCAGCATAGCTCTCCAAAAATTTTCTTTATTCTGGATCATTGGTAGTCCCAACTTTAGTATCTTTTTTCTTAGTCTTATTTTTTGCAGCTTTTTAAAAGGTGCAAATTCTACGATGCCAGGATATTCCTGACCTTTATTGTCAAGGAATACATAACCATCAAAACTATCCCTGAACAAAATAATGTCCTCTTGGTTTTTAAAGTTGATGTATGCTCTTGCATACACATGAGGATACAGACCAGTATCATTAGAAAAAAACTCAAAATAGTCATGCTCAGGCATAGGCTGACGATGTTCCTGAAGCTGCTCTTGGTCAAAGTGGGCGGTAATCTCTGAATTACCACCTGGGCGAGTCAAGAGGGTTACTCGCTTCTCCTTAGGCTTATGTTCCTTGTCTCTTTCATGGCTACAGCTTCACTCCTCACCGTGGTAGCTCGGCCTAAACCAATATCATACATCATTTTGAAAAATTCTATAATTAAGTTATAGAATCCAATAATTCTATGTTTTATTGAAAACACATTTATCTTCATGACAGAGAAAGCTGGCAATAAATCGCTATTATATAAAATTTATTTTAGCTTAGGAGCTTCTATGGATTACGATAGAACACTGTTCATAATTACTACAGTTACTATGGATAACTGTCACATATGTAATAGATGAACCTAGAAAAGAATACAGACATGAAGAGTAAAATATTAGCAGGAGGAGTGTGTGGCTTTTGGGCTTAAATTTGTCTTATGTGCTAACGTAAATTATATCAAGATAAAAGAAATCCAAAGGGAAAACAGAAGTGCTTCATATCACCTCCCCCACGCTGCTGCAGCATAGACGGACACTCACATAAGACCCCACTGAGATCTGCTGGACTAGACGTTCATCTTTTACGACTTCATAGAGGTTTCATTCGGAGAAGGCGATGGCACCCCACTCCAGTGTTCTTGCCTGGAGAATCCCAGGGACGGGGGAGCCTGGTGGGCTGCCGTCTATGGGGTCGCACAGAGTCGGACACGACTGAAGTGACTTAGCAGCAGCAGCAGCAGAGGTTTCATTATTCTTTCTATACCATTTCAGAAAATATATTTTGAGCTAGTGAGCCATCTGCTCACACTGTGGGGATAAATAAAATACACTCCTAAAGGATGCTTAGAAAAAAGAACTCACTATTTCCTCATTTTATATGGTAGCAAATGAAGTAAGTCTTTAAAATAATCAGACCAGTGGTATGCAGTATTTTAAATTTAGCCCAGTATGATTCACAATAAACAAAATGCAATATGACTCTTCCAGAAGATGGGAGAAGTAAACACAACACACATTAGTGAGAAAATGCCACTGTAAAGGAAATCTGACTTGTCTTAGAAAATTAAGTAGAGCATAAAAAATTTGATACAGCGAATCAAAGAAAAATGTCAATAAATTCTTACTATAGCTTCAAAGGGACACTGGCAAATGTAGGCTTACTTGGCCTAGACAGCACAGTGGCCACTACATGTGAAAAAATTCAAGAAATAAAAAATTCATAAAAATATAACACAAAGTATTTTATCATATTTTAAATGAATCATTAGCTACTCTGCTTATTCTAGCATATTCCACCTACATACAACAGGATCTGAATTAAGCAGGTTCTACTTCAATTAAATAAATCACATTTCAAAAGTAAAGAAAACGTCTTCTCAAAGTATGTAGAGATTTTAAAATTTATCGAAGCATTTAAGAAAAGAGGCTCAATCAGATAACTATGAGCTGCAGAACTGTTATAAGCACACGAAATACTTTTATGAAATCACCTGTAACTGAGTTATCTTTTGATGTCCTAAGTTTGGAAGGTTTGAGAGACTTATTTTTATACTAGAGTAGAAAAACAAGCTTTTTTTTTTAAAGGGAACAAAGAAAATGGAATATATTATACCCAAAGTAAAGTAAGATATAAAAAGGAAGTAAGAAAAACTGTAGTTAAATATTGGTTTTGAATGCATGGGATGATGAGTTTTCTTTTTGGGTTTTTGATGTGAAATTGATATTGTTTTAAGTTTCTTTGTATTATAAAAGAAACACACACACATATACACATGGTAAACATGTATATCAAACACCTGGGGTGCAAAATCCCCCATAATATCATACTTAGAAGCAGCACCTTTCAACAATATGGCATCCAGCCAGCTAACCTCAATCCTACACATTCTTTAGATAGCTGAGATTCTATTGTGTAGGCAATTTTGTATTTTTTTTTACAGATAATATTATATTTGTGTTTTAAAAATATTTGTAAAGAATATGAATAACATTCATTCACAAATTTATACATAGAGGCATTGTATTAAATGAGTCATGAGCAAATTAGCTTATTTATAGTGTATTTTACTTACAAAAGCCTCTGAATTTTGTAGATGCTATCTCAATTGATATAAACCAGTTTTAAAACTGAATGAACTGTCTCCCAAAAGGACATAGATTTTAAGTTCTACTCATGCACACAAAGTTTATTTAATCATTTCCCTTTCTGTCCTTACAGCTATGTGTGTATGTGTTCAGTCACGTCTGACTCTTTGTGACCTCATGGACTGCAGCCAGCCAGGCTCCTCTGTCCATGGAATTTTCCAGGCAAGAATACTGGAATGGGTTGCCATTTCCTTCTCCAAGAGATCTTTCTGATCCAGGGATCGAATCTGCATCTCCTGCATTGCAGGTGGATTCTTTACTGCTGAGCCACCTGAGAAGCCCAAATGAAGGCAAACAGGTCTGTACATAATGCAAAGTTATTTCTTTATGATAGAGTCTCAAAAGTTAAATTTGTAAGGTAAATAATATACATTATTTTTAAAGTTCTCAATGAAAATAAGCAAACTGCTTTCCTGAAAGACTGTGCCACCTTATGTATTTCCAGAAGTCACAGGTCAAAGTGATGGTTTAGAGCTAACATTGTTTTTAGTTCTTCAAGAAGGACCTGCCAAAACTGGGCTTATGCATAAAAATAAACTGATTACTTAAAACGTGCCATTTCCTTCTCCAGAGGATCTTCCCGACCCAGGGATCCAACCCAGGTCTCCCGCATTGCAGGCAGACGCTCTACCGTGTGAGCCACCAGGGGAGCCCTAAAATATGCTATGGACAAGTTATTATGCTAGACTCCAAGAACACAAAAATAAATACCGTATTCTTTCCTTCACAGATCTTCCACACCCTCACAATTTAGAATGTGTATGCATTCCTGTGTGTGTGCATGTGTATCTGTTTGTGATGGCTGGGGTGGTGGGCTAAGGACAAAAACTGAGTAACCAAGAGTCACACGCTTTATTTTACTTGACGGCTTTGACTTTAGCCCCTCTTGCTTACTGAACTATAAAAGCCATTCTATAATGAATCCATGACAGAAAGTCCAAAGCAACTGATTGGTGACTCCATAAATGGATTTCATCAAAGTTAAAAAGCAGATGGCCTCAATGAAACCAAACAACTTCAACATTTCTTTTTATTTTATTTTTTACTTTGTAAGCTCTACTTAATAATCATAAAATACATATTGAACATCTGCTGTGTGTCAGATACTAGTCTAAGCACTTAGCATACTTTGACTAATTTAGAGCTGGCAATACCCCTATGAGTTAAGAACCTATCAATTCCCTCATTTTATATCTGAGAAAACCAAGGCCACATTGCTAGTAAGTGGCAGAGGTGGGATTTGAATCTTTGTGCACCGAATAAGGAAATGCACAGTAGGTGTGCTTACTATAAGGTGGAGACTTGGAAAACATGAACCAGTCCTGGCTATGTATGT
This sequence comes from Bos grunniens, assembly GCF_055505025.1. Classification (NCBI taxonomy): domain Eukaryota; kingdom Metazoa; phylum Chordata; class Mammalia; order Artiodactyla; family Bovidae; genus Bos; species Bos grunniens. The sequence continues at coordinate 16,979,872 of NC_141181.1, read as the reverse complement.
TTCTGTTTTGGCCTACAGGTTGTGAATACTGTGAGGTCAAGGGTTATGACTAGACTGTCTTTATGTGGCTTTCCTCCAATTAGTTACAGTTAATAATTAGTTCCAGTTCTATTATATTCACATAAAAATACAAAGACACAAAAGACAAAAACAAAAAGTAGTAACGTGGGGAGTAGACAGTCTCTCTCCAGGATTATTTGCCAAATTAAAGGCAAAGCAGAGGGACCTCCCTGGTGGTTCAGTGGTTAAGACTTTGTACTTTCAATGCAGGGGGTGCCAGGTTGATCCCTAGTCGGGGAACTAATATACCACATGCCTCATGGTATGGCCAAAAAAATTGTTTTTAATTAAAAAAAAAAAGTGTTCAGTTGTTCAGTTGTGTCTGACTCTTTGCAACCCCTCTTTGCAACTGTAGCTTGCCAGTGTCTTCTATCCATGGGATTTTCCAGGCGAGAAAACTGGAGTGGACTGCCATTTCCTTCTTCGGGGTGGGGGGAGAAATATATATATATACATATATATATATATACACACATACATATATATATTTAAATCAATATGGATAAATGCTTATAAGATTTTTTTTGAAAAAGGTTTAACAAACATAAACGAAGTCAGGGCAGAGGCTTTGACACTGTGGTGTGGCTTTATATGCTATAGATTTAATAGCCTGACAGTTTTAAATAAGTTCTCCGTATATCACAGGGCTCAATGTCTCCAAATCAACCTGCTTCTCTAGTTTCAGCATTGAATGAATGCACTTGGGTTACTTTGACCTACGGTGCTGGGGAAGCCACAGGCTTGACACTAATGTGAAAGGCAGAGATAAGGGGGAAAAAAATGCCAGAGAGAAATATATGATATAAAGGAATCCCTTGAGACTATCTATATCTTAATGCTTCTGACCCCTCTCAAAATAGGAAAACACTGTTTTAAAATATTGAAACACAAATAGTTCCTAGAATTGAGTATAGAAAAAAAAAACAAAACGCTCCCTATTTGTAACATATTTCAAGTTTGCTATGCCAGTGGCTATTAGGTAACCATTAAGAGATGCCTCCTAAAGAAAAGGGAACCCTCTTGCACTGCTGGTGGGAATGCAAATCGGTGCAGCCTCTATGGAGAACAATATGGAGATTCCTTAAAAAACTAGGAATAAAACTATCATACGACCAAACAATTCCACTACTGGGCATATAACCTAAGGAAACCATAATTGAAAAAGACACATGTGCCCCAATGTTCTTTGCAGCACTATTTACAATAGCTAGCACATGGAAGCAACCTAGATGTCCACTAACAGATAAATGGATAAAGGAGTTGTGGTGCATATACACAATGGAATATTACTCAGCCATACAAAGGAACACATTTGAATCAGTTCTAATGAGGTGGATGAACCTAGAGCCTATTATACAAAGTGAAGTAAGTCAGAAAGAGAAGAACAAATATCATATATTAACACATAGATATGGAGTCTAGAAAGACTGTACGATGAGCCTATTTGCAGGGCAGCAACGGAGATGAAGGGCAATGGAGACTAGTGGACACTGCGGGGGAAGCAGAGAGTAGGACGAACTGAGAGTAGCCCTGAAACATATACATTACCATCTGTAAAACAGATAGCCAGTGGGAATTTGCTGTATGACTCCACGACACAGGGAGCTCAAACCCGGAGCTCTGTGACAACCTAAAGGGGTGAGACAGGGTGGGAGGTGGGAGGGATGCTCTAGAGGGACGGGACACACGTATTAATATACCTATGGCTGACTCATGTTGACATATGGCAGAAACCAATACAACATTGTAAGGCAATTATCCTCCAATAAAAAAATTAATAATAAAAAATAAAGAAACAGAAGAAAGATAAAAAAAAAGATGCTTCCTAGGAACTTAAGACTCTGAGCTCCCAATGCAAAGGGGCCTGGGTTCAATCCCCGGTCACAGAACTAGATCCCACATGCTGCAACTAAAGACTTCACATTCCACAACTAAAGATTCCGCATGCTACAGCAAGGATCAAAGATCCCACGTGCCACAACTAAGACCCAGAACAGCCAAATAAAGAAATGTTTTTCCTTAAAAGAGATGCCTCCTCATGAAAGGCAAACTTTCAAGGGTAAGGGTGTATACGCTCTAAGAAGAAATTCATTATAATTCACACTTAAGAAAGACTAGACTCAGCAATTTCATAATATTTCAAGAGGTCAAACACTGGAAAAACTGACCTTGATATCCTTAAGTCCACTGGGGTATAAGAGCAATATTCACTCCAGATCAGATCAGATCAGATCAGTCGCTCAGTCGTGTCTGACTCTTTGCGACCCCATGAATCACAGCACGCCAGGCCTCCCTGTCCATCACCAACTCCCGGAGTTCACTGAGACTCACGTCCATCGAGTCAGCGATGCCATCCAGCCATCTCATCCTCTGTCGTCCCCTTCTCCCCCTGCCCCCAATATTCACTCCAACTGTCTATCAAACTCCAATTCTTTGAACACATATGACCTCCATCTAACTACACAAAGCCATGCAACTTAAATAGATCTCCCCAATAGAGATGGTGTATAACTAGCATATCGATCTCTATCTGAATGTTGACATTGGCTGCAATCCAGTATCTTCACACAGTAACTTCAGAAAAGGCTTGCTTTCCTGAAGCTGTTTGTGATGAAATAACACATTGCAGGCATTCTCTCTGCATGGGTAGTCTGATCTTCCCCATCTCTTCCTTGTGATTAACTTCTAAGCCTTCTCACTGCCATTTGATTCATTGGATCCAAGGGTGTTCAATTTGGAAAGGAATAAATCAGCATGAACTTCCTCCTCCTACTGTTAAATTATTTCTCCTTATGACCCTTCTCCTCTAGATGTAGGAAGATTAGAGCAAGGTGCAACTATTAAAGGCTATCATTTGTTCAGTGTGTATGTAAAAATATCAATCCATTCCCCAGTAATTTGAGTACTCTACAAATTACACTATACATTTCAGAAATGGGTGTCTTCAAACCTGCAAGTCAGTTGATTCTTTGCAGCAATATCAATGCTTCCCTTCCAAGGAGAAGGCATCAAAAGAGACCCTCAAATTGTGAACAAGTGAGTCAAGGGCAATTCAGACACTGAAGCTTAATCTAAAAATGATACCGATGCCAACTTTATGGAATACTCTAGTTAATTTGCACTTCTAAAATGTTTTAGACACAAATACATCTTGATACTAAAACACTTACATCAAGAACTCACATTAAATTTTTTTAACATTTTAAATGAAGCATACTGTTCCAAAGCTTTCTAGGCAGAGGGTTAGAGCACTTTAAGTTAGCATTGTGCTATGACAGTCTGTGCAACTAAAAGGTGTCCGTAGATTTTTACTTCCTGACAGGCAGGGTTGATGGCCCAACTCAGCCCTGAAGCAGCTATAGAAGGCAGACTGTCACCTTTCAGCTTCCCATAAAATGATGGAAGCAAAATCTCTAAAGCAGGGGAAGAGACAGCAAGGCGGCAGGGCATAACCTTTAAAAGAATGACACAGCCCAAGGATACGACATAAAGTGATTAGAACCAACAAGATCCAAGATGGTAGATGAGTCTTCTTCCACTAGGTCCAGAGCATCAGTGTACACTCGTTGTATACTTACACACTGCGATGTTGTACACATCTGCAAGCTAAATGACATACCACCAGTACCACAGGTCACAAAGTAGGCGGTGGACCAATTCCTAGAAATCTCCACCCCTTCCTCAAAATATTAATAACTGGAATATTCCCCAACTCATTAGTCAATGAAATCACCCACCGCTATAAAAACCGACCACCTCATACCCTCATGCCTCTCTTGCCTTCCAAGATGGCCCACACTGTCTATGGAGTGTGTTTCCTCCCTAAATAAACTCTGTTTAAGTTTAATAAATAAAAAAACAAAAAGTCTCTGAAATATGAATTCGATCCAAGTACTTTTACGAATTTTTGCAAAGCAGATCCTTCCCCCAAACATCAAAGACATACAAAGCCACAACACATAAATAATGTAGACTACTTGGTTGGCTACTAATGTAAATTAGCGTAATAGTGAATTATTAATACTGAATAACCATTATGTACATGTTTTTAAATAACTTCAGATTAATTACTTGCAGATAGATCACTTGCCTAATTTAGTTTTCACATGTAATTAAAACAGATAAAATAATCTGTTGTTAGAATACAAATTGCTTATTATTTGTAAAAGAACACATAATAGAGTGATTGAGGTTGTCAATCTTTTTGTAGAAGTTTGAAGTCATCCTTAAGCTATTAGCTTTCTAAGTCAATTTTTTTTTTCCCCAGAGAGAAAACAGGTCAGTCTTATCAGAAGTACCACAAATAGATCAGCTTTATTCCAGCTCTTGCAATGAGTTGACAGGTTATTTTCTGTTGTCGTTCAGTTGCTAAGTCGTTTCCAACTCTGTGACCCTATGAACTGCAGCATGCAGGCTTCCTTGTCCTTCACTGTCTCCCAGAGTTTGCTCAAATTCATGTCCACTGAGTCAGTGATGCTGTCTCTAATCATCTCATCCTTTGCTGCCCCGTTCTCCTCTTGCCCTCAGTCTTTCCCAGCATCAGGGTCTTTTCCAACGAGTTGGCTCTTCACATCAGGTGGCCAAAGTACTGGAGCTTCAACTTTAGTCTAAGTCCTTCCAAGAATATTCAGGGTTGATTTCCTTTGGGATTGACTAGTTTGATCTCCTTGCAGTCCGAGGGACTCTCAAGAGTCTTCTCCAGCACCACAATTAGAAAGCATCAATTCTTCAGCGCTCAGCTTTCTTTACGGTCCAATTCTCACATCTGTACATGACCACTGGAAAAACCACAGCTTTGATTACATGGCCCTTGGGCGGCTAAGTGATGTCTCTGCTTTGTAATATGCTATCTAGGTTTGTAATAGCTTTTCTTCCAAGGGGCAAGCATCTTTTAGTTTCATGGCTGCAGTCACCATCTGCAGTGATTTGGGAGCCCAAGAAAATAAAATCTGTCCTTGTTTCCACTTTTTCCTGATCCCATTTGCCATGACGTGATGGGACCAAATGCCATGATCTTTCTGAATGTTGAGTTTTAAGCCAGCTTTTTCACTCTCTTTCACCTTCATCAAGAGGCTTGCTGCCATTAGAGTGGCATCATCTGCATATCTGAGGTTGTTGATATTTCTCCTGGCAATCTTGATTCCAGTGTGTAATTACATTAAAAAAAAAAAAAAAAACTCACAACATAGTGGCATATATTATATTGCCAATCCAGTCTGCATTTCTCATAACATACTTGGCATATTTACTGGATTCACCCAAAGTCTGTGGCTCAGTATATTTTTATGGTAGAAACGATCTGACCAAGATTGTTTTTCTATGCAAGAATCAGAAAGTTCTAGACTAAGCATTTAGTGCCTCTTTTGACATGATCAAAACCAGAGAGAGGGTTTGATTAAATTCAGGGCATATTACCTCCCTGCTGTTGAGGAAAAAAAAATTCCTTAATCCTAATGATCTAGATTGGTTTTCAGGATCAATCAATATCATCACATAGTTATTTGTTAAATGACTTGACTATAAATTACAAGAAGGTGATCTGTTAAAGCTTTCACTTTTGATCCCCATTTTCAAGTTCAGAGAGGATAATCTCTCATAAAGGCTTTTTATGCTAAGATAGAAAATGTCTCTAAAAGCTCAGAGAAAAAGTCAAATAAACGAATTTTATTCTAATCTAGGGATATAGGTAAAAATTAAGGATCTCTTTGGAAATAGTCACATATAAGATACTTTCCTACTACAGGGAGAGTCAAGATACAGTCTTCTAAATGAGCTAAATTTACTTTTAATCACTCAGATTTTTATATGATAAGTTTTAGCACTGAGATCAAAACAAACCAAAAAGTATTAGTATTTCCAAGCTCTTATCGGTGAACTTTGTCTTTTAAAAAATGGAATAAGAAAAGTGGGTGGTGGAATACAGTCAATAATATTGTAATAAATTTGTATGGGGCAGATGGTTACTAGACTTGCTGGCCATTTCATAACGTATGCAAATATCAAGTCACAATGTAGTATAGACCTGAAACTAACATTATGTTGTATGTCAACTATATTTCAATTAAAAAAAAAGAAAATTGTGTAGCATTTCCAGTTTGTCTTAAGAGCTGAAGACCTCAAATACTTCTGCAGTATCAACAAGAAGAAATGAAAAAGGAAGGAAGAAAATAAAGGAAGACAGTGAGAGAGGAAGTAAGTGGGGAGAGAAGGAAATTTCTTACTGGAAAAAGCAGAAAATATCTGACCTAAGAGTTTAATCAATTTAAAATATGGTTGCAATCTAAATACGTGGGGTTTCTGAGTGTGAAAACATTCTTCCATGAAAATACAGCATGCTATGCCTCTTGAAAGGACATTTAATGGGAGGCCCAGGAAAAGTTTTATGGGAAACAGAGTCACCTATACACTTTTAGGAAATACAGACATTTTAAAGGAAAAAGATAAGGATGGGAGCCTTGTTCTTTTGGAGTAAAGGCCATTCACCAGTAGTGAAATCTTGACAGCAACTGCATCTGTACAGTTCCAAAGCTATAGTGTCAGAGCTGACACTGCGAATCTGGGTAACACTTACTTGTTCTTCTTTATGGGAGATGAAAATCAAATACAAATGGGAGATTCTGCCACGCTTTCAAGCAATTTCAAGGGGAATGAAAGTGAAAGTGTTAGTCGCTCAGTTGTGTTTGACTCTTGGAGACCTCATGGCCTGTATAGCCCGTCCGGCTCCTCTGTCTATGGAGTTCTTTAGGGAAGAATTCTGGAGTGGGTAGCCATTTGCTTCTGCAGGGAATCTTCCTGACCTAGGGATCGAACCCAAGTCTCCTGCATTGCAGGCAGATTCTTTACCGTCAGAGCCACCATACTTTCAAGCAACTTCTAGAGGAGGGCTATTTCAGTCTCAATGTGCCTCTGAACCACCTAGGGGTCTTGTTAAACTGCAGGTTCAGATTCAATAGGTACAGGGTCTGAGACTGTGCAGGGCAGGGTCTGCAGCATGAACTCACTGGAGCAGAGTCTAGGGCCTCAGCACGGAGGACCCTTTTCACCTACAACCACGCACCAGTGTCACCAGAACTGTTGCAACAGGTAGAGTGTTTTATATGTTGAGAGGAACAGATAAATGTACTTTATATTATGAAGGGATGAAATTCTTTCCTACCCACTGACCACTTTCGGAAAACAGAAACTGCCTTATCAGAAACCTCAATAGTGGCTGAGGGTCTCTGCAGAGATGTGACATATTGCCGTATGTTAACAGAGATAGTACAGACTGATGGAGATGCTAACACTTGTTTCTCTAGCATTCTGTAGTTCAGACATGCATGTTTTCAGTGGGACAAAAAGGAAAGAAGATTTAAGATTTATGTGTATTAACTTGCTTTTATGGAACAGTCTAACTGTATAACATCAAATAATATAACATCTGTCTCCTACCAAGTAGCATATTAAAAGGGCAATCACAAACATAACTGCATATAAAGTCATTTTGTACAAACATTTGAAGACTGTAAATTATAAAAGACATATTAAAAGTACACATTTACCATCCTTGCCCCAAGCTAGCATCAATTCTCAATCTGATTTTTATTCGATTTTTATTCAGCGCATCACCATGACCCACGAGCAGGACAGTATCATATTCAGTCTGGCTCCTTTTTGCTGAATCATCTCTAAGAGTCACAGCCCCAAAGCAGAGAGTTTCAATACCTAAAAGCAATGAATTTACATTGTTTTGAATCGCTCCACAGTCTACACTGGAAATTTCTCCCTTAGGCTTCATATTTGTCAATGTCCTCCACAAAGCTTGAGAGGTAAGTCATCACAGAGGACCGTCCACTCTAGTTCCATTATTCGCTATTCCTCAGGAATCAGGGTTTGGTATTGGTCACGCTGCCTGCTCAGCGGGGATGTTAGTCACAGCCGCTGTGGCAGAGCTAGGGACATGGGACGCAGTAGAAGAGGAAGGAGAAGCAACTGAAGTGGAAACAACCTTGGAAACGTAGGGAAACGACCCCTCCAAGGCTGCAGCCAGTCTCTTTCAGCTTCTGGGGAATAGCCATGGAAGGCGGAAGTGACCATCCCAGAGACACGAACACAAGGGGGCGCTCTTGAAACCCGATGGGGCAGCACCGCCTGTGCTCTCCTCACCTCTGCTCCGATGCAAAACAAACATCTCAGGCATGCCTCATCTTCAACGTAAAATGTCAAGAGGACCAGCCCTTACCTGCACTCTGAGGTCCTTGTGCCTCAGCTTCTTACTTTTTATTTTTTAATTTAATTTTTTTTATTGGAGTATAATTGCTTTACAATGTTGTGTTACTTTCTGGCTGTACTACAAAGTGAATCAGCTCTATGTATACATATATCCCCTCTTTCTTGAAGCCTCCCTCTCCCCCAGCCCCATCTCACTCCTCTAAGCCATCACAGAGCACCGAGCTGAGCCTCTTGTGCTATACAGCAGGTTCCCACTAGCTTCTCAATTTTCATAACATAGCAGTAATCGCCACTCCCCACACCACCACTCCCAGATCGTGGAGGATGCAGAATAAAATAACACGAATAAAAAGACTGAGGAAAGAGAAAGGACTATACGATTCAACGTTATTATTATTACTCAGTGCTTCTGTTTTTTAAATACATCACCTGCATATCCAAGGAGCCAATTGACATGTGGTACTCAGTGAAAAAGCCTGGGGAAAAATAGCAGAAAGGTCTAATTTTTAAATTTGAATTCCATGTAATTCTTGTTGTTTTGTCTGACAAGCCAGGTCTCCAAGGAAGGAGGCCTTCCTTCCATGGAAGGCCTTGTAGCTCAGCTACAATCTGAGCTCCAGGGAAGACCAGAGATGCAGGTACAATGGAAGCTTTAGCAAAGACACGATGGATGAATAGGGTTGTCCAGGCTAAGAGCGGGTGCGGGGGGGGCGGTGGTTCTGGGAAAGAACTAGAGGCTGGGCGAGGCGTGACAGACTGTTCAACTCAGACCCGGGAGCAGGGCTGGTAAGGATCCGGAAGTGGACAATTATTTCTGGATCGTCCCCATCCTGGAATTCTGGAGCAAGCAGAAGAATCTGGTAGCTTGAAGGCAGTGAAAGGAGGCATAGCCAACACAGGGGGACCATGTAATTACTGATCTTGAACTCTGAGAATATTGTTTTAAAAATAATACCCAATGAATACAATCTGCTAGGAAGTGGCCGATATTAAGCAACACCTTTGAAGCAGAGCGCTGGCTTCTGGCACACGCACATCACTGTCACAGGGACTGGCACACAAGTCTGGCCTAGCTGGTTGTGTGGCATGACCGCAGGCTGTTGACAAGCGAGGGCAGGTGCGCCCAGCAACCAGAAAAAGGGGAATCCTGACCATCAGAATGTGAACGGGTGACTCCAGGATTATTCTTGATGGCAGGCTAGACGCCACTATGGGTCGGGGTCATGTTTGAAAAACAGAAACCACTCTGAGTATGTCAAACAAAGGAAACTGGTTCACTAGGGAAAGCTGAAAAGCAAACAGGGGAGTTTGAGGCAACCTAGAGATTAGCCTCCACAGGAAATTCGACCCCTCTTGGGACTGGAGGAGCAAAAAGAAGGAGTGTGTTACTAAGGCCCAGAGGCTGGGGCTGGCCTGCGGGACCCAAAACCCGAGTAAGGCTGCCCAGTGGAGCGGAACCAAGAAATGGGCTAAGCACTCCAGAGCTGCCACCCAAAATGAGTGAGAGAGAGAAATATCCAGGCTTCTTCTGCCCCTGCTTATATCAGCGCTTACTGTTGCCAAACCTTCCAACCAACCCGCTGGCAGGGGAACCTGGAATGCTCTCTGGAATACAGGGAAGGGCAAGGAATGCTAGCCAGCAGATGATGGAGACTAAGACTTCAGCTCCCCTGGAGAAGGAAATGGCAACCCACTCCAGCATTTTTGCCTGGGAAATCCCACGGACAGAAGAGCTTGGGTGAGCTACACTCCATGGGGTTGCAAGAGTTGGATAGGACTTAGTGACTAAACCACCACCACTACCAAGACTTTAGCTCAAAGAGTTATCCTATTAGTTAACCCCTCGCACTGCTCTTACACCAAACCACCTTCCAAACATCATTTGTTCGGTGAAGTGAAGTGAAGTGAAAATCGCTCAGTTGTGTCCGACTCTTTGTGACCCCATGGACTGTACAGTCCCTGGAATTCGCCAGGCCAGAATACTGGAGTGGGTAGCCTTTCCCTTCTCCAGGGGATCTTCCCAACCCAGGGATAGAAGCCAGGTCTCCTGCATTGCAGATGGATTCTTTACCAGCTGAGCCACAAGGGAAGCCTGAGAATACTGGAGTGGGTAGCCCATCCCTTCTCCAGCGGATCTTTCTGACGCAGGAATCAAACCGGGGTCTCCTCCATTGCAGGCGGATTCTTTACCAACTGAGCTACTAGGGAAGTGAACAGAGACTATTCACCAATCAGCAAATTAAGTATTTTGTTTCTCTTGGCAGCAAAATTTCTGACTGTAAATTAACAAACAGGAACTTCTGCTGGCCATGAGTTTTATTACTGCAATTCAACCTCTCTGAATGCAAATCAAGACCTAGGTCCTAAAAATGGAATCTGGACAAACGCTGCTTAAGTAAGGGTAGCCTTGGTTCCAGGGCTTACTCCAGGGTAAGGGGGTCGGGGGCAGACTCTTTTGGAGAGTCAGAAGGTAAGTATTTTAGGCTACATGGGCTGTACAATCTGTTGCATAGACTACCCACAATGTCACTCTGCAATATAAGGAGAAAGCAGCTCTCAACAGTGCTTACACAAATGAGTGTGACTGTGTTCCAACAGAACTTTAGATACAAAGAAGAGTTGTGGGCTGGATTTGGCTGTCAAACTGGGCCACAGTCTGCTGACTCCTGGCCCAGACCAATGTCAACCAAGTAAAGGAAAGCCCATCTTGAAGTAATTCTCAAAATGAAGCAATAATAAGTAGCTAAAAACTTGAGGGTACAGCTGATATCCATTGCTATTTACTAACTGGAATTATACCCTTTAATCTCAATTTAATAAAAGGTTCAAGATTTATTATATTTCCCTGAATTTCTCCTTTATATTACAGATCACTCAGAAAATCTCTTCATTTTGCCTCAGAGCAATTTTTATATTTGTGATGACTTTTGACTTACTGCTTTTCTATATAATTTGAGTTGTGTGTAATTATAACAGGACTTTAAAGAATTTTATGTTGAGATTTTCAAAATATTTTCATTCCTAGTACTTAAAAACTCTGCCACCATTCCTTTTTTTCTCTTTATGTAACATTTGGTGGGAAAATCTTTAGCATAAGAACATTTTCTTTCAAAAAAACATTTTTCTAGATCTGACTGAAAAATGATGATAACTATCCACTCAGTTGTTTTCAGAAAAATGTGTAAGAATATAATATCTATTAAAAGATTACATGCCTTTTTATAAAATTGCAAATAGGGACAACTTTTTAAAGATTTTTTTTGAAGTTTTCTAAAATTGCACAGGGCTTCCCTGGTGGCTCAGTGGTAAAGAAACCAACTGCCTGCCAAAGCAGGAGACAATGCTTGGGTCTGGAAGATCCCCTGGAGAAGGAAATGGCAACTCATTCCAGTATTCTTACCTGGAAGATTCCATGGACAGAGGAGACTGGCAGGCTACAGTCCATGAGTCGAAAAAAAGTCAGACAGGACTTAGCGACTAAAGAACAAGAAGAACAAACTTGCACAACATAAGCTGACATGCATAGGTTAAATCATTTCCAGTCCTTCTAGATTTTGCAAACTTAGCTCTAATGCCTTCTGCTGTTTGCCATTTGCTCCAAATTCATTTCTTCTCTCTAGCAGTCTTTCGGAGAAGGCACTGGCGACCCCCTCCAGTACTCTTGCCTGGAAAATCCCATGGACGGAGGAGCCTGGTAGGCTGCAGTCCATGGGGTCGCTAAGAGTCGGACATGACTGAGCGACTTCACTTTCCCTTTACCCTTTCATGCATTGGAGAAGGAATTGGCAACCCACTCCAGTGTTCTTGCTTGGAGAATCCCAGGGACGGGGGAGCCTGGTGGGCTGCCATCTATGGGGTCGCACAGAGTCGGACACGACTGACTCGACTTAGCAGCAGCAGCAGCAGCAGTCTTTAGTTAGGCCTACTTCCCATTTCTATATTAAAACTGCTTTTAAAAAAAACTGCTTTAAAAAAAAACTCAGTTTTTCTTTGCATTTTTCTCTTAAGATAAATGCTCTCTTTTCCTTTATCTAGAGCACAAGATGAGGCCACAGATTCTAAGACACAAGCTAATCTGATTCAACTTAACCGGTCTTGGGGTTTGGCTCCTTATCTTCACAGCATATGTTTTTTTGTCAAGGTTTCAAACTGGTCTTTCCACTCTTCACATATTCGTCTTCTTGCAAAATTTATTAGCACCTTCATGTGGGTGGACCCTGACTCTCTGTTCCTGACTTCATTTACACATCAACTTTTCATCACATTGGCATTGGCCGGCCCTCTTAAGGGGCTTCCCGTTGCAGTGGTAAAGAACCCGCCTGCAGTGGAGGAGTCACAGGAGACACAGGTTCAATCCCTGGGTCAGGAAGATCCCCTGGAGGAGGCCATGGCAACCCACTCCAGTATTCTTGCCTGGAGAATCCCATGAACAGAGAAGCCTGATGGCCTACAGTCCATGGGGTCACAAAGAGTCGGACACGACTAAAGTGACTTGCACGCACACATGCACGCACAGCCCCCTTGAGATCTTTACTTCCAAGTCTCTGATTAAAAGGAAAAACACTGCCCATAAGACACAAATATCATTCCCTCCAAAATTCCAGATGATAAACACTACACGAAGTTCTTGACAATTTCAATTTTGCTTATGTTTAAATATTTAATACAGTCACATGGTAGTAAGTGTTACTTTCTTCCCTTGGTCAAAATGACTCCATTTGGAGGAGGAGAGCTAATTCAACCACCACTCCAGTCATGTGATATCAATGGAATTGCTACTTTTGCCTTCTGAAGCCCCAGATGTAGGTCTAAGGAATATAGTGTGAGAGACAGCAAGCAGCCTCGGGCGTTGGAAAAGCTGCCTGGCTGAGGGCTGTGTGCTCTTTAGCTGCGCCTGTTATCCTTCCTTCTGACCACACTGGGAGAGAGGAGGGAAGAAAGGGATGGAAATCAGTGAGTTCTGCCAGTTCAAAACAAGAGAGCCTCAAGAGAAAACACAGGTCCACACAACAGCCTGTACGTGAAGGTTTATACAGCCTTGTTTATAATCACCCAATGCAGAGATCCTCAGTGGTGAAGCAACACACACAGCATGGCACATCAGCAGAGAAGACGCCACCCAGGAGCCAACTGCTGATACACACGAAGTAAAAGGGAAAGTCGCTCAGTGCTGTCCGGCTCTTTGTGACCCCGTGGACTATACAGTCCACGGAATTCTCCAGGCCAGAATACTGGAGTGGGTAGCCTTTCCCTTCTCCAGGGGACCTTCCCAATCCAGGGGTCGAACCCAGGTCTCCCACATTTACCAGCTGAGCCACCAAGAAAGCCCAAGAATACTGGAGTGGGTAGCCCATCCCTTCTCCAGCGGATCTTCTTGACCCAGGAATCGAACCAGGGTCTCCTGCACTGTAGGTGGATTCTTTACCAGCTGAGCTACCAGGGAAGCCCACTGATACACACAATGACAGGGATAAATCTCAAATGCTATCTTTTCGGTAGAAGTTAGATATAAAAGGCCAAAGACCGTATGATCCCATTAATAGAGCGTCCTGTAAAAAGGCAAAACTATGTGGATGGGCCTGGCTGCCAGAGGATGCTGGCGGGGGGAGGATCTGACAACGGAGTGGCAGCACCAGAGTATTTCAGGTGGTGGAACTCTTCCGTATCTTGATTTCGGTGGTGGTACATGACTCTTGTCAAAACTCATTTGCTGTTGTTTGGTCTCTAAGTAGTGTCTGGCTCTTTGTGACCCCATGGACTGTAGTCTGCCAGGCTCCTCCGTCCATGGAATTTTCCAGACAAGAATATTGGAATGGGTTGCCATTTCCTTCTCCAGGGATCTTCCCAACCCAGGGATCAAACCCATGTCTCCTGCATTTCAGGCAGATTCTTTACCACTGAGCCGCCAGGGGTCAAAACTAATAGGATTGTAAAATAATAATAATAATAATAAGTGAATTTTATTTACTATATGCAATTTTAAAATAAATGTTAAAAATGAAACCAAGATGCGACTTCCCAGGTGGTGTTAAGACTCTGTGTTTCCACTTCAGAGGGCACAGGTTGGACCCCTGGTTGGGGTCCTACATGCCATGTGGCTTGGCCAAAAAAAAAAAAAGAAAGGAAAGAAGTATTTCAAAAAAAACAAAAGTAAAATCAAGAGAGGGGAGAGCCTCCTGGCTGTGGAAGCAAGAACAGAGACCAAAGATTAAATCCCCCCACTGTTTAATTAATAACCTGGGGAAGAGTCTCATCTTCTTTTCCTTAAGTTTCCCCTCCCTGGTGCAGTGTGAGTGGCCAGGCTGGTGTTCTCCCCATGTGTCAGGAGGATCTGTGTTTGCAGACACTCTGCTCACCCTGGCCCTGCCTGATTCTCTGACCACTGAGGCTAAGTCGTTTCTTCTCATCTAAATGATGGAGACTGATTTTTCTTGCAGCAGCTTGAAAACAAAACAGACAAAACCCCAGCAGCTGTTGCCTGCATCTATCTCTGAGATTTTCATCAGGGCCAAAAGAAGCTCTTTTTTCCTTCTTGAAACCTAAGTGTCCCCGGGGAAGCACAACAGTCTGCTCTCCAATTTTTTATAAAGTGTAATCACGCTCTGAAACTGAGAAGGCCACACAAATGGCATAAATCGGTTCTCTGGGAATTTATGCTGCTCCAAAATGAAACTCAACGCTAGTGTCAGATCCTGTGCTTGAAAATTCCCTGAGGCCTGACAGGGCTGTCCTCGGCCAACATGGACTTCGATGAATAAAGGGAACAGGTATCCATTTTCTCCCCTCTGAAATCTCAGAGGTCTTCTGGGGTTTGAAAAGGTGTATTTGGAGGGAAGGGCCTCCATTTTATAAACTTCACTGCTTTGCAAGGGGAATGATTTCGCTGTCTCCCATATTTCACTATTACCAGGCCTGCTTTCAAAAGCAGAGGAGATTATGTCTATAATTTTACAAGCAGTTTAAGATGAGAGATAAGTTTCTAAGAAACTCTCTTCCATTTCAAGTGCAAAATATCTCTGCACAACTCTCGGAGATGGCACAGGGTTAGATTGTTCTGTTTAATGAAGAGTTATCTTGTTTCATCATTTTTATCAGTTGTCAGGTTCTAATAGAGACGATTTGTTAACAGATGTGCCTAATTCGTTGTAAAACATGATAAAGGGTATTTAGTTGCCGTGAGGCATTCTTAGTGTGGAGACTATTTGGAAAGGTCAACTATTGGCTAAAAATATTGGCTGTCTGCTCTTTTGTATTCAACAGATCCTATCCTGTTTTCAATGATCTTAAAATGAAGCCTTGCTTTATTCTGGAAAAAAAACACTAGGCCAACAAACCCCTAAGAAAGTCAAATGGCTGCTTTGATATCTTTTCCCTTTCTTACTTCCATTTTTCATTTTCATTCTTTGAGGAGCATATAAGTGATCAATTGCTAGAGTGAGACCCCGCCCACCCCTGCCCCACCCCACCCCCTACCCGCTGGGCCCCAAATTCTAGTTCCACCACTTAATAGTCCTATGAACTTGGGCAAGTTACCTAACCTCACTGGGCTTCAATTTCCTCATTTGAAAAATAGGGATGGTCAATAAGAGTACTTATCAGGAAGGATCATTGCTCCCCCCCCACCAAAAGAAGAGTTATAAAATATCAAATACTTAGAACAGTGCTTGGCACAGAGTAAGTTCTACAGAAGTATAAGCAGCTATTGTTGTTATCAGGGCAACATCTGGTGAACATCACATATAGTAGTGCAATGAGAATGATTTGGCAGGTCAGGCAGATATGACCTTAAATTATACCCATGTATAGGAATCTAGGAAGACACAGTGATGAACCCATGTGCAGGGCAACAGTGGAGACACAGACAGAGAGAACAGACTTAAGAATGTGGTGTCGGGGAGGACGGAGAGGGTGGGATCCAGGGAGAGAGTAACACAGAAACATACACATGACCATATGGAAAACAGATAGCCCATGGGAATTTTCTGTATGACTCAGGGAACTCAAATTGGGGCTCTGTAACAACCTAGAAAAAAACAACCTACAAAAAAGATCTTCACGACCTAGATAATCACGATGGTGTGATCACTCACCTACAGCCAGACATCCTGGAATGTGAAGTCAAGTGGGCCTTAGAAAGCATCACTATGAACAAAGCTAGTGGAAGTGATGGAATTCCAGTTGAGCTCTTTCAAATCCTGAAAGATGATGCTGTGAAAGTGCTGCACTCAATATGCCAGCCAATTTGGAAAACTCAGCAGTGGCCACAGGACTGGAAAAGATCAGTTTTCATTCCAATCCCAAAGAAAGGCAATGCCAAAGAATGCTCAAACTACCTCACAATTGCACTCATCTCACACGCTAGTAAAGTAATGCTCAAAATTATTTATCCAATCCAGGCTTCCACAATACATGAACCATGAAATTCCAGCTGTTCAAGCTGGATTTAGAAAAGGCAGAGGAACCAGAGATCAAATTGCCAACATCTGCTGGGTTGTGGAAAAAGCAAGAGAGTTCCAGAAAAACATCTATTTCTACTTTATTGACTATGCCAAAGCCTTTGACTGTGTGGATCACAATAAACTGTGGAAATTTTTGAAAGAGATGGGAATACCAGACCACTTGATCTGCCTCTTGAGAAACCTCTATGCAGGTCAGGAAGCAACAGTTAGAACTGGACATGGAACAACAGACTGGTTCCAAATAGGAAAAGGAGTATGTCAAGGCTGTATATTGTCACCCTGCTTATTTAACTTTTATGCAGAGTACATCATGAGAAACGCTGGGCTGGAAGAAGCACAAGCTGGAATCAAGATTGCCAGGAGAAATATCAATAACCTCAGATATGCAGATGACACCACCCTTATGGCAGAAAGTGAAAAGGAACTAAAAAGCCTCTTGATGAAAGTGAAAGAGGAAAGTGAAAAAGTTGGCTTAAAGCTCAACATTCAGAAAACGAAGATCATGCCATCTGGTCCCATCACTTCATGGGAAATAGATGGGGAAACAGTGGAAACAGTGTCAGACTTAATTTTTTTGGGCTCCAAAATCACTGCAGATGGTGACTGCAGCCATGAAATTAAAAGACGCTTACTCCTTGGAAGGAAAGTTATGACCAACCTAGATAGCATATTCAAAAGCAAAGATATTACTTTGCCAACAAAGGTCCGTCTAGTCAAGGCTGTGGTTTTTCCAGTGGTCACATATGGATGTGAGAGTTGGGACTGTGAAGAAAGCTGAGCGCCAAAGAATTGATGCTTTTGAACTGTGGTGCTGGAGAAGACTCTTGAGAGTCCCTTGGACTGCAAGGAGATCCAACCAGTCCATCCTAAAGGAGATCAGTCCTGAGTGTTCATTGGAAGGACTGATGCTGAAGCTGAAACTCCAATACTTTGGCCACCTGATGCCAAGAGTTGACTCACTGGAAAAGACTCTGATGCTGGGAGGGATTGGGGGCAGGAGGAAAAGGGGACAGCAGAGGATGAGATGGCTGGATGGCATCACCAACTTGATGGACATGGGTTTGGGTGAACTCCAGGAGTTGGTGATGGACAGGGAGGCCTGGCGTGCTGCGATTCATGGGGTCGCAAAGAGTCGGACACGGACTGAGCGACTGAACTGACTGAACTGAACAACTTAGAGGGGTGGGATGGGGTGGGAGGCAGGTTCAAGAGGGATGGGACATAGGTATACCTATGGCTGTTTCATATGATGCTTGGCAGAAACCAACACAATATTGTAGAGTAATTATCCTTCAATTAAAATAAATTTAACTCTACCATGTACTATATTCACGTCCTCTGAGCCTCAGTTTCCTCATCTGTAAATGAGGCTGCTAAGCTGCTATGTTGCTTCAGTCGTGTCTGACTCTGTGCAACCCCATAGATGGCAACCCTCCAGGCTCCCCTATCCCTGGGATTCTCCAGGCAAGAACACTGGAGTGGGTTGCCATTTCCTTCTCCAGTGCATGAAAGTGAAAAGTGAAAGTGAAGTCGCTCAGTCATGTCCAACTCTTAGCGACCCCATGGACTGCAGCCTACCAGGCTCCTCTGTCCATGGGATTTTCCAGGCAAGAGTACTGGAGTGGGTTGCCATTGCCTTCTCCAGTAAATGAGGCTAATGCCTCCTAATAGGACTGCTGTAAACAGATTTAATGCCTAGCATTTAGCTAGCATCCTGCTGCTGTATGGTAGCATTCAGAACTGTAGGCTCTGGACCCTTAAGTCTGTGAGATTTTGGGCAAATTACTAACCTCCTGGATATTCAGTTTCCTCTTAAATG
This sequence comes from Bos grunniens, assembly GCF_055505025.1. Classification (NCBI taxonomy): domain Eukaryota; kingdom Metazoa; phylum Chordata; class Mammalia; order Artiodactyla; family Bovidae; genus Bos; species Bos grunniens. Next base: position 16,961,323 of record NC_141181.1, on the reverse strand, counting down.
GCAATAAATGTAGTACTGAGTTCATAGCACTGATGTGACGACTATATGAAATAAGGTCCATGAAGCATGTTGTTGTTGTTAGTTGCTAAGTTATGCCTGACTCTCTTGCAGCCCCATGAACTGGAGCTTGCCAGGTTCCATCCATGGAATTCTCCAAGCAAGAACACTGGAGTGAGTAGCCATTCCTGTCTCCATGGGATCTTCCCAGCCCAGGGATTAAACCCGTGTCTCCTGCACTGGCAGGCAGGTTCTTTACCACTGAGCCATTGGGAAGCCCCAGAGTAAAAATAATCGCCCAATTAGCAGGGCCTCTTTTGTCAATTTCACCCATATAAAATATGCTTTGTTAACTTCTCTGTCCCGCGTCTCAGGCCTCCTGGGTGTCATAGACTCGATACTTAGGGCAGCGCTCACCTGTGAGGAGAGCTCTCAGCTGGGCTTTCAGCGCTCTCTCCCCTTGCCACCCCTGCGTCTCCCTTTCTCTCCCTGGCCTCACACTTACCCTCAGAAGCAATTACACTCCAGCCTACCTGGCGAGAATCTTCTGGCTTCTCTGGGATATTGGCCACATCTTCCAAAATGAAGCAAAGATCCGGGAATTGTCTGAAAACTGACACTGGTGCACGCATCTCATTTGAACAGATTAGAGCCCATGGCAGCTTTTGACTCTAGATTTTGTGCACTGACCATTTATCAGACTGCTCAGATAATTCACCAAGTCTGCTCTTAACCATTTTTAGACACTCTAAATGCCAAAATTCTTAATGACTATTTCTATTGGGATAAATGGATACTATCTTTTTTTTTTTTTTTTTTTTACCATGCACAATACGTAGCCTCAAGTCAGGGAGAAACATCCCAGAATCCCGTCTATCTTTTACTATCATAAAGCATGGTCAGGTCTCATGATTGTTTAAAATTATAAGACAGTCACTCCTTTCAGAGAGCCAGCATACTGGAAAAAATATTCCTAATTTTAAAAGACATGTGGTAAATTACTTCAGTCATGACCAACTCTATGCACCTCCATGGACTATAGCCCACCAGGCTACTCTGTCCAATGGTATTATCCAGGCAAGAATACTGGAGGGGGTTGCCATGCTCTCTTCCAGGGGACCTCACCATAAAAAAAGGAAGGAAGGGAGGGAGGAAGGAAGAAAAAGTACTTCTCCTTTGGAAAACACCCCTTCCCAGTGAAGCCAGATCAGTTGGCTGCAACAGGGAGATTAACCTAGAGCAGCACATTAAATCTCTCCATACTCCGTCATGAAGTCTTCCTGCCTCTTCTTTCAGTAATCTCTGAAATCTCTCTTTCCCCTCTTCCCCTACTGCTAACATTCTAGACCCATGTTATTACTATTTAGCTTCTGCTGCAAGAGACAAATATAAAGCAAAACCTCAAATTCATCATCAAATCTGAAATCACCTATCTGAATTCCGACTACTTTCCTATCTCCACCCCATCCAGGACCAGCTGCTACTATCCATTTAAGTTTTCCTTTCTCATTGTCAAAATGTGTCAGTGTGACTACTTAAAACACGCTTCCTAATTTCTTAATTAGCTTCACTTGATATTCTTTACTCATTTCAAGTATGTCTCCTTTTCACAACGTCTCCCAAGAAATGTTATATTCTATGAAATAGCAACTACTTATCTGAAATTGTGGGTGTGTCTTTTTTTCCCAGGTTTCTTCCTCTAAATGGATTATATTTGTGAGGGAAAGGGCAAGGGGACAACGTGTCAGCTGTTACAATCTAGGCTTAGCTCTGTGGAGGGCTTTAGATGTAGGTATCCAGACAGGCTGACTCTGATTGTGATGGGAGAGAGGGATACAGAAGCCATGCGTGCCCAGAAGGGGGAAGTGGACTCAGGGAGAAGGTGCAGGGAGGCTGGCACAGGAGGTCTTCAGGAACCTCTCAGAGGGCAGGGGGCGCCGCCACGGGTGGAACAGTCCCCAGGCGACCTATAAGCGGTGTGATTACCAACTGAGATCTGTTCATCTGACTGTGAGACCTCCATGGTGACAACCACAACCACAACCACACTGAACCACTGAGCAACAGCTGTGTGCTTAGTCGCTCAGTCACGTCCGACTCTTTGTGACCCTATGGACTGCAGCGTGCCAGGCTCCTCTATCCATGGGGGATTCTCCAGGCAAGAATACTGGAGTAAGTTGCCATGCCCTCCTTCAGGGGATCTTCCCCACCCAGGGATCGAATCCAGGTCTCCCGCATTGCTGGCAGATTCTTCACTGTCTGAACCAGCAGGGAAGCCCACAGGATTTCTAAAATATTACCCTTGGGTAAGTGGCCATCCCGAGTCACAGTGCTGCCGACACAGCCCTAAGTCTCAACTATCTGGATCACTTGCTGCTCTGTCTATGGCCTTCATGACTATCAGCCCCAAGGATACACACATTGTCAAGTGTAAGGAGCCATTACTGCTGGAACAGCTGGAACACTCAACGACTAGAAAAGCAGGTCTAGGCTAAGGGCATGTCAGCATCTGGGGAATTCTATTTTACAAACAGCTCTATCGGTCATTAAAGCACATGCTGTGTAGATGTTAGCTGAGCTGTTATTTTGAGCAGGGTAAATTTTCTCTGCTTTCTTTCTGTCTCTTCTCTGAGCTCCCTTCTTAACTTCATCTGCCAAGCAACTCACTCTACACAAAAGGCATCACAGAAAAGGGAACAGTTCTTTTGTCTATTGACAGACATCTGGAAACACTGTGAGACAAAAGGAAGAAACCTGCGTGTGTGTGCTTAGCCGCTCGGTCGTGTCCAACTCTTTGTGACCCCATGGACTGTAGCCCATCAGGCTCCTGTGTCCATGGGATTCTCTGGGCAGAATCCCTACTCCAGAATACTGGAGTAGGTTACCATTCCCTTCTCCAGGGGATCTTCCCAACCCAGGAGTTGAACCCGGGTCTCCTACATTGCAGGCAGATTCTTTACCATCTGAGTCACCAGAAAAGATCAAAAAGAAACCTATGCTGCCCCAGTGGAAGCACCTGAAAAGCTTTTGCTTCAACTGGACAGAGATAAGAAAAGAGCCTTGTCAACCAGATCTTAGCACTAGAGGGATTTTTTGTGTTTCATATTTAGAAACTTTAGATTCATGAGACTTCCCTGCTAAAAGAGTTGATTTTTTATCTTTCAAATTTTACTGGAAAAACCACCTAAAAGCATAATGTAGAAAAATAAGCAAAAAAAGGAGTCTGTGAGGTTCAAAACTTTTTAGAACAAAGTAAGAATTGAATTATTCTCTCTTTCTCTCTGTATGAGACAAAGAGGGTGAGGGGGAGGAGGGAGAGAGAGAGGGAATATGTACCTAAATTTAGAGAATAGATTGTGTTTTCTAAAACTGATTGTTCCTTTAGAGACAGGCAATCTTTATGTGAGTATAAAGAACCACTTAAATTGATTTCTCCACTAATATTTGCATTCGGTCCCACTCAATATCAATGGGATTGAAAAGCTTTGGGTTTTCTTTTAGATTTCTACCCCCTTTGGAGAATTCTGCTTAATTTCAAAACTGTCAACTGTCCCACTTGTGCCCCAGGGTTCTTCAAACTTCATGGTCATTCTGCATTCACTAGTCTTTCACCGTCAACGTGTAATTCTGTGTTTATACCAAAGAAAGTGAATGCTGTTTGCTTCTCAAAAGCAGGCTTCAGCTTGGCAGCTTCTGATCCTGACTTCCCATCCTCCTCCTCCCTGCCTTTCTAACTCAGTGCAGAAGGGAAAAAACGAACCTAACCAAGGAGCGGGGTGGGGGTGGGGGGCTGGTGTCTGCAAAGTCAAGACACAAGGTAACGGTTATAAGTAGTATATTAGGTTTTCGTTGCTGTTTAGTTGCTCCGTCGTGTCTGACTCTTGGCGACCCCATGGACTGTAAGCCTGCCAGGCCCCTCTGTCCATGGGATTTCCCAGGCAAGAGTACTGGAGTGGGGTGCCATTTCCTTCTCCAGAGGATCTTCCCTACCCATGGATCAACCCGTGTCTCCTGTACTGCAGGTTCTTTACCACTGAGCCGCTTGCAAATAGCACATTAAGTATGGTTTTTTTCAAAATCAGGAGAAGGATCTCTACATTAAAGCAATGGGTACAACAGTGAATCTGGGGGGGGGGGAAATATATATATATATAGCAACATTTTCTTGTGTTTACAATCTTTTAGACTCCCTCCTGATACTCACACTTATGTGCTCTGAAAATAAGCCTACCTTACATTTTCTGACTTTCAGGATACAGTAAAAGGCATACTCCTAATGAACTATCAGAATGGTTCATGAAATGATGAATCCAATAAGGGTGCTTAACACAATTCCTCTTTATGCTATAATGCGATTTTTCAACAACCTCAAAAGCAGAGAGAAATAACCAATTCTTTTGAATTTTTATAACTAGGAAATGAGATCCTTAGATACTGACTTTTTACCATAAACAGGAAAAATCAATAACCATAACCCCAAACCAATCTAATAACTCGCTGAAAATGCCTTATGTTCAAGGCCACAGTCTGGATCCTAAATTAAATCTTTTTCTTGCCTTCCTCCTCTTCTTTTTCTACTCCAGAACTATCAGTGGATTTGATTGACATGTTGACGGTGTTGGTTTCAGTGATCAATTTTGGCTCTGCCTTGTCTGGAAGTTACAAAGCTGACGTTACAAGAGGTGCTGAACCAAAGAAGACACAGCATCATAAAAGACGCATGAGCGGTGCCTTCCCTCGTGGTCCAGTGGCTGAGACTCCCAGCTCCCAGTGCAGGGGGCCTGGGTTCAACCCCTGGCTGGGGAACTAGATCCCTCATGTTGCAACTAAGAGTTCATAAGCTGCCACTAAAGATTCTACATGCTGCAACTTAAGACCTGGCATGGCCAAATAAAGAAAGTTTTTAAAGACAAGACCTGTGAGTGTATGAAGGGGAGTGAGATCAGAGATCACTAGGAAAGCTATGCCATGAGCAGAGCTTTGTTATACATTTCCATTTGTCCCTTCTTTTTTGCCCAAAGGCAGAGAGACTCTGAGAATGGATACACAGCTGGTTGTGGACACACAGCAGTTCTGCCGGTGTGAGTGAATGTGCACACACAATTCACATGTATATGCACCAAGCAGTACAGTACAAATCCCTCATGTGACTGATATCTTCCTAGGCATGTATGAAAGCCACAAAGGCAATTGACTAAAGCTTTACTAAAACATGCGTAAATGAAGACTGAGCAAAGATGAAAAATATGCTCTTTGAAAGTATAGTGAGGAACCAACTCAACAGATTTTATAAATGCTGCATGTCCACCTCTGCACACAATACCTAATTTCTATCTCTTAGTAAGTAGTATCATGTGGTATAGGTCAGACTACCCCAAATGTGAATCATGTTTAAATTTATATAGAATGCAGAATCAAATCAAATGCACCCAATTCATTCCTAGGCATGAATCAGAAATACATGACCAACAATGACATACAGCTCAGGACTCCTTAATATTGACCATTTTAATGATTTCAGCTTAGCAGATGATTGTTTCTCTGATCTAAAGTTCTATCACTTTCTCCTAAAGAGTTGAAAAGAATACTTGGAGTATTCCTGTATATGCTGAAATATCTGTTCAATCTGTGCATCTGAAAGACAAAGAACATCCAGAGATAACTCTTTTTCCAGGAAACAAAATCAAATATAGTTTTATCCTTTAAAAGAGGGAACTTGCAGAGCAAACACAAAGCTAAATACAAGTGGTATGGCATATTGAAAACAATTCCAGTGTCTATAATCATACTTATCTTAAATTTGCCAACTACAGAAACAGACCTTAAAAAACAGAGACACTTTCACTTTTCCCATCAAGTCGATTTGTAGCAGCTGAGGGCTGAGTTGATACTAAAGGATGCTTAGGTTTCTGACCAATAGAGAAGATAGTCATGGACAATTCTAGTAAAGATTTTGCATGAACTAGGGTAGACTCATGAATCAGCCCAAAGAACACAGAGGTGAAAAGACTGGATGGCTGAAATGAAGATGAATTTTGGCAGAATGTGGCTGGACAGTGTGGTAGACCATATTTTACAAATACACCATCACGATATCTCCCGTATCATAGATTCTTCTCACAGTGTGACCCTGTACACTTCCCACAGACAGGCGGGGTCTGCGGCTCTTCCCTTGAACCTGGGCAGACCTCTGTGACCCTGTCCACCAGCAGAGTGTCATATTATAGAAGCTCTGCAACTTTCAAGTCTAGATCTAAAAAATGCCTCACCCCCTGTGATAGTTGCTCTTGAGGCCTGCCTGCCACCGCACTGTGTAGGAGTCCAAACCAGTCCATGCAGAAGCCTTACGGAGGTGCTCCGCTTGACACCCCAATGAGTTCTCCACAGCAAACCAACACCAACCACCAAACACACGAGTAAAGATGATGTCAGTCTGTCTCAGCCATCAGGTCACCCCAGTTTTTAAGTCTTCTCAGCTGAGAGCCCAGCAATGAAAGTGTCGAGACCTAATCACTGGACCACCAGGGACTTCCCAAGTGAGTTTTGATGCTAATGGAGTTTGAAAGATAAGGGAGTGAGGGGAGTGTCACGATTTTCCCAGGGGCCATTTGCAAGCAGGACAAACAGAAAGGAAAGCCAGTTACCAACAGATAGGAGAAGACAGCTAGCCTGTGTTTTAGACTCAGCACAAAATCAGCAAAATAACAAAAACAAGGACAGCCATAATTCCAAAATTTTTTAAAAATTTGAACAAGTAATCTGAATCTTTACTGAATTCTCTCTGATAGGTTTCAAGCAGGTAATCATACTATGAAACTGCATAAATGTTTAAAAAATCCTCTTTTGATTCTCTAGTGGGTTGCATAGTGGCTTCTAAGAAAATATGTCCAAGTCCTATCTCCTGGAATCTGTGACTGTGACTTTATTTAGAAAAAAAGGTCATTGCAGATATAATCCAAAATGATCTTGAGATGACAAATGTTCCTATGAAGGAAAGGCAGAGAGATGACCGGGACTCAAACATACAGGTGAGGAGGCTGTGTGAAGATGGAGGCAAAGGCTGGGGCCAGGCCACAGAATGCCTGGAACTACCAGAAGCTGGAAAGGCAAGGAAGGAGTCTCCCCTAGAACCTTCCAAGGGAACACAGCACTCCTGATACCCTGATTATAGACTTCTGGCCTCCAGAACTCAAGAGATAATATACTTCTGTTGTTTTAAGCCACCCAGTAGGGTAATTTGTTATTACAGTCCTAGGAAACTATAATTTCTCTCCAAAGGCCCATTACTCATTACAACCCTTTGCTACAAGTCTCTTCTTTTTTCTTCCTCAAACTCCAGCCAACCAGGGTCTCATCACTTCTCCCCAGCTCCATTCCACTCTTCCAAATATGCTTTCTCCAGTATGTCTGTGCTCTTTACAAACTTAGCAAATATGTCCAATTTTTTATATCTTTCTACTTAATTTTGCTTGATCTACTTATTTTTCATGAAGGAATGTTGAAATCTTCTGAAGCCTTTAGAGTGAAGCCACTAAGTTTTCATTACTTAGAATCTTTAGTGTAAATACAGCACAGAGTCATGACTATAATGTCTTCTTAGTGAATTGTTCCTGTTAGTAATAAAGAGCATTAGTCCTTATCCCTGTCGGTGCTTTTGCCTTAATTCCTAAATATTGCTATCATTGTTAAGGCCAGCTTACTTTCAGTTCATAGATGTGTGTGTGTGTGTGTGTGTACACAAAAGGAGTACATCAACATCAAACTAATTAGTACTATAGATGAACTCTACGTAAATATGCTTACCAGCTTAGTAATGCATACTTTCCTGTTTAGCAAGTAAAGGAATATACTTAACTGAACTGCTAAATCCAAATGTGTACAGCGTATAGTACTTCGCTAATGTCAACGCACTCCTTTTGATGTCACACTGAAACACAGAATGACTCTTGCAAGTATTAAGGAGAGGTAACTGTAGCAGGTGGTCACAGCTGCCACTGCTTTCTATCCTGAGGTGTAGAAATAAACTACCACTGCACAGTTGAAACGAAACAGCCATCTCCTTGTTACAATAGTACTAAGTCAACAACCCCTTTGAACAGGGCCTGACTACGAGTTTGTGCTTTGGAAAATGTTACTTTTTTTATTGCATATTTCCTTCTAGTGCCTCTTTTCTACCTCTACCTTCCCTCTCCCTATTTTTCTACTCTTTCTTTTATATTATTCTAAGAGGATAATAATCTGTTTCTACCCTAAAACTTAATTTCTTGTTTCCATGTTCCTTTCTTTTCCGCCAACGCTTATAACTTTGAACACTACAAAAACACATCTGCTTTGAAATTTTGAAATACTGGTTGTACAGCGGCTAATAAATGACTTTTAAAAATAGCCTCTGCCCTTAACTTCAAAATCAGCCAAGTTTTTATACATTTCTTTTTAAAAAGCCCAATACACTATTTTTTCTTCCACACATCACCAAATTTCTTATCATGGGTCAGTGACCCTCCCTAGAGAAAAAGTTCCTCATTTCAGCACTTACCAGTTGGACTATAAGAATGTTTCTGTAATAATGGCATTTATACCTTTTATGACGGCTGCTTTGCAGACATTATTTTAATCAACAGGAAAATGTAGATGCCTACGGGATGAATTCTGAATTCCTCAGGTTGGTATCCAAAGCTTCCCCCAATGAATCTCAGCAGTGGTGGGCAGCACCCCTCCCTGGAGGAGCAAGGTGGTTTAAGAGAACGAGGATGAGCTCTGAGGCCCATCGGAGGAGGTTTGCACATCAGCTTTGCCATTTGACTAGCTGGGTAACTGTGGACAGATTATTTAAACTTTTGGGGCCTCCACATACTCATACACAAACGGAAACATCAAAATCCACTTTTCAGGGAATTTTAAAGATCAGCATATTAAGGTCTGTAAAGCATCTGACACACAGTAGGTGTTCGCTGCATATTAGCTGTTCCTGCCATCTGTGCGCTGCAACTCACCTGAGTAATAACCCCGATTTCTGCTTCTCATTCCATGGGAGGGAAAGGGAGGAAAACACCAAACTATCACGTGATCAGAATGATCACACTTTAGGGATGCTTAATGCCATCTGGGTCGCAAAGAGTCGGACACAACTGAGCGACTAACAAACACACACACACAATGCCATCCTGAAGGAGAAACTGGCTGGAAAGAATCTGAACTGTGTGTCTAGTTCATACCAGAATGGTAGCCTCACAAATTAAAAGAATGTTCTCTCTTGCTTTAGAATTACTGATTAAAACCTTAGGAGAAATTTGCTTGGAAGGTGCTGCATTAAAAAAAGTAAAATAAAAGAAAGCAATTAAACAGTAAGTTCATCTACATCTTTTTTATGTTAGCTGGGCACATGGCCACTGTGACGAGAATCAGCATATTTCAGCCTCTTTTGAAGCCTGATGCTGGCCCAAGTCAAGTGTCAGCAACACTGATAACAGTTGACTTCTGAGTGGTCCCAGAGAGTAGTTTGAGCAGCCCCAGAATACATGTTAAAGATGGTGACACTACAATATTATGAGACGACTGGGTCCCTAAAAATCATGAAGCTGCTGGAATCACCCTGGATAGTACAATTCTACACTTCATTGCCATGACAAGGAAGCTTCTACTGGATTAAGCCCTGCTACTTTGGATTTTCTGTTATTTGCAGCTGTACCTAATCTTAAAAGACTAATAGTTAATAAGAAGGATACGTGAATCAGGATATAAAAAGGCATCAGAAATTTTTTAAAGGTAATATTACAAAGCTATAATAATCACAAGTATGGTACTGGCAGAAAAACAGATTTATAGATGAATGGGAGAGAACTGAAAGCCCAGAAATAAACCCACACACATATGGACAATTTATGACAAAGGAGCAAAAAACATACAATAAAGATAGGATAATCTCTTCAATAAATACTGCTAGGAAAACTGGACAGAGACATGCCAAAAAAAGAAGAAAAGAAACTAGACCACTGTCTCACATGATATACAAAAGTCAACTCAAAATGGAATAAAGACTTGCACTGGTAAGACCTGAAATTGTAACTCTCCTAGAAGAAAACAGAGGCAGTATGTTCTTTGACTTAGCCTCAGCAATAGCTTTCTGAGTATGTCTCCTCAGGCAAGGGAAACAAAAGGCAAGATAAACAAATGGAATTACATCAAACTAAAAACCTTTTGCTCAGCAAAAAAACAGCCAGATTCTCCAGTTTTTAGATCCTCCACCTTCGTTTTGCTTTAAGCTGTCATTTAATGACTTTACTTCTTGAATCGCATTAAAGTCTATAGGAATGCCTTTCTTACTTACAGCATCCCACATTCACATAAACACTGCATTTTCAATATAAGATTAAAAGGTACTTAGCAAAAAGTGTGAATTTTTCACATCTCCCGGCACAGCTTCAGTGACAGCTTCACAAATTTCCTTTCTTCTTCCTTTTCTTTTTTTAAACGATGATCCTTACATTGGATTCATTTCTCTTGAGATGGTAGGCAACCAAAGCTGCAGGCCTCAATCTATAGTACATATCAGACGATTCAACTTTTTCTTGTAATGTCATGACTTTTCTCTGTTTCTTGGGAGCATTTCCAGCATCACCACTGGCACTTCATACAGCTCAGTAGCATGCTTTTTTTTTTTTTTTTTTCTAGCACATAGTTTTTTAGCTTTCTACTTATAGGTGGCCTCTAGTTTCATACTACTGTGATCAGAAAAAAATGCTTGATATTATTTCAATCTTCTTAAATTTATTAAGACTTGTTTTATGTCCCAACATATGGTCAATCTTTGAGAATATTCCATGTGTACTTGAGAAGAATGTGTATTCTGAATTCGGATGGAATGTTCTGTATAGATCTATCAGGTCCATCTGGTCTAATGTTTCACTTAAGGTTGCTGTTTCCATGTTGACTTTGTCTGGATGATCTATTCATTGATGTAAATGGGGTGTTAAATTAAAGTTCCTCGTTATTATTGTACTGCTGTCAATTTCTCCCTTGCTGCTGCTGCTGCTAAGTCACTTCAGTCATGTCTGACTCTGTGCGACCCCATAGACGGCAGCCCACCAGGCTCCCCCGTCCCTGGGATTCTCCAGGCAAGAACACTGGAGTGGGTTGCCATTTCCTTCTCCAATGCATGAAAGTGAAAGTGAAGTAGCTCAGTAAGTGTCCTACTCTTCGTGACCCCATGGACTACAGCCTACCAGGCTCCTCCGTCCATGGGATTTTCCAGGCAAGAGTACTGGAGTGGGTTGCCATTGCCTTCTCCGGCCTTCTCCCTTAAGGCTTGTTAAAAATTGCTTTATATATTTTGGCACTCCTATGTTAGGTACATATATATTTATAACATATCTTCTTGATGAACTGTCACCTTTATCATTATGCAATGTCCATATTTGTCTCTTCTTACCTTTTTTTGGTTTGAAGCCTATTTTGTCTCATATGAGCATGGTTACACCTGCTTTTTGGGGGAGGGGCTGCCATTTGCTTGGAGTATCATCTTCCATCCTTTCACTTTGAGCTTATGTGTTTGTCTGTAGAGCTGAGGTGAATCTCCTGGAAAAAGCATATAGCTGGGTCTTGTGCTTGAATCCATCTAGCTGCTGGTTTTTGATTGGTGAACACAGTTCACTGACATTCAGGGTGATTATTGGTAAGTGAAGAATTACTACAGCCATTTTATCTTCTGCTTTCCAGTTTCTCTACATCTCCATTGTCTCTTTTTCCTTATGCTTCTGCCTGCCATTCTAGTTTGGTGGTTTTCTGTTATGTTTCTCTCATTTCCTCTTTTTTATGTTTAGTGTCTCTTGCCCTAGATTTATGTTTTGTGGTTACCATGAAATTTGTAGAAAATGTCTCAGATAAAACAGTCCTTTTTCTGCAGGTAGCATCTTATCTTCACTTATCTATTCAGGTCCCATCCTTTTCCTCTTTCCTTGTTATGGTTTTGTTGTATCAAATTGTTCTTTTTCATGTTGCAAGTTTGTTACCAAATTGAAGTAGGTATACTTATTTTTTTATGAACTTTTCCCCCTTTGAACCTTATGTTAAAGTATTTAAAAACCTATTCTGATATTAACAATAGGTCTAGTGAAAGTGAAATTTTCTGATTCTATTCATTACCCACTCAAAATTTTGTGTACTTTTGCCTTTTTGTTTTGGATAGAAGAGCTTCTTTCAAACATTTCTTTTAAGGCAGGTCTAGTGTTAATGAAATCTCAGTCACTGTCTGGGAAAGAAAAGGCATCAGATTTTATTTTTTTTTAAAAAGCTGACCTAACCAAATAAAATTTAATGGGATATATGAGAAAAAATTACCTCTACATTTATTGACACAGAAATCTAATCACACACTAGGACAGGGAAGCATGTCTTAATGGCACGCTGAGAAAGCAATTTGAGACCCCGTGTACAAGACAACATTAGTGTAGGAGCTCAAACAGCCAAAATATCCTTCAGTTACATACATAAAAACATAATACCTAGATGCTAGATTCATACCTTCAGATGGCTACAGGGTCTGTAGGTGAAGGATGCCAGTCAGAAGAGGCAGTGAAGTGGGAAAACACCCTGTACCGACAGCCAGTGCTCTGCTCCCAGCAATGGTTGCTTTTTAGGAATGAGGGCCCAGGGTGACCAGAGTTCCTGATTTTTCCAGAGAAGCTAGAAACGTGCATTTCTATGTGATATCTCCATTTCTTTTAAACATTGTTTATTAATAAAAATTTTTTAAAATAAAACCATGAGCATGCGTGCATGCTCAGTCACTTCAGTCATTCTGATTCTTTGCTACCCTGTGGACTGTAGTCTGCAGGGCCCCTCTGTCCATGGGATTCTCCAGGCAAGAATACTGGACTGGGTTGCCATGCCCTCCTCCAGATGATCTTCCCTACTCAGGGATCAAACCTACGTCTCCTGTGGCTCCTGAATTGCAGGTGGATTTTTCACTGCTGAGCCACCAGGGAAGCATTAAAAACAAACAAACAAACAAACAACACCATGTATGCTCCAAAAGAGCCATATCTTCATGGGAGTGAGGCAACCTTTTCAGATGACAGGAGTGGATGGTCCCACTCTAGCCAATTCAGGTGAGCCCACACCTGGGATAGTGTGTTTTCCTGGGCATTAACCTTAAGAAGAAACAGTGAGAAAGAAGAGTGGTAAATCAGTGAGGGAAATGGGGTCTGGCTTCCAGAGCTAGTGAGACCATGGTTAGAATCCCAGCTCCACTTCTTACCAGAAATGTGGCCTCAAGCAACTTCCTTGGCCTCTGTAGGTCCAGTTCTCATCTGTAAAATGGGGGATCATCATAATATCTACCCCAACTGGACGGATACGAGGATTAAACGAGTTAAAGTCTTGTATCACACATTTTAAGCTAAACATGAGATGAGAAAACACGAACATTTGTTTTATAAGGAACTGTAGGAACTTGTGATTTTCCCTCAGATTAGAAAAAGATCAAACGGCAACACAGAACTTGTTGTCAACTGTAGACGATGTGGGGGTGGTTGAGCCAGCCTTATTATATGAGGTCCAAGAGCAGAACTGGAGGGAAACAAAGGGGGAAAGTTAAAGGGAGACACATTTGGATCTGGTCAAAGAAACAATCCCAAGTTAAGACTCTGCTGTCTCCAAAGACAACATGGTAAGTTCCTTTCACGGAAGGAAATTAAACCTAAATTAGACAGTTGTTGGGCAGATATGGCAGGATGAAGTTTAAATACTGAACTACAGCATATGTAGGAATTAGGTAAACTAGATGACCTTCAGGCCCCTTCCGACTCCGAGATTTCTGTGATGCATTTACACAGCAGCAAATACATTCAATTTCTCAGACATTTTTTATGACAGACCCACTGATTCATATCAACGAAGCTACCAACACAAACAAAGGAACTACAAGTCAGTACTTCATTTGTGCCTAAAAGGAACTGCCAATGATGGTGCCAAGAAACACACATACACATTCAGTATCCAAGACCAACATACCTGACTGCAATCTCAAGTAGGTATACTGACTTAAGGCTATTGTGATGATAAAAGCTCCCAGATCCAATATTTCATTTTGGTTGGCATAAAGAAAAAGGGAGACAAATGTGACATCGTAAGGAAACTTGTATTCATTACTTTTTCCCTTAAAACCCTTAATATCAAGTACATGAAATGTTTATTCTTAGCACCAGTAAAAATAATGTCATATGTTTATGGGTACTCAATTTATTACATTCAAAGTTACATAGTCTTACTGTTTTTCTTATAACATATCAAGAGGCAGGTCAAACAGAGATTTTCAGTTTATAGACCAGAAACCTGGGCCCTGGAGGGGATAAAGTGAATATGTGGCAATATAGAGTCTTCTAAGTTCAAATTCTATATCTTTCCCATTATGCCTTGCTGCTGCTAAGTCACTTCAGTCGTGTCGGACTCTGTGCAACCCCATGGACTGCCACCTACCAGGCTCCTCCGTCCAAGGGATTTTCCAGGCAAGAGTACTGGAGTGGGGTGCCATTGCCTTCTCTGCCATTATGCCTTACTGTATTCTTAAAGACTCAAATAACTTTTCTTTTGAGAGGTGTGTAGGCATACATATTATGCATAGGTAAACAGAAAGGTATGGTTTATCCATTCCTGTCCTACATGGGTAAAAGAAAGTAATTCTAGGACAAAACATCTGAATACATTGGGTAAATATTAAAAGCATCCTTTGTAAAAGAAACGAGTTGGAGAAAAAGTCAGCCTACATACATTAAGAAGACACATCTCCACACAGGAAAACCAGCCATGAAGGGCTACTGCCCTGAGGGCATCTCCCACTCCTGGTCTTGAACCAGGGTTTATGAACTACATCTGTGGGGGAAAGAAGACAAAACCTGGGGGCCAGAAGAGTTGGAGGACAAAAAGGAAGACTCCTGTGTGAAGCTGGAAGCCCTGAAGGGCAGCCCTGAAGTGAATGAACCAGAGAAAGGAAAAACAAAAAGCAAAACTAAAACAACAGTCTTTTGGACTCTGTGGGAGAGGGAGAGGGTGGGATGATTTGGGAGAATGGCATTGAAATATGTATAACATCATATATGAAACAAGTCGCCAGTCCAGGTTCGATGCACGATACTGGATGCTTGGGGCTGGTGCACTGGGACGACCCAGAGGGATGGTATGGGGAGGGAGGAGGGAGGAGGGTTCAGGATGGGGAACACATGTACACCTGTGGCAGATTCATTTTGATATATGGCAAAACCAATACAATATTGTAAAGTTAAATAAAATAAAAACAAAAAACAAAAAAAACAAAACAAAACAAACAAACAAAAACAAAACCTGCTTGGTAGGAGAGCCTTGGTCCAAGAGTGGTAAAGAAAAAAATCTCCCTTGGGTTATTTCTCATCCCAAACACACATCTACACAGGTAAGACCTGAATTCACCCTTTGGGGTGGCCCATAATCCCTTACTTTCCAAATTTTTTAAAGTGGCCTTAGCATAGAGCTTTCAGTAGAAGGAAACCCACAGTCTTCCAGAAGAACTCTATAAACACATGCTTCAGGGGGAAAAAAAAAAAAAAACTCTCATGGAAAAAGCTCTAAGGAACATAAACTCAATCAAATTCACTTAACACATGAAAAAATAAGCCTCCAGGATTTAGACTTGGGAAAAACAAAGTACCGAAGCAGACGTGCAAAGCCTGCAGATAGTAACAGCATATAAAAATAATGGGTTTATTATCTTTAAGTGAGTGAAAGAAGAGACTGAAAAGATGATGAAAGATCAAGAGACTATCCAAATGGACTAAACAGATTTGAACAAAAACAGAAAGAGAACGTGCAGAAACAAAAAATATAACTGGAGATCTATGCAGAGGATTACATATGCAGCTGAAGAGATGGTTAATGAGGGGGGAGGCTGAGCTGAAACATCACAAAGAATGCAGGGAAGAGAAGATATAAGCAGAGGTTCAGAGACGTGCAAAATAAAACAAAAGCACTTAATATCCATTCACTTGGAAGGTCAAAAGCACGTAAAGAGATATGTGGAGAGGCAATATTCTAAGATAGTAACTAAGGATTTCCTAGATGAGGAGCTCCATGCCCATACACCTCACAGTGAAACTGAACAATACCTGATACACAGGGAAGATGCTCACAGTGGCCAGAGAGAACAGACATCATGCCACAAAACAGTGACTCAGAACCGTATGCTCATTTCTTAGCATCAACAAGGGAAACTAAAGGACAATAGAATATTATCTTTGAAATGCCAGAAGAAAGTAACTGTCAATAGAGACTATGGCCGGAGGTTGGCAACCTTTCTGTAAAGTGCCAAGGTGTAAACACTTTAGGATTGCAGGCCCATGTGTCACTCTTTCTTTACTGATATTGTTATTGATATTGTTTTGTTCTTTACCACCACTTGAAAAATGTAAAAACTACACCTACCACCGCTAAGCTAAGTCGCTTCAGTTGTGTCCGACTCTGTGCGACCCCATAGGCGGCAGCCCACCAGGCTCCCCAGTCCCTGGGATTCTCCAGGCAAGAACACTGGAGTGTGTTGCCATTTCCTTCTCCAATGCATGAAAGTGAGAAGTGAAAGTGAAGTCGCTCAGTCGTGTCCGACTGTTCGCGACCCCATGGACTGCAGCCCACCAGGCTCCTCTGTCCATGGGATTTTCCAGGCAAGAGTACTGGAGTGGGCTGCCATCGCCTTCTCCAGCACCTACCACAGGGCTGCACAAAATAGACTTCATCTCAAACTGGGGCTGAGTGGCCCCAATTTGCCAGTCCCAAGAAGTGACAAGAAAGCTTTCTGTCAGGAAAGAAGAAAAGACATTTTAATAAATGTATATATTAATTTTAACGACATGTCCACCGACTCTCATTAAGAAAACTTTGACAATATACCTTAGGAAGACGCAAACTGACACCCAAAAGTTGGAGACAGAAGAAGAAACAGTCTGCTAAGTATTAGTAAAACTCTATGAAAGTCCAAACAACCATTATGAAATTTAAATGTATAGAATTAAATACTAGAAAACGGGCTTCTGCAGCTTCTAGCTTGACGATGACAATAAAAACCAGAAAAAGCAACAGAATTGCAACTTTTCTCGACCCTATCAGAGGGCTGAGGGCAAGGGAACTCAAGGACAGTGAATTCCAAGGTGGGAAGGGAAGTGTGGACTGCCTCACCTGGTGGGGCACCACAGTAGGGGTAAGATGACATTAGCTACTATTTTAAGAAATTGCTGAAAGTCACGTTGGACCCAGGATGCCATGTTTTTTATTATATAGATAATGGGTCAGGTGGGAGCCCCAAACACAGAGGGGTTTGCAACCAGTTGTAGTAAATTCCACTGAGTTCTCCCAGGGAAAGACCAGGGACAGGGAAGGGGGCCAGAGAGGGTCCCCCCCTTAGCATAGGCATGAAGAGCAGTACAGGCCACTTTGCCTAGGAAGGCACAAACCCATTCCTCACCCAGACCCTTCTGTTATATGGAGCAAACTGAACTGGAAAGAAAGAAGAGACCTACATGTCTATCAAAAGAAGAACTGATAACAATGGATACGTAAATGACAGAATATTCATACAACGGAATATCCTACATGCTTCAAGATGGACGCCTCAAGACTACACAATGTTGGAAAGACAGTCTCTTCAACAAATGTTGCTGGGAAAACTGGACAAACCCATGTGAAAAAATGAAATTAGAGTGCTCCTTAACTTCGTACACAAAAATAAGCTCACAGTGGATTAAAGATCTAAATGTGAGACTGGACACTATAAAACTCCTAGAGAAAAACATAAGCAGAACACTCTCTAACATAACTCACAGCAACATTTTTTCCATCCATCCCCCAGAATAATGGAAATAAAAGCAAAATGAACAAATGGTATCTACTTAAACTCAAAAGCTTTCTCACACAAAAGGAAACAATTTACAAAACAAAAAGACAATCCACAGATTTGGAGAAAATATTTGCAAATGATGTGACAGATAAGGGATTCAGTTCAGTTCAGTCACTCAGTCATGCCCAGCTCTTTGCGACCCCATGCATGCCAGACTTCCCTGTCCATCACCAACTCCCGGAGCTTATCCAAATTAATGTCCATCAAGTTGGTGATGCCATCCAACCATCTCATCCTCTGTCATCCCCTTCTCTCGCCTTCAATCTTTCCTAGCATCAGGGTCTTTTCCAATGAGTTAGTTCTTTGCATCAGGTGGCCAAAGTACTGGAGTTTCAGCATCAGTATCAGTCCTTCCAATGAATATTCAGGACTGATTTTCTTTAGGATTGACTGATTGTATCTCCTTGCAGTCCAAGGGACTCTCAAGATTCTTCTCCAACACCACAGTTCAAAAGCATCAATTCTTTGGTGCTCAGCTTTCTTTATAGTCCAACTCTCACATCCATACATGACTACTAGAAAAACCATAGCTTTGACTAAAAGGACCTTTGTTGGCAAAGTAATGTCTCTGCTTTTTAATATGTTGTCTAGGTTGGTCATAGCTTTTCTTTCAAGAAACAAGCATCTTTTAATTTCATGACTGCAGTCACCATCTGCAGTGATTCTGGAGCCCCAAAAAAGTTTCTCACTGTTTCCACTGTTTCCCCATCTATTTGCCATGATCACCAGTGTGTTCTCTTGGCAAAACTCTGTTAGCCTTTGCCCTGCTTAATTTTGTACTCCAAGGCCAAATTTGCCTGTTACTCCAGGTATCTCTTGACTTCCTACTTTTGCATTCCAGTCCCCTATAAAGAAAAGGACATTTTTTTTGGGTGTTAGTTCTAGAAGGTCTTGTAGGTCTTCATAGAACCGTTCAACTTCAGCTTCTTCAGCATTACTGGTTGGGGCAAAGACTTGGATGCCCCAACCAGTGACATTGAATGGTTTGCCTTGGACATGAACAGAGATCATTCTGTCATTTTTGAGACTGCATCCAAGTACTGCATTTCAGACTCTTGTTGCCTACGAGGGCTACTCCATTTCTTTCAAAGGATTCTTGCCCACAACAGTAGATATAACGGTCATCTGAGTCAAATGTGCCCATTCCAGTCCATTGTAGTTCATAGATTCCTAAAATGTCGACGTTCACTCTTGCCATCTCCTGTTTGACCACTTCCAATTTACCTTGACTCATGGACCTAACATTCCAGGTTCCTATGCAATACTGTTTTTTACAGCATCAGACTTTACTTCCGTCACTAGTCACATCCACAACTGGGTGTTGTTTTTGCTTTGGTTCTGTCTCTTCATTCTTTCTGGAGTTATTTCTCCACTGATCTCCAGTAGCATATTGGGCACCTACCAACCTGGGGAGTTCATCTTTCAGTGTCCTATTTATTTCCCTTTTCATACTGTTCATAGGGTTAGTCTCCAAAGGGATTAGTCTCCAAAATTTACAAACAGCTTACGATGCTTAATAGCATAAAAAACCCACTCAAAAACCATCAAACAACCCACTCCAAAAAATGGGCAGACGACCTGAATAGACTTTTCTCTAGAGGGGACATAAAGATGGCCAATAGGAACATGAAAAGATGTTCAACAACACTAGTTATTAGAGAAATGCAAATCTAAAACTACAATGAGGTGTCACCTCCACCTGTTAGAATCAGAGATCAGATCAGATGAGTCGCTCAGTCGTGTCCGACTCTTTGCGACCCCATGAATCCCAGCACGCCAGGCCTCCCTGTCCATCACCAATTCCCGGAGTTCACTCAGATTCACATCCATCGAGTCAGTGATGCCATCCAGCCATCTCATCCTCTGTCGTCCCCTTCTCCTCCTGCCCCCAATCCCTCCCAGCATCAGAGTCTTTTCCAATGAGTCAACTCTTCGCATGAGGTGGCCAAAGTACTGGACTTTCAGCTTTAGCATCATTCCTTCCAAAGAAATCTCAGGGCTGATCTCCTTCAGAATGGACTGGTTGGATCTCCTTGCAGTCCAAGGGACTCTCAAGAGTCTTCTCCAACACCACAGTTCAAAAGCATCAATTCTTCGGCACTCAGCCTTCTTCACAGTCCAACTCTCACATCCATACATGCCCACTGGAAAAACCATAGCCTTGACTAGATAAACCTTTGTTGGCAAAGTAATGTCTCTGCTTTTGAACATGCTATCTAGGTTGGTCATAACTCTCCTTCCAAGGAGTAAGCATCTTTTAATTTCATGGCTGCAGTCACCATCTGCAGTGATTTTGGAGCCCCCCAAAATAAAGTCTGACACTGTTTGCACTGTTTCGCCATCTATTTCCCATGAAGTGGTGGGACCAGATGCCATGATCTTCGTTTTCTGAATGTTGAGCTTTAAGCCAACTTTTTCACTCTCCACTTTCACTTTCATCAAGAGGCTTTTGAGTTCCTCTTCACTTTCTGCCATACGGGTGGCATCATCTGCATATCTGAGGTTATTGATATTTCTCCCAGCAATCTTGATTCCAGCTTGTGTTTCTTCCAGTCCAGCGTTTCTCATGATGTACTCTGCACATAAGTTAAATAAGCAGGGTGACAATATACAGCCTTAACGTACTCCTTTTCCTATTTGGAACCAGTCTGTTGTTCCATGTCCAGTTCTAACTGTTGCTTCCTGACCTGCATACAGATTTCTCAAGAGGCAGGTCAGGTGGTCTGGTATTCCCATCTCTTTCAGAATTTCCCAGTTTATTGTGATCCACACAGATCACAATAATCCACCTGTTAGAATGGTTATCATCAAAAAATCCACAAACATATGCTGGAGAGGGTGTGAAGAGAAGGGAAACATCCTACACTGTTGATGGGAATGTAAACTGGCACAGCCACTATGGAGAACAGTAAAGACGTTCCTTAGAAAACTAAAAATAGACCTATCATAGGGGCTTCCCAGACAGTGCAGTAGTAAAGAATCCACCTACCAGTGCAGGAGACGTGGGAGGCACGGGTTCGATCCTGAGTCGGGAAGATTCCATGGAGGAAGAAATGGCAACCCATTCTAGTACTTTTGCCTGGAGAATCCCCATAGACAGAGGAGCCTTGTGGCTACAGTCCAAAGGGTCACAAAGAGTCAGACACAACTAAGCAACTAAGCAAGCAAGCACAGAGCTACCGTATGACCCTGCAATCCCACTCCTGGACATGTATCTGGAGAAACGCATTATCTGAAAGGATACATGCACCCTAATGTTCACGGCATCACTGTTTACAACGCTCAAGACGTGGAAGCAACCTAAATGTCCATCGACAGAGGAATGGTAAAGAAGATGTAATACAGATACACAATGGACTATTACTCAACCATTAAAAAGAATGAAATAATGCCACTTGCAGAAACACAGGTGGACTAAGATTCTGTGTCATACTGAGTGAAGTAAGTCAGAGACGGAGAAATATCACACGGCATCCCTTATATGTGGAATCTGAAAAAGAAATCATACAAATGTACTTGCTTACAAAACAGAAAGAGATTCACAGACTTAGAAAACAAACTTATGGTTGCTGGGGGAAGGGATAGTTAGGGAGTTTGGGATGGTCATGTGCGTCCTGCTATATTTAAAATGAATAACCAACAAGGACCTATTATATAACACACGAAACTCTGCTCAATGTTATGTGCCAGCTTGGATGTGTGGGGGTTTGGGGAGAGTGGATACATGTACAGGTATATCTGAGTCCCTTTGCTGTTCACCTGAAACTACCACAACACTGTTAACTGGCTATAGTCCAATACAAAATAAAAAAGTTTAAAGTTTGGAAAAAAAGATGGATGCCTCCTTAAAATGAGGGGAAAAAATGGATGAATCCCCAAAGCATAATTCTAAGGGAAAAACCAGATACAAAATGATTCTCTGTATGTAAAATTAACCTCTTTTATAAAGTTGTGCAAAATTTACAGAGAGTTTATTGATAGTCAGGTGATAGATGTATACACATTTTTATATAGTGTGCAAAATGAGCAAAAGAAAAATACATGTGTACATGCAAGGTGATGATTTAAGAACCTCAGAAAGTGGCTGCATCTGGGCCAGGATTCTGAATTCACCACAGAGGGGCACCCAGGGACTTCTAACGTGCTATTTATGAATAATACAGTTATTATACTGACTGCTGGGAATATGTGTTATTTGCAATTACAATTAGTCTTTAACTTTACATATATGTTACATGCACCCTTATGAATGGGATTTTCCAGGCAAGAATACTTGAGTGGGCTGCCATTTCCTTCTCCAGGGGATCTTCCCAACCCAGGGATTGAACCTGTGTCTCCTGCATTGTAGACAGACACTTTATCGTCTGAGCCACCAGGGAAACCCACCCTTATGAATGCATGGTAGTTTTTGTAATTAAAATGGAAGTTCTGTGCAGATCAGATGTGCATGTAAGAGTTAACAGCAGAGCCTCCGTTGATAGGGAAGGTGGAGAGGAGTGTTAACAGTCATGTTTACTTCTTGCTTAATGCGCTTTTGTTTCTGGGTTTGTTTGGACTTTTTTTTTTTTTTTTTGGCAACACAAGGAGTGTGTATTTATACATTTTTAAAAAACACTAAAGATAACTTTTAGCTACTAAAACTATGAATTATGTTCATTTTAGGAAGAGTCCTTTCTGCTACATAGTAAGATTACCTTGAAAGGATAAACATGAGATTTATACAACTTTCATTTTTCTAAGATACTAAAAGACACACAATTATTAAAAAATATACCATATTTAACTATAAAATCTTCTTTGCCATATTTGCTTCTTTTAGAAACGACGTTTACCATGGCCAAATAATCTTTTTATTTTCCTTGTAGACAAGGTAACATGGTGATCATAAGACTGCATATTCCTTTACACAGACAAGAGATCCTGAGGTTCTGAAAAGCCAAGTGGAGAAAGTAATTAGAATGCTTGGCTGAAATTCCATGAAACCCCAAGAATCAGTGCTGTGTTTCTTTTATCCCTAGGTAACTTCCAAATTCCTTTGTGTGGTTAACAATGGCCAATAACCAGAGTGGGAAGATCTTTACATGGGAGTTAACGCTCTCTCAGGCTCTTTCCAGGTCTAAAAATCTTTTGGGTTCTTTTCAATGCAGCCATATCCGCAGCCACTAGACAATGTGATGTAATTAGACTCCCTCTCCTGTGGTTTTATCAGAGACTAACAGCCTGAATAGAAAAGCGTTATTTACCAAAGCAGACCACAATCTGCAGAACTGTGTTGTTTGGGGATATTACTTCTCCCCAAATACAACGTGAGTCCCACAGAACAGGGGACCTTGTGTTGGTATCTTAGCATTGCTGGAGTCTAGTTCAGGGTCAGGAGTGCCCAATGTATTGACAAACTGTTTGCTAAGTGCATCTGTTTGCTCAGCAGTTCAGAAAACTAACTTCTTTTAGCCAGCCATCCATATATGTCATCACAAATCTTTACTTAGCACCAATTCTGAGCCAATTACAATGGCAGATCCTGAGACCACAAATATGATTAATACACTTTTCTGCCTTTAGAAGGTTAGATCTCCACCAAAGTATAGTCTGGAATTATATCTATCACTAACTACATGGATAAAACTCACATGTTGAGTGAAAGATGCTAGACACAAAAAGAATCCATTCTGTATAATTCTGTTTATATCAAACCAAAATAGGTAAAACTAAGCTATGGAATTTGAAGTTGAGAGAGTGATTCCCTGAAGGAGATTAATGACTGGAAGGGGACCTGAGGGGGGCCAATGAGATCAGTTAGTGAGTGGTCTTTTTCCTTAATCTTCACATGATCAATTTTTGAAATACACCAAGCAGTAAAATTCATGATTTGGGTACTTTTATATATATATGTTATATTTTTTTAAGTATTTATTTAGTTATTTGCTTGGCTGCACCAGATCTTAGCTGTGGCATGCAGTGCCTATCTTTCAGTTGCAGCATGTGGAACCTGGTTCCCTGACTAGGGATCAAACCCAGAACCCCTGCTTTGGGAGTACAGAGTCTTAGTCACCGGACCACCAGGGAAGTCCCTATGCAAGTTATGAGTTCATTTGCAAAAGAATAACACTTAAAAACAACTGTACGACTTGTCTCACGGGATTTCTCCACTGTTCATACAGTTCAATATTCTCCACACTTGGCCAATCTTGTTCTAACTCAAATGCCACCTCCTGCAGGAAGTCCTCATGGAACCCCAAACTTGAATGAACTTCTCCTTCCTCTGAAATGCCACAGCATCTTACTAATGCAGCTTCCTTACTTTCCTTTAACTCTGAGCAGTGTGTCAAAATATGAAACAATCCTCAACTCACACACCTATCACAGTGCTTTGGAGGTATCAGGTTCTAGAAAATTCTTTAGCATATATAAACACATAACACTTTATTCCTTGAAGTGCTGCACGTGACTTCTTTCTGTGCTTCCGGGTGATATTTAACCTGTCTTTAATTCAGTACAACATATACCTATGGGAACCATCCAAATGTGATGTTAATAAGCCTGAAACCCTTTCTACCGATGGCTCAGACATGCTACAAGGAAAATAGCATTGTCTATCCATTCTCATAATAAATATAATAAAAAAATTCAAAACAAAAATGTTACTAGTAATTTACTATATACATCGTCTTACAACTTGATTTTTACTCTTCAAATGCCACACACATTTTCTCATGTCTGCACACACCGTTCTCACTGAGGTTCACTGCATTTTGGAACAATGCTTTGGCAGAATGGCCACAGGCAGAAAGAATGGATCTGACCTTGCTTAACTAACTCCCCATCTATGGACATCTGGGCCATTTCAAAATGTTTACTTTTAAAATGATGAACATCTTTATTTAAAATTGTCTGTTCATGCTAACCATGTAAGGGTAAATGCCTAAGAGGTTTACTTTCTGGGTTAAAATTACATGGGGCTTCTCTGGTGGCTCAGATGGTAAAGACTCTATCTGCCTGCAATTCAGGAGACCTGGATTCAATCCCTGGGTCAGGAAGATCCCCCGGAGAAGGGAATGGCTACCCACTACAGTATTCAAAAGTATACTGTTACAAAGGATTTTCTAGAGTATACCTGTTAGATACAAAGACTGCAGGGATGTCTGCTTCTACTGTAGCAAATCCCACATTTCACGGATGCACTCTTCACTTTTCAACATCTCTGAAGTCACATCTCTCAAGATCAATGGCATCTTCCAGTCACTGTCAGGCAGCTGGCTGTTGGGATTGGGTTAACTGCCTGCACCAGGATGTAACCCCTCAGCCAGAAAAGGACCTGGAGACCATTCCAGGGATGGATGTAAGTGCTGACTATTGTCTGAAATCATTGTGATACCTTCTTTATGCTTCAGAAAGTGCCAGAATTGAATCTCGCAGAAATTCAGCAGCTTAGGAAAAAATTCCAGAGGAATAAGCATAAATAATTCTTTTATGAAATGCTTCATTCTTAGGGCTCTCAAAGGCACAGCTGATAACAGTGTGAAAAACATAGGTGTAGATGCCCTAAGTTGAAAAGAGATTCAGGAGTGTTGAACATTTATATGAATGGAGGGCAGTCTGATGTGCGTTTTCCTCCTTCCCATTTCACAAGGACTGGGTATGACTTGAAAGTCAAGGTTAGAAACCTCAAAAAGCTTTATTGCACTTCTGACCCACTCACCTCAGCCAACAGAGACTGGCCCTGGAAGCACGTCAAATTATTTTTCCAGTTGTTTCCTTTTAACAATTCAAGGACAGAGTTCTTTTAGCATTACCTTAAAAACATCTATTCTGTGATGGCCTAAAAGAAATTTAATAGAAGTTTATTTTCCTGAAATGCATCCTTTTGGGGATTCCTCAATGGCACCCCACTTCAGTAGTCTTGGCTGGAAAATCCCATGGATGGAGGAGCTTGGTGGGCTGCAGTCCATGAGGTCGCTAAAAGTCAGGCACGACTGAGCGACTTCACTTTCACTTTTCACTTTCATGCGTTGGAGAAGAAATGGCAACCCACTCCAGTGTTCTTGCCTGGAGAATCCCAGGGATGAGGGAGCCTGGTGGGCTGTCGTCTATGGGATCACACAGAGTCGGACACGACTGAAGTGACTTAGCAGCAGCAGCAGCAGCTGCTTCCTCATGTCCGCATCCCAGTAGGTTTGTCCCTGTTTACACAGCTAAACTGAAAATTAATCCTAAGATTTACTATTTATAGTTTTAATACAATTTTGCATTTTTTTTTTTTAAAAAAAAGCTCCAGGTAAGAGGCAAAACCATCCTGCAACAAGCTAGGAGATAAATGCATTGTTCTAGAGGAGCAGCTGTAGAAGAAAGGGGGGCAGTGGAGAGGAGCCAGGAGAAAAATGAAGACAGAGAAACTCCTGGTGAGTGATGGTCAAATGTGTAACCAGCCACCACGGGAACCATGCGATCGTGTCTTACACCAAAAATAAGGGGGTGGGGCTCCTGAGACGTTTGCTGAGAAACCACATGAGCCAGTGGAAGGCTAGTATGGACTATTTTGACTTCTGAGGCAGTATCTATTTCAGCGAAGCAGGTGGAAAAGTCAGGGACCAAAGATGCAGGTGTGAACACAGGGTGATAACCCAACAGTGACTGACATGATGGCAAAGAGAAAGGCATGTCACTCACCCACACTGCCAAAGTTAAAAAAAAAAGAACCTTTCAAGAACGAAAATATCTAACTAAAATGCAAAGCTGAATCATACAGTATGCGATGTGAGCCCACAGATTTTCAGAAGAATCCTGTACACTAAGAGTATGATTGTGTGCATGTGAGTGTGTGTGGTGAGGGGCAGGTGAGGGATATGCTTTGGTAGGGTCTTCATCTTGGGGAGGAGCTGGGAGGAGAGAGGGGAAGGAAGAGAGAGAGACAGAAACCTGATTAGGTTTGGATCACCCTGGTGTATAACAGTGACACCATCAAAGGTCTTATGACAACCATGAAAATATAAGCTCCCTGGAAAGCTCAAAAAATTCCAGAGAAGGATTGAATGGTTTATAGGATGAGAATGATGATTCAAATCTTCACCATGTAGACTTCAAGGGACTGGGAGTCCCCAACTGCTATCTCAGTTTTACTTCTCTATGAAAATACAGTTTACATTACTCCATACTGTGCTAATTATGTTCTAGTCTTTGTATTTATCAACACTTGCTTTTCTTTCAGAAGAAAAAGGTGAGGGATTTTCATCTCAAACTGGAGATGAAGTTCTGGAATGGATTCCAGAATCTTTTCACTGATGGAAAAGAGTAATATTTTTCTCTTCTACATTCAGAAAACGAACATCATGGCATCTGGTGCCATCACTTCATGGGAAATAGATGGGGAAAACAGTGGAAATAGTGTCAGACTTTATTTTTTGGGGCTCCAAAATCACTGCAGATGGTGACTGCAGCCATGAAATTAAAAGACGCTTTCTCCTTGGAAGGAAAGTTATGACCAACCTAGATAGCATACTCAAAAGCAGAGACATTACTTTGCCAACAAAGGTCCGTCTAGTCAAGGCTATGGTTTTTCCTGTGGTCACGTATGGATGTGAGAGTTGGACTGTGAAGAAAGCTGAGTGCCGAAGAATTGATGCTTTTGAACTGTGGTGTTGGAGAAGACTCTTGAGAGTCCCTTGGACTGCAAGGAGATCCAACCAGTCCATTCTAAAGGAGATCAGCCCTGGGATTTCTTTGGAAGGAATGATGCTAAAGCTGAAATTCCAGTACTTTGGCCACCTCATGCGAAGAGTTGACTTATAGGAAAGACTCTGATGCTGGGAGGGATTGGGGGCAGGAGGAAAAGGGGACGACAGAGGATGAGATGGCTGGATGGCATCACTGAGTCGATGGACGTGAGTCTGAGTGAACTCCGGGAGTTGGTGATGGACAGGGAGGCCTAGCGTGCTGCGATTCATGGGGTCGCAAAGAGTCAGACACAACTGAGCGACTGAACTGAACTGAACAATGTCCAAAGTGACAATCACCAATACTGTGTATCTACTATCAAGTAATAGCATCATATTAGACATATTAGACAGCATATTAAAAAACAGAGACATTACTTTGTCAACAAAGGTCCATCTAGTCAAGGCTAAGGTTTTTCCAGTAGTCATGTATGGATTTGAGATTTGGACTACAAAGAAAGCTGAGCGCCAAAGAATTGATGCTTTTGAACTGTGGTGTTGGAGAAGACCCTTGAGAGTCCCTAGGTCTGCAAGGAGTCGAACCAGTCAATTCTAAAGGAAATCAACCTTTATTCATTGGATATTCATTGGAATGACTGATGCTGAAGCTCCAATACTTTGGCCACCTGATGCGAAGAGCTGACTCATTGGAAAAGACCCTGATGCTGGGAAAGACTGAGGGCAGAGGAGAAGGGGATGACAGAGGATGAGATGGTTGGATGGCTCAATGGACATGAGTTTGAGCAAATTCCAGGAGCATCACTAAGTCAATAGACATGAGTTTGGGCAAACTCCAGGAGATGGCGAAGGACAGGGAAGTCTGGCATGCTGCAAGTCCGCGGGGTCACAAAGAGCTGGACACGACTGAGCAACTGAACAACAATGACACTAAAAATTTCAGCTTTCAGCACAGATATTCAGCTGTATAGCCACCCCTACCTTCCCCAACAACGCCAGGGAACACTTGGAGGTTTGCCATCTTCCTAGTCAGGGTGAAATGGATGATGTCACATTGACCCTGTCACTGGGAAATTCCTTCCTAAGTGACAGTGTTTACAGACATGATCCAGAAACCTCTCTGCAGCAGGCCAGCTTCTCTGGCTCAGCTGGACATCAACCCAGGAAGGCAACAACAGGTAAACCTGCTGATAATCCATGAGTAAAACCCTTCCAACTTTTGCATTTACAAAGCCATATCGGAGAAACTGATCGCAGACCATGCAGTGAACTGCAGACTGTTTACTAAGCAGTGATCTTCAGCAAACAGAATAACAAAGGTAGAAATAAAAACTGTGGATAATTAAGAGTGTGGTTCCAGTGTTACAACAGTGCTTCTTTACAAGGTATTACTAAAAACACAGCCTGGAGAGACCTGGTCCTGGTTTCCAGTCGACAATCTCTTCCTTCTTGTCCCTTGGTTCTCTGTCATAGGTTCATTCACTTCCATTTTCCCAGATGCTTTCAGGATGAAGACACCAATGACATAACCTTCACCTCACTGTTCCTCTGGTTTGGAGATGAAAGCACAGAGCCTTTCTTCTGGACTCCAGGTACTCTCCACCAATGGTACTCACAGGGCTCCAGAAATTCTGGATTCCATTTCCTTTAAAAAAATATTTTTTATTTATTTGGCCACACTAGGTCTTAGTTATGGCATGTGATATCTTTTTTTACTTGTGGCACATGGATCTAGTTGCTGACCAGCGATGGAACCCAGGCCCCTTGCACTGGCAGCTCAGAGTCTCAGCCACTGGACCACCACAGGAGTCTCCCCATTTGCTCCTTCATAGGAGATAAAATTGCTGGAGATGCTTCTCCAGTGTGAACACACGGCCTTCTGCCGCTGATAAAAACTACACACCTCTGCTCAGTAGAGGACAGTGCTAGAGAGCTTCCTGGCTTCAGTTCAGGAAAGACTAGCCTCTGAGTTGGGAAGACTTTCCTTTACCTAGAAGCCTTTCTGTCGAGCTTTTATTACCAAACCTCTTGGCAGCAGCAGGTTTCAGCCTGCTCTGTGGACACTGCTGCTGCTGTCGCTTCAGTGGTGTCCAACTCTATAAGACCCCATAGACGGCAGCCCACCAGGCTCCCCTGTCCCTGGGATTCTCCAGGCAAGAACACTGCAGTGGGTTGCCATTTCCTTCTCCAATGCATGAAAGTGAAAAGTGAAGTGAAGCCGCTCAGTTGTGTCTGTGGACATTACACAGGGTCATAAGGCTGGACGTGGCAGGCATTTTTATAGAGGAAAATCATGATGAGTCACTGGGCTATTATCTAAGACCTTGGCTTTTAAATCCACTGTGACCTTTCATACACACAGGTGGATTTGTAATAAAACACGAGTTTTGCAAAATAATAGCTATCCATATTATGTGCAGTGAATTGTAATAGTTTCTCCTTCTGTTTCACTTTTAGAAGTGCCATGTAACCTCCTAAATTTTTTCAAGTGCAATTAGAAAAACAACATAAAAGGTTAATGAGACAGGTGAAAATATAACTAAATTGATCTATTTATAGGAAATCTCAGAAACACAAGTGTGAAAGTTTTAGATATGAGGTTCTATTATTTCAGGTACTAGAATGATTCCCTTTCTATCAAATTCCAAACACAAAGGTCTAACTAATTTTTATGAAAGCATACGGCAGGGGCTTCCCAGGTGGCTCAATGGTAAAGAATCTGCCTGCCAATGAAGCAGATGTGACTTTGATCCCCAGGTCAGTAAGATCCCCTAGAGGAGGAAATGGCAACCCACTCCAGTATTCTTGCCTGGAGAATACCATGGACAGAGGAGCCTGGTGGGCTACAGTCCATGGGGTTGCAGAGTCAGACAGGACTTCGCAACTGAGCACACGCACATGCAAAGGATAAGGCAGTAAGACTGCAGGTGGAAAACATTCTGAACAAACCTGTAATAAATTAACGAGGTTACACCGCAACACAGACATGCTTGATGGAGATGGGTGTTTGTTCTGATCAGGGATTATAAAGGGAAACAAGAGGTGATGAGGCTGGGGGGCATCGGAGGAAAGGAGTGAAGGTCAAGTTTTCTTGGTTTGTACACATCACCTAATTGGCTCACTTCTGAATCCAGTGGAGAATGTTGGCAACTGCTACTTGAAGCACAAAGGGAAGAGACTCAGGCGATTCAAGTCAGAGGTCACCAGTAAAGATACCAAAAGAAAAAAAAAAAAAGAGCTGCTCATCCTTCCAAAGAGCCATTTTCCCACCTATTAACACCAACATCATCCACCCCGCAAAATTCTGAGTGCAGAAACCTCTGTCTTCTGTTTTGAATCATCTCCAACAAAGCTAATGGCAATCAAAACTGAGCGGAAACTGGGCAGCAGAAGAGCTAGGAAATGTTTCTATTCTTTAAGGAGAGGGGTTGTTATTGAGCCACTCAGTCATGTCCGACTCTTGCGACCCCATGGTCCCACAGGCCACCAGGCTTCTGTGTCCATGGGATTTTCCAGGCAAGAAGACTGGAGTGCATTGCCATTTCCTTCTCCAAAAGGAGAGGAGAGAGTTAATTAAAAGCCTGCAAAGTTCCAATGACTAGATTTTTGCCTCTACATCTCTTTATCCATTAAGAACGGTGTGTTCCAGCTTGAGCAAAACATGGCTTCCCCTCATCTGAAGCTGTCAACAAATGATACTCTGCACAATGCGAGTAATGTGAAGACTCCACTCAATGTCCCAAAGGCAGACTGGTTGAGGATGCGAGAGGACCCCAAGTTGTCAACTTCTTTTTGCCAAAAAAAAAGGAACAGTTGCAGAAATGCCAGTATTTGTGACAGCCTTAACAATGATCATTCAAATGATGAAGATTCTATAGTATGAGTTTATATCTTTGTGAGTTTGGAAAGGATGTCTAAGTTGAAATCATTCTAGTAAGACCTAAATAGAAACCTAGGCACTGCCAGCACCATCATAGTGATCTATTTTCTCTCTCTCTCCCTCTCTTCCCTCCTCTCTCTCTCTCTCTCTCTCTCTCACACACACACATACACACTCTTATACATCTCCAGACTTATTTATCCCCATCATGATTTGGCATCCAAATACTAATATGATGACTGCGCACTGCCCTCATTTTATTAATCCCAACCCTGTATGCCTACTGTTTAGAAGTTAAATTTAGACTCTTCTGAATTCCACATATTCTATATAATCAACCATTAACATTTCTCTTTCTGGAGATTTAAATGCCAGGATTAGAAACGGTAGTACCAAATTCATACCCATATACGGGAAAAGGCGTCTAGTAATGGTTTTGCAAATTAATGGGTTTCTCCAGATTGGCCAGTTTACCTAAAATTATACTTTGCCCTTGAGAGAATCGAGGGAAAACTCCCAATTTTAGGCCCGGAATCTTAAGTGGATGGAATTTTGACATCTTCTGGTCCAAGTGCATCATCACACATCAACTACGACAGCCCCAGCCTCTTGACAACGTCTGGTTCTACGTGCCTCTTTACTGAAACTCTCTCATTCGTAGGTTTCCATAGTTTTAGTGAATTTGGCTTTATTCTAATCAGGGAGCTCCTTTCCACTGCCAACCCCCCAATGCCGTCCCACCTACCCTCTGTTCTGTCCTCCCCTTACACCGCCTCCAGTGCTAGTCCCATCCAAACATACAGTTTCAACCTTCAGCGCTACATCAGCGGCAACGTCCATGTGCCCAGCCTCAAGGATCTCCAATACAACATGCCCAACACTAAATTCACGCTTTCCTTCCAAACTTCCTTTTCTTGTGTTCCTTTTTATAATACCATTCATCAGGCACCCATCCAAAACTGTCATTTGTTTTTAGTCCATCCTTATTCAGACATCAGTTTCTCAAATTTATTTCTGAAATTTCTAGACTATTGTTACCAGCTTCATAGTTAACACCGTCTAAAACCAGTGTCTCCTACATACACTCCTCATCGCAGGTAGAAGGAAGATTTTCTCAAACAGAGCTCTGAAAATGTTTGCTTAAAACCCTTCATGGCTTCCTATCACCGACAGAAGAATGTCCAACTTCCTAGTGTCCCTCCCTGAGTCTCAACCTATTTTTTGATCTCATCTCACCAAACAAGCCACCTGCTTGTCACTCAGGCCCACCCACCTTCTTTCAACAATCAAATAAATGGTTTCCTCTGCTTAAAGTGCTCACATCGGCTCCTTTCCTCACAACTCTGATTACTTTAAAATGTCACCTGCTCTAACAAGCCTTCTTCAAATCTCCAGGCCCACTTAATCATTCCTGGGTGTTCCTGCAGCACTCTGTTCATTCTAATAATATCACGCATAGATGATGCCTTCTTGTTTGCCAGATGGTAACCTGCTTTAGGGAAAAAAAAGTGGCACCTTGCTCTCTGTATTTAACACACGTGCACATAGTAGGTCCTTAACCTTAACAACTGCTAAGTAAATATATAAACACAGGAAAAACACTCTTGAATTAAGAGAAGATGTGATTTTCAGTCCTCCCTTGGGTAGGACTCAAACTTCAAGCTCTATCTATAGACTGATAAATAGTATTGTTCCTGTCTATGCAGTACAATTACAAGAATAAATGAAATCAAGCAAAGTACTAGATCTGCTGCTGCTGCTAAGTCGCTTCAGTCGTGTCCGACTCTGTGCCACCCCGTAGACAGCAGCCCACCAGGCTCCACCGTCACTGGGATTCTCCAGGCAAGAACACTGGACTGAGTTGCCATTTCCTTCTCCAATGCATGAAAGTGAAAAGTGAAAGTGAAGTCGCTCAGTCATGCCCGACTCTTAGCGACCCCATGGACTGCAGCCCACCAGGCTCCTCTGTCCATGGGATTTTCCAGGCAAGAGTACTGGAGTGGGGTGCCATTGCCTTCTCCAAAGTACTACATCAAATACAGACAAATGTATTAAGTATAATCCAAGAATATAATCTTTTAATGTCTATTATTTCACCTAGATATATCAAAGATTAAGAGAGTCTATAGCCAATGTCTAAATTGTGGATGAATATAAGCATAATGAAAAATAGGTATTTTACATATCTTAGCAGTCATTGTTCTAGAAATTAAGGGTGACCTCAATTTAATATCATTATGCTGTACAGATCACACTAAGTATTAGTTAGCATCAGAAGCACTCACTATGTTATAGAGATAAAAAGCATAGACTTGATTAAAATAGGTATGAATTTTAGCACCATATTATTATTAGCATGATCAAATTACAAAATGCTAATTATAAAATGCCTTTATAGCATTTATCATATGTATAAATACTTTACATATATTATCCCATTATTCTCACAAGAATCTCATGCAACATTATTCCCATTTTACATCAGAGGAAACTGAAGCAGCGTGTTTGGTTAACTTGTCCTGGGTAGCAAAGCTATTACGAGGCAGAGCAGAGATCTGAGTCTGCCCAGTCTGGTTCTAATCACTAACCCACTGCAGCCAATCTATAAATGACATGACAGATGAGTACAGTGCACGACCCACAGGAAATTCTTGACAGACGTTATATTCCTTTTGTACTAATGCTACTCAGGTGATGATGATATATGCAAGTGGTCCTGAAGTCTGCTTCCTCATCGCCTGACCACGCCCCCAAGCCATATGGACTCTGTGAAATGGAGATCTTATCTGTATGGTGTACTACCCTCTTGCCTGTATAAGCAGAGTTTCCAAGAAAACTAGAAAAAAAAATCAAACCATTTTAGAAAGCTATTAATTCATCCATTCAAATGGGAGCTAGATAGATCTATTTTTTCTTTTGCCGAATCATTAAAATGTCATTATTCGGGGCTGAGGCAAAGGTAGAGAGTTTGCCAGTTCTTTCAGACCCTCTGGTTGTCTTTCAACAAATGCCAGCATGTCAATGTCACTGTCTATTACAATCAGCGCGGTTCACACTGTGTTCCCTTGCTCCAGCTCTCCCTCCCCTTCTGAGAATCTCAGAAGCTCTCCTCTCACAGGGATGTTGCTGCAGTTCCTCCTTTAGCCTATCATTCAGGGAAGAATGCTATGAAACACTCTCCAAATATAGCTCCCATTTCTGCAATGCTTTTGGCTGGCGCCTGCTTCAGATGTGAAAAATATATTTGCTTACAACTATTGGGGTAGACAGACTTCTTCATGGTTCCTTCAGCTGGGTTAATTCTTACATATACACCTTTGTGGGTACCGACACACTTTTTCATTGTTTTCTTACAAAATATTTTTCTAGTTTAATACTTTTCCTATTTCAATAAATACCATGTGTCTCCACTGTCAGCTACATAGGGGTTCTTGAATTATGTACTGCACAATGTCAATACTTAAGAGTCATATATTTTTTAAAATATTGCTTAGTTTTTACTTCTTTATTTGTGTGTGTTTTTCTAATTATTTATCTGGTCACTCGGCATGTGGCATCTTAGTTTCCGATCAGGGATTGAAATCTTGACTTTTATATCCCTGCGTTGGAAGCATAAGAGTCTTAACCACTGGGCCAGCAGGGAAGTTCCAACATCTTAATAATAATTCCTTTAGCACTTACCATGTACCAGGTTCTACACTAAATGCTTCACATGCATTCTCAACAAACTCACAGCAACAGGACAACAAAGAATTACTGGGCTAGAAACGCCAAGAGTGCCATGATTGAGAATTCTGCTCCTGAGGAAGTGATCCTTCTATCTTTCAGAGATAACACCCCAACTATACTTACTACCTGCTCTGTGGTTTCTATGCAGCCATGAACTCTTGGGGCTTTGTGATTTTCACTGATAAAGAAATTAACTTATACTTTGCAATCAATAAAATAAAATAATTAAACTTGATGATCTCTAAAATCTTTCAGAAAATGTCTGTTTTCATTTTGTGGTTAATTAAAAAAATAATATCAAGGTAATTCTGATCATCCAGAGAGAAAAAAAATAAAAATTCATTGGCCTACAGGCAGACATAAGCTCACACTGTAAGGGCCTTTTGGGTCAGCTTGCCTGGGGAGATTTGGGTAAAACACTGTATGTTGTTAAGAAAAAAAATTGAAGGAATATTTACTTATAAGAATCATACAAGTGAAAACACTAGGACTTAATGCTAAAATAAGCAACCAAAGGAAATACTAAAAATAGATGAATGAAATACTGCGCATGAGAAATCAGGAATACAATTAAAGAAAATCTTATTTAAAATCAAGGGAGTAGCAGTTTAATGAACAAGCAAAACTGCTCTGGGACTATGAGAATCAGGCATCTTCTAAGACGAATTAAAATCCTCCACTATGTATTATATGTTCATGTACACACACACATTTTTAAAATTCCCTCAGTGACAGTAACAGGCTTATTCTTTTATTTTGATCTTAAAATATCTTTCAGGTAAATGGGATTTGTATTACTTGGCAAATATTCACAATAATTACAAATTTAGGAAAATCACAGTAAAGGAAATGACTTATTTATAAAACTCAAAGTAACATTTAGTGGTAGAAATCTGCATAGACCCTTTTACTTCAATAGCATTAGTAGACAGGAGCCTGACTCAATTCTCTAAGAACAATCAGCATTTTAAACTAATGGGAGTAAGTCACTCTGAGAACTGAAACTATTCTTTAAGTCAAAATATTCAGACAATGACTAACCAAAGGCATTACCATATTCACAGAGCACAAGCTTTGGCTTATGGATTAAATCCACAGTAGTCTGTACTTTGCGTGTGTGTGTGGTTAGTCACTTCAGTCGTGTCTGACTCTTTGCGACACCATGGACTGTAGCCCGCCAGGCTCCTCTGTCCATGGGATTCTACAGACAAGAATACCAGAGTGGGTTGTCGTGTCCTTCTCCAGGGGATCTTCCCGACCCAGGGCTTGAACCCATGTCTTTTATACCTCCTGCCTTGGCAGGTGGGTTCTTTATTGCTAATACCATCTGGGAAGCCAGTTTGTACCTTATACGTCTATAATAAATATTTCTTATATAACGAAAGAACTGCATTGCTGCAAATATACAATTTAATACTAATGGCAAATTCTTAAGTTATCTAATGTTTATGGGGAACTGTTTGCAGACAGATTATCTTAAAGAAGTTTCTTTTCATTCCCCCCTTATAAAAAAAAAAAAGCACACAAATATAAAAATTAGTGAAAAGTAAAAGAAATTCTACACATTTCCCAAGATAGTTGAAAGTGATATAGACCTGAATTAAAATATCAGCTTTGCTTCTGTCCATCTGTGACTCTGGGCAAGTTTCCAACTCACGGGGTGTATGAAAGGAGTGAAGTACGAAAGACACCTAATTCAGTGCTTAGAGCCTTGTATGTTCAGAACTAGTGTTGATTCTCTTCTTTATAGTATTTATTCAATCCAGCAAAGATCTGCTGAGCTCCTCAAAAAGACCAAACGTGGCTCAGATGGAAAAGAACCTGCCTGCAATGCAGGAGACCTGGGTTTGATCCCTGGGTTGAGAAGATCCCTGGAGAAGGAAGTGGCAACCCACTCCAGTATTCTTGCCTGGAGAATTCCATGGACAGAGGAGCCTGGCGGGTTACAGTCCATGGGGTTGC
Source organism: Bos grunniens (assembly GCF_055505025.1). Taxonomy (NCBI): domain Eukaryota; kingdom Metazoa; phylum Chordata; class Mammalia; order Artiodactyla; family Bovidae; genus Bos; species Bos grunniens. Next base: position 16,924,173 of record NC_141181.1, on the reverse strand, counting down.
AAAGAGTCAGACACAACTGCGCAACTAACACTTTCTAATGAAGAAGGTGATGAATTTATCATATATGCCTGGAACCACAAGAGGTGTCTTACAGAAAGGGTATCTTGGTTTATGCAAAAAGGGAGAGAATTCTCTTCAGTGGTCTCCCATGGTAGGAGAAGAGATGGCATGGGGGAGACAGAGCTCAGAGCTCAGGGCATGAGCTCAGCCACATGCCCCTCACACAGAGGCTGCTGGACGCTCCCCACCTACTATCCAGTCATCTCTAAGGGCTTCTGTCAGAGCTCCATAGGCCTTGCTCCCTGAGAACTGATGTCAGGGCTTCTATCTGGCCCTAAGCTCCTGAATCCTGGAGCATGGTCTGACGCTGTCCATCAATGAGTTGCTAGACTCCAAGGCCCAGCAGGCGCAGAGGGTCAGGTCATATCCACTTGCGCTTGAACCCGGCTGCCCTGTGACCCTGGCAACTTAACAAGTTTTGGGTGATCTCGGGTTTTTCTCATATCCCGAGTTTTTGTCAGCCTGTAGCATATTAAAAAATGGCCAGCATTGGGCACTTATGGGTGGCTTGCTGTTGCCAAAATATTGGCTCTCTGTACACAGGTGCCAAATAGAAATACAGAGACAGAGTTTTGAAGGAAAGAGAAACTTTATCTCTTTGCCAGGCAAAGCAGGACAGAACAGGCTCAGGACTTGAAAAATTGTATCCCCACTTGGAGAAGACAGTGAGAGTTTTATAGCAATGGTTCAAAGAGGATGTGATCAGCTCCTGGACATTCTTCTGATGGGTCGGCGGTGAGATAAGCAGGAGTCAGCATCATCAACCTTCAGGTCCAACTGGTCTGGGGTCTACATGCTTGCAGGCAGCACACCATTGTTAATCCTTAATTTCTCCCACCTGGAGGGGGCTTCAGTATCCGCAGAATATCTCAAAGATATTGTGCATATCCTTTTCTGGGGTACCAGGACCTTGCCCCAAGGCTGTATGATTGTTTCTCTTGACTATTTGTTTTTCTTGTCTTCTATCCTTTCCCTTCCCTAATTAGTGACAGCTTGAGTCTGCACATTGGAACTCAGAGAAGGTCATGGAGGATAAATGAAGGCTATTTCCTATAATTAAAGAAATGGGGAACATGGAAAGGCTTTGTGCCCAGAAGCCCTCGAGGGCCCTGTTTGGTATCATTACTACTTGGTGTTGAGATAATCTTATTTAAACTGCCTGCTAGCTCCAGAGGGGCAGTGTCTGCTTCACCAGAAATGCCCATTCCTCTGAAAAAAGAAATGGAATCTGGGCTGACACTCAGCCAGAGGCATAGGACAGTGGGATGAGTGCTCTATGACAGTGGACCCCTGTCCCTCGCCCCAGTCAGTCAACCTGTGTAACAAGACATCTTCTTTTTAGCAACACTGTGGTCACCAAAAAGGTAGTGGCCTATTTGGGGGCTATTATTCCTTTTAAAACATATGCCCCATCTCAGTTACCAAAAATCAATCAAGGGCCAAAGTTTGAGCTGTTTTTCTGTTTTCTTATTTAAATTGCTCCCGTGGTAAACATGACAACTGCAAACAGGAAACGAAGCAGAATATATTTGCATGAGTCAATGAACCACAATTATTTTAATGCATTGGTGACAGCCTGTGCTCTTCCAATATCTTAACCTCCTCAGAAATTTCACTTTAATGCCAAAATAGCACTTATTCTGGATTGCACAAACTGTACTGTAGTAATTAGGTGCCACCTTTTCAAAGGCTAAATATAAAAATAGTGAGCAGGCTCATGGTTATGCTCTGGTTCAAAATGAATTCTAATTAGCTTCACTAAAGAAAATGGCTTGTTCTCTTCTTCCCTACAATGTAATGCCTTTTTCACACTCTGACTAAGTTAATGAAACACAAAAGTCTTTTTATGAGTAAGACGCTCAGATATACTTAATATGGTACCTCAATAGAAAAGAATGCTGATGCATTTCAGACAGCAGTAAGCCAAATTACGAGTAATTTAGGTTTACCAAAGAGAGTAGGACTTTCTAATTTGAAAGGATCGAGTTTGAATTAGGTGAATGGTTTTTCAAGACAGTCAGAGAGGTCAAGAACATAGAAGAGACTAATGAGTTTTTCACCTGCAAGACTTTGGACTGTAATAAAGCATCACTTCATGTCTTTTCTGAGCACGGCCCTGTGAGAAGGAAATTGACTTCTCACGCATAGGTCTAGTGTTTGCTGCAAGGTGAGCCTTAGAGATGTTGATTATTTCCTTTAAACATTTGGTCAGAACTCCAGGCACCTCCCACCAAGTGGCATCCATGATTAAGCAGAACAATTAGCTAATATTACTGCAGACAAGGAATCATTCAAGACACTGGAGCTAGTTCCCAGAGGAAGGGGCTGGGTGCACGTGGCACCTTCCCCCAGGAAGCTCACAGTCTAGCAGGAAAGACAGCCAGGTAACAGAATTAATCTCAGTGAGGTGGACATAATCACTGCACTTAGGAAAGGAAGACAGAATAAAGTAAGGATATGCATTTTTTGTAGAAATAAAGTCAAACTGATAAAGATAGTATCATTTCATTGTTTCAGAGCTAAAAAGTAAAGTATGCAAATACACAAGAGATTAAATTCATTCTACAGCAACTGTCAACTGCTTCAACAAACAATTGCTTTAACTGATGCTTGTTATCCTGATTTCAGAGAAAACTTGAACTTTCTCTCCTGCTTCTCTCATTACCCAAAAGGCCACAACTTCTCATATCTCACTGGTTATTTCCTATTTACAGAGATAGACTATACAGACTATACTATTATACAGACTATACTATTACAGAGATAGTCTATTCATCATAAACTATACAGGTAAGGTTTACAATCAACCTCTAAGATTCCCTTCCAAGTAATACTCGGGTCCCCTTGAAGTATCATGACTACTAGATGTTCATCTTCCAGTAAAAACATCAGATGGCTCTGTGTCCAGGTACTTCTCTCAGATTTCTGTGTTTGATTAACAGCTGACTCTCAAGCTGACATTTCTAATCCATTATCTTTAAAAATCTCGCCTTGCAGAACCTCCAAAGCAAAGTTCCTCAGAACAGAGATGCATTTGCTTACAGGAATGGGAGGAGAAGGCATCCAGGTCTTAGACAAACTGGCAGGGTAACAGGAAGAGATCTCAGGACATAATGACTGTCAAGGATCAAGTTCAGGTTAGACAGCAGATGAATTCCTCAGCACAGGTCTGGCAAGACAAGAATCACTTTGCTGTGCACAAGAGAAGAAATGAAGTGTGTAATCCCTCAAATTAAATCTTGCCTTCAACATAAGACAAATAAAGAGTGTGGAACATAAAGTCATCACTTCGTCTCCTAAGTGAGTGATGCACCTGAGAACCGTGGATGGGTTCATGTTGTACATTCACTTATCCATTCATATTTTCAATAGATATTTACTAGATGCCTTTTATGTGCCAGGCTCTAGGAACACAGCTGTTGATAAGACAAGAACCTTGCCACTGTGGAGCTTATATGTTCATAGGCGTGACAGTCATCAAGTAAATTATTGAAAGAAATAATATAATAATTTCAAGTAATGATAGAGAGCTAAGAAGAAAAATAAGGGAGGATAAGGCAAGAGAGTAAGGAGCAGATTAAGTTTTTTTAATATGGCCAAGGAAAACCGATGAAGGGGAAACTGAGCAGAGTCAGGACTGCTATGGAGGGGTGAGTCAGGTAAATATCTGGGAGAAAGATGCAAAAGCTGAGAGTGGTGACTGGTAACTTTCCCTGCCCGTGTGAGTAATAAAACTCCATGATTTTATAATTGTACTCTGTAGGAAGATATTTTCCTTGGAGTTCAGGTGACAAAAGAGCAAACAATTTTTAAAAAGGAGTTGGCTAAACAAGGCAGAAGCAGGTAAATGTCCACCAGACATTCCTGTTTGGGAGTCATTCTCACATAGTACAAATGCATAAAGAGATGCTTGCTGTGTGAATAATAATTCTATCCAAAAGTTGGTGGGGGAAAGAGGGTCCCAAAGGCCCTGAGGTTGCAGCAAGCTTGCCGGAGTAGGAATGGGAGCTAGACAGTGGCTGGAGGTGACACAGCAGTTGAAGCAGAGATGATGATGGCCAGGACTCGGTGGGTGATAATAAAGGTGGTAAGATGTAGTCTGATTCTGAATATGTTTCTTTTGAAACATAAGTAGACTGAACATGTATCTGATGCTCAGAGCTGTCCCTCTGCTGCATCATGCAGTGTAAGAGTTCACAACAGCTCTGATGGGGACACGTGAGGCTCACTTCACAGGGTGAGGCTTAGGTTAATCACGTGGCTCCTGTGTTTCTGGGCTCTCTCTGCCCAACACAACCACAAAGTCTTGGCGACTCCTTTATCACTGTGCTCATTTTAGAATGGTGCAATCTCGCTCTTACCAACTCAACGACATCAAACCTCTATCTTGAGCCATATGTTGCTTTCTGTCTCGCAGGCAATTGGTTCAGGTCAACTGGGTACCAGAATCACCTTTTTCACCATCACCCTATACTATCCCCCAAACTTTGATGAGCAAACTGGGGTCCTTCCTATTTGGGGAAAATATCATGGTATTGTTAACTCTTTGGCCAGAGACCTACCTCCAAGATAATGAACATTTAGCACATCAACAAAATATCACCCAACTCAATTAAAATGTCTAATAATTTCGGATTCATTATTGTATACACTTTGACTGTGTTAAAAAAGTTTGTGCACTTGCCAAGTTTGCCATTTGTTTCTCTTTGAGCTGCTCTCCAAACTCTGGTGATTTTTAGTGAGTCACTAAATCATGTCTTGAGGTGATATGTAACTGTACATACTATTAGCTATCTAAAAAAATTATTTTATATTGGTATAGTTGATTTACAATGTTGTGTTTGTGTCAGATATTCAGCAAAATGATTCAGTTATACACATACATTTATTTATTCTAGATTCTTTTCCCATACAGGTTATTACAGAATATAGAGTTCCCTGTGCTATACAGTAGGTCCTTGTTGATTATCTTTTACATATAGAGCAGTTGTGTACTCAGCTGTTCAGCTGTGTCCGACTCTGCAATTCCATGGACTGCAGCCCGCCAGGCTCCTCTGTCCATGGGATTTTTCAGGCAAGAATACTGGAGCAGGTTGCCATTTCCTCCTCCGTGAGATTTTACTGACCTAGGGATCGAACCCATGTCTCCTGGGTCTCCTGCACTGACAGGCAGATTCTTTACCACTGAGCCACCAGTGTTCATATGTAAATCTAATATCCTAACTAATCACCCCTCCCCACCTTTCCCCTTCGGTAACCATAAATTTGTTTTTTATGTCTGTGAGCCTGTTTCTGTTACATAAATAAGCCCATTTGTATTATTTTTTTAGACTCCACATATAAGTGATATTATATGATATTTGTGTTTCTCTGTCTTATTTCACAACTTAGTATGCTAGTCTCTAAGTCTATCCATATTGTTGCAAATGGCATTATTTCATTCTTTTCTTATGGCTGAGTAATATTCCATTGTGTATATATATACACCACGTTGTCTTTGTCCATTCATTTGTTGATGGACACTCAGGTTGCTTGCATGTTTTGGCTACTGTGAACAGTGCTGTGAACACTGGGGTGCGTGGTAACTTTTCAAATTGTGGTTTTCTCTGGGTACATGCTTGGTGTGGGATTGCTGTATCATATGGCAGCTCTATTTTTAGTTTTTTAAGGAACTTCCATAGTGGCAATCAGTAAATTTTAAAAGTCCTTCTTTCATGTAAGGATTTTATATGGTCAAAGGAAAAAGCACTGTTTCTTTAAATACATGCAGAACCATGGGATAGGAGAACCTGAGGAAGATTCTACATTCACCCACGGTGGTGGCTGTCAACCCTGGTGGCCCATCAGAATCATCTGGAGAGTCCCCTCCCGCCACCAGACAAATTACATCAGAATCTCAGCAGGTGGGACCTAGGAGTCATTTTTAAACTCCCCAGAAGATTCTAATGTGTGGCCAGGATGGAGAAGCACTGATCCAAACCAAATTCCCCTCTGGGACCCTCCTGCTTATCACTTTCAAATGAAAGAAAATGAGATCCAGAGGGGGGAAGTGACTTGCCAACGGTAAAGCCAATTTGAGGCAGAACCACAACTGAAACGCGAGTTTCCTAATACCCTGTTCACTTTGCACTTAGCCCAGAGATGGAGGAACGGAAGGGACAGTGAGGGCGTCACCAACCGCAATCCTGATGGTTCTGTCACCGAGGCTTTACTTCTCTTTTAATTCTCCACCTTCTGTGTTCTGCCCTGACTGTCAAGCTAGTCCAGCTTGGAGCAGAGTGATGCAGAAAGCTGTGCCAGGGTCTTGCAACAGCACCAATGTTCATTCTGACAGATTCAGCTGACAGATACTCTTTCGTCTTCAAAGGAGAGCCATTCTAGGGAGCGAGCATGTAACTGAAGACATCACTGCTGCTGCTGCTGCTAAGTCGCTTCAGTCGTGTCCGACTCTGTGCGACCCCACAGACAGCAGCTCACCAGGCTCCCCCGTCCCTGGGATTCTCCAGGCAAGAACACTGGAGTGGGTTGTCATTTCCTTGTCCAATGCATGAAATTGAAAACTGAAAGTGAAGCCGCTCAATCATGCCCGACTCTTAGCGACGCCATGGACTGCAGCCTACCAGGCTCCTCAGCCCATGGGATTTTCCAGGCAAGAGTACTGGAGTGGGGTGCCATTGCCTTCTCTGGAAGACATCACTAGACAGGCTTAAAAAAAAAAAGCTCTATGTCTGCACATGAATAGCCTTTGACTTACTAGTGCCATATTCAGGCACTTGACCTAAGAGAATCATGAATATACACCCATTTTTAGGCACATAAAGATTCTACAGCAGTTCTGTTTAGGTAGGGGCAAAGTGCAAACATCAAGGAAGTTTCAACATGTGCCTTTAAATTTTAAAAAGCTATAAAAACACATGTAATATATTCCCAGTTTGGTAAAGGGAAATATGTAACCACAAAGTGAAAAAACACTAGAGCTGAGTGAGTAGTTGAGTTATTGATGGTTATCTTCCTTTCTTTTTAAATGTCCTATATTTCCAAAATTTTCTACAAGGGATATGTCTTTCATTTTAAAATATATACATATACAAATGGATATTAAAGCTATAGGACAATAAACATATGCACAGATTTGTATTTGATTACAACATTTTTGTATGCCCTGATCCTTTTGCTTGTTACTAGTATGTCTTTTTTCTCCTGAGATGAGGGCATGAACCCGGCACTCACTTCATGTCATATTCTACAAGATGACTCCATCATTTTTAACAGGAAACTCAAATTAGAATCTCCCTGACCTCATTTATACAAGTTAAAAGCTAAGAAAAAAAATTTTAGTGTCATAGAATATTTTTTCATGAAATGAGAGCAGCATGTTAAGAGAGTCCATCTTTCCAGTCTTATTTAACAGATCTTAAGGTTTACTGAGCACTTTCCATGCACCAGGGATCATTCTAGGCTTTGGAACTTTACCATGAGCCAAAAGCGTCTAAAAGCCCTCCTTCTTGTGGCCCTTACATTCTGGTGGGAGAAGACACGCTAAGCGTAAGTAAAATGAAGCCGGGAGAAGAGCAGCATGTGCTGGGGGAGGAGGGGGAGGGATGCTGCCATTCCAAACTGAGCAGCTAGGGAGTGCCTTAGTGATGAGGTCATGGAGAAGGGGCCTTAGAGAGGCAGCCAGTCCTGCTTATCTGGGAGGAAGAACATTTCATGCACCTTGGTAAATAAAGGAGGAAACACTTTACTAAAGAGAGGGGAAAACATCTTTTCTTTTCCACCATTCTTTGGGTCACTTGGAATTACATGTAGGTATAATCAGTTCATGGCTACAGAATGGTCAGATGAATAGCTTCTGAAGAAAATGAGGATCAGGGAAAACGCTTATGGGAGAAAAAAGGCATTTGTACACTGACAAGACCTCTGAAAAATCTCAAATCCTCCTTTTCAATAGTGCTTACTGGCAGATTGCGTGTGTTAAGAAAAAAGTTATGATGGAGAGATACCAGGCTGAATTGGTTAAGAAAGACAGTATTTCCTGGATCTCGCCTAATATATATGCTCATTATATAGTTTTGCCTGGACATGAACTAGCCACACATTTAATGCAAAAGCACTTCTTTTTCAAATCTCTATCATGAAATATGGGACTTCCCTGAAGGCTCAGAAGGTAAAGAATCCACCAGCAACGTAGGAGACACAGGAGATGTGGGAAAAGATGTTCCTACATCAAATACAGAAAAGCCTAACAATCCAACATATAAGCTTTAATTTTATGGCAAATGATTCTTATCTCTACTGAAAATGATTTTCTAAATACTGCTATATCATGGAATAGATAAGATTTTTTAAAAAATGATACCAGTAGAAATAAACGTATAAACAATGCTTTTGAGGCAGTAAAAGAAATTTAATTTTCCTCTCATATAGAAAAATAAAAGAACTAGATCAAATCATAATCGTTAATATTTTTATTTCAATCTATGAAGCACACTTATCCTATCATGAGTTAAACTGCCAAGTGATTAACCTCTCACAGCTTAAAATAAAAGATTATAGTACACCTATGGACAAGGTTTCCATTTAATAGAACCACTGTTATCGCAGCTTAGTGGAAGAACAATCACACAGCACAGGCAGTTTTATTTCTCTGGTTTTATATTACCAACAAAACCCTCCAGAGCTGACATAAAATGAAAGTCAAATTCTATTCAGATTAATTCAAATTTAGCAACTCAATTTACATGATAAAATACACAGAATTTCAGCATATCATTTCAGTCACTCGGTAGTAAGTGGAGGTCCTCCTTTGAGTATATACAAAGTGAAGTATCTCTTCTGAGGATAAACTGAAGACTTTCAGGGGCTATCAAAATATTAAGCTCTTTATGCACCAAGTTTCATGTCCAAAAAATCCAACAATTATGGTCAAGGGCTTCTTTTTCAAAAGCTGAGACTGGTTTCTAAACACATTTGCATTGCATCAGAAGCATAATCATTCCTTTCTAAGAAACTAGAAGAATGAGTTATAAAGCACGAGGCTCTTTATGAACCTTTCCAAATTTCACAGTTATAAAATTCCTTCCATTTTGAGAAGCCAGGGGATTTTTAAGAATAGAAGCATTGGGAGAGATGAAGACAGGATTCTTACTAAAGATTAAAAGGTAAAGACAGGATTTTATGATCTGGAGTAAACAAACCATACAGTTTCTTGAAATGCCCAGATCATATTAAGTTACATTGCTAATAATGTTATTTAACACTGACACTAAATTATGGCTTTTAATAACAGAGTCTGGAATTTCTGGCTATAGGGTATCCACCTGCCAGCAGAGAGACAGGTGAAGAAGTACAGTTGAGCACCAAATAAAGACAAAAATACTAAGTAGGGCGGATGGGATTCTTTTGGCCTGGGAGATTAAGACCAGGCATAAATGGTAACTTTTCCATATGTAGCTTAAGAGGGAATGAAATGGAAACTGAGGCCGTTAAGAAGTTTAAATATAGAAATGATAGAGCATCAGGGGCTCTCAGGCTTGGGAAAACCCTTCGGTCACCCCCATCGGAACCTGGGCATAAATCCTGTGTTCAGCTCCCACCTGAAGGCAAGAGAAGGTTTCACCTCCCAAGAAAACCTCTTCCATCGCTCAACAGCTCTAACTTTATAAACTGCTTCTTCTCCTTTGCTTAACCAAGTCTGCGTTCTATAACTTCTCCTCACTAGTCCTGGTCTGTCTCCATAAAGCTGAGGCTCCAAATACATGAGTCTCAGAGCTGAGGCATGGGGCACACAGGAGCAGGGCAGGCCCAGAGCCAGGACATCCACAGTGATGGGGCCTTGGGCCAGATAACGGGCACACTGTTCACCTAAACGGCCAGTCACTTCTCTGCCCAGACACTGTGCCCTGTCATCAGATCTCATGAGGAGTCAGAAATGTGATTTTTCGTAAAAGTATCCTGGTTTTTTTAATGTATAAGGAATAAACTGCGGTGTTCAAATAGCTCTTGACATGCAACGAATCCAAACTTCTCTATTTATAAGTGAGAAACCTGAGGCCCTGGATTGAAAGTGACGGATCAAAGCCAATGGTTAATCAGAGGTTGCTCTGGAGGAGGGCAGCCCCAGCACAAAATCCCATCTCTCCCGTCACAAAAATGCAGTCTGCAAGGCCATGTGTATTGGGCTGATAGATGTGCTGGAGTATTCAGAAATGAGAATCAGCTTTAGATCACTTCCTGTCTCCACTATGAAGTCACCACTGTCCACAGCTAGTTTGTAGGGTTTGAGCAGCAGCTACAAGCACAGAGTCAGGAGACAGACCGCTCAGGTTTGTAAGCCTGGCTCCATCACTTACTACCTGCATGATCAAGTCACTTCCTCTGTCTAAACCTCAGTTTCCTGATTGATGAAAGACAGCTAAGAACAGTACCTATAGCTCAGCGTTGATTGCGTGATTGTGGGAATTAAATGAACTGATACACAAAGTGCTTACAACATGCCTGACACAGAGTAAGCAGCACACAGGCAGTATTATTACTACCCAGAGAGAGGGCTACCATATGCTGAAGAGGGGTAAACGTATTACTTAAAGGAAAATGTAAAACAAAACAACACAAAGATATCCTAAAAATAAGAGCTCTGCAATAAATTCAAGCAGCTAATTACTTTACAGAGGCTGTAAAGGAAGGCTTCCACACTTACAGTAAATGTAGCATGGACCCACACATTAAAATCTTAGCACCCACCTACACAGGAAAGAGCCTCAATAAATCTCCTACATTTTTTCCTCCAACCTTGGAGAAGGCCCTAGAATACATTGAGATATACCCCACTCTGGGCTCCTCCTCACCAACGGCTGAGCTTGTTTTTCAGATGGTTACTTCAACCATCTCCTCCCTCCCTCCCTCTCTAGGTTATTACTAGGAATCCAGTCTCTCAACAGTTCTTCCTAGATGACTAGATGCTTAGTTTTCTCCTTTCCCTTTAACTGTGTACTAGGAAAAGACAAAAACATAGCAAACACACTCTTCAAAAAAGTTAAAAAGAAAATGCATGATTTCTCCAACATATAACTCGGACACTCACCGCCTCCACTCACTTACAGATATACCAATGTTCACCATATAAATATATACAAACCATACATAGGTACATCTCGTATTTCTCTGATGAGGCTTTAATTTAAGTCACGAGAAAGCACAATTATAGGAGGAAAATTCTCAAATGTTCGCCCACCATCAACAGGAGCTGGGACACTCGGTCTCAAGTCATAGAAACCACAGAGAGAAACTGGCATGGCAGCTCTGACATCTAAAGCAGAAGAGGGTGAATGAAGAGCTCTTTACTAAGGCTGCCAGGGCCACTGTGAGCCTCTGGGGGTCTGGGAACCCATGGAGTGGTTCCTGTCACCATTCACAATGCCTATAAGGGTACACGCATTGACAGCTCCTGCCAGCTACAGACACGAGCACTGTACACCTATGAATTCATTTAATGTCCATAGCCACCACCTGAGGCTCCCCCATTTCACAAATGAGGAAACTGAGTTCTTGAGAGGCTAATTTGCTCAAAGATCCACAGTGAGAAAATAGCAGAGCCAGGACACAAACTCAAGGGGCTGGTGAGAGGCCACATTCCTAACTTCAGTTCAGTTCAGTTCAGTCACTCAGTCGTGTCCGACTCTTTGCAATCCCATGAATCACAGCACGCCAGGCCTCCCTGTCCATCACCAACTCCCGGAGTTCACTTAGACTCACATCCATCGAGTCGGTGGTGCCATCCAGCCATCTCATCCTCTGTTGTCCCCTTTTCCTCCTGCCCGCAATCCCTCCCAGCATCAGAGTCTTTTCCAATGAGTCAAGTCTTCGCATGAGGTGGCATTCCTAATTTACCACTTCCCAAAACAGCCTCTGGGCTTCCCTGCTAGCTCAGATGGTAAAGAATCTGTCTACAGTGTAAGAGACCTGGGTTTGATCCCCAGGTTGGGAAGATCCCTTGGAGAAGGAAATGGAAAACTCCTCCAGTGTTCTTGCCTGGAGAAGCCCATGAACAGAAGAGCCTGGCGGGCTAACAGTTCATGGGGTCAAAAAGAGTTGGACACAACTGAGTGACTCTCACTCAATACAGCCTCTCGAAATTGCTGACACCACTTCCCTCAGAGTATACTTCAAGTTTCACAGGCATCTGAGCAGCTCCGAGGAGGTCATTTGGGCCTGGCTGCCTTTTCCTGTACCTGGCAGAGTAGTTCTGGAGCTCTCTGATGGAGGCTGCATTCCTACACAGCTTTTCAGGCAAGCCCTCCTATTGCTCTCTCAAAGCAAACATGGGGAGGAGCTCTAAAGCACCAAAGATGCAGTTCCTCATATTCTTTGAGAGGGGGCATAAAGAGTCTCTGGTCCATGGGCTTTTTTTTCCCTTCCCAACTGAAAGAGGTAGATCTCTTATTATTTACTAACCTCCTTTCTTCTTTAAGACAAAACATGAATGAGCTGAAGAAAACAAATAATGGTGAGCAAGGGGGGTAGGAGCAAAATGAAAACTAGAGAAAGAATTGCTTAGTTTCTAAGTCGTGTCTGACTCTTTGCACCCCATGGACTCTTGCCAGGCTCTCCTCTGTCCATGAGATTTTCCAGCCAAGAATACTGGAGTGGGTTGCCATTTCCTCCTCCAGGAGATCTTTCCAACCCAGGGATCAAACTCACATCTCCTGCTACAATATTGTAGGCAGATTCTTTACCACTGAGCCACCAGAGAAAGAATTAAGATGATGTTAAAAAGTAACTCTGGGGCTTCCCAGGTGGTTCAGCAATAAAGAATCCACCTGCCAATGCAGGAACTGCAGGAGCCATAGGTTCAATCTGTGGTCAGGAAGATCTTCTGGAGGAGGAATGGCAAGCCACTCCAGTATTCTTGCCTGGAAAATCTCATGGACAGAGGAGTCTGATGGGTTACAGTCCATGGTATCACAACGAGTCAGACATGACTGAGTGACTGAACACACATGCAAAAAAGTAACTGCTAGTCATCAGGGATAGCATACTAGATATACTAGATACCACATTAAAAAGCAGAGACATTACTTTGCCAACAAAGGTCCGTCTAGTCAAGGCTATGGTTTTTCTAGTGGTCATGTATGGATGTGAGAGTTGGACTGTGAAGAAAGCCGAGCGCTGAAGAATTGATGCTTTTGAACTGTGGTGTTGGAGAAGACTCTTTGGACTACAAGGAGATCCAACCAGTCCATTTTGAAGGAGATCAGCCCTGGGATTTCTTTGGAAGGAATGTTGCTAAAGCTGAAACTCCAGTACTTTGGCCACCTCATGCGAAGAGCTGACTCACTGGAAAAGACTCTGATGCTGGGAGGGACTGGGGGCAGGAGGAGAAGGGGACGACAGAGGATGAGATGGCTGGATGGCATCACTGACTCGATGGCCGTAAGTCTGAGTGAACTCCAGAGTTGGTGATGGACAGGGAGGCCTGGCGTGCTGCAGTTCATGGGGTCGCAAAGAGTTGGACACGACTGAGAGACTGAACTGAGTCATCAGGGACATGCAAAGGAAAATGGCAATGAAGACACTACTTCACAACCACCAGGATGGGCAAAATCAAAGAGAATGACAAGCGCTGATGAAGACGGACAGAAACTGGAACACTCCTACACTGCTGGTGGAAATGTGAGATGGTGTTTCTTTGGAAAACAATCTTACAGCTCCTCCAAAGGTTAAACCAGACAGTTGCCATACGACCCAGAGGTTTCACTCCTGGATATGTACCCAAAAGAAACGTCCACACACAAACTTCTATATGAATGTTCACAGCAGCATTATGTACAATAACCAAAAAGTAGAAAGAAACTAAGCATCCACTATTTGATGAATTTTTAAAATGTGGTTCAGTTCAGTTCAGTTCAGTCGCTCAGTCGTGTCCGACTCTTTGCAACCCCATGAATTGCAGCATGCCAGGCCTCCCTGTCCATCACCAACTCTGGAGTTCACTCAAACTCATGTCCATTAAAATGTGGTATATACATACAAAGAAATGTTATTTGGCAACAAAAAGCAGTGTAGTACTGATACATACCACAGCACTGACAGATTTTGAAAACATTAAGATAAGTGAAAGAAGTCAGTTACAGAAAAAGCATATTACTTGATTCCACTCATATGAAATGTCCAGACTAGGCACATGGAGACAGAAAGGACATTAGTAGTTAAATAGGACTGGGGGACTAGAGAGTAAAATGAGGAGTAAAAGCCAATAGATGTGGGGTTTCCTTTTGGAGTCAGTTGTGAGGGTTCTACAGTTCTGTCCATAGAGTAAAAGCCATTAAGTCGGCCACAGGGGTGAGGAGGAAGAATGAATTGGGAGAGTCGGATGGACATATGCACACTAGCCTGTGTAAAATAGATAGCTAGGAAGAAGCTGCGGTGCAGCACAGGGAGCTCAGCTCAGTGCTCTGTGATGACCTAGAGGGGTGGGATGGGAGGGTAGGGAGAGGCTCAAGAGGGAGTGGATCTATGTATACTTATGGCTGATTCGCTTTGTTGTATAGCAGAAACTAATACAACATTGTAAAGCAACTATACCCCAATTTTTAATATATATATACATATATAGAGAGAGTGAATTCTGTGATACATAAACTCTCTCTCAAGGAAGCAGTAATATTTTAAAGAGATTTTTAAAACTGATTACAAACTAAAGCTACTAACCTATCCCAGGAAAATTTGGGTCTTTGTGAATGAGAAAACCATAACTGCAGAAGTGTTAGAAACCCAAAATCATAAGCCAGTAAAGAAAAAGCAGAAAGGTAGGCTCTATGGAAAGGGAAAGGGAAAATGACTTCCATTTAACTGAATTTCAAGACAGTGGGTGTATTGGTGTCACATCACCCCAAACTCACAGATATTACATGATGGGTTGCATAACACTAAATTCAGACTTTCTCCTCACCTGAAAGTGATCAGTGCCAAAAATAAAGGA
This sequence comes from Bos grunniens, assembly GCF_055505025.1. Classification (NCBI taxonomy): domain Eukaryota; kingdom Metazoa; phylum Chordata; class Mammalia; order Artiodactyla; family Bovidae; genus Bos; species Bos grunniens. The sequence goes on along the minus strand of NC_141181.1, from coordinate 16,909,133 downwards.
TCTGGAGAAGAGGTGAGAATTTTTTTTTAATGTAAAGCTGATGTTCACTTTTTAGAGACTGAACCAAAAAGTTCACAAACGTAAGGAACATCTGGTATACTGCATCCCATGTTCACAAAATAAGAATATTTGATCTAAAACATACACCTAAGTTACGTTTCCTAAGATACAACTGAGTCAGAATTCTGAATTCAACTAGAAAAAGTAAAGCCTTCAGGTTCTCGAGTAAGTGTAACACACTGACAGCCAGAGCAGCGCTGGCACAGGTTCAGGTTCAGGCAGAAGAAGTTAAAAGTGAAAGGTTTGCCAAGCTACCAGGTCACAGATCTCCTCATAATGAGACTTTAGCAGCCATCAATGCAATCGCTGACTAAAGTGAATCCAGTCCCCTAATGTGGCGATACATCAAATGATAATATGGAATTCTCATGGCTCTTAGCAGTGACAATGTAAATGCATTTTTGGAAACAGAACAGCTAATAGAAATCTCCTTGACTTTTTTTAGTCTAAATTTCAAACTACTACCAAGGCCTTTATTTATTCCCACTATATCTTAGTCAAGCATCATTTTGTGTGGAAAATCCGCTCACTGCTTCCTATAAAAACAGATGAGCCATTAATTGATCTAGTGTGTTGGCAGTTCTTTTTAGACAGAAACAAATGATGCCTCTTAACTTTGTGTTTGAAGCTGAAGAATCCGATTTCACGCACATGCAAAAAGAGACATGCTTAAAGGATCCTGCAAAGGCGACTAACAATCTTCTTGAGGTGAAGAACAAAAACAAAAACCCCTCCTTCATGCTCTCCTCATTGAGGTTTAGATATTAAATGTGTTTCCCAAGATCTTTTACATGATTTAAAATGCTCTTCCACAGTCCTCCAAATCCTCGACTATCATAAAGTTTACACAGGGCTCTTATGATTCAAGCTCAAAGTACAATCTTTTTCACCTACAAAACTGTTGAGCTCAATAAAGTATATCAAATGGTCCTCAATGTTCTATATTAACTTTTTAAAGAAGTTAACTGCCTCTTCCTCCCCTTCATTCATTCATGCATTGCATTATTTTTCACCCTGAGTTAGAAGTACTGTGTCCAACTCTGTGCGAACCCATAGACGGCAGCCCACCAGGCTCCCCCGTCCCTGGGATTCTCCAGGCAAGAACACTAGAGTGGGTTGCCATTTCCTTCTCCAATGCATGAAAGTGAAAAGTGAAAGTGAAGTAGCTCAGTCCTGTCAGACCCTCAGCCACCCCATGGACTGCAGCCTTCCAGGCTCCTCCATCTATGGGATTTTCCAGGCAAGAGTATTGGAGTGGGGTGCCACTGCCTTCTCCGGAACCTTCCCCACCCCACCTGTTAGCAGCAGGGTTAAGTTCCTTGTCTGTAACAGCTGATGTTGACCACCAGGGGCAAACCCACGGTATATTTCCCTAATAGGTGACAGGAGCTCTGTGAATGAAAACTTGTCCCCGAAGAATGCATCCCTTCCCCAATGTGGCCAAAGCCTGCTACTCCATTTCAGAAGCATAACTGTTTAATTTCTTTAAAAGCCAGATTTTAATAATGTCTTTGATCCGGTGACTCCAGTAAGAAAATTCATCTGCCACTTTCACTCCCTCTTACTCCCTCCCTGATGCCATAGCCTCAAACCCAGCTTCTGGCAAAGAGGGGGCAAGGTTCTAGGGGCGCACAGAAACAAGAAGTAACCCTGAACTCAAGGAGGCAAAGCTGCTAAAATGAGCTGCTTTTGCTAACAAACCTGGAGAGGACTTTGCTGTTTCTACCAAGGAAGCACTGTTATGTCAGGCACACGGAGAAATAGTGCGTCTTAGGGCCGTCATGGATTTCCAGTCTGGGCACCCGGCGATCTTTACGAAAACATTATTTCTACCGTGAAATCTCCTTTTCGCCCTAAAGGAAATGTTCAGTATACTTAACCTCCCAAGCCGGGGGCAAGGATTGCAATACTAGAAAAGTAGGCATAACTTTATGGCCACTATGCTCTTGTTGGCTTGTGAAGGATTGTTGATCATTTACCATCGTGCCCGCCTGTCAAGCTGTCCGGATGACAGCTTGGCAGAGCACCGGATTTTCAGTATTATTTATGACGTGCGTCAACCCAGCGGGTGGCGCGGGGTGGGGGGTGGACTCTTTATCTCCCACGAAGAGCTGAAACCCTGAAACCCGACTTGAGCAAGTTGGCGGTGGCGAGCGCCAGCATCAGTAATCCTACCTCCCTCCTGATACAGAAACGCCGGCATCAGGAGTACACCTGATGCACACATTCAAGATCAGATCTCCGGGTCCCAAACAGATGCGAGGCCAGTCACTAAGCCCAGAGCAACATCCGAGCCCTGCCCGCCCCCTCCTCCCCCTCACACCCCACCTTCCAGATCCTCCTCGGAAAAGTTAGGCCCCCTCGGCCAACCCCTGTCCGAGTGGCTCTGTGTTAAGTGGAACGTACTCCCTGGTCCCCACAATGCAGTGAGTCCTCTCTTCTTTGCAAATCCCACGAAGTGACGCAGAGCGAAACTTAGTAGGTCTAGGCAGCAGAGACGCGTCTTTAGCAAAGCACAGACTTCCCAGAAAGGAGCGAGGAGGCAGGCGCTGGATCCTTCTCGGCGCCTCCACCCGCCCTGGGCTCCCCGCCCCCGCCCCGAGCCCGCCCTGAGCCCGCTTACCTGCGTGGGGCATGGTGATGGTCTCGTTGGTGTTGGAGCCCACGTTGAAGATGACCACGGCGGAGGCGTTCTGCAGGAACGCATTCCGGATCTTATCCCTGTAGGTGCAGTTGCCCTTGGGGATGAGGGCTATCCAATTCTTGCCGTGGGCCGGGGCGGCGAACTTGGTGTTGGGGTCGCAGGCCAGACGGTCGTGGGCCGAGCTGGCCATGACCACCTCCCCGCGGGCGTCCTGCTTGGGCGAGTGCTCCCCGTAGCGCCCGCACTCGGTCCTCTCGGTGTGCAGCTCGGCGGCGGTGGTGGCGCCGCCCGCCGCCCCGGCCCCGGAGTCCGGCACGGGCTCGGCGTAGGTGATGTTCACGAAGGCTGTGTACCATTCCTCCTTCTCGGCCACGGTGAAGTCCAGGCACACCAGATGCACGAAACAAAAGGAAAGCAGCCATGTTGAGAGAGCCAGGCTGCGGCACGCTTGGATGAGAGACATTGCCATCTTTATCCGCCGGGGCCCCCTCCCCGCCCCCCGCGCGCTCCCCCCCGCGCCGTCCCTCCTCCCCAGCCCCGGCCAACCCCGGGCCGGCCGCTCGTCGTTGTCCTCCTCCTCCTCCTCCTGCTTCTGCTCACTCCCGGGCCCGGGGGGCCGCGGCCGGGACGCGCAGCCGCCGCGGAGACAGAATTCGGAGCGAGAGGATGGCGCCGGCCCCTTCCCCTTTCAGCCGGAGCGTGGCGGTTGCATCTCGCTTCGCGGGCGCCGGAGGGGCGCGGGCGGAGGGGGCGCTCAGGGTTTGCGGCGGAGTCCGGCTGCCGAGCGTCCTGCTCCTTCGCCCGGCTTCTCCTTCTGGCATAAGGGTGGCAGGGGGCCCGGGAGCGTGCGGGGTGGCGGCCCGGCGCCCTGCAGCCCGGGCGGGGACGGGCGCGGCTGCTCGGAGACCGGGGTGCCGGCGAGGTGTCCCGGTCGCCGTCGCCGAGCGCTGGGGCGAACGGGTCCGGCTGCGGGTGCGGCGGCCGCCACTGCTGCGCGCCGGGTCCCTCGGTTGCCGGCACTCGGCTCCTCGCCGGCGGCGCCCAGCACACACTTGTCGCGGGAGGGGCCGGCTCGGGGGTACCGGGAGCAAGCCGGCAGAGAGAAGACTACGCGGTCAGTGTGTGTGTGCGTGCGTGTGTCTGTATATGTTTGTGTGTGTCTACTGTGTGCGTGCAAGGAGGAGCTTAGTGTGATGTCAAAGATTCTAGGCTTCTCTTGCCACGCTTCCCCGGTTCTCTCTTTATGGGCAGCAGCGACCCCTGCCGGGTCTCAAATTCCACCCACTCTGCGACTTGGTCCAGGTGGAGGCCAAAGGAGGAAGCGATCCCTAGACCTAGGAGGACAGGAACAACTTCCTGCATCTTAAATGTAGAGACGTGTGTGTGTGTGTGTGTGTGTGATAAACTTTTCCGTTTGCAGAAGGAACTGCAGCGAACTCCTGCATCTTAAATGTAGAGAAGTGTGTGTGTGTGTGTGAGAGAGAGAAACTTTTCCGTTTGCAGAAGGAACTGCAGCGAACTCCTGCATCTTAAATGTAGAGAAGTGTGTGTGTGTGTGTGTGTGTGTGTGTGTGTGTGTGTGTGTGTGTGTGTGAGTGATAAACTTATCCGTTTGCAGAAGGAACTGCAGGGAACTCCCTAATGACCCATCCTAGGGCCAATGGGTAACTTTAGTTGGTAGCCAGGTACTTCCAACACCATGCCTCGAGCGTCTAGGGCGGCGATAATCAAATTTGAACGTACATCCGTGTCACAAGAGGGCGGAGGCGGAGTAGGTGGTATTTCAAACTCAAACTGATGGGCCTGCTGCAGTTTCTCATTCGGTACATCTGGGGTGAGTTCCATATTATTTTTTTTCTAACAAGTTACCCAGTCATGTTGATGCTGCTCGTCTAGGGACCACCCCATCAGCATGCATCTACACGTGGGCTTCTTTCTTACTGTCTGGCAGCAAACGTGATGTATGTTTTCCTATAGAATGAGTGTTCTCTAACTCCTGAAGAAAATAAATTGGGTGAGCTATTTCTTTACTGTGGTTTTTTTTTTCTTTTTTCTGGTTGTCATGACAGGTAACAGAATACTTACAGCTCAGTAGGCAAGGTATGTTGGTTTAGGGGTTGTTTCTAGAGTATTGCCCAGCTTTGCATAGAGATCACAACTAGTTATCAAAGAGTAAGCCACTCTGGAGCTGTGTTCTTAAAACTTCGATACAGCACAATTCCGTACCAAGTAAATGAGTGGTTAACTTTTCACACCCACAGTTTCCCTGGCTTGAGATACCCGTCAAGTCTCAAAAATAATTTGTGTGATGGTTCTTAATCACCCACATTGAACTTCCCAGCTGGCACTCTTTCCGAGAACTCAGGATCCAATTCATGATGAAAACAAAAGTCCACCTTTCACCCCCTCCCACCCCAAACATTAGCATGTTTGCAGAGATCTGTTAATGGCTACCCATCAGCACGGGCTGTTCTTTTTCCAGCAGGGATAGGAACAGCTGGTGGCTGTTAGGGAGACCAAAGAATCCCAGTTATACCCAAATTAGAAGCAGGCCCAAGAAGAACTACTTAGAAGAATGTGTCTCTGTGGTATTGGATGTGCTGGGTTTGTGTGTTTCCCTAACTTATTCATCTCAGAAAATAGGCTTCTAGGCAATTGGGACAGTGCTTTTTATAGCGCCTAATGCCAAAATGGCAAAAGTGAAGACTCCCTGGCAGCTGGTTCCTGAACCACTAGAGATCTGAGTCCATTGCCCAAAAATCCCAGCGAGGTTTTTGAATAGAGGCCTCACAAACTAGAGTGGTTCACCATATTTCTCTGACTCGTAGCATTTTTTCTCCAACCACAAAACTTGGTGAATCTGATTCATTAAGAGTGTGTGACTTACCGGTTCTTCTCTCCCTTAGAGGATAAGTCAGAGGCTGAGGAGATGGCAGGATGAAGGAGGTAGCTTCCTGGCTGGGAGACTGATTAATTATAGGGCTATTGGGCAAATATGTAAAATATTAAATATAATGGGAGCCAGGTTTCTTAGTACTGAAGAAAGAATTTATGAATATGGAATGAAAGAAAGCTATAAATGTTACCCATCTCGGGTTTGACTGCTTACCCTTGGAAAGCCAATAGCTGAGAGACAAGTTGGTTGAAAAGGAAACGTTGGTTTATTCAAGAGGCCAGCAACCTGGGAAGAAGATGGCTGCTGCTGCTGCTGCTAAGTCACTTCAGTCGTGTCCGACTCTGTGTGACCCCATAGACGGCTGCCCACCAGGCTCCCCCATCCCTGGGATTCTCCAGGCAAGAATACTGGAGTGGGTTGCCATTTCCTTCTCCAATGCAGGAAAGTAAAAAGTGAAAGCGAAGTCGCACAGTTGTGTCTGACTCTTAGCGACCCCATGGACTGCAGCCTACCAGGCTCCTCTGTCCATGGGATTTTCCAGGCAAGAGTAATGGAGTGGGTTGCCATTGCCTTCTCTGGGGAATAAGGTGAACTCGTGTCCAAACACCGACTTCAAAGATTCTTCTGGATCCTGAATGGTTTTAAAGGGAGAATCACTGGGGGAAGGGGTCAGAGTCTTCATTTATCTTCCCCTGTGTGCAATCTTCCTTCTGATTGGTTCGTGGTGAAGTAACACAGTGGAGCGCCAGGAATATTGCGCTCAGCCTGAAGTTGCCGTCATTCCCCTGGGTAGGGGCCTTAGTTCCTGCAGAAGAACTCAAAGATATTGTTATATATATTCCTTGAAGAAGAGCCAGGACCCTGCCCCATTGCTCCACTATTGTTTTGACAGCTACTTCTTTGTTCTGCATGTCCTCGCTTCCCTGATAAGCAACTGTTTGCATCTGCCCTTTGAGACTCAGGGAAGATCATGGAGGCTGAATGAAACCTATTTATTAAATAAGAAATGGGGTCACAGAAAGGGTTTGTACCCAGGTGGGCCTCACAGGATCCTGCTCAGCTTCATAAAGAACCCTAAGGTGTTGGATTGAATTCAAAATGACTGGGAAATCATCACACACACACACATAGACACCGTAGCTATTTTCATTCAGAGGCTAGAAGTAATGGACACATCAGGTGCCCAGAAGGTCTTGGTTTCTGAATTCCATCCTCCCTTAAGTGAAACCAGGGCTGATTCCTGTGCATGGGCTGGGAAAGTACAAAGTGAGCTAGGAGCCCATTACAGGAAGTGCTCAAAGCACGATGGAAACATGCTGAAAGGACGTGCATAAGCTTCCGCTGGCCAAACCTGGGACTATCTGGGTATCAAAATAAATAATGATGGTAACTGACTGCAACCTATTGGGTCAAATAGAAATCCATGAATCTATGCTAATATAAATGAATGAATAAATAATGATATAATAAGTGGAATAAATAAATAAGTGGGAAATAAAGGACAGGTCTTCCTTATGAAGAATTTCAACTAAATAAGGTTGATAGGGGACTTCCCTGATGGCCCAGTGGTTAAAACTCTGTGCTTCCAATGAAAGGGACATGGGTTTGATTCCTGATTGGGAAGTAAGATCCCACATGCTGTATGCCCTAAAACAAACAAAAACCACTGGTAGACAGAGTAAGTCATCACTTGCCTGTGTTGGTTGATTGTGGCCAGAGTCCTCAGTTTATGCTGAGGCTGATGACTGGGTGTTTCGTGTGAAGCAGCATGTCAGCCTGATCTTAACATATCTTCTGAAACGTATCTATTGATTACATGGAAGGAAATGGAAATTCATTGAACAGAGCCCTGGAAGACACCAAAATTGGCCAGGTCATCAAACGAGCATCACCAGGAAGGGAACCAGTCACATCATGTTCCTCCTGATGTGTTGTGCTGAGCAGAGCACCGCATCTTTTCTGTTACATCCTGAAGGAGATTTAAGAGGCATGACCACTAAATGCAGTGAAGAGTTCTGGATTGGCCCCTGAACTGGATAAGAAAAACAAACAATTGGCAAAAATGGAATGAGGTCTATGGATTGGTTGGTAGTGTCTTATAAATGCTGATTACCTGATTTGAATGTTTATCTTGTAGTTACGTAGAAGAAGTTTCTTAAGTGGGGAATATGTACACTGAAGTATTTAGTAGTGATGAGGCATTCTGTCTGCACCTTGCTCTTACATGACTCAAAAAATAATAATGATAATCTCTAAGGTCTTGATTTTTACTGGCCACAATCTCAGAGAAGCAGAAATGCAATTCACGATAAAATAAAAAGTCCATTTCGAGGGCATGGTCTTAAGTTGTTTCCAGCCTTGTACTGATGATTGCTGTTCTTTAGCCCAGTGCTCCTTTTTACCCCAGGAAAAGGAGTGTTACCCTTTTAACACTACTTGAACCACTAGGCTGGGTATCCAGTAGGAAATCAAATAGACGAGGGTCACAAAAGTTACACTTTGAGGTGGGAGAAACAGAAAAATTTTGAGTCGTAGATAGTGCCAGGCAATAAAAAGTACTATGAAGAGAAAGGCAATGGAGTGACGGAGGGTAAGCTCACGTATATTAGGCGCTATTTTACGCTAGGATCAGCTGCTCTGATGCCGTGAATTTTGAACAGAATCCTGAAAGAAGTGAGGGATCTACGTGCACTTTGGGCACACTGGTTATCCTAGAAAGAGAGCATCATAAACGCAATAATCCTGAAGGGCGATTGTATTATATTTGATGTGCTTGGACCATGGCAAAGAAACCATTGAGAATGGAGAGGAGTGAGGGAAAGAAAGAGTGAAAGAGAAGAGATCAGAGAGATGAGAGGTGGGTCAACACTTTGGATTTTATTCTGAGTAACAGGAAAAAAACCTGTGGAGCGTTTGAAGCCGGGAAGTGACATAAAGGCAGACTGCGTGTCTAGCAGTTTGTTCTGACTGTATTGGAGCCAGTATGGAAACGAGGAAAACAAACAGGAGCTATAGCCATAATTCAGAAACAGAAGATGATCTCTTATGCCAAGAAGGTGGTGCTGAACATGCTGAGGAGCAATTGGATTCTTGATATATTTTGAAGATGGAGCAGACAGTATTCTCTGGTGTGTTTGAAATGGAATATGAAGGAAAGAGAATTGCAGAAGCCCTCTACAGTTGGGAGCCTGAGCAACGGCAGAAAGGAGTGGTCATTTTTTGAGATGAGGGAGAGGTGGGAGGAACTGATTGGGATAAGAATCCAGAGTTTACAAACAGGAGCTCTGGATCAACCTAGAGGGGTGAGATGGGGAGGGAGATGAGTTTCAAAAGGGAGGGGATATATGTGTACCTATGGCTGATTCATGTTGAGGTTTGACAGAAAACAGCAATATTCTGTAAAGCAATTATCCTTCAATAAAAAATAAATAAAAGCATCGAGAGTTTAGAATATGTTAGGTTCAAAGTGCCTAGAGATATTAAAATGGCAATTTCATGTAATTTTCCTCAGCTTAAAATTCCAGAAGGAAGATTATTAGTCAAAGCACATGAACAGTTTTCAAGTTATTGACACATACTTTGGATGGCCAAATTGCTTTTCCAGAGGTTGGTCTCACTTCATATACCGTACCCCAGAGTAGGGGGAGTTCCCTAAAGTATTTGCTTGTGAAATATCACCAGAAGACAGTCTAGTGGTGAGCCCATACCTGAGGGGGACTTTCTCCACCAGCCAAACACCCAGGCCAGGTAGAATGAGTGGTTCTCCCCAGGGCTCTTTGGTGTAAGGAGGTTTGCTTATTTTCATTAATGGTAGAGGCAGATTTAACCTAAATGCATGCAATGTGTATGTGTCCAAGTCAAAAGTAAAGAGCAGCCTGTCAGCTGCAAATTGGCACTTGCCGTTGGTACTTGCCATCCCTGGTGGCTCAGATGGTAAAGACTCGGCCTGCAGTGCAGTTCAATCCCTGAATTAGGAAGATGTCCTGGAGGAGGGCATGGCAACCCACTCCAGTATTCTTACCTGGAAAATCCCCATGGACAGAGGAGCCTGGTGGGCTGCAGTCCATGTGGTCACAAAGAATGGAACATGATTGAGCAGCTAAGAATGCACACACCTCTGCTAAGCTGCTAAGTCACTTCAGTCATGTCCGACTCTGTGCGGCCCCATAGACGGCAGCCCACCAGGCTCCCATCCCTGGGACTCTCCAGGCAAGAGCACTGGAGTGGGTTGCCATTTCCTTTTCCAATGCATGAAAGTGAAAAGTGAAAGTGAAGGCTCTCAGTCGTGCCCGACTCTTCAAGACCCCATGGACTGCAGCCTACCAGGCTCCTCTGCCCATGGGATTTTCCAGGCAAGAGTACTGGAGTGGAGTGCCATTGCCTTCTCCAATAAGGAGAAGAGAAGTACGCACACACCTCTACAAGGATTAAATCATGTGCTGTTGCTGACCTTCAGCACTCCCTGAAAGGAGTTCCTAGTGGGGATCAAAAGTGAGGCAATCCGTGCTGGGGCAGGGATTGGTGGGGGCAGTGAACTGGCCAAACAGGTCTTCAGACAGTTAGATATTTTCAAGAGCTGATTTTATGAGCTCAATTCTTGTATCTCCTCATATGTAGAAAAGCACTAAAATCCTTCATTGGGACTTCTGCTCCTTGTGACAAGTAGAAACCTTCTGAAAAAAAAAAAAGTCCTCAATTGCACATACTCTCCCTTCACCAAGCTCACATGTATACTGACCTTCCCCTACCTTTTAGGAGCAGTCTCTCAGAGCTATCTGAGATGCTGTCTCCCAGGCTACAGACATCATTTTGCCCCAATAAAACTTAACTCTCAACTCTCACATTGTGCATTTTTTAAGTTGACAAGCCCCAGTAGAAAATGGGAGGATGTCATTTCTCCAAATGCCAGCAAATGAGACTTTATGAAGCCCTCAGCCTTGACACTGCTTTGCTTTAGCATCTTGCCCCTCATATGTGCCACATTTTCAAAGGACACTCTACAGTAGACTTCGAGAAAACAAAGCATTTGAAAGTGCAGTTACTCTACATATGCATGTTTTAGTGGCTTAATAAAAGCTTAATGGGGAAAAGTTTCAATGCACAAGGTTTGATCCATATTGTATTTTTTTAATTTGATTTGATTGATTGGTTGATTGCAATTTAAAAGAAATTGATGCCTGTTCAGTTCTTCAGGGTAGGTCTTTTCTTCACAATAAGCTCCTGAATAACTATCCGCATGACTGAAAAGGGGGGAACTCTTTAAAAATATTTTCCACATAAGGGGGGAAGAATTCTCAAAATATAATAGGGGATTCACATTACTTTACATGTGCTGCTAAGCTGCTAAGTTGCTTCAGTCGTGTCCGACTCTGTGAGGGCTAGCATCATTGTTTTAAAAATTCATTTCCTGGGAGTTCCTGGCAGTCCAGTGGTTAGGACTTGGTACTTTCATTGCTATGGCCCAGGTTCAATTCCTGATCAGGAAACTAAGATCTCACAAGCCACAGCACAGCCAGAAAAAAAAAAAAAAAAAAAAAATCCATTTCCTAAGGAGTAACATCCTGTGATACTTGGTATCCTATGGCCTGTCTCAATGATTTTCTTTTTTTTCTGTCTTACATTTGCTTGGAGGGGAGATACAATGTGCTGGGCAGAGGCAGAGCTTTGGTAGCAGATGAACCAGACTAGGATCTCAGTCCTGCCACATGGGCAGTTTTCACAGTGCTGAGCCACAATTTTCACTTTGAAACTGGAGTGATTTCACCTCCTCCCAGGACTGTTGGAAGATCCTAAAGGGCTCATGGAGGATGAGACCCTAAGGGAGGTCAGGACAAGAGGAGTAGAAGGGAACAAGGTCTAGAAACTTTAACGTCCAAAAAACGTTTCAAGAAAGACTGTTTATTGATTTTTTTTTAAATGTATAATTGCCTTGTTTGTGTTAAGCTCTGTCCTGAGGAACAGACAGGAGTCCTCCTCTCAAGGAGTTTAGAGTCTAGTTTTAGAGATGGACAGATACATCCAAGGGAATTTTGAAGGTAGTGTGTGGTAGTTTTAAAAACACACACATAAGAAGAATTCAATGAGAGCAAGAAATACTACATAGAAGTAAAAAAATAGGGACGATTAAGCCAAGTTTGCACAGATAACCTACAGGGGCCTAGGCTTGCAGAGCTCCTCCTCTAGGACATCCTGTGCTGTGCCTAGTCACTCAGTCGTGTCCAACTCTTTGCCACCCCACGGACTGTAGCCCTCCAGGTTCCTCTGTCCATGGGGATTCTCCAGGCAAGAATACTGGAGTGGGTTGCCATGCCCTCCTCCAGAGAATCTTCCCAACCCAGGGATCGACCCAGAGTCTCCTGCAGTCTCTTGCATGCTGCAAGTCTGGCTCATGGGGGCATCTGTCAGTGAGATGAATAATAAACAGTAACAAAAGATGCAATTTTTGAATACTTAATATATATGTAGACACTATGAGTTCTAAGTTCTTTATGTAGACTGATTTACTGAATTCTCAGAATGAGCTTAGTCCCATTACAAAAGTGCCTGAGGTAATACGTGTAGCAAGGGCAGAAAGGGACCTTTTGTTATTGGAAGTCTGATCAGTACTGGAAAACCAATTACTGTCTTAAGGGCTATGCTGTTGCCTTGGTATTCTGTCTTAGATATCCACCATCTTATTCATGAACTTGACTCTGATCTGTAACTTTACTTCTTATGCCTCTGCCGATTACTTTTCTGCTCCTATGAAATAGCTTTTACCTCCTTCCCACCACTTTACCCTGCTGCATGGGTGGGCTGTATTGCTTCTCTGAGACCACATACTAACTCTCCAGACAAAGTAGAAGAACTTTTGGAGTCCAGCAGTCCCTTTTGCTGCAAGTACAGCAAATGGAAATGGAAGATTGTGGGTACGTGTATTTATTTTGGAGACCGTGCATGAAACTAACACCACTCATTTCTCTATTCTTTATTCCTTTACTAACTCTCCAAATTTCAGAAGACAATACTTTGCTAATAACTTTTTTTTCTCTGTTTTGCTCCTTTGTATCATCAAGTGAGTTCTACTTATTTCAGTCTTTGACACGATTTTGACATTGAGTTTGGCCTTTTTTGCTTTTCTTATTAACCACATCCCCATCCAAACAACTTTATGTCATGAATTTTTTTGGAAAGTCAGCCTAGAAAAACTCACTTGGGACTTGAGCCAAAACCAACAGAAAACTTTTCACTACATCTCTTTCTCTTAATTGTTTTTTATGTGGTTCAATTTTTGTTCTAAACTATTACTTTTCACTGGGTACATTTAAAAATCTGGCGTCTTTTCTTTCTCCTTTTAAAAATTATCTTGTCCTCTTTTACCAGAAGACTGAAATGGGGGAGGATGTATCTACACATGAAGACATTCAGAGAATTTCACGCTGACTGACCATAACAACTGTGGTCATAAACAGCTGTAAACTGTACTTTGTCAAAATTACCAGAGCAGAGAGGAGGGGAGAGTATCCAGGACAAGGGAGCCTAGCATGCTGCAGTCCATGGGGTCGCCAAGAGTCTTAGTGACTGAACAACAACAACAACAATTTGAAACGATGTTTTTATGAATAATTTCCCTTTTACAGTAAAGCCCATTCCCACAGGGCTGGTAAACAGCAAGCGCCAAAATTGAAGGAGACAGCCTTAGGACTGAAAGGAGCAGGTGTCAGGGTTTTAATCTCAGCCCAGTGTCTAGTTTGATTTTAGGTCGAGACTGTGGGATGATTCATTACTCATTCTGGCATACAGTCGTCCCTCCGAGTCCACGGGGGATTGGTTCCAGGAGCAGGGGCCAAATACCCCAATAGGCGGATGCTCAAGTCCCTAATATAAAGTAGAATAGTACAGTGAATGCAGTTGGTTCCCCAGACCAACGAGTTTTGAATCTCTAGATTCAAACAACCTGAAGATAGAGAAGGCAGGGTCTTCACTGCTACGGGAGGGTTTTCTCTAGTTTCTGTGAGTGGGAGCTTCCTCTCTAGTTGTAGCGCGTGGGCTTTGCATTGTGATGGCTTTGCATTGTGATGGCTTTGCACTGTGATGGCTTGTCTTGCAGTGGAGCACATGGGCTCAGTAGTTGTGGCACACTGGACTTAGTTGCCTCAAAGCACATGAAATCTTCCAGGACTGGGGTTCAAACTCCTGTCCTCTGCATGGGCGAGTGGAATCTTAACAACTGGACCACCAAGGAAGTCCCCCACTGGAGACATTTCTGTCCTTTATGTAACCTCTCAGCAGCACTGGACGCAGTCTACAATGCCTTCTGCTTGAGATGCTCTCGCCATTCTTAATTTCCTCTGAACTACTCTCAGTTTGACGAGTAACTCTTGGGTTCCCTAGGGCTCTACCCCTGAAGGTTCTTAAAAACCCCACGGGCTGCTGTGGCCCATTTTTCATCATTTTGTACTTTATTTAAGTGATGTTTCCCCAGTTTTAGTATCTTGTCTTCCATGCCTGCTGATAGCTGATGCTTCCTGAATCTATTTTTTTTTGAAGCCCCAGACTCATCTCATTGCCTAATTTCCATATCCCTGTTGATGATTAATGGACATCACACAATTCATATGTCAAACTCTGAGCTCCTGATTCTTCCTCTTCCTATGTTCATCGTATAACAAATGGCACCATCACCCACTCATGTACTCAAGCCAGGAGTTGTTCTTCATTCCTTTCTTTTCCTCACAACTGCCCCTCAGCCACCTGTATATCTAACCTATCAGCCAGTTCCATTAAATCAATCTTCAAAAAAAAAAAAAACAAAACATAAACCTACCCTCTCCTCTCCATCTCCCCCCCGTTACCACCTTAGTCCAGGTTACCAACCATCTCAGCAAGACTGGGAACTGGGCTAAGGCTTCCCTCCTCCATGGGACTCAACACAGTAATTCAAGTGAATTCTAAGTGTAAATCTGGTTGGGCCACCCCACACCTCACTGAAGGAGTCCATGACTTTGTGAGCCGCCCCTGCCCTTTCCTCAGGCTGGTATCCTCCTCTTATCACCTCAGCCACACTGGGTTTCTTTTTTTTTGGCCATGCCATGTGGCTTTCAGGACCTTAGTTCTTTAACCAGGGATCAAACCTAGGCCCTTGGCAGTGAGATTGTGGAGTCCTAACCACTGTACCACCAGGGAATTCCCCTGGTTTTTGTTTAGATCCTCAAATGGGGCAAAAAAAAAAAAAAAAAAAGTCCCAGGGCTTCTGTACAAAAGTCCCTGTGTCTAGAATGCTCTTTTCCTTAGCATTCACAGAGCCACTGCTTCTTCTTTTACTTTTTTTTTTTTTAATTGAAGTATAGTTGATGTACAATGGTGTGCCAATCTCTGCTGAAAGGCAAAGTGACTCAGTTATATACTTTTTTCGTATAGACATCTTTTCATATTCCTTTCCATTATGGTTTGTCTCATTATGGTTATTGAATATAATGCTCTGTATTATACAGTAGGACCTTGCTGTTAACCCATCCTGTATGTCTCCAAAGCAGAAACAGACTCCCAGACATAGACAACAGACTTGTGGTTGCCAAGGGGGAGGCGTTGGGGGAGGGAAGGACTGGGAATGTAGAATTAACAAATGTAAATTCTTCTTCCTTTACTTTTTTTTTTTTAAGATTGATTGATTTATTTCATTTTTGGCTGTGCTGGGTCTTTGTTGATGCACATGGGCCTTCTTCGGCTGCAGAGAATGGGGCCTCCTCTCTAGTTGTGGTGCACGTGTTTCTTATTGCAGTGGCTCTTCTTGTTGCAGAGCATGGGCTCTAGGCATGTGGGCTTCTGTAATTTTGGCCCACAGGCTCTAGAGTGCTGGCTTAGTACTTGTGGGTGTGGGCTTAGTTGCGCCATGGCATGTGGGCTCTTCCCAGACCAGGGATCAAACCTGTATCTCCTGCATTGGCAGGCGGATTTCTTACCACTGAGCACCAGGGAAGCCCTTCCTTTAGTTTTTTTTTTTTTTAATTAATTTATTTTTTAATTGAAGGATAATTGCTTTACAGAATTTTGTTGTTTTCTGTCAAATTTCAACCTGAATCAGCCATAGGTATACATAAATCCCCTCCCTTTTGAACCTCCCTCCCATCTCCCTCCCCATCCCACCCCTCTAAGTTGATACAGAGCCCTCGTTTGAGTTTCCTGATATATATAGCACATTCCCATTGGCTATCTATTTTACATATGGTACTGTAAGTTTCCATGTTACTCTCCATATAGCTCACCCTCTTCTCTCCTCTCCCCATGTCCATAAGTCTATTCTCTTTAATTCTCCATTGCTGCCCTTCAGATAAATTCTTCAGTACCATTTTTCAAGATTCCATATATATATGTATTAGAATATGATATTTCTCTTTCTCTTTCTGACTTACTTCACTCTGTATAATAGGTTCTAGGTTCATCCACCTCATCAGAACTAACTCAACTACATTCCTTTTTATGGCTGAGCTAATAGCAACCCACTCCAGTACTCTTGCCTGGAAAATCCCATGGACGGAGAAGCCTGGTAGGCTGTAGTCCATGGGGTCGCTAAGAGTCGGACACAACTGAGCAACTTCACTTTCACTTTTCACTTTTCACTTTAATGCATTGGAGGAGGAAAGCAACCCACTCCAGTGTTTTTGCATGGAGAATCCCAGGGATGGCGGGGCCTGGTGGGCTGCCGTCTATGGAGTCACACAGAGTCGGACACGACTGAAGCGACTTAGCAGTAGTAAAGTAATACTCAAAATTCTCCAAGCCAGGCTTCAGCAATACATGAACAATGAACTTCCAGTTGTTCAAGTTGGTTTTAGGAAAGGCAGAGGAACCAGAGACCAAATTGCCAACATCCGCTGTATCATCGAAAAAGCAAGAGAATTCCAGAAAAAACATCTATTTCTGCTTTATTGCCTATGCCAAAGCCTTTGACTATGTGGATCACAATAAACTGTGGAAAATTCTGAAAGAGATGGGAATACCAGACCACCTGACCTGCCTCTTGAGAAATTTGTATGCAGGTCAGGAAGGAACAGTTAGAACTGGACATGGAATAACAGACTGGTTCCAAATAGGAAAAGGAGTACGTCAAGGCTATATATTGTCACCCTGCTTATTTAACTTCTATGCAGAGTACATCATGAGAAATGCTAGGCTGGAAGAAGCACAAGCTGGAATCAAGATTGCTGGGAGAAATATCAATAACCTCAGATATGCAGATGACACCACCCTTATGGCAGAAAGTGAAGAGGAACTAAAAAGTCTCTTGATGAAGGTGAAAGAAGAGAGTGAAAAAGTTGGCTTAAAGCTCAACATTCAGAAAACGAAGATCATGGCATCTAGTCCCATCACTTCATGGGAAATAGATGGGGAAAACAGTGGAAACAGTGTCAGACTTTATTTTGGGGGGCTCCAAAATCACTGCAGATGGTGACTGCAGCCATGAAATTAAAAGACGCTTACTCCTTGGAAGAAAAGTTATGACCAACCTAGATAGCATATTAAAGAGCAGAGACATTACTTTGCCAACAAAGGTCCATCTAGTCAAGGCTATGGTTTTTCCACTGATCATGTATGGATGTGAGAGTTGGACTGTGAAGAAAGCTGAGCACCAAAGAATTGATGCTTTTGAACTGTGGTGTTGGAGAAGACTCTTGAGAGTCCCTTGGACTGCAAGGAGATTCAACCAGTCCATTCTGAAGGAGATCAGCCCTGGGATTTCTTTGGAAGGAATGATGCTAAAGCTGAAACTCCAGTACTTTGGCCACCTCATGCGAAGAGTTGACTCATTGGAAAAGACTCTGAGCTGGGAGGGATTGGGGGCAGGAGGAGAAGGGGATGACAGAGGATGAGATGGCTGGATGGCATCACTGACTCGATAGATAGACGTGAGTCTGAGTGAACTCCAGGAGTTGGTGATGGACAGGGAGGCCTGGTGTGCTGTGATTCATGGGGTTGCAAAGAGTTGGACACGACTGAGTGACTGAACTGAACTGAATGTTCCATTGTGTATATGTACCAGGACTACTTTATCCATTCATCTGTCAATGGACATCTAGGTTGCTTCCACGTTCTGCTGCTGCTGCTGCTGCTGCTGCTAAGTCACTTCAGTCGTGTCCAACTCTGTGCGACCCCATAGACGGCAGCCCACCAGGCTCCACCGTCCCTGAGATTCTCCAGGCAAGAACAGTGGAATGGGTTGCCATTTCCTTCTCCAATGCATGAAAGTGAAAAGTGAAAGTGAAGTTGCTCAGTTGTGTCCGACTCCCAGCGACCCCGTGGACTGCAGCCCACCAGGCTCCTCCATCCATGGGATTTTCCAGGCAAGAGTACTGGAGTGGGGTGCCATTGCCTTCTCCGTTCCACGTTCTAGCTATTGCAAATAGTGATTCAATGAACAATGGGATAAATGTGTCTTTTTCAATTTTGGTTTCCTCAGCGTATATACCTAGGAGTGGGATTGTTAGGTCACATGGTGGTTTTATTCCTGGTTTTTTAAGGAATCTCCATACCATCTTCCATAATGGCTGTATCAATTTACATTCCCACCAACAGTGCAAGAGCGTTCTCTTTTCTGTACACCCTCTCCAGCATTTATTGTTTGTAGACTTTTTGATGAAGATCATTCTGACCAGTGTTAGTGATATCTCATTGTAGTTTTGATTTGCATTTCTCTAATAATGAGTGATGCTGAGCAAATGAGTGTTAGTTAGCCATCTGTATGTCTTTTTTGGAGAAATGTCTATTGAGGTCCTTCCCCCACTTTTTGATTGGGTTGTTTGTTCTGGTATTGAGTTGTATGAGCTGCTTGTATATTTTGGAAATTAATCCTTTGTCAGTTGTTTCATTTACTATTATTTTCTCCTATTCTGAAGGTTGTCTTTTCACCTTTCTTATAGTTTCCTTTGCTGTGCAAAAGCTTTTAAGTTTAATCAGGTCCCACTTGTTTACTTTTGTTTTTATTTCCATTACTTTAGGAGGTGGGTCATAGAGGATTCTGCTTTGATTTATGTCATTGAGTGTTCTGGCTATGTTTTTCTCTAAGAGTTTTATAGTTTCTGGTCTTACATTTAGGTCTTTAATCCATGTTGAGTTTATCTTTGTGTATGGTGTTAGGAAGTGTTCTAATTCCATTCTTTTGCATGTAGCTGTCCAGTTTTCCCAGCACCATTTATTGAAGAGGCAGTCTTTGCCCCACTGCATCCTTTGTCAAAAATAAGGTACCCATAGTGCATGGGTTTATTTCTGGGCTTTCTTTCTTGTTCCATTGATCTATATTTCTGTTTTTGTGCCAGTACCACACTATCTTGGAGAAGGAAATGGCAACCCACTTCAGTACTCTTGCCTGGAAAATCCCATGGATGGAGGAGCCTGGTAGGCTGCAGTCCATGGGGTTGCAAAGAGTCGGACATGACTAAGCAACTTCACTTTCTTTCTTTCTATAGTTTCTTTTGGAGAAGGAAATGGAAACCCACTCCAGAGTTCTTTCCTGGAGAATCCCATGGATGCAGGGGCCTGGTGGGCTGCTGTCTATGGGGTTGCAAAGAATCAGATGTGACTAAGCAACTAACACACACACATACACCATACTCTCTTGATGACTGTAGCTTTGTAGTATAATCTGAAGTCAGGAAGATTGATTCCTCCAGCTCCATTCTTCTTTCTCAAGACTGCTTTGGTTATTTGGGGTTTTCTGTGTTTCCATATGAATTGTGAAATTTTTGTTCTAGTTCTGTGAAAAATGCCATTGGTAATTTGATAGGGATAACATTGAATCTGTAGATTGCATTTGGTAATATAGTCATTTTCACAATATTGATTCTTCCTATCCAGGAACATGGAATATCTCTCCATCTGTTTATGTCATCTTTGATTTCTTTCACAAGTGTCTTATAACTTTCTGTGTACAATTCTTTTGTCTCCTTGCTGCTGCTGCTGCTGCTGCTAGGTCACTTCAGTCATGTTCGACTCTGTGCGACCCCATAGACAGCAGCCCACCAGGCTCCGCCATCTCTGGGATTCTCCAGGCAAGAACACTGGAGTGGGTTGCCATTTCCTTCTCCAATGCATGAAAGTGAAAAGTGGAAGTGAAGTCGCCCAGTCGTGTCTGACTCCTAGCGACCCCATGGACTGCAGCCTACCAGGCTGCTCCATCCATGGGATTTGCCAGGCAAGAGTACTGGAGTGGGGCACCATTGCCTTCTCCTTAGGTAAGTTTATTCCTAAATATTTTATTCTTTTTGTTGCAATGGTGAATGGGATTGATTCCTTAATTTCTCTTTCTGATTTTTCATTGTTAATATATAGAAATACAAGTGATTTCTATGTATTGATTTTGTATCCTGCAACTTTGCTAAATTCACTGATGTGCTCTAGTAATTTTCTGATACTATCTTTAGGGAATTCTATGTACAGTATCATGTCATCTGCAAACAGTGAGAGCTTTACTTTTTTTCTGATCTGGACTCCTTTTATTTCTTTTTCTTCTCTGATAGCCATAGTTAGGATTTCCAGAGCTATGTTGAATAATAGTGGTGAAAGTGGACACCATTGTCTTGTTCCTGATCTTAGGGGGAATGCTTTCAGTTTTTCACCATTGAGAATAATGTTTGCTGTAGGCTTATCATATATGGTCTTTACTATGTTGAGGTAGGTTCCTTCTATGACCATTTTTTGAAGAGTTATAATCATAAATGGGTGGTAAATTTTGCCCAAGGCTTTTTCTGCATCTATTGAGATTATCATAGGTGTTTATCTTTTGATTTGTTAATATGATATATCACATTGATTGACTTGCATATATTGAAGAATCCTTGCATCCCTGGAATAAACCCAAGTTGATCATGGTGTATGAGCTTTTTGATGTGTTGCTGAATTCTGTTTGCTAAAATTTTGTTGAGGCTTTTTGTATCTATGTTCATCAGTGATATTGGCCTGTAGTGTGTGTGTGTGTATTTGTGTGTGTGTGTGTGTGTGTGTGTGTGTGTGTATGTTGTCTTTTTCTGGTTTTGGTATCAGGGTGATGGTGACCTCATAGAATGAGTTTGGAAGTGTTCCTTCCTCTGCAGTTTTTTGAAAGAGTTTTAGAAGGATAGGCATTATCTCTTCTCTAAATGTTTGATAGAATTCTCCTGTGAAGCCATCTGGTCCTGGCCTTTTGTTTTTGGGAAGATTTTTTATCACAGCTTCAATTTCAGTGCTTCTAATTGTGTTGTTCATAATTTCTATTTCTTCCTGGTTCAGTCTTGGGAGATTGAACTTTTCTAATAATCTGTCCATTTCTTCCAGGTTATCAATTTTATTGCCATATGGTTGTTCATAATAGTCTCTTAGGATCCTTTGTATTTCTGCATTGTCTGTTGTTACCTCTCCTTTTTCATTTCTAATTTTGTTGATTTGATTCTTCTTTTTTTATTTATGAGTCTGGCTAAAGGTTTGTTAATTTTGTTTATCTTCTCAAACAACCAGATTTAAGTTTTATTAATCTTTACTATTGTTTCTTTCATTTCTTTTTCATTTACTTCTGATCGGATCTTTATGATTTCATTCCTTCTGCTAACTTTGGGGTTTTTTAGTTCTTTTTTTTTTCCAGTTGTTTTAGGTGTAAAGTTAGGTTGTCTATTCGATGTTTTTCTTGTTTGTTGGGGTAGGATTGTATTGCTATAAACATCCCTCTTAGAACTGCTTTTGCTGCATCCCATAGGTTTTGGGTTTTCATTGTCATTTGTTTCTAGAAATTTTTTTTATTTCCCTTTTGATTTCTTTAGTAACCTTTTGGTTATTTAGAAATATATTGTTTAACCTCCATGTGCTTGTGCTTTTTACAGTTTTTTCCCTTGTAATTGATATCTAGTCTCATAGTGTTGTGGTCAGAAAAGATGCTTGATACGATTTCAATTTTCTTAAATTTACTGAGGTTTGATTTGTGACCCAAGATGTGGTGTATCCAGGAGAATGTTCCATGTGCACTTGAGAAGAATGTGTATTCTTCTGTATCTGGATAGAATGTCCTGAAGATATCAATAAGATCCATCTCATCTAATGTATCATTTAAGATGTGTGCTTCCTTATTAATTTTCTGTTTTGATGATCTGTCCATTGGTGTGAGTGGGGTGTTTAAGTCTCCTACTATTATTGTGTTACTGTCAGTTTCTCCTTTTATGTCTGTTAGTGTTTGTCTTATGTATTGAGGTGCTCCTTTGTTGGGTACATAGATATTTACTAATTGTTATGTCTTCCCTTGGATTGATCCCTTGATCATTATGTAGTGTCCTTTATCTCTTGTAATCTTCTTTATTTTAAGGTCTATTTTGTCTGATATGAGGATTGCTACTCCAGCTTTCTTTTGCTTCCTATTTGCATGGAATATATTTTTCCACCCACTCACTTTCAGTCTATGTGTCTATAGGTCTGAAGTGAGTGTCTTGTAGACAACATATATATGGCTCTTGTTTTTGTATCCATTCAGCCAGTCTGTGTCTTTTGGTTGGAGCATTTAATCCATTTACATTTAAAGTAATTATTGATATATATGTTCCTATTGCCATTTTCTTAATTGTTTGGGGTTGCTTTTGTAGGTCTTTTTCTTCTCTTGTATTTCTTGACTGTATAAGTCCCTTTAACATTTGTAGTAAAGCTGGTTTGGTGGTGTTGACTTCTCTTAACTTTTGCTTGTCTGAAAAGCTTTTTGTTTCTCCATCAATTTTGAATGAGATCCTTGTCAGGTACAGTAATCTTGGTTGTAGATTTTTCCCTTCCAGTACTTTAAATATATCCTGCCATTCCCTTCTGGCCTGCAGAGTTTCTGCTGAAAGATCAGCTGTTAAATGTATGGGGTTTCCCTTGTATGTTACTTGTTGCTTTTCCCTTGCTGCTTTTAATATTCTTTATTTGTGTTTAGTCTTTGTTAGTTTGGTTAGTATGTGTCTTGGCATGTTTCTCCTTGGGTTTATCCTGTATGGGACTCTTTGTGCCTCTTGGACTTGATTGACTATTTCCTTTTCCATGTTGGGGAAATTTTCAACCATAATCTCCTCAAAATTTTTCTCACACCCTTTCTTTTTCTCTTCTTCTGGGACCCCTATAATTCAAATGTTAGTGCATTTGATATTGTCCCAGAGGTCTCTAAGACTTTCCTCAATTCTTTTCATTCTTTAACTTAATTCTTCTCTTCAGAAGTTATTTCCACCATTTTATCTTTCAGCTCACTGATTTGTCCTTCTGCTTCAGATATTCTGCAATTAATTCCTTCTGGAGTATTTTCAATTTCAGTAAATTGTGTTGCTTGTCTCTGTATGTTTATTCTTTTGTATGTTTATTCTTTAATTCTTCTAGGTCTTTGTTAACTGATTCTTGCATTTTCTTTGTTCTGTTTTCAAGGTTTTTGATCCTCTTTACTATCATTATTCTGAATTCTTTTTCAGGTTGTTTGCCTGTTTCCTTATTTGGACTTCTGTGTTTCTAGCTTGTTCCTTCCTTTGGGTAGGTTTTTTCTGCCTTTTAATTATTATTTTTTTAAACTTACTGTCTTTGAGGTCTCCTTTTCCCAGCCTTCAAGGTGGAATTCTTTCTTCCTTTTGGTTTCTGCCCTCCTAAGTTTGGTCCAGTGGTTTGTGCAATCTTCATATAGGGTGAGGTTTGTGCTGTCTTTTTTTTTTTTACTCTGATGGGCAAGGCTGAGTGATATGGTAATCCTGTCTGCTGGTGATTGGGTTTGTATTTTTTGTTTTATTCATTATTTAGATGAGGTGTCCTGAGCAGGGTGCTACTGCTGCTTGGGTGATGCTGGATTTTGTCTTCAGGTGGTTTCCTTAGTGTGAGTTCTCTCTATCTGATACTCCCTAGGGTTAGTCCTCTGGTCGTCTAGGGTCTTGGAGTCAGTGCTCCCACCCCAAAGGTTCAGGGCTTGATCTCTGGTCAGGAAGGAAGATTCCACAAGTGGTTTGTTATGGCATTAATTGAGATTAAAACAATACCTAAAAATGAGAAAGCAAAGATGAACCCAGACAACTGGCAGTTACAAAATCAGGCAAATAATAATTAAAATAATAGAATATACACATATACATATACACACATGTGTAAAATCAAAGCAGTCCAACAAAAATAAAGTATGATAAATTGACCTGGTGAACAAAGGAACCAAAAATTATATCTACCAGTTAAGAACAAAACTAACTAAAGCACAAACTGGGAAATAAAACTAAAGCAAGGTGCCAAGTGGGGAATAAGCAGTGAAAACAAAACTAACAAATATGTTGAGAGGAAAGGAAAGAAAGAAAGAATAGATATGCTGAGTTAAATAGAGGTGGATAAAGAAGATTTATAAACATTAGAGATTAACTGCAAGGGGAAAAGAATAGTAGGAAAAGCAAACAAAGTAAAAATGTAGAAAAAATAATAATGGCCTTAAAAAATTAAAATTAAAAAGAAAAGAAAAAAAGGAAAACTCCACAGAACTGCAAAAGCCCAACATAGAGACAGAGGTTTATAACAATAATAAAAGGTGTGACTGAAAAAAAAAAAAACTCAAAAGCTTAATTAGATTTCATAGTGCCAATAAAATTAACAACTACAACAGAGGGTGGAAAAAAAAAAGAAAAAAAAATCCAAAAGAATCTACAGAATAAGTCAAAACATAAGAATAATAAATGTTTTTCTTGAGTCACTGCTGTGAGAGTCCTTTCC
Organism: Bos grunniens; assembly: GCF_055505025.1. NCBI lineage: Eukaryota > Metazoa > Chordata > Mammalia > Artiodactyla > Bovidae > Bos > Bos grunniens. Next base: position 16,884,849 of record NC_141181.1, on the reverse strand, counting down.
CTCGCTGGGAGTCACAGTCCACCTCACCTCCCTAGGATGCCCTCCAACACCGTGCTGGTCTCTGGACCTGCTGTGGGGGCAGCTCAGACTCTAATCTGGTCCTACTCCTGTGTGTTCTTGTCTCTGATGTCCACAGCTATCAGAACTAGTGCATATTCTTTTGTGGGAGCTCTCAATTCCTTTTATGTATTCCATAGACAGAGTCTGCCTAGTTGATCATGTGGATTTAATCTGCAGCTTGTACAGCTGGTGGGAAGGTTTTGGGTCTTCTTCCTTAGCCACACTGCCCCTGGGTTTCAATTGTGGCTTTATTTCCACCTCTACATGTGGATTGTCCACTGGGGTTTGCTCCTGAGGCTGCCCTTGGAGGACTTGGGTCTGCCCCTGTGAGGACCAGCTGTGGAGGTGTTGCAGTTGCTTGGGTTGCCGGGACCCTGGCAGCACCAAGTGTGCAGAGACACAGACTGCCTCCCCTGCAGGAATTATGGCCCTATCAGAGTCTTTTTTTGAGTCTCTTGTAGCTGGCAATCAGAAGGCCTCTTTGCCAGTCTTTCTCTATCAGATCAGATCAGTCGCTCAGTCGTGTCCAACTCTCTGCGACCCCATGAATCGCAGCATGCCAGGCCTCCCTGTCCATCACCAACTCCCGGAGTTCACCCAGACTCACATCCATCGAGTCAGTGATGCCATCCAGCCATCTCATCCTCTGTCATCCCCTTCTCCTCCTGCCCCCAATCCCTCTCAGCATCAGGGTCTTTTCCAGTGAATCAACTCTTCGCATGAGGTGGCCAAAGTACTGGAGTTTCAGCTTTAGCATCATTCCTTCCAAAGAAATCCCAGGGCTGATTGCCTTCAGAATGGACTGGTTGGATCTCCTTGCAGTCCAAGAGACTCTCAAGAGTCTTCTCCAACACCACGGTTCAAAAGCATCAATTCTTCGGCGCTCAGCCTTCAGGCACTTCGAGGGCTCCTTCTCTGTTGTTTGGGGCATCAGGCACATAGAAGGGCCCCCCCGGCTGGGGTCCTACTCTGTAGAGCAGCATGTCAGGCACTTAAAGGGGCACCCTGGATGGGGTTCTACTCAGTAGTTCCATGTGTCAGGCGCTTGGTGGGCCAGCCTCTCTATTGTTCAACTGCTGATGGGGCCTGTGGGGAGTGAGAGGCTATGGTGATGGCTCCACCCCCTATGCATGACTCATCAGTATAGCCTTGCTTCGATGGCTGCCTGGCTTTCCTCCACAGGCACTTCCCACCATAATCTCCTCCCTCACATCCCCTCGATCTGTCTCTCTGCAGTCAACAGAAGCCTTGCCCTGGGATTGCTCCACAATCCCTAAACTCCAGCTCTCAGTCACTGTGCCTTCTAGGGGACTTGTGTCCCTGTCTGGGGTATGTATGGCATGGCTGAGGCAAGGACTGTCTGATTCTCATCCCATTTAGCCTGCCACAGATCAGCTGTTTCACTCTCAACCTTAAATGTTTCTCTTCTGACTCAGACAGTTTCCCCTGTGTGGGGATGGGACCCCTGCTTCAGTTCCCCCACCTGCCGAGGGCAGGTCCGGTGCTACTGACACTCCTGTTTTTCCGCTTAGTTCTTCCATCCTGCCGAGTTTTGCGTGGGTCTATATATTCTTTTCCTCTGGTCAGGTACTCCTGTCCGCTCTCAGCTGGTGTTCTGCATGCACTTCTGTGTCTGAAGGTGTATCCCTGATGTATCTGTGGAGAGAGATTTACTCCACGTCCACCTACTCCTCCGCCATTTTGTTCTCCCCATCTTTTAGTTTTAAACATGATTTTCTCAGAGATATTTCCCCTGACCACCTTTCCTAGAAAAAAAATTCCCCTTCAGTTATTATCTTCCTCAAAACCTGGGGGGGAAATAAAGTGTGTAGAAGGGAAAACAAGTATCCTCACCATATTGCAAGTATGTGGGGCTTATCCTCTTGTGAAGAGCTATAACCGCTGTTTGACTAGGTAAGACTTTGTGTTCTGTAATGTGACATGCGTTGGCTCAAAATCCACTATTCCAAACACATAATTCTGATTCTCACAGTGCATAGCTGATCAGCCTTTTCAGTTCCTATGCCAGTAACTATGCCCCACTGATGAAGACTGAGTTGTGTTGAAGTATTCTACGGTTGGCCATTGTCATGGTCAACACTATTGCTTTGGAGGCTGGTTCTCAGAGGTCCTTTGCTTAGGAGGAGCCCAGTCCAGTTGATTAGAAATGAGTAGGAATTCTGTGCAGAAGACTGTCTCCGTATCGGGCTTTGTGGCTAAATAACTCAGTTTCCTAGTTGATGCTCCTTAATGCTTTTAGAAACATAAATATGCTTAGACACCAGAAAATTTAGGACAGGGATGATTCCTTCTTTCACTGACAGAAGATAAGAAAGGAATAATTATACATTTTTTCCATCAGAGGAAATGTAGGAAAATAATATTTACTTTGGACAATATTTTCTACAGGGCCATGATTCTTTCCTGAATACTAGAATTAAGTGTCATGAAACCAGATATCCTATCTGTATTCCTAAAGTATAAAAGAGCTGGTGTATACTGGATTCTCAATAAATATACATGGAAGGGAAGAAAGAAGGAAGGAGGAACAGGCAAGGTAATTAATCAAGGCAACCCCAGTAACAAGAAATACTGCTTCAGCCAAACATTTAAATTTGATAATAGAATATTTATATCTATAGGACAGAACCACACATCCTCTGGTCTTTTCTCTAAGGTTTCGATTGAAATGCAGTTCTGGTCATTTAAGATATTTATTTCCCATTTGTATTGTGCCTGTTCCAGAAAAACAATTGTTGGCAATCGATAAAATCAAATATAATAGAAACTAGGCCAATTAAAAATAAAAAAGTAAATTAAATTAAGAGGAGTAGGAAGAAAAATGTGACCAGCACAAGAATATATTAATTACTGTTCTTCTGTGCTGAATTTAGTCAAAATTTCCTAGTAGGAAAGATACTAGATTACATAGATTTTGTTTATTTGGTGAAAAAATAAAGATGATTTGCCTTTAGAGATATATTTTTCCTTATTACTCATTTTAATATATTCACTTTCATTGTGATTATTATCGTAGCATGGTAATCAATGTCTGACTACATTTTTGCAAAAAAACAAAATCAAGGTCAAATGGGCATTTCTACCCCTATGAAATCCAAGAGAAAGCATTGAAACAGTGCAACTGAGGCATACCTGTGGAGCATATAAAATGGAGATAATAAGGGTACATACAAAACAGACTAAAATTCATTTGTATCAAATGCATAGAATAATAATTTCCTCATAGTAATAAGTAAATATTAACTCTCACTGTTACAATGTGCTACTGCTTCTGCTATCACAAATGATCATCGGGCATTAAATAAGGACCCTATATCATGATGTATAGTAGGAATTATTCCTGTGGTTTCCCAGGTGGTTCTAGTGGTAAAGAGCCCACCTGCCAATGCAGGAGACATAAGAGACTCAGCTTTGATCCCTAAACCAGGAAGATCCCCTGGAGGAGGGCATGGGAACCCACTCCAGTATTCTTGCCTGGAGAATCCCATGGACAGAGGAGCCTGGCAGGTTACAGTCCATAGGGTTGCAAAGAGTCGGACACGACTGAGCAACTAACCGCAGCACAGCACGATCCTGTGCTATTAAAGCCAATAGTTGGCAAGGATCCACTACAAGGAAGAAAACAAATACGTATGTGTGTATTTGCGTGTATATCTAGCTCTCCAATTAGCTATAGAAGTAATTTTTGAGATCTTTAAAATTTCAACCCAGATATATTAATACATATTTGATCATATTTAGTAAGAATGTAAAATCTGGGTGTAGTTTTCGGATTTCAAGTCACTTTTATCCTTAATTCTTAATTCTCAACTCTCAACTAACAACCACGTATTTATTGGTGATGACGGATATGTAAGAGAGGACAGTCAAATTACTTCATTTAGGTCCATGTTGCAACCTTTGGAATAAGTCAGTATTCTCAACCCTGGCTTCTTATTAGAATTGCCTAGACGTTTTTTGCTTTGTTTTCATTTTTGCAGAATATAAATATCTGAGATTTCAGAATCCAAATATCTGAGATTTGGATTCAGTTGACATGAGGTGGGACTCTAACAATGGTAATTTTAAAAGCAACCCCCCCAAAAAAACACAAAACAAAAGTAAATAAATAAAAGCAACCCAAGAGCTTCTAATGTGTGGCCAGATTGAGAACCATAAGTAATTTGAATAAATTTGGAAAAGAGGTGAGAATTTTAAAAAACTAATAAATAGTAACAATTGTAAAATACCTCAATTCCCACATTATGCAGTGTTTATAACTAGGTAAATAATTTTCTGAACTTTACCTAATTGGGAGTGTTATGTAAGTTTTTTAATGGCAAAATTGTATAGAATTTAAATCATTTACAAAATAATATTAGAGTGATCAAAAAAACCCCACTGGCCTATGAAGAAATAAATACAAATGGAATTGCGAATGTTTTCATTTGACATTAAAAAGATTAATAAAAATGTGCAAAATGGAGACTATTATGAAGCTTACCTTAATATGCATCAAGCAACAAAGAAATATAAAGTTATTATGAAGATAATTTTTAAATTGGCTATATAGCTAAATATGCATAGATAATTTCTAATGAATAAGAGTGAGTGTGTATGCCTGTATATGTGTGTATGCGTGTGAACACCTGTCTTCTTGTGATTAGTATAACTGACTTTTTTTCCTTTTTGAAAAAAATTTTTTTTTATTGGAGGATAATTGTTTTACAATATTGCCTTGGTTCCTGCCATACATCAACATGAATCATCCATATGGTTGACTTTTTATCACAGAGTAACTTCTGTGGGCTAGCCAATGACCTATACCCTACTTCAACTCTTACTGTATTTTGGCATGGCTGCACTAAATTGAATAATCTTTAAAACCAGGTCTGACAAAAAGAAAAAGAAATTCTCATTTTCTCATGTCTAGACAAAAAGTAACAGACAGAAATTGTATCAACTGCACAACTGTCTCTCCATCCAAGATAGAAATCTCTCCTGGGTCAGGGCCTCTGGGGCGACTCTATCTTATGGAAGATCCAAAGCTCAGGTTCTGCCATGGTTCAGGTTCCCTACTTTCATATCTTATGACAATTTTGAGGAGTCAAGCTGGGTCTCGGGTTATCACTGTGTCAGGACGATGTAACATCAACCGCAGCTGCCTCAGTGGGTGTCTAGGCTGTGGAGATTTTCATCGTCCCACTGCCTTCTACCTACTGCTCACTGGGACATAACCATCTTCTCATCGTCCCTTTTCCTAGTACATCAGAAGGGAGAGCTTAACTCTGCTGGTTAAATCTTTCTAGGATTCAGGGAAAGGAGATGTAATGTAACCAGCGATGGGATTGACTACTTTGTTATTACATACACGTGCACATTTAATACATCAGAAACAGTCTTTGTCTTGTTGAGTATGTCAAAATAATTTTTAGATTTGTGTCACATTATGGATCCAAATTATAGAGACTTTGACTTTATTTGTTTGGGAGGAAAAACTATAGGTGAAACTTTCCTTCTTCAATATTTTTTTTATCACAAGCTCCAATATTATATGATAACAAAACATAATTGCTTGATGTAAGAAATTTTAACAACAGCATTCATAGAATTTTAACTTCATTATTTAGGAAAAGAATGGGCCACACCAACATGTGGGTGTGGTCATGTAATATGAATCAGCTATCCTAAATGTGTGGGTTAGGCCACTTTCTCATTTATGAAACTCAGCTGCCCTCTGGAACTATAGGCAACAATTTCTGGAATTATCAGCAATATGGTGCATAGAAAAATTTGTTGAGGGTATAATGCAAGAATTAAAAAAAAAAAACTAACATTTTGGATGAGACCATACACTGCTCCCTACTCAAATTTGCCATTGAACATTGACCAAAATGTGGAACGCTCTTAGACGTGAAACCCACCAAACGACTGGCCCGCATCTTCTAGGTCCTACATTCCAGGCAAGTCAACCATATCATATACACCAAGAGAACTATACAATCTGCTGGAGGTTTAAGAAATTGATAAATAATACCCCCTTCCTCCTCCCAAGATTAGAACAAATTGAGATATAGACCAGGATTCAGACAGACGGAAGCAATATTTGTTTTATTACTGATAAAAGCTCTTTGGAGAATTTGACTTGTATTTGTTATGGTTAAGAAATGCTGTTTTGCTAACAAACCAGCTCTAAAGTCTCAATGGCTTAATAAAACAAAAGTTTATTTCTTACTCATTCAAAGCCCAACAAGGATGTCCTGCTTGGCAGGCAACTTTTAGTGACCTTTCATAATATGACTCTATTATCCTCAAGGGCTTTATAATGTTTTCTGAAGTCTCTGTGTTTGGCCAGTAGACTGGGAAGAGTGGGTGTGAAAGATTACACAGGAGGTTTTTATGTGTCTGTACTGGACAAAAGTTCAATTCTTGTTCCATCACCTGGAACTCAGTTACATGGCTTCACTTGACACTAAGGAAGATTGGGAAAGCAGGAAAATTTAGTTCTACATCCACAAGGTAGAGAAAATGAATTTCGGTGAAGACCTAGCCATGTTGGCCAAAGTACCTCTTAGTCCAGCTGTTTCCTTCCAGAATGAAGCAGTGTGTGTGTGTGTGTGTGTGTGTGTGTGTGTGTGTGCGCGCGCGTAAACGCTCAATCACTCAGTCATGTCTGACTCTTTGTAACCCCATGGACTGTAGCCCACCAGGCTCCTCTGTCCATGGGATTTCCCAGGCAAGAATACTGGAGTGGTGTGCCATTCCGTCAAATGAAGCAGACTCACCCCTAAAAACAACAGAACCTCTGTGCAAGGTATAACCTGCCTCTCTAAGCTTTTGTACAGCTGAGAGAGGCTCAGAGTGTACCCTCTCTGGAGGGCAGATTCCAGACAGAGAGGAGAAAATGGTTGATTGAACCTTCCTGATTCTCCCAATCTCATCAATGAGAGGAAGGGGGATGTGAGAATCCAGGAGTGTGTCTCTAGGAAAATGATCCACTTGGAAACCCTTTATTCAGCCTAGTTTCACTTCCACAGCTGCCTGAGCAATCCTGTTAAACACAAGTCAGGTGGAGTCAATCCTCTGCTCAAAAGCCCCTAGTGGCATATCATTTCATTTAGGGCAAAAAGCCAAGTGTTGAGAATGGCCTATCCACATGGCTCACCCCCTCACCTCCTCCCAGCCTTGTTCAAATCTTTGCTTCCTTGATCACTCTGCTAAAAACAGACACTCCTCTTATCCACTTCCTGTCCTACTCTTTTTTTTCCCAACCAATTTCCTTTTAACGTAGTATATAGTTGACTTTGTTGTCCTTCTTGCTCTCTCTTTCCCCTCTAAGAATAAATTACGAAAAGGCAAGGATTTTCATCTATACTCTTTACTGCTGTAAGTCTAGCTCCTGGATTAGTTCCTTGAGTGTAAGACAGACCTAATACACAATTCTGGAATGAATGAATTGATCAGTTATTTTAAGTTAATTTTTTGTATTACTTGACTTAGTAAGTTTTGTTTTTAATAGTTGTATAAGAATTGTAAGAATAAAACTAGTTTTATGTTTGAATCTATTTAAGTAAGTCAACATTGGGAGCTAAAGAAATGTTTTTCTTTAAAAGAGGTTTACATTATAATTATACTTTACTGTTTGAAATACAGGCTTCCCAGATGACTCAGTGGTAAAGAATCTGCCTGCCAAAGCAGAAGACACAAGAGACATACGTTCGATCCCTGGACAAGAAGATCCCCAGAGTAGGAGAAGGCAACCTGTTCCATTTTTCTTGCCTGGAAAATCCCATGGGCAGAGGAGCCTGACAGGCTACCGTCCATGGGGCTGTAAAGAGTTGGATATGATTGAGCAACTGCATGCACATACTCTTTGAAAAACACTATTCTAGCCAGGTTTATAGTGGTCTGAAAGAATCAGAAAATTGCAAAAATATTAAAATTAGGAGGTAACTTAAATATTATCGATTCTAACACTTGACCTTAAAATAGAATAGAACAATTCTGGCATTATGGGAGATTAAAAAAAATTCTATGATTCCTTGTTTGCCAAGCTTTCTGGATTTTATGGGCAAGGAAATGATGTTCTTAATCCTTACAACATTTGTATTTACAAACAATTTGAAATTCCTCAAGGAAGGAAATGTGTTCCTATGATAAACTAAAGTTCTTCATGGAAAATATCTTCAGTATACCAGCTTTAACTTTCATTTAGAAATGAAAAGCTGTTCTAATGAATTTAACAGGTGGATATTAATGGAAAATACTGAATTCTTGGGGAAAATGCATGATGTAAGCCTACCTTGTGTTCTTTTACAAATCGTTCATTTATGTCCAAAGAAAATATTTACTTTAGTCACAGTGATAAAATTGTCATTTTCGCTTATAATGGCTTTTAAGCAATCTATTAATCCCTCTTAAGCAATTTGGGACATGTTGCTATGAATCATCAGAAATACATGAAGGTGTGAGCTGTGAATTTTTATTAGGGAATTATATAAATATTATACCACAGGGATTCTTCAGTGGGTAAGACAATGCCAGGATGCAATTCATTAAAGAATTCAGTTATATTACCTGCAGAGTGGATTAAACATCGACACTGTGGAATTTTTTCCAGTCATATTTTAAAAATGAGAGTTTCTTTTTAAAGGCATTAAGTTTTGAGATGAATGGAGCTAAATATTGTGCTGGAAAGGAATAGTCTACCGTCTTGAAAAATGAACATGGCATGTCTGAATATTATTTCAAATTGTGACATGACGTTGTCACTTTAACACACTGCAAATTACAAACTGCCATCCACTTTTTTATTATAGCATATGTTATATATTATCTACAGATTACATATTTGATTAATTGTATTATGTTATACATTGACCTATATTTTATATTATATATGTTTATTATTGCAATAATAGTTGTAATAACTATTGTAAAATTATAATTTTATTATTTCTTTGTATTAAAAAGGTGAAATTCACTGCCCCTGATTCACTAAAGTGGATAATGGGTCTAACCATGAATTATTTAGGAAGACTTCCCACCCTTTTTTTTCCTTTATCTGCTTAGGACCAACTCTTAATTTTTTCCTTCCCCAAGAGATGTTTAGGATATACTAACCACTTCTGGGAGATATGAAAGGAAGTTTGACCTTGTTATTAGGATAAACTTCACTTCATGGTACACATATATGTAATATCTTGTGATGAGGAGAAGGTTAAATTAGCCTGTGAAAACAATTCCAGGCAGTGTTTTTGAATAACCAAAGGCTTGCCCCTAGGAATCATTCACAACATCATAATTATACACTTTGCTTGCAATACACATAATTATGTTCTTCTTTCCCTGCCTGAAGCAGAGAAAGGTTTTTAATTCTTCTGAGTGCTGGAAGTTCACAGTTGTTAAAGATGTCAAAGTATTTTCTGGAGAAGTTGTTAGGGAGGAGGAGTTAATACATTGTAATGGGTTGAATCATGTCCCCCTCAAATTCACATATTGGAGTCCTAACCCAGGTACCTAAGAATGTGACTGTATTTGGAGGAAGGGCCTTTACAGAGGTGATTAGGTTAAAATGAGGTCTTTAGAATGAGCCCTAACCCAGTTCTACTCATGTCCTTCTAAGAAGAGCACTTTTGGACATAGATACGTATTGAGAGAAGACCACTGAAGATGCATGGTGACAATGGCCATCTACAATGCTAAAGAGAAAGCGTCCTCAGAAGAAACTAAGCTGGCTGACACTCGAAACCTGAACTTCTAGCTCCCAGAACTGCAAGAAAATAAACTTCTGTTGTTTAAAGCGACCTAGTCTCTGTGACGGAGAAGGCAGTGGCACCCCACTCTAGTACTCTTGCCTGGAAAATCCCATGGACGGGGGAGCCTGATAGGCTGCAGTCCGTGGGGTCACGAACAGTCGGACACGACTGAGCGACTTCACTTTCTCTTTTCACTTTCATGCATTGGAGAAGGAAATGGCAACCCACTCCAGTGTTCTTGCCTGGAGAATCCCGGGGACCGGGGAGCCTGGTGGGCTGCCGTCTATGGGGTCGCACAGAGTCGGACACTACTGAAGTGACTTAGCAGCAGCAGCAGTCTCTGTGAGGGGCTTCCCAGGTGGCACGAGTGCTAAGAAATCCGCCTGCCAATGCAGGAGACATAAGAGATGCGTGTTCAATCCCTGGGTCCGAAGATGCCCTAGAGTAGGAAATGGCAGTCCACTCCAGTATTCTCGCATGGACAGAGGAGCCTGGCTGGCTGTAGTCCATACGGTCGCAAAGAGTCAGACATGACGGAAGCAACTTAGCAGGCATGAAGTCTCTGTTATGGCAATCCTAGCAAACTCATACACACAGCAAGGCAATAGTGGCAAAAAAATATTTGGTTGAGCCTTGTCCTCTGGAAACAGAAGCTAGTGGATGGGTGGATGATGTAGTAGGTTAAAAACAGTTCCGAGGGACGTAGGGTCTCCATTACCTGTTTCTCTATATGTTTCACAACTGAATTGTGGTGTTCCTTAAAGCAGGAATGATGTCGAAGGTGTCTTCAGCCCCCTGGCTCCTTGTACACAGTAGGAGCTCATGCATGCCTAGTGAACATGTCAATGGCTAAGTGGAGGAGTGGCGGCCATGTGCACACACATGGCGTAATGCATGGCTGACAGAGCACGCTCAAGAGGGTGGTCGCCCGGGGTTGAATCCCACATCTGCCACTTATTGGTCATCTGCAGGCTTCTCCATCTCTCTGTGCCTCTGTTTCCCCATGAGGAAAACAGAGACCATCTTTATACCCACCTCCTCAGTTTGCTGTGATTATTAAATGCAAAAACCATGATTAAATTATTCAACGTAAAAGCACTTAGAACAGTGCCAGGCATATAAAAGGCACTTATTAAATCTTTGCTATTAAATTAGTCATTTCAAGAATGTCCAGCAAGTATGTGACAGGGGAAGCTCTGCTTTCATTGTTGATACAGCGCTGGCCTCTGGGACCCAGTGATAGTACTATCAGTTCTCTGGCCAAATTCCAACTTTCGTTCTTGCCTTAGAAGCAATACAGTCCTCCCCACTCCAGGAGAGGAAGTAGCTTTTAAAAAGCTAAAAAGGAACTTCACAGCCTGCATATTAAAAAGCGAGGTCATTCTGCCCTTTCTCAACTTGTCTGTGGAGCTCAGCACTGTTATGTCAGGAGGATTGCTAAAACAGGCAGTTCTCATCAATTATTGGGTAACGACTATGTTTAGGTCAGAAAGATAAATATGGGGGGACTGGGAAAGGGTTGAGAAGAGTCAGAGAATGCACATACTCTCAAATAAGGAAGGCCAACATCTTTGCCTTCCTGACCTCCTTGCAATCCTGGTGAGTATCTAGAGACAAGAATATGCCCAGATGCAGCAGAAAACTTAGCAGTTGTAGATAAAACTCAGACCACAGTCTTGAGTGCAAAGAGGACCTAAATTAACAGATAAGTTTAATTTGGGAAGAGCTTGTGTGAGAGTGTGAGCTGTGCAGGAGGTTTGATGGGTAGGGATGAGGAATAGAAGGAAACCATGACTTAGTGAGAACCTAAATTTCAGATTCACTTTCTCATTAATCCTCTCAATGAACCTAAAGGTGGAAACTACCATTAGTCCTGGCACATAATGACAGGAGATAGGAACTGTGTGCTTTTTCACAAAAACAAATGCTGGGCGGTATCATATTCATCAAATATATATATATATATATATATATATACACACATATGTATCAAATATATATATGTATATATGCGTATATATATGTGTGTGTGTGTGCTAAGCAGCTTCAATCATGTCCAACTCTTTGCGACCCTATGGACTGTAGCCCAACAGGCTCTTTGTTCGTGGGCTTCTCCAGGCAAGAATCCTGGAGAGGGTTGCCAGGCCCTCCTCCAGGGGATCTTCCCAACTCAGAGATGGAACCTGCATCTCTTATGTCTCCTGCGTTGGCAGGCAGGTTCTTTACCACTGGAGCCACCTGGGAAGCCCATGTATGTACATTTATATATTAATACATTGCAGTATAGTTGATTCACAACATTGTGTTAGTTTCAGGTGTACAGTAAAGTGATTCAGTTATATCTCTATATATTCTTTTTCAAATTGTTTTCCATTCAACAAGGTATTGAATATGGTTCCTTGTGCTATTTGGAGGTTCTTGTTCATCTGTTTTATATATAATAGTATGTATCTGTTAAACCTAAACTCCTAATTTATCCTCCTCCTTTTCCCCTTTGGTAACCATTAGTTTGTTTTCTGTATGTGTGAGTCTATTCCTGTTTTGTAAATAAATTCATTTGTATCACACTTTAGATTCCACATATAAGTGATATATGTCTTTCTCCATCTGGCTTATTTCATTTAGTATGATGATCTCTAGGTCCATCCATATTGCTGCAAATGACATTATTTCATTCTTTTTTATGGCTGAGTAATATTCCATTGTATATACAAAGAACATCTTCTTTATCCAATGGATACTTAGATTTCTTCCATGTCTTGGTTATTGTAAATAATGCTGCTATGAACATTGGGGTACATGTATCTTTTCAAATTAGAATTTTCATCTTTCCTGGCTATATGCCCAGGAGTGGGCTTGCTGGATCATATGGTAACTCTATTTTTAGTTTTTTTAAGGAGCCTCTATACGGTTCTCTAGAGTAACTGTATCAATTTGCATTTACTCCAAAAGACTAGGAGGGTTCACTTTTCTCCACACCCTCTCCAGTACTTGTGTGCGTGCTAAGTCACTTCAGTCATGTCCAACTCTTTGTGACCCTTATGGAGTACAGCCCACTATACTCCTCTGTCCATGGGATTCCCCAGGCAAGAATATTGGAGTGGGTTGTCATGCCCTCCTACAGGGGATCTTCCCAACCCAGGGATGGAACCTGTGTCTCTTACATCTTCTGCTTTGGCAGGCTGGTTCTTTACCACTACTGTCACCTAGGAAGCCCTCTCCAGTACTTATTTGTAGACTTTTTGATAATGGCCATTCTGACTGGTATGAGGTAATAACCTCGTTGTAGTTTTGATTTGCTTTTCTCTGAGAACTTTTCTCTGATTTGCTTTTCTGCTGAGCATCTTTTCATGTGCCCATTGGCCATCTGTATGTCTTCTTTGGAGGAATCTCTATGAAGGTCTTCTGCCCATTTTTAGTAGAGTTATTTGTTTTTCTGATACTAGGCTGTATGAGCTGTTGCTTATTTTGTAAATTGATCCTTTAAGTAATTAAGTCCAATGATACGGTGTCAGTTGCATCATCAGATACCAATATCTTCTCCTTTGTAAAGATTTCTCTTTAGTCTGAACCCCAGTTGTTTCACTAATATGAAAACTATGGTATACATTATATTTAATTATAACTCTATGAACATAAGCTGTTGTTGTTCAGTTGCCCATTCATGTCCAACTCTTTGCGACCCCATGAACTGCAACACTCCAGACCTCCCTGTCCCTCACCATCTCCCAGAGTTTGCTCAAGTTCATGTTCATTGCATTGGTGATGCCATCCAGCCATCTCATCCTCTGATGCCCTCTTCTCCTTCTTCCCTCAATCTTTCCCAGCATCAGGGACTTTTCCAATGAGTCAGCTGTTCGCATCAGATGACCAAAATACTGGAGCTTCAGCTTCAGCCTCAGTCCTTCCAGTGAATATTCAGGGTTGATCTCCCATAAGATTGACTGGTTTGATCTCCTTGCTGTCCAAGGGACTTTCAGGAGTCTTCATATGCTGTAGATGATTTTTAAAAAGGAATTCATCAAGGCCCAGACATTTCCAAGCTTAGAGGCCTTGAGAGTGACAACACCTCATGGAATGTGTAAGGCTACCTTCCACTACAAGTAACAAAATTTCCAACTAAATATGTCCTTAAAGGCAATGGGCTTCATCTCTCACACTACAAATACACAGGTGGGCAATTCTAAGACTGGCAAAACCCACAGTGCAACACTGTTTTTAAGGATTCAGGTAATTTCTGCATCTCTGCTCTGCTGCCTTCAGGGCACCACCAGTGTCTCCTCCCACAGTCATAGACAGCTGCCGAAACGCCAGGTATCCCGTGCAGACATGATCATACCCCCTCAAAAACAGGGGCTGGAGAAAGGTTACCATCTGTAAATATTTTTTCCATAGCAAGAATAACAGCATGGCTGTGCATGCTACTGCCCCCAGGAAGAATTCGGATCCTATCACGCTGGCTGGGTCATATAACTGTGGCCAAATCCGGTCACTGGGAAAGAGAATAAAAGTATGAGCGACTTAGATCCTAGTGATTTATAAAACATGGGAGGGTGAACCCCAAAATGAAACTAAGGCTCTTCTGGTAAGAGAGAACAGGGAAGGAAGTGGCAACCAATGGTGTCCACCTCATGAAATCACCATAGACTTGGAGAACTTCACATTTCTTTCTCCTGGTCTCTTTGAAGTTGATTTCATGTTTTAGCTTCCAGAGGGCGATTTATTTCTTCTGTTCTTGGGTCTGAATGGAAGGTTGCCCATTCCTATATCAACCCCATATGGCTTGACCTTCTTGACATGTTACAAAAACTCTAAAGAAGGAAACATACATGACATAGTACCATTTCTCTGCAAGGAAATACTACTCTTTATACTACAGTATAAAGAGTGTTTCTGCGTATGCTTTCACTGTTACTCAGAACAGCACTGGGACAAGGCCGAGGCTCAGGGAAGTCCAAAGTGACCTTGTCCAGAGTCAGCTTTTAGGTCATCGCATGTGCCCCAAGGCTCTGTCTTCTGACTCTTAGCCCATGCTTTTCTCTCCTGATGCTCAGAACAGTGCTGACAACGAGACACAGTCAACCTAAACGTGTGAAATGAAAAGATTAATGTTTAAAATCTGGAAAAGATTTTATCTTTTTGTTTGTATCATTTATGTAATTTTTTTTTTTAAGCAGCATTTGAGAAAATGTAAAGCACTATAACAAGACAGCCACTGGAGGTCACTATTATTTCACAAAAGGAGAATTTTTTTATTCTTTCAGCAAGAACAGACTGATCCTGTTTTTAAATCCCTAGTGAAATGATGATGGTGGTTGTTATGTAACATTTACTGACTTCCAGAGGCTTTAGGAATTACAGTTACACATAGCTCATGCTTAGTGTTTTTAGCGTTAACATTTACCAAACATTCTGCTGAGCCAACATAGCCATTTTTTTCTGTGACATTTCCCCATATTTAGAATTACCTTTTTTTTTTTTATAATACAAAGATGGTGTTATTATTTTGTCAACAAAAAGGTTCTTTCCTCAAAGTTGATTTTTCCCCCATAGTTATATTCCCAAGGAAGAGTTGTCCATACTTCCCACTGATGTAATCTGAAAGACATTTAGAACTCAAATTCTCTTTTACACTGGGAGATGTTTGCAATGTATTCACAGATAACTGAAATTTCATCATTAGCTCTTCATTACTTTTTTTATTTTATTTTTACTTTTTGCCTTTTAAAACTTTTTATTTTGTGTTGGGGTGTAGCCTATGGCTCAGATGGTGAAGAATCTGCCTGTAATGCAGGAGACTTGGGTTAGATCCCTGGGTCAGGAAGCTCCCCTGGAGAAGGGAATGGCTACCCACTCCAGTATTCTGGCCTGGAGAATCCCATGGACAGAGGAGCCCCATGGACTCCCACAGCCCATGGGAGTGTGAAGAGTAGGAGCTGACTGAGGTACTAATCAGATCAGATCAGATCAGTCACTCAGTCGTGTCCGACTCTTTGCGACCCCATGAATCGCAGCACGCCAGGCCTCCCTGTCCATCACCAACTTCCGGAATTCACTCAGACTCACATCCATCGAGTCAGTGATGCCATTCAGCCATCTCATCTTCTGTCGTCCCTTTTTTCTCTTGCCCCCAATCCCTCCCAGCATCAGAGTCTTTTCCAATGAGTCAACTCTTCGCATGAGATGGCCGAGGGACTAATACTTTCATTTATTTCATAAGCAATTAACAAACAATGATGTGATAGTTTCAGGTGAATGGTGAAGGGACTCAGCTACACATATACATGTATCCATTCTCTCCAATTTATTTCTTTTTCTTAATTTGCATCTACACACTGAAGGCCTGTGCTCAAGAACAGCATTTCCCAAACCGGTGTTTTTTAAAATGTGTACAGTATGAGGTGTTCCACAGAAAGGAGGGTTCCTCAGTCAAATCAGTGTGGTAAATGCTTCAAGCAACAGCACCCAGTTGGAGCTTGGACAGCACAGTGACTTGGAGGGGAGTTCAAGAGCAAAGAATTTGAAAAAGAACAGATACATGTGAATGTATAACTGAATCAATTTGTTGTAAACCTGAAGTTAACACAGCATTGTGAATCAGCTATACCTCAGTATAAAATAAAAAGGTTTTTAAAAGTTGGTATTTTGTTTAACAAGCTGTTTCTGCATCTTTGACTGAAGGTCAGCATAAAGGGAAAAGGGCCAGATAAGGAAAAATAAGGCTTGATGGGTCATCCTGGGTCTCTGTTGAAACTTCTCAACTCTGTCATTGTGGTGAAAAAGAAGCTCTGGACAAAACATGAATGAATGAGTGGGTCTGTGTTCCAATAATGGCTTGTTTATGAATACTGAAATGTGAATTTCTTATTTTCACACATCATGAAAAACCTCTCACATATTGATTTTTTTTTCTTCCAACCACTTTAAAAATGGAAAAACTCACAGCTATACACATTTTGGATGCAACTTCTAATATGCCCCCAAACAGGCAGTAGACCAGATTTGGTTCATGGACCACAGTTTGCCATCCCCTGCTTTAGACTGCAAGCCTTCTCTCCTTACTTTTTTCACTTTTCATGTGGATTCTATCAAGATTTAGGGGGCTGTGGAGCCTTCAGACTGAAGCCACCTTGATGGATATTTTGCTTGTTTTCAATTTTTAGTATTGTAAGCAATGCTGTAATTCATTGGTTATATTCCTAGATCTTTTTTTAGACACATCATTTTCTCAGATGTATAACCTGGGACATACATGGGGACAATTGTTGTTCTGTCTCTAGGTCGTGTCCAACTCTTAGGGACCCTATGGGCAGCAATGCTAAGTTGCTTTAGTCATACCCAACTCTTTGCAAGCCTATGGACTAGCCCACTAGGATCCTCTGTCCATGGGATTCTCCATGCAAGAATACTGGAATGCATGTTGTTGCCATTTCCTTCTCTAGTGCACAGCAGTGAAGTGAAGTTGCTTAGTCATGTCTGATTCTTTTCGACCCCATGAACTGTAGCCTACCAGGATCCTCCATCCATGGGATTTTCCAGGCAAGAGTACTGGATTGGTTGCCATTTCCTTCTCCAGGGGATCTTCTAGACCCAGGAAGCGAACCCGGGTCTCTCACATTGTAGGCAGACACTTTACCGTCTGAGCCACCAGGGAAGTCCAATGGGCAGCAGAGGCACCTATAATTCAAGAAAAACTATGATTTTGCCTTTATTTGGACAGATGACATTTTACCTTCTGTTGGCTAATAAGAGTCATTAAATATCTGGGCATTGGCCCAAAGAGTAGGGGAGAGAAATTTATGAAGACTCCACACTTTTGGCTTTGAATAGGGATAGAAGAATGTGTTGGAGAAAGCAATGGCACCCCACTCCAGCACTCTTGCCTGGAAAATCCCATGAACAGAGGAGCTTGGTGGGCCGCAGTCCATGGGGTCGCTAAGAGTCGGACAAAACTCAGCGACTTCACTTTCACTTTTCACTTTCATGCATTGGAGAAGGAAATAGCAACCCACTCCAGTGTTCTTGCCTGGGGAATCTCAGGGACAGGGGAGCCTCGGGGGCTGCCATCTATGGGATCGCACAGAGTCGGACATGACTGAATCGACTTAGCACAAGAATGTGAAGGAGAAAGATTTACATGGATTTTTGTTTCTTTTTCTTTTTTTGATGTGGACCATTTTTAAAGTCTTTATTCAATTTGTTACAATATTACTTCTATTTTATGTTTTGGTTTTTTGGTCCCAAAACATGTGGGATTTAGCTCCCCAACCAGGGATCAAACCCGAACCCCCTACATTGGAAAGCAAAGTCTTAACCACTGGATCACCAGGGAAGTCCTAACTCATAAAGATTTGACAACAAATCATTCTAGTAAAGCTGTGCACACTGGGGAAAGCAACATTAATTCTGGGAATAGAATTTTAATATTTTTGAGCTATACCTAGGAAATTAAAAAAAAAGAAAAGAACAAACACATCTAGGAAAAGAACTTGACCTTCTAGCATGGCACTCTAGAAATGTCAAGTCAAGTCAAATAAAAATAAGTCTGAAAAGTGAGTAGAAAAAAGTAGATATCCTATATTTGGGGGTGTCAAGGTGGCAGATACCCTGGTTGAGGGGAGCTTTGATGGCAGCTTTAGAAATTCTAAGACCTCTTAATGTTTTTGAGTCTTCAGTCTTTGAATTTTATTCCAATTCTCTTACTTATTTCTGATTGGTTTACTTGACATTTCAGACATAGTCAAACACCAGTAGTTGGTTTTTAACTCCCAGGCTTTCTTTCATCTGTTACAATCTGCAGTAATTGGGAGAACTTCACAGCAATCCTGGGTGGTGTATTTGCCTTGTTTCTTAATGTTTTACAGCTTTGATTCTGGATGCTGGATTCCAGATCAGCAGCAGCAGCACCACCACCACATGGCCCCTTGTTACAGACCCACCCCAGACCTATGGAGCTGGTGCAGGAATCTGTGTTTTCATTATGATGGTTGCTGAAATTTGAAAAACCACTGTTTTATACTCACTAGCCAGGACACATCATAAGACAAGAAAGAGAAAATCTGAAACCTGTCATGGATTATTTGGCTAAGGCGTATCAACTGCCACAACAACGGGTATAGAAGAAAGGAAGCGTGATGGAAGGAAAGGACTGGATGAATCAGAAATCTGCATTAGGGGAAAATGCTGGTGGGTATCCTACCGAATCTTATCCAAGTGTCATTTAATTGTATGAGATGTCTTTGCAAAGAAGAATAAGAATAATTGTAAAGCTTTACAAATAATCTAAATACGTATCTCCCCATGGGAAAACAGAATTAAATAAATTTCTCAGTAAATATTTCTTAGGTAATTTTTAGATGGCTATAACTTGGTAAAGATTCAAAGTAATTCATTTAGGAAGGAGAAATAAAACACTCGTTGAGCAGCAGGAAAACATCCAAGAATCACAGTAAAAAGGTTAATGTTAAATTTTAAAGGAGGATGTCTGGCCTGGGATTCATGAGAGAGCCAGAGTGAGCAAGACACGTTTTGAAGTACACTTGCTCCTGTATGCCAATATTCTCATCTTCCTGTGAGAGATCTATTCAGGTTTGGATCTACTTTACCTAAGTTATAAATTCAAGTCTCTGATGATTATTCTATCCATTTTCATCTTTTAGGTCTAACCTCGGTTTTGTTGTAATACTTGCCATTCTTTCCTTTTTGACAAGTATAAAGGTAATTATTGTTCTGGTGCCTATACAAGAACTATTTAGCTTATCATTGTCTTGACTCATTCAACACATGTTTCTAATCTCTGTTACCACCGAAGTCCTCAGTTGAATTTCTATGATTTTACAATTTTGCATATGTGCTGTAGTCTAGAAATCCCAAGAAGAAAAATACAGGAGATGTGTGAATTTCTTCAGAAAAACATTTAGAAATAAGAACCTCAACATTAATGTTTATTTTTCACTAAACTAAACATGAATCTAGATTTAGGGATGGTTCACAGCTCATATAATTAAACTAATGTTACAGAACTACAGAATCTTGAATCTGCAAATGAGAAGAAATGGAGTTACCGAATCAAATTTAGAGTTAATGAGCCTTTTCAGGCTTCATCGTGTTAAACACTACATTCCATTATTATAAATATTTGTAACAGTTATAAGTCAGATGATATGCAGTACATTGATGACTGCACTTTGGACCAAGTAGCCTGTAAATTCTCAGTTATTTTGGGGAACTTTATCGTATATAAGACATTTACTTCATGTCTTAGGACACCTGTAGAGGATTTTTTTATTGTGACATAAATCACCATATAATGCTTGACTGGCTGAAGGGTGCCTCTAGATTATCAGAGCTGTCAGAATCCATTTTTACACATCAGTTTGAAAAAAAAAGGAACTCCCTTAATTTAAACTTGTTATTTCTATTATTGTGATATAGCGCCTCTTCTTCACTTAGGAAAGTGAAACCTATAAAGATTATTTTTTCTGCCTTTGCAAAGGAGAGTCTATGATTAAAGCAGTAAAAAATAACTCATTTTTTCCTAAGATAAGTAATAACTTTTATTTTGATTTCTAAAATTGTATCTCCATTATGGTGGGAATATTGAGTATCTTCCATACAGGCTTGTGGCTCAGCTGATAAAGAATCCATCTGCAAGTGGGAGACCTGGGTTCTATCCCTGAGTTGGGAAGATCCTCTGGAGAAGGGAAAGGCTACCCACTCCAGTATTCTGGCCTGGAGAATTCCATGGACTGTATAGTCCATGGGGTCGCAAAGAGTCGACATGACTGAGCGACTTTCACTTTCACTTTCACTTTCCATACAGGCATGTTGGAACAGTCAGTAAATAATCTCATTTTGGAAATGGCCACAGGAAACAAATGACAAATTGCCTTGTATGTCAACTGGCTTCAGAGTGTTCCACAGAATAATCGAACATTCATTCTTGCTAAAACTTGATAGGTGGCACTGTCAAAATGATGGCAATGTCTCCACTCTGACTCTCTCCACCAGTTGGATAAGTTTATGCCCAAGATATGAAGCATCAAGACTTTTTTTTTTTTTCGCCTGAAACACTTATTAATGGATATTACATACCAACCATTGTGTTAGAAGCTGAGGATACAAAGAAAACGTGACAAGTAGTGAAAATGTCACTCAGTCGTGTCCAGCTCTTTGTGACCCCATGGACTGTAGCTCGACAGGCTCCTCTGTCCATGGGATTTTCCAGGTAAGAATAGTGGAGTGGGTAGCCATTCCCTTCTCTGGGGGATCTTTCTGACCCAGGAACTGAACCCAGGTTTCCTGCATTGCAGGTGGATTCTTTACCATCTGAGCCACCAGGGGAGCCTGAGAATACAAAGAATACGCTATAATCCTTCTTCAAGAAAGCAAGGGTCTTCTGGAAGAAACAAATGGGCAAAAATGCAACTTTAATATAGTTGTGTAAATATCATGACAAGTACACACAGTCTATGTAGGAAGCAAGGAGAAAGCACTTTCAATATATGCCTGGAAAGACTGGTTTGTGGGAGGGAGGCTTACAGGAGGACACCACTGCCTTCCCTCCAGGCCAGCTAGGGTAATCCTGGGAGAAGGGGGTCCTTCTCAGTCTTAGCACCAGGACTCAACCACAGATCCTATGCTTCCAGTGCTCTTTCCACTAACAAAGATGTTTCCTGGGAGAGATTTCCTTCTTTATGGTGGTCTACGTGAAAACCGACCCTTACAGTGGAATCTCCTTATCAGTGAACTCAGTAAAATGTATCTGGAGAAAGAGAAGTGTGGGGTGGGGTGGAAGGAGTAGGAATTCTCACTGCTTGCCTATGAGTGAGGGTATGGGAGAACTGAGTCTGTGCTTCCCTCAGTTAATCTGTTTCCATGTGCCTCTTAGGACTGCTTTGAGACCTTCTCTAGCACACGGAGATATGGTGACTTTTGAGGCTCTGCTGCTGCTGCTGCTACTGCTAAGTCACTTTAGTCGTGTCCGACTCTGTGCAACCCCATAGACGGCAGCCCATCAGGCTCCCCTGACCCTGGGATTCTCCAAGCAAGAACACTGGAGTGGGTTGCCATTGCCTTCTCCAATGCATAAAAGTGAAAAGGGAACGTGAAGTCTCTCAGTCGTGTCCGACTCTTAGCGACCCCATGGACTGCAGCCTACCAGGCTCCTCCGTCCATGGGATTTTCCAGGCAAGAGTACTGGAGTGGGGTGCCACATAGCTAAAAAAACAAAAACAACCCCCCCCCCAAACCAAAGTGCTATTGACTAGTTGACAGCAAGTTTTATTTTGTAGATATTCAATTAAATAGTGTCAACCTTTCCCCCCCATACTTTGGAGCCAGTCATTTTCTTCAGGTTTCAGACAGATCTCAATGCCCCCTGTAAAGCTTGTCACTGGTGGGTATGGTTCCTATCTTGCCTAGGTGCCTCTTTTACTGTGATCATCTAGCCCTGATTAGAGTGAGTTAAAATACTTAAATTATATTTTCATTATATGCTCTTAGTGCATGCGTGCTCAGTCACTTCAGTCATGTTGACTCTTTGCGACCCTGTGGACTATAGCCTGCCAAGCTCCTCTGTCCATGGCATTCTCCAGGCAAGAATACTGGAGTGGGTTGCCATCTCCTTCTCCAGGGGATCTTCCTGACCCAGGAATCGAAACTGCATCTCTTGTATCTTCTGCGTCGCGGTTGGATTCTTTACCACTGAGCCACAGGGGAAGCCCATATGCTTTTATACACTGTATAATACTGCATACACTATTTTATACCTATTTAGGTGGCTGGATGGCATCAGTGACTCGATGGACGTGAGTCTGAGTGAACTCCAGGAGTTGGTGATGGACAGGGAGGCCTGGCGTGCTGCAATTCATGGGGTCGCAAAGAGTCAGACACGACTGAGCGACTGAACAGAACTGAATAAGATCAATGTTTTAATTAGCTATTGCCACAATGATTTCTAGCAAAGAACCATAAAATCTCAGTGGCATATAATAATAGGCTTTTTTTCTCCTCTCATGGGTTTGCTGATCAGCTCTGTAAGATACTTCTTACTTTCTCCTGGGACCCTGAGCTAGCATGGGCTTCTCTCATGGTGATGGCAGAGGTGTGAGAGAGCAAGTAGAAACTCGTAAGATCTCTTAAGACCTAGAATTGGAACAGATACGGTCACTTCTGTCTCTATTTCATAGGCAAAGCAAGTTACGAAAGTGAAGAGGCAAAGAAACACCCTCTCCACACTGAGATTGCACAAGTGTGGATGAGGATAGAGGTGAAAATTCTGGGGCCAATACTTGAATCTGTTATGTCACCTTCAATCACATGCAGTGATTCCTATGCTCTGTGAGTGGTTAAAAGGGTGTTACAGGGTTATAAAGACTTCTCTGGTGGTACAGTGATTAGGACTCTGAACTTTCACTGAAGGGGCATGGGTTCAATCCCTGGTCAGGGAACTAAGATCCCACAAGCCACGCAACAAAACCAAAGAAAAAAAGAAAAAGAGATGATATTATGGACTCACCAGTTGACCTGAAAACCTGTCTCCTGGAGGTGATGTGATCCAACTCCACCCCCTCCAGCTGGTGAGCTCTGTGCCTGGGATGCCAAGCCACCCAGGTGAACTTTCAGGATTGGAGCTGCCTTCCTTCAAGTCTAAGATAACCATACTCATTTGGGCATTATTTAAACCGAGATCAAAAGCTGGATTTATGAAAACCAGGATATTTATTTTACTTTGAAGCAAAATGTTGCTGAGCTCATGGTTTCCAAGAGAAAAGCCACCCCAATCAGTTCATTGCCTTGTGACAATCAATGACGATTTGCTTTGTTCTAGATGTTGGCTGTTTGTCTACAATGGCCCAATTTCTCTTATAAGGCTTTCCCTTACTCTCAACTAACCCTTGATGCCTTGATCAGTTACTGCCTGTCACTTGCTGTGATTGCGTACACACTTGATTTATGTTGGATGACTTTTATAAATGGTTACACATTTATTTATTTTCATTAAATAATGCTGTATATTTACTATATATTTTTGAATACATAGATAAGCAAAAAGAATCAAGCACTGAGTGCTTTACAAACATCATTTCAAATATTCCCTGCAATAACCCAGCAAAACGCATGTTGTTTGGTCCATTTCACTGAAGAGAGAACTGAGGAAGAATGAGATCACAGAACTTGACTAAGTTGACGCAGTTGGTAAATGGCTGTCAGAATCTTCTGGTGCCTAAGCATTATACTATGGCATACTGTGCTTACATACAATATATAATTCTTCAATTACACACAAAGTACAATTCCTGTCTTTGAGTTTTGTGGTATCTCTATTTCTCTAAGATTCTAGTTAACACAAATAATAAATGTAGTCTCAATATAAAAACTTAGACAGTTTAGTAATATTTAGAGGAAAAAGTGAAAGTTAGCTTTCAAAAATCCCCAAATCTCATCCCATTTCCCTCCCCAGAGGCAAGCACCATTTCCCCTTTGGTGTTAATGTTCCCAGATCTTATCCTGTGATTTTCCGAGTACACAGCTGATGCTTTGTGGACGTGTCCCTGCAAGTGTGTGTGTAGATGTGTGTGCTATGCTGAAAAGGAATCATATATGATATGATTTCTTCTATAACTTGCTTCTTCACTAGTCTTCAACAGATTTTTTTTCTTACTTAGCATTCCATTTTGGACATGTTTCTGTGGCAGCATGCTAGCTGACTCCGGCCTTGTTACTCTTCAGTAATAAACAGATTGTGATCTGGGCACATGCAGCCCAGAATACAGTGGCATTTTTTATCCTTCCTGGAAGCTAGGTGTGGACATCTGAGTAAATTCTGGGCACCAGGATTTACACGGAAGCGTCTGAGACCAGTCCTCATTCCCTTCTATACTGAACAGCTACCTGTATTGTTTGGGTCTCTCTTCTGTGTCCTTCCTCCATCTCCCTGTCTATAAAGTAGACAACACCACCCAGAACCAAAGGAGTGGGAACAAGGGCAACAGAGAAATAAGATACGGAGGTCCAAGTGTCAACACTGTGGAGTGTCATAACAGCTCTCATCCTCCTCTTTTCTTAAGAGACAAATACATTTTGTTTAAGCCACTATTTTTCAAATTTTCTTCTGTTACTTGCAACTGTCCTAATCCTAGAATCATAAGTGGATTGTAGGAGGTAGAAGAATCAGAGCATTTGATTCTAAGGACAGCTTTTTCATTCTGGAATCTGCAATCTAAGTTGTCTCAGTGGCTCCCTGGTAACCAATAAGAGAAAAAAAAAAACCTTGAATCTCCAAATCAAGCAGTTATAAGCAATGTCTCTGAAATACAGCTTTTAGCAGGGGGTAGCCCAATAGCCCCAAGTCCCTTTCAATCACCTGCTAAGAGTTTTCTTGAATGACAACATTAGTCTTCATGCAATAGGGTTTAGTCTGGAGTCAGATTGCTGGAATTTTACATACTAGCTGTGCAAACTTAGTAAATGGCTTAATCTCTCCACGAAGCAGAAACTGATTGAACTTTAATTATTTTGCCAGGCACTGTTCTTGGGAAAACATGGAGGGGGAAAATGAACAAAAACGGTCCCCACTCTCATGGGTCTTGAGTTCTAGTGAGAGGAAAGAGAAAATTATCAAGTAAAGATATGATCAAGAATCAGTTAACAGGATAATTTCAGATAATGGAAAGTGGGAGGAAACTAAAGCAGGGTGTCAAGAGAGTGTTGCCAGCAGTCACAGTATCCAAGGCTAAGTTCAGATTTTAGGCTATTTCTAAAATTCTTTGGTAGTAATCACTGCTGGGGTTTAAGAGAACCTAATATATTGCAACTCTGCTTCCCACTTGACCTTGGTACCAGCTGAGAGAGAAAGCAAAAGACTTGAGGCTGACCCCACTCAGTCTGTCGTTCTTGTAACCAGGAAAAGCTAAATTCAAGTACATGGCTTGGTCTGTTGCAAAAATGAACTTTGGAATATTGAACCTCAGAATTAGACTATCTTTTCCATCCAGTCATTGGCAGGACTGCTTTGCTTACTTTTACTCACAAGTAACTTACAATTTAAAGCTTCAATTTAACAGGAAAGCACAAAGCAAAAATCTGATTATTAATAAAAAGAATCTTCACCACCACACAAGACTATGGTTATATTTTTAGTATCTTCAAGGAATCTATTTTATAACTCTTTCATCATCTTTTATTCTGATAACAAGGAAAATAGCTCACTTGCTGTTCTTGAGTCACTGAGTCATGTCTGACTCTTTTGTGACCCCCACAGACTGTAGCCCACCAGGCTCCTCTGTCCGTGGGATTTCCCAGGCAAGAATACTGGAGTGGGATTGTTGTTTCTTTCCCCAAGGGAGCTTCCTAACGCAGGGGTCGAACCTGCATCTCCCGCATCGGCAGGTGATTCTTTACCACTGAGCCACCAATGAAGACCAGCTCACTCAATGCCTTGTGTTCTTTAGATGTTATGTCACTAGCTCAGAGCTTCTTATTTTTTTTTCAAGCATCTCTACTGAACATGCTCATGTCTACTGGTTTTATTTGAAGTCAAAGATTATTTAAAAAATTCAACATAGAAAAAGTTTAATTCTACAATATCTTTAGTAATAATCTATAGTTACACCTGAAACTAACAATGCCACAAAAGAGGAGTATCCTGAACTTTTGAAGTGCACAATCCTATAAAAATGAGGATTACAATGTTCTCTTTAAAATGTGTTTCTAATTCCCTCCAGTGAACCCACTGTCGAGAAATGAAAATCCAGGCTTGGATCTTTGCTGCTCCATACTGATACGTCCTAAACCCAAGTCCATGTTTCTACTGAGGATTGTAGGGTCAGGCAGCAAGGCAGATTTACAGAGTAGGAACATTGGTGTGGGCATGTAACCTTGATCTCCACCACCCCTACCCCACTCATGATATAGCTTCAAATGTAAATTAATATCAGGGCAGATATTGTGGCATAGGGCATTGCATTGTCCTGGCATGCCAAACTCTCCCAAGAAATGAATTTTTCTTTGAGAGAATTTCCACAATCTAGATGCATGCCCTGGCATTCTCTTTCCTGGGTCTATTATTCCTCACACCCAGTTCTTGTTCTATTTTCTCTGACATTGTGGAATAAAATTAATGGAACAGAATAAATTAAGAGACTTGGTGCTTTATCATCTTAACTGCTCAGCAAATTGAACTGATACCTTGGGGAGATCAAAGGTGTTTGCTGATAACTGCTTCAGAGAAAAGAGTTTTTTGTTTGTTTTTATTTACTTTTATGTTCTTTTTGTCATAAAGATATCATAAAGATCATACTGTTATGGTGCTGAATAAACAATAAATATAAGGCAAATGTGATAAGTAAAGTTTTAGGAGGAAATGAGAACTTTATGCTTTCAAATTACACTGCAATATTTTGTCCCCAAATATCTATAGAACGGACAAACCTGGTCATCTGATTAAAAGGAAATAAGCAAAACATCTTTCAGTTCAGTTCAGTTCAGTCGCTCAGTCGTGTCCAACTCTTTGCGACCCCACGAATCGCAGCACGCCAGGCCTCCCTGTCCATCACCGACTCCCAGAATTTACTCAAACTCATGTCCATCGAGTCGGTGATGACATCCAGCCATCTCATCCTCTGTCGTCCCCTTCTCCTCCTGCCCCCTTAAGTTTTATTAAAAATTCTAGAGTATTTGTAACATTAAGAATGTTGTAGAAATTCTCTTTGTGGAGGGTCTGGAATGAAATTTCTTTATTTGGGGAGAATTAGGGCTGAAACCTAGAATATTTTCTCAGCGTCTGTTGAAACTGCTGTGTGTCTCTTTGTGTGTGTGTGTGTGTGTGTGTGTGAGAGAGAGAGAGAGAGAGAGAGAGAGAGAGAGAAGAGGATACATAAGAGTGCTCGTGCACATAGGATTTTCTGCAGAGCTGAATTAACCATGCTAGCATATTGGAGGTTCTTTACCTAATTTGAGGTCTGTAGCTAAATCCAGGTTTAAAATGAGAATTTCCTAAATGAGGAGTAAAAGAGCAATCTTTGTACTTCAGATTCAAAGAAGGTAATTTTCTCTTACATTTTCTTTATTTTTTTTCCATGTGAGAAATGTGTCAGAAAGGACAATTTCTACAGGAATTTCAGGCCAAACAAGCAGGGCTGCTTCTCAATAGCTCAAAATTATGAGCAGAGATGCCCACCTGTTATTCACTGGCCATCTCTAGCTTGAAGAAGATGAGTTCCTGGGGTTGAGAGGGGGCCGGGGAGAGTGCAGATGGCAAGAGAATGATGGAAAGACAAAGCTTTGAACCTGTACTGACAAAAGCCAGGGCAGATGGGATTCACATGGATACAAAATTAGGTTCTCCAAATGCTTCTTAATGTCAAGTATCAATTTTTTTAGGTTCAATTATGTACTTTTGTCATTATGTGTTATGTGTCCCACAAAGCTGAATAATTCTACCTAGACTAACACCTACTAATTTTTCAGATGTAAGCTCAACATCACTTTCTCCAGGAAAACTTATTTGATCTTGAAGTTAGAATTAAAAAAAAAAAAAGTTTTCTCTTTTGATACCATGCTCCTTTTCTTTAGAGAAACATATGTGTAGAAACCCATGTATATGTGAAGGAATATGATGTATAATTACACATTAAGATATCCTGTTTCAAGTTTTTCCTCCCATATGGGGCCATATCCTGTAGCAGAGCAGGTGCCACATCCGGACAGTGGCACCAGATGGTAGACGGCCAATCCATATTTCATCAGAGAATAAATCAGTTAATGTTGCCTCATTTTCTCATATTGGAATTCTTGAGTTTCTTCATCGTCAGTTCTAATTAAACTTTGATCAGCATTCTCTCTCACCAGTTTAGATGAACAATTTCGTAGTTCTTTCTTCATTGCCAAGGGGATTTAATATTTAAAGGAGTTCAATAGTGATATGTTTTGCAAAGAGAAGAGTCATTTGAATGTGTAAACATTCCATATTCTTTTTCAAGGTGAAATTTATTTTTACAAATAATCCCTTGTTTATGGGGTGTTCCCTGCTAGGGCAGTGTCCTTTCACAACTGTTGAAACACACGTGTATTTTACTAAGGGACATGGTCACTTTTCACCACCCGACAGTACAATTTAATGGCATCTGGGGAGACTGGTTGCTTTTTGCTTGCAGATGGCTACAGGTGGTAAGTCTGTCCTTATAATCCCTAAATGCACGTTAGCTGTCAGGCCAGAGCCTTCTAGCCGCTGTTACAATCTTATGCCTCATGGAGCCCAGGGGGAAAGAAGAGATGGATGAATTGGTACCAACTACACTCGAGCCAGAAGATCTCCTGTTAGTATGACAAAATACAACAAAATCCACTACCCAGTTTGCTCAACTGATCAGGAATTTCAGGTTATACAATTCGGATGCACACATGGATACTCTTTCCTGGGAAACAACACAGCTGAGTCAACAAAGCCAGAAACCTGGCCTTGGCTGTACTGTCCCCTCTGGTGACTATCCAGTTTATCTTTTTTCTTTTAGTCACAGATATCTCAAACAATGGCATATCTATTTAAAATACACTGGGCTCTAAATACCAGGTGATCTAACAGTCATTTAAACAGGAGGAGATGATTCTTCTCATGTTACAAGAAATCAGGATGGTGGCTGTTGCTGATGTCCCCTCGGTGGCTCACCAAGTCAGGACTTTGGCATTGGGGATCTCTGTGATTGTCATGGTCCTACCCACCTGGCTGTCAGGGGGACTGATGTAGTTCCCAGAAGCCTCTGTTCCCAACCCTAGGATCAGGGGCAAGTAGCAGGGAATTATAGCCCACTCCCATTCTCTTAGGAGGGAGAAGCGTTATTCATCAATTTCCTGCATCTATGACCTCCCCTTACATTTCACTGGCCATAACTGAGTTACATGACTACTCATGCTGGAAAAAAAAATGATTATTAGGTTGTCCAATCATTTTAGTAAGTAACAGACAATGGAGAACGGGGTTGGAAATGTTTTGTAATGCTTTTTTTTTAATTGTTGTAAAAGTCACTTAATATAAAGTATACTATTTTAACCATATTTAACTGGGAAAGCTTGAAGGCAGGAGGAGAAGGGGACGACAGAGGACAAGATGGTTGGACGGCATCACAGATTCAATGGACATGAGTTTGAGCAGACTCCGGGAGATGGTGAAGGACAAGGAAGCCTGGCGTGCTGCACTCCATGGGTTTGCAGAGTCAGACACGACTGACTGAGCGACTGAAAAACAAGTATGCAGTTCAGTGTCACGAAGTGGTGGTGGTGTGGTTTAGTCACCAAGTCGTGTCCGACTCTGCGACACCATGGACTGTAGCCCGCCAGGCTCCTCTGTCCATGGGATTCTCCAGGCAAGAATCTTGGAGTGGGTAGCCATTTCCTTCTCCAGTGCCACTAAGTACATTCACATTATTGTGCAACTCTCACCATCATACATCTCCTGAATTTTTCATCTTCCTAAACTGAACTTCTATCCCCATTAAACACTTAACTCCTCCTTTCCCCTTCCCCACTCCATCCAACTCTTTGGCCCCTGGCATCCACTAATGTACTTTCTGACTCTATGAATTTGACTATTCTAGGTACCTCGTATAAGGGGAATCAAACAGTAATTTGTCTTTATCTTTATAATGCATATTGGAGGAGAAGGAAATGGCAACCCACTCCAGTATTCTTGCCTGGAGAATTCCATGGACAGAGGAGCCTGGTGGGCTACAGTCCATGGGGTCACAGAGAATCAGACACGACTGAGCAACTAACACACACCCACACACAATGTATATTGGAATTAATTTTTAAGGTTGAATTAATATATGTCCTACAAACAGATTGTACCTTAAAAAAAAGATGGAAATGGTTTTTGAATAGGTGCACAATGGATTATAATCTGAGATTCTGCTTAATCCTTTATAATTTGTTTTATTCCCTGGTGGCTCAAATGGTAAAGAATCTTCCTGCAATGCAGGAGACCCAAGTTCAATCCCTGGATTGTTAAGATCCCCTGGAGAAGGGAATGGCAACCCACTCCAGTATTCTTGCCTGTAGAATTCCATGGACACAGGAGCCTGGCAGACTACCGTCCATGAGGTCACAAAGAGTCAAAATGACTGATCAACTGACATGCATAGGTCTGAAGCTGCATTCTTGGTGGTGATCTTCTCTCAAACATTAGAATGCACCTCCTTCTCTGTTCAGTTCAGCGCAGTCGCTCAGTTGTGTCCGACTCTCTGCGACTCCATGGACTGCAGCACGCCAGGCTTCCCTGTCCATCACCAACTCCCAGAGCTTGCTCAAACTCATGTCCGTCCAGTCGGTGATGCCACCCAACCACCTCATCTGTCATCCCCTTCTTCTTCTGCCTTCAATTTTTCCCAGCAAGAGGGTCTTTTCCAGTGAGTCAGTTCTTCACATCAGGTGGCCAAAGTACTGGAGTTTCAGCTTCAGCATCAGTCCTTCCAGTGAATATTTAGGACTTATCTCCTTTAGGATGGACTGGTTGGATCTCCTTGCAGTCCAAGGGACTCTCAAGAGTCTTCTCCAACACCACAGTTCAAAAGCATCAATTCTTTGGCACTCAGCTTTCTTTATGGTCCAATTCTCACATCCAAACATGACTACTGGAAAAATCATAGCTTTGACTAGACAGACATTTGTCAGCAAAGTAATGTCTCTGCTTTTTAATATGCTGTCTAGGTTGGTCGTAGCTCTTCTTCCAAGGGGCAAGCATCTTTTAATTTTGGGGGGCTCCAAAATCACTGCAGTCACCATCTGCAGTGATTTTGGAGCCCCCCAAAATAAAGTCTGTCACTGTTTCCATTGTTTCCCCATCTATTTTCCATGAAGTAATGGGACCAGATACCATGATCTTTTGTTTTTTGAATGTTGAGTTTCAAGCCAGCTTTTTCACTCTCCTCTTTCACTTTCATCAAGAGGCTTTTTAGTTCCTCTTCACTTTCTGCATAAGGGTGGTCTCATCTGCATATCTGAGGTTATTGATATTTCTCCTGGCAATCTTTATTACAGCTTGTACTTCATCCAGCCCAGCATTTCACATGATGTACTCTGCATATAAGTTAAATAAGCAGGGTGACAATATACAGCCTTGAAGTACTCCTTTCCAGATTTGAAATCAGTCCACTGTTCCATGTCCTGTTCTAACTTCCTCAGGTACTGCACTTCCTAGAGTACTAAAGGTAGAAGTTTATAGCCGATTATAGTCAATTTGTTATCTATATAAAGGAAGTAAGATCTGTAATTTCATGATTTGGGACATTTGAAAGGACACTAGGGTGAACTTCTCTATAATTTATTATTTTTTGAAAAGGTAATATGATATTAAAATGCCCCTCACCCACCCAGCCTTTCTAAAGTACACAGTTTAATCAAAATCTCTTCATGCTAGAAATGTTATCATATACTAGTAATTTACCACTCAATCACAGCCTCTTGGGTTTATTCATCATCCCCCAGCACATGACCTGTCACTAAATTTCTACCTGTGGTATCTTTTAAGTCATCTGTGCTCTTGAAGGGCAAGTGGATTCTCATTTCACTTAGCCAGGAATAAAAATAAAAATGGGCACATCTTTTTTGTAATTATTGGTAGTTCAGTATGTGATGCTGGAAAGTCACCTAATGTACTAAACTTTCGCATGAAAGAAAGAAAACAGAATCTGCATAATCTTCCTGTAATTGTGATGTGGGGCTGAAATTGATTGACCTGAACTATTTAAATTTTTTCATCTGTATATAATTAATAAAAAATGAGTTCTGCAAACCAAACGATATTTTTGAAATTCATGTGTTTGGGAGTCTTGATTTGACCTCTTTGAAAATAGCCTGCAGCTCTGTTATTTGTTTGTTTCCTTGATTGGACCCCAGCAATTGCTCATGCACAGAAGCTCTTACTGACTCAATGATGCTTTCTCTTTTGCATACAAATGTTCTATTTTTTTTTTTTTTGCTGTCATCAAATGTCCATGTGATACAATCTACAAATGTGAAGACTATGTTCATCCAGAGAGAGTTTAGTGTTTAAATAAAATATACAGCAAAGTTAATCTGGCATACATTTAATGATGTGTA
This sequence comes from Bos grunniens, assembly GCF_055505025.1. Taxonomy (NCBI): domain Eukaryota; kingdom Metazoa; phylum Chordata; class Mammalia; order Artiodactyla; family Bovidae; genus Bos; species Bos grunniens. Next base: position 16,851,934 of record NC_141181.1, on the reverse strand, counting down.
TAATTGTTATTGTGCTGCATGGTAATTGGGCATAAGTTGTAAGTTACTCATATCATAGCAATGGAGGCTCTATATATAGAGAGACTGGCATTTTACAGTCAGCAGTGAGAAGGAGTTGAGACTAGGAAGAGTGAGAATGGGAGGGAGATTGTGAAAAGCCTCTTCCTGATCACAGGAGGACTGAACACTTACCTGTTTTCTCCTGGCTGTCTTAGATCTGATCTTAAGGAAAGATGCATAGCATCTCAGGGATTTTCCTATACTGATTTCCCCAGGATTTAGGTGGACCAACATGTCAATCTATACCGGGGCTTCTTAAGCACTTACATGTGGGTCTCATTTTGAAAAGAGAAGACACTGATTAAAGGAGTAAAGTACCCAACAACTGTCAACTGAATAAGCAGGAAAACAACAACAACAACAACAAACATTCCTATATACAATTATCTTGATCAGAGTGCGTGCTCAGTCACTTCAGTCGTGTCCAACTCTTTGCGACCCCAGTGGACTGTAGCCCACCAGGCTCCTCTGTCCATGGGATTCTCCAGGCAAGAATACTGGAGTGGGTTGCCATTCCCTCCTCCAGAGGATCCTCCCAACCTAGGGATCAAACCTGGGTCTCACACATTGCAAGCAGATACTTACCATCTGAGCCACTAGGGAAGTCTAATTACCTAAATATACAGAATGCTCCTTGTGGCTCAACTGGTAAAGAATCCACCTGCAGTGCAGGAGACCTGGGTTTGATCCCTGGTTTGGGACAAATCCCCTGGAGAAGGGAAAGGCTCCAGTATTCTGGCCTGGAGAATTCCATGGACTGTATAGTCCATGGGTTTTCGAAGAGTCAGGCATGACTGAGTGGCTTTCACCTTCACTTTGCACAGAGTGTTCAACTGTGAATCAACTGAAGCAATTTCTGCTTCACAGAGGTTATAGCCTGGTGAGAGAAACAGATGGTATACAAATACGCATGTAATGCTGCTGCTGCTGCTGCTGCTGCTGTGTCGCTTCGGTCGTGTCCGACTCTGTGCGACCCCATAGACGGCAGCCCACCAGGCCCCTCCGTCCCTGGGATTCTCCAGGCAAGAACACTGGAGTGGGTTGCCATTTCCTTCTCCAATGCATGAAAGGAAAAGTGAAAGTGAAGTCACTCGGTCTCCCTCTGAAATAGCCCCTATCTTTTCTTCAAACATGCCAGGCAAGTTTCTGCCTCAGGGCTTTTGCACTTGCCATTCTCTGGCTGAAGGCTCTACTGCCAGGTAGCTGCAGGGATCATCTCATTTCTTCTGGATTCACTCGCAAATCACTCTGTAACACCTGCTATGGCCTCCTTATCTAAAACTGCAGCTCCTCCTATACTTTACGTTAATCTTCCCTGCTTTTAGAGTTCTTCTTAACACTTATCACCTAATGAACTATATATTAATATATATATAACTATAATTATGTAACCATATAGAACTACATATATATGTATATGTATATGTCATTCATTATATGATATATATACACATTTGGCTGGGCTGCATGGCTTGTGGGATCTTAGTTCCTTGACCAGGAATGGAACCTGGGCCCTTGGCAGTGAAGAGTCCTAACCACTGGACCACCAGGGAATTTCCTAACAAACTGTGTATTTTATTCATGTATCTTACTTATTTATCATCTGACCCCCATGTACTGTAATCTGTGAGGGCAGGGATTTGTGTCGGCTTTATTCACTACAGTATCTTAGCCATTAGAATAGAACCTGGCGCGTAGGAAGCATTCAGTACACCTTTGCATATTGAGTGGATGAGTGGTTGACACTGCTTTTTTGGTGCACTTGGTTTGTTTTCTTCCCTGCCTCATGGTTTTTGCTCTAATTCAGTCCCTCTCTTCTCTTACAGGCTTACCCCGCTCTGCATCATCTCAAGCTCTTTGCTTCTGCTTCTCCAGCAATCTGACACATCTCCTGGGTTTTTAGATAGTGAGTCAAATTCTGTTCTTTCTTTCTTGCCTTTAATGATTATTTGTAGGGCACCGGACACCAAGCAGGACCCTATGGGGCTCCTAGGCAAAAAAACCTCCCTGTGTTCCCCATTTCTTGATTACAGGAAATAGGCTTCATTCAGCTTCCGAGAACTCCCCTGAGTTCCAGCGGCAGGTTCAAACAGAGGCTAATTAGGGAAGGGAGGAGACTGAGAGAGAAGGGAAGGACAGTCAAGAAACAATAGGGGTAGCGTCCTGATAGTGAAGGAAATGAGTACGTGCTCAGTCATGTCAGACTTTTAGTGACCCATGGACTCTAGCCTAGTAGGCTCTTCTGTCCATGGAATTTCCCAGGAGAGAATACTGGAGTGGGTTGCCATTTCCTCCTCCAGGGGATCTTCCTGACCCAGGGATTGAACCTGCCTCTCCTGAATTGCAGGTGGATTCTTCACCACTTGAGCCACCAGGGAAGCCCATAGAGTCCTGCTTCCCCCTCAAGGGCTCTATATAACAATATCTTTGAGCTGTTTTACAGTTAATCCCACCAAGTGGAAGAAGTTAACAGTGGCTGCCCACCAGTATGTAGACCCCAGACTAGTTGTAACCAGAAGGTTGATGATGCTGACTCCTTCTTACTTCACCACCAACCAATCAGAAGAATGTCCACAAGTTGATCACATTCCATTTGAGCCATTATGATAAAACTCCTCACTACTCCCTCCAGGTTAGGACACACAGTTTTGAGGGTATTAGCCCGCTGTGGCCCTACTTTGCCCAGAAAAGCAATAAAGCTATTCTTTTTACTTCACCCCAAACTCTTGTCTCTGAGAATTAATTTGGTGTCAGGATATAGACTTCCCTGGCTTCCCTGGTGGCTCAGACTGTAAAGTATCTGCCTGCAATGTGGGAGACCCAGGTTCGATCCCTGGGTTGGGAAGATGCCCTGGAGAAGGAAATGGCAACCCACTCCAGTATTCTTGCCTGGAGAATCCCATGGACAGAGGAGCTTGGTGGGCTACAGTCCATGGAGTTGCAAAGAGTCAGACACTACTGAGAGACTAACACTTTCACATTTTCAGGATATAGAGGCTGGACTCAGCTTCACACCTACTTTGTACCAGGCACCGTTCTGGTCATGGGGGATTTGATGACAAGGAAGACAATATTCTTGTCTTTACAAATTTAGACTTTAATCAAGAGGTTTCCCCCTCGCCCCAAGAGATTCTGTTTTGTGACAAACACCTCTCCCCTGACTCTCTGCTGCCTTTACCTGTCATAGGGCAGCTCTAACAGCAGTGGCCAGCCTGGCGGAGCATCTGTTGTTAAAGTAAATAAATGTGGCACAAACAAAAAACAGCATAGGATGTAGGAGCCAGGAAGGAGAGAGAAGCCTGTCTGGTGCAAACACTGCAGAGGAAGGCAGAGGTGCCTGGGCAATGCCCCCCAAAAGGATTTACTCAATTGGGAGAGGGTGGTAAGGTGAAGATTCTGTGCTGTGCTTAGTCGCTCAGTCGTGTCCGACTCTTCGCTACCCCATGGACAATAGCCTGCCAGGTTCCGCTGTCCATGGGTTCTCCAGGCAAGAATACTGGAGTGGGTTGCCATGCCCTCCTCGAGGGGATCTTCCCAACCCAGGGATTGAACCCAGGTCTCCCACATTGCAGGCGGATTCTTTACCATCTGAGCCATGAGGGAAGCCCATGAATACTGGAGTGGGTTGCTATCCCTTCTCCAGGGGATCTTTGTAGACAAATGCAAGCTGGTCATCCAATTACCCAGTAGTGTTTTACTTCCTCTTTACGTGATCAGGAGGATTATCTCATTCTGAATTTGTTCTTAGATAAATTAGAATGGCCGCTGTGGAAGAATGGCTACATCTGTGTAGACCGTAAAAAGCAATGAAGCATTGCCATCCCAATTCCCATAAGCACATGGCTTTACAAAACTTGATTCCTCACAGGACGTACCATTTGAAATGCACGTATTGCACACTCTAAATGACACACTTCTACTGTGGCAGATGCTGACAGAAAGTTAACTGAAAAATCTAACAGCTTACAAAAAACCTGAATGAAATTTTTGGCCAACCCAACATTCTGTAAGATAAGCACACATACTCAAAAAGGAGATACAAAATATAGGAGCAATAAGCACTTTTCTATCCCTTCCCCCTACACACCCCTTTTCCCGACACATGGATGCGTGCGCGCGCGCACACACACACACACACACACACATCTTCACACGCACATAAACCCCTCATGAAAATGAAAAGAGAAGAGCTTCCTTCACAGGCTACCAGGAAAAAGCCTTAATTCTCTCCTGGGCCTTCTGATGTAGTGTCTGCCCTTTTAAATGAACCCAGTTTGCCCTTATGAGCCTGAGCTGGGATTACTTAAAGGCTGTGCAAGACCTCTGAGCTCCATCCTTGGAATGCTGCCAGGTCATTTTCTATCTGCCAGAAGTGCTAATCCTTGATCTTGGTGTGATTAGATCATCATCTTTTCAGATAATAATTTTTGTGGCTTTCTCCCCACATCTTTTCTTTAACAATGTCCCTATCTTTCTCTCTCCCTCCCTCTACTGCCTCCATCCAAGCTTAACCTAGACTCAGCTCAGCTTTTTTCAGTGGCTGTTGGAGGTGGGGGCAGGGTTGGGAGTCTGGTTAGAATGGAAAGCACTAGTAACCTGCACCTCTTGACTTTCTTTACTCAAAATCTAAGCCTTCAGGATAATTAGAGGGCTTGTAAAGTTGCTAGAAAGGCGAAGTGAATGTGTGTGGGTGAAATGATTTGGAAGAAACCCAGGGGAGAAAGATTTCCTGCAGTTTTTGCAAAGGTTCTGTTGGATTGCAACAGCGTTTGCAGTCTTAAGGTTTTATCAAGAAAAGAGACCTGAAAAAAAAAAAAAGAAAAGAGACCTGAACGTTCCTCCTGACAAAAATGCCAGCATTAACCGTGACTCCAGGAGGACTGGCTGCACAGAACGTTGGGAAGTTGGAATCCCAGGCACCTCATTAATGATTTCCATATGCAAAACCCGGGTTGAAAGTGACAAAGAGCTGGCAGAAAGCAGACATGTGGACAAAAATTACGGGATTCTCCAAGTGATCTATGAAGACAGCAGACCAGAATCCGGGCTTTGGTGATGTAGAAAAACGGGAATAGCAGCAAAATGCTTGTGCATGGAGAAACTCCAAGAAATAACTGTTTTCTACTGATATGGTGGAATTAAGCTCAAAATAGAAATTAATTTGATATATACAAAATAAAGAGGTCTGATGGCTCTGGCTGGGGTTTTTACCTTGCAGTGTTCTCATCCTTCCTTCCACTACAAAAACTCTGGCCCACTTTAGAGAAATTATATTTTTTCCACTTGAGGAGACGTGATGAAATTGTTGATCAAGTCTTTCTACAGAAAATTGGAGAAGGCACAAAGTTCAGACTAGACCAGTTAGATTTCTCCTCTTAGGACTTTGAGAAAAGTGATGCAAGTGCAAAGAACTGTTGGATCTGATCGATCTGTTTTAGAAGTCATCAGTTCCTGCCACCGAGATCCTCAGGGCTGCTCTGGGTTCTGCCCTTCACAAGTTCTGTTCTTCGGGTTTGTGTTGGATGCCAAGAATCTTCCTTTTCAACTTAGAAAGGCTGTTAGTAGGAATACAAAGTTAAAGAGAATTGGCATTTTGGTTCCAACTCCTAAAATGAACAATTCTTCGAAGTGTTACACCATCCTACTGCACATGGCTTCGAATTAAGGAGCTGTTGATGAATTGCAGCTGTAGTTGGCCTTGACTCTATGCCAAGGTATGCATTTTGGCATCTGCTTTGGTTTCTCACGCTGATTCTTCTTTTCCCTGAATCAGCCCAAGTGGTTGATTCTTTCTACTCCCCTTCTCCCAGAATCTGCTTCACAGGAGGAGGACCAGAGAGTTAGTCACTGACCCCAAAGCTCCTGATCAATGAGAAGATGCTGTATCATCTTCAGTATGTTTCAAGATGCAGTTTATTTCATTGATATCTAGTTTTTAAAACATTAGCATGAACCCTCTTGATCAGTGGCTGATATAAAGAACAAGATTAAGTTTTGTCCCAAAACCAGAGTGATTTTTCTTTCACCCTTTGGTGTCATTTCCTTCTATCTGAATTGTAGCTTTTGTTTGCTAGACAAATGCCATGCTAAATTTTTTATTTTACTGAAAATTATTCATCTTAAAATATTAGTGAATTCACAATTGCAACCCAATATTGAATATCTTCATTTATTTTGCCAAAAGTTTACTTCAAATATTTATCAATGTTGTTTTGAATCATTCTATAACAAATTTAATTTTATACTTTTCAGTTCAGTTCAGTTCAGTTGCTCAGTCATGTCTGACTCTTTGTGACCCCATGAATCACAGCACGCCAGGCCTCCCTGTCCATCACCAACTACCAGAGCCCACCCAAACCCATGTCCATTGTGTCAGTGATGCCATCCAACCATCTCATCCTCTATCATCCCCTTCTCCTCCTGCCCTCAATCTTTCCCAGCATCAGGGTCTTTTCAAATGAGTCAGCTCTTCGCATCAGGTGGCCAAAGTATTAGAGTTTCACCTTCAACATCAGACCTTTCAATGAACACCCAGGACTGATCTCCTTTAGGATGGACTGGATGGATCTTCTTTTAGATACATATTTTCTTGATTTTGAGTGTTTCCTCCTTTTTTGCAGTTTAATCATCAATATTTTAGTATGATTGTGGTGGTAAATATAAACTACGTTTTTGTCAAACATAGAACTTTAGGCCATAAAGTATGAATTTTACTGTATATAATTTTTTTTGAATGAAAAAAGCAGGGTTTTTTTTTCCTTTTCAGTTTCTTACAAAAAACTGTAAATAAGGAGATAAAAATAAATGCAATTTTTTGTTATCACACTTGGATATCCTCTGGCCTGGATTATATCTGAGGTCTGTAAATAACTCATGAGGTTACATTACTTACACATAGCTTACGTGAGATTTTCTGGGGAGCCATAAATCTGTATATTCCAGTTTTGATAGGTGATCCTACATAGATCATAATCCTTCTAAAGACGTTACGTAGATAAAGAGTCACCTCCTAGTAAACATTATTTACATGTTTTCCTGAAGGTCAGTCTTCAAGTGTTTACAAGTACATTTGACTAGATCACCTTCCTCATTTCTTCTCTGGAGATGCCACTTCCCCATTTCCCACGTGAAAAAGTGGATGTAGTCCTGCTGTTACTTCCTTTTTGGAACTTTTTAAGTCAGAAGATCTCACCAAGCCTCTCTCCCTCTTTCTGTCTCTCCCAAATAGATTTTTCCCCCCTTGTACTTTGGAAGATGGTCACCAACAGCTTTATCTTAGAAACTCCAGTAGAAAGAATTATCATCATCATTTTTTGTTTTTTCATTTCACTCTCAGAATCCTAGGGAATTTAGGGATGGTTCCTTTTGAGGTCATGTGCCGTCTCGCTGTTGGAGGATTTAAGCCCCTGGATCAAATTGAGTCAGGCAGTAAGTTCTATTATTTAAGAAGAGAGACAGGAAAACTTGCTGGGCAGCAAATCTAATAGCCCAGAGTCCAATAAAGTGTCAATCATTTTTGTCTTAAACACAATCAGAATTTGGTCAGAATCCTCGTATTTTGTTCATAAATATGCTTCCTAGGTAGCTCAAATGGTAAAGAATCTGCCTGTAATGCAGGAGACCAGGGTTTGATCCCTGGGTCGGGAAGATCCTCTGGAGAAGAAAATGGGAACCCACTCCAGTATTCTTGCCTGGAGAATTCCATGGACAGAGGAGCCTGGCGAGATATAGTCTATGGTGTAGCAAAGAGTCGGACATGACTGAGCGACCAACACTTTCATATTCTTAAAGATATTTTTAACCATGGTATTTTTTATCCATGGTTATTAGATGTAAGTTTAAAGTAAGACTTTTGCTTAAAAATATCTTACTAATATAGAGTTATTATTTTTCAAGTTAGTTTTTTGAAGGAAATTATACTCTTCTTTAAAGTATTCTGCAAATATTGAAAAGATTTCTGAAATTTTCTATAGAAAAGCTTTCAAAATCAATTTGTGAATTACACAAGAAAATTATTCTTGTTACTTCATAACAACATATTAAATTTTAATGTCTGCAGTCAAATGTTTTATCATTAGCATTTGTCTTAAGAGAAGACTCTGAAAGTTATTAAATATAGAGTGACAAAAAATAATTTTGGAAGTCTTTAGGGATCACATCACTGCCAAATTAACAAACAGTAGTATTTTACTCTGCCACTGCAGGCTAATCCATACAATGGAATGCTGGATGTGGAGAAAACAGTGGCAATAAATCCTAAAACAAAATATGCTTATTTAAGACATTTTAAAAATAAAATTCATGGTCTCTTTGGAAATGCCAAAAGATTTATTTCCAATTTTGTTTCCTAATATACATTTTGATGATATGACCACACAGTTGGATCTATCTTCAACAGTAAATATATATATATATATATATAAAACCTCAGATATGCAGGTGACACCACCCTTATGGCAGAAAGCAAAGAAGAATTAAAGAGCCTCTTGATGAAAGTGAAAGAGAGTAAAAAAGTTGGCTTAAAACTCAACATTCAGAAAACTAAGACCATGGCATCTGGTCCCATCACTTCATGGCAAATAGATTGCAAAACAGCGGAAACAGTGGCCAACTTTGTTTTTTGGGGCTCCAAAATCACTGCAGATGGTGATTGCAGCCATGAAATTAAAAGACGCTTGCTCCTTGGAAGAAAAGTTATGACCAACCTAGGCAGCATATGAAAAAGCAGAGACATTACTTTGCCAACAGAGGTCCATCTAGTCAAAGCTATGGTTTTTCCAGTAGTCATGTATGGATGAGAGAGTTGGACCATAAAGAAAGTTGAGTGCTGAAGCATTGATGCTTTTGAACTGTGGTGTTGGAGAAGACTCCTGAGAGTCCCTTGGACTGTAAGGAGATCCAACCAGTTCATCTTAAAGGAAACCAGTCCTGAATATTCACTGGAAGGACTGATGCTGAAGCTAAAACTCCAATACTTTGGCCACCTGATGCAAAGAACTGATTCATTTGAAAAGACCCTGATGCTGGGAAAGATTGAAGGTGGGAGGAGAAGGGGATGACAGAGGATGAGACAATTGGATGGCATCACTGACTCAATGGACATGAGTTTGAGTTAACTCTGAGAGTTGGCGATGGACAGGGAGGCTTGGTGTGCTACAGTCCATGGGGTCACAAAGAGCCGGACACAACTGAGCAACTGAACTGAACTGATATATATATATCTACTGTAGATGTTTGCATGCTCAGTTGCTCAGTTATGTTTGACTCTTCACAACCCTTTGGACTGTAGCCTGCCAGGTCTCTCTATCCATGGGATTTTCCTGACAGGAATACTGGAGTGGCCATTTTCTCCTCCAGATGATCCCACTGACGCAGAGATCAAACCAGTATCTCTAGTGTCTCCTGCTGAAGGTGGAGAATCCACTGAAAGTGGATTCTTTACAACTGAGCCACTGATGAAGCTGCCTATAGATAGATACGGATATAGATAAAGATATATGGGATCATAGTACAAAAATATGTGATTATAATGAAAAGTGTGGCCTCTGATCATTCTGGGTAACTGACTGAGAACTAATTATGTCTTCGTCACCATTTCCTTCCCACTCCAGTCTTTGAGTAGACAAGGATCACCCTATCTGATTTACTAGAGAACTGAAGGCACTTCTCATCCCTCCTGACACTTTCAGGGTCTTATGTTTGCATTTTTGCAAATCAGCTTGGGAGCACCTTCAAGGGGCATCTTGTTTGGTTTGGCTTCTCCTTTTGCCAAGAGTGCTGCTACTTTCTGAGGTGGAGAGAGAATGGGCTCATCAAAAAGGACAGGTGTGGGTCCACCACCACCAAAACTCCCAGTAACCCCACCACCGCAACCAGTACCAGCAGCACCAGCACCACCACAAATCAGCTCAGGTCTGCTTAGCCTCTAACTGTGAGTTGAGAGTAACAGAAATATACTCTCCCAAGAACAGAGAAGAAGAAAAAAAAAAGAAAAACAGTTCTTCTCTAGACCTTCTCAGAGGAATAACATTTCTGTTAAGAATTTTGGAAGGATGAATAGGGCTCAGCAGGAGGGCAGGGGCGAGTGGAGGAGATAAGATCTCCAGACCAAGGAGACACAGTATTAAGTGTGAAGGGTCAGGAACTTCTAGCAGTTCACTGTGGACCAAGACCAGTGGCTTCAGGCCATGAAGTATCCTGGTTTGTCAAAGAATTTGGACTCTACGAAATCTGAGAACTACTTCAAATGGAGAAGCAATACGAGCAGACTGCAATTTGGAAATACCAGTGTTGCTGCAGCTAGGGGAGGGATGCAGGCAGATGGAGTTAGAAACAGGTTCCCAGTATCTTTCATGTGAGAATAGGTGAAATATGCAAGCTTGTTCAGGGGCAGGGAGAATGGAAAAGGGAGGAGACATGTAGGAGCTATTACGGATAACTGACGATCTACTGCGTGTGAGGATTGAAAGGGAGGCATTCTTACTGCCGCACTCAGAAAACTGCAAAAACTAATTACAATGATCCACTCACCTTGTTTAAAATGCTTTCATTGACTCTGAGGTTTTCAGACAAAGATGAAATTCATCTACTCACCTTTGCATCTCTAGTACCGAACGTTTAGTACCGAGTGTACTTAATAAGTACAAGTATTTTTCATCTCATCTCCTTCTCCCTGGTCTCTGAACATGCATGTATGCTAAGTCGCTTCAGTTGTGTCAGACTCTTTGTGATCCTATGGACTGTAGCCCTCCAGGCTCTTCCATCCATGGGATTCTCCAGGCAAGAATACTGGAGCGGGTTGCCATGGCCTCCTCCTGGGGATCTTCCAAACCCAGGGATCGAACCTGCGTCTCTTATGTCTCCTGACTTGGCAGGTGGGTTGTTTACCACTAGTGCCGCCTGGGAAGCCCACATGAGCTATTTAAGTTGATCTTTCCCTGAGGGTGAAGAAAGATTTTAAAGGAGATAAACTGAGGTTTCTGTCAGTGGCAGAACTGGCAAGAGCTCTTGGGACTCACAGTGACAACCTGACACACATTTTGCTCAAATAAGGTAGTTAGGGTAAATTTCTCAATAACCTATAAATTGTAATATAAAGATTATGATTATGCTCTATTGCACATTTTACATTTGCTGAGTTGGTCCTTGGTCTTTGGTAGAATAGTAATAAGTGTTCTTAGGGTGAGAGATATGAATGTTCTAATCTCAGCATGACCATAAGCTCAGACTATTTATTATTTTAAATGACCTTTTTTCATATAAGTGAAACTCAGGGGTATTTTAAAGTGTAGAATGTTGGCAAGGCCATCTGATATATTCCTATAAATGCATACCCTGAGGCCTTTCCTGAACATAGTTAACCCATTTGGGATAAACATTCTTAAAATTATCCTACATCAAATAAATATTGACATGTTTTTAAGGTCATTTGCTACAAGACTAGAATTTTAACAGAAAGCTAGATTTGATGTAATTTTTTAAACCACTAAGTGGAATTGAAATTCATGGTATTTATTTGAGAGTATAAATCTTAAGCATTAAGAAATCATTTTGAATTTCTGTAGTTCCTGTCATACCCTAAGCTGCTGGTATATATATATATATATATATATATATATATATATATATATATAGGCTATTCACATACAATGCCTGTAAAATATTCTTTATATCCCATTTTTTTCTAAAATGCCCAGAAACCTAAGGACTTGAGGTGATAAAACAGAAGATTCTTTTTCATTGTATTATACATTTATTCATTATATATATAAGGGATAAATTCCAAGCTATTATTTATCTCTGTGCTTTTCACTTTTTCCTTTCTGGATTATGCTTCATAGATAATAAAGGAAACAAAAAGACCGAGAATTGGGTCTGGGTGGGCAAAACTAGAGAGGAAAAATAGTTTCTATTATTGAGATAGATGATGGATTTAGAGAGGGAGGGCAAAAGGTTGTCATTCCTCTAATGAATATTTTTGTTCCACATCGAAGCACAAATATGTTTCAGGATTTGTGTGTGAGGGGGTATCCATAATGAGAAGAAACATTTCTTATTCGGAGCCAAATAGCAAGAACATATCTCATCTCACAATAAAACTAGATACACGTTTTGTTTATGTGACAAGAGAATTGATGATGTCTTTACATCTCACAGAGTAACCTCTTAATTTCTGGGTTCCCAGGATCAATCCTAAATTCCCCATCCACCTTAGATCAGGCTTTTGGCAAAAACTTATTCTAAGAAATTGCTATGCTTCCCAGTTTTGGTTGCTTATGTGTGAGGGGGTGTGGGCGGGGGACAGGAAGTTGTTCAATTAAAAATAATTACTATGCACAATTGCTGAAGAAGGGAAGAAATGGGTTTTACATCTTGATTTTTAAAAACAAAATCACTGAGGCAATACCTTTATAAGATGATGCACTCTGTTTCCAGGTCCATGCATGACCACTCCTGGAACACCTGCCCTTTCTCCCAAGTCACCTTGAGTCGGCTTTGTTATCATTGCTTTCTGAAAATCAAGCACTGGCAATGCCTTTCTGTCTCTCCCACTCTTACTCCTACTTAAAGTAAAGTCCAAAAACCAACTTTTGGGGTTTAAAGATGATTCCCACAGTCAAAGCAGATCATAAGCATTCAAGTGAGGCTGTCAGATGAAGAAGACATAACATTTAAATGCTTAGGTGGTAGACAAAATCCTTCCCTCCCCTTACAGCGGTGACCATGCTCTAATCCTCGGAACCTATGAATATGTTATATGACCTGGCATAAGAGACTTTGCAGGTATACTTAAAGATAAATTATCTCAGATTTTCTGGGTAGGCAGGCTTCCCTGGTGGCCTAGTAGTAAAGAGTCTGCCTGCTAGTGCAGGAGACAGGGGTTCAATCCCTGGGTCAGGAAGATCCCCTGGAGAAGAAAATGGCAACCCACTCCAGTATTCTTGCCTGGGACATCCCATGAACAGAAGAGCCCGGTGGGCTATATAATCCATGGGGTTGCAAAAGAGTCAGAAACAACTTAGTGACTAAATAACAGCAACAATCTGAATAGGCACAGCAGAGAAACTGCTCTGGCTGGAGTCAAAGAGAGGCAGCAGCAGAAGTTAGTGACAACCCTGCATGCAAGTTGGCTATTGGAGGAGGCCACATGGAAAATATGAGCACAAATGTGGGCAGCTTCTAACAGTAGAGACCAGTGCAGGGGGATGGCCATCAAATACACAAGGATCTCAGTCCTCCAACCATATGGACCTGAACTGAACCGACAAGCTGAGTTAGCTGTGAGTCACACTCTAGACCAATGAATGCAGCCCTCATGACACACTCATTTTGGCCTTGAGAAACCCTACACAAATACCCGTTTAAGCCTACCCAGACTTCTGACCTACAGACGTTGTAAGAATAAAAAACAATAACAGGGACTTCCTTGGTGGTCCAGTGGTAAAAATCTGCCTGTCAATGCAGGGGACACGAGTTCGATTCCTGGTCTGGGAACTAAGATGCCACATGCTGTGGGGCAACTAAGCCTCCACACCACAACTACTGAAGCCCGCTTGCCCTAGAGCTCTGCTCCAAAACAAGAGAAGCCACTGCAATGAGAAACCTGCACATTGCAAAAAGAGAAAGTCCATGCACCAGAACAAAGACCCAGTGCAGCCAAAAATAGATAGATAAATAAAATAAATGTTAACTATAATGGCTCAGGCCAATCCCATCACTTCATGGCAAATAGATGGGGAAATAATGGAAACAGTGACAGACTTTATTTTCTTGGGCTCCAAAATCACTGCAGATGGTGACTGCAGTCAAGAAATTAAAAGACGCTTGCTCCTTGGAAGAAAAGCTATGACCAACCTAGACAGCATATGAAAAAGCAGAGACATTCCTTTGCCAACAAAGGTCTGTCTAGTCAAAGCTATGATTTTTCCAGTAGTCATGTATGGATGTGAGAGTTGGACTATAAAGAAAGCTGAGCACTGAAGAATTGAAGCTTTTGAACTGTGATGTTGGAGAAAACCCTTGAGTCTCTTGGACTGCAAGGAGATTAAACTAGTCAATCCTAAAGGAAATCAGTCCTGTATCTTCACTGGAAGGACTGATGTTGAAGCTGAAACTCCAATACTTTGGCCACCTGATGCGAAGAACTGACTCATTGAAAAAGACCTTGATGGTGGGAAAGATTGAAGGCAGGAGGAGAAGGGGACGAAAGAGGATGAGATGGTTGTATGGCATCACCGACTCGATGGACGTGAGTTTGAGCAAGCTCCAGGAGTTGGTGATGGACAGGGAAGCCTGGCGTGCTGCAGCCTTTGGGGTTACAAAGAGTCGGACATGATTGAGCCACTGAACTGAACTAAATCGATAATGGCTCAGGCAGTAAAGAATCTGTCAGCAATGCAGGAGACCTGGGTTCAGTCTCTGGGTCAGGAAGATCCCCTGGAGAAGGGAATGGCAACCCCCTCCAGTATTCTTGCTTGGAGAATTCCTGAGGTTACAGTCCATGGTGTCGCAAAGATTTGAACAAAAGTGAGTGACTAACACTTTAATAAAAATAACAACAACAAAAACAAACCCTTCCAATGTTATATTAAGTCACTAAGTTTGTGGAAATGTTACAGAAGCAATAGAAAACTTAGAGATGTAGCTACAAATTCTAATAGAATCTTTACTTCTACTTTTACTGTTAAAGTTTTGACAGTGATTAGGGAGAAAGGAAAATCAATTTATTTATTTATTTTTACAAATTGTGAAATTATTTGTTCTAGCTCTGTGAAGAATACTGTTGGTAGCTTGATAGGGATTGCTATTGCTAAGAATAAAATACTTAGGAATATATCTACCTAAAGAAACTAAAGACCTATATATAGAAAACTATAAAACACTGGTGAAAGAAATCAAAGAGGACACTAACAGATGGAGAAATACACCATGTTCATGGATTGGAAGAATCAATATAGTGAAAATGAGTATACTACCCAAAGCAATTTATAGAAAATCAATTTAGAGTAGCTTTTCCTCAAAATTTACCAATTTTTTTGTCAGACAAGTTTCAGTCAGTAAAAAAGAAACCATTGCAGGTATTTTGAGTAGGAAGGATATAACATAAGACATTAAGCACTTTAAAAAACAATAACAAAAACAAGGGTTGAAGAAACAAAAGTGAGCAAAACCACCTGTCATGAAACATGGAAATTGAAAGAACTACAAGTAACCACTGCTGCTGATCTCAGTTATCTGTGGTACCAAAATGAGTTGTTCTCAGAATGACTGGGAGCAGTTGGCAAAGCTTCATGTCTACTGCTTGCTAAAGTGAATGCTTGCCTTGCTCTGCAGGAGGAATAATAATGGCTTCTGCCTCTGTCCTGCTTTCTGAACCTCACGTAACTGGTGGAATCTAACCCAGAAACTAGGCTTCCAGCTCTTGCAATACAGAGACAAGAACAGAAGGAAAACAGCCCTGAGTGGCTGGCACATGGCTGTACATCATTGTTGCCATTGCATCAATACCCACATGTAGAAAGATGAAGAAAAATGAAGCAGGAAGAGGAAAAAATCACCATCCACCAAAGTATTCAGTGACAAAGATTCAGACACAAAATGAAATGGAAAAAGCTCCATTGTATCCAGATGAGTACCTCCACTCTACATCTCTAGATGTCTTTTTCTGCACTCACACAATATGACATCATGGAATACTAAAAACTAGTTCCATTTTCTCCTTTTACATAAAAGGAATGGAAAAAGTCTATAGAGATTGTGTGATAGTCCAAAACAAGTTGGCTGGTTAGGCGGTAAACAGGCTCAAGGGCTTATGGAGTCTTTCTAGTCTCCCAACTTTCTGTCAAGGTCTAGGAAATGTCTAGGTTTTTACCTAACTTAGAGGCTAACACGGAGAAGGTCAGATGGCACCCCACTCCAGTACTCTTGCCTGGAAAATCTCATGGATGGAGGAGCCTGGTAGGCTGCAGTCCATGGGGTCACTAAGAGTTGGACACGACTGTGCGACTTCACTTTCACTTTTCACTTTCATGCATTGGAGAAGGAAATGGCAACCCACTCCAGTGTTCTTGCCTGGAGAATCCCAGGGACGGGGGAGCCTGATGGGCTGCCCTCTATGGGGTCGCACAGAGTCGGACACGACTGAAGCGACTTAGCAGCAGCAGCAGCAGAGGCTAACAAGTTAGTCTGTTACCGTGTATGGACGTTGGCAGAAGACAGGAGACTCTTGGATCAGGGACAACGGACTTTAGTCCTCATGTCACAGCAGTGGCCAGGCTGTCAGATGGTCATATTGGCCCCCCTGATTGTCAAACTTCATAGAAGTGATGCGGAGGGGCCAAGAGGCTGCTATGCACACAGTAGGTTTGTGTCATAGCCAAAGAACACTGAGCCTCAGGAATATTCTGCCCCCCCCCTTTTTTTTTTTTAGCAAATGGAAGCAAGCCTACTCTTTGTCCTATAAAACATGTTACCTCAATCTTCAAGGTAATTCACTACAAATATAACCCTGAGAAATGACATTGATAAAGGGTTTTGCGTTCTCGGCAGACTTGCAAGAATGTGCACCAGAGGGTCCGTGGCAACTCACCCCTTCTAACACCACTCATGGGCTTCCCTGGTGACTCAGCCGGTAAAGAATCCGCCTGCAATGCAGGAGACCTGGGTTCGACCCCTGGGTTGGGAAGAGGAGGAGGGCATGGCAACCCACTCCAGTATTCTTGCCTGGAGAATCCCTGTGGACAGAGGAGCCTGGTGGGCTACAGTCCATGGGGTCATAGGGTCAAACACCACTGAGAGACTAAACACTACACTACTACTAATACCACTTATAATTTAAAATACTTAATACTATGTGCAAAACAATATATGTAATGTATGTAAATATTCCATCTCTGAAATTTAACCAATTCTGCATATGGTTTTAGTCCATTCATTTTCACTACCGTATAATATTGCAGTGGGTGCATAGGTAACAATTTATTAATCCTTTCTCCTGCTGACGAACATCAGGGCTGGTTTGCAGTATTTTGCTGTTATGCTACTATGAATCTTCTTGTGTACATTTCCCAGTATTTTTGTGCAAAAGTTTGTCTAGAGGATGTGATGAGATGTGAAATTATCTGATTATTAATGAAGTTAAAAATAACTTCTTATATTTTAGTCACAATTTGTGTTTCATGTCTATGAATTGCCTGTTTATATTTTAAGCTCATTTTTCTGCTAGGTTGCTTTTCTTTAAAAATTTAATTTTTAAGAGTTCATAGTTTCATCACTGATTCATGGTTAAAACCAAATCTCTTAGTAATAAGAACATTCTTAATCTACACACACATACCCACCCCGCCCCCGACCACTGCCAAAAAAAAAAAAAAAGTATCTATTAAAACCTGTAATTGCAAACATCTTTTAAATGACAATCTGATAAAAGCATTCTTTTTAAAATCAGAAACCAGACAGAGATGCTCTCTATCTTGGCTTCTAGTCAACATTATATTTGAAGTCTTACCTAGCTCATTAAGGGAAGAATAGAAAATAAAAGATATAAGAGGAAAGGTAAGAAGAAAAAAATCATCAATCACAGATGAAATCATTGTCTACTTAGAAAAGCCAAAATTATTCAAGGAAACATGATTAGAAATGATAAGAGAATTTATATGTTGCATGGGCAGGTTTAGAATCACAAATGAGTGATAATGTTTTTCTGCAGCTAGTGAGATGACAATATTCTTTTTCTCTTTAAGCTGTTAATGTGATGAATCACTCTTGTCAGTTCACTCAGTCGTGTCTGACTCTCTGTGACCCCGTGAACCACAGCACGCCAGGCCTCACTGTCCATCACCAACTCCCGGAGTTTACCCAAACTCATGTCCACTGAGTCAGTGATGCCATCCAACCATCTCATCCTCTGTCGTCCCCTTTTCCTCCTGCCCTCAATGTTTCCCAACATCAGGGTCTTTTCCAATGAGTCAGCTCTTTGCATCAGGTGGCCAAAGTATTGGAGTTTCAGCTTCAACATCAGTCCCTCCAATGAACACCCAGGACTAGTCTCCTTTAGAATGGACTGGTTGGATCTCCTTGCAGTCCAAGGGATTCTCAAGAGTCTTCTCCAACACCACAGTTCAAAAGCATCAATTCTTCTGCATTTAGCCTTCTTTATAGTTCAACTCTCACATCCATACATGACTACTGGAAAAACCACAGCCTTGACTAGATGGACCTTTGTTGATAAAGTAATGTCTCTGCTTTTTAATATGCTGTCTCGGTTGGTCATAACTTTCCTTCCAAGGAGTAAGTGTCTTTTAATTTCATGGCTGCAATCACCATCTGCAGTGATTTTGGAGCCCCCCAAAATAAAGTCAGCCACTGTTTCCATTGTTTCCCCATCTATTTGCCATGAAGTGATGGGACCAGATGCCATGATCTTAGTTTTCTGAATGTTGAATTTTAAGCCAACTTTTTCACTCTCCTCTTTCACTTTCATCAAGAGGCTCTTCAGTTCTTCTTTACTTTCTGCCACAAGGGTGGTGTCATCTGAATGTCTGAGGTTATTGATATTTCTCCAGGCAATCTTGATTCCAGCCTGTGCTTCATCCAGCCCAGCGTTTCTCATGATGTACTCTGCATATAAGTTAAATAAGCTCTTGTAGATTTTTTTTTAGTATTTAGACCACCTCTGTGGGTATTTGTTCATCTTCTATTGCTATCTCATGCTTAGTTGATTTTAATCCATGCTTTGGACAACCTGGAGACCTATGTTGGCAATTCTTTCCTCCAGCAAGTATTTACATTTGTTTCTTGTTGAAGTCCAGGAAACCACCGACCTAGGGCCACATTTGCTGTCTTCAAGGACCCAGGTTAAAACCTGAGCTTCTGATTGAGCTCCTTGAGCTGATTGCTGGCAAGAGGTCTCAGGTGTGACCTGCTAATGTTGGTCCTGGCCCTCAGACAAACATCCCTTTCATTTTAGCTTACTTTTTAACACGCTGATTGCGATTCCAGGGAAGGGAGGTGGTAGTGTTAGAGGTTTTCCTTATTTCCTGTGAACTCAGCAATGCACTAAAAATTAAGTTGCATGTGGGATCTAGTTGTTTTGTACTGGAAGAGATTTTTAAAGAACACTGTTTCCCATTTTGACCCACATTGTCTTTTCAATCTACCCTAATGCTTTCAAATTTCCTGTCTTGTGGAATATAAAAAATCAAGATGTGGCTGAAACTGCTGGTTTCCTACTTAATATCCTATCCATTTCTCCTTTAATAAAAAACCTCAATTTTATTCAGGGTTTCAATGTGTCCAGCTGAAAAACTGTATTTGCCAATCTTAATGGCAACCAGGCTTGCTCATGTCATTCAATTCTGGTCAATTATCAGAATCCAGAGTCACTGATTGTGTTTCAGGAAAGCCATTGACAGAAGTTAACTCAACCTTGTAGGTCCTTTTGCTTTTCTCCCTTCCTCAATTTTCCTATCTAAAAGGTTCTTTGAGAGCTTGGCCAAAAGAACTCCAAAGACTTTGGCAGTAAATTTTTGTACCCATTCTGGACTGCCTGTAACATAGAGAGAAACAAACTGTCTTGTTTTATTCACTATTATTTGGATCTTCAGTTACATATACTGAAAGCAGTTCCCTACGGATATATTTCATATCTGATTTTGATGTAACTTTTAATTGTTGTCTTAACATATTTAAGTAGCAGTCTTTAGGAAAAATCACAGTCACAAATCCCATTTATTTTATGTTTGGTAATTTAAAGTGTTTTGCTTTATCATGGTTAATTATGGAAACAGCTGGAGATGAAATACATCTAGGCTTGTTATTTCAAGAAATTTTTATTGAAGGTATAATTTGATCCTATTCAAAAAGAAATGAATCTATAATTTGAGTCAATAGCTATTAACTGATATTAGATATGTATCTTGATTTCCACATTTTACACTTCTAGTTAGAAAATTATCTGATTCCATTTATAATCATGCCTGGTTATTTCCTCCAAGTGCAACCATTAATGTACTTCAACTTTTATTATACTGAGTCTGTTTTAAAGGCATTGAAAGTTATCTATGCATTGTTTTCCCACTAGTCCCCAAGTAGAAAAGTAATAGAATCAACTATCCCTTTAGCTATTTTCATTTATTTTAGTATACCTTAATTTTTTTGGACATCTGGTAACTATTGCCATGCAGATGGATATATATTGGATAAAGATCACATTCTATGTTCAAAATTAACAGTAATTAACTTTTCAGTTTTGATAGATAGGGCCGTTTGACTTGGCTATATGATCTCTACTGTCAATATTTTAATTAATTTTTTAAAAACTCATTTCATTGGAAGCTCCACACTCAGGCAGAGTGGTGATGATGATTATTTCTAAAGCAAAGGGGAGAATTTAATCAGAGAGGAAACTTGAAAAAAGAGCATGCTTAGTTGATTTATGGACATGAGTTAGTGTAAGCTCCGGGAGTTGGTGATAGACAGGGAAGCCTGGCGTGCTGCAGTCCATGGGGTCACAAAGAGTTGGACATGACTGAGCGACTACACTGAACCGAACTGACTAGTTGATTTTGAGCTGAGCCTACACATGATAACCTGTAACCATCCAATATGATTTAAATATCTCCCGTCAGTGTTCCCAGAGTCCTCAGTGCTATAAAGACAGTACCTCACTGAAAACCCTGAAGGATCCACTGAAGACCCTGGAGGCCTGAGGTCTCAAGGAGCAGGGGATGGGACTAATGGATAAGAAGGTGCTGAACCATAGCAAGGAAGCCAAGGAAGAAAGAACTCTGCACTAATTTTCTCCTTTGTGCAGGCAATTGTGCTAAGTCTCCATATACAGCACATACCTAATTGTCCCAGTGAACCTCGTGGGGAAGGGGTTTAGTAATCTCCGACCAGAGATGTTGAACTTTAGAAATGTTATGAAGTGCAAATGCTTGCTCCTATTTGCTACTCTTATTTCACTGGAAAAACAGTGAAGGAAGCCTTAAAATCAAACTAACTATTACTGGGAGGTAGGCTTCTGTTTAGGAATTCTCTTGTGGTGCTTTTAATTTTTATTTCTTCCCACTCTACTAAGAGACAGAGGTGACACAGGGAATTAGGCCTCCCATCTTCCTCTAGGTGGCAAGATTTTTTTTTTTTTAATTATGAAAGTATGATAACACACTTAACAGGAGTAAGGAAAACTATAGAACAAAGTTACACATTGTTCCATTATGTATTGTAATTCTTTTTTAAGTAGATAAATTAAGATTTTACTTGGAGTTTCAATATCAAACTCTCAAAAATTAATAGAATTAATATAAAGAAAAGTTGAAGGGTACAGTAGACCTGAAAAGCACCATGAAGCAATTCAGCATGATTAAGATTTATACAATTTTCACACAACAGAATACAAATTCTAGTCCAGTTCCCATAGACTATAAACTAGGAGACACTGGAACATATCCAGGGCCATAAAACAAGGTGCAAAAATTTCATGGTCTAAAAGTATTGAAATCCTACAGAATCTGTTCTCTTATCACTGTGGAATTATGTTAGAAATCAACATCAAAAGATATTTGAAAATAACACATATTTTCAAGTGCAATGTGACATGTATAAGTGGCAAGATTTTTTTTAACTTTGTTTTTTTAGTAGGATCTCCTCCCAGCTTTATGCAACAATGTTACCCAATATCCCCCTCTTCTTGGCCACAGGGCTCTTGTCTCCAGGGCGCATGTTATTCACTAGAGTCTAAGTTCTGAGTTCTAGGTCACTCAGGTTTTCAGATGGGCCCAGCCTAATGTCAGCACTAGGGCTTGCTTACTGTCTGGATTCCCACCCTCTCATTCCTCCCAGGATCCTTGAACTTCTATTACTTTCAGTTTAATCGTGCCCTGGAGAAAGTTTTCTTTTAATGTGTTTTCTTTTGTTTTATCCAGAATCCAGAGTGTTCTGTATTAGAGTGTCTTCAGACATCCTTCCAGAAATAGATGATCTGGATTTACTGAAAGAATGATCCTGACAGATAACTTGGAAGTCATATTACAAAGGTTTAATGATTATTGATGGATAGGAGAGCATCTGGGTTCACTCACAAATTTCTGGCTTAAGCAGATCAGTGCCCTGAGTTCACTGAGTTAAGACACCAATAACAGAGCATCAGTTTGGAAAGAAAGATGCTGAATTCAATTTCAAATAGGTATCATTTGTCATGACTGCTACAATTTCAGCATTCTTATTTGTAAAATGGGGATAACATCTACTTTACAATAAATTGTTTCTATGTGTACTAAATATCATAATGAATGTGAAAATCTTAGCAAACAATAAAAGACTATACAGGCGTTAGATACTTCAAAACCCTACTTCTCTTCTCAAACCTAACAGGTCAGTGTACTTGGAGATTCCCTTATAATAAATTGGATCAGTGGATAATAGGGTGTGATAAAGTGAAAAAAGAAGAAATAATTTGCTAGATGGTTATGGATGCTCTAAGACTTTTCCAAAAGACACAAGCCATTTGTTAAGGATCATTTATTGGAAAATTCCATGGACAGAGAAGCCTGGTGAGCCACAGTCCATGGGGTCATGGAGTCGGACTTGACTGAGCACACACACACCCATTAGCCTAACTAAAAAATGTGATGCTTTAAAGAACTGAGGGGGCATCAGTCCTTCAGTTATTTTATGAAATCCAATCACTTCCCTCCTGACTCTTGAGGATAGATGGATACACAAAAGATGAGTACACAGGTGTCTGAAATTGGAAGGTGATTTTCTCAGCTAAAAAGCAAATACTGGTTTTCATAATTAAAATGAAAGGAAGCCAAACTGAAAGCCCTTAAATGTGCAGGTTAAGGAATTCCATAGTTCAGAAGTCCCCAGACTATCCACCCCAGCACATTTCTGTGCTACAAATAAGTTGCAAGTGGGCCTCTATCTGGGCCCTAGAGTTGGAACAGAAATGGAAAATCCTCTTGCTTCTAGAAAAAATAAATTTGAGAGGTACCTGTTACGAAAATGCAAAGAATAATTCTCTCAGGAAGATAAATGAATAGGTATTTTTACCTTCTCACCTGAAAAGAAGAAAATGAAAAGGGGGAAAAAGTCACAAACAGAGTTACCTTTGGAAACAAATAGATCTATCCTGTTTACTCCAGTGTGTGTACCTTCAGTTGCTTCAGTTGTGTCTGACTCTTCGTGACCCCATGGACTATAGCCCGCCAGATTCCTCTGTCCCTGGAATTTTCCAGGCAAGAAGACGAGTGGGTTGCCTTTTCCTACTCCAGGGGATCTTTCCAACCCAGGATCAAACCTGTGTCTCTTGCATCTCCTGAACTGGCAGGTAGGTTTTTTACTACTAGCACCACCAGGGAAGTGTATCCTATAAATATTATTTTCTATTGATGCGAGGAGGAGAAGGCAATGGCACCCCACTCCAGTACTCTTGCCTGGAAAATCCCGTGGACAGAGGAGCCTGGTCCTCCATGGGGTCGCTAAGAGTCAGACACGACTGAGCGACTT
Organism: Bos grunniens; assembly: GCF_055505025.1. Taxonomy (NCBI): domain Eukaryota; kingdom Metazoa; phylum Chordata; class Mammalia; order Artiodactyla; family Bovidae; genus Bos; species Bos grunniens. The sequence goes on along the minus strand of NC_141181.1, from coordinate 16,828,363 downwards.
CACTTTCACTTTTCACTTTCATGCATTGGAGAAGGAAATGGCAACCCACTCCAGTGTTCTTGCCTGGAGAATCCTGGGGGTGCGAAAGCCTGGTGGGCCCCCGTCTATGGGGTCGCACAGAGTCCGACACAACTGAAGCGACTTAGCAGCAGCAGCAGCAGCAGCAGCATTGATGCGAGGAAATGTTTAGGAAAGAGCATTGTAGTATGGCTACTTTGAAAACTTTCATTGAGGTTTTCTGCTTCTATTTTTAACTGATATTTCTTTACAAAACTTGAAACAAAGTATTACATGTATGCTGCTGCTGCTGCTGCTAAGTCACTTCAGTCGTGGTGGACTCTGTGCGACCCCATAGATGGCAGCCCACCAGACTCCCCGTCCCTGGGATTCTCCAGGCAAGAACACTGGAGTGGGTTCCCATTTCCTTCTCCAAAGCATGAAAGTGAAAGGTGAAAGTGAAGTCGCTCAGTCCTGTCAGACTCTTCGAGACCTCATGGACTGCAGCCCACCAGGCTCCTCCATCCATGGGATTTTCCAGGCAAGAGTACTGGAGTGGGGGTGCCATTGCGCATGTATAAATGACATCAATCACAAATTACAGACTGAGGAATGTTCAGACTTTAAACACTATCATAGGCAGAAAATTTCCAGCATTCCAGAAGCCCTACTTGGGAACTTTTCCAGTTGCTACCTTCTCCCAAAAGGAACCACTGTCCTGATTTCTAACCTCATGTGTTTCGACTATTTTTTCTTTATATAAAGGGAATTATAATGTGCTGTTTTTTCATTCCTGACTTCTTGTTCATTGCTGGTTTCTTGTTTAGCATTATTTTTGTGAGATTATTCTATACTGTTACATGAGGTTGTAGTTTGTTTATTCTTGTTGGTGTATAATACTTTTTTATATGAATATGTCACAACTCATTTATCCCTTCTGTTGAGAGAGAAGTCTGTTTTTAGTCCTAGCCTATTTTTAGTTTGGGGGCTACTGCAAATGACTGCTGCTATGAACATTTTTTACATATACTTTAGTAAATGCAAATATGTATTTAGTACATAATGCTAAATGATTTTCAAAAATAGTCCCAGTTCACACTCCCCAAACTGAATAATAGTTCCAGTTGCTCCACATTTTATCAACACTTGGTACTGTCAGTCTTTTAAATTTTGACATTTCCTTCTGGCAAATGTCATGTTGTTATATATGTTTTTAAGTTAGTATTGCTCTGACAACTAAAAGTACAATTCATCATTCATCTGTTTCCTTTCCCTCACTGGAAATAATAAAAACCTGAAGTTAATATCATTTCTATAGATGTTTTGGTTCTTTTACTACATATGTATGTATCCATAAATTATGTATATAATTGGTCTTTTGTGTTACAATTTTACATAAACAGTTACTTCAATTTGCTTTTTTCTTTGACATAATGTTTTGGGATTACCCATGTTGATGCTTATAGATTAAGTTCATAAAGTTTAATTGCTATATAGATTGCATATAATTTATTCCTTTTCTAATTAAGATAGGTTGTTTAAAATTTTTTGCTGTTAAGAAGAGTGCTACAGGTTTACCATTTATGCTCCTACCAGAATTGCTTAAAATTTGTTTCTCCAGCTTTCCTCAGTTTTTTGCATTGCCAGGTTTTTTAATTTTGGCTAATCAGATGAGTGCAAAATAATACTCCACTGTATTATTGAATTTGATATTTTTAATGCTATTTAGATTTCTTCTTCTATGAAATTTTCTGTTTATGGATTTTACCTGTAATTCTTTTGGGTTGTTTGTGGTTTTCTCACTGAATAGTTGCAGAAGGAAATAGCATCCCACTCCAGTATTCTTGCCTGGAGAATCCCATGGACAGAGGAGCCTTAGCAGGCTAAAGTCCATGAGATCGCAAAGAGTTAGGCACGACTGAGCAACTAATACGCACTGAACGGTGGTTCTTAATGGATTCGTTGAGTCTGTACATAAAGTTTCTTTTAGTTATATAGGTATCAAATTCAACCTTCTAATATTTGGTTTGCCTTATCACTTTACTTGTGGTGTCATGCTGAAGTTTTAAATTACATGCATTAAGTATTTTCTTTAATTTTTGCTTTTTCGTGACCTATTTAAGAAATCACTTGTACTTTCATATTGTAACGGTATTCTCCTATATTTTCTTACCATAGCCTTATAATTTTTCTTTGTATATTTAGATCTTTGATCCATCTGGAATTTATTTTTATGCATGCTGTTAAATAGGGATCTAATTTTATTTTCCTTCATGTGGATAGCCATGTATCTCTTATCAGTGATGGTTAATGCAGCCTGTACCATTTAGCAAGTCACCAAATGTATATGAGTCCTTAACTAGGTTTTCTATTCAGTCACATCAGTCTATTTGCTGGTATCTGTTTTAATTACTGGAACTTTATAATAAATAAAGGTATTCTCTTCTGCTGGTGTTTAAAATGATGTGAGCTGTTCCTGTCTCTTCACTTATCCATAAGAACTTTAGGATTAATTAATAAGATTCCACTTAAAAATCCCTCTAAGGATTTGATTTCAATTGCATCAAATTTAGAGAATATTTAAGCCCCTCATAGTTTTCAGATCCAGTTTATTATAGTTGTTTTGTACAGATTCTGTTTTTTGATTTGCCAGTGGTAAAGAACCTGCCTGCCAGTGCAGGAAATGCAAGAGACTCGGGTTCGATCCCTGGATCAGGAAGATCCTCTGGAATAGCAAATGGCATCCCACCCCAGGATCCCTTCCTGGAAAATACCATGGACAGAGGAGCCTCACGGCCTACAGTCCCTGGGGTCCCAAAGAGTCAGATCCGACCAAACAACTGAGCACGTCTGCACACAGCGCACATGCCCTACGTCAAAGGAACTGATTTCAGTCTATGACTTTTTGTATCCCCTCCTTCCTTCTGAATTCTGTTTGCATCTTCCTGAAGCACCCTCTTTGGAATTCTTTCAGTGAGGGTCTGTGAATGATAAGGTTTCTTTGTCTTTTTCTGAACATTTCTTGATTCTGTCATCACTCTTTGTAATGAATACTGGAAGCTACCACCCAGATTCCTCTTTAGAAGTGAAGGACTGAGCTGCTGGTAGTACAGCAAGCTGACAAAGCCCAGCTGTCAGCCCTTCTAAGGAGTAGTCTAGTCCAGGGTTTACACCTGCTTCCCTTGTCAGCCCACATCCAGTGACTGATGTCTCAGGTGTATAAAGGCTGAGTCCACTCGCCTTGACTCTGAAGGGACATGCCAGGTTCAAAATCAAGCCCTTCCCTGAGACCATAATATAGGCCAACTCTTCACTTCATCCACTGTGGCTACCACCCCTTCCTCATGTGATGTTCCCAAAGCATTCCCTAACAAACTCCTTACACTCATCTTGGACTCAGGGAAGACATCCCAAGTTGATTGATGTCACGGTTGAACCAAAAAAATAGGAGCCAATATGGAATTTTAAACTTGAATCATTAGCCCCCTGACTGTCAGTGTAGACCTCTTCACTGATGACAGATGAACAACAGGTGAACTTTGGCACAAGGTAACAGTGCAATAATTAAAACTTTTATCAGTAGGTAACTGGGATGTATTCTAATGGAAGGTAACATACTAGAAGTGGGTGTAACATATCAGGTGTTTAAGAAATACAAGTGAAATGGCAACCCACTCCAGTGTTCTTGCCTGGAGAATCCCAGGGACTGCGGGGCCTGGTGGGCTGCCATCTATGGGGTCCCATAGAGTTGGACATGACTGAAGTGACTTAGCAGCAGCAGCAGCAATCATCTTAAGAACAAGGACATTGGCTTAAGCAAAACTGATTCTTAGGAAAAAGTAAAAAAGTTGAGAATGTTTAAAGGCTATTCGGAATCTAAGAGTAAAAAAGTAAAAAAAAAAAATTAGTAGCAAAGAAAGAGGCTTTTATCTCCTGAAGTAGGAGGGCAGAAAGAGCTGAGGAATAGGCCCAATGCTTAATCATAAGGGTGGCAGAGCTCCAGAGAAGATTAACAACCACACAACCCAGGCAGGTTGGCCATGCCACGTCAGAATGCTGGCTTGGAAACAAGAAATCCTGATGCAATGGGCTAGGTTGTGACACCTGGAAGTCTTGAATCCCTGGATTCTCCTGAACCTCCTGAGTCTGAACACAGAGTCCAACTTTCCCGATCAGTGACTAGTGCTCCCCTTGGCTTAAAACCATGAAGAGGCCTCCGCATGAAGTGCAACAAGTGATGCCTTCAGGATCTGCCTGACCTCTCCCTGCCCCCAGCCCTGCCACTGGGTCGATAACTTGACTCAAGTTACAATGTAACCTGGCACATATTGCAATGAGTGACAAGAAGAGAGTGGCAGTGAGGAAGAGGGGTCTGATCCTCAGAGGATTGTTGTTGTTTAGTTGCTAAGTCCTGTCTGACTCATTTGCTACCCCATGGACTGTAGCCCACCGGGTCCCTCAGTCCATGGGGTTTCCCAAGCAAAAATACTGGAGTGGGTTGTCATCTCCTTCCCCAGGGGATCTTCCTGACCCAGGGATCTAATTCACATCTTTTGCATTGGCAGGTGGATTCTTTGTATCACTGCGACACCTGGGAAGCCCATAATAGGCTATACTTTAACATAAGATAAAAAGATTAGGGAGATGGATGACAGAATGCGGTCTCTCTGGGAGTAATAAAGATGGAAAGCAAACAGGGAGACTTCTCAGTCTGTACATTCAAAAGAAATCAAGGGAGTGTCCAACCAGGAGCCAGAGAAAAATGCTCTAATAATGAGTCACAATTCCTTGCTTAGCTTTAAGGTCTGAGCCAGTTTTTGGATCTGGAAACCATCAAAAGAGAAAAGATCAGATCCACAGGAAGAAGGCCTTGAAATATCATAAAAGATTTACATCGTAATAATTTCCCCAGCCTTCCCCTAGAGTGTTTTTTGAAATTTCCTTAGCTAACTATAATAGGAATAATGGAAACATCAAAACATTTCTCAACGGAATGGCAGATACAGGAATTTATCTGCCTTCTTTTAAGCTTTGGGCTTCCCCAGTAGCTCAGACAGTAAAGTATCTGCCTGCGATGCAGGAGACCAGGATTCAATCCCTGGGTCAGAAAGATCCAGTGGAAAAGAGAATGCTACCCCATTCCAGTATTCTTGCCTGAAGAATCTCATGGACAGAGGAGCCTGGTGGGCTACAGTCCATGGGGTTGCAAAGAGTTGGACGTGACACTTTCACTATTAAGCTTTACAAGAAAGACATTTGCAAAACTTGTAAACAGTACCACTTTCCTCTGTTTTATGTTTGGGGAAATATGGTTATTTCATAGAAATATGCTATTCATGCTAACATGTGATAGACTTATCAGGATAATTTCCAATAAATGAACAGCTAAAATTTATCAGTTTTATTTTTCATATATGTGTGTGTTTGACTCTTTGAGACTCTGGACTGTAGCCTGCCAGGCTCCTCTGTCCATGGGGATTCTAAAGTGGATTGCCATGCCCTCCTCCAGGGGACCTTCCTGAGGAATTGAACCCTGGGTCTCTTATGTCTCCTGCATTGGCAGGCAGGTTCTTTACCACCAGTGCCACCTGGGAAACCCGAGTTTTTTATATGGTAAATATCAATTGACTATAACCCACATAAACAAAAGTTTGTTAAAATTCTCAAGTTTTAATTAAGAGTTTTTAAGGGGTCTTGAGACCAAATTTAAGAAAAATTTAAAACTACAATAGACAACATTACAAGCTAAATCATCTATATGATGACTGAAGCAAGTTGTACAGTCTCTCTGACCTAGTTACGTCATGTGTAAAATTAGGAGTTAATGATACACATGTAAACGAATTAGAATGCCAAGAGCATGAAACATTATTGTTTAGTTGTTACCAATACTATTCTATTTTCTCTGTGAGAAAGGAAGCAATAATATTTGCTAAAATTGATGAAGTGGCAGAAGTTTGATGAAAGGGGAGATTCGAAAGTCCTCATGGAAAATGAGGACAGTCTTGATTAGGAAAACATAGAAGGCTAGCAGGGCAATTTTGGGAGACCTGAAGAGGTCAGTGACTTTGGATTTAAAGTAGAATCATGATTACATACTTTTTCCCCCTCTATAATAACACTCAGAAGTTCAGTGTAGGAAAGAAAAGGCAAGTTGTTGAATTAACAGAATTCAGCACATTCCAGCTCAGGATAAAAAAAAAAAGGAAAATTGTGAGTGAAATGATGAACTGTGTTTTAAAAGCTGGGGAAGAAAAGAGTATACTGATACCGAGAAAAGAGAAGGATGGAGCAATTCCAAGTCTTCATTAGGGACAATTGAGAGAGTTAACTATATAGGAGGTTGGATGGTTAAACGTTTGAATTTTGGATTTCAGTGGTTCCACCTGATGACAAGTCCTCCTGAACAGTCATGACAGTGGGTGTCCGTCTTAGAGCAGAGATGATGGCTACTGGAGATGAAAGCCAGAACCCAAGAGGACAGGTCTTCCATTTAGATGTTCATGCGACTTCGGGTGATGGCCAAAGTTGGAACCAAAGATTTTCATCAGTAAGGACAGAGTAACACAAAGCAACAAGGAAGGATGAAAAGTGGCATGGCTACATAAAAAGGAGGAGGGATTATCCGAGTAGGTCACTGGGGAGCAAGGGGACAGACCCTAAGCTCCTAACCAAGACATAAAGGAAGTGTGGAAAAATAAGCCATCTTCACTTTAAAGCAAGCAGCCTCTGGGAGGGAGAGGATGTTATGTCTCAGCTAAAGACAGGAAGAGCACACTGGAGATCTAGAATGTGGAAGAATTTATTCACAAAAGACTGGAATTCCAGAGGCCAGTGGAAACAAAGGAGGGTAGTACAGAACTTCACGGGCGACTAAAGGTCCAGCTTGTGCAGCAAACATGAAAAGTGGTTGTGCGAGAACAAAAAAGTTTCCAGAAAAACTAAGCAAGCTGATCCAGTACCAGGTTGTGAGTCTCTTTTTCCTTTTAGATTTTTCTCTTCCTTTAGCGTTCTCCTTTTCTGAAAACTTGAAATTGATGGCTCCTTTCCCAACCACTTTCCTCCTACTGTTCCCTCCTTTTTCCTCATCGCCCAGGTTCTCTGCACGGCATTGGGAGCCCCGCCGCCCGCGGGAGGGGCAGGGACGGGGCGGAGCGAACAGAAGTGGGCGGGCCCTCCTCTATCGACGTGTAGCCGTAAGGACGCTGCTGACGTCAGAGGACGTCCGGTCCGGCTCCTAGTATCTGTAAGCGCTTCTGTCCGCGTTTCTCCGGGCTTAGTAGCATTTTCTCCTAGGGTTGTGGTTCGCGCGTTGGAGCTGCTGCCGCCGCGGCCGGCTTCACGCCATTCCCTGCCCCTCGGCCCCGGAGTGAGTCCGGCCTCCCCGCGAGGGTGAGCGAGGTCCGCCCGGAGCGCGCGCGAGGGAGGGTGCCCCGCGGGCGGGGACGGCGATCGGTTTCCCCAGCCGCGTGGCACGGCCGCCTAGTCTCGCCTGGACGCCCCCTTCACCTCCGGCCCTCCTGCTGCAGGCTTTGCCTCCCAAGCCGCAGTGACACCCCCCCCCCCCACCTCCCCAACCCCGGGGCTGTTTCTTCATTTCACGACACGGGCCACGTCCTGAAGAAGGGGGAACCTTCCTGGAGAAGGGCTTAATACCATATAAAACCGAGAACAGAATTCACTTTTTAAGTTTACAAAACAAACTGGAGGCGTAAAAATGAGGCTCAGCTTTCCCAGCGGATTCACCCCTGGGAACGCAGAAAATTTCACCCGAGGAACACCTTGTGATTATTTCCGGAGCTTATTTGGCAAGGGCAGTACACGTTTTTTCACTTTGTGTATCTTGTCACTTTAAATATTGGAAGGGTGACCTAGTGGACTTGGATGTTACTCCACATCACCACCCACTAAACCTCTTGGCCTGCTTTGTCCATACTTTCAAGGCTTAACTAACCACCACACGGTTTATTGATTGGGCATTCCAGCGTTAGAGTTGAAACCCAGAAAGTAGAAAAACTTTGAGTGACTTTTAGTCCTGTTCCAGGCACAAGCTGGTGTGTGATTTTTGCGGTGCTGTAATGAGAAATAAAAATGTCGAGGTGTGCTTTCTTAGAACTCTTTCCCTCTATCATGGACACGACTCCGCTTTCTTTGAATAAGAATATTTTTGACTTCATGGAGGTGTTTGTCAGTCCGCCGTGAAACTTGAAACCATGCTTGCAAGTTTCGGATTTGTAGATCTTGGATAGAGCCTAGAAGGCTCAGTTTGTACTTTTATAGATTTCCAGATAATTTTTGAGAACCACTCTTAGAAAAGACTGTTTTTAAAAAGTATATGTAGTTTGAAGAATACTAGGAACTTTAAGTTTCTATTTCAAAGCAAGCATGTGGACTTGTTTGTGTATCTCTCCAGTTATTAAGTGCTTAATTTATGCCCAAAGGGCTGGGAGGCAAAGCTTGTCAAAAAAGATAGACCTGGAATTTTCAGGGAACTTGTGGTCTTCAGATGGGATAAAAAGCCAAATAAAAATGTGTTATTTAGTCAAAATCTTGTTTTTTATAAGTGTGGTGGTTCTTTCAACTACCTGATAAAAGCCAGTTTTAAAGTCCTTATTTTGATGTGTGGTAAGCACATACTCTTAAATTTGAAGTTAAAATTACATGCTCACTGCAGGTAAAAGTGTAAGGAAAGGCAGCTTTCAAGGAGTCAAATTGATTCTGATGCCTTTAATCTTTTTTCAGAAAGGATAGTTTGGCTTTTAGTTGATGTCATTTGACATGACTATTGGATGTTTTATCTAGGTATTATGTGGGAGAAATTAGACCTGAAGTCTTGGCAGCATCAGGTTATCTGAATATATAGCTTAAAAAGTGAAATAAACTGGGTAAATAATACATTCCTAATAGTTTTTTTCACTTGGTACAAAGTAATTTTTAAAGGATATTGTGTAACATCAAAGAAACTTCTCTGTGGGAAAGGAAACCATTTTGGCTGTTAGGATAAATCTTTTGATGTTTACATTTTTTAGAACTGTTTGATAATACAAATAAGTGCTTTGTTTTTTTTTAAAGCCATCTATTTTATTTGGAATGATGTATGCTTAATGTTTCATAAAGGCTTAAAATGTGCTTAACCATCAAAATGGCAGAGTTGAGTTTAAAATTTAATGAGAATTAGAGCATTTCATTCTTCTGCTCCTTAGTTTCTTTAAAACAGCAAACACAACAAGGCAATTATATCTTCTCTGCTTGCTTGTGTAGAAAGAAGGGAAAATGCCTAAAAAAAAGACTGGTGCAAGGAAGAAGGCAGAGAACCGCCGGGAACGGGAAAAACAGCTAAGAGCATCAAGAAGCACCATAGATTTAGCTAAACATCCATGCAATGCGTCAATGGTAATGGGTTTTTTGGTTCTTAGTTGAAAAACTATGTAAATCTGTGTTAAAGGCATGTCTGTTGTTTTCATTAACGCCTAATAGCAGTTGAGTTCTGTTTGATTGTGTTGTTTATAAAACCTGTCATATTGTCTTGGCTACTATTGTATTGATCAAGAATACATAGTAGGAACTGTGTGACATTTTCCAGCCTCTCTAACCTAGTACACGTTCCTCAATTTGTCCTATTAATTAGAGCCTTTTCCCTACATGTCATCATTACCTCATCCCTTCCTTGGCCCACGTTTTCTCTGCGTTGTCCACAAACTCGGGTTTGCACGCCTCTCTGCTTTTTCTCTTCCCATTCCTTTTTATGTGTACTTTTGTTTCATCAAACATTTATGAAATGCGTAATATGACTTAATTCCTCAAATGTTTATTGTGTACCTGCTCTGGTATTTTAGGCACTATGGAGGATACATAGATAAATGACACAGTCTCTGTTTCCACAAGCTGAGGGCTCAGTTGTTTTCTGTATTACCTAATGTTTATAAATGACAGAAATCCAAGTTAAGTAACTTCAGGGAGAAATAGAGTTGATTGAATGAATAATAGACTAACTTGTGTGGTTGGAAGGTCAAGGATGTAGCTGGGATGCAGAAACAGCTGGAACCTGGAACAACTTCTAGTTCTGTCCCTTTCTTTTATTTAGTTCCATTTTCTCAGGTTGTTGTTTTTCGTTTGAGTTCATAACCACTGGGTTTATAGCTTGCATGTTACATCACACATTGTCCTGAGAGAGGGGAAGCGCTCTGATAGGTTGGGCGTGGGTGGGTGTCCATCCCGGGGATAACCGACATTTATGACTGGGTTGGGGGGTGAGCGGGAGCAAGGTTACATTGTATAATTAGGACAGTGGGGACTCCCTTCTCTGTGCCAGGGTCATTTCTAGAGAAGGAAGACAAAGGAAGATATGACTCATCCATAAATATATGCAGTGAGGGCTAGACTTTGGTAAGTGCTGCAGAAAAGGTACAATTGGGACTAAGGTATATTAGGAGTAAAAGTTGGTAAAAGATGAATTTTGGGCTGGGGTTCGGTTCATAGAGGAGGTGGGATCATCACCAGAGCTTGCAGCAAGTAAAGGAGTGAGGAGGGACTTTTCAGGGAGACATATTAGAATAAGTAAGGCAGGGAAAAGAAAGAATCCAAGATATATTTTGAGAACAACCGGCAAATAGTGGTTTGAATCTAAAGAGAAGAGGCCAGCGAAGTTTGAAAAGTGGCTAGAGGCCAGACTGTGGAGTTCTTAGTACCATTTTCAGAATTCTGGATTTTCTGTGAGCTTCAACATTTTGTGTTCTCTACTGTTTCTTGTACCATTCTGTATTATTTTTCTGATTCCTTAAAAAAAAAAAAAAATTCAAAACACAGACCACTACTGTTTTTAGCCTCTTTTGTGAAAATGCCGCTTCTTTCTCTAGTGTGGTATGCCCAATAGCATACCTTTGTTATTAAAGTATGTGTAAATGCTGGTACACATGGGCTTTTGAGCAAGTGTCCCTTACATTTTAACATGAAAAATAGGATATTCTTTATAACACAAGTAACTACGCAATTTTCATTCGGTAGAAAGATTGATGTTATGTTTTTATATCTTACAGGAATGTGACAAGTGTCAGAGGTAAATTTTATTTGTTTTTCTATCTTTTTTCTATCTATATGCAATAACATAGACGGACCTTTTACCTGATATTGACTATATTTAAAAATTTTCTTTTACATGACAAGGCGGCAGAAGAATAGAGCATTTTGCTACTTTTGTAATTCTGTACAGAAGTTACCAATTTGTGCACAGTGTGGTAAGTATATGGTAAAAATGCATGCCTTTTCTTTTACTAAAAATTTAGTTGGTATTTATTTAGTTTGAACCTGTGGGTTCATCTTTATCATTTACAGTAATGTTATGCTTACTGTTAATAAGATAACATAAAATGTTATTTGGCCTACCAGAAAACTATCGCGTCTTGGTTTTATCTCTTTGATGTCACGCTGGAAAAATAATTAAGATACAGTTTAGGTACCATGTATGTTGTTTTAAACATGAAAAGATTAAATTTCAGACTCATAAGATTTGGTGATCCTGAACTTTTCTTCACGCTGTTTTAGTCTCGTCGGTATCTTTTGTTTACTCTCCTAGCTTGATTCTTGCTGGTAACTGCCTGCAGTATGTTGGTTAGACCACTGAACGTGATTTTATCGAACGTTTACCTGGTGCTGGTTTTTGTGATCACTTGTTTTCTTATTTGGTTCTCAGTGTATGATTCTTGAGTTTCCTCACATGTATTTCCAAGTAAGTGGAATAGAGATCCTAAGCCATGTACTTCATGGATTTTTATTCAGAGTGAATGATTATTCAGAATAAAACTAAATAGTAGTTCACAGAACAGCAAGGTTGATGTTTCCCAAATAGCCTTCCACAGGGCACTTGGTATATTAATAGGTACTCTTCAAGCAGTGCATACATTTGAGACGTACTGCGTGTTTCCCTCACTGCCATCGGGGAGAATTCTGTTACATATGTGTATGTTTAAGATTCTGTAGACCTCCAGTAAGGAAGCCTGATTAACTGTATTCACTCCAGAAGCACCCCCAAACTTTTGTTTAAACACAGGTTCCCCTTGGGTTATGGGATGGTAGTTTCAGGTGAAACAGAGGTTGAGCTTTGCTCATCTAAATGTGTTTATGCATGGTAACGTCGCAGACAGTTAGGAAGGCTTAGGGCCACACCTCTGAATATTTCCAGTGTGTTCCAGCTTCCAAAGACGTCCTTGAAGTCTGTAATTAATGGAAAAGAGAACACTAGCCTAGATAAACCCATCATCTGCTGGTTTTTATATCTTTATTCACAAAAGACAAATGGATGTGGAATGCAGAAATATAATAGATTGTGGAGAAGACGGAGACACAGTCTCGCGAGGCCCTTCGCCTGTTTTCGGCGTCTGTAGTGCTGTGCGTGGGTGCATCTCCTGCTCACCAGTTCTTGCCCTTAGTGTTGGACATGGAACAGTTGGGGTGCTGCTGCCTCTCATTTCCAGTTTCTCTTTCTTCCCATTTCCTCTTGTCTAGCTTGGTTTCCTGGGTAATCCGGGTAATGGAAAATCGAGAGTCTTCTGTTTCTTCCGTGTTCCACTTTGTGGTGGCTTAGATGTGTGACTAGTATGTCACCATTAATCCCCTCATGGCATGTGATAAATGAATTTCCTGATAGTGTTTCAGATTGCTAATTCACTGCTAGATCAGAGCTCTTGTGGCTGTATTGTGATTTTTTGCTTTATCACTGTGTTCTTGAGTTTTTGTGCTCACTTGGGCACTATTTGACAATTCTTTTGGAAGAATGCTTACCTGGGAGCTATGTTTATAAATTTTTAACTATGGATAAACATACACAATTAACTAAGTAATTGGAATAGTTATTTTATATTTGGTTTGAGATGTTCTATGGAAAGAAGCAGTCCCTTCAAGTCAGACTGCCTTTATTATGAATTATAAAATGTGTGTATTACTCTGAAATCTCAATTCATCTGAAAACTCAAAAAATTCACAAGGTTTTAAACTGTTCTAGTGATGATTAGATAAGAAGGCATAACCTTTAATTTCTGGTTTTACTACAAACATGAAGTAGTATGTAAATTCCTAATCTGAAAAGATCTGACTCTGTTAAGATCTCAGTTATATCCATTTTCTTTTTTCAGTTACGTAAGCAGTAAACAGTGCTAGTCTCTATTTTCAAATTATTTCCATAGGAACTTGGGCTAGATAAAAAGAGGAATTAGTGAATATTTCCATGGACCACTTTGTAAGACTAATAGTGAAAATTCATTTCTTTGCTAGGGAAAACAAAGTGCATGATGAAGTCTTCAGACTGTGTCATAAAGCATGCTGGTGTCTACAGTACTGGCCTTGCCATGGTGGTAAGCTTCTTGTCATATCTTTTAGACCAGTAGATGTCCAAGGAGATGAGAAGGCATTCTTACCAATATGCAGTTATTTTTCCCCAAATGGTATTGCTTTGTCCCTTGGTTCAGTTAGTCTGGAGTTATCTGGATTATCTGGCATGTTTTTGTAGGATTTTCACTCATTCTCCACTTGTTTTTGACTACTTCCTTCTTTTCTTACTGGGAAATGTACAGACAGCTTCCTTCTTGCTTACTGGGAAATGTACAAGGAATGGAAACTCATCTCATATGGACCCAAACAACAATTCATTTGTCAGTGGGGCCTTTTTAATGTGTCTTAATTAGACCTCAGCAATATATTATTCCCACATTGCAGGCAGATTCTTTACTGTGAGCCCCCAAGGAAGCCCTTTCTATATTAAAAGTTCTGCTAAATTAAGACCCAAGCTTTTGGTTGAATAAGCAACCTAAGTTCCAAAACAACCTACGATTAATTGTATTTTTAAAGCTTTACATTTCAAAAAAGAGTACGTAGTTAACAGAGTTTTGCTCTTCACTACATAGAGACATAATGTACTTCGTTGCATGTAGTTATCCTTCATGACATGTAGAATTTTCAAAGGAAGTTCATTGTTTTAAATAATAAACACAGTTGTGTCCTGTGATGCCTTTTGCTCTTTTTTCACTAAAAGATGTTATCCTTTTGACCCTTCTTACCTTATTCTGTTGTATTAATTTATGCTCAGTTCCAAATGTCAGTCCATGAGGAATATAATATTTAAAGTAGAACATAAGTAATAATTTTCCAGGAACACATAATTTTTCATCATAAAGTAGACCTTTACATTTTTCATGCGTGCATGTCTTGCAGAAGTAAGAGCCAGAATTATAATCATCTTGTGAAAATTCGTCTTTAAGTATAGGATTGTCAGTGTTGCCTTTATTCAGAAACTGTTATAATCTTCCTTGGTATGTCTAGATTTATCAAATTACTACTTTTTTAATTCACTGAATTGTGTGAGTGTGAATGATCTCTTATATAAAGAATACATTTAAGTAGAATCATGCATTGTTAACTCTGAGTCCTAGAACAGAGATTTTCTGGCCATTTTCTATTTGCCAGTTAAGATTCCCTCTCCCTTCACCCTTCTCCACCCTGATTTGTCATGGGAGCCTGACCTGTGTGTGTGAACTGGATTGGTGACTTTCTTATGGCTTTTTTTTTTGGTTTCAGCCCATGGAGGGGCTGACGAGGGGAGGAAATTATGACCTGGGTGTTTATTCTTCGAGCTTTCTCCCTACCATGTTGTCCTGGTTTCCTTTATTTGAATAGGTGGTCCTCTCCATACGGCTCTCTCTTGTGGTTCTAGAACCTTCTTCTTCCCCTTGCCTGTATCCCTTCAGGTCTAGGGGATATGTGTATCATCCCTTGATGGCTTTTTATACCCTTCCCTGTTATTTGTGAATTATCTCTTTAAACTCCCCTGGATCACCCAGGTGAGTGTGTCATCTTTCTTCTGAGTTAACATTCGAGGATTTGTTATCCACACTGGTAATCTACTTTTACAAGTCCAAAACATTCTTCCTATTTGCCCTTTACCACTTTTGTTACAGAGCCTTGAATTGTATTGAATGCGACACTGAACATTGAGGTTCAGAAGACCTGGATTTAAATCACAGCTCCTCTCTAATGTGGCTCTGGAACTTGCATCATGTCCCTGTCCCTCCTCACCTGTAAAGAAAACCCCATTTAGTCCCATTTTCTGAAGAGTCTTTCTAGCTCTTAGTGTCCTGTAGATGTCATTGTGTCATTGAAAGGCATAGTCTTACAGTCTCACCTTGATAGAGGATTGGAGTCTTATTACCTTGTCGTTTAGTAACTTATTTTACTTTAGTTTTTTTCTACAAAGAAATATATTAATGATTTACACAGTAATGATTTAATGTGCTGTGTGTGTGTGTTCAGTCACTCAGTCATGTCTGACACTTTGCGACCTCATGGACTGTAGTTTGCCAGGCTCCTCTGTCCTTGGGATGTTTCAGGCAAGAATACTGGAGTGGGTTGCTGTTTCCTACTCCAGGGGATCTTCCCAATGCAGGGATCAAACCTGCATCTCCTATGTCTCCTGCATTGGTAGGCAGACTCTTTATCCACTGAGCCACTGGGGATTTAAAACATAAGTTGCTTTAAAAGAAAAAAGATGCTGGCAGCAATCTAACATTTTCTCTCTGTTATTCTACAAAAGTTATATGATTATTTTATAAATTACACAGATAAGGATCTTTCTTAAGTCAGAAACGGAGAAGGCAATGGCACCCCACTCCAGTACTCTTGCTTGGAAAATCCCATGGATGGAGAAGCCTGTTAGGCTGCAATCCATGGGGTCCTAAGAGTCGGAAACAACTGAGCGACTTCACTTTCACTTTTCACTTTCATGCATTGGAGAAGAAAATGGCAACCCACTCCAGTGTTCTTGCCTGGAGAATCCCAGGGACCGGGGAGCCTGGTGGGCTGCCATCTATGGGGTCGCACAGAGTCGGACAGGACTGAAGTGACTTAGCATAGCATAGGTTAGAAATGTTAATATTTGAAAAAGTTCAGTTTAGCTAATAGAATTGCTATAGGACAGGAATGTTTGAATTGTGGGCTCTAGACTTCATTTAATTTAAAAGCAGTTTGATGATTGTCCACTCTTTGACTTATTTTAATGATTAATGTTAGAGTACGTGTATAGTTTCCCTCTTGCTTCTTTTTCTTTGGATTTGTAGCCCAGATTTGTATATTGTAAATAGCTATTGGTGAAGAAGTTGGATCTTCAGGGAACCTTGTTTAATTTTGGGTTAGAGAAAGCAGTCCATTTTTAAATGCAGCCACTCATCACTGAACGTTGATGAATGGCTGAATGCGTATAATTTTGGTGATAACTTTTGCTTAAATAATGGTTGTAGCCAGTCAGGTGGCAGATTAATTTTTTGTGTTCTTTTGTTGCAGGGTGCAATATGTGACTTCTGCGAAGCTTGGGTCTGTCATGGTAGGAAGTGTCTCAGCACACACGCCTGTGCCTGCCCGCTTACCGATGCTGAGTGTGTGGAATGTGAACGGGGTGTGTGGGACCATGGTGAGTGGTTATGTACAAGTGATGAGCTTTGTTGGAAGTGAAGGATGACCTTGAAACATTCTAGATGCTCTAGTTTGATTTTTCTTTTTACAGGATACTCTCAGTCCTAAGTATTGGCACTGTTTCCATTATCAGTTTAGTTCAACCTCCAAGCCACAGACTGGTACCTCCTGTCAGATCAGGAGCTTGAGATTGGAAATAAAGCACACAATAAATGGAATGTGCTTGAATCATCCTGAAACCATTCCCCCACGTCCCCAAACCTGTCCCTGGTGCCGGTAAAGGTTGGGGACCAGGTAAACTTTAGTTGGAAAAAGGATTTATACATACCAACATTAAGAGGCAGTGCTAGGATTGTCTACCGAGGCAAGTAGGGAGGGGAGTACGTACTGGAGAGGAAGTATCTCTTAGCATTGCGCGTTATGTTGGGAGCTAGGATATAGTGGGAGTTCACTCTTTTGGTTCAGTTGGTTAGTTTTCTTTGTAGCTTTTACCAGAACAAAAATTGCTATGCTATGTTGGTATACATCTGAGATAATTTGCCATCTTTTCTGAGCAGTTTTATAGATGAGAATTTTTTAAATTAAACTTTTATTATATTTACATTTGTGGGTTTTGTTCTTTAATCCAATAGGAGGCAGAATTTTCAGTTGTTCTTTTTGCCATAACTTTCTCTGTGAAGATGATCAGTTTGAACATCAAGCCAGCTGCCAGGTTTTAGAAGCGGAAACATTTAAATGTAAGTTTTTAATATATTACATGTTCTTTATACCTAAGATTCTTAATAGTGTAAGTGTTAAACTTACTGGAAAAGGAATCTGGTTTTTGATATGGCCTCTTATGGACTGTAATTTAATTCAGTATCTGTTTTCTGTTTCTAGAAAAAATTCAGAACACATATAGTCCATTGTTTTCCAACAGTGGTTCCAGTGGCATTTTGGTTGGGTCAGTTCTTCATTTTGTGGGATTGATCAGGCATTGCAGGGCTCGTAGCAGTCCTGATCCTGAGTACCAAATGGCGTTTTCACTTCCAAGTTATTATGATAACTAGCCCCTCTCCCCCACCCTATTTTCAGATGTCCCCTATTTTCGAATGTCCCCAAATAAGTGATTCAACCCCTAGTTTGTTCCTGCTTTTGGTTCCAGTGATTCTTAGACAGGAGTCTGCATTGGAAACACCTGTGGAGGTTTTTAGAAAATGGAGGTACCCAATCCTCATCCTTGGAGATTTTAAGTCTGTGGTGGGGGCCAGGCATCTGTATTTAGCCTGTACCCATAACTCTCATGTATATTCCAGTTTGAGAACCGGTGTTACTGATGGGTTAATGTATCATTTTTACAGATAAGATTGTATTGTATTCTTACTCTGTTAATTTCTCAAAAGCTCGTTTTAGATTCAAACATTGATTTTTTAAAATTTAAATTTATTGTAATTGGAGGCTAATTACTTTACAATATTATATTGGTTCTGCCACACATCATCATGAATCCGCCACGGGCGTACACGTGTTCCCCATCCTGAACCCCCCTCCCACCTCCCTCCCTGTACCATCCCTCCAGGTCATCCCAGTGCACCAGCCACAAGGATCCTGTATCGAACCTGGACTGGCGATTCGTTTCTTATATGATATTATACATGTTTCCATGACATTCCCCCAAATCATCCCACCCTCTCCCTCTCCCACAGAGTCCAAAAGACTGTTCTATACTTCTGTATCTCTTTTGCTATCTCGCATACAGGGTTATTGTACTTGATTTCTTATGGGCCATATGTTTTGGGGCAAATTATCAAATCTTTCTAAACCTGAGTTTTGTTATGTTTTAAAAGGAAGATGCTAATTTTTTCCAAGAGTTAACTGAGAAGAGAATCCATATGAAGCATCAGGACGGTACCCTTTCTAAGGGTACTTAGAAAGCCCTTAGTAAATAGTAGACACCATTGTAGGAAAGGCTGAAATTCCAGGTTCACTCTCATGAATTTGGTTCTTGTTCTGCTATAAAATGTTAATCCTTACACTCATCTATAACATCTATAAATACAAAGTTGGTAAGTCATCAGTCCAAACACATATGTAATTCTCACAGTATTTATAAAGAAAATGTCAAAAGATTAAAGGAACATGTCAAAGTAGTTAGCATTTTTGAGCTGTTCCTAGACTTGTGCAGAATGTGTAATATAAAAATTGAAATATTTTATTTGAAACTTGGGAGCTTTATGTATTTTATAGTATTTAAACCCAAAGACAGGCAACTTTGAGTGATAAAGTTTTAGTGACTTGGTAAAAGACAAAGGAAAAATAAAGATACTGAATAGTGGAAGGGATTTTAATATAAATCTGTTACCATGTCTTTGATATCTCATATTGAAGTCATTCTCATTTCAGATTCATAGGTTTCTTTGGCTTAGTGTAATTTATCCTCTTTCTTTACTTTTTTCATTGCTTTATTTTTTCTTTGTCATTCTTCCTTTGCCAGTTGCCATTCACTGCTTGAAATATTTGCTCTGAAATACTGCCCTAATCATACACATAAGCCCCAAAGATAGTTTGTTTCTACTCCCTTACTGGTCTTATCTCATCATTTTTGGATTTAAACTTTTAACTATGAATGGGAAATTATGGGAATTCTTTAAAATACTTATTTTACTTGCATAACCAGTGGGAAGAATGTCTTGAGGGAAAAAAAAATCCCCGCACATGTGTGTACTCTGCCTTTATTTTTTCAAATAATGAAAATGGCCTGGGGGCCTCCAATTTAAGTGGCTTATTATCAGTAGTCTTTGATGTATCCAAACCTGCTTTCTTTTAAAATGCTCTGAAGACGTAGAAATAGATTTAAAAAGAAAACCATTCCCCAGTCTAAAACTAGGAAAGTCACAACATTTTTTAGAATCTGGAAGAAATGCATTTTTAAATATAAACTCAAGATTTTAATTCTTAGGGAGAAAAATTAACAGGACAGAGAACTGGAGTGCCTGTGTGCGGGGCTGAGGTAATTAGCAGAAGACTGGCAGGGCCACGTCCCACCAGAATGGTTTGGGTTCCCAAGAGGTGAAGGTGAGGGTGCAGTAGACAACAATGAATTTCTTAGAATTGTGTCTTTGTGGCATGTCAAAAGCTCAGCTGGCGGGGATGGGAAAAGGGTATATTGAGAAACGCTTGGTGCACAGGGAAGTTGGGTTAGGCACTTTGTACTTGCAGTGTGTGTCTGGTTCTGTATTTGAAAGGGATTTACAGCGTATGGGCTTCCCTGGTGGCTCAATGGTAAAGAATCTACCTGCCAAACAGGAGACAGGTTCGATCCCTGGGGTGGGAAGATCCCCTAGAGAAGGAAATGGCAACCCACTCCAGTACTCTTCCCTGGGAAATCCCATGGACAGGGAAGCCTGGTGGGCAACAGTCCATGGGGTCTCAAGAGAGTCAGACACTACTGAGCGGCTAAGCAATAATCCTTATTTTGACTGAATGAAGACTGAACCTAAGAATTCTGGACATATCTTTAAGTAGAGATGATTGAGATTTCAAGCTTTTTTCTCCACAGACTGAAACAATATAGTTATTATAGGAGTAGTTTGATATGCTTATATGTATCTAACATTTGGTGAGTACTCAGTTGATTTTTTGGAGAAGGCAGTGGCAACCCACTCCAGTACTCTTGCCTGGAAAATCCCATGGATGGAGGAGCCTGGTAGGTTGCAGTCCATGGGGTCGCTAAGAGTCGGACAGGACTGAACGACTTCACTTTCACTTTTCACTTTCATGCATTGGAGAAGGAAATGGTAACCCACTCCAGTGTTCTTGCCTGGAGAATCCCAGGGATGGGGGAGCCTTGTGGGCTGCCGTCTATGGGGTCGCACAGAGTCGGACACGACTGAAGCGACTTAGCAGCAGCCGCAGCAGCAGTTGATTTTTACTTTTACTGTTAGCATTTAGGACAAGTAACACAAATCCATCTGAATTAGTGGTGTTACTGTGGAAGGAAGAGGGGGGTTGGACAGAAACAATAATAATACACATAATTGAGAAATCATCCTTGAGTTTTTTAAAAAATAACTCCCTGGTCCAGATTGAAAAAGCTTCCCATGACCCAGGCAAACTTAAGTAAAAGAATCCCCAAGTTAGAAGTATCTGGTCAAATATTTGAATTATAAAGATAAAATTCCTTTTGTTTACTTTTCTTTTTTCAAGACCTCTGAGTAAATTGAAAATTAATAGTTTATACTGTATCAGGGTAAGGCTTAGTTTATTTTCTTGTTCCTATATATCTCAGTTATTTTTGTCGTCCATATTTTGACATACTCAATATATGCCAGACATTTTGGCTGTTCCAAAATATTTGCACTTCAGTGTAGATTTTTTTGCATTAATTGTAGATAATGACCAAAATTAATGTGGCTTACTGACTAAAATAGAAAATATTTTGGGATTTTTCCATTTGTTTTCCTGCCCCCTTGAACATTATTTTCTCTTCACAGTCATGCTTTTCCACCTGAAGTATCTATTCTCATATCAGAAGTTTGCAAAAAATGGCAATAGCCTATACCACCAGGAGATAATGTATATTAATGGAGATGCTATTCTTTTAAAAATAGAAACATTATATCATTAAGGGAAGAGTCTAGCCAGTGTCATGGGGAAAAAAAGATGTTTTACCATTTCAGGTTTTAAAATATCACTAATGACGTTTGCCATCTCCTAGTTTTGGAGGAATGGAAGGAGATTAGAGGATAATTAGAGTTGTAATAGTGAAAGAATGCTGGGGATGTGCAGTTGCTGGCTTCCTTCCCTCTGGCTGGCAATTCCATCTCATTTTTTTGTTTCCTCAAAGTTATGAGACAAAAAAAATGTTGATAGTTAATCTAAGATAAGACAGCACAAATATAAATCTGTGGAAAATAATGTTTTCATTCCAAATTTGAATCTGGATATTATGTACTTTCCCCACAGGTGTTTCATGCAATCGGCTTGGTCAGCATTCCTGTCTCCGTTGTAAGGTATACTTTTATATTTTTTAGTCTTAGATTTGTTTCTAATCCCCATATATTCCCACCAGCCCTTAGAATATTTTTAGTTGTAATAAATCTATAAGGGTCCTTAAACATTATGTGTGGGTTTGCCTGGTGTCTCAATAGTAAAAGAATCCTCCTGAAATGTAGGAGATGCAGGTTCAATCCCTAGGTTGGGAAGATCCCCTGGAGGAGGGCATGACAACCCACTCCAGTATTCTTGCCTGGAGAATCCCATGGACAGAGGAGCCTGGTGGGCTACAGTCTATAGGGTCACAAAAAGTCAGACACAAATGAAGCAATTTAGCATACATGCCTGCAAACATTATGTAGTTTAATTCTTTTATTGTAGAGACTGTGAATGAAGTTGAGACAGCTTAGAGACGTTTCAGAACTCATCCAGCTGGCGTGTGTTGACTTGACACTAGTGTGCGGGTCTCCTGAATCTTAGCTCAGTGTTTTCATACCTTATATTTGTGGAGAACATTCTGACCCAAATGATGGGAGTGTATTTTATGTCAAAATGGACTTGCTTGGTAGAGTTTGAGGAAAGTGAAGATTTCCATAATGTTCTGCTTCCTTACACCTTGTCTCCAACATTTCCATTTACTGAACAGATGTACCCTGATTCGCTTCGTCTCAGAGTAATTTCTCTGGTTCTTATTAATACTTCTAGTCGTATCTCTTCTCTCCCAACTCGTCTCCAAGTTGGTCTATGCTGTTCCCTCTGCCTTAGACAACTCTTCCACTCGCGCTTACCCTGTTGCATCCCCATTCTCCATATCTTAGATCTCAGCTAAGACAGCACGTCTCCTGGAAGGCTTTCCCGAATCCCTGATCTGGCTTGGCGCTCCTCCTGCGCTCTTGCCTTTCAGTGCATAGTGTCGTGTAACTGCATCTCCACTTGTATGTGTCCCCAGTTAGACGGTATGCCCTGTGTGGATAGATGAGCTGTTCACCATTATGTCATCAGCGTCTTTGTGAATACTCATATTCATGAAGAAATGTGTCTGCATGTCACACCCTGTGTATACTTTATGCCATGTGTTTAGGTCATAGTTCAGAAGAGTTCTGGCAGAGAACTTTTCCTTGAAGGGATTGAAATCAAGAATGTTACCAGTCCCAACAAAACTCATCTTCGCCTGAACAAAGTATATGTTTAAATTTCCTTGATATATTGAGTGATGGACCAGAAAGAAGGCTGAGCACTGAAGAACTGATGCTTTCTAATTGTTCCAGAAAAACAGAGTTCCAGACTTTATATTTTTTGGCTCCATGCATGGTGACTCCATGCATGGTGACTGCAGCCATGAATACCAGAAAAAGAGAGTTCCAGAAAAACATCTACTTCTGCTTTATTGACTATGCCAAAGCCTTTGACTGTGTGGATCACAACAAACTGTGGAAATTCTTAAAGAGATGGAAATACCAGACCACCTTACCTGCCTCCTGAGAAATCTGTATGCAGGTCAAGAAGCAACAGTTGGAACAGGACGTGGAGCAACAGACTGGTTCCAAATCAGGAAAGGAGTATATCAAGGCTGTATATTGACACCCTGCTTGTTTAACTTATATGCAGAGTACATCATGAGAAGTGCTGGCCCGCATGAAGCACAAGCTGGAATCAGGATTGCCGGGAGAAATATCAATAACCTCAGATATGCAGATGACACCACCCTTATGGCAGAAAGTGAAGAATTAAAGAGCCTCTTGATGAAAGTGAAAGAGGAGAGTGAAAAAGTTGGCTTAAAACTCAATGTTCAGAAAACTAAGATCATGGCATCTGGTCCCATCATTTCATGGCAAATAGATGGGGAAATAATGGAAAGAGTGAGAGACTTTATTTTTTTGTGCTCCAAAATCACTGCAGGTGGTGACTGCAGCCATGAAATTAAAAGACATTTACTCCTTGGAAGAAAAGTTATGACCAACCTAGACATCATATTAAAATGCAGAGACATTACTTTGCCAACTAAGGTCCATCTAGTCAAAACTATGATTTTTCCAGTAGTCATTATGGATGAGAGAGTTGGACTATAAAGAAAGATGAGCACTGAAGAATTGATGCTTTTGAACTGTGATGTTGGAGAAGACTCTTGAGAGTCCCTTGGACTGCAAGGAGATCAAACCCAAGTGAATCCTAAAGGATATCAGTCCTGAATATTCACTGGAAGGACTGGTGCTGAAGCTGAAACTCCAATATTTTGGCCACCTGATGTGAAGAACTGACTCACTGGTAAAGACCCTGATGCTGGGAAAGATTGAAGGTGGGAGGAGAAGGGGATGACAGAGGATGAGATGGTTGGACATCATCACCGACTTGATGGACATGAGTATGAGCAAGCTCTGGGAGTTGGTGATGGACAGGAAAGCTTGGCGTCCTGCAGTCCATAGGGTTACAAAGAGTTGGACATGACTGAGTGACTGAGCTGAATTGTGGTTCCCAAGAAGACTCTTAAGAATCTCTTGGACAGCAAGGAAATCAAACCAATCAATTCTAAAGGAAATCAACCCTGACTATTCATTGGAAGGACTGATGCTGAAGCTGAAGCTCTAGAACTTTGGTCACCTTATGCAAAGGGCCAAGTCCATTGGAAAAGACCCGCATGGTGGCAAAGATTGAGGGCAAGAGGAGAAGAGGGTGACAGAGGATGCAGTGGTTGGATGGCATCACCAACTTAGTGGACCTGAGTTTGAGCAAACTCCAGGGGATAGTGAAGGACAGGACAGCCTGGTGTGGCGGCAGTCATAAGGTTGCAACTAGTCAGACATGACATAGCGACTGAACAACAAAACACTGAGTGATGTCTTCATGTATTTTTTGAGTTACTTATTTAACTTCCTAATTTTTTTTTCTCCTATATAGGCTTGTTTCTGTGATGATCATACAAGGAGCAAGGTGTTTAAGCAAGAAAAAGGAAAACAGCCTCCGTGCCCTAAATGTGGACATGAAACTCAGGAAACTAAGGATCTTAGCATGTCAAGTAAGGCTTTTCTTAAAATAACACTGGAGTGATTTTGCTTTAATGCATAGACAAGATTTGTTTCTTTTTTTCCTTTTTCTATTTTTGTTTTTGCCTTTTCTTCATATTTGAGAAGATGAACGTGTTTTCCTAAGCAAATGGAATTTTGTAGCCTTGGAAAATTGTGGGTAAAAATTTTCAATTTAACATAAGAAATTTAACATCATTCACTTCAATATTTGGCATTTGCTTCAGTTAATGACATAGTGAATACTGAAATTTAAGACCAAAAAGAGTGATTTGTCTGTTTTTGCTCGGGCTTCCTTGTTAAATAATTGTTTAGTAATAAATCCTTAATATTCAAGTTCTGGTAATCTTCGGTACTTGGAAGTTGGAATTCATTGTGAAGCTATTCTTAGGTGTCTGATATTTGAGCAGCAGTGCTTATTATGTTATACGCTGCTACTGTAGGAAATTGTTTTATGGTCTAATGTGATTTTTCCATGAAGGGATGCAGCTACTATACCGTGCTTACAATAACGCAGCTCACAATTTTGTTAAAGAGAATTTGACTCTTTACCAAGCATATCAGAACAGAACCATAATTCTAAATGACTCTGACCGTACTTTGTTTAATCAGAGATACAGTTACGCAGTGAGGTGAGACACAATTTTTTGCACTAAACTTTGCTAGTAAGGCAGAAGAAATGAGAGGCTTTATTTTCTAGGATATCTGAATTACAAAATAGTTCTTTTGAGAAGAACATAATGACATGAAATTAAGTGTTCTATAATTTGAAAATACACTTTTAATTAATCAAACAAAGGCCTTTTAGACCTTAATGTTCCTTATTTAATGTATGTATCTAGAATGCCGTTCTTATCTTGTTTTCCAACTTTGTCTAGATTGAATGAAACGACACAGTCGTGTTTATCATTTGTTTTATATGACGTGTATGTAGACTGTGAGTAGGATATAACCGATTGTTTTTTCTGAGGTCTCCTTCTTTTTAAAGTTTTATTTATGTGTTGCCGCGCAGGTTCTTCTCTACTAGAGGGCACTGCTCTCTAGTGCGGTACGCAGGCTTCTCGTAGCAGTGGCTTCTCGTTGCAGAGTATGGGTTTCAGTAGTTGCAGCACATGGGCTCAGTATTTGTGGAGCACGGACTTAGTTGCTCCGTGGCATGTGGGATTTTCCCAGGTCAGGGATCGAACTCACGTCTCCTGTATTGGCAGGTGGATGCTTTACCACTGAGCCTCCAGGGAAGCCCTGAGGTCTTCTTTCTTTCGAGTTAAATTTTAAGTGACTAAATAAGGCAAATGTGACTGACTTTTGCATTTGAGAATAAGAAGCAGATAGTCAGGTTCACATAATTTTATGTGCTGTAGAGGATTTGGAGGATTTAATCAAACGCCATGTACATATCTGTGTTTTGTAGCACGTTCCCTGAAATTTGGCAGGCAAACTGGAGGTGAAGAGGGAGATGGAGCTTCTGGGTATGATGCCTATTGGAAGAACCTTGCATCTGATAAGTACGCTGGTGCTAGCTACCATGATGAGGAAGAAGATGAGTACGAAGCAGAGGATGACGAAGAGGAAGAAGATGAAGGTGGAAAAGATTCAGATGCTGAGTCATCAGATTTGTTTACTAATTTGAATTTAGGAAGGACCTATGCCAGTGGCTATGCTCACTATGAGGAACAAGAGAACTAGGACAGCTGCTTGCCCTTTGATGACCTTGTCTTAGGAGCTGGGATCTGTGTGCTTGATGAATCATGTGTGAATGTTCAAAAGTATTATACATATTGTTACTTAGCCTTGTGCAGAGACTAGTCACATTTATTGGGACAAGGAGTAGGGCATAGCATTTTAATAGGAACTGATAATCAGGCTTCTAACATACGAACAATGAATTTCAAATGTAATATGATCGATCTAAGCAATTGAAGCATCATGGATTGGATTTTTACTGATTTCTGTAATCTAGTAGGTTTGCCAATTAAATACACATATAGGATAAAGGAATAGGATGATAATATATTTGTTTGAAATGAAATTGCTGTTTTTATTAAAAAACTGCTTATAAAATCATTTTGTCTGATTTTGTAAAATGTAATGGGTAAAATGAATTATTGTATTTTTTCTTATTTGTCCATAGGATTAAAGTCAGATGTTATATGCTAAATTTTCATTAAATAGTCATGTTATCTTAAGTCATTATATGTATGTTTCAGCCATTGACTCATTCAGTTCTTTCTTCACTGTGTGTCCTGAACAATACCTGTTATTTATGCTTAAATGTATGGACAAAGGTGACCATATAGCCATTTTTCAGAGACACAGAATCAGTATTATCACAAAGATGTTTAACCCAGGAAATTTGATTTCTCTTTGAATAAATCTAGTATCTCACTTATATACTTTTGACATTTAATTTCTTATTCACACTGTTTTAAACCTATTTTGGAAAGCATTCCAAAAGTTTTGTATAAATGGTGTCATTTTTTATCTAATATGTGAGATATAGGTATCAGAAATGTATAGTGTGGGGTGGACACAAAGTGATTCAGCTGGACCCTGTCATTCATGGTGGGTGGGGAATGGTTGCAGTTTACACTGATGATGCATGGGGATGGTATGATAGAAAGGAATGCAGTATTGGACTGGCTGGGATTTGAGAATCTGGAGAAAACTGAGCCTTGAGGATAACAGGGTCCGATGGCTATTACCGAGCCACTGTTACTCCATAGAACTGTAATGAACAGCTGAGGGCAATAACTGGCACCAGAAAACCAGGTGTGGCAAGCCAGAGATCCTCTAGATGCATGTGGAAAAGCTTCCATCTCTTGTAGCAGGAGAACTGAGAACACTGAGGACCAAACCAGGACCTAGTAGTCCGAATGGATAAACTTAAAAGACAGCTGTCAATCAAGGCAGGTCTATTTTGCAACGGTCAAAGGACTGGGAAAACTGAGGACTCCGACAAGTGGGATGGCGACGTCTGAGTGAATGCTGCTGAACGTTTGCCCTCACTAGGTTCCTGAGCTTCGTGAGCCTGCAGTCACAGCCCACGTCTCTGTTAAGGGCAGGCAGCCCTAACCCACTCCCAAGCTGGCTGGTGATGCACAGGTCTCTTTCCCCAGGCAACCTGTCCCCGCTTCAGGGCCTGCCCTGTGTCCATGCCACGAGACCTAGAACAAGGGGTGAGCAGCTGTAATTAGGGTTAAGCAAAACTCAGCCAGGGAGAGGCTGGGCCTGATGTGACAGGAGACAGACTGTACCCCAAGGGAGCTGCAAGAATTGGCCTGTATGTATTGGGTGAAACAAGAGGAGAATGCTTAGGACTGGAAGCTGAAGGTATTGACTAGGAGGGGGAGAACTTGATAATAGCACCCACATTGGGTCTTTGGGTTGAAAAATAAGCTATCTTAATAGGATTTGACATCCTGGTTAGGATCCCAGGAGATGTGAACTCACTATTAGGGTGGCTTCTAGAAACATGGAAAAAGCAGTGGCCAATTCTGAACAAAGTTGAGTGACCACTGGTGGAGGAAAGCATGAAAAAACAGGAAACAATATGCCAGAATGGATAGGTTTCTCTTTGGATGATTATGTTCCGTAGAAAGGCCATAAAGACATGGGCTGATAGGGGCACAAGGGCCCCTAAAAAGTTTGGTGGTAACTCTGGAGGCTACAGCTAACAGTAGAAACAAACTATGGTAGAGGAAATCAATCCTGAATATTTGTTGGAAGGACTGACGCTGAAGCTGAAGCTCTAGTACTTTGGCCACCTGATGCAAAGAGCCGACTGATTAGAAAAGACCTTGATGGTGGGAAAGATTGAGGGCAGGAAGAGAAGGGGGTGACAGAATGAGATTGTTGGATGGCATCACTGGCTCAATGGACACGAGTTTGAGCAAACTCTGGGAGATAGTGAAGAACAGGAAAGACCGGCATGCTGCAGTCTATGGGATCGCAAAGAGGCAGACACGACTTAGTGACTGAACAACAACATCTGGAAAACTTAGCTTGCTGACGGCAGCGGGTGACAAGACCCAGAAACAGTGGCTTGTGGCAGTACCTATTTGCCGAAAGTCAATGTGGCCACAGTTACGGTAACGAGGACCAAGGTGGGAGAGGGCATACACAGACACACGAGGAAGAAGGCCATGTGAAGACGGAGGCAGAGATTGAGCTACAAGCTAAGGAATGCTGAGAATTGCTGGCAACCACCGGAAGCTCAGAAACTTGGAGCAGGTTCCCTCGAGGGCCTCCAGGAGGAACACTGCCAACACCTTGATTTCTGGCTTCTGGCATTCTCTCTGTGAGAGAATGCATCTCTGTTGTTTTAAGCCACCGAGTTTGTGGTCATTTGTTACAGCAGCCCTGGACAAACGCCGTGGGAACCAAATGCAGAAGCAGGAATTGTCATCTTTCCCAGATTCACTGGGGAACATCTTGCTTCCTGTCTCAGTGACTCTGGGGATCTGATGACCCCAGTCCATGGGTTCTCAAAGAGTCGGACACAACTTAGCGGCTAAACAACAAAGGTCACCACAGCATTGAGTAGAGTTCCCTGTGGTATACAGTTTGTTCTCATTAGTTACCTATTTTATGCATAGTATCAATAGTGTATATATGTCAGTCCCAATCTCCCAGTGTGATGGGGACAGAGGAATCTGGGTGCAATCTAGGGGATTTGCTTGAATTTTCAAGGTGTTCCTTGGCCCACTTGGGATTGTAAATAGACGTGGCAAAGCACCCCAGCCCAGGAAGGGTATGGTGACTAGATCCCTGGGGGATAATGGTCTGGGTCATTCCACCAGCTAAGCCACTGAGACCAGCAGAGGTAGTCGCAGTCAATCTGCTTCTGGGTCGGACTCTGCTGCAGAGCTGCCTGGGCGGAATCCAGTCCTTCCTGGGGCACAGCATGAATCTGGTGACTGAGTGACTTGACTGGCTATTTTGACTCAGTATGACTCAATCATGACAAATAGGTGTTAAACTAATATCCATATAAAAACTAGCAGCTGACATTGTGGGGGTAAATATGTTTTCCTCCTCTGAATTTTGGTCATGTGTTGCAAACTCTTTGCTGGAATATTGTATCAATGTGTGTGAGGGTGACCTTTGTAAGTCACCTACAAGCTTCTGCTCATGCAGAATGTATTAGTCCAATTCAGGAAGTGAACAGATCATACCGCAGGCACACCTGTGCTTTACAGGATGACCCCAGCTACTTAGTTTGGCTAATGGGAACACTTCAAAGGATGCAACTTAATATATTCTTCATCATACTTTGTAGAATCAGACATAGTATAATGATAAATTAGACATACTAAAATATTCTTAGTAAAGAATCAGAACACAACATATGTAGGGGCCAGAGGGTTTCTGATAGAGTCTGTGTGTGAGGGCAGAAGAATGTGCTAAGTGCAATTTGCTTATTTTCCCAAGCTACACTGAGAGGCTTAGTGTAAAGCTGCAAGCCTTTCCAGATTCTCGGTTCTTTCTCCTCCTCTCAGAGTATCTGCTGGGCTCCACCACAGTCCCTCCCCTTCCCTGAGCAGCGGGCAGTAAATTGGCATTTGCTGGCAGTAAGCTAGGGCAAATGTAAGGTTCATCTTATTAGTTTCTCATCTTGTAGGGATCACCATACCCTTTATTACCTAATATCCTGTGTCTTGATAACTGTTATTTCATGTATTTTGTCCCTGTTTTTTTTTCCGAGGTGGGGGAGTATCCTGGTCTCTGCTTCTGCATTCTGCCTGTGGTGTTGTCATAATCTATATATTTAACTCCATAGAAACTTGTTCTCCAGAGCTGACTGTTCTTTGACATATTTTCCATCCACATTTATAGGGATTCTGTTACTATTTTTAATCTATCAAAGAACAAAGGGAGGAAAAAAATCTCCTCATAGTACTGTGCATGTCTATTCCTAACTCTATTAACTTGGTTGTATTAATAATCTCACCTTTACAAAATTCTTGACAGGTTTCCATTAGTAAAACAATAATAATTCTTACTACCAACTTTACATTTAGGCAATGTGTTTCAAAATTATATTGATTTCAGGTTTAATATAAATATGTTTTTACTTGTCAGGAGAAATCATGACAACCAGTGACTGTTGTTTTTATTTTTTTTAAAAAATTTTGGCTTTGCCACTTGGCATGTGGAATCTCAGATCCCTGACTAGGGAATCTTAACCTTGGACTGCCAGGGAAGTCCTCATTATTTTTATCTTTTAAAAAATGTTTGGAAGTTACATTTTCATATTCATAGAAGAAAAGTCCTAAGGCTAACGTGGTGAGAATCCTGTAGTTTTGATGCTGTTGAGGGAGCATTTTGTTATTAATTTCTATACCCTGAAAAGTTAAGCATCTGTGTCTTCATGGTGGTGGAGAGAATAGGATAAATAGAAAAGCAGTGCTCTGCAGATCTATAGCAGGTTTACAAGTTAGAAAGAACCCTAAGTGTCATCAAGTTTAGTTTCCCACTCTGTTCAGGAGTCTTCTGTAGATAGTTAATGTTTATCTCAAACTATGATCCAAATAGGGAAAGGAGTACGTCAAGGCTGTTTATTGTCACCCTGCTTATTTAACTTATATGCAGAGTACATCATGAGAAACGCTGGGCTGGAAGAAGCACAAGCTGGAATCAAGATTGCTGGGAGAAATATCAATAACCTCAGATATGCAGATGACACCACCCTTATGGCAGAAAGTGAAGAGGAACTCAAAAGCCTCTTGATGAAAGTGAAAGAGGAGAGTGAAAAAGTTGGCTTAAAGCTCAACATTCAGAAAACGAAGATCATGGCATCCGGTCCCATCACTTCATGGCAAATAGATGGGGAAACAGTGGAAACGGTGTCAGACTATTTTTTTGGGCTCCAAAATCACTGCAGATGGTGATTGCAGCCATGAAGTTAAAAGACACTTACTCCTTGGAAGGAAAGTTATGACCAATGTAGACAGCATATTAAAAAGCAGAGACATTACTTTGTCAACAAAGGTCCATCTAGTCAAGGCTATGGTTTTTCCAGTGGTCATGTATGGATGTGAGAGTTGGACTATAAAGAAAGCTGAGCACAGAAGAAGGATGCTTTGAACTGTGGTGTTGGAGAACACTCTTGAGGGTCCCTTGGACTGCAAGGAGATCCAACTAGTCCATCCTAAAGGAGATCAGTCCTGGGTGTTCATTGGAAGGACTGATGTTGAAGCTGAAACTCCAATACTTTGGCCACCTGGTGTGAAGAGCTGACTCATTGGAAAAGACCCTGATGCTGGGAAAGATTGAGGGCAGGAGGAGAAGGGGATAACAGAGGATGAGATGGTTGGATGGCATCACTGACTCAATGGACATGAGTTTGGGTGGACTTTGGGAGTTGGTGATGGACAGGGAGGCCTGGCGTGCTGTAGTTCATGGGGTCACAAAGAGTCGGACACGACTGAGGGACTGAACTGAACTGAACTGATTGCAAAACTGCTTTTTTTTTTTGAACTGCATATAGTTATGTCTATAGCTTAATAGGAAATGAGTATTATCATACAGAATAAAGTTAATCATCTGTACCTGAGACTTAAATAGATAGGATCATGGGATCCTGACTCATGCATAGAGTTTTAGATTTTTGGCATCATTAAAAGTCTGTCTTAGTGCCGTAGGCAGAATAATGGCTTCCCGAAAAAGTCCACATGGTAATCCCAGGAAACTGAATATGTTATGTTACATTGCAAAGAGGAATTAAAGGAGCAAATGGAATTATGTTTGCTAACCAGCTGATCTTAAAATATGGAGATTATTTTGTGTTGCTTGGATGGGCCTAATGTAATCACCAAGATTCTTAAACTTGAGGAGGGGGCAGAAGAAAAGGTTTTGGTGATGGGGAAAAAAAATCAGGTCTCCCTTGATGTCTTTGATACTGAGGAAGGAGACTACAAGCCAAGGAGTATGAGAAGCCTCTAGAATTGGAAAAGGCAGGGAACTGAATTCTCCCCGGGAACCTTCAGAAAGGAGCACAGCCTCACCAACACCTTCAGTTTAGCCCGACGAGTGTCAGATAACTCACCTACAGAACTGCCAGGTAACAACTTTCCACTGTTTTAAGCCACTAAACTTGCTATAGTTTTGTTACAGCAGCAATAGGAAAGAAACAGTCATTCCCAAAACTTTAAATGAAAGTGTTAATTTAACACTTTGGCCTGTTTCTATAAATTAGAATCAAAAATATTTTTGCATAGAATAGTTTGTATTTCCAAACAAAACTGAAATACTCCCAGAGTTTACTGGGAAGTAATTATTAGATTAAGCCACAGGTTAGACGCAGAAATTCTAGCGATGCAACCCCTCAAAAAAGAGAAAATAGAGGGCGGCAAACATCTTCTACAATATCAGCACATTGTCTGAGAGCGTTTACATTCATGAAGAAATTGAAAGCTGACTCCTGAATCTATACTTTTTGAGATACTCTTGCCAGGCTGCAATGAAAACCAAAGATGCTAAATTACTGAGACTGGCAGTCATCATGGCTGTCATATTTGGTCTCTGGAGTTCTTTATTCAGTATTGCCTATGAGGTTTTTGTAGACCAATGAGGGCTAAGTCATTAATGAAATTTCAAAATGAGCTCATTCTAAACATTAGGAAAGTAAGATTTTTATTACAGTACAACTTTCTTGGGCTAGATTTATGTTGAAAATCCCATACTTGAGTTCTTATAAGAAAATGTACAGAAAGAAGAGAAATGGTCTGTGGCTGTTTTTCATATTCGAGACCTTGCACAGCCCTGAGAATGCAACTGTGGACTCTGATGAGTCCATGGGATGGACTAGTTATAAGGGCATAGCTATTTTTATGTAAAGTCTATTTGCTTAACACAGGTGTAAAATACAGAGTAAAAATAGCTGTAGACTCAACATAGCTCATGCAACTGTGAAGCAAAAACATTTTTTGCATAGTTAATTCCAGGAAATGATTACCATATACGAGAACCGAAGCTCAAAATATGCAGGACTCATGTACACATACACACTGCTATTTTAAAGTCCGAGATTTACATGTTACCTGTGTAACATCTCTGTAAATTTATATATTTCTCATATTTTGTAAGTTTGGCCTCAGTTATCAAATTTTTCTTAGCTTCCTAAAGAAAAAAAAATGGTGTTTAAAAAAAAAAACACAGTGAAAAAAAGGTTCCCATAGTATATATAGTTTTGACCTTTAAATAATATCTGGTGCCAACTACTGTCTGAGTCCATGAGTTTATAATATACCCGATGAACTCATCGAATTAACTTCCTTTGCTGATAACATCTCTGTTTTTAAAAAGAGATATACTTAATGCTACCAGACAATCATGGGAAAAAAAGAAGTAGTGTCATTGAAGTTTTATTTGGCTGGAAACTCTTTGTTGGATAAAAAGAAAGTTTAAAGAAAAGATTTTTTCTCTGAATTTCAGTCTGGAATGCCACCCAGGCCTCTCCACCCAACTTTGAACTGGAGTCTAAAAAAGATGTTTGATCTTTTTTGTCTTTCAACGTGACAAAATGTCCTTCTTTGAAATCTCCTTTTTGTTTTATGTGTGCTTGTTAATGTGTTTTAGGAATGTAAAACTCTTGGGGTAATGTACAAGTATTTTTTGCTTAACCTTTGAACACTCTCCTAAGTGTCTACTCCAAGTTTGCATTCTCTAAATATTTCTCATTAAAATCTTATTCATCTTGTAGTTTAGAAATAATGACTTCTTGTTTTTAGCTTCTTCACTTGGAGCCTTTAAAAAATAAAAATTCTCCAAAGTAACATTTCCTTCCATTCAACAAATACTTCTTAAGACCCTTCTACAGGGCAGTAGTTAATGTTCAGTGAAAGATTAGTTGACATAGCCCACATGATCAAATTCTGTGGTTGATATATATAAAAAAAAAACTTAAAAGTGATTCATGGATTTTTTAAAAAAGTATGCTTTTATTGCGGAGAAGGCAATGGCACCCCACTCCAGTACTCCTGCCTGGAAAATCCCATGGATGGAGGAGCCTGGTAGGCTGCAGTCCATGGGGTCGCTAAGAGTCGGGCACGACTGAGCGACTTCACTTTCACTTTTCCTTTCATGCATTGGAGAAGGAAATGGCAACCCACTCCAGTGTTCTTGCCTGGAGAATCCCAGGGATGGGGGAGCCTGGTGGGCTGCTGTCTATGGGGTCGCACAGAGTCGGACACGACTGAAGTGACATAGCAGCAGTAGCATGCTTTTATTGGGACAAAAAAACATAACTTGTTGCAATGACATTACTTGGTCAAATAATCAAAGAATACCAGATTCTAGCCCTAAAATAGGGCTACCTTTCATTGGATGAAATACATATGCAGAGACAAGGGCAAAATTATACTTTATTATCAGGTATGGATTTTGCTTTAATCCTAGGGAGAACTCCATGAAAAACTCTTCCCTAAATGTTACTAGCCTGAAATGTCCACTCTATGCGTCTCTCTTTCATGAAAGTAGGGTTTGTAAATGGGGATGAAGAGAAGCCAAAATAGCATAATAGAGAACAATTCAAGAAAGAACTATGATTTATCAAAATACGCTGCATGAATCTAGATAGAATAACAAGGGTAGCCCAGTCCTTGTTCTAAGTGATCTTCTCTGACTCGGTGGTTAGCTTTCAGTAGGAGGCCTCTGTTGTTGCCTTAATTTTTGTTGAAATAAAATGGATATAAGAATATTCTGATTTTAGATCAAACATCCATCAGATTCTGCTTTAGCAGAAAGCCTACAGCCATTAGGAAGAACAGATAAGCTGCTAAGAGAGCCACTAATAAGTAAGAATATGTAGTTCAAATAAATGCACTTGCATAACACTTTACACTATATCTCAAATAATAAGGCATTCAGTGATAAAATTAGATATTTATCTCCCCTGGCATTTTTCATTTACTCACTTTTCATTTTAAAAAGGCACTTCTTTTGGATTGCCTTCAGAGGATTCCTGACTCAGCAGATGTCTTCTAATACCAGAGTACTAGACTGCCATGACCTTCATTTTTATTTCAACCATGAGCTGAACCTAGAAATAGACATGATAGTATCAACAGAGTATACTGCTATATTACAAACTATGTCACGGAGACACTTTTTAAGGATACCTAGAGAGTACTCTGGAGAAGGCAATGGCACCCCACTCCAGTACTCTTGCCTGGAAAATCCCATGGATTGAGGAGCCTGGTGGGCTGCGGTCCATGGGGTTGTGAAGAGTCAGACATGACTGAGCGTCTTCACTTTCACTTTTCACTTTCATGCATTGGAGAAGGAAATGGCAACCCACTCCAGTGTTCTTGCCTGGAGTATCCCGGAGTCAGGGGAGCCTGGTGGGCTGCCGTCTATGGGGCCGCACAGAGTTGGACACGACTGAAGCGACTTAGCAGCAGCAGCAGCAGCAGCAGCAGCAGCAACAGCAGCAGAGAGTACTCTTGCCTGGAAAATCCCATGGATGGAGGAGCCTGGTGGGCTGCAGTCCATGGGGTTGCTAAGAGTCAGACACGACTGAGCGACTTCTCTTTCACTTTTCACTTTCATCCATTGGAGAAGGAAATGGCAACCCACTCCGGTGTTCTTGCCTGGAGAATTCCAGGGAAGGGGGAGTCTCGTGGGCTTCCGTCTCTGGGGTCGCACAGAGTCGGACACGACTGAAGCGACTTAGCAGCAGTAGCAGCAGCGAAGAGAGTGTTATTCTTGGAATTTCCCTGGTGGTTCCGTGGGTAAGGCTCTGTGGTCACAATGCAGGGAACCTAGTTTCGCTCTCTGGTCACAGAACTAGATCCTGCCTGCCGCAACTAAAGATCTCCCACGTGGCAATAAACATCCCGCACACCGCAACTAAGACCCAGTGCGGCCAAGAAAATAGATGAATAAAAAGAGAGAGTCTTATTCTTAACAGACTTGGGAAAATAAGAAAAATCAAGGTGACTGTGGCAGAGAGTGAGAAGGCCCTGCCACCCACAAGCGGAGGAAAAAATAAACCTCCACAGGGCTCCCTGGCCCGGTAGGAGGGCTGCTGGGTGAACCTCGAAGTGGTTGGTGGGGGCTGCAGCCACCATGCAGCTTTGGTAGAAGAGGGAAAATACCCTAAGGAGGATTTTGGTCTATAGCGTCACTCCCCATTCACTCTTCTTAAGGCCAATCTGGCTTCTACCCCACCCCACTGACCACTTTTTAGGGACTGTTTTCATGGAGCGTACTGTGATCTCCGTGCCCTACATCCAGGGATCGCCTCCCTGTTATCTCACTTAGCCTATCCTCAGGCTTTTACACAGATGGCTGCTATTTCCCTCTCAAACATTTTTCCTGTGTTTTCCATTATATCACACCTTTTGCCTCACTGTCCATTCCTGCTCTTCCTTGCTGGCCACATCTCCTTTCTCCACTTTAAATGCTCTATCTATTAAAAGCTATTGTAAGTAAACATATACATTCTACATTCTGTATGTAGAAGCATATACATTCTACCTATATAACCTCATGCCCTCCCAAGGCTTTAATTTTATCTTCTGAATATATGGTGACTTCAAAACACAAAGCATTTTTCAGAAAAGTGTTTAAAATTTTAACACCTGAAATATACACACTTTAAGAGATATAAACTAGCTAAATCTATGCTTAGTTGTTACTTTGATAGTACATATTAGCAATTACATGTTATATAAAGGCACATTATAAAGTAATGTAGAGGTATTACTTTTCCCATTCTTACAGTCCATGAAATAAATACATGCAGAATCTTCATTTGTGGCCTTGGATATCAGTCTTTGTCATCATTGGAACCATTTTCAAGTCAAGACAGTTTTCCTGAAAACATCCATCTTCACTTCCACTTAGGTTTTTAAGGTTTTGGAGTTTTTTAATATATAATTTTTAAAATATTTTAATGTCTTTTTTAAAGGTTACACTCCATTTACAGTTATAACAAAATGTTGGTTATATCCCCTGTGTTGTGTAATACACCCTAGGACCTATTTTATACCCAGCAGTGTGAACTTGTCACCCCTCGCCATCTATTGCTTCTCTCTCCCCCCACTCCACCCCCACTGGTAACCACCAGTTTGTTCTCTGCATCTGTAAGTCTGCTTCTTTTTTTGTTTTATTCACTAGATTGTTGTATTTTAGCCCTTTTGGAACTTTGTAGGATAATATCATTGGACATTTTATTCCATTAGGGATATCTGTACAACATTATTTGTACAACATTAGAACAGCTATTTTTTCATTTGTCTTGTAGATGCATATTTGTGATATCCACAATGTAGTCACTTTCTTTAGGTAATTTCAATAGGTGTGCTTACAAGGATACCTAACACTTATAATTGTGAGATCATACCTTCCATTATAGTTAAATTTATGGGTTATTTTTGCCCCCATTTTTATGAAAGGTGGCTTCCATGAGCATCTAAAACTAGAATTAATTGCATATATATAGAATGGATTAACAACAAGTTCCTACTGTATAGCATAGGGAATTATATTCATATCCTGTAATAAACCATAATGGAAAGAATATGAAAAAGAAATATATACATATATATAACTGAATCACTTTGCTATACAGAAGAATTTAACACAACATTGTAAATCAGCTATACTTCAATAAAATACATTTTAAGGAAAGCAGAGTTAATTGAAGTCCTTTGTGCCTGAGTTTTTCCTAAATATTACTACAATTCTCATATAGAGTTATCCACTAATCTGTTTTTGGTGCCCTTGAGATTTGTTTATTGCCTTTTGCACAGAAATAGAGCTGATTTCTGGTTTAAAAATGTAATATTAAATATATTGAGTTGTCATATTATAATGCCATTTGTTCCTTTAAGTATAGGTTATAAATCTCTATTCGTTAACAGTCTTTTTAAGGGGCTTTTGAAAAATGTTTGTGTCTGTTTATAAGCTTAGTTAATAAAACATCTTCAAATATTATAAGCTGCATTTATAAATTTAATCTATTTGATTTCATTTTGAACTATATCAGTTACCTGGTTTTAGAGGATAAACATTCCCAAGTACTAAAAATGGTACGAATCTAACAAAATAAATGTGTATGCATGGTGAAACTCAAGTATTTTATGGTAATAAATCTTTCAGTACTATAATGTAGTAAGATGTAAGCCCCAATGCCAACGCATAAATTACGCAGTTACAAATTTTAAATTGCCACTCAAATACATCAAATTCTCCTAATCATTACAACCACATATATTACCAAAAAAGCACAGATTCATTCTTGATACAAAACTAGATATATTCTGGTCTTGAGTCTCTTAATCTTCTTAAAATTTTAGATGTTACTCAGGTTGAAAAATCAGTATTTATTTAGAAAGACAGCTACTGAGGTTATGGGCTTCCCTGGTGGCTCAGCTGGTAAAGAATCCACCTGCAATGCGTGAGACCTGGGTTTGATACCTGGGTTGAGAAGATCCGCTGGAGAAGGGATAGGCTACCCACTTCAGTATTCTGGCCTGGAGAATTCCATAGACTGTATAGTCCGTGGGGTCGCAAAGAGTTGGATACGACTGAGCAACTTTCACTTTCACACACAGATTCATTCTTAACACAAAAATAGATATATATTCTGTATTGAGTCTTTTAATCTTCTTAAAATTAATTTTAAATGTTACTTGGACTGAAAAATAAATGTTTATTTGGAAAGACAGCTATTGAGATTATTTAGTACACATTCTTATCTGGGTTTGTGAACTGTCCAGAACCAATTTGTTATTTTTGGTAAATGTTCATTGCCACATGTAGCTAATAAATAGGTGAAAGCTCCTCCCCACAACCAGGAAATAATACAGACAGGAGTCAGACTAGATTCTGTCTGCCACACCAATGTCTTCTAGTGAACAATTACTAAATCACATCATAGTAATTTAACATGTTCTGTAAGTCTACTGAAGTCACAGTTTTCTGTTCTTTTGGTGATCAATAACCTCTTACATGGGGCTTCCCAGGTGGTGCTAATGGTAAAGACCCCGCTTGCTGATGCAGGAGACATAAAAGACGTGGGTTCTATCCCTGGGTTGGGAAGATCCCCTGGAGGAGGGCACGGCAACCCACTCCAGTATTCTTGCCTGAATCCCATGGAAAAAGGAGTCTGGTGGGCTATAGCCCATAGCGTCACAAAGAGTTGGAAATGAGGCAATTTAGCAAGTACACATGCAGCCTCTTATGTGAAAGACTTAAGGCAAATTCAGCAATATTCTTGTTTCAGGAATTGGCTGGTCATCTATTGGAGACAGGCAACCAAGAATCCTCAGAACCAGCAGCTGGACATGAGATCATATAGGGATCCAGCCTTGGGTGTTGTACCTAAATGTGTAGGTTACACGGCTCTAGATTTTCATTCATCCAAATGTGGGGGAATGTTTCTAGAAGAGTCTAAACGATATCCTAAACAACTCTAAATTTATTCTGAACATCACTAACTTTTGTGAAGGAAAAGCCTGTTTCTTACATATGTTATGCAAATTATCAAAGCCCTAACTTTGCTAAGAACTGAACATCGTTAACAATTAGCCACACAAAGAATGTGAACTTTCAGTTCAGTGCTTGCTAACTACACCTGAAATGTGAATTTCAGATTTAGGCAACTGGCCTTCCTCATGTAGACTGAAACAAACCAAAACAAATTTATATCACTGGTTATACTCAACAATTTAAAATAAATTATAGATATAAATACACTGGTCAAAGAGGCATACTCATTAAGGAAGACAATTACTATCCTAATTAACTGAGTTTACATACAACCAGAGATTCCAGCCATAAGCAGACTGGAGTCCTGTCAGTCACTATGATGGAATACATAGAACTTTAGTTACTATGTCCATGACTTTCCAAATCGAAGTAGATGTTATTTGGATTCATATTATATACACTGCTTAACTTTTGATCATACCCATAGAAATTAGGATGTCCTACTCAGCTTGATCACTTGACTGGATTTTTCATTTCTTTGGCTTTTTGGAAGCATAATGAATACAGATACTTTTTATCTTTAAAGATTTTTAAATCTGATGTTGTCCTGTTTTTACATATAATTTCAGGCTTCTCAAATTCTCGTATGGCTATTTCTATTAACTCAGTTTTACTTATTTCTCACGGCTTTGTCTGACTTCTGGTTGTTGTCCAGTCGTTCAGTCACATCCAACTCTTTGCGACCCCACAGACTGAAGCACACCAGGCTTCCCTGTCCTTCACCATCTCCCGGAGCTTGCTCAAACTCATGTCCATTGCGTTGGTGATGCCATCCAACCATCTCATCCTCTGTTCCTTTCTCCTCCTGCCTTCAATCTTTCCCGGCATCAGGGTCTTCTCCAATGAGTTGGTTGGCTCTTGGCATCAGGTGGCCCAAGTACTGGAGCTTCAGCTTTAGCATCAGTCCTTACAATGAATACTCATGCTTAATTTCCTTTAGGATTGACTGATTTGATCTCCTTGCAGTCCAAGGGACTCTCTAGTAATGACTTCTGATAAGGATTCATAAAATCAGTCTATGATATAATTGTTATTATGCCCCATCCTGTGAAACATCCCAGTATAGGAACTCTTCTTCCGAGCAATCATTTTTTTCAGAAGAAAACATACTGTGTTATATTTAGGTATATATGGTACATACCAACAACCCCACACCTATGTCTAACCTAATCATGCTCCTGAACTCTAGAGTTGTATTTCCAATCAGGTAGTAGACATTTCCACTTAAGTGATAATAAATATCTCAGGCAATCATGGGCAAAATCAAACCATTGAATTTTGCATCCCACTTACTCAATCTCTTCTTCTTTGTGTCTCTCTCATGTCAGTTCAAAGCATCAGCATCCATCCATATGCTCAGAGCTAAAAAGTCTATGGGTTACTCCTGATGTTTCTTTTTCTCTTTTCCATTTATCTCACCCCAACTACCCCCATCATCAATTTCTGCTGCCTCTACCTGTAAAATAGATCTGAAGTCACCTATTCGAGTCACCATTATGTGTCAACAGGGTGATTTCAATATCTGGTAACTGGTCTGGTCTATTATCCATTATTAATGCAGTGGTTTTATTAAAATTGAGATTAGATCTTTCTCCTATGCCCAACGGAGAAGGCACTGGCAACCCACTCCAGTACTCTAGCCTGGAAAATCCCATGGACAGAGAAGCCTGGTGGGCTGCAGTCCATGGGATCGCTAACAGTAGGGCACTACTGAGCAACTTCACTTTCACTTTTCACTTTCATGCATTGGAGAAGGAAATGGCAACCCACTCCAGTGTTCTGGCCTGGAGAATCCCAGGGATGGAGGAGTCTGGTGGGCGGCTGTCTGTGGGGTCGCACAGAGTCGGACACGACTGACGTGACTTAGCAGCAGCAGCAGCCTATGCCCAAAACTCTAAAATTTTGGAATAAAATCCAAACTCCTTACCTTGTCCTATGTGATAGGATCTTTACAGAGTCTCTGATCTCATCTCCCAGCCCTTTCCTTTCTAGCTAGATGCCAAACAAAGAGCTTCTACTTCCCTTAAACTCACTGAGCTCATTTCTGCTGCACGACCTTTGCTCTAACCCCTCTGAACAGAAATCCATTTCCTCTTATCATAGGACATTGACTCTTTTTGAATAATTAGAATTTCATTCTAAATTTTACTTCCATAGATAAGTATCTCCTATCTCCCTAATCTAAAATAGTGTCATTTCACACTATTGTAATACTGTCTACGGCACTTACCAAGACTTACATTTAAAAAATTTTAATTCATTTTTAATTTTTTTACAGTAGATACTTGTTAGTTATCTATTTTAAATATAGCAGTGTGTACATGTCAACCCCAACCTTCCAATCTATCCCTCTTCCCCACCTTTCTCCCTTGGTAATTATAAATTCATTCAGAAAGTCTATGAGTCTATTTTTATTTTGTGAATAAATTCACTTGTATCTTTATATTTAGATTCTCTGTATAAGTGGTATCATATGATATTTGACCTTCTCTGTCTGATCTACTTCACTTAGTATGATCATCTTCAGATCCATGTTCACTACTTTTCTTCTCTAATAATATATGCAGATCATGTTTAGTTTTTCATTATTATATTGCCTGGGCATTTGAAGCACAGAGTCTTAACCACTGGGGTTTCCCAGATGGTGCTAGTGGTAAAGCACCTGCCTGCCAATGCAAGAGACATAAGAGATGCGGGTTCGATCCCTAGGTCAGAAAGATCCCTTGGAGGAGGGCATGGCAACGCACTCCAGTTTTTTTTTGCCCGGAGAATCCCTTGGGCAGAGGAGCCTGGCAGGCTACAGTCGATAGGGTTGCAAAGAGTTGGACACAACTGAAGCAACTTAGCACTCATGCACGTCTTAACCACTGGACCACAGGGAAGTCCCAATGGTGAATGGATTTTAAGTGGTATATTTTTAAGAGCCCCCTCTGGTACTGAGGGTTTCTGACCCAAGAGCAGGTAAGAGTGGAGACCCAGAGTGCCATCAGGAATCAACTGCCATAGTCCAAGCAAGAGAGGATGATGGCCTGGACAAGGATGGTGGCAGTGGCATGGAGAGGAGGGAGGAGTTAGAGGTAGAATGGGGAGGTGGACTCAATAGGGCCTGTGGCTGGATCAGGTCCTAAGGCGGAAGAGAGTGGGGGTTGGACAGGCAGGTTTCTAGCCAGAGCACCTGGCTGGGAGAATGGGCTGTTTTCTGAGTGAGGGAGCCTGGGAGAGGAGCAGCTGTTGTAGGGACAGATGCAGGAGAGATCTTTCTAGAAAAGCCAGGAAGGCAACTGGATAGAGAGGTGTGGTGCCCAGAGGAGTGTCCTTCAGAAATGGTTCTCACTCTTTGGATGGTTTGAGATTGGGAAAAAGAGGATGAGATGATGTCAAAGGAGTGGTTGATGAAAGCAATGAAATCCAGGGGATGTGGGATCCTGGAAGGTCAGAGAAAAGTGTGTTTCAGGAGGATGTGGTGAGCAGTACCAATTGCCCCCCTACAATCCAGGAGAAGAGGACCAGCAGGGTTCACCCACTTTGGGCAACATGGAGTGTTTCTCCTTATACTGAATGGGTTCCCCCTGGAATTCTACCCATCTACCCTTATTGTCAGAGAAGGCAATGGCACCCCACTCCAGTACTCTTGCCTGGAAAATCCCATGGATGGAGGAGCCTGGTGGGCTACAGTCCATGGGGTCGCTAAAATTTGGACAAGACTGAGTGACTTCACTTTCACTTTTCCCTTTCATGCATTGGAGAAGGAAATGCAACCGACTCCAGTGTTCTTGCCTGGAGAATTCCAGGGACAGGGGAGCCTGGTGGGCTGCCGTCTATGGGGTCACACAGAGTTGGACATGACAGAAGTGACTTAGCAGCAGCAGCAGCATTGCCTGGGCACATGGGATTTGATAGACAGCCTATATTTTTTAAGAACAGTCAGAATATAATCCATACATCAATATGTCTATTAACAACCTCCCTCTGCCTATTACATGGCTCCTCACAATTTAATTCCATAACTGCCCCTTCTTCTGGTAGCCCCTTAATCATCTGTCAGTGTGACATTTTTTGGATGCCTTTATGGGTGGTTTAGGGGCCCAGAGAAGATCAAAGCAACATCTTATTTAGTCTAGCCTAAAAATTTAATTATTACCTTTATTAACTGGCAATTTTAATCACGTTCGTTTGTTTTAACCATTTACTCCCATTTCTCTAAACCATATTTAAAATTGGTATTAGATTTATTTTAAAAGTACTTCATTTGAGTCACTAACAAAATTGAAAACTTTTCAAGTGCTTAATAAACCATTTTAAATCTAAATCGATACCTGTGACTTCCCTGGGAGCTCAGTTGGTTAAGAATCTGCCTGTTAATGTAGGACATGTGGGTTCTATCCCTGGGTTTGGAAGGAAATGGTAACTTTCTCCAATATTCTTGCCTTGAGAATCCCATGGATAGAGGAGCCTGGTGGGCTGCAGTCCACGGGTTTGCAAAGAGTTGAACATGACTGAGTTGACTA
This sequence comes from Bos grunniens, assembly GCF_055505025.1. Lineage (NCBI taxonomy): Eukaryota > Metazoa > Chordata > Mammalia > Artiodactyla > Bovidae > Bos > Bos grunniens. Next base: position 16,783,914 of record NC_141181.1, on the reverse strand, counting down.
AGTAACAACAAAACAACAATGTCTAATCTTAAATTCTCTGAAATGTTGCATTATTGTTTACAAACTAGTAGAATTGCAACTTAAAACCCCAAGTCTACAGAACAAACATATGATTGCTGGGAGGAAGGATGGGGAGAAGGCATGGTTAAGGAGTTTGGGATGGACATGTACACACTGCTCTATTTAAAATGGATAACCAACAAAGACCTACTCTGCTCAATGTTATGTGGCAGGCTTGATGGGAGGGGACTTTGGAGGAGAATGAATAAATGTATATGTATGGCTGAGTCACTTTGCTGTCCACCTGAAACTATCACATTATTAATCAGCTATGCCTGAAAACAAATAGAAAGTTTTTTCAAAAACATAAAGAGATGTGAAACTCTATTTTCAGATAATAGCATGTTATACCTGGAAAACTCAAAAGAATCAATGACTAGCTTAACTGCCAGAGATTCAATAACTTTCAGTTCAGTTCAGTTCAGTCGCTCAATAGTCTACCACTCTTTGTGACCCCATGGACTGCAGCACGCCAGGCCTCCCTGTCCATCACCAACTCCTGGAGTTTACCCAAACTTATGTCCATTAAGTTGGTAATGCCATCCAACCATCTCATCCTCTGTCGTCCCCTTCTCCTCCCACCTTCAATCTTTCCCAGCATCAGGGTCTTTTCAAATGAGTCAGCTCTTCGCATCAGGTGGCCAAAGTATTGGAGTTTCAGCTTCAACATTAGTCTTTCCAATGCATATTCAGGACTGATTTCCTTTAGGATGGACTGGTTGAATCTCTCAAGAGTCTTCTCCAACACCATAGTTCAAAAGCATCAATTCTTTGGCGCTCAGTTTTCTTTATAGTCCAACTCTCACATCCATATATGACCACTGGAAAAACCATAGCCTTGAAGTTACCATCCCAACAGATTTGCATGGTTGGATTCTTAGCTGATTGAGGTTGCATCTTACTCTGCAAATGTGCAAGGCAAACCTTTTGGTTTTTATGCCACCACCTGTCCGCCCAAGCTTTCAAGCTGTGATGTAAATGCCCTCCAGATGGGGTGGACTTGAAGTCTGTTCCCTGGTTCTACATTCCCTAGTCTCACGTCAGATGAATCTGCAAATCCATCCAGAGTTGCAGCTCATTTTCTTCTCTGCATGCATTGGATTTTTTTTTCCCTTCTTTGCCCTCTAAGATATTTAATTTTTATCTGAATGGGCTCTGCATATCATTTTAATATTTTTCTCACTCTCTTTGTACAGTTTCAAGATCATGTTAATGACATCACTCCAAGGGTGAAATTTGAAAATAAATCTGCCTTTTCCACCAACCCTTCCTGTATCAAAGTTGTCACCTCTGTTGACTCTATCATTGATCTCAAATTATTCCATTTTTCTCATTCTCACTGTTATTGCCTTAGTTCAGATTGTGATTTTTTTTTTCTCATTTAAACTCTTGTTCTTCTTCACAACTATCCAACTCACTAGGCATTGCACACATTTGTCAAAGTGATTTTTCTTAAATGCAAATCTGCTCACATCATTATGTTAAAATCTTTTCACAGCTGTAGGTAAACTCCTGGCTTAAATTTAAACTTAACATGGCATTTTCATCCATTCATTCATAGTCCATTCATTTTCCATCCATCCTCTATCCATCAAACAAATAGTTCTTGCTCATTGCTGGATGTTCAGTTCTCTCTCTCCTATTTCCATCTGTAAAACCTTAATCTTTAAAATTTTCCAACCTCCTAGACCGTCTTTCTTTTTATTCCATGTATTTTTAATTGAAAGATAGTTGCTTCACAATATTATGTTGGTTTCTACCAAACATCACATGAATCAGCCATAGAGTTTCCCAGGTATACTCCTACTTGAACATCCCTCCCACTCCCCTAGTCTCTTCATCACCGTCTACAAATGGCCTTCAGGCAGGTCAACTGGTGTACATTCCTTAAAAATTCGATGACTCTTAGATCTGGTTGGTTTGGCTTCTGCCTGGAATTCCTCTCCTTCCTCAGCCACTGGACTATCTTGTACTCAGCCAAGGTGTTGAGTTGAATCTAAATCTCTCATTTGAACCAGCAATATGTAGTTTGCAAAATCCTTAAAGAAAATTTGTATTTCTTGAGTGTATTTACCACAAGGACCAAGTCTGGGAGACTACTTTCTTTTTTTATCATTCATACTGATTCAAAAGGCCGTTTTAATTTTTTTTAATATAAATTTATTTATTTTAATTGGAGGCTAATTACTTTACAATATTGTATTGGTTTTGCCATACATCAATATGAATCTGCCACAGGTGTACACATGTTCCCCATCCTGAACCCCCCTCCCACCTCCCTCACCATACCATCCCTCTGGGTCATCCCAGTACACCAGCCCCAAGCACCCTGTATCATGCATCAAACCTGGACTGGCGATTCGTTTCACATATGATAATATACATGTTTCAATGCCATTCTCCCAAATCATCCCACCCTTGCCCTCTCCCACAGAGTCCAAAAGACTGTTCTATACATCTGTGTCTCTTTTGCTGTCTCGCATACAGGGTTATCGTTACCATCTTTCTAAATTCCATATATATGCATTAGTATACTGTATTGGTGTTTTTCCTTCTGGCTTACTTCACTCTGTATAATAGGCTCCAGTTTCATCCACCTCATTAGAACTGATTCAAATGTATTCTTTTTAATGTCTGAGTAATACTCCACTGTGTATATGTACCACAGCTTTCTTATCCATTCATCTGCTGATGGACATCTAGGTTGCTTCCATGTCCTGGCTATTATAAACAGTGCTGCAATGAACATTGGGGTACACGTGTCTCTTTCGATTCTGGTTTCCTCAGTGTGTATGCACAGCAGTGGGCCATTAAAAAAAAACTTTTTATTTTAAAATAAAACAGATTCAGAAAGCCACACAAATCAAACAGGTAGATTGACGAATTATTATAAACCAAACAACCCTGTTAAGAAGTAGAATTTTTCTCGTTACCTCAGATAACCCTTCCATGTGTCCCAACCTCATCACAACTTGCTCCCATTCTTAAAAGCAGATCATCACCTTTGGGTAATCACTTCTGTTTTAAAAAGTAATTGTTTTATCACAAGATGCATATCTAGCCATGATATTTTAGCTTTGCCCATTAAAAACACTTTGATATATCTCTAAAATGCCTGTGGTCCCTCTTCTATCCTTTGCATTTACTGACAACTTCTTTGTTGAAGAATTCAGGCCATGTGACATGTAGAGTTTCCTACAGTCTGGGTTTTTCTGATTATTGCCTTGCTATTTCCTGAAACTGGCACCTGGATACAAAGATTTGATCAGAATCATATCTGATCTCTGTGGCAAGACTGTCAGTGGCTCATGTAGGTAACCTGTGCCATCTCGTTGTCTCTTTTGTGGAGAAGTCAGCAACTGTTGCATAGACATATGTCTGTATGTATCCTAGATCCAGGAGTTCATTCAAAGCTGCAATTCTTTTTCACTTATTTACTGCATTCACTTATTTACTCCCTCTACTAAAGGCTATTTAGTGTTACAGTTCCTATAAGAAATGCATAATAATGCTTGATTCTTTCCGTTTATTTTCTGGTTTTCAAAACAAATAGTGGATTCCCTGGTGTCCTTTGAAATGGACCAGCTAGTTATTATTTTTCTTAGTATAGCATTGTGAATTTGGGGATTTAAACATGTTACAGGTTTTAGCTTACTCTATTACTTATTCTTGTTGAAGTTCAAAGTAACCTATTATTGGCCAGTGAGGGCCTCTTCAACTTGGCCCCCAAGTCTTTTGGATATGATCCTAATTTTCTTAGGTAGATTTTTTTTTATGTGGAATGATAAGCTATTCCAGGGTTATCTAGTTCATTTTCTGCCCTGCATCTAAAATACCCAGGTTTCCAAAAAACTGTCTCTTAGTGAGAAATTATATTTCAAAACCACAGCTTTAGGTACCAAGGATGCTTATTGCTACTGGAATGATCACTCTGGCCAAAAGCCTGCTTGACTGTTTAAAGGGCCAAGTCCTAAGAGGACTCACATTGTTTGCCCAAGTGGATAAGGTTAGAAGAATTGGAATCAACTGTTTTCTTCCACCCTAAATTTTTTTTAGGCAAGAATTGGTGGAAAAATTTCACCTTATTTTTGCCTGCTTTTAAAATATAAATGCATTTAGTAACTCCACGTCCTAGACATCTATCTTCATGGTCATTACCAACCTGTGCAGGTCAGAGGCTATCAAGATCAAAGTGAATTTAATGAATAACATAGCCCAGGGTTATTTCAATAGCTGCCTTAAAACTTGCAGAGCTATGGTCCTGAGCAATTTTTTTTTTTTCCTGGAAGCCTCAAGGGCAATGCTTCCTCAATAAGAATCTTAATATAAATTTGAACTAAGCAAACACATACAGTGCAAAAGACAGCAAGTGTTTGATTTATCATGTGTGGATACAAAAACAAATATGACAGAATTAGCAGTTTTTCCCACAATTATTTCATCATTCATATGATTTTTACAAAATAAATTTGATTTCAAGAAATAAAATTTCTTGTGTGAAAGGAATTTAACTTCTCACTTTATACAACTTTATGTCCTTGGGGAAAATATAAATATCCAGATGAGAATCCTTTCTTATTAAGAGTCTGCATATCAACTCTAGCCATACTGATTATCAATTGGATGTTTGTTGAATGAATACTAATAGCTATGAATTATTAGGTCCCCAAAAACGACAGAATGATCTCTGTTCGTTTCCAAGGCAAACCATTCAATATCACAGTAATCCAAGTCTATGCCCCAACCAGTAACGCTGAAGAAGCTGAAGTTGAACGGTTCTATGAAGACCTACAAGACCTTTTAGAACTAACACCCAAAAAAGATGTCCTTTTCATTCTAGGGGACTAGAATGCAAAAGTAGTAAGTCAAGAAACACCTAGGGTAACAGGCAAATTTGGCCTTGGAATATGGAATGAAGCAGGGCAAAGACTAATAGAGTTTTGCCAAGAAAATGCACTGGTCATAACAAACACCCTCTTCCAACAACACAAGAGAAGACTCTATACATGGACATCACCAGATGGTCAACACCGAAATCAGATTGATTATATTCTTTGCAGCAAAGATGGAGAAGCTCTACACAGTCAGCAAAAACAAGACCAGGAGCTGACTGTGGCTCAGACCATGAACTCCTTATTGCCAAATTCAGACTTAAATTGAAGAAAGTAGGGAAAACCACTAGACCATTCAGGTATGACCTAAATCAAATCCCTTATGATTATACAGTGGAAGTGAGAAATAGATTTAAGGGCCTAGATCTGATAGATAGAGTGCCTGATGAACTATGGAATGAGGTTCATGACATTGTACAGGAGACAGGGATCAAGACCATTCCCATGGAAAAGAAATGCAAAAAAGCAAAATGGCTGTCTGGGGAGGCCTTACAAATAGCTGTGAAAAGAAGAGAAGCAAAAAGCAAAGGAGAAAAGGAAAGATATAAACATCTGAATGCAGAGTTCCAAAGAATAGCAAGAAGAGATAAGAAAGCTTTCTTCAGTGATCAATGCAAAGAAATAGAGGAAAACAACAGAATGGGAAAGACTAGGGATCTCTTCAAGAAAATCAGAGATACCGAAGGAACATTTCATGCAAAGATGAGCTCGATAAAGAACAGAAATGGTATGGACCTAACAGAAGCAGAAGATATTAAGAAGAGATGGAAAAAAAAAAAAAAAGAAGAGAAGGCAAGAATACACAGAACTGTACAAAAAAGATCTTCACGACCCAGATAATCACGATGGTGTGATCACTGACCTAGAGCCAGACATCCTGGAATGTGAAGTCAAGTGGGCCTGAGAAAGCATCACTACAAACAAAGCTAGTGGAGGTGATGGAATTCCAGTTGAGCTATTCCAAATCCTGAAAGATGATGCTGTGAAAATGCTGCACTCAATATGCCAGCCAATTTGGAAAACTCAGCAGTGGCCACAGGACTGGAAAAGGTCGGTTTTCATTCCAATCCCAAAGAAAGGCAATGCCAAAGAATGCTCAAACTACTGCACAATTGCACTCATCTCACACGCTAGTAAAGTAATGCTCAAAATTCTCCAAGCCAGGCTTCAGTAGTACGTGAACCGTGAACTTCCAGATGTTCAAGCTGGTTTTAGAAAAGGCAGAGGAACCAGAGATCAAATTGCCAACATCTGCTGGATCATAGAAAAAGCAAGAGAGTTCCAGAAAAACATCTATTTCTGCTTTATTGACTATGCCAAAGCCTTTGACTGTATGGATCACAATACACTGTGGAAAATTCTTCAAAAGATGGGAATACCAGACCACCTGATCTGCCTCTTGAGAAATTTGTATGCCGGTCAGGAAGCAACAGTTAGAACTGGACATGGAACAACAGAGTGATTCCAAATAGGACCAGGAGTTCTTCAAGGCTGTATATTGTCACCCTGTTTATTTAACTTCTATGCAGAGTACATCATGAGAAACACTGGACTGGAAGAAACACAAGCTGGAATCAAGATCGCCAGGAGAAATATCAATAACCTCAGATATGCAGATGACACCACCCTTATGGCAGAAAGTGAAGAGGAACTCAAAAGCCTCTTGATGAAAGTGAAAGAGGAGAGTGAAAAAGTTGGCTTAAAGCTCAACATTCAGAAAACGAAGATCATGGCATCCGGTCCCACCACTTCATGGGAAATAGATGGGGAAACAGTGGAAACAGTGTCAGACTTTATTTTTGGGGGCTCCAAAATCACTACAGATGGTGACTGCAGCCATGAAATTACAAGACGCTTACTCCTTGGAAGGAAAGTTATGACCAACCTAGATAGCATATTGAAAAACAGAGACATTACTTTGCCAACAAAGGTCCGTCTAGTCAAGGCTATGGTTTTTCCAGTGGTCATGTATGGATGTGAGAGTTGGACTGTGCAGAAGGCTGAGCACTGAAGAATTGATGCTTTTGAACTGTGGTGTTGGAGAAGACTCTTGAGAGTCCCTTGGACTGCAAAGAGATCTAACCAGTCCATTCTGAAGGAGATCAGCCCTGGGATTTCTTTGGAAGGAATGATGCTAAAGCTGAAAGTCCAGTACTTTGGCCACCTTATGTGAAGAGTTGACTCATTGGAAAAGACCCTGATGCTGGGAGGGATTGGGGGCGGGAGGAGAAGGGGACGACAGAGGATGAGATGGCTGGATGGCATCACTGACTTGATGGACGTGAGTCTGAGTGAACTCCAGGAGTTGGTGATGGACAGGGAGGCCTGGCGAACTTCGATTCATGGGGTTGCAAAGAGTCGGACATGACTGAGCGACTGATCTGATCTGATCTGATTAGGTCCCCACTAAGTGCTGGGTATTTTATAGATGTTTTATTCTTTCTATTATCCTCACAATAACCCTGAAATGTATGTAGTCATTTCTCCCTTTTATAGATTAGAAAATGGAGGACAGTATATTTGAAAAAAACAGAGCCAGACATTTTGAAGCTGAGGATTCCACATAGGGGAGGTCTGATTTTAGAGACTCTGTTTTTATCTACTATAGCCTACAGCTGGTTTGGACTACACAGACAGAAATTACATCACTTTTCATGAGCAGACAATGAATGATCTTTGTAGATAATTTGTTATTAATGTCTTTTTTCCTTGGTACTATTGGGGGGGATGTGTTATGATGTGATTTCTTTTGTGTGGTGATTCTCACTCATCTTGTGTGCAACTCATAGGATTGAAGCTCAGTTAAGGAGTTCAAAATGGAGTCACAGTGGTCAGTATGAACTTCCATATTAGATGTTGCAAAACCCTCAAGTATAGATGGCAGGTGTCTTGGAGTGATAAACTGTGAGTGTCATTTTAGATAAGGAATCTGGCAACATCTGCAAAAGACTTCACTGGAACAAAAGGAGCAACTGCTGGAGACAAGACCTCCTGGATGTTAACCACCAATACACCCTACTGGTGGACTCCTTAAGATGAAAACAATATTCCAAGTGACTTAAAGGCTATTTGCTGGAGGACCTGACTCTGAGCTGCTAAGATGTTCGGCCTAGGCTCTGTTGGAACACACCTGGTGGGAGGGAGACCCATTGCTCAACCAGACTGCTGCTCACACTGAGACCCTTCATCCCAGACTTTTCTTGGTGTAATTCACTACCCCTTTCCTCTCTTGACCCACTCTGACTAACCTGCACTGTGTGCTAATTATGTGCAATAAACCTGTGATCCATGAATTGGATACTGGCTGTTTGTATATTTCCAATCTCATAATTCTTACAGGGCATTACCACTAGGTCCTGTGACAAAGGGGATGAAAAATAGATGTAACATTTCAGCTAATTATGAGAGGGATGGATTTTAATATCCTAAATGACTAATAACTTCAAATTAAAAACAGTTAAACATTATCAGGTAGCCAACTGTGTATCTACTAATTACCGGACATTTTGATCCCTGGGTTGGGAGGATCCCCTGGAGGAGAAAATGGAAACCCACCCACTCCAGTATTCTTGCCTGGGAAATCCCATGTACAGAGGAGCCTGGTGGGCTATAGTTCATTGGGTCATAGAGAGTCAGACAGGACTAAGCATGTACACACAGAGAACACACAGTAGGAGACAAGAAATGAAAAAAAGCATAGTGCTCATTCTTTAAAAACATTATACCCTAATGAAGAGGTAGTTCAGTTCAATTCAGTTCAGTCACTCAGTCGTGTCCGACTCTTTGCAACCCCATGAACTGCAGCACGCCAGGCCTTCCTGTCCAACACCAACTCCCGGAGCCTACCCAAACTCATGTCCATTGAGTTAGTGATGCCATCCACCCATCTCATCCTCTGCCGTCCCCTTCTCCTTCTGCCCTCAATCTTTCCGAGCATCAGGGTCTTTTCCAATGAGTCAGCTCTTTGCATCAGGTGGCCAAAGTATTGGAGTTTCAGCTTCAACATCAGACTTTCCAATGAACACCCAGGACTGATCTCCTTTAGGATGGACTGGTTGGATCTCCTTGCAGTCCAAGGGACTCTCAGGAGTCTTCTCCAACACCACAGTTCAAAGCATCATTCTTCTGTGCTCAGCTTTCTTTATAGTCCAACTCTCACAGCCATACATGACATAATGAAGAGGTAGACACATATGTAAATAATGTAGGGTGTTTACTTGCTGTTAGAAACTTCAGGTACTTGTTCAGAATGGTGAAGAATCTTGACAGAAGAGTCTTAGATAATTTGAGGCTGGGATAGTAGTGTGAATGAAGGAACAACTTCTCTTCCATTGGAAGAAATGACCCTTTCAGAGAGCTCAGAGATATTCCCTGGTTTTAAAGTGCCTGGGAGAAAAATTGTCACAATCAAAGCGGTAGGAGCCTGCACCATTCCATTTCCTTATCTTCATTCCCCCAATTTTTGACTCTTTTCCTCCATTTCACTCTTAGCAGTTAAAGCTTCAGAAAAAGCAGTCTTTGGTTTTAACATGAAACATACAAACCTTCCCATCTGCTACCCATATGTATGGGTACATACATATATGTACCCATCTGCTCTTCCCTTTTCTCATGGAAATAGAAAATTTCTCTTCTAATTCATCTCCCTGCTTTAGATCCAATTTCCTCCCCTCACCACCTCCAATCCTTAACATAAATAAAGTCCTTTTCTCTCTCGTCCTTTCTACCTACACTTTCCCAGCTGGATTTGTCCCATTGACTTCAAAAAGCCTGATTCTTCCTTATTTACATGTTCCAAAGAAAAATGAAAGCTTCATGAGTTTCTTGATCCCTGTCCAGCTCCACCCTTTTCCCCTCCTCCCTGTTTTTCAGAACCAAACGACTGGAAATAGTTGTCTATAATTCTGTCTCAGTGTCTTCCTACTCAGCTCTTTTGTATCTGGGTTTCTCATGCATTGATCTCTCTACTGAAATAATTCTCCCTGAGACCACCCATGACTAATACTTGCTGAGCCTCATTGATGTTTTTCATTCCAATCTGTGCTAGTCAACATAGTTATTGCAAACTTGGACAACAGATATACCTCTAAATACCAGTTGTTTAGTCACTAAGTTGTATCTGACTCTGTGATCCTGTGGACTGCAGCATGCCAGGCTTCCCCATCTTTCACTATCACTGGAATTTGCTCAGATTCATGTCCATTGAGTTGGTGGTGCTATCTAAATATCAATAGCATAACATAAAAGTGTTATGCTTTCTTTTTTCTTTATAGATTTTTTGTTGTTGTTGAAGACCACTTTTAAAGTACTGACTTGTTACAACATTGTTTCTGTTTTCTGTTTTGGTTTTTTGCTAAAAGGCATGTAGGCATTTAGGATCTTAGCTACTTGACTAGGGATTGAACCCACACCCCCTGCATTGGAAGGTAAAGTTTCGACCACCGGACCCCAAGGAAGTCCCTGTTTCTTATATTTTCTTAATTCTGTACAGTCTCATGCTGGTCAGTGGCCCCTTACATTTTCTAGCTATGACATATGGAATATATAACTCCTCCAGTTATCTACCACTGTATAACAAACTATTTAAAACTTGGGCTTCCCTGATAGCTCAACTGGTAAAGAATTTGCCTGCAATGCAAGAGACCCCGGTTCAATTCCTGGGTCAGGAAGATCTAATGGAGAAGGGATAGGCTATCCACTCCAGTATTCTTGGGCTTCCCTGGTGGCTCAGCTGGTAAAGAATCTTCTGCAATGCAGGAGACCTGGGTTTGATCCCTGGGTTGGGAAGATGCCCTGGAGAAGGGAAAGGCTACCCACCCCAGTGTTCTGGCCTGGAGAATTCCATGGACTGTATAGTCCATGGGGTCGCAAAGAGTCGGACGTGACTGAGTGACTTTAACTTTCTAAACTTTCACTTTAGTGCCTTAAAGCAGTGTCAATATTCATTTTGTTTTTGAGTCTGAAATTTGGAAAGAGATTTATAGATATAGTTTTTAAAAATAGATTTCTCTGATTCATTCAGCATCTGCTGGAGTAGCTCCAAGGCTGAGGGCTGGACTTGCCCAAAGATGCACTACCTCATTAATCTGCAGGTTGGTTTCTGGCTGGCACTTCAGTGGGGCTATTCCCGGAATACCTACACTTGACCTTCCCACATGGTTGCTTGGCTTCCTCACAGCATGATGTTTCAGACAGGCAGGCCAAGGAATTGCGAGGCAAAAGCTGGATCCTCTTTCCTGAGCCACTGCTACAAGTCATAGCGCATCACTTCCCCTGTCTCCCCTGTGGATGCAAGTTACTGAGACTGGCCACCACACCATCTGACTTGGCTCCTTAGCAGCACTGATGCATTAACTCTGCTTCCATAGGAAAGCTTCTCTTTCCTTCTTTTTTATGACTCCACATCTCCTAGCTTCACTTCTACATTTTTGCTCCTAGGACAACACCCCAAATCTACAATCTGGTCTGGCCCACATCTGTCTACACGCTTGTCTTGCACCATATCATCCTTTGATTATTCTGCTTCAGCCACATGAGCTGTTTTTCATCTCTCATCTAGGCCACGTTCCTTGGCGCCCTAAGGCCTCTGCCCAGGCTGTTTTCTTTTCCTGAAATGCTCTTTCCTTAGTGCTTGTGTGTCTTCTTCAGCTACTTTAGCTAGACCTTCAAAATTAGTTCAAATCTCCCTATTGAACCCTCTAATAAAATCATATATATCTTCATTCAATGCCTTTATATCAGTTCTCAGTCTGAGTTATTTGCTTCTTATGTATTGTTCATCTTCATCTCTACATATAAACTCCATAAAGGGGGTCTGTTTTGCTTATCAAATTTTTTCTATTGTCTGAATGGCAGAGTGCCTGGTACATAATAAATATTTATTGAATAAATGAATGCATCACTCAGCTTAGAAATCTTGGGTAGCAAGAAATATCTTTCTATTAATAGTTCTCAAGATTGGAAATGTGTGTATGTATGTGTGTATGTGTGTGTGTGTGTGTCTAGGATCCTGATATTTTTGATGGAGCTCAGATCTGTTTCTCATCCTGCAGTGAACAAAGCATCTCATATATAATTATCCCACACCCCATGCAAATAGTGCCTTTCCCTGCTTTGAGAAGTCATAAATAGATGGTTTAACTGACTTTCTTAGCTGATTCCTGTATTAAAAGAGCACATCCTCAGACCTGCAGAGATGAAAGGAAGGCCTATAGCATTGAATCTCTCCATCCAATCTTCTCATTCTGTAGAAGGCCAATTTCCTGGGTATCCACTTTTGAGTATGAATACGGTAGACAGTAGTGACTGCTTGACCTCCAAATCTCCAACAAATCAGCTCTCCTCCCTGACCTCTAAAACTTGATAGAGTTGCCTTTATACACTGGCAAGGGGACAAGTTCACTGGCTCCAAAGCCCAGCACTTCTTTACCTCTGAGTATAGCAAAGAGTGAGCAATGACTATGTATCCAATTAGCTTCTTTTTTGTTTGGTTAGTATAATGGAGGTGGCTGAACAAACAGGGAGTCCTTTGTACTGCAAGGAGACCAAACCAGTAAATCCTAAAGGAAATCGGTCCTGAATATTCATTGGAAGGACTGATGCTGAAGCTGAAGCTCCAATACTTTGGCTACCTGATGTGAAGAAGTGACTCATTAGAAAAGACCCTGATGCTGGGAAAGATTGAAGGCAGGAGGAGAAGGGGATGGCAGAGGATGAAATGGTTGGATGGCATCACCCACTTGATGGACATGAGTTTGAGCAAGCTCCGGGAGTTGGTGATGGACAGGGAAGCCTGGTGTGCTGCAGTCCATGGGGTCCCAAAGAGTCAGACACGACTGAGTGACTGAATTGAACTGAGCAGACATGACAAAAAGTTGATGTGATCAAAATGCTTTTGGAGGAAATTGAAATGCATATCAGTTCAGTTCAGTTCAGTCGCTCAGTCGTGTCCGACTCCTTGCGACCCCATGAATCGCAGCTCACCAGGCCTCCCTGTCCATCACCAACTCCCAGAGTTCACTCAGACTCACGTCCATCGAGTCAGTGATGCCATCCAGCCATCTCATCCTCTGTCGTCCCCTTCTCCCCCTGCCCCCAATCCCTCCCAGCATCAGAGTCTTTTCCAATGAGTCAACTCTTCGCATGAGGTGGCCAAAGTACTGGACTTTCAGCTTTAGCATCATTCCTTCCAAAGAAATCCCAGGGCTGATCTTCAGAATGCACTGGTTGGATCTCCTTGCAGTCCAAGGGACTCTCAAGAGTCTTCTCCAGCACCACAGTTCAAAAGCATCAATTCTTCGGCGCTCAGCCTTCTTCACAGTCCAACTCTCACATCCATATATGACCACTGGAAAAACCATAGCCTTGACTTTTTGTTGGCAAAGTAATGTCTCTGCTTTTCAGTATGCTATCTAGGTTGGTCATAACTTTCCTTCCAAGGAGTAAGCGTCTTTTAATTTCATGGCTGCAGTCACCATCTGTAGTGATTTTGGAGCCCCCCAAAATAAAGTCTGACACTGTTTCCACTGTTTCCCCATCTATTTCCCATGAAGTGAAGGAACCGGATGCCATGATCTTCGTTTTCTGAATGTTGAGCTTTAAGCCAACTTTTTCACTCTCCACTTTCACTTTCATCAAGAGGCTTTTGAGTTCCTCTTCACTTTCTGCCATAAGGGTGGTGTCATCTGCATATCTGAGGTTATTGATATTTCTCCTGGCAATCTTGATTCCAGCTTGTGTTTCTTCCGGTCCAGCCTTTCTCATGATGTACTCTGCATAGAAGTTAAATAAACAGGGTGACAATATACAGCCTTGACGTACTCCTTTTCCTGTCTGGAACCAGTCTGTTGTTCCATGACCAGTTCTAACTGTTGCTTCCTGACCTGCATACAGATTTCTCAAGAGGCAGGTCAGGTGGTCTGGTATTCCCATCTCTTTCAGAATTTTCCACATTTTATTTTGATCCACACAGTCAAAGGCTTTGGCATAGTCAATAAAGCAGAAATAGATGTTTTTCTGGAACTCTCTTGCTTTTTCCATGATCCAGCGGATGTTGGCAATTTGATCTCTGGTTCATCTGCCAGAAATGCATAGTGAAATGCATATCACTAAACAAAAGAAGCTCATCTGAGAAGGTTACATACTATATGATTTCAGGTATGTGACATTCTGGGAAAGGACAAACTATGGAGACAGTAAAAAGATCATTGGTTGCCAGCAGGGCTTGGGGAGGGAAGAGATATTAATAAACAGGCAAAGTACAGATGAGTTTTAGGGCAGTGAAAATATTCCATATCATCTGCATGACATTATAATGATGGCTATATGCCATCATATGCTTTTCTAAACCCACTGCAGATATAACATCCAGCATGATCCCTTAGGTAAACTAGAAATTTTGAGATGACAAGGTTACTTTCACTGAGTATGACCTGGATAGACCTAGAGATTATCATAGAGTGAAGTATGTCAGACAGAGAAAGACAAATGTCAAATGATATTGTTTATATGTGGAATCTAAAAGAGTGGTACAAATAAACCTATTTACAAAACAGAGTCACAGATGTGGAAAACAAACTTAAGGTTACTTAGGTGGGGAGGGATAAATTGGAAGATTGGGACTGACAAACACTAATATATATAAAATAGGTATAGCACAGAAAACTCTACTCAATATGCTGTAATGGCCCATATAGGAAAAGAATCTAAAAAACAGTGGATATATGTCTATGTGTAACAGATTCACTTTGCTGAACACCTGAAACTAACATAGCATTGTAAATCAACTATATTCTGATAAAAATTAGTTAAAATATTTTAAAATGTGGGATAAACTTTCACATAAAGGCATAAATAATTCTTGGTGACTCAGATGGTAAAGAATCTGCCTGTAATATAGGAGACCTGGGTTCGATCCCTGGGTCAGAAAGATCCCCTGGAGAATGGAATGGCTACCCACTCCAGTATTCTTGCCTGAAGGATCCCATGGATAGAGGAGCCTGGTGGGCTACAGTCCATAGGAGCTTGCAAAGAGTTAGAGATGACTGAGTGACAAACACTTTTTCACTTTCAAGGATCACTGGAGCCACCTTGGAGAGTGTCTGCAATAGTGACTTATCCAGTTCTCTAGGGCTGAGTTGGAGATGTCTGATTATTGGTAAAGGATTCCTAGTTGCTTGAGGTTCTGCATTAGGCTGAAAAATGGTCCAATGACTTTTGCTATAAGAGAGAAAATGGGAATATGGTGGGCAGAATTATGGTCCCCAATGCTCAGAACTTGTGACTATGTTGCAAAGCAAAGTGACCTTGCAGATGTGATTAAGTTAGGAATCCCGAGATGGGAAGAGTAGCCTGTTTTATTCAGGTGGGTACAATGTCATCACAAAAGTCCTTACACAGGGAGGCTGGAGAGACAGAGGAGATGCAGCTACAGAAGCTTAGCTTCAAGTGATGCAGGACCACAGTCAAAGTATATGGACAGACTCTAGAAGCCAGAAAAGTCAAGGACTGGAATCATCCCTAGAACCTCTAGTGGAAAGGCAGCCCTGCTGACACCTTGATTTGAGCCCTGAAAGATCCATTTCAGACTTCTGACCTCCAGAACTGTAAGCTAATATATTTATTTTGCTTTAAGCCCCTAATTTTGTGGAAACTATAGCAGCAATAGGAAGCTAATACAGGGCGTGATAAGGATGCATTTTGGAAGGGAAAGTGTAGTGTTCTTTTCAAATGGTTCCTCTTCTAAACCTTGCAAGGCTTTCGCCTATGAATTCTGTGAGAGGAAGAGTAAAGCATTCCCTCCCATTGATTGGATGTTTGCTGAGCTTCCAGGCTTGTGGGCTTGTCCCACTACTATCAGAAATGACTAAAAAAATATTTAGGAGGGAGGGCATGGTAGCATAGTGAGACAGAAAGGAAAGAGTAGCCTCTGGGGTTCCTTCTTCCAAGAGGAAGAGACAACAGAGTTGCTTGCGCATGAAGGCCCTGAGGTGGGGAGTTCCAGAGGGTGGGTACAACCAGAAGCTGCCTGCTACTGACCTGAGGTGAAGAGGTGCAGAAGCCAGCAGTCATAGCCAAGCCTCACAAGGGACTTCTGGTCCTTTGGAAAACCATTTGAAAGTGTGCTGGCTCCAAAAATTGGACAGGAATTTCAGAATGGGGAGATGACATGTTTATAACCAAAAGGACACTGCCTTCATAATTAAAAATGACTGAAAAATTATGGAATCCCTCTAAGGTAGCCCCCTGAGAGTGGGTTTCCACAGAGCTGACTTGGTACAAGTTTCTGGCACATTAAAATATTTTTGTATGTATGCCTCAGTAAGTTGGATGCTTCCGCTGAGCTAGTTATAGGACCTATTCTTTTCAACACTGAATAACAACACTGGAGTGAAGGTAACCATCCAATTAAAGATACGCCCTGGTGTCAGAGGCTAAATTTTGCACGTTAATAAATATTCTTAAGTCTCAGTTACATTGTGTTTCTCTTGACCACAGCTATGAGCCCCGGGTAAATTACAGGGCTGGCTACACAGTCCCTGGGATCCTGGGAATGACTGCAAAGCTTGGAACACTGTAGTGAGCCTGTAATGACTGTTATCATCCTGGTTAAATGAGGAAGGAAGTGGAGGAAAATGAGCACCCAAGTGTTGCTCATCACACAGAAATTGTGTGTTGTACTGCACTGAAAGATGTACAAAAGATGGATGACAAGTCTGAGAGTAAGAGAAAGTGAGGTTTGATTTGAATCCCCTCTCGGGATATTTGTTTTCAAATATTCAGATGTTTATATAGATGGAACTGAGAGAGCTTTCTCAGAATTTAACAACCAACCCAACCCATTTCCCTATTATTCTTTTAAAACTGCTCAAAGTGTGAGATTTAAAATTTTTGGTAAGATCTCTCTTGTGAAACAGGGCCTTGAAAATTACATAGTGTTTGCTTTTTAACGATGAATTGCAAGCAATAGATTAGTCAGAGCTTTCATGTTTTATGTAGGCTTTAAAAAATATGGGTAGTTTTCTGATAACACCATTTAGATTTTGAGAAGCCTTCTACATTTCAGTTTAGGCTTATTTACTCAAGCTTAAAATAAATAAATATATTAGAAGAGACAAAGAGGCCTTAAAGCATAATCTTCAGAGTCTGAACTTGTACAAAATCCCAGGGTAAAGGGTAGAGACTGAGCTGTGGTTCTGGAGAAGACTCTTGAGAGTTCTTTGGACAGTAAGGAGATCCAACCAATCAATCCTAAAGGAGATCGACCCTGAATATTCCTTGGAAGGACTGATGCTGAAACTGAAGCTCCACTACTTTGGCCACTTGTTAAGAAGAGCTGACTCATTGGAAAAGACCCTGACGAGGGGAAAGATTGAGGGCAGGAGGAGAAGGGGGCGGCCAAGGATGAGATGGTTGGATGGCATCACCGACTCAATGGACATGAGTTTGAACAAACTCCAGGAGGTGGTGAAGGACAGGGAAGCCTGGCATGCCACAGTCTATGAGGTTGCAGAGAGTTGGACATGACTTAGGCACTTAACAACAACAACAAAGGGTAGAGAGAATTGTGACACCTTGAGAGGCATGTGGCAGAGGGGACATCAGCTGTGTTTAGTAGTCACACAGACCTTAGTTTAGGCTTAAATCTGATTCAGCCTCTCCCTGGCTGTGTGGACTTGGTAAGTTACTATGTCTCTTTGAAGATGTAGTACTTCATCTATAAATTGAGTACAACCCCTCATGCTTGTGTGGGAGTCACTGTTATATGAGAAATACCTATTTTTGCTCTTCTCATTACATGCTTTAAAAGTTTAAATGAATATGTAGAGACAAAAGGATGAAAATGTGAAAATCTGAATGCTTGAAACTTCCACAAAGTTTTATAGATTATACTGTATATGAAAGAATGTCCTTGTTTTCTTTTTATGATACAGGTTCTTGCAAATTAATATACCATAATCTCTTTTAAAAATTGAAGTATAATTGACATTTTAATTTCAGGTGTACAACAATGATTCAATATTCATAATATTGCAATACGATCAGCAGGGTAAGTCTAATTAACATCCAACACCATACATGGTGATAGAATTTCTTTTGTTGTGATGAGAACTTTTAGGACCTACGCTCTTAGCAATTTTCAAATATGCAGTACCGTGTTGTTACTACAGTCCCCATGCTGTACATTACATCCCCAGGACTTATTTATTTTATAACTGAAAGTTTGTACCTTCCAGAGGTCACCTACCTCTGGCCTCTGCCAACCACCAATCTTTTCTCTGCTGCTGCTGCTGCTGCTAAGTTGCTTCAGTCGTGTCCGACTCTGTGCGACCCCATAAGGCAGCCCACCAGGCTCCGCCGTCCCTGGGATTCTCCAGGCAAGAACACTGGAGTGGGTTGCCATTTCCTTCTCCAAATCTCTTCTCTAATACACTATTATTTCTAAATTTGAATAGTGTCACATTTTCTTCCAATTACATTATTATTCTTTGTCTCTCTCTAGAAAAATACTGTATACAGGGCTTAATATATTACCACCATGATTGCCTCAGGGAAGGGCGCATGACCCATTCAAGCCAAAACTGTGCAACAGGATTTTCAGTAGGATTCCTGGGAAGGGTCACATCTCTACTATGCTGGATGTAATGTTGAGAAAATATACAGGATGGATCTGTCACCATTATCTACTGTGTGAAGTCCAAGAAGAAGCCACACATGGTTGGGGGGTGGTGCTAAGAAACAAGTGATGGAAGCTGAGTCCTAGGGACATTGCCTGACTCCTTAAAGTCACCATGTTTGAAGCCAAACACAGATACCTCTAGATTTTTCAGGCTATGTAAACTAAGAGATTTCATTTTTGTAGTGAAACTCATGGTTGTGAAGGGTTTGTCTATCACTGCAACCCTGGGCTGCTAAGTGATGCAGAGCTAATGGTGCAACAATTTAAGAATGGAAAACTAAAATTTGGCATATCTATTTGGCAGCTAGTAGGTAGTCACTGGGCTTCCCTGATAGCTCAGCTGTAAAGAATCCACCTGCAAGGCAGGAGACCTTGGTTCAATTCCTGGATTGGGAATATCCCCTGGAGAAGGGATAGGCTATCCACTCCAGTATTCTTGGGCTTCCCTGGTGGCTCAGATGGTAAAGAAACCACCTGCAATGTGGGAGACCTGGGTTTGATCCCTGGATCGGGAACATCCCTTGGAGGAGGGCATGGCAACTCACTCCAGTATTCTTGCCTGGAGAATCCCAAGGACAGAGGAGCCTGGTGGACTGCAGTCCACAGGGTTGCAAAGAGTCGGACACAACTGAGTGAGTAAGCATGCACGCACACACACAGGCAGTCACTAAAAGTGATACTTATGAAGACTATGGAATGACATGGAATGAGACAGGATACAAAATACAGTGGATCCTCATGATTTGTGGATTACGTACTTGTGAACTTGCCTACTTGCTAAAGTGTATTTGTAGTTCCAAATCAATACCCACAGCTCTTTGAAGTCATTCATTGCCATGTGTGGAGTTGAGAACAATCTGAGTCATCTGATGCCAATGTGCCCTGTTGAGTCTGAACAAGTCTCTCTGCCTTCTTGTTTCAGTTCTCAAACTATGAGCAAGTATTCCTGTTGAGTGTCTATTTAGTGACATGGTTTCTGAATTTTTGTGCTTTTTCTTGGTGATTTCACTGTTTCAAATGGTCTCCTAATTATGCTGCTTAAGTGTTTTTGAGTTTTTTTAAGTGCAAGAAAGCTGTGATGTGCCTTATGGAGAAAATAAATGTGTTAGATAAACTTAGTTCAGGCATGAGCTATAGCGTTATTGGCTGGAGTTCAGTGTTAATGAATCAACAATGTATAGTAAATTAGGTATGTTTAAACAGAAACACACATGGTTATGTCTGACTGGGTGATGCAATATTGTGACCAGAAGCTCACAAGAACCTCATTATTCCCCCAGTAAAAATGGTTAGCATTTGTTAATTTTGTGTTTGCTGCAACTTTATAGAACATAATTGCTATCAATAAGTAGATTCAACTGTAGGTAAAAAGCATACCCCAAAGGGAAAAATTGGAAAAAATGAATCAAAATAATAGTGGTTGTGCTAGAGTGATGGAAATGAACTTTTTTCATCTTTTCCCCTAATTTTCAAATGCTATAGATAAGAGCACTATGATAAAAACATATTATGCATTTAAAAATATCACACACATATTAAAAAAAATCACCAAATCAAGAAGACCAACCAAACAACTCTCCAAAACACATTAGGCATCTGACAATCAGTTTAAAGAAATACATTAGAAGTATTTCATTACTTTAAGCTCTCCTTGTATTTTATAAAACATACACAAACATACATACATTAAATACATTTGTTTTAACTCAGCTTGACTGTTCAATCATATCACCACATTGGTCTCTGAATGATTTCCCCCCCTCAAATCAACTTTTTACCCAAGAAATGCGGTCATGCCCTAAACGTATAGCAATCAGAGAAATGGAAAAGATGCTGGGGTTTATTTCCTGTAACCTCTCTTTCAATATGTGTTCTCTTTCATCACCCACAGAAAAGCATTTAATTTTTAAAATGTTCTTTCTCTATAAAGGAAATTTACTATCACATAATATGTTTGGTCAATTATAACCATTGTATCTCTTGTATTTATCCCTATTCCCACCATAGTCTGTGTTTTCTCAATACAGAGGATGAATCAAATCCTCTTTATACATCATAGCTCTTGAAATATTGTAAGAGAGCCACTATGTTATTCCTCTGGCTTTTCTTTTCTAGGTTAAATATTCCCAGGAACTTTATCCACTCCTCATAAGAGTATTTCTTGATATCCTTTGCTGTCCTGCTTCCCCTCCTCTCCTTAAGCTCTGCCTGATCAATGCCCTTCTTAACATGGTGAAATCAGGACTGACCACAGTCCCCACCCCAACTCTGTCCCTGCAATTGACATTTTCAACAGTGAAAATACACAATGAGGCTGAGACATGTGGCTTCTGAAAGGAGTACACTATTTCACCACATGACTAATGCAAAGGGAAAACACTCACTGCGATGAATAGGATTAGTATGTCTATTAAAATAAAAATCAATTTATTAGCACATTTCTTGTATTTTCTTGTATTTTTCATCTCTTTCTATTTTCTAGTTGTTTCTTGAAATTTCATGGGCGATAAATTCAAACAAATCATTCCATTTTGATCCCATGCAACCTTTTTTATTTTTAGGTTCTAAGCTGCCTGCTTTTATGGAAATTATAGATTTAACAATATTTTTTACATAAGTTACTATTAAAACTTTCTTAAATTCTTAGAAGTATTTTTGTCATAGTACTTAGAGAACGGTTTTGGTTCTGAATTTGTTACCCTCTGTTTTCATGCCATATTGCCAAGGTTTTCATTTGTTAAGCCTGCCGATGATATAATGCAACTTTAAATTTCCTAAGATTACTCACTGAATAATAAAAGCAAACAGTTGTAGGGTACTGAATGATTCAGGAGAATGTGTAAAGATTTTTGTTGTTGCTGTTAATTACATTTTAAAAAATGTTTATGCATTCGGCTAGCCCTAATGGTAAAATTCTATATTTTAAATTTTTCTTACAAATGATTTTGTTGAGTAAGGCATCTGTCTTAATAAATGTCTAAAATTGAGTCCTATATTTTATCAAACTTGTCATAATCTTGGATTTAGGAACAGAAGCATGAACATTTTTTTACATTTATATTTCCATATACTTTTCAACCCAATAATTCCTTGTTGCTGTTGTTCAGTTGCTAAGGCACTTCTGACTCTTTGCAACCCCATGGACTAAGCTGCCAGGCTTCTCTGACCATGGGTTTTGCCACGCAAAAACACTGGAGTTGGTTGCCATTTCCTTCTCCAGGGGACCTTCCCTGACCTGGGTCAGGGACTGAACCTGAGTCTCTTGCATTGGCAGGTGGTTACTTTATCACTGAGTCACCAGAGAAACTTGTAGTAGTTCACTTTAATAGAGGAAGATAATTTTACTTATCAAGATTTATTCAAAGTAAATCTATCTTTTTTATCTGCCTTGATATTAAGTATAAAATAGTTCTATCTTTTTATGTAAATATTCATCCTATGAAGATTAATTTATCTATCTTCTCAACTCATATTTCCATGGCAATTTATATTACATTAATTCCACATTTTTTTGTTGTTGTTGGTAAAGAACAGATTCAGATCAGATCAGATCAGTCGCTCAATCGGTCCGACTCTTTGCGACCCCATGAATCGAAGCACGCCAGGCCTCCCTGTCCCTCACCAACTCCCGGAGTTCACTCAGACTCACGTCCATCAAGTCAGTGATGCCATCCAGCCATCTCATCCTCTGTCGTCCCCTTCTCCTCCTGCCCCCAATCCCTCCCAGCATCAGAGTCTTTTCCAATGAGTCAACTCTTCACATGAGGTGGCCAAAGTACTGGACTTTCAGCTTTAGCATCATTCCTTCCAAAGAAATCCCAGGGCTGATCTCCTTCAGAATGGACTGGTTGGATCTCCTTGCAGTCCAAGGGACTCTCAAGAGTCTTCTCCAACACCACAGTTCAAAAGCATCAATTCTTCGGCGCTCAGCCTTCTTCACAGTCCAACTCTCACATCCAAACATGACCACAGGAAAAACCATAGCCTTGACTAGATGAACCTTTGTTGGCAAAGTAATGTCTCTGCTTTTGAATATGCTATCTAGGTTGGTTATAACTTTCCTTCCAAGGAGTAAGCGTCTTGTAATTTCATGGCTGCAGTCACCATCTGTCGTGATTTTGGAGCCCAGAAAAATAAAGTCTGACACTGTTTCCACTGTTTCCCCATCTATTTCCCATGAAGTGAAGGAACCGGATGCCATGATCTTTGTTTTCTGTATGTTGAGCTTTAAGCCAACTTTTTCACTCTCCACTTTCACTTTCATCAAGAGGCTTTTGAATTCCTCTTCACTTTCTGCCATAAGGGTGATGTCATCTGCATATCCGAAGTTATTGATATTTCTCCTGGTAATCTTGATTCCAGCTTGTGTTTCTTCCAGTCCAGCGTTTCTCATGATGTACACTGCATAGACGTTAAATAAACAGGGTGACAATATACGGCCTTGATGAACTCCTTGTCCTATTTGGAATCACTCTGTTGTTCCATGTCCAGTTCTAACTGTTGCTTCCTGACCTGCATACAAATTTCTCAAGAGGCAGATCAGGTGGTCTGGTATTCCCATCTCTTGAAGACGTTTCCACAGTTTATTGTGATCCACACAGTCAAAGGCTTCGGCATAGTCAATAAAGCAGAAATAGATGTTTTACTGGAACTCTCTTGCTTTTTCCATGATCCAGCAGATGTTGGCAATTTGATCTCTGGTTCCTCTGCCTTTTCTAAAACCAGCTTGAACATCAGGAAGTTCACGGTTCACATATTGCTGAAGCCTGGCTTGGAGAATTTTGAGCATTACTTTACTAGCGTGTGAGATGAGTGCAATTGTGCAGTAGTTTGAGCATTCTTTGGCATTGCCTTTCTTTGGGATTGGAATGAAAACTGACCTTTTCCAGTCCTGTGGCCACTGCTGAGTTTTCCAAATTGGCTGGCATATTGAGTGCAGCACTTTCACAGCATCATCTTTCAGGATTTGGAATAGCTCAACTGGAATTCCATCACCTCCACTAGCTTTGTTCGTAGTGATGCTTTCTAAGGCTCACTTGACTTCACATTCCAGGATGTCTGGTCTAGGTCAGTGATCACACCATCGTGATTATCTTGGTCATGAAGATCTTTTTTGTACAGTTCTTCTGTGTATTCTTGCCATCTCGTCTTAATATCTTCTGCTTCTGTTAGGTCCATACCATTTCTGTCCTTTACCGAGCTCATCTTTGCATGAAATGTTCCTTTGGTATCTCTGATTTTCTTGAAGAGATCCCTAGTCTTTCGCATTCTTTTGTTTTCCTCTATTTCTTTGCATTGATCACTGAAGAAGGCTTTCTTATCTCTTCTTGCTATTCTTTGGAACTCTGCATTCAGATGTTTATATCTTTCCTTTTCTCCTTTGCTTTTCGCTTCTCTTCTTTTCACGGCTATTTGTAAGGCCTCCCCAGACAGCCATTTTGCTTTTTTGCATTTCTTTTCTACTTCAGTATTCTTGCCTTGAGAACCCCATGAACAGTATGAAAAGGCAAAATGATAGGATACTGAAAGAGAAACTCCCCAGGTCAGTAGGTGCCCAATATGGTACTGGAGATCAGTGGAGAAATAACTCCAGAAAGAATGAAGGGATGGAGCCAAAGCAAAAACAATACCCAGCTGTGGATGTGACTGGTGATAGAAGCAAGGTCCAATGCTGTAAAGAGCAATATTGCATAGGAACCTGGAATGTCAGGTCCATGAATCAAGGCAAACTGGAAGTGGTCAAACAAGAGATGGCAAGAGTGAATGTCGACATTCTAGGAATCAGCGAACTGAAATGGACTGGAATGGGTGAATTCAACTCAGATGACCATTATATCTACTACTGCGGGCAGGAATCCCTCAGAAGAAATGGAGTGGCCATCACGGTCAACAAAAGAGTCTGAAATGCAGTACTTGGATGCAATCTCAAAAATGACAGAATGATCTCTGTTCGTTTCCAAGGCAAACCATTCAATATCACGGTGATCCAAGTGTATGCCCCAACCAGTAACGCTGAGGAAGCTGAATGGTTCTATGAAGACCTACAAGACCTTTTAGAACTAACACCCAAAAAAGATGTCCTTTTCATTCTAGGGGACTGGAATGCAAAAGTAGGAAGTCAAGAAACACCTGGAGTAACAGGCAAATTTGGCCTTGGAATATGCAATGAAGCAGGGCAAAGACTAATGGAGTTTTGCCAAGAAAATGCACTGGTCATAACAAACACCGTCTTCCAACAACACAAGAGTAGACTCTATACATGGACATCACCAGATGGTAAACACCGAAATCAGATTGATTATACTCTTTGCAGCCAAAGATGGAGAAGCTCTATACAGTCAGCAAAAACAAGACCAGGAGCTGACTGTGTCTCAGACCATGAACTCCTTATTGCCAAATTCAGACTTAAATTGAAGAAAGTAGGGAAAACCACTAGACCATTCAGGTATGACCTAAATCAAATCCCTTATGATGATACAGTGGAAATGAGAAATAGATTTAAGGGCCTAGATCTGATAGATAGAGTGCCTGATGAACTATGGACTGAGGTTCGTGACACTGTACAGGAGACAGGGATCAAGACCATTCCCATAGAAAAGAACAGATTAGGACAGAGTAAATAGGCTAGGGAATGTTTAGCTTGACATCTAGAAGGGAAATTTAATTTATTTGACTTTCATGGTGTGGAAGTTATTTGGGTTTTTCACTAGTATTTCTGGTTCTACTCTTTCCAGGTGCATGAGGTTGCAGTGTAGAAATAGGAAAGGTATTGTATTTCCATTTCCCCTGAGGTTTGGTGAGATCTGTGACACAATAGAACTTGAGTAGAGGAGCCATGTGCTGCTTGGTGCCCAAGATCTTAGTACCCGTGTAACCACGGAGGACCCTATTGGCCTTCCTGGGACAGACCCCTCCCCATCGTGTCTGCTGCTTACCTCTTGTTTGTGGAAAAGCTGTACTCTCCCAGGCCTCCCCTGAGTCATAAAAGCCTGGCTAGAGAATTAATGGAAAGGATGTGAACATGTATTCACAAGGAGAGCAACTGGGCTAGGAGAACTGGTAAGAATTTAAGCAAGTAACCAGGCATTCAGCAGTTATAGAATCTTTAATTCCTCCTCTAAATATTGATACATAGATAACAGTATCTGATGCACATTTCTGCATCGATTTATAGATGCTAAAACCCCCATCAAATGGGAGACGTTAACCGTTAATACTTGAGGACCATGAGACCTACTGGAGCCTGAGGACCGATAATGCGAACCCTGTGGCACCACCCTGATACCTCGTTGGTGCTCAGTCACACAGTCCTGTCTGACTCTTTGCGATGCCATGGTCTGCTGCCCGTCAGGGTCATCTATCTTTGGACTTTTTCTAGGCAAGAATACTGGAGTGGGTTGTCATTTCCTCCAGCAGGGTATTTTCCTGACCCAGGGATTGAGCCTGTATCTCCTGCGCCTCCTGCATTGGCAGGTGAATTCTTTACCACTGGGCCACAGGGAAAGCCCTCTGTGTTACATCACCCTCAACCAATCCGAGAATTGGGTAAGAGCTGATCACACATCCAGCAGCTCCCCTCCCTCACTTTGCCTTTGAAAAAACGCTTCCCTAAAACCCATCAGGCAATTTGGGCTTTTTGACTATTTATCTGTCCCAGGTTCCTTATCTGGCACCTTACTTAATGCTGCACTTACCTTCACCACAACCGGGTGTTAGCAGATTGGCTTTACCGCACTTCCGAAAGCGAACCCAGGTTTGGTTCCCTAACCCATATGAGATAGCCCGGATATGCTCTTTCCCTGCTGTGTGATCTTAGGTGCCAGGAATGTCGCTTTGCACACTGGCCTCCATATGTGGAGGCAAGGAAAAACCAAAAAAAGGAGGCGGACCACTCCAGGTTTTTAGGCGGAAGAGTGGAACAGTTCACAAACAAGGAAACTTACACAGGAGGCAGGTCTCGCGTGGCTGCGAGATGAGTGATCGCCTCCCCACCGCCCACCCGCCAGAATCTTAAAAATTTGTTAGCGGGGAGGCCTTAGCTGGGTTCAGTTGCCATACCAGCCAGATGGCTTCAATAAAACACTGCTCTGGGAAGGCTGACTCCTTGAAAACGGCTCCCGCTGGAGTGAGTACATACTCCGAAGGCACGGCGGGAAGAGCCTCTGTTTTCCAGGGTGCGTCCTGTGGGTCAACCCTAGGTCAAGTCCTCTTGATGACCTTCCTAACAAGGAGGTCAAGGCAGCCAGCAAAATCGAGACCATATCTCCAGGAAGAGGCAGCAGAGGACTTTGGGTGAGAGAGAAACACTTTCCTGTGTTCCGCCTCTTATATTTTGGTGTTTTACCTCACCACAGCATAAACCAATGGCACCCCACTCCAGTACTCTTGCCTGGAAAATCCCATGGACCGAGAAGCCTGTAGGCTGCAGTCCATGGGGTCTCATAGAGTCGGACACGACTGAGCGACTTCACTTTGACTTTTCACTTTCATGCATTGGAGAAGGAAATGGCAACCCACTCCAGTGGTCTTACCTGAAGAATCCCAAGGATGGGGGAGCCTGGTGGGCTGCCGTCTATGGGGTCGCACAGAGTCGGACATGACTGAAGTGACTTAGCAGCAGCAGCAGCAGCATAAACTAGCTAGTCCTGTCTGACGTATGTGGATACTATTTCTGTTTTAGTTAGGTTGTACCTTGGCAGTCACTGTGTTAGTCGTTCAGTCCTGTCTGACTTTTTGAAATCCCATGGACTATTTACAGCCAGTCTCCTCTGTCTATGGAAGGCTCAGATGGTAAAGAATTTGCTTGCAATGTAGGAGGCCTGGGTTTGATCCCTGGGTGGGCAAGATCCCCTGGAGAAGGGAATGGCTACCCACTCCAGTATTCTTGCCTCGAAAAATTCCATGGATGGAGGAACCTGGTGGGCTATAGTCCATAGGGTCACAACAAGTTGGACACGACTGAGTGACTGACAGTCACTGTAATTTTCTTCCCATACCTATCTATCTTCGATTGGTTTTTGATAACCAATTGCGTTTTTCCCAAGGAGTGTAAGGCTTTGGAGTTTTCTGCCTTTTACCTTTACCTTCTCAAATGAAAAGCATTAGACATAGTGTCTGGGTACAATGCTTTCTAATCCATTGTGCTAGCTCCAACGTGAGAATTCTCTGAAGCATCACACGAAGACATTTTCCCATTGGTTTGATTTTATGGGTGAATACAGTACACTACAGAAGCAAAGAATGGGATGCCAACCAGGTAGCAGAAAAAAACTTTGGAACTGCTGCAAAAAAATGGAAAGTCATTAGGAAACAGCATGCTTGTCTAACTTTGATAAAAATGACTGAGGATTTGACATTCTCTCTTCTTTAGAAATCCTTGTTCTTGAATAAACCAGTGCAGAAGTACTTATTTTGAGGGGAAGACTTTCTTCAAATTCTCTTTCTCTTGGCACTTCTTTTATGCCATTATAATCTGTACAATAGTGGCCTCTGGAAGGAAGAATTTAAGATGTTTTATGGAGGGGGAGGAGGAGGAAGGGAATATGGTGGTTCACTTAACTTGAATTCTTTTCATTCAAAGAATCTTAGTCTGGCAGTCCCCAGACAAGGAAAGAATAATTTCTGATAGAAAATCAGGGACATTGGAGAATTCTGGGGGAAAAAAATCCATTTATAAAATACATTTAATTCATTTAGAGAGTATACTCATCCAGAGCACATTCATTTAAATGAGGCTTGAGTTGATCCAGCAAAGAAGGTAGTTGCAGTGCCAGGTCGCAGATGCAGAGTGCTGGGCCCCCTCCTATCTGAGAGTGCTATCACTATATCCTGCAATCAGCATGATGGCGCCTGCTCATTAGGAATTCACTGAGTGCTCGTGTGGCTATAATGCACCTCCATTTGTATTCTGGAACCATTTAGCCACTGGAAACTTAAAAGTCATTTGATCAATCTTGTGTGCAGCTTTTGTTTTTACTCCAGGCAAATTAATGTGAAGATCGTTGTGACAAATTAAACAGATTTAAGTGTTCATTGATCAAGCAGTAACTCTGAAATGCACATGCTTTAAGATGTAATATTTCCTCAAATTTTGAGGGTGTGAAAAAAATGTTATCTTAGACTGAGTGACAAGGATAGAGGAAAATGAACATTGAACATATATGTAAAACTTACTAGTTTTTAAAATTTGACATAGGGTTACTTTGGTTTAGGAATAAGAAGATATGTTATGTGGTTTGCTCATAAAATCATAGTTTCTTGTACAGTAATTTCTCTAACAGTGTTGGCTCTATAGATTAGTGTTTTGCTTTATTTTAATGAATTTAAATGATTCTAAAAGGTGCTACAAGCTGTTATATCTGGGAATTTAGTATCTTTTCCCATTTTTGCTGAGCTTTGTGAAGCCATTATAACTTTAAGATTATATCCATCTTCAGAGTAATAGTAAGACATGAAAAATAGTGGTGGAACTGGGCTTTTGTGAACTCTACCATGCTGTGCAATAGAGAGAGCACTTATTTTCAGAAAAGAGGTTGAAGGAGACAAAAAACAAACAAACAAACAAAAAAATGAGGCGAAACCCCGTCGCTCTCAAACCTACTGCTTGCAGATATTGCCAAGTCTAAACAGTCTTGTTTTTATGAATGGTCATGATTAATATATTCCACTTTGTCATCTTATGTTTTTTCTTATTGAGCTATAGTTGATGTACAATATTGTTAGTTTAAGGTGTACAGCCAAGTGGCTCAGTTATCAGATTCTTTTATAAGTTACTACAAGGTACTGAATAAAGTTCCCTGTGCTATACAGTTACACCTTGTTGTTTATTTTATATATAGTGGTGCGTATCTGTTAATTCCATGCACCTAGTTTATCCCTCAATTCAGAGGTTTTCTCAGATAAAGAAAAGGCTCTCAGCTTTTTCTTTCTTGCCTTTATAGATTTATAAATATAAACTTTCATGTTTTGTAGAAGAATCCAGAGAAGGTGAGAATATAAATCAAAGACAGTTTTATACAAAAACATGCCAGTCAACATGTTATATGAGGGGCTAGAATTGGCAATATTTCTGACTGTCATGTTGGAACAGATACCTGAAAATCCTAAGTGTGGAACTGTAACATTTTGGAAGAGATCATTACGATGATCTAGTGTAATTCCCTCATCTGACAGGTGAGGATACTGAAACCCAGTTATCAAAAACTATCTTTTTCTTTTTTTGTCTTTTAAATTTTATTTTATTTTTAAACTTTACAAAATTGTATTAGTTTTGCCAAGTATCAATATCTTTTTCTTTTTTACTTTGAAGATTGGTGAAAGTAGAGCACTTAAGAATGACACTAATAGCACCACATAACAATTTGAATATTAGTATAACTCCAGATGCTTCAACTGCACCATTTTAAGGTCATATAATTATTTTATGTTTTCTTATACTTAGTTTGCATGTTTACCCTAAAGATGACCAGATTCGAGTTCACACTGAAGATTAAAACAAGCACAAGGCTTTATTCACTCATTTGTTTCTTGCAAATTATCTATTGAGAACAAATGGAGTACTAGTTCTAAATGCTTGAGGTTTATTAGTCTTTGTAAACAAAAAGCTGTGCTCTTATAGGGGGAGACAGACAACAAATAATAAACATAATAAATAAATTAGAAGCTAGAAGCTAATTGTGCCCTGGGGAAAAAACAGAGCGGAGTGAGAGGAATTGGAAGTATGAAGAGGTGATTAGTGTGAAAGCCAGTTGCATCTTTAAATATGGTGGTCAAGGTGGGACTTGTATATGGTGACATTTGAGCAAAGATCTGAAGGTGGGGAGGGAGTTGCCAGGTAATGCCCACTGGAAATCTGGTAGAAGAGCATTCCAGGCACAGGGAACATCTAGAGCAAAGTCCTAAGGTGAGCTCCTGCTTGGTGTATTAGAGAAACAGCTAGGATCTCCATGAGGAGTGGAATAAGGAATGGGGATTGAAGGAGGAAGGGCTGCCAGAGGTTCAGAACACGTGGGGCCATGTAAAGTATCTGGCTCACTGTGAGTGAAATAAGGAATCATTAGATTTTGGTGGAAAAGGGCCATAATCTGAAACAATGTTTTTAAAAGATTATTTTGGCTGTGTTAATAAGAGGCTCATCTTTTTGAGGAGTTTTATCTTCAACAGACTTCCTCAAAACCTTTCTTCTTGCACTTTTTTTTTGTTGTTGTTATTTTGCTCTTGTGTTACCAGCGCTTTCCCTTGATGTCAAAGGCTTGGGTTATTGATGACTCTTCTCAACTCAAGGCCCCTTTGGTGATCTGCTCTATCACGGGTTCCACATTTAGCTGACTCCTAGCTTTGCTTCTGATTGGTGGCCTGCAATAGATTCTTTTCCCTTGTGATACCTGTTTTCAGCCACTCAAGTGGATATTTTTTCAGTATCCACTCTCCTTAGGAAGTGGATCAGATCAGATCAGTTGCTCAGTCATGTCCGAATCTTTGCGATCCCATGAATCACAGCACGCCAGGCCTCCCTGTCTATCACCAACTCCTGGAGTTCACTCAGACTCATGTCCATCAAATCAGTGATGCCATCCAGCCATCTCATCCTCTGTCGTCCCCTTCTCCTCCTGCCCCCAATCCCTCCCAGCATCAGAGTCTTTTCCAATGAGTCAACTCTTTGCATGAGGTGGCCAAAGTACTGGAGTTTCAGCTTTAGCATCATTCCTTCCAAAGAAATCCCAGGGCTGATCTCCTTCAGAATGGGCTGGTTGGATCTCCTTGCAGTCCAAGGGACTCTCAAGAGTCTTCTCCAGCACCACAGTTCAAAAGCATCAATTCTTTGGCGCTCAGCCTTCTTCACAGTCCAACTCTCACATCCATACATGACCACAGGAAAAACCATAGCCTTGACTAGACAAACATTTGTTGGCAAAGTAATGTCTCTGCTTTTGAATATGCTATCTAGGTTGGTCATAACTTTCCTTCCAAAGAGTAAGTGTCTTTTAATTTCACAGCTGCAGTCACCATCTGCAGTGATTTTGGAGCCCCGCAAAATAAAGTCTGACACTGTTTCCCCATCTATTTCCCATGAAGTGGTGGGACCGGATGCCATGATCTTCGTTTTCTGAATGTTGAGCTTTAAGCCAACTTTTTCACTCTCCTCTTTCACTTTCATCAAGAGGCTTTTGAGTTCCTCTTCACTTTCTGCCATAAGGGTGGTGTCATCTGCATATCTGAGGTTATTGATATTTCTCCTGGCAATCTTGATTCCAGCTTGTGTTTCTTCCAGTCCAGTGTTTCTCATGATGTACTCTGC
This sequence comes from Bos grunniens, assembly GCF_055505025.1. NCBI lineage: Eukaryota > Metazoa > Chordata > Mammalia > Artiodactyla > Bovidae > Bos > Bos grunniens. Next base: position 16,751,987 of record NC_141181.1, on the reverse strand, counting down.
ATAGAAGTTAAATAAACAGGGTGACAATATACAGCCTTGACGAACTCCTTGTCCTATTTGGAACCAGTCTGTTGTTCCATGACCAGTTCTAACTGTTGCTTCCTGACAAATTTCTCAAGAGGCAGATCAGGTGGTCTGGTATTCCTATCTCTTTCAAAATTTTCCACAGTTTATTGTGATCCACACAGTCAAAGGCTTCGGCATAGTCAATAAAGCAGAAATAGATGTTTTACTGGAACTCTCTTGCTTTTTTGATGATCCAGTGGATGTTGGCAATTTGATCTCTGGTTCCTCTGCCTTTTCTAAAACCAGCTTGAACATCAGGAAGTTCACAGTTCACATATTGCTGAAGCCTGGCTTGGAGAATTTTGAGCATTACTTTACTAGCGTGTGAGATGAGTGCAATTGTGTGGTAGTTTGAGCATTCTTTGGCATTGCCTTTCTTTGGGATTGGAATGAAAACTGACCTTTTCCAGTCCTGTGGCCACTGCTGAGTTTTCCAAATTGGCTGGCATATTGAGTGCAGCACTTTCACAGCATCATCTTTCAGGATTTGGAATAGCTCAACTGGAATTCCATCACCTCCACTAGCTTTGTTCGTAGTGATGCTTTCTAAGGCTCACTTGACTTCACATTCCAGGATGTCTGGCTCTAGGTCAGTGATCATACCATCATGATTATCTGGGTCATGAAGCTCTTTTTTGTACAGTTCTTCTGTGTATTCTTGCCATCTCTTCTTAATATCTTCTGCTTCTGTTAGGTCCATACCATTTCTGTCCTTTATCGAGCTCATCTTTGCATGAAATATTCCTTTGGTATCTCTGATTTTCTTGAAGAGATCCCTAGTCTTTCCCATTCTGTTGTTTTCCTCTATTTCTTTGCATTGATCGCTGAAGAAGGCTTTCTTATCTATTTTTGTTATTCTTTGGAATTCTGCATTCAGATGTTTATATCTTTCCTTTTCTCCTTTGCTTTTTGCTTCTCTTCTTTTCACAGCTATTTGTAAGGCCTCCGCAGAAAGCCATTTTGCTTTTTTGCATTTCTTTTCCATGGGAATGGTCTTGATCCCTGTCTCCTGTACAATGTCACGAACCTCATTCCATAGTTCATCAGGCACTCTATCTATCAGATCTAGGCCCTTAAATCTATTTCTCACTTCCACTGTATAATCATAAGGGATTTGATTTAGATCATACCTGAATGGTCTAGTGGTTTTCCCTACTTTCTTCAATTTAAGTCTGAATTTGGCAATAAGGAGTTCATGGTCTGAGCCACAGTCAGCTCCTGGTCTTGGAGGACCATAAATATATAGAAATTAAGACACTTGGTACTGGCTCCCCAATTTTTGTTTTTCTGATTATAAAAGCAGCATATTTTCAATGTAAGACATAAAAAATAGAGACACACAAAAGGCAAAAAAAAAAGACATATTCACAATCCTGCCACTTTAACATACTTTTTGTATCTTTCCAGAACTTTCCTCTTTGTATATTTTTAAAACAAAAATGGGTTCATCTTATGCCTAGATTTGAAATCATATTTCACTTACTATGTCATGACTGAATCCATGTTAATAAATATTTCTTCATAACAATGTTTTAATGACTTAATAGTTTTCCATTATATGAGTATACTGTTGTTTAATCATCACTGTATCCTTGGATACTTAGATGGTCTTGTGAACATTTTTTCCCGTATCTTTAATTTTTTTTTTGAAGTTAGTGTCTAGAATTGGTATTTGATATCAAAAGGTCTGCATGTTTTATATTTTTGGTGTATATTGCCATGTTGTACTGAGCGTGTTAATATCAGTGCTTCAGCCACTCAAGGCATCATTAGCCCTAAGAACAAATACTACATCTCTGAGACTCCCACACATGTGCCTGTGGGTTTTGAGAACATTCTCATGAATACTCTCTCAGGCTGCTTCCTTTCTCCCAAACCCTCACTAATACAAGATATGATTTAAAAAAAAATTAATTGCAAATACAGTTGGACCTTGAACAGTGTTGGTACTGGGCTTCCCTGGTAGCTCAGCTGGTAAACAATCTGCGGACAATTCAGGAGACCTTGGTTCAATTCCTGGGTCAGGAAGATCCCCTGGAGAAGGGTTACACTACCCACTCCAGTATTCTTGAGCTTCCCTGGTGGCTCTGCTGGTAAAGAATCTGCCTGCAATGAGGGAGACCTGGGTTCGATCCCTGTGTTGGGAAGGTCCCCTGGAGAAGGGAAAGGCTACCCACTCCTTTCCCTTCTGGCCTGGAGAATTCTGTGGATTGTAACTAGGGCCACCAACCCTCCCCAAAGTTGAAAGTTCAAGTATAACTTTATAGTTGGCTGACCATATCCATGGTTCGGAATCCCCCAATTCAATGAAACTTGGATTGTGTCATCCTGTGCTTACTATTTAAGTGAAAAAAAATCCACTTATCAGTGGGCCCGTACAGTTCAAACCTGTGTTATTCAAAGATCAACTGTAATAAGATATGAAGAAGTTGTATATTATTACTATTTTATTTTGTGTTGCTTTGATCATTAATGGTGATAAATGTGTCAACACTCTGTAGATTTTGACTTGGATATTTTTCTTTCTCCTGGAAAGATTCTGACCCCTTCATTCTGGGCTGTCTCTCGTATCTCACCATAGAACTCTGGACTTGGATTATTACCTATTTTTGCCAATGTAATTCTGTCTTTGCCTTACTAGACATTAAGATCTATGAGGACAGGGGTTCTCCTTTCTTATTCATCACAGGCCAGTGCACATCATGGCTTCTGAGTAAGTACTTGTTAATCAAATCCTGGAAACTGTAATTTTAAAGAGCCATTGGTTAGTATCTTTTCCATTTATTAAAGAAAATATATTTCACTTAACTATTTTAACAGCTAAACAGTGACCTCCAATCACTGAAGACTGAGTTAAAAACAGACCACAACAAAGCAAAACCACAGGCAGGGGAGGGAACAAAATGAAGGATGTGTTTGTTTGATACCTCAAAATGGATCATATTCTACTTTACAGATAAATTCAAGTTTGGAGTTCTACCCATGACTGGATTTCCAGCTAATCCTTTATTTTTCAAGTTATCTAGATATACTTGTAGTCTGGAAATCTTGTCCTAAATGAATAAGGAATAAAGGAATGTCTATATTGAAGATTCCAAATCTTAAGATTTTTCTGTTATTTATACCGGGAATTTTCAACTAAATTTCTGTTGAAATCTATTCTAAGCCTCAAATGATTGACTGTTTTATTAATATATATTTAAAATTATTTTTTATAAATCGGAATGTTATTTGGCTTACCTAAATTTAATAAAATTTGTAAATTTTCAAACCATTAAGAAAGAGGTAAATGATGATAGTAATTTAAATATAACTTGGAAAAGGGGAGAAGTGCAAAAGTCTTGATAAAAGCCCATTGGAAATGAGTTTTGATTACTTAGTCATCTAAGTTCAACTGATGTGAACATAGTAGAAAGTGGAGAGTTTTAGGAAAAGACTCATCAGTTCAGTTCAGTCCAGTCGCTCAGTCGTGTCCTACTCTTTGTGACCCCATGAATCGCAGCACGCCAGGCCTCCCTGTCCATCACCAACTCCGGAGTTCACTCAGACTCACGGCCATCGAGTCAGTGATGCCATCCAGCCATCTCATCCTCTGTCGTCCCCTTCTCCTCCTGCCCCCAGTCCCTCCCAGCATCAGGGTCTTTTCCAATGAGTCAACTCTTCGCATGAGGTGGCCAAAGTACTGGAGTTATCTCTTAATTACTGGGAAAGCAACTACGAAGGAACATTTGGTGGTGTGAAAGCAATATAAATAGTCTATTATTAAAATTATATTTTAAAACATAATGCAGGTATGCTTGAGATTGGGAGTTGAATGCAAAGTGCTAAAGAGAGAGTTTGAAATTAGTAAAAAATAATGTTTTTTTTTTTTATTTCTAAACTTAATTTTCAGGCTTAACATTGGTAAGAGCTTATATGCAGAATAGGTATAAGGGGCACTATTGCATGATGGGTAGATTGTTGAAAAGAGTTAGCTTCCTTCTCCTGTAGATCTGTTTATTTTTCAGTTAACAAAGAGTAAGAAGCCTTTTTTTTTTTAAACATTTTTGCTTGGAAGACTGGATTAAAAAGTATGCCATTTATGTTTGGTATATTTAATTAAATGTTTGGTTTGGGCTTATAAGGAATTTCTATTTAGCCAATTTAGATTGCAATAGATCATTAAAAATTCAATTAGAGGTTATTGACATTATGATAAAAGTTTATCTGACAGAATAAAGCTTCTATATTACTAAATTTTCCACTCTTTTTTGATGTATTTTTAATTTGGTGACTGTTTTAATCTCATCATTTCTTAGTGGTTTCCTGATTTTATTGTTTATGACTCAGATAATGCTATTTAATCAGTGGGTCAGACTGATAGACCAAAGCTCATGCTCACTAAAATCTTAACATAAACAGATTTGGATAAATGTGTTATTTTATCATTGCATTGCTTTTTTGTGCAATTGCCTGTATAGTTATTGCCCATTTGATGTTGAAGCTTTGGGAAGATGAGAAGCACATCTCTGTAACTTGATCTGAATAGTTCTTAATAACATATCAAGCCAGGATAGATTAAATAATGACAGTAATAATGATATCAGTAATAATTTAACAATTAAATACAAAAAAACCATTTCTGTTTCACCTATTCTGTGCCTGACACTGTGCTAAGAATTATATATGCATTATCTCTGCAAGGTAGATATTATTATCTCCATTTTATACAAGAGTTAGTTGAGGTTCCAGAAGGTTAAGTAATTTGCTAAGTATTTAGATATATTAAATGTTAGAAATACAAAGCAGCCTGCTTCACTCCAAAGATCATAATATATTCTATTACACGAGTATTACTGATAACTGAATGACATCTATACCATCAGGTCTGTTGTGTTTCACTGTATTTTTATTATGAAAGAGCAGTGCTTCTTAGACTTTAGTATGAGGATCTAGTTAAAGTGAAGATTCTGATTCAGGAAGACTTGGATCCTGCATTTCCGGCAAACTTGAAACCCTGCATTTCCAACAAGCTCCCAGGTGACGCCAGTACTGCTGGCCTGTGGACCACCACTTTGGGTAGCAAGCTCCAGAGCAGAGATGCCCAGTATGGTCGAGAGAAGATGTGGGGAAACATACTCACTGGACTGAGTTTTCCTTTTCCAGGAAGAATCTTGTATGCCTTTCTCCGCCTCAAAAATCAGTGCTGAAGAGAGCCATGAATACTGATGGGAGTGCTTGCTCCATCCCTCATGTGTTTTGGGATAGAAAACGATTGAAAATGACTGATCCAGCCAGTTCAGATGCTCGAATACTAAAAGCTAGTTGGAGGCACGGGTGACTGTCAGAGCGAAGGCAGAGGGGAAAGGAAACATAAAAAAAGGGAACTTAGGGAAAGAAGAGAGGTGAGAGAAGAAGAAAGATGAGAGAAAGTGAAGGAAACTAACTGGTTACATATGTTTTCAAGTATTAGGATAGTGCTGAAGATTGCCCATCATTCCAGCACATAATTTGAGGAAGCTCCTCATGTCAAAAATACAACTCTCCTCATGAGGTTAAAGTTTTGATTCAGAGCAATCTCTAAGATAGTATCCTATGTCAGTTAGCCTCTGCTACCCACTAGCAGTTTCAGGGAGATTATCTCGAGCTGGGTAAAAAATAACCTTTCACCTTTGCTTTAATCTTTGACATAACTGCTCTAGTGCTACCTGGTGTTTATAATTTGGCTAATGTGTTAGTGTAATTGGTAAGAGTGAGATGGGATGTATATGTGTGTGTGTTCACTCAGTCATTTCTGACTCTTTGTGACCCCATGGACTGTAGCCCCTCAGGATTTTCTGTCCATGAAATTTTCCAAGCAAGAATATCAGAGTGGGTTGCTATTTCCTACTCCAGGGTATCTTCCCCACCCAGGGACTGAACGTGCATCTCTTGTGTCTCCTGCATTGGCAGGCAGGTTCTTTATCACTGTGCCACCTGGGAAGCCCCTAGGGATGGGGGTCGTCAAATTTCATTAGTTACTTTGTTCCTGAGAAGTGTGTGTGCCATGTGTATGTGCACATGTGTGTGTGTGCATGCTAAAACACAGTATACATGTGTACACACACACACTTCTCATCTCATATCAGTAGACATCTGAAAAATGACAGCAATTTTTTTCAGCTGTGTTTTAAAGAGGCATTGCTTTCATAATTCCTTGTTTGAAAAAACAACTAGGTGAACATGCCTTGGCCTGGTTATAGAAATGGATTCCAGATGGAAATACAGAGGACACGAGATAATTTACAAAATATAAACATTATTGTGAACCTGTTATTGCTTCTCCAAACCCTCCATAAAATGAAACCTTATGGGATGTTCTGGTAATAGAGATAGTAACAAAGGAAAATTGTAGATCAAAGGCACCATTGCATTGCTTGAATATAATATTGAAGACATGAAGCCAGATTTTTGATGGTCACCAGAGAGGTTCTCATTTCAAATGCAGTTAAGCAGCAGCAACTGTCTAAAACTTTATTGATCCAGGTCTACTCAAATTATCTCCTAGTAATGAAAATCCCATGGACGGAGGAGCCTGGTGGGCTGCAGTCCATGGGGTCGCTAAGAGTCGGGCACGACTGAGCGACTTCACTTTCACTTTTCACTTTCATGCATTGGAGAAGGAAATGGCAACCCACTCCAGTGTTCTTGCCTGGAGAATCCCAGGGACGGAGGGGCCTGGTGGGCTGCCGTCTATGGGGTCGCACAGAGTCGGACACGACTGAAGTGACTTAACAGCAGTAGCAGCAATGTGCTCTTATATGGAACAGCTGATTAAGAAAACTCACTTAACAACCAGTTTATGCCACTATGTCTCTGATGGGAGTTTTCTAATCCTTACAAATGTGTTTACTCTCATTAACACCTTGATATGTATGATTATACCTGGATGAAATCTGTGTAGTCTATCTCAGAATTTTAAAGCTCTTTCTTCATTTATTGATTCACTGATTTTTATGTTTTCAACCTACAATTTATGCTGATTTCTTCCTTGAGAAATTTCAGGTATGTGTTTTAGTTTAGTTGGTAATTTACAGAAGAAGTCTATAGAATGGTAGTCACAGTTATTTCACTATCATTGATCATTGCTTTGCACATTATGACTTCGGGGAGAAAACTAGCAGGAGTGACAGAAGATTGTCTGCAGCATTTACTGATAATTTACAGAGACTCTGACTTTGTGGACCATAGACATTATGGCCTAAGCTTTGTGAATGTCCAATTGAACCTGAGTTTCTGATACTTCTCTGAAACTGTATCTTAATGCATACAGTTAAGATGAGACTTGAGAGGCTAAAACCTCTCATGAAGAATCAGAGGTGGATTTAGTCTCCTTCCAAATTTGATTCTAAATGACTTGTTTAGAATCAGTTGGATGTATGTCTCCTCCTTTATAAAATTAAAATTTAAATACTTTATTGTCTTCTCTATAGATGAAATGGTTTGATTTATCTCAAACCATAAAGGACTTGAGATTCAACGAGTCTTGCTAATGCACTATAAAATCTGGAAAAAATGCATTTGACATAAACTATTTCAGAGTTAGAATCATGAATTTGAATTCATGAATCATGAATCTGAATTGAATCCAGAATATACTTTGTTTTTATCCATTTCCTCTAAATGGCCTGAATTGCTGGTCAACCCATGAAGTCCATCCATCATGTTTCTTTCTCTGTCAGGAGAAAATTTACTAACCAGATTTATTAGTTGATTGAAATTTAAAATTTGGTCCTAAGAAATTGAATTAGCATACTTTTATTTTTATTTTATTTTTTAATTTCAATTTTTTAACTTACACCATACTTTTATTTTTATTTTATTTTTTGCTAGTTTTTTGGAGTATAGTTGCTTTACAATGTTGTGTTAGTTTCTTGCTGTACAGTGAATCAGTCACACATATACACTTATTCACTCGTTTTTAGATTTTCTTACCATTTAGGTTGTCTCAGAGCACTGAGTACAGTTCCCTGTGCTATACAGTAGGTTCTCATTAGTTATCTATTTTATACATCAGTTCAGTTCAGTCGCTCAGTCATATCCGACTCTTTGCAACTCATGGTCTGCAGTATGCCAGGCTTCCCTGTCCATCACCAACTCCCAGAGCTTGCTCAAACTAATGTCCACTGGGTCAGCGATGCCATCCAACTATCTCATCCTCTGTCGTCCCCTTCTCCTCCCACCTTCAAGCTTTCCCAGCATCAGGATGTTTGCCAGTGAGTCAGCCCTTCACATCAAGTGGCCAAAGTATTGGAACATCAGCTTCAGCATCAGTCCTTCCAATGAATATTCAGGACTGATTTCCTTTAGGATGGACTGGTTTGATCTCCTTGCTGTCCAAGGGACTCTGAAGAGTCTTCTATAATACCACAGTTCAAAAGCATCAATTTTTTGGTGCTCAGCTTTCTTTATGGTCCAACTCTCACATCCATACATGACTGCTGGAAAAACCATAGCTTTGACTAGAGAGACCTTTGTTGGCAAAGTAATGTCTATGCTTTTTAATATGCTGTCTAGGTATCGTAGCTTTTCTTCCTAGGAGCAAGTGTCTTTTAATTTCATGGTTGCAGTCACTATGTGCAGTGATTTCGAGCTGTCACTGTTTCCATTGTTTCCCCATCTGTTTGCCATGAAATGATGGGACTGGATGCCATGATCTTAGTGTTTTGAATGTTGACTTTTAAGCCAGCTTTTTCACTTTCCTCTTTCTTTTTTATTTTTTTAATTGTTCTTGTTTTAATGTTCACATAATGACAGGCTAAGCACATGAAATACTTTGCAGAAGTGCTCTTTTGTTTTTTATAATTTGAGTTAACTTTATTTTTAATTGGAAACATCTCTATCTCTTTTTTTTTACTTCTTAAGTCAACTTTTTTTATTTACTCTTTTTTTAATTTAAATTTATTTATTTTAATTGGAGGCTAATTACTTTACAATATTGTATTGGTTTTGCCATACATCAACATGAATCTGCCATGGGTGTACATGTGTTCCCTATCCTGAACCCCCCTCCCACCTCCCTCACCATACCATCCTTCTGGGTCATCCCAGTGCACCAGCCCCAAGCATCCTGTATCCTGCATCGAACCTGGACTGGCGATTCGTTTCTTATACGATATTATACATGTTTCAATGCCATTCTCCCAAATCATCCCACCCTCTCCCTCTCCCACAGAGTCCAAAAGACTGTTCTATACATCTGTGTCTCTTTTGCTGTCTCGCATACAGGGTTATCATTACCATCTTTCTAAATTCCATATATATGCGTTAGTATACTGCATTGGTGGTTTTCTTTCTGGCTTACTTCACTCTGTATAATAGGCTCCAGTTTCATCCACCTCATTAGAACTGATTCAAATGTATTCTTTTTAATGGCTGAGTAATACTCCACCACATTAACAAATTGAAAAATAAAAACCATATGATTATCTCAATAGATGCAGAGAAAGCCTTTGACAAAATCCAACATCCATTTATGATTAAAAACTCCAGAAAGCAGGAATAGAAGGAACATACTTCAACATAATAAAAGCTATATATGACAAACCCACAGCAAACATTATCCTCAATGGTGAAAAATTAAAAGATTTCCCCTAAAGTCAGGAACAAGACAAGGGTGCCCACTCTCACCACTACTATTCAACATAGTTTTTGAAGTTTTGGCCACAGCAATCAGAGCAGAAAAAGAAATAAAAGGAATCCAAATTGGAAAAGAAGAAGTAAAACTCTCACTGTTTGCAGATGACATGATCCTCTACATAGAAAACCCTAAAGACTCCACCAGAAAATTACTAGAGCTAATCAATGAATATAGTAAAGTTGCAGGATATAAAGTCAGCACACAGAAATCCCTTGCATTCCTATACACTAATAATGAGAAAATAGAGAAATTAAGGAAAGAATTCCATTCACCATTGCAAAGAAAAGAATAAAATACTTAGGAATATATCTACCTGAAGAAACTAAAGACCTATATATAGAAAACTATAAAACACTGGTGAAAGAAATCAAAGAGGACACTAATAGATGGAGAGATATACCATGTTCATGGATTGGAAGAATCAGTATAGTGAAAATGAGTATACTGCCCAAAGCAATCTATAGATTCAATGCAATCCCTATCAAGCTACCAACGGTATTTTTCACAGAGCTAGAACAAATAATTTCACAATTTGTATGGAAATACAAAAAATAGCCTCAAATAGCCAAAGCAATCTTGAGAAAGAAGAATGGAACTGGAGGAATCAGCCTGCCTGACTTCAGGCTCTACTACAAAGCCACAGTGATCAAGACAGTACGGTACTGGCACAAAGACAGAAATATAGATCAATGGAACAAAATAGAAAGCCCAGAGATAAACCCACGCACCTATGGACACCTTATCTTTGACAAAGGAGGCAAGAATGTACAATGGAGAAAAGACAACCTCTTTAACAAGTGGTGCTGGGAAAACTGGTCAACCATTTGTAAAAGAATGAAACTAGAACCCTTTCTAACACCATACACAAAAATAAACTCAAAATGGATTAAAGATCTAAATGTAAGACCAGAAACTATAAAACTCCTAGAGGAGAACATAGGCAAAACACTCTCTGACATTAAATCACAGCAGGATCCTTTTATGACCCACCTCCCAGAATATTGGAAATAAAAGCAAAAATAAACAAATGGGGCCTAATTGAACTTAAAAGCTTCTGCAAAACAAAGGAAACTATAAGCAAGGTGAAAAGACAGCCTTCAGAATGGGAGAAAATAATAGCAAATGAAGCAACTGACAAACAACTAATCTAAAAATATACAAGCAACACCTGCAGCTCAAGTCCAGAAAAATAAATGACCCAATCAAAAAATGGGCCAAAGAATTAAACAGACATTTCTCCAAAGAAGACATACAGATGGCTAACAAACACATGAAAAGATTCTCAACATCACTCATTATTAGAGAAATGCAAATCAAAACCACAATGAGGTACCATTTCATGCCAGTCAGAATGGCTGTGATCCAAAAGTCTATAAGCAATAAATGCTGGAGAGGGTGTGGAGAAAAGGGAACCCTCTTACACTGTTGGTGGGAATGCAAACTAGTACAGCCACTATGGAGAACAGTGTGGAGATTCCTTAAAAAACTGGAAATAGAACTGCCTTATGACCCAGCAATCCCACTATTGTGCATACACACCGAGGAAACTAGAATTGAAAGAGACATGTGTACCCCAATGTTCATCACAGCACTATTTATAATAGCCAGGACATGGAAGCAACCTAGATGTCCATCAGCAGATTAATGGATAAGAAAGCTGTGACAATGGAGTATCACTCTCTTCTTTCTTCATCAAGAGGCTCTTTAGTTCCTCTTTGCTTTCTCTCATAAGGGTGGTGTCATCTGCATATCTGAAGTTATTGATATTTCTCCTGTAATCTTGTTTCCAACTTGTGCTTCATCCAGACTGGCATTTCACATGATGGTCTCTGCATAAAAGTTAAATAAGCAGGGTGACAATATACAGCCTTGACATACTCTTTTTCCAATTTGGAACCAGTCTGTTGTTCCTTGTCCGGTTCTAACTGTTGCTTCTTGACCTACATACAGATTTCTCAGGAGGCAGGTAAGGTGGTCTGGTAGTCCCATCTCTTGAAAAATTTTCCAGTTTGTTGTGATCCACACAGTCAAAGGTTTAATGGAGTCAATGAAGCAGAGGTAGATGTTCTTCTGGAATTCTCTTGCTTTTTCTGTGATCCAGCAGAAGTTGGCAGTTTGATATTTGGTTCCTCTGCCTTTTCTAAATCCAGCTTGAACATCTGGAAGTTAACAGTTTATGTACTGTTGAAGCCTGGCTTGGAGAATTTTAAGCATTACTTTGCTAGTGTGTGAAATGAGAGCAATTGTGTGGTAGTTTGCACATTCTTTGGCATTGCCTTTCTTTGGGATGGGAAAGAAAACCGACCTTTTCCAGTCTTGTGGCCACTGCTGAGTTTTCCAATTTGCTGGCATGTTGAGTGCAGCACTTTAACAACATCATCTTTTGGGATTTGAAATAGCCCAGCCAGAATTCCATCACCTCTACTAGCTTTGTTTGTAGTGATGCTTCCTAAGGCCCTCTTAACTTCACACTGCAGAATATCTGGCTCTAGGTGAGTGATCACACCATCATCGTTATCTGGGTCATGAAGATCTTTTTTGTATAGTTCTTCTGTGTATTCTTGCCATCTCTTAATATCTTCTGTTTCTGTTAAGTTCATACCATTTCTGTCCTTCATTGTGCCCATCTCTGCATGAAATGTTTGCTTGGTATCTCTAATTTTCTTGAAGAGATCTCTAGACTTTCCCATTCTATTATTTTCCTCTATTTCTTTGCATTGATCACTGAGGAAGGCTTTCTTGTCTCTCCTTGCTATTCTTTGGAACTCTGCATTCAGATGGGTATATTTTCCCTTTTCTCCTTTGCCTTTCACTTCTCTTCTTGTCTCAGCTATTTGCAAGGCCTCCTTAGACAACCATTTTGCCTTTTTGCATTTACTCTTCTTGGGGATGACTTTGATCACCACCTCCTGTACAATGTTACGAACCTTGATTCATAGTTCTTCAGGCACTCTGTCTATCATATCTAATCCCTTGCATCCATCTCACTCCACTGTATAATCATTAGGGATTTATTTTAGGTCATACCTGAATGGTCTAGTGGTTTTCCCCACTTTCTTCAATTTAAGTCTGAAGTTTGCAATAAGAAGTTCATGATCTGAGCCACAGTCAGCTCCCACTCTTGTTTTTGCTGACTGTATAGAGCTTCTCCATTTTCAGTTGCAAAGAATATAGTCAGTCTGATTTCGGTATTGACCATCTGGTGATGTCCATGTGTAGAGTCATCCCTTGTGTTGTTGGAAGAGGATGTTTGCTGTGACCAGTGTGTTCTCTTGGAAAAACTCTGTTAGCTTTTGCCCTGCTTCATTTTGTACTCCAAGGCCCCACTTACCTGTTACTCCAGGTATCTCTTGACTTCCTACTTATGCATTCCAGTCCCCTATGATGAAAAAGACTTTTTTTTTTTATGTTAGTTCTAGAAGATCTTGTAAATCTTCACAGGCCTTTCAACTTCAGCTTCTTCAGCATTAGTGGTTGGGACATAGACTTGGATTACTGTGATATTGAATGGTTTGCCTTGGACACAAACAGAGATCTTTCTGTCGTTTTTTAGATTGCACCCAAGTACTGCATTTCAGACTCTTTTGTTGGCTGTGAGGGCCACTCCTTTTCTTCTAAGGGATTCTTGCCCACAGTGGCAGATATAACGGTCATCTGAATTAAATTTGCCCATTCCAGTCCATTTTAGTTCACTGATTCCTAAAGTGTCGACGTTCACTCTTGCCATCTCCTGTTTGACCACTTCCAATTTGCCTTGATTCATGGACCTAATGTCCCAGGTTCGTATGCAATATTGTTCTTCACAGCATCAGCCTTTACGTCTATCACCAGTCACACCCACAACTGGGTGTTGTTTTCACTTTGGCTCAACCCTTTCATTCTTTCTGGAGCTGTTTCTTACTCTTCTCCTGTAGCATATTGGGCACCTCCCAACCTGTGGAGTTCATCTTTCAGTGTCCTATCTTTTTGCCTTTTCATACTGTTCATGGGGTTCTCAAGGCAAGAACACTGAAGTGGTTTGCCATTCCCTTCTCCAGTGGACCATGTTTTGTCAGAACTCTCCACCATGACCCGTCCATCTTGGGTGGCCCTACATGGCAAGTCTCAGAATTTCATTGAGTTAGACAAGGCTGTGATCCAAGTGATCAGTTTGGTTAGTTTTCTGTAATTGTGTTTTCCACTGTTTTATATGTAGTAGTATGTTTATGTCAGTCCCAATCTCCGAATGCATCCCACCTCCCTTTTCCCACCTGGTAACCATAAATTTATTCTCTACATCTGTGACTCTATTTCTGCTTTGCAAATATTTCATCTATACCATTTTTCTAGATTCCACAGAAAAGTGACACTATACAACACTTGTTTTTCTCTTTCTGACTTACTTCACTCTGTATGACAATCTCTAGGTCCTTTATTTGCTCTCTAATTCTGTCTTTAAGTGATAAAAGAATTCTGGTTCAGTAATAGTCTATTAAACACATATAAAAATTAGGGTGCAGTTAGCCTACTATTGTTAGCTCATGGTTGAAATTGTTTACTAATTGATATTATTATTGATTTTATTCATAGCTTTCTGCCTTAATAGCTATAAAAATTTTATTTAAAATTCCCTTGTTTGAAAATTTTAATTTAGGATATTTTGTATAATATTTTCCTCAAGACTATATTTGTGAAAAGAAATAGAGGCGCTTATATTTCTGTAATATTAATAATATTCATCTGGGTGAAAATTTTCCTTGTAATTAGTGATTGATTTTTTCTCTGCCCCAATAAGAAAATTGGAGAGCAATCTCTTTTTCTAAATTAACTAAAAGCAGTTTAATTTTTAAAACAAACAATAAAAGCCCCACAAAAATTCCTATATACATGAAAAACTTTCCTTCATTGAGTTCTGTTACTGATAAGTAAAATTATGTGAAATAAGATGCAGAAGTCAATGTGTTCCCATTATAAATAGCTAAGAATGAATTGAATCTTCATAAAATATTTCTCACTTTTTCTCATTTCTTAACCACAAAAAACATCTTCCCCTATGTTTTTCTATAATTACTTTGTAGATATGTAGTCACTCAAAACAAAGGCATATGGAGGTAGAGTCGTAATGTTTAAAATTTTTAATTGAAATAAATGTATTATCTTTTAAAATAAATATCATAGTTCTTTGGGCTTTGAAGCAGTAATTTGGGGATGGCACCCTAGCTTCTTGAGTGAAGTGACAGAAAAGAACAAGTAAGTTCCCTAAAATCTTTATTGAGCCCCTCTCTGCACAAGCCATGTTTGACTCAGGCAGGGAGCTGAGGGGCAGGGCACTGCTCACCTTCCTTTGTGAGCTCAGGTCTATTTCAGGTGGACGAGAAACAGAGGAAATATAAAATACAACCCAATTTCCAAAGGGGTTTCCAACTTCATTGAGACGTCAACACCAACGAACACAAAAGATTCCATACAAGCCAGCCCCACTTTAGGAATGAGGCTGCTGCTGCTACTGCTAAGTCGCTTCAGTCGTGTCCGACTCTGTGTGACCCCAGAGACGGCAACCCACTAGGCTCCTCTGTCCTTGGGATTGTCCAGGCAAGCATACTAGAGTGGGTTGCCATTTCCTTCTCCAGGAATGAGGCAGAGGCCTCTTTACTGCAGGTACAGAAATGGGAACCAAAGTGAGTACTTTGAACCAGAAAAGAAAATTCTGATACATTATTGGAACCTTGGATACTGGGGTGGCATTTTTCTGAGAACTTTCTAGGCAGTTTATTAATACTAAAATTGCTTACATAGATGTACTTACTGGGTGCAGCCTGGTTTCCCCCCTTAATCTGGAACATTCTACAGCTCCAGGGATTCCTAGCTCCTATTCTCCCCTTCCCCCCTCTACCAATAAGCAGCTCTGAGGTCTCACCTTCCCTGGCTTCCCCTGGCTTCTGCCTCTGCCCATGTGCATGCTAAGTTGCTTCAGTCGTATCTCTTTTCCACACCATGGACTGTAGCCCGCCAGACTCCTCTGTCCATGGGATTGTCCAGGCAAGAATACTGGAGTGGGTTGCCTTCCTGATTCAGGGATCGAACCTGGGTCTCTTACATCTCCTGCATTGGCAGATGGGTTCTTTACCAATAGCACCACCTGGGAAGCCCTCTGCCCACAACCATTTAAAAAGCCATTAAAAAATAAAAGGCACTAAGGAAAGTGTTAAACATTCAAAAAACATCATATTTGGAGCTCTTTCTGCGTTCTTATTGACTTAAACCTGAAGGACGAGGTTGTAGATTGAGGAGGCTGGACAGTTTTCTTCCTTTGCTGTCTCCCACGGGGTCTTCAAGAAGGCTCAAACTACCACACAATTGCACTCATCTCACACGCTAGTAAAATAATGCTCAAACTTCTCCAAGCCAGGTTTCAGCAATACGTGAACCGTGAACTTCCAGATGTTCAAGCTGGTTTTAGAAAAGGCAGAGGAACCAGAGATCAAATTGCCAACATCCGCTGGATCATGGAAAAAGCAAGAGAGTTCCAGAAAAACATCTATTTTTGCTTTATTGATTATGCCAAAGCCTTTGACTGTGTGGATCACAATAAACTGTGGAAAATTCTTCAAGAGATGGGAATACCAGACCACCTGACCTGCCTCTTGAGAAACCTCTATGCAGGTCAGGAAGCATCAGTTAGAACTGGACATTGAACAACAGACTGGTTCCAAATAGGAAAAGGAGTATGTCAAGGCTGTATATTGTCACCCTGTTTATTTAACTTATATGCAGAGTACATCATGAGAAATGCTGGGCCAGAAGAATTCCATAAGCTGGAATCAAGATTGCCGGGAGAAATATCAATAACCTCAGATATGCAGATGACACCACCCTTATGGCACAAAGTGAAGAGGAACTAAAAAGCCTCTTGATGAAAGTGAAAGAGGAGAGTGAAAAAGTTGTCTTAAAGCTCAACATTCAGAAAACGAAGATCATGGCATCCGGTCCCATCACTTCATGGGAAATAGATGGGGCAACAGTGGAAACAGTGTCAGACTTTATTTTGGGGGGCTCCAAAATCACTGCAGATGGTGACTGCAGCCATGAAATTAAAAGACGCTTACTCCTTGGAAGGAAAGTTATGACCAACCTAGATAGCACATTCAAAAGCAGAGACATTACTTTGCCAAAAAAGGTCCATCTAGTCAAGGCTATGGTTTTTCCAGTGGTCATGTATGGATGTGAGAGTTGGACTGTGAAGAAGGCTGAGCGCCGAAGAATTGATGCTTTTGATCTATGGTGTTGGATAAGACTCTTGGGAGTCCCTTGGACTGCAAGGAGATCCAACCAGTCCATCCTAAAGGAGATCAGTCTTGGGATTTCTTTGGAAAGAATGATGCTAAAGCTGAAACTCCAGTACTTTGGCCACCTCATGCGAAGAGTTGACTCATTGGAGAAGACTCTGATGCTGGGAGGGATTGGGGGCAGGAGGAGAAGGGGACGACAGAGGATGAGATGGCGGGATGGCATCACCGACTCGATGGACATGAGTTTGAGTGAACTCTGGGTGTTGGTGATGGACAGGGAGGCCTGGCGTGCTGCAATTCATGGAATCGCAAAGAGTCAGACATAACTGAGTGACTGAACTGAACTGAACTGAACTGAACAGTGTCTTCAGCACAGTGAGGAGATTCAGAGCAGGTGTAAGGTCATGGGAATGTTCACTTCTGCAGCCAAGAATAAGCACCCCTTCCTTTTATGAATTGAATATCCCACTGGGCATCCAGAAATGTAGTCGACCAGGCAGCAGACCACCCCCTTCATGTACAAAGTTGAAATCTCCAAATAGATTCCCATGGATTCTACATATCTTATTTCCCGTGGACCCCATATGGGAAATTCCCAGATTTATGCATTCATCTGGTTTTTATTGGGCACCTTTTATCTGCCACATTCTGCTGTAGATGCTAGGACTCAATAATGCCTACAACAGGGGAAGCCATTGTTCCCACAAAACACAAATACATTACATGTCATGTGATGAATGCCAAAAGGAAAAACAGAGAATCAAGGATGACAGGGTCTAGGGGAATCAAATGCAGCTTCTCTTTAAAGTGACAGTGAAATTAAGCTGAAGGTAGGAGGGGTTTTGTGGAGGAGCATTGCAGTCAGAGTGATTGCAAAGCACAGAGGGCCTGAGGGTGGGCTTCCTTCTGTATATTAGGGAGAGGGAGGCGGGAAGAGGTGGTGAGGTTAGTGGGGGGCCTTGGAGGTCAGGGTCAGGAACTGGGAGGGTGCTGAGCAGAGGGGTAACATGATACAATTTGGGCTTTAAAAGGGTCACTCTGATTGTTGCATAGAAGCAAGGACCCTAGTGTGGTTCAGTACCAGAATCTAGGTGACAGACAGCAGAAGCTTCCAGTAGGGTTTGGGTAATGGGGTGGGGGGGGTTGGTTGATGAACACATCTATATAGAATGTAGAAAAATGGTACAAGTGAACCTATTTTTAGGGCGGGAATACAGATGCAGACATAGAGAATAGACATGTGAGCACAGCGGGGGAAGGGACAAATTGGAAGATTAGGACTGACATATATACACTACCACGTGTAAAATAGCTAGCTAGTGGGAACCTGCTGTATAGCACGGGAGTTCAGCTCGGTGCTCTGTGATGACCTAGATGGATGGGCTGGGGGGTGAGGGTAGGGTGGGGAGGTGCAAGAAGGAGGGGATATATGTATACATATAGCTGATTCACTTTGTTGTAGAGCAGAAACTAACACAACATTTTTAAAAACAATTATACTCCCTACCTCTGAAAAAGAAAGAGAATTGGTTGGATTCTGTGCTCTCTAACATAGGGTATGTAATCCCAGCTCCAAGGGGACTTATATGTTTTCAAAGAGGTTAATTGAAGGAACCCTACTGTCTGTTTCCCTAGTATTTATCTAAGTGCAATGTGGGCCAGCTACATCAGAACCCTGTCGCTTTTGTTAAACAGAAAATTTCCCTGCCTTGTCCCACATATCCATGGAGTCTCTGGCAGAGAAGGCTGAGGAATATGAGATTTTAACAACTCCTCATGATTTATGGGATTCCCTGGAGCTCAGATAATAAAGAATCTGCATGCAATGCAAGAGACCTGGGATCAGTCCCTGGATTGGAAAGACCCACTGGAGAAGGGAATGACTACCCACTCCAGTGTTCTTGCCTGGAGAATTCCATGGACAAAGGAGCCTGGTGGGCTACAGTCTGTGGGGTCGCAAAGAGTAAGACACAGCTGAGTGACTAACACTCTTAGATTTTGAGCCACAGCCTGGTTCGTACAAAATAGAGAGAGTAGAGCCTTTGCAAGGACTTGTATCTCATTAGATATTTCAAGCTCACATTTTAAATCCCGGCAGGCCAATTCTGAGAATACATCCTGAGCTTAATAGTAAGAATTGTAAAAGCTCATTCTTTTGGACTGCACTCTCAATATGGGATGCCTCCAGCAAGCTGTCATATTTCAGCCTAATCAGGGGTTTCATGAAATTTTCTGTTATTTTTAGATTGATTTTCATATTACTGAAACTTCGGGGGAAACCTGATTCTTAACCTTAGATTAGAGATTATGAATACTAACAGTTGGACCTAGAATTTTCTTAAACTTGTGTCTGTATGAGCCAGAAGTGTGACACTATGTTTAAGAGATGAAAAAGGAGATTTGACATAACTTTCTAATGCTATTTTGCTCTCTTGTGTATCCATAAGTGAATATCCCAATTAACAACCTATTGCTGTAGTAAAATAGATTTCCTTGGCTTCCAAAACAGAAACTAGTGCTTTCTGGTGAGGCCGTGAGGAATGAGGCATGAAATTAGAGCTAATGGTTTTTTCCATCTTGCTTCCTCCTTTCTCCTACCTTTCTTTACTGCTCCATAGTTAATCATTTTTGTAGATAGGACTGCAAATACTAATGCTAAAATACTACAAATACTAAACTCTCAGTATTTGCTCTGAAGTCTTTAGCCATTGTACACACTTGCGTTGCAGTCAGAATATGAATATCATTCTGTAGCCTATGTGTTGTTCACAGTATGTAGGTATTATGTTACTCCCTGAAAGTACAATTCTTAATGATTTTATAGTAAAGCTTTGCTACACTATGCTGTATCATATAACCATTTTTTATGGCTTGCCATTTGTATATAAGTTTTTCCAGTTTTACACTGTATAATAATGAAATATAACACTATTCTAAACATCTTTATATAATATTTTCTTTAGGGCTATTTTCTTAGTAAACATTCCCAAATGTTATGATTACAATGATTACTGGACTAACATAATAAGAGATTAAAAAAAAATTGTAACTTATTGCCAGCTGGTTTCTCAGAAAACTTGAACTTGTATTCCATGCTGTGCCAAGAATAACATTTCCTCTTCATCATAGCAATATAAACTTTAAGCTCTCTAATTTTGTGCGTGCCATTTTAATGGATGGGACTTGCCCTGTTATTTAAACGTTTTCATCGTCTTTCCTGCAGTTAAAATAGGGTACTTATAAAATTGGGACATGAATTTAGGGCAGAGTCAGAGTGACAGCTTTCCTACAAATGGCTCCCTGGCTCATCAGTGATATTTTTCAGTCTTTTTGGCTCATTTTGCAAGACATCCTGACGGAAGGGACGTTTCAGGGACTTCAGGAGGCTGTTGCTCCATAGAGAAGTTCAGTTTCTAGGCAGAAGAGGGCGCTGTTTGCTTGTAGCAAGGCAGACTAACCTGTCTGACCCACTTAGGGACTTAGGAAGAGAAACCCTTCACGTGGGGGTCTGATGATGTCTGTGATGGGGGCACAGGTCCAGCCACAGGTCCATCCATGCCTAACCAAATCTGTTAAGCATTTGATTTGCTGTTATTCACTGAGCTCTATACGGTTCCAGCTGCCTGGATGGTGACCACTCAGGCGCTTACATATCTGACACCAAGGATTTTGGCACCAAGGCAGGTGCCTGTGCCGGATGAAGTATCAGTTTAAAGCCTGCCCCACTGCAAGGCTCCTGGAAGCCAAGAGGTTAATTAAAGCTTGATGGGCAGTGAAAGTCAGGAATTTAGACGCTGGAATAGCAACCAGACTGGGACTGTAGGGAACATTTTGTGAAAAGTAGGAAGTACTATGAGAGATTTTCAGGCCAGTCTTATCTCTGCATTTGTTTTTTTCCTCTTTAAAAAAGTCACACAGGAAATATACAAATGAATTATTATTGCAAAAGCTTAAATCATAACATAGAGAACGCAGTAATCCTTAAAGTTCTCTTTTGCCTCCTCATTCTGCTCACTCCCTTCCTCAAAGACCAACACTGATAACTTTTTGATGATTTTTGTGGGCATTAAATGTATAGATTCATCACACAACTATCTTGTTTCTCACAAACTGGGTTCTTACCATAAGTGTTATTCTGAAACTTTTTTTTTTTTCCCACTTAAGTGTAAGACTTATCACTGTTTCTCTAAGAGTTCAAATAGGTCTTCCTTATTGTGCATAACAACCTGTAATACAAATTAACATGAATTAATTAGCCATTATACTAATGAGAGACATTTATGATGTTTTCAGTTTTCACTATTACAAATAATGCAGAGTGAACACTCTTTTGCCCATAACTTTGTGCACAGAGTTCAATGTTTTTGTAGAGTGAATGCTAGCTGTAAAAATTGCCAGGTCAAATTTTAAGTGCATTTAAAATTTTAGTATATATGGTCAAATTCCCTTCCAAGAGGGAGAATCTAACTTAAAGCTATTGATCTGTGTTGTCTTCAGACTGTTTGAGAGAACCAAACAGAAAATAGAATTTTCTGGGCCAAAACTTCAGTGGGCCGATGGAGGCTTCTATTTGCACAGTCGTGTTTGCGTCACTCCAGTTGGATCATTATAGACTCTTTCCTAAGGTTCTTGAGGCTGGCATGAAGCCTTTACACACTGTGATGGTCTGCTGTTGTCCTTTTCTCAGGTCTGGGCGAAGGCTTAGTATAAAGGAAGGAGCCAAGTGTCTTCCTGACCTGTAGGACAGGTAGAGGAGATGCTTTATCCACTCAGGTGGACCACGGAGAAGGAGAAGACAGAAGAGCATGTTTTCCCAGGGATGCTTGGTAACTGATTCAGTCTCTGTTTCTATTCTTGTTCCTCTACCTTCCACGCTATTCAGCCAGAGAATTCATCACATTGAAAGCTTTCCACTGGGCCCTCCCTGTTCATTAAGCCCTCCTGTACTCTGACTTCTGACCCTGTGACCCCACTCTACCTCTTGGTCTTCTGTGTTCCACTCATGGTGGCCTCATCCTGGCCCTAAATAGACCACGGTGAGGGGAGCTTTGAGTAGATGCCCTGGAGTAGACACCCTGAAATGTGCTCTCTGCCTTGGGTAGTTGTGATAAAGTTAAGAGCCTCTGCAGTGAGTCTGACTGGGGCCAGAAATTTGAAAGAAAAATAAAAGGGCAGTAAGTGCCCTTGTGGTCATACCTGGATAGCATGCTGCAGTGGGGTGCGGGCACTGCCCTGTACCTACTGTGGGCCAGAGGAAAGAAATTTCATTTTGGTATTCACACCAAGGCAAGGCGACACCTGGTGAAAGAGGCTGGTGTGGGCTGCAGGATGCAGAGTAACTGTGGAAGGAGTTCAAAACTGGGAAGACTTCGGGGAAGAGGTGTCTCAACATGGAAACCTCTGAGACAATGAAAGAGCCTTATTGAAGGAGACAGCTTGACATCTGCGGACCCAGAGGGAACTTCGCTTTAACCACCTGCCAGGCCCCTGAAGTCCAAGGAAACCTCCCAGGCACATCAGAACTGTGTTAGCTCCTCATCTGCCCTCACCTCACCTGTTTGTTCGTCTTCCACCCCAGCCTTTGTGCAAACAAAAAGTGTTGGAAGAAGGTGGGCATGAGGCAGGAGATGGATAAGCCCCAGGCTAGGCAGCTGCAGCTGGTTTTCTGCTGCCAAGGAGATGCCAGCCCATAATATGTCCCACCAACCTCCCAAAAACTTAGTGCTGAAATTTATCTTAGCTGAGAGATGTGCGTACCTACCAGGAAGGACCCTGAATCAGACCAAATATGGGCACGAGCGAGATGATTGGCCAGAGGCAACCCAGAAAGCTGCCTCCATATAAGCATTCTAAGCTGCCCCTACTGTATGCAACTCACTCTGAGTTTGCTCACAATAAGTGCTGTCTCTGTTTTACAATCTTGGTCTCTTTGCTGAATTCTTTCTGCAAAGAAGACAAAGACCAAGGTCCTTTTTCTAGCCGTTCTACCACTAGAATCAGGCAGAGGGAGTAGAGGGCAGGAGGGATGGACCCACTAGCCACTTCTCTACCATGCCCACCACCGTGAGCTGCAAGACGGGAGAAGATTAATAGAGAAATTCAGATGCTTTGTATCTATGAGGTTAGAAAGTCAAATTACCAAACTGAGACTGTTTTATATAATAGTGAGCAAAAGACTCTACCATCTGAGTGCTGGAAGTTCAGGGACTTAACCAAACCTTCATTCAGACACAGGAGACTCCCACTGTAGATTGTGGGAAGCATGGCTGTCAAGCTTGGTGGCACAGTTGGGTCACCAGAGGAGCTTTCAAAAATCCCAAGGCTCAGGCCAAATAAAGTAGAATATTTCAGGGTGAGGCCCAGACATCAGAATCTTTACAGTTCCTCACGTGAGGTCAAACCAAATAGTGAGAGAGAATTTACATTTTGATCATAATCAAGAGACCATCCTCTATGCTAGAAATGCTTCTCTTTGTGTGTTAATTTCAGGGTCTTTATCATCCTTAAACTTCTTAAAGAGCTGATTTACAAATTACAGATTTACAAGTTAATTTTTAACTTTAAAACTCTTTCATATGTTCTGTTTCCTAACTTGGCAAAAGATACTCTATCAATTGATCAGTGGATTGATAATTAAGGGCTTACTACAGACAAGAATGTGAACTATGCCCAACATTGAGTTGTGAGAATGATCTCAAGTTGTTAAAGCTGAAAAATGCCTGAGGATTTTATAAATAATGCTGTAATGTGATGAGTTCTCAGTTACATTTATGACATATCTTTACTTATATAGATCCAGAGGATTTGAATACCACTGGCATTCAGGAGCACAGCAGACAGTTTTGGTTGGGTTTGGCTGCCTTGCTTCAAAATGGAGAGGAATGAACTTGGAGAAAATTGCACCTTAGTAGAAAAGGCAACGGAGAAGGCAATGGCACCCCACTCCAGTACTCTTGCCTGGAAAATCCCATGGGCGGAGGAGCCTGGTGGGCTGCAGTCCATGGGGTCACGAAGAGTCGGACACAACCGAGCGACTTGACTTTCACTTTTCACTTTCACGCATTGGAGAAGGAAATGGCAACCCACTCCAGTGTTCTTGCCTGGAGAATCCCAGGGATGGGGGAGCCTGATAGGCTGCCGTCTATGGGGTCACACAGAGTCGGACATGACTGAAGCGACTTAGCAGCAGCAGCAGCAGCAGAAAAGGCAAGAGCCTCTCTTCCTTCTCCCTTATGGTGTTTATCGATTCCCAAAAGCTGAGCATTTAAACTGACTATGTAAGAGTCACTTTGGGAGCCTGTTAACAATATGAGTTCCTTGGCCCAACCGTGTTGTTCCTGGACATGGAACAAAAGACTGGTTCCAAATAGGAAAAGGAGTACGTCAAGGCTGTATATTGTCACCCTGCTTATTTAACTTATATGCAGAGTATGTCATGAGAAATGCTGGCCTGGAGGAAGCACAAGCTGGACTCAAGATTGCTGGGAGAAATATCAATAACCTCAGATATGCAGATGACATCACCCTTATGGCAGAAAGTGAAGAAGAACTAAAGAGCCTCTTGATGAAAGTGAAAGAGGAGAGTGAAAAAGTTGTCTTAAAGCTCAACCTTCAGAAAACGAAGATCATGGCATTCAGTCCCATCAATCATGGCAAATAGATGGGGAAACAGTGGAAACAGTGACTGACTTTATTTTTTGGGGCTCCAAAATCTGCAGATGGTGACTGCAGCCATGAAATTAAAAGATGCTTACTCCTTTGAAGGAAAGTTATGACCAACCTAGACAGCATATTAAAAAGCAGAGACTTTATTTTGTCAACAAAAGTCCATCTAGTCAAGGCTATGGTTTTTCCAGTGGTCATGTTATGGATGTGAGAATTGGACTATAAAGAAAGCTGAGGATTCATTTTGATATTTGGCAAAACTAATACAATTATGTAAAGTTTAAAAATAAAAAAAAAAAAAGAAAGCTGAGTACCGAGGAACTGATACTTTTAAACTGTCGTGTTGGAGAAGACTCTTGAGAGTCCCTTGGACTGCAAGGAGATCCAACCAGTCCATCCTAAAGGAGATCAGTCCTGGGTATTCATCGGTAGGACTGATGTTGAAGCTGAAACTCCACTACTTTGGCCACCTGATGTGAAGTGCTGACTCATTGGAAAAGACTCTGATGCTGGGAAAGATTGAGGGCAGGAGGAGAAGGGGACGACAGAGGATGAGACGGTTGGATGCATCACTGACTCAATGGACATGGGTTTGGGTGAACTCCAGGAGCTGGTGATGGACAGGGAGGCCTGGCGTGCTGCTGTTCATGGGTTAGCAAAGAGTTGGACACGACTGAGCAACTAAACTGAACTGAACTGGCCCAACCCTGGCCCTCTTGAACTAGCCTTTCTGGGGACAGCAGTATTTTAACTTTCTGGGTGGTTCTGATGTCCAGCTCGATTTGGGCAGCACTGGCAAATGCCAGCTGATAACAAGACCTTAAACTAAGTGTAAAACTCGCAGTGGGAAGAGAGAAGTCCTTAATTAGGGAACAAGCTATTGGCTGTTTAGTGGCGGATTCATTTTGATATTTGGCAAAACTAATACAATTATGTAAAGTTTAAAAATAAAATAAAATTAAAAAAAAATAAAGGAGTGTTAGTGACTGTGGGCTGTTTTTTGTGGAGTTTGCTGCCTGTGGAACCATCTGAAAGATTCCTCAGTGAGTATTTTAAGCCATTTTAGGAGGTTTTTAGGAGTGTTTTCTGTATTTTCCATGGGGTAGTATGTGTCGGGGGTCACATGGAGAATTTTCATAGAAGTTGTTTTCATCTGGCTGAACTTTGGAATGATTAGTTAGGGAAATGAGGACGAGGGAAAGTCTTTGTATCTCGAGCTGGCTCCATTGACTTATGGAGTGTGAACTCCCTTCCTGTCTTTCATGAATCTGTAATCATTTTTCGTTTGTCATCTTTCTCTTCCATGCAGCCCAGGGGAAAGGAACAGGTCTGGAGGCCAGGCCATCATGAAATACAAGCCTAGTGCTGCCGCCCGCTTGCCATGTGAATTTAGCCACGTCCCATAACCTCTCTGAACATCAGTGAATTCATTTGTCACGGCAGGTCACCTCCATGCTGGCTTTGTGAGGCCTGAGTGAGTTAAGACATTTAAGCATGCATTCAACCGGTACTCGAGGACCTTCTACAAACCAGTGTTCCCGGCTCCTGGGATACAGCAGATGCTCACTGAGCCATAGCTAGGGATTAAAGAATGGTCAAGTCAGTGAGTTTCATGGGATCCCAAATCTATAAGCAGTGCTAAAATATTTCTTAGAAATGTTCTAAGAGAAAATTGTGGGTTACAGTAAGTTACCTCAGGGACTATCCTATGTGGTGGGGAGGAGTTCTTTCATAAGCTGCATAGAATGAGAGGGGAGTGAAATGTGGCTATTGATGGTAAGACTATCGACCTTTCTTTGCCTGAGATAGTCTCAGTTGATGCTTGATTTAGGAGTTCACTCTCAGAAGTGTCCCAGGCTGGAAACTGAATCATACTGTCATCCTATTTAACAACTGTGCTCTAGTGACTTTCAGTGGTCACTGAACCACCTCTTGGGGGTTTACTGCAGAGCTTCAGTGGTCCTAAGCAGAGTGTTGCAAGCCTGGAGCCAGAGCAGAACTTCTTGGATCCTCAAGGAGAGGTTGAATATTATACCAGCACCTTCCCCACTTAGTACTCAGTCTTTCTTCTTAATAAGTGTTGATCAAAATTAGTAGTTTGACAAAACTCTAACAGACTCATGGCTCAGGCTAGCCTAGGTGGGATGACACATTCTTACTACTTTAGCCATCGGGTGAGAGAGTCATCTCCCTGGAAGAGAGACGAGCTAAGACAGGAAGTCCAGACTTTAGTCTTCATCACTGTTTCACCTCTATCCGACTCATTTTTCTTAGTCCCTTGTAGGTCTTGTCCTTGTTAATGCCTTTCAGAGGCTCCTACTAACTTCTGATCAGCCATTTGCTGGAAATGAGGCCACCAAATTTGGTAATGAAGTTTAAAATGAGAGTTAAGTCCTGAACGATGACCCAGGAGTCTCTCTTGTGAGTTGTAGTGAATGCATTTTCAGACACCTTCTAGCTGCTCTGCTTCTAGTTGCTCTCCTTTCCTTATTTTAAGAAAGTCCTCAGTACTCAAGGCTGCTGTGTAGGTGTGGTGCAGCTGTGTTGCTAAGAGGCTAAAAGTTGCACTATTTTCTGACTGAGA
Source organism: Bos grunniens (assembly GCF_055505025.1). Taxonomy (NCBI): domain Eukaryota; kingdom Metazoa; phylum Chordata; class Mammalia; order Artiodactyla; family Bovidae; genus Bos; species Bos grunniens. The sequence continues at coordinate 16,724,746 of NC_141181.1, read as the reverse complement.
ACAGGGAAATAGATGCGCGTTCTCTCCCTTTTCTATTGATGCTCACTCCCTTGATGATCTGTTTTGGTCTCATGGATGGATTTCGTGTCATCTCATATGGATGACTCTCAAATTTAGATTCTCAATGTGGACCTATTTCTCAACCTCCAGACTTGTTTGTATACATATATTTTTTAAAATTAATTTTTATTGGAGTATAGTTGCTTTACAATGTGGTGTTAGTTTCTGCTGTGCAGCAAAATGAATCAGCCATGCAGATACATATATCCGCTCGGTTTGGGATTTCCTTCCCATTCAGGTCACCATGGAGCACTGAGTAGAGTTCCCTGTGCTCTAGAGTAGGTGCTCATTCGTTACCTCTTTTATACACCGTATCAATAGTGATCAACAGTGTGTGTGTGTGTCTATCCCATCTCCCAGTTCCTTCCACTGCCCCCTCCTTTCCCGCTTGGTATCCGTGTATTTGCTCTCTACACCTGTGTCTCTATTTCTGCTTGGCTAATAAGATCATCCACAGAATTTTTCTAGACTTGTGCATAGATTTATAAGTTTGACGTTTCTTCATAGGTATCTAACAGAACTTTCAAACCTAATATGGCCAAAATCAAACTCTTAATGTCCTTCCACATCTGTTCTTCCTAAAGATTTCTCCATCTTATTCGCTAGAAGTTCTGTTCTTTCATTTGGGCAGGCAAAAAATCTTAGTCAGCTTCCACTTCTCTCTTTCACTCTTACTACATTTACTCCATCAGCAAATCCTCTGTTCTACCTTCAAAAGATGTCTAAATTCAGCTACTTTGTGTGTCATCTCCACTGCAATTACTTTGGTCTTAGCCAGCCTCCTCTTTTATCTATTTCAGTAGTCTCCCAGTTGAGACTTTGTTCTTTCACTTTAGAAAAAAAGTCCCCCACCCTACTCTTGGTCTCTTTATAGTTGATTGCAGGCAGAGTGATCCTGTTAAATATAACTCACATCTTATTACTTTTTTTCCCCTCAAAATCCCCCAGTGGTTTCACAGTTCACTCAGTGTAAAAGTCAGGGCCCTTACAACCACCTTAAAGACTCTATATGGCCCATTCTCCATCCACTCTCATTCTCTGTATCACTTCTGTATCAATTGTATCACTTCTCATTCCTTTCCTTGCAGTATTGTTCCTCTCAGCACTGATCACCATTCAATATATTCTATATATTACTTATTTTATCTTTTTATAAAAATTATGTTCCTTAACTTGAATGTAAGCTCTGAGGACAGGGATTTTTTTCTTCTTTTCAATCTGTTTGGATAACTGCTAACAGTTAACTGACACACAGTAGTTCCTCAAGTATATTTGCTGAAGAAATGAACAAAAGAATGGAGAAATGACTGAAATGATGACTGAGTCCTATTAATGTCAACAGAGAAGTGAAGCGAGGCTTCAGTAGCAGGATTTAGTGACAAACTTAATAACTGATATATTTTCTTGCACACCTTTTATTTTTCTACTTAGGATTATGTTAAATGAAATGATCTTCCAGGGTTCTGCTGGTTAGCTCAACTTTTATCTTTGGGGCAGACTCAGAGCTCTTTCTAGCATCATTAATCTACATGTTTTTATTATTATTTTTTTTGAGGGGGAGAAGGTGTGTTAGGGAGAATTTTTTTTCCCTATTTTTATTTTTTTATTATGATTACTTTTTTACTTTACAATATTGTATTGGTTTTGCCATACATCAACATGCATCCGCCACAGGTTTACATGTGTTCCCCATCCTGAACCCCCCTACATTAATCCACATGTTTTTAATAAGAGAAGTGACAAAGACCTAATGTAAAGGAAATTAAAAAAAAAATAAACTGATCTCCTTCTCTAAGTAAACAGAGACTATAAAGCCCCCTTGAAGCACTTCTATAGTCCAAACTGGTCTACTGACTTTCTTTGACCCTCTTTGCACACATGAGATGGGTTGGTACTGTTGTCTTAGGCAAAGCATGTAATGTTCCATTTGGTGTGTTTATGCCTAGCAAAATCTCTGTCTTCTCTATGTTTGCAGAATTCTCATAAGGGAGGAATGGACTAATTTGAATAAGGGACTCAGCCTTTTGAAAGGGAAAGGTTTGAGTCTTTAACCTAGAGGTTAGCAAGCATTTTCTGTAAAGGGCCAAATAGTATTTTAGATTTGCAAGCCATATGGTCTCTGTCACAGTAACTCAAGAAATAACCTTGCTGTTGTAATGCCCAAGCAGCTATAAACAATACTTAAGTGAATACGCTCTGCTCTATTCTAGTTTGACTTTATTTAGGAACCTGAAATTTGAAATTCATATAATTTTCTCAGGTCACAAAATATTCTCTTCTAAAATATGTTTTCAATCACTTAAAAATGTAAAGACATTTTAGCTTGTGGATCATGAGGATACAGACAGTGGGCCAGAATGGGCCTACCTGTAATTTGTCAACCATTGCTCTATCCTTGATTCCCAAGATAGACGACAGTCCAAGGGTTCCATTGGTGGAGGGAGGGACTTATTCCAGCACCTAGGAAGCAGTGTCGTGCTTTGAGAAACACTGGCCGGTGTTCATGTGTGAGGACCATAACCTGGGGTCTAGATGTGGTGTAACCAACCTTAGGGGCTCTGCAGGGCCTTTCCAGCAATGGCATGATCACATCATTAGATACCTACCTGCTGGGTTCTATAGGGATCATAAGGCAGTGGTCTGACCAGGCATCTCAGTGTCTCTCTCTGCTGGGTGTTGGGAGATGAACTAACCCCTTTTGAAATCAGTGAGTCTACAGCATCTTTGTACGATTTGGGGGTGGGATTCTCCAGAGGGAGACGACATTCTCCAGAGGGAGTAACTAGACTTCCTATCAATATTGGTTACATACTGATAAGGGTCAATAAGGGTCAATACCACCTTATTTGTAACCCAAGATGGTGAAGAGAGTCATACCTGGTGTGCTTATGTCTCTTATGTCCCAGAGTCTCCTAGTGTGGCATCTCTTGAAAGCTCAGTTAGTACTTAGAGTATTTGAAATTTACGGAAATGTAAGCCACTGCCAAGCCCTTGGTCAATTTAAAAAAAAAAAGAGTTTCTGAAATTACAAGGAAAGGGGAAAAATGTATTTATACCTTGTCTGGGCATGGTGCTATGGGCCATCACCTATATTATTTGTTTTCATCCTCACTAGAAGACAAATGTCTTTATTTATAGGTGATACATGACTTGTCCAGTGGGCTTCCCAGGTGGTACTAGTGGTAAAGAACGCGCCTGTCAATGCAGGAGATGTAAGAGACACAGGTTTGATCCCTGGGTTGGGAAGATCCTCTGGAGGAGGGCATGGCAACCCACTCCAGTATTCTTGCCTGGAGAATTCCGTGGACAGAGGAGCCTGGTGGGCTACAGTCCATGTGGTCACAAAGAGTTGGACACGACTGAAGTGACTTAGTATGCACTCATGCCACCTGTCTGATATCTTATGACTAAATGGTGATTAAGTCATTTTTGAATCCATCCCTGTCTTGCTGTTCACACCTCCACTGCACTTCAATAGATGAAAGTCACCTGTTGTTTATATGATGCAAGAGAAAAGTATATTTGATGTTTTTGCATAAGTTATTTTCAAGTCTCCTCACTGTTATTAAAACACAAATCGAAATTCATTTCCCTTACAGCTGGCTATTTTTCTACTTATACTAATTTCATATTTAGCTGTAATATATTAGTTTGTAGACTTCGTTAGGATGCTTCAAAATATATCATATTTCAAAAATTCTTTTATGATGGTGAGTTCTGTCTTCCTAGCCCGTCTGAAATTTCTCCCAGAGCATCACAGATTTTTAGGTTTGGGATCTACTTGGAGGATCCCCACCTGTGGTGTCACTCAAACATTTTTCCTTTTTAAAAATCTTTTAAAATTAACTTTTATTGAAATAGAGTTGCTTTATAATGTGTTAGTTTCTACTATACAGCAAAGTGAATCAGCTGTACGTATACATATATCCCCTGTTTTTTGGATTTCTTAGCCATTTCGGTCACCACAGAGCACCTAAGGGCTTCCTAGGTGGCGCTAGTGGTACAGAACCTTCCTGACAAAGCGGGAGACATGAGAGATGTGGTTTGATCCCTGGGTTGGGAAGTTCCCCTGGAGGAGAGCATGGCAACCCACTCCAGTGTGCTTGCCTGGAGAATCCCATGGACAGAGGAGCCTGGTGGGGGTACAGTTCACAGGGTCACAAAGAGTGACATGACTGAAGCTAATTAGCACACCCACGCACAAAGCACTGTGTAGAGTTCTCTGAGCTAGACAGCAGGTTCTCAGTTATCTGCTTTATACATAGTATCAATAGTATATATTTACATATATACATCAATCTCAACCTTCCAGTTCATCCCACCCCTCCCCTTTTCCCCCTTGGTATCCACACATTTGTTCCCTATGTCCGTGTCTCTATTTCTGTTTTGCAAATAAGATAATCTATACCGTTTTTCTAGATATCACATATATGCATTAATATACCATATTTAATTTTTTCTTCTGACTTGCTTCACTCTGTATGACAGTCTGTAGGTTCATCCACGAAATGACCCAATTTCATTCCTTTTTGTGGCTGAGTAATATTCCATTGTATATATGTACCACATCTTCTTTATCCATTCCTCTGTTGATGGACATCTAGGTTGCTTCCATGTCCTGGCTGTTATAAATAGTGCTGCTGTGAACATTGGGGGCATGTCAAACACATTTCCTTTCAGTTCAAACACTAGAAAGTTTATAATGCTTCTCATCTTCCTTTTCATAAACAAAATGTTACCACTCTCTTGACTATTGTTCATTGACTAGACTCCTTACCTTTAGACCCCTTCAGCTTTCTCTTTGCTTCTTCTCCCTTCCTCATTGCCCCATTTACCAGAAGGTCTTGGCTAAAGGGTGGGAGGTACATAATATGGCGAAGCGGCCAGGCAATTACAGATGTGATGATGATGTCTTCCCTCAGGAACTAGACAGAAGTCATGGTCTAGACAGAACAGCCTGGTTCTACCCTTTTCTCCTGGAGCAGGGGGCCATAACGTGAGGCGTGCCTAGATAGTTTGCAGTCTGCTGCTCTGATGTGGTCCAGGCTGGTGACCTGAATCTTATGTCTTCTACTCCGATCAGATAGTCAGTAAGATCTACTAATACCAAGAATCTATACACAATGACACTAGAGGGCTATTTCATAATGGACTTTACAAGGACCACTAGAGGATTTATTAAGGATATTAGAATCACACTCTTTTAAGAGAACTATGGATATTTAGGAGCCCTTATACATACAAATGGCAAAGGAAACACAGTGAGTTTAGATACTGGCTTCCGCTTCCTCCTCAGGTCTTAGCAGGAAAGAATACCTCCTTCAAAATGTGGCCTAGGGCCAGTTAGGTTGGCCAAAAAGTTTGTTCAGGTTTTTCTGTAACATAGAAGAACCTGAATGAACATTTTGGTCAACCCCGTACATTTTAGCTGGTGTGAACTCTGACAATATTTCACACTGTTTTTGTCACGTGCTATATGGTTTTACTTTAGGGACCTTATAACTGAACGTGGATAGTTTTAAGTTTCTGATTGTTCACTGCATTCTTTCTCTTGCATCTGTTTCTACTTTCTAGGGATCTTTTGATCTGGAGTATCTTTCAAGGTTTTTGTACTCTAAGGATGGGAGAGTTTCGAAAGCATGTTTGGCAAGCCATAAATAAAAATGAAAAATCGAGGTCACATTTGCATAACCACGTAATGCTGATTATGAGTCGCCTCCATGGTCCCCTGGCTACAGTGGCTCAGGACTCTGCTGCTCAACTCCCACTTTCCATTTACGATGGGGTGATGGCAGCCCCATGAGAAACATGCTGCAGCTTGGTTTGAGCCCAGAAGAGGCTTGTTGAATCTAACTCTCCCAGGTCTTGCGTGGAGCTCTGGAAAAGCACAGATAGCACGTGTGAGGCGGCACACAGCGGTTTCACACATACACGTGGGAGGAGCACTGACTTCGGGCTTGGGGGCGCCTTGCATTATACTACCAGCGCTCTACTTGTGTTTAGGTGGCTCGTCCTCCCCACCTACCTAGATGTAAGGTGAAGGAGAGAGAGAGACAAAACTGGAATATAGTTCAAGAAATGGTAGGATTCTAGTGAAAAGCCAATTACGGCAGACCGATGGGCGACTTACACACTTGTAACTTTCTTTAGAATGTTTAAGCGAGTTATTTTTGTAGCTCAGGAAGGCAATTCCTGACATCAGGTGTTAGTCACTATCATTTAGAGTATGTCTAATAGGGCCTCAGAGAGACAGGGATACTGACATTTTATTTTGTCCTCTTCCTATTAAGATGTCAAACATATTTTTTAAACAGCATTTTTAATGATTTCAGAGGACAATTTATCTGCTCTCATCTCTGAGCAGCTGACACACTCACTCAGAATAGAACATTCTTTCCATGTCTTTATAAACCAAGTGTTGTAAGAAAAGCAAATCAGGTATGTCATTCTCTTCAAATTAGAACATTTAACTGAAATACAGGTTTTGTTTGCTATTTATTACAAGCAATGGAATGGAGGTTAAATTACTAAGTGCAAATCAGTGCTCCATGGATCTAGTCCCACTTGTGCCACTGAAATAGCAGTGAGAGCCAGATAGTCATTTTAAGTTTCTTGGAACATTATTTTCCTACTGGAAAAGAGTCCTTGGGAAAGAGAATTTAAACAGTGAGGGAGAGAAGAGTGCTCAGTGGAAGAGTTGGAAGAAATTTGTTAAATCCTGACAGCTTTACCAGTTAATTCTATGACCCTTTATTATCAAGTATATCATTGAATACCTGCAGAGAAAAGTTTGTATAAAAAGTAAAGAAATGAACGGAATGAGAAGTAGGAAAGAAGTATAAGACAGAAGAAAAGCAGATATAATTACACATATAACTGGTGGGATTTTTCGGGAAGATTTTTTCCCCAAATATAAACACTCAACACATGTACAGTAACTGAAGAGAGCAGGTGGATTGGACTCACTGAGGAAAAGATAAGATTATAAAGGGTTAATTTAGAAGCAAAAATCCCAAGGATAAGTCCTTAGGGATAAATTAGCAGGTCCTTACTTAAGATTTATAGGATTGGAAGAGCTGATTGCAAAATGAGGTGGCTGAGTCAAAAAATATTGCTGTGATGCTTTTTCTACCAATGAAGGCGATTTAGAAATAGAAGGTAATTTTAAAATAAATATCTGGAAGGAAATACAGGGCTCTTCTTGGCTTAATTTTTGCTAACAACTCGAAGCAATTCAGTTTGTACTATATGTGTAACGATTACTGAAAAATAAAATTACTGCTGTAAAAATAAAATCCCTATTAAAGGAGGTATGCAAAATTTTAAGTTTAATATTGGTGTAAAATAAAATAAGTAGCAAACTTTTTCAAATTATATACTAAACCCCAAAATCACTTATTTCTGATGAAATATTGGCATATGATAAACACTTGTGAGCATCAACCATGAGTATTAATTTGAGTACCAAGAGCAGTACTCCAAATATTTTCTGAAATAACACACTGAAAATTGGAGGCATGTTTTCAGAAATATGCCCCAACTCCCTATTTATTTAGCTGCAGGCCATGTAGGTTCTTAGTTCCCTAATCAGGGATTGAACTCATGCCTCCTGCATTGGAGGTGTGGAGTATTAACCACTGGACTGCCAAGGAAGTCCCACCATCTCACATTATTATGGTAAATCACACTTATTCTTTTATAAGCTTAAGATCCTCCTTGGACCTAATTTTTCAATCAAAGTAATTTCCCTCCTATATTATCATGCATTCATATCTCCACTCAAGTATTTTGGTCTTTCTTCTCTTTAGCCGTCTCAATGAGTAACACCTTACCAATTCATTTTCGTATTTTTATATGAAAGAGATAATAGAATATCGAGTTACAGATTGGGACGTGGAATTCATCTTTAGCAATGGTGACCTCTTCATTATGGCCAGGTCACAATTACGGAATAATATTTGAGGACAGTGAACAAATTAGTAATTAGAGAATGTTAGAGTTGGAAGGAGCTGTGGAGCTCATTTATCTTATATATATTATTTTACAGACTCAATTCCAATCAATTAGAACCTAATGGCTCTGTGTCAGCACTGGGCTGGCTGCTGGGATTCAGACATGAAAAAATGTAGGCTCAGGGAGACCCACTGATGTATCCAAGGTCAAGTGTTATACTCGATAACCTTCTCTTTAATCTGCTCTCCATATTCTTCACTTTGCTCTGTGTCCTTGGATGCTGACCTGTAGGGATGCTGTACCAATAAGATGTCTAGCTTTCTGATTTCCGGTGAGATTAAACTATCGGGAACACTGCCTAGAGATCAGAAAACCTGGAGGAGGGTGAGGTCAGGGTGTTTATCTACCATTTTCTCCCCCTGTGATGTTGGTATGAGCTTGTAGCATTCTTGAACTCTCAAGGAACCCTCTGCACACAGTTCTCCCTTTCTGGGTTCTGATAACTGTTCCCTGTCTTTGTTCCCCAGACTGTAGGTGGTAGAGGCACTTCACAGTTGCTAACCCCTGATTCTCTATCATCCCTTGAGATTTTCCTACGCCCACATCTTTGTAAATAGTTCTTTAATTAAACTCTCCTTAAGTGGCCCAGTTTTAGCATGCCATCTGTTTTCTCTCAGAATCGTGAAGGATACATAACCTATAGAATGATTCTCAGTTTTCCTGATTTGAAATGTTCCTTGAGATGTTTGTAAACCAATTTTTATTTAAGGTTCATAAAGTTCTGATTGTTGACAGAACTTAGCCATTTTTAGGCCATTGATAAATGAGGAAATTGCAGTAGGAACAAGATAGCAGAATCAATAACGGTGGCCCTGAAAATTTACATTCGGTTTGCTCAAGCTGGTATTTACATAATTTTTTGACTCAATCACATTCTTTGGTTTTGAATTCTATCAAGTGGATTTCTGTTTGGTGGATTTCTGTTTTCTGCCTCTCCTCTCTGAAAGTTATCAGATCAGATCAGATCAGTCGCTCAGTCGTGTCCGACTCTTTGCGACCCCATGAATCCCAGCACGCCAGGCCTCCCTGTCCATCACCAACTCCCAGAGTTTACTGAGACTCACATCCATCGAGTCAGTGATGCCATCCAGCCATCTCATCCTCTGTCGTCCCCTTCTCCTCCTGCCCCCAATCCCTCCCAGCATCAGAGTCTTTTCCAATGAGTCAACTCTTAGCATGAGGTGGCCAAAGTACTGGACTTTCAGCTTTAGCATCATTCCTTCCAAAGAAATCCCAGGACTGATCTTCAGAATGGACTGGTTGGATCTCCTTGCAGTCCAAGGGACTCTCAAGAGTCTTCTCCAACACCACAGTTTAAAAGCATCAATTCTTCGGTGCTCAGCCTTCTTCACAGTCCAACTCTCACATCCATACATGACCACAGGAAAAACCATAGCCTTGACTAGACGGACCTTTGTTGGCAAAGTAATAGTAGCGTACAAAACTGACTTGTGGACACAGAGGGGTAAAGAGAGAATGGAACAAATTGAGAGAAGCATTGATATATATAGCCTACCATGTGTAAAACAGAGAGCTACTGGGGAGCTGCAGTACAACACAGGGAGCTCAGCTCAGTGCTCAGTGATGACCCAGAAGGGTGGGATGAGGGTGTGTGAGGGGGGCTCAAGAGCAGGGGGATATGTATACATATAGCTGATTAACTTTATTGTACAGCAGAAGCTGACACAACATTGTCAAGCAATTATCCTTCAATAAGAAAAAAGAAAAATTACAGTAAAAGCAAATCATGTTTTGACTGGATTGTTGCCACTTTTGATTGACAAAACAGCACCATTGAGACAGGGTTGGTCTAGACCTGTGAAATAAGGGGTGCCTTCAAAGGTCCGAGGAAGCCTTCCTGTCTGCCCTCCCTACCCCAGTCCTCCAAAATTCTATTAACCACAGACTTATGGTTAACATTCTCCAATAGTAGAGCTCATTCTTAAGCCTAAGACTTTGATTCTTGTTCAGATTGTACTCTCCTTGAAAGTAGTAAAGCTTTAAAGTACTGGTGATAAAAAGAGACCTCAGGCAGAAGTATTTTAGATCTTTCTGAGGAAGTTTTGATTTGGGAACACAGAGAGAGATCTGAAGAGTTTGGCTCCTAGATTCAGTCTGTAAGTGAGAAGGGAGTGTTGGTGGGAATCGGGGAGACACTTTAATGTGAAGTAAGTGTATGCTATCAACTTTCCAGACTTGGGAATAAGATGTGGTTTAAAAAAAAGTTCAGAAAACTCTTTCTCAGTTACAAAATCAGGTTCAACATTGGGACAACATTGAAAAGCTCTTTGAGTGAACAGTTCCATTTTATAGGTCTGGCTTTTGGTATTAGACATGAATATGTATTGCAGTTCTAGTGAATAGGATCCGGTGAAGAACTGATACTAATATTGGGCTTCCCAGATGGTGCAGTGGTAAAGAATCTGCCTGTTAATTCAGGAGACACAAGAGACATGGGTTTGATCCCTGGGTTGGCAAGATGTCCTGGAGTAGGAACCCACTCCAACATTCTTACCTGGAAAATTTCATGGACAGAGGAGCCTGTCAGGCAACAGTCCATGGGGTTGCAAAAAGTTGGACATGACGGAGCACGCATATACTACTTACCATATGCTAGGCAGTGTTCTAAATGTTTTATATGGATTAACTGATTTGATTCTCAACAATTCCACGAAGAAGATACTGTTATTGGTCCCTGTATTGGTTTCCTAGGGCTGTCATAACTGAGTTCTACCAACCGGGCGGCTTAAAGAGCAGAAATGTATTGTCTCACAATATGGCAGCTAGCACTTCAAAATCAAGATGTTAGGAGGGTTGGTTCCTTCTTAGAGCTATGAATGAGAATCTGTTCTGGGACTCTCCCCTAGCTTCTGGTAGCCTTAGACGTTCTGTGATTTGTGGACGGCTTTCTCCGTGTGTCTTATTATCTTCCTTCTGTACACATCTAGCTCCACGTTCCAATTTCTCACTTTTATAAGGACACTACTCATACTGGATTAGGGCTCATCTCATCTTAATGGACCATCTACAGAGACCTTATTTCCCCATGTCACATTCCCAGGTACTGGGACTTCAGCATCTATTTGGATAGACTAGAGCATCTATTCAACCCATAATAGTACCCATTTTAAAGATGAAGAAACTGAAGCACAGAGAAGTCCGCTAAGTTGCCCACCATCACAGAAAAACTAAGTGGTTTTGGCAGAGTCCTTGCTATATTGCCTCTCAAAAAGGGAAGCCCAGATGCAGAAAGTCTGGATTATAAATCAAGTAATGATCGCTAGGGTTGTATATGATTGAAATGTCTTACCGCCTTCTATTCTGAAGCAACAGTGGGCTTGTCTTATTGTCATTTAGTTGCTGAGTCATGTCCAACTCTTTGTGACCCCAGGGGCTGCAGCATGCCAGGCTTCCTTGTCCTTCACTATCTCCCAGGGTTTGCTCAAATTCATGTCCATTGAGTTCGTGAGGCTATGCTATCTAACCATCTCATCCCCCACCGCCCTCTTCTCTTTCTGTCTTCAATCTTTCTCAGCATCAGGGTCTTTTCCAATAGGTCAGAAATGACCATGTTTTGTCGACCTGTCCATCTTGGGTGGCCCTGAATGGCATGGCTCATAGCTTCATTGAGTTACACAAGCTCCTTTGCCACGACAAGGCTGTGATCCATGAAGGAGGGGCATGTATAACTAAGCCTTATAAAATTATTTTAAACTGAGATTTGCATTAGTATTATCTAAAGATATGTGTGTTTGAAGAGACTTGTTAACTGGCCCTGGAGAAGACCATTGCATGCATGCATGCCATTACAATTCCTTTTACTAGATAATCTGCTCTTTAAATTGAAACTTTAGATGAAGACAAAATTAAAGAAAATTTGTTCACGCCTACTGTTTTTTTTTTTTATTGAAATGTACTTTTCATGTGGTAAAATATACATGTCCTAAATATATAATTTGATGCATATTGGTAAATATATATGCTTGTATATTAACATGAGTTTGAAGGTCTTTCACATTACTTTGCATTCTAATCAACAGTGTAAGTTCTCAATAAGAAAGAATTTTGAACACTTGTCTGATTATATTATATTACCTTACAGAAGTGACAGGAGGAAGTAGTATATAGACAAAGTCTAATTTCATTTTTGTTTGTTCTTATTATCTAAAGGTGCTTTTCTCCTTTTTCCTGCATTCTTTTTTGTTTACACTCATCGATCATCTTAATCTTTTTAGTGCTTTTAATTGTGTTTGTCTCTTAATTGGGTGATGGTTCCTTAGGCACCTTCCTTGGTGAATTCAATTCACAGCCTTATAAGGGTGTTTGAAGGTTGGTCCTGGTTGATTTTTTCCTACCACTGATATGAAAAGAGCAGGATTTGGGAAGCTAGAGAGGAGCTTAAAGCAAGATGGAGAAAGCAAGATCTAACAGTGGAATCTTTATGTGTAGGGAAGTATGGTAACCCCTGATGTTGGTAAGTCCTCTGCCTGGCAACTCTCTCTTCTTATGTCAAAGCTTGGTACGGAGGGAGAGACAGACACGTACCACTGGTCTTGACAGCACCTTCCTGATCTCTGAGGATGGCCTGAAGCTCGAAGCAGTCCTGAAACGATGTTATCAGTGCCGGGTTTTGAGGTGGGGAGTGAATTCCGTCACTTCCACTTTCTGCATCCTTCTCTGTGTTCCTTCTAAGAATAGTGGAATTTCAAAAAAGAGCAGTTTAGAGAAACATTTGCGATCATGAAGAAAACCTCTGGAAAGACAATAGAACAACCTGTCCCTTCAAGTTACTGCCAACTCTGTGATTCTAGAATTCATTTTTCAAACAACGAAGTTGAGACTCCAAGAAATAAGTGACTTGAAAAATAATATAGCTGATGTACCTCAGAATGCTAGTGTGGGAAACAGCTTTCCAGCTGATAAGTTTGGTGCTGTAATGACGAATTTGGAAACAAGAAGGGAAACAGTTTTTAATTAAAAGTTCAGATTTGTTCTGGATGTCAATCCAGAAACTGTGGTATCTCAGATGTTACAAGTCAATTACAGAGAGACATAAATTTGCAGTATTTTGTACTGCAGGGTAGACAGACTAATTCCCCTCAACTTTTCTTTCCTTGTTCACAGCTCAGCTAGAAGCATGGAGCTCTGAAATGGTGTATGCCCATTCATAGTTCCCCTGTCTGTCTTAGAGTTTATATTTACCAGAGGGGGGAAATGTCCTGGGGTAAGTGAAAGTCTCATGAAAGGTATGGCAAAGAAGGCAAGGATGCGCCATGAAGTAAACCTGGGCAGCACGGGCTGTAACAGAAGCAGCCTAATTGCCAGTAGCCATTCCGAGTCAAGGATCTCTTGTGACCTAGGTCTTTCCTTTGCCACAGAACCTAACACAAAGGTCTGTACCTCTTCGTTCCTCACAGTCCCTCTGTAAGCATTGCTGCTAATAGATTTACTTTCATGGCCAGCCTCTGCTGTATTACAAGGTTACATCAACCAGAGAAGGAACAAATCATGTCCTAGCTTCCCTGCCAAGCCCTCAGGAGGTTTGAAGCTGGGTGCTGCTACTGAAAGATCAAATAAAAGACTGTGCATTTAATCAGTTTCTGATCTTTATCCTCTTAGTATGTATAAGTGTATGATAACTAGTAGTGATTTATCCAAATACATCTTCATCTGAACTCCAGAACATTTTCTAAGCAATGTTTCATCAATTCCCCAAGCAGCTTTTAACACAGATAGGAAAATGAACATGTTTTCTATGACTCATAAACAATATGGATGCACTTAATAAGCCCGATTTTATAAAGATCGTGGTGTTTCCTCAGTCCTGGCAAAGTCAGAGAAGTGAGTTACTTTGGAGCAAGCATTCACTAAGTAGACGATTGTATGCAAATGCAAGCTTGTCAGTGGATCCTTCTGACTCTGGTGACTCACACACATTGAATGCACATGGGTAATTTATGGTTCCACAGACAATTCCTTCCTTATGTTTAAAAAGTCTTTTTTATTTTTTAAAGAACAAAAGTCCAATATATAATCATAAATTTAAGACACACACAAGCACATAAAAGAACATATGAAAGTCACTCTCATCATCACCTTTTCCTTGACGTCCTGATGGTAATAACACATTGATTTGTGTATACTTGCAGACATTTCCCCCTACATATATAAATATGTGTTTTTATAAGATTCAAAGTTATAAATATTATTTTGCAACTCATTTTTATCACTTAGTAATACATGTTGTGATATTTTAAAATATATAAATCAAGCTATGCTTTTTAGTTGCCACATACTTATTTTCAGCCTAAGAGACTTTTACTCCCCCCACAATTGATGTTCATCTAGTAGTTTCCAATCTCTTTCATACTGCAAACGATGCTACAATATTCCTTTGAACTGAAAGGCTACAATAAATATTCTTGGAGTATTGTTTGCAATAAGAAAAGAATTGTTACAGTTCTTCTTGGAGAATGTATGTGTTTCTTTAATAAAAATTCCTAAAGGAAAAATTATTTTCAAATGGGTAACTCCATGTATCATTTAGCTATTTTTGTCTAGCAGTTTGAGACTAACATTTATTCACAAGATGACATATTGGTTTAGCAGTTCTTCCTTAGCTAGATTGAGTTATGTGTCTGCAGTTGGCTGTGGGTTGGTGAGCAGTCCTGTTGATATTTGTGTGGTTATCCCACATGTCTAGTGGCTGACTAGCTTTTGGCTGGCCTAGATAATTCAGCCATAATTTCTCCTAGAAGCCTAGTCTAGTTCTCATGGCAAGACAGAGGTCAATGAGAAGAGGAATCATGCAAACATATCTTGGAGTCTTTTGTGTCAAATTTGCTACTACTCCATTGGCCAAAGCGAGCTACATGGCTGAGTCCAAGAGTATGTGTGGGAGAACACTGGACAAGGTATGAAAAATTAGGATCATTTTTGCAAGCAATTTTCACACATTAAGAATGTTTACAGATACTGCCAAATTGCCCTCCCACAGGATTTAACTAATTTTTACCACTATGAATGGTGTATAAGACAATTTTGGCAACAAAATTCAGTCTCCCATATTGAAAGATTAGGAACACAGCACAATTTTATTTCCACGACCTTTTCTCATTCCTTTTGATTTCTGCTATTATGTTCTAGGACCATCAACCAGATTCATTATGATTACTGTTTTTTGTTTTAAACTGTATAATGTTCTTTTTAAGATTTATAACATTTACATTATTTTTATAACCTTAATTAAAATAACTTTAGTAGTTTTTTGTCTTAGCTATGATTAAAGGGGAATTAATACTTACTGTTAGTTTTTTCATAAAGCAGCTTTCTTATTCCTGAGTATGCAATTTTGAACTATATCTTAATTGGATGAAATTTTATTAGGCAGGTTTGCAAAACATGGTCATAAGCTTTCTATTTTCTAAGGTCATTCACATCTAACAATCCCTTTTTTTTTGCTTTTATGCATGAATAAGCCAAGGATAAATTATTGGGTCACATTTCCCCTCTATTTATCTACTACCTTCTGGAATTGAATATTCCTATAGAGAACTTGAAGATAGACACTATTTTTCCCTCATTCAATCATTTAACACCTATTTATTGAGCTTCTACCACGTGGCAAGCACTACTCCAGATACTGAGAAGACAGAAATAACACACACACACACACACACACACACACAAATATCTCTTCTCCTGGAACTTAAATTTTAGGGAGGCCATATATAATAGGGCTTCCCTGTTGGCGTTAGTGGTAAAGAATCTACCTGCCAATGCAGGAGAAGCAGGAGACAAAGGTTCGATCTGTGGATTGGGAAGATCACCTGGAGTAGGAAATGGCAGCCCACTTCAGTATTCTTTCCTAGAAAATTGCCATGGACAGAGGAGTCTGGTGGACTGCTGCATACAGTCTGTGGGACTGAAGAGTCAGGCACGACTGAGAACGCACACAGCATCATCGTAGACAATAAACAAAATGAATATGTAAATGATTTCTTTTAATTTCTTATTATCTCTTCTCTGACATCTTATTTCACAGATCATTTTCTTTATTTTCTATTATAGTGCAAGTGTAAAAGTCCCTGTTATTTCTTGGAATGTGCCTTATCCTGGAATACTTTTATGTATAGTTTTAAAGGAACATAGAATACTAAAAACCTATATATATATGACATATATACATATATATACTTATATATATGTTATATATATTTATGTATATTTATATATATTTACGTATATGTTATTTATATATATATAAAGCTACTTTTGCTTTAGTGTTTTCGCATTGTTGATCAGCCATTTGTTTTCAGACTTTTCATTTTTGAAAGGGGATGACGCTTTCCAGGTCTTCTCATGCCCCAAACAGTCTGTGTGTATTATATTTTACTCCCGTCTGTTTTTATCTGGGCCCTTTTTGCACACTCATCTTATAATGTGAGCTTGAGGCAAGGCACTGACGGTTTAATGTTCTCTTCTTCTGTTTCTGAGAGTAGAGGTATAGTTTCTGGGAAGAAGACTTACCAACAGGGATCTCAATGATGTTTCTG
Source organism: Bos grunniens (assembly GCF_055505025.1). Taxonomy (NCBI): domain Eukaryota; kingdom Metazoa; phylum Chordata; class Mammalia; order Artiodactyla; family Bovidae; genus Bos; species Bos grunniens. Next base: position 16,708,118 of record NC_141181.1, on the reverse strand, counting down.
CTTCTTTCTCCATAGTTGTATTAAGGAGATTTCTGGGGGCGTTTCTGCTCTGGGGGAAGGTGGATTGGGTTTCCCGCCTTCGGTATGTTGGTGTATTGTTGGCATATTGAGTGAGTCTGGCGGTTCTTCTGGCTTCTAGGCGTCACTGTTCTGTGCACTGGAGAAGACTGTCTTGAAGAACATTCCATATTTTCTACCTCTGCAGTTCCTGTATCACCGAGTTGAGTTGGTCTCAAGTTGGGGGTATCAGTGAAGATTCTCTGAATTTATTTTCTTCTTTTATTCCCTTTGAGGAATAAGAGGTCATCACCATGTTACCTCTGGTAGTCCATTTTCTGTTCCACTTGTTCTATTGCTGGGTGAGACTTTTTTTTAAGTTAGTTTTTACTGGAGTATAGCTGCTTTACAATGTTGTGTTAGGTTCTGCTATATAGTAAAGTAAATCAGTTATACGTATATGTACATATATCCTCTCTTTTGTAGATTTCCTACCCATTTAAGTCACCACAGAGCATTGAGTATGAGAGAGACTTTTAAACGATTGTTTGAATTAAGCTTCCTTACTTATTTCACCATTTATCGTATGCTTGTACTTTCTTCTTCTTTTTCAAAAAAAATTTTTTTGGAGGGTAACATATGAGTCTATAGTTTTCTTCCATCTGTTTCCAGAATTTGTCTGCATGTGTTTAATTTCCTTGAAAAGCTCTTAATAAAATTTTCTTTTGTGGCCAGTTTAAAAACTAATCAGCATTTGAGGCTCCATGATGGCTATCCTAACCATGTGACAACTATCATATGCGTCAGAGGAAGTGGACCTATGTACAATCAACATCAGTTAAGGTTCCTCAGTAAACGGCATACTTCAGGCAGCTTGTATCATTTCTCTTAAACTTATTTCTTCACCTTTGACCCCCAAATATGTTGAAATATAACTTGAGAGAGAATTCAGTTTCTCTGTTTCTGAATTCTTCCCATTTCAAAATCTTATTTTTTCTAGCTGAAGTGAAAAACAAGGAGCCTGGTTGTGGATGTCTAGCAAATAGTGTCCTGAGGTATACATGTTTACTTCCTACGGCTGCTGTAACAAATGGTTACAAGCCAAGTATCTTGAAACAACAGAGGTTTTTTCTCACACTTCTGGAGAGTAAAAGTTCAAAATCAGGGTGTCAGGAGGGCATGCTGTCTTCTGAAGACTCTGAGGAAGAATCTGTTCTTGCCTCTTCCTGGCTTCTGGGTGTCGTCACCTTGACCCTCCTTGGCTTGCATCACATCACTCAGTCCCTGTCTCCACAGGGTCTTCTTCTGTGTATATGTGTCCTCTCCTCTTTTAAGGTCCTTGGTAGTCAGCCCCAACCCAGAATAACCTCACTTTTACCAAGTGCATCTTCAAAGACCTTATTTCCAAATAAGGTCACATTCGGAGGTTCTGGGTAGACATGAGTTGGGGGGACATTATTCAACCTACTACAGCAGGAATTGCAGCAGTTAGTGTGTAGAGAGTGAACCTGTCAGGAATAAGGATCATGTATTCATAAGTTTGGTATGTTTAAGGGTCCAGTGAAAGAAGATTATAAACTGCGGTTTATCCTCTCTGTGCAACCAACTACCGAATGTAACTCCAAGGCTTGACTCTGAGGTATCTCCAGATCTGGGTTGTAATTAGGGGTCAATGATAGATCAAGAAAGGTGCTATAAAAGAAAGGACTTTCCATTTCACAACAAGCCCATTTGTTTCTTGGAGTGTAAAAGTGAGAGGTTGGATCCTAATGCAGGAGAGGATCTACAAAGTGGGAACTTCTCTGTAGCAAATATAGGAGGAAACTGAAATGATTGGATATCAGTTTGAATGATTCCTTTCCAAATGCCTCTGGCTGAAGCAGTGTCTCTCTGTTCATAGCTCAGGTCGAGAACTGTGTTTGTCTTTCTTCTGGACCAGACTTGGGAGGGGGTAGATTGATGGAGGGAGAAGGCAATGGCACCCCACTCCAGTACTCTTGCCTGGAGAATCCCATGGATGGAGGAGCCTGGTGGGGTGCAGTCCATGGGGTCGCACAGAGTCGGAAACGACTGAAGTGACTTAGCAGCAGCAGCAGCAGAGTGATGGAGTGAGTGAGAACACAGCAGTGAGGACAGTGTGGAAGCTAGTGCTTAGCATTCTGTCTCCAAAAAGTAGACATTCATGATTGGCACGTTAGTCACTGTCCTCTAATCCCACCCTCCTCTGATTGCCCCTGCCAGTATAGAAAAGGTGATTCAATATTGTGACTTCTTGCTTGAGCTTAGAGTTTTTTCAAAGCTCCAGGGCTGCTGAGCACATTCTACCTAGTAGGGAAAAAGTATTGACTAAGTTGTCTCATTTACATTAAAAAGTTCTATTTGAAAAATAAAATATACTGTTGGTTGGTCAAGAGTAAGAACTTTTTAGACACTTGAATTCCAGAAACCTTCTGATTAGGAAATAATAATAATGGCATTAAAAACTACATTTGCAGAATAATGCCATTTGCAACAACATGGATGGACCTAGAGATTATCATACCAAGTGAACTAGTTAGACAGGGACAAATTTATATGTTAGCACTTAAATGTGGAATCTAAAAAGTAATACAAATGAATGTATGTATAAAACAGAAACAGACTCCCAGACATAGAAAACAAACTTATGGTTACCAAAGGGGAAGACTTGGGGGAGGAATAAATTAGGAGTTTGGGATTAGCAGATACAAACTACTATTTACATATAAAACAGATAAACGGTGAGGTCATACTGTGTAGCACAGGGAACCATAGTCAATATCTTGCAATAAACTATAATGGAAAGGAATATAAAAAGTTTTTTTTTGTATATATATATACCACTTTATTGTTATAGCAGAAACTAACAGCACTGAAAGTCAACTGTACTTCAATTAAAATTTTTTATAAAACCTTGCATTCTGTTTCACTTACCCTTTATTATTTGTCTGAGACTTGACCATAAAGACAAAATAAAGATCTAGCACAGAGTGATGTTCAGGCACCAAGTTGGTTATTTCAGCTGCTTGAGGCAGAGAAATCTGTTTCGAAACCAAGTTCCATGTGGCGGGTCTCCCTTCTTGTTTATACTTTGCTGCTGCTGCTAAGTCGCTTCAGTTGTGTCCGACTCTGTGCAACCCCACAGATGGCAGCCCACCAGGCTCCCCCGTCCCTGGGATTCTCCAGGCAAGAACACTGGAGTGGGTTTCCGTTTCCTTCTCCAGTTTATATTTTATAAGTGGAAAAAAAAGCTCAACCAAACACTTTCAGTTGCCAAGGAAACAGTATCTTCTTTTGAAAGAAGGGGGAAACGTGAGTTCTCCGTACTTGTTGGCTCACTGCAAGTTGGTGCCAATGATCCTGAGTAAGTGGTTTGTGAAACAATAGGGCCCTGCTGTCCTTTCCATGGATGGAAACTGTACGTGGAAAAACAAATCCGGTACTAACAGATGATTTCCTTGAAAGTATCCCCTTTTGCATAAGTAGGTGGCTTTACTTTCTATCTGTCCTCTGCTCTCCCCTCCCCACTGCTTAAGTGAACAGCCATGGCATACAGAACATGTGTGGCTACAGGGTCAAACTAGCAGAATTCCAAAATATACACTTTGAGTTTTATTTTTCTAGCTCTTGAGCAGCTAATAATTTAGAGACAGGCTTAAAAACTATGGTTCCCTATAGATGAGTTTTTCTTAATTAATTGGCTTCACACAGTCTCCAAAGATAACTCTGCTTGTTATTCTTCTGTAGTTAGAAGACATCTCTTGGCCATGTGAGCTGTGGGAGAAAGCAAGAAGAGCTTCTACTCAACCTTGAGGATCATAATTCTAAGCATCAGGACCAAAGCCTGAGTTGATCATGCACTTCCTATAAAATGATACTATTTCCTCTTCAAATATGAAATAGTATGAAGCCTCTGGTGAGGGAAAAATGATTACATCCTGACTGTATTTTCATCAAGCTTTGATTTAGCAACAGATTATGCAAGGGTTATTAGAGGACATGGCAATCTTATGAAGCATTGAGATCTGTCTTTAAATAATGGGAAAAAAAGACTTCAGGAAATATTAGAAAAGCTTTCTCTTGTGTTCATCTTGCCTCTAATATAGTGAGTGCTGAGTATATGTTAAACATGCAATGAAAACTTATTCAATGATTGATTGGCTCTGAGATTATTACACTGTAGAAAGTCATTAGACATGAATGGTCATCGAGAAAGGAGATAAAAATTAAAAGAAGATTGAGAATAATTTTAAAAAAATGAGGTCTTTGCTTTTGATGAATTGATGTGGAAATGCTTATACATTCCTTGGGGTTTCCCTGGTGGCTCAGATGGTAAAGAATCTGCCTACAATGCAGGAGACCTGGGTTTGATCCCTGGGTTGGAAAGATCCCCTGGAGAAGGGCATAGCAACCCACTCCAGTATTCTTGCTTGGAGAATTCCATGGACAGAGGAGCCTGGGGAGCTACAATCCATGGGGTCCCAAAGAGTCAGACATGACTGAGCTATTACAGACACACACACATACACACATTCCTTAAAAAACATTGGGATCTATTTGAGTTCTCAGGACTCCTAATTACTCTCATGGATATGAGTGGCTACAGTGTTTGTCATCGTATCAATCATTATGATTGATTTAGTTGATTTTCCTCGATAGTCCTTTTTTTTCTTCATTGATCTAAATACTCTCTGAAAGCTGAACTCACAGATGAAAATGTGTCCTTATCAGACAGAGAAGAACATTCCTTGTTCCAGGGTCCTTCTCTGTTTGGATCATTTAGTGAGCGTCTCTCTTAAGACTCTAAAGGTGCAGGTAGGGAGAAACAGGAGTGTTGGGTTTGTCCATGTCTGTATCAGCTTGGTTTTATACCTTCTTCATTACATTGTCTTATTCCCCACCCCACCTTGCTCCTTTTCTAAAAGTGTTTATGAGATGACCAGAAACCATATCAGTGTTGCCTCTTTCTTATTGAATGTTTCAAACAAATGTTTGGCACTCAGTCTACAGCAATGGCAACCCACTCCAGTACTCTTGCCTGGAAAATCCCATGGACTGAGGAGCCTGGTAGCCTGCAGTCCATGGGGTCTCGAAGTGTCAGACATGACTGAGCGACTTCACTTTCACTTTTCACTTTCATGCACTGGAGAAGGAAATGGCAAACCACTCCAGTGTTCTTGCCTGGAGAATCCCAGGGACAGAGGAGCCTAGTGGGCTGCCGTCTCTGGGGTCGAACAGAGTCCGACACGACTGAAGAGACTTAGCAGCAGTAGCAGCAGCTACAGCAGTATTAAATTGTAACCAAGGCAAACGTAGGATCTGCTGATTTATATGGTGTTGTTGACAGAGGTGAACATGGAGTTCATGGCAGTTGCAGCCCTGCATACATAGGTGTTCCTCTTGGAGAACATACAACATGTTCTTGGAAGCAGAAAGGGAAACCTTTATGCTGCCGAACTGAATTAGAAAATCAGTGATGATTACAATCCTGTTTGTAAAATCAGTGATGGTGACAGTGATGAAAATCAGTGGTGATTACAATCTCACCTTTTGAAGTTTCAAAATATGTTAATGTTTTAGCTAATGTATTATAAAATACAGTTAGATAATGTATTTTATATTGCCTAAAAATCTAAAAAGAGTTCTTTAACACTGAGCCACCAAGGAAGTCTCTAACGTATTCTTTTGATGGAGGAAGGAGATGTGTAGAGACATAAAGTAATTTCCCCAAATCATACAGTTTTAAACCCAAGTGTTATGACTCAAATCCATTTTTATTCCACTGTGCTGGGCTGCCTTCCAAAGAAGCTGTGTTGTTACTTCTCTGTTGATGGAGAGGAAAACACTTGAAATGTCTGTGTCATGGTTTCTATGCCCCTAAAGATCTGTTAATACCACCCACCTACTTGATAGGGTTGTAATTAGGACCAGATGAACTTCTGTGTAAGACTGTTTGGGGACTATGTCCTAGAAACTTATCATATTTCTTTTCTGTTCCACCCAGGAATGTGGCCAAAAGATAGAACATCACCAAAATGGAAAAATAACTTTCCTTGAAATAAAGTATATCTCCAGTCTCTCCCCTAAAATCTCTTTAAATTTCTTTTAATTGGGAAAAATTATCTTCTAGTATAGAGAAAGAATTTCATATCTTAGGAATATTTTGCATTTGGCAATTGAAAAGTTTAAAACTATGTAAACATTATTGATTTACTTCTTAAGGGTAGTTAAATATGTCTGCTCAAAAACAAGAAAGAGCCTTTACTGGATTGTTCAGGAAGTTTAATAACTTTAGGCAAAATAAAGCACCTAGTACTTTTCTTATACATAGTAAATACTCAATAACTATGAAATATATAACGTAATATAGAAAGTAAAGGAGGGAGAATGAGAGATTAAAAACAAAAAACTCATACCATAAACTTTGCAGAATTACTGATATTAGAATGGCTGTCTAGACTGCTGAATTACTGAAGATTATCTGGAGTATAGTAATAGTTGTTTGAATAAATGAGATAATTGGTTTACTTGAATGTATGTATTTAGGTTCCACATGTATATTTCTTCTTTCTCTCTTGAGCGTGTTTGGAACACCTGCTTGCTGCTACTGCTAAGTCACTTCAGTCGTGTCTGACTCTGTGCGACCCCAGAGACGGCAGCCCACCAGGCTCCCCTGTCCCTAGGAGTCTCCTAAGTGCTACTAATTCTTCCAGAAGCTACACTGCAAAACAGGAATTGAGACACAGATGTAGAGATCTAACATATGAACATGGGGTGAGGAGAGAGGAGGGTGGGATAAATTGGGAGACTGGGATTGACATATATACAACTATTGATACTATTTATAAAATTGATAGGGTTTTTCCAGTGGCTCAGTAGTAAAGAATATGTCTGAAATTCAGGAGACACGGGAGATATGGGTTTGATTCCTAGGTCAGAAAGCTCCCCTGGAGGAGGGCATGGAAACCCACTCTGGTATTCTTGCCGGGAGAATCCCATGGACAGAGGAGCCTGGCAGACTACAGTCTGTGAGGTTGCATAGAGTCAGACATGACAGATGCAATTGAGCATGGCACGAGCCTAAAATAGATAACGAATGAGAACTTACTATATAGCGCAGTGAACTCTACTCAATGCTCTGTGGTGACCTAACTGGGAAAGAGATCTAAAAAAGAGAGGATATATGTAAACATGTAGCTGATTCACTTTGCTGTACAGAAGAAAGTAACATGATATTGTAAAGCAAGTATACTCCAATACAAATTAATTAAAAAAAAAAGAACCAACGGCAACAAAATAGATACCATTTTGCCTTTATCCAGCGCTCAGAGACTTTGGTACTCTTAGTTCTGCTTAAGATATTGATTTCATGGAAATTGAATAGGTTCTTTGATCAGAAAGAGCTTAAAAGAGGATGAAAGGAAGATAGTTGTCATTTAGGTCACAGTTAAACATTGGCAGACACAGGAAATTGCCAGAAATTGTTTGGATGCTTTGGGGATGTGCAGTCGATGCTCAGCTGATGAAAATCATGATGTTACATGCCCAGCTCCTGTCGGACAGTGAGAATGTCAATATTATAGAAGGAGTATGTGCCGTAGGAAGGGGGGCACTTGTGGCAAAGCAAACCTGTGCAAGGAGAAGACAGTAGGTTTAGGTATGGATAGCTAGCCACTGGTTCTCTGTCCTCAGCCCCTCTAATCCTGGGAGTTTCTGCACATCATTTTACCCAGATTTTCAGCAAGTATTCTGTGGTGAACTGAAAAGCTTAGCACAGGTGGTAAGTGCTATTTCCATGTTATTTAATAATAGATATATATATATATATAATATGTATACATAGTACAATAGAATATATTCCATTATAGAATAGAATATTATATTATACATATATAATAATAGAAATATTGTATTTCTGTATATATGCACATCTGTGTATATATTTTTATCATGGCATATAAGAATTGGTACATTCGTAAAGGTGAGCAATTTTCTGCTCAGTGTATGGCTTCTCCTCACAAAGATTATAAAATAGCTTATTATTTTTTAAATAATGGTAAATGTAATATAGAACTCCTTATTAACAAGTTCTATGTCTCTAATTAGAAGGATCCAGGTTATAACAAATTTCAGGAACAGAAGCCTGAGTGCATTACCCAATATTTGACATGTCCCTTGTGGCTCAGCTGGTAAAGAATCCACCTGCAATGTGGGAAACCTGGGTTCAATCCGTGGGCTGGGAAGATCCCCTGGAGAAGGGAAAGGCTACCCACTCCAGTATTCTCGCCTGGAGAATTCCATGGGCTATATAGTCCATGGGGTCACAAAGAGTCAGACACAACTGAGCAACTTTCACTTCACTAAGAGCACATGGATGTGATGAGTTTGTGAAATGGATCAGATACTGTGATACTGTGCAGTCAGAACCAGAGCATCCATCAAGGGGAAGGCTGGAGTCAGGGACATGATCCAGGATATTCTTGAGTAATGGCAGGCAGTAAGTCTGTGCTCTTCGTATGCTCTCTGTACACACACACACTAAATGAATTCAAGTCCTGATTTTGCCACTTTATAAAGATCCTCACTGAGCAAGGCTTGGTGAGATCCTCCATTTAGGAGACACCTAAAGATTTGACTTCAGGGCTACAAAGATTGATAGCAATAATTATGCATTTATGTGAGTGGGCTCACATGTGTCTTCATTCAAGAGCGGAGAATAACATAAAGCTGCATGGTTTAACTTAAATTTTCTAGTACCATAACTATTAAAGATCTATCTCAGATGTTCCTTCAGGAGGTTTTATATCCCTCAAAGCAACATTCTTAAAAAATTTGTAATTGAAGTATTATGAAGTATAAGACCAGATTCATTGAGCCTTATTTTTCTTCTTGCTTTTTTTCCTGTATAGAGGCTGGCAGTAGACTGCTGTCTAGAACAATTCTTTAGTGGAGGACATCCCACAGGTGGGAGGATTTTAATGGGAATCTAGTGTGGGGAATCCAAGGGTAGAAGTTAGGAATCCCATGAATTTGGGGAGTGCTGACTTGCCCAGGCTGGAGAAGGCAATGGCAACCCCACTCCAGTACTCTTGCCTGGAAAATCCCATGGACGGAGGAGCCTGGTAGGCTGCAGTCCATGAGGTCGCTAAGAGTTGGACACGACTGAGCGACTTTGCTTTGACTTTTCACTTTCATTCATTGGAGAAGGAAATGGCAACCCACTCCAGTGTTCTTGCCTGGAGAATCCCAGGGATGGGGAGCCTGGTGGGCTGCCATCTATGGGGTCTCACAGAGTCGGACATGACTGAAGCAATTTAGCAGCAGCAGCAGCAGCAGCAGCAGACTTGCCCAGTCAAAAACTCTCAAAGTGATGCCACATTTTCACCCATACATGGTCCTATTCTTGTGTATGGTCAGGTCACCCAGCAAGTTGTTCTCTTGCTCTCTGTGCAACCCTTGCTTGACCAGTGCCTGCTTCAGCTACACCCTACTCACATTACTGACTTTCCTACATACTTGCCTCAGGCCCCAGCTAATGAGTGTTCTAACTTTATTTATTTATTTTGAGAAGGTGTAGGTTATATTGGAAAAGATTCTGATGCTGGGAGGGATTGGAGGCAGGAGGAGAAGGGGACGACAGAGGATGAGATGGCTGGATGGCATCACTGACTCGATGGCTGTGAGTCTGAGTGAACTCTGGGAGTTGGTGATGGACAGGGAGGCCTGGCGTGCTGCGATTCATGGGGTCGCAAAGAGTCGGACACAACTGAGCGACTGAACTGAACTGAACTGAGGTTATATTTGGGCTTCCCCAGTGGCTCAGTGGTAAAGAATCTGCCTGCAGTACAGAAGTCTCAGGAGATGCAAGTTCGTTCCCTGGGTCATGAAGATCCCCTGGAGGAGGGCCTGGCAACCCACTCCAGTATTCTCGCCTGGAGAGTCCCATGGACAGAGGAGCCTGTGGGCTACAGACCATAGGGTCATAAGGAGTCGGACATGACTGAAGCGACTTAGCAAGCATGCATGCAAGTTATATTTATTTACTTATTTCAAACTTTAAGCTTTCGATTTTTTATTGGGTTATAGCTGATTAACAGTGTTGTGGTAGTTTCAGGTAGATGTATGAATGTTCTAACTTTGGATCAGAACACCTCTGCCATGCTAGCTTAACAGCAGGGTGGTAAGGGGTGTGTCCTCTGCTGGTTTCTCTGGTAACTTGTGAGCCAACCTGATGTCAATTCCCCCTCTGACTGGTAACCTCCCTCTCCTCCTTGGAAAGAATCTGCTGCCAAGTGTTCCGCACATGGTGGGGTGTCACTCCAGGACCTTGGTCCAGGCATGTAAGCTTCTCTATCCATTAAACCATTGATGACTCTGTTGCTGACTCCGGGCCCTCTCTTTGGTCTTGAGGACTGGCAAGTACAGGGCTTGTAGGTCTGCAGGGTGCAGCCCAATATCCTCTTATTCTTAAGAAAAGTTTTCATCCACTAATCCAGAAATCAGAGTATAACTTTGCTGCTATCTGACTGTGATCGTGTTCAGATTCGGGTTCTGCGCCTCCTCTGGGGTCTGACTTAGGCCAGAATGAAAGGGTGGGGCTGAGAAGTATATGTATGTATATGTATATGTAGAGACATCAGTTAGTTTATGACTAGACTTAGCAAGCAAAAATGCAGCACAATTGGCTCAATGTGAATTTCAGAGAAACAGTGAATACTGTCTTTAGTATAAGTATGTCCCAAATATTGCATGGGATGTACATGTACTAAAAAAAAAATAGTTATTTATCTGACTTTCAAGTTTAACTGGGACCTGTGTATTTATCTGATAGCCCTTATGTAATTAGAACTTTAGTGGAAGAAGCTAAGGTCCTTAGCTTCTTGAAAGGTTGCCAGTTTCTCTCTAGATATTTGCTGAGACTGTTGTTTTGCACAGTGATATGCGATTGGGCCCCTTTAGATAATGAGATGAAAAGGAAAATGGAGTATGCACCCAGTATCCTGGGCTCAGTTTCACAGCAGCTTTTTGATGGCTTGTCACTCTTTTTAAGACCTCCTTGGTATGCTGAGAAGGTGGCAGGGTCAGAAGTGGGCGTGTTTGCATTGACCTAGGAGTCTCTGATGGAGAAGGAAATGGCAACCCACTCCAGTGTTCTTGCCTGGAGAATCCTGTGGACAGAGGAGCCTGGTGGGCTGCTGTCCATGGGGTCCCACAGAGTTGGACACGACTGAAGTGACTTAGCAGCAGCAGCAGCAGCAGGAGTCTTTGAGAGGAAAAGAATTAAGAGTCTCCGGTGCCTGTTATTGGAGTTTATACATAACTGAAGCCCGAATAATGGATTGTGATGGTCCTGACTGACATCTTTGTAAGGAAATAAATCGCCACCCCACAATGTCTCTTGGGCATGATGATTATTTTGAGCTAAAAACGATCAAGGCCTAAATGACTTAGGAAGAAACTTTGAACTTCCTCTTAACTGCCTAAAATATTTATAATTTACATAGAGGATCTGTTCTGAAATAGAACCTTCACATCTGCAGAAAATAAGTGCTGGGTGTGGTTTCAGGAAACTGGTCAGGGCCTAGCCATCAGATTCCTCCTGCCTCCAGTTGTCTCTATGGGGTCCTGCAAATGTCAACTTACCAGATATTTGTCTTCCCTCTCTTTGAAGTCTCAAACCACTGCCCCCAATATCCTCTTTTATTTTTAGCTGGAGATGGTATTTAACGGAAGGGTTTTGGCCCTTTTAGTGAGTCACTTGATTTTCGTGGGTTTCTCTCACGTAGACATGCTACTAAACTTTTGTTTGATTTTCTCCTGTTTATCTGTCTCGCGTCAATTGAAGGTTTGCATTTTCTGCACGAGAGTCCTTTCTGTGATGTTAGGTGGACTTCTTGGCACTCAACAAATTCATCAAGAACAACAGGCCAAGCACCATCATCATCTTAGTTACCAAGATCAGCAAGGATTGTTCTGCATGAATTCTAATACACTGCACCTTTTATTATCCAAAATAAGATACTTAAAGTACAAAAGGGGAAGCTAAAAATAATCAACAGGCACTAATTTTCCATAAGAGGTATCAAATGGGACTTTCCCCGGGGAAACTGGCATGTACTGGATTGGCCCAAAAGTTCGTTTGACTTTTTCCATACAATCTTGTACTTTCTCCCTAGACATTCCTAGAAATTCTGACTTGATTGGTCTGGAGTGGGGCTTCCAAAGCTTGGTGGGAGATTCCCATGAGCACTTGCTTGTAAATCACTAACTAGCATCTTCTTGAAGTCTTTTGCACTATGTCCAGTTTAGCCTCATGTCTTTTATACCCTGAAACCAGTAGTTGACAGTGGGTAAGCATCTAGACGGAGAAGGCAGTGGCAACCCACTCCAGTACTTTTGCCTGGAAAATCCCATGGATGGAGGAGCCTGGTAGGCTGCAGTCCATGGGGTCGCTAAGAGTCGGACATGACTGAGCGACTTCACTTTCACTTTTCACTTTCCTGCATTGGAGAAGGAAATGGCAACCCACTCCAGTGTTCTTGCCTGGAGAATCCCAGGGACAGGGGAGCCTGGTGGGCTGCCGTCTTTGGGGTCGCACAGAGTCGGTCATGACTGGAGTGACCTAGCAGCAGCCAGCATCTAAATTCTGAATATTTGTGTTTTGTCCATAGTTGGTGTTATCCACTGCTTCTTCTGAGCCCTCTTGCCACCCTTCCTCTTTCCTTCCTGTGACTCTACAGATCAAAAGGAAAAATATATATATTTTTTTACCATGCGCCACATGTAGGATCTTAGCTCCAAAGGCCAGGTAAATGCCATAGAAATGGCACCTTGTGCCTTAAAAGTGTGGGATCTTAATCACTGAATGGCGAGGAAGTCCCTACTGATCAGAAGGAAAAATCTTGAGGCAGCTTTTGCTTATTTTTCTCTTAAGAGAATCAATTCTCAAGCAATCTCTCTGGAACCATGACCTACCACAGAGAAAGTAGATTGAAAAATGATTGTGCCCTCTAGGAAGAACTCGTTAATTCATTCCTGAGTTCAGGTTGTTTTTGTGAACAGCGATTAACAGCACATCCAATTAAAGTGAGCACTACAATTTGTGTGTGAAATTGCTCAGCTAGTCACTAACCACAGCATCCTAGCACCTCCGGTTTGACCAGGGATGGCACCTAACCGTCAGCTCTTTCAAATGAGAGAAAATCCCATTTATTACTTAACTAGGAGTCAATCTGGTGACATAGGTCTTGTATATCACTTTTTATTGCCTTTTTATAAAAAACTGAACTAATTTGAAAAGTTCTGCAAATGGTGTGGCGGTCAGAGTTACCATACCTGTGGTCTCGGAAGGGATGCTCCTCAGTCATCCATGTGTCATACGATGTGATGTCATTTATCCACTGATAAGTGGATAAGAGGTTATAAGAGTTGGCATGGGAACCCAGAGCAGCCATTGGCACAGCAGGAAAAATGACATGAGCCAATATAATTTCTTTTCTCTAGAACTTCTCCTAAGGGCAGGGGGCGGGGGAGTGGGGAGGAGCAGAATTTGAAGGTTGGAATGTAAGAAAGAGTGGAGAGATTATGATTGGCCTTTTGCAACCCAAGGATACGAGTGGATCAGGAACTAAGAGCAAGAAGATATATGCTGCTGAGCACCAATACTGGTCTCTGTGCTGTTATTTACCACTCTGGGATGAGCAAAGAGAAAGGGAGGAAGCTAAACTTTGGACTGTGAAGCAGTTTAATATTACTGCTACTTCCAAACATGTGATTTTGTGTTTATCAAAATATTGGTCCATGACAGATTAGGGAGTGGTGGGTGGGACGCGTTCCCTAACCATATAAGAGTTTGACCAGCCCTGGGTTAGATGCATGGGCTGTGGTATAGGAAGAAAGAACCACTGCAGAAGCATGGAGTCATATTCATGGGGCTGAGTTTTTTTATTTATTTATTTATTTATTTTTAAATTTTATATTGCTGCTGCTGAGTCACCTCAGTTGTGTCCTACTCTGTGCGACTGCATAGATGGCAGCCCACCAGGCTCCGCCGTCCCTGGGATTCTCCAGGCAAGAACACTGGAGTGGGTTGCCATTTCCTTCTCCAATGCATGAAAGTGAAAAGGGAAAGTGAAGTCACTCAGTCGTGCCCGACTCTTGGCGACCCCATGGACTGCAGCCCACCAGGCTCCTCCGTCCATGGGATTTTCCAGGCAATATTGGGGTATAGCTAATTAACAATGTTGTGATAGTTTCAGGTGAACAGCAAAGGGACTCAGCCACACGTGTACACATATTCATTCTTCCCTTAAACTCCCTTCCCATCCAGGCTGCCGCCTAACATTGAACAGAGTTCTCTGTGTTATGCAGTAGGTCCTTGTTGGTTACCAGTTTTAAATGTAGCAGTGCGTACATGTCTATCTCAAATCCTATAACTATCTCTTACCCGCTGGCAACCAGAAGTTCATTCTCTCTGTCTGTGAGTCTCTTTCTGTTTTGTAAGTTCATTTGCATAATTTCCTTTTAGATTCCACATATAAGGGATGTCATGCGATATTTCTCTTTCTCTGTCTGACTCACTTCACTCAGTGTGACAATCTCTAGGTCCATGCATGTTGCTGCAAATGGCCTTATCTCATTCTTTATAACGGTTGAGTAATAAGAGGAGAGTGAAAACGTTGGTTTAAAGCTCAACATGCAAAAACTAAGATCATGGCATCCGGTCCCATCACTTCATGGCAAATAAATGGGGAAACAGTGGAAACAGTGGCTGACTGTATTTTTTGGGGCTCCAAAATCACTGCAGATGGTGATTGCAGCCATGAAATTAAGAGAAGCTTACTCCTTGAAAGGAAAATTATGACCAACCTAGACAGCATATTGAAAAGCAGAGACATTACTTTGTCAGCAAAGGTCCATCTAGTCAAGGCTATGGTTTTTCCAGTAGTCATGTATGGATGTGAGAGTTGGACTATAAAGAAAGCTGAACACTAAAGAATTGATGCTTTTGAACTGTGGTGTTGGAGAAGACTCTTGAGAGTCCCTTGGACTGCAAGGAGATCCAACCAGTCCATCCTAAAGGAGATCAGTCCTGGGTGTTCATTGGAAGGACTGATGTTGAAGCTGAAACAATACTTTGGTCACTTGATGCAAAGAGCTGACTCATTTGAAAAGACCCTGATGCTGGGAAAGATTGAAGGCAGGAGGAGAAGGGAACGACAGAGAATGAAATGTTTGGATGAACATGGACACCAATGGACATGGGTGTGTGTGAACTCTGGGAGTTGGTGATGGACAGGGAAGCCTGGTGTGCTGTGGTTCATGGAGTTGCAAAGAGTCGGACACGACTCAGCGACTGAACTGAATTGAATATTCCCTTGTATAAATGTACCACATCTTCTTTATCCATTCCTCTGTTGATGGACATTTAAGGTACTTCCATGTCTTGGCTATTGTAAGCACTGACACGATGAACATTGGGGTGCATGAATCCTTTTGGATCATGTTTTTCTTTGAATATATGCCCAGGATTGGGATTGCAGAGTCATATGGCAGTTCTGTTTTTAGTTTTTTACGGAAGCTCCATATTGTTCTCCATAGTGGCTATACCAATTTACATTCCTACCAGTAGTGTAGGGTGGTTCTCTTCTTTCCAAACCTCTCCAGCATTTATTTGTGGATTTTTTGATGATAGTCATTCTGATCTGTGTGAGGTGATATCTCAATGTAGTTTTGATTTGCATTTCCCTCATAATTAGCAATGCTGAACATCTTTTCATGTGTCTCCTGGCCATTTGTATGTCTCCTTTGGAGAAATGTCTCTTTAGGTCTTCTGCCCATTTGTTGATTTGGTTGTTTTGATGCTGTTAAACATCATAAGCTGTTTGTAAAATTTGAGACTTATCTCTTGTTGGTCACATCATTTGCAAATATTTTTTCCTATCTGTGGGTTATCTTTTCATTTTGTTTATTTTTTCCTTTGCTGTGCAAAAGCTTTTGAGTTTAAGTAGATCTGTGGGGTTGAGTTTTAATGAAGATTCATGTAAGTAGCATTGCTGAAATGCTTTATGTGGATCATTCCACTGTCCTATCCTGTTCTTCTTGGGGTCTGGTTTATTGATGGGGTTTCTGACATTTGGGTAAATTTCTGTTCCTTGCAACTAGAGAACTGAAGAACGTTTTTAAAAAGCAAACAAGGAAAATATCTTTGAATTGTTTTGGGTGTTCTAATTTATTATATAAGAGGATTGACAAATATTGTTTGATTTTTTCTTTTTGTGTTTTGAGTTGACATACCATTTTAGATTAGAAATGCACAGTTTGCCAATTTATTGATTGATTTAATGATGGAAGTATTGTATGGACTGGTGACCCCAGAGGAAGTCAGCTAGACAGCAGGGAGGAACTATATGGGCCCAGGCCATTCATTCAGGGCATAACATGAGTTTGTAGTTGATCTTACCCTGACACTGACCCCTGGGGAATGTATGTCCTCTAGATGATACTTAAATATGAACAAAGTTATCATCAAATAATTCTGCTGGGAGTTTCTTCCTCTTTGCTTGTCAAAAAAAGGGTGGAGTCCCTGGAAGGCTAGGAGTTTTTCTCCTTATCAGAGACATGAATGCAGGGGACACTGAGCTCCAGGAAACTGTAAGGGAAACCTGATACCGGAGAATTATTTGTAGTTCAGTTCAGTTCAGTCACTCAGTCGTGTCCGACTCTTTGCGACCCCATGAATCGCAGCACGCCAGGCCTCCCTGTCCATCACCAACTCCCGGAGTTCACCCAGACTCACATCCATTGAGTCAGCGATGCCATCCAGCCATCTCATCATCCTCTGTCGTCCCCTTCTCCTCCTGCCCCCAATCCCTCCCAGCATCAGAGTCTTTTCCAATGAGTCAACTCTTTGCATGAGGTGGCCAAAGTACTGGACTTTCAGCTTTAGCATCATTCCTTCCAAAGAAATCCCAGGGCTGATCTCCTTCAGAATGGACTGGTTGGATCTCCTTGCAGTCCAAAGGACTCTCAAGAGTCTTCTCCAGCACCACAGTTCAAAAGCATCAATTCTTCAGTGCTCAGCCTTCTTCGCAGTCCAACTCTCACATCCATACATGACCACAGGAAAAAACATAGCCTTGACTAGACAAACCTTTGTTGGCAAAGTAATGTCTCTGCTTTTGAATATGCTATCTAGGTTGGTCATAACTTTCCTTCCAAGGAGTAAGCGTCTTTTAATTTCATGGCTGCAGTCACCATCTGCAGTGATTTTGGAGCCCCCCAAAATAAAGTCTGACACTGTGGTTTGCAAAGGTTCGCCTTTCCATGGAGGAGGTGAGTGATTGTGGACTACGATCTAGAAAGACAGTGAATGCAACATCTAAAGCATGGGGATGACGGAGATGCAGGTAGGAGCTCAAATTATAAGTGAGGCAATTCTACACATCTTCCTATCCTTTGAACCGAAAAAATCGGAGACATTCATAAAGACCCAAGTAGGAGGAAGGGCTGACATCCTGTTATTTTTCAGGCAGTACTCTTGGTCTGTTGTATCCATAGAATGTTGTAACTCAGGAACCAGCTGTATTATATTGGTGATTTCATTTGGGGGACAGTAGAATATACAGACTCAGCCAGAAAGAAGGGAGTTAGGGAAGTCTTAGCTGTGGGTGTGAGGATAAAGTTAGGAAGGTAGACTGGGGCATCAATAATTGAGAATCACAGATGCCAGACTCAGCAGCCTGAATTTATCCTACAGGTTAGAGGAGCCACTGAAGATTACAACAAAGTAGAATAATTAGTGGAAGGGCAATTATGCAATATAGATTTAGGTTGATCCGAGAGCAGTGTGTGGGAAGGTTTATACAGAAGGGATCTGGTATGAAGTCTTGTAAAACAAGTGGGAGCCTTAATCAGGAACGTGAAAGAGAGAAAGCTAAGGAATGGATGTGAGAGACATTAAGAAACCAAATATTGATAAGATAGAGGATTTATTATGTATCTATACGAATAACTTAATCACTTTAATCTCTTGTGCTTACTCTAATTGTTATTTGCAATATATATTAAGCTACAATTCAGTTAGTCAATATAAAGAGTAAGTTAAATAGATCTCAACATATCCTTCAAGAGTTCTAAATATAAGCAGACAATCACATAAACATACGCTGTAAAGGCTGTAAAATCTCACTGCAAAAAATTTATTGGGAAAAGTCAGATTAAAATAGTAGACATACTGAGTTATAAAATGTTTTCAAAGAAATGTAGTCTTATTGCCTTCAAACTTAAATATATAGATCTAGGTGTCTTAGGCTAATATTACACCAAAGAGCTTTTATTTTAATTAACAGCTAAATTTTTTATGATGAATATTAATCTTAATATGCAATGTTCTTCTAAGTAATATTTTAAAATCATAATTTTGTAAACCCTTGTCTAGACAATTAAAAACAATTTTGGATAAACTTGATCTTAATTTAAAAGAGCCTTAAGAAATAAGTGATTATATTTTATGGAGGAGTAAGGTAATTTAGGAATACAGAGAATAATATAGAATGTGGCAATAGAATATCAGCATTTTGATAGTCTATCAAACTATCTGGGCAGAGATGCTGGACAAGGAGAAATTCAAGGAGTTATTTCCATAATGGGAGAAGTAAAATATTATAGGCTTGAGCTCTTGGCTCCCGTATAGTGCTGCACATGGCTTTATGGTGGCTTTGATAAAGCAGGACATTAAATCTGAAAGTTGAATCAGGTATTTGAGGTCTCCCTGAAAGAAGGGCAGATGTGGAAATCCTCTAAGGTATACTTTTAAGGATAATTGGAAGAATGCTTTCTAGAACTTCTTCCATCTTCAAAACAGTCGCTCAGTCATGTGAGACTCTTTGCGACCACATGGACTGTAACCCACCAGCCTCCTCTGTTGATGGGATTTCCCAGGCAAGTACACTGGAGTAGGTTACCATTTCCTTTTTCATCCATCCTCAAAAGTGTTGCTATTTTCCATTCCAAAATGAGAGGCAAATTCTTTAAATTTCTTACTTTCCAAGGCTAATAGAAGTAGGTATATGATAACACTGAACTCTCCATCAGTTGTGAATCATATTAGGTGCTTTGTTTTTGTTTGTAGGGAAGTGAAGTGGGGTGCTTACCTTGAAAAGAGATAGGAACATGTTGAAAGGGGAAAAAAATGCCTTTCAGGGGCAGAAGAGTCTCCCTAAGCATGTAGTCAACTTCATAATTTGCACATTTGATGGCAATTATTTTACTCATCAAAGTGTCAACGCTTCCTGGTTTTCAGGTGTAGCTAGTGTCTAATCTACCTCAGTTTAGATTTACACTAAAGATGACAAGGTGAAGCTTAGATGTTACAGATTTCCTGTGCCTATAATCTACTAAATCTTCCATACTCCATATAATCACACCAATTCTTTTAAAATTATGACCTGAGCAGGGGAAAAAGAAACCTGAAAAAGAGTCATGGAACACAATGGACAGTGGATTTAGGCACAGTTCTTAGGGCTTAGACTGACACCCAACTAAGGAGAAGTCACCAGATCCAGAGTATGGAGCCCTCATGACACATAATTAGAAGGATTTCAAAGTTGCTCTGGACCAGCGTCTGCTGCCTTCTTCCTGTTATTCTCTTTTCCCCATGGGACCATTTACGGTCGTTATTCTGTCTGAATTCGATCCACTGTATATTGACTATGTGTGGGTCAGTTAACATATAACTTAGTTCCTAGGTTTCTGGATCAAGAGGAGCTACATCTGTACACATGTGGAGATATTCGCAAGATTTAGACCTTGACACCTTGACCCTAATGTCATATTGGTTTGTCTCTCTTGAGAGAGGTGATGAATATATTTTATATGTAGAAGGAGAGAAATACACAGTCACATAATATAGACTGTGGTTGACTGTATTATTGTCCTCAAATATTTATTGCCTTTTGGGGGGAGGATTATGCCTGCCCATTACATCTGCATCAGGTTTGGTCACGTTGCTTGACTTGAACAAGGGAATATGAGTAGAAACAGGAAGCTATTTCCTCCTCTCAGGAAATCGTTTCCTCATTAGCTTATGTTCTAGGACAAAAAGACCTGAGGTAGATTGGGTCATGAGGTAGGAAGGATATGTAGCAATCAAGAATTAGACTTTTCTTGTTATATGTTCCTAAGCCTATGGGTTCATTTGTTATTGCTGTGTAAGTTAGCTAAGTTGATTGAGTCTCTCTCTTTTTCTCTATGTTTTGATTTTTTAAGGCAACATTTTGATCATAGGGCATCCTGTATTTTTCCTCCTAAATTTAATTTGAAACATTTAAGAAAATTCAGCAGTGGTCTTCAAAATATAAAGACAAATCAATTTTTTGTTCTTAAAATCAGCTGAAAACGTAGGTGCATGAATGTACATAGACAAACAAATGTGCTCTGAAAGAGACGTTGGCAGTCATTTGGGGTTTTTCACCTTAACTTTTCCAGGTGATCGTTGGATTTATATCATGGCTTCATGAGTTAATTAAAATTAGTCTAATTTAAAAGAATGATAAAACTCTAGTTGGTTTTTCAAAGCACTTCTGACTTTTAATGCATTCTTTTATCACTTGTGTTCCAATAATTATGATTTGTCACCCAAAATGGTGGGCAGCACAGAGAGCTTGAACATTCTTCCTCCAGTTCTTGTTACTCTTATTTTTTTTGTCTTTCTTAAAATAAGAGAAAATCTACTTATTGACTTAAAAGGACTAAGAAAAATATATTTAAAGAAATATCAATAGATGAAGCACACATGATTTAAAAAATTTGTTATATGACTTTTAATGGTTTCTTAAATTTACTTTTAAACATTAATGAAACTGACATTTCTGTGGCCTTTGAACTAGGCTCTGGCTTTCCAGGAAAAGTAACTCAGATGGGGCTACTTATGGCAATTAAATGACTTAGAGAAAGACTTTTAACAATTCAGAGCCTGTCAAACTAAAGACATCATCTAAATATTTTTGAAAAGATTTTAATTTTACTATTCCTGTCCACGTGGGAAAATAAAGTTCATGGGAGAAATACCATTATTTTAAATTTACACAAAAATTCTGTCAGACCTTCTGTAAGCTCCCTCATCAAGATAAAGTTTGACAACTGGGAATTATTCCTTAAAGAAGAATCAACCAGAAAAATATGTGAATTTATATTTCTTTAGAATATAATTCAATAAATAATTCCTCACTCAATAATTTACTTATTGACTTTTATTTTTAAGCATCTATATCATATGTAACAGTATAGACAAATGCAACAAAAAGCAAAATATAATGTGATTAGAAATAGCTTAGTGTAAGTCAATTTCTTTTCAATAATTTTAGGACAGACAGTGAATTTTCATTTTTTTTTTTTGTAACAGTAACTCTTCATTCCAAAGTGTTGATGAATCTAACTGTCTCTTAACTTGCTCTGAAAGGCATGTATCTTGGCTTTGGATTTAATTTTATGAAGTGATGTTTCCTAGTTTCATAATAAACACTTTATTTCCAAGGGGCTCAATCAAAAAGGATAGTATATATTTATGTTTCAGTTCCTAAAAATTCCTTTAGATGTCTCTGTTTTGTGTCTCATCAGAATCAATATTGCAGGCCGCTGGGAAAGACATTGCCTGAAGCTGGCTTTCTAACAAGTTGAATTTGTCCTTTAAGGACAAACATGGCTCATTGAAAACAATTTAACAAAGTTAATGAAAGAAAAATATGGATGATGACATACAGATACATCATTACTACTTCATAATATTTATAAGCCAAAAAGTCATCTTTATTGTGAAGATGGCCTTTTTTACTTAGCTTGCAGGCATTTCTGTTGCATAATACAATTTTAATAATCTTTGGTTTTATAGTACAACCTGTATTTTTATTAGAGGATAGCCATTCAAGCTGAAATAACAAAAAATAGATCTACAGAGCTCTTTATCCTATGACTTATTTTTTTAAAGGATATAAAATATTGAAATGACTGTGCTTTATTACACGTGTGTGCAACACATCTCTTAGAAATTTAAACATTCTAGCAAACAGTGATGTGTTTGGGAAGGGAAAAGGGTCTCTGAAAATATTGTTAAACTTGTAGTTAAATGTGGATTAAATATACTTACTTTACTTTCTTTCTTTACCAAATCCTAACTAAAATGATATTAAAGCAATAAAAAGATGCTTGATTCAAAAAACAAGGAGAACATGAGATTTTTAAAACAGTCACCAAAATATTGGGAGATGGGAGAACAAATTGGAGACAGCTAAAAGGCCAATACCTGCAGATGGAGGGCAACAGGAAGCAGGTCACAGAGCTCCAGAAGGCTCTGAGGACCTCTGAAGGAAAAGCTGTGGGGGAGACAAAATTAAAAGGCTTGATGAAAGTTGTGTGTAAAGAGCATTTTATTCCTTGCGACACTGCCCACAATGCTGGTGAACCCATCAACTACTCCTTCCCCAAGCCTTTGTAAAAGATAGGAGATTTGCCTCCTGGAGTAACTGAACCTAAGAAAGTTTGAATTTGGGGACATCAGAAACAGTAGAATAAAAGATGTGGTAATATAGGGATAAAAGAGGATGTAAGTGAACATCGAAATATTATGTAATAATAAAGGCTTTGGTCTGCTTCCCTCCTTCAGCATGCAGAATGTGGGCAGTGGTGGTTTAGATCAAATATGCAGATTCTGGCAGATTTCTTTCCAAAGAATTTGATTGGCTAAAGAGGAAAAAAAAAATCTACATTTTTCTGGCATTTCTGTTTCAGAAAAGCAATGAAGCCCACCAACTGGAATGGTATGCCACTCAAAATGTGACTATATAACCAAGGACCACTAGAAATATGAAGAAAGCCTCTCATATGAAAGTTAAACATGAGAACAAGATGAAAGGAACTCAGAAGAAATAAAGTCAATGTAGAAGCAGATAAAAAATGATAAGATAAAGAATCATTAATATTCTTAGGGACTCAGGGAATATATTTTACCTTTGAAGCAATAACAGGAAGTTATAAAAAATTCAGAGAATAAGAAAGTCATAAGAAGTAAAAATATTTTTAGCAGAAGTAAAAAGGTTAATAGTATAAAAGATAAAGTGAGGATATTTGCAAAAAATTAGAACAAAGAGTGAAAGATAAAACAAATAGAAAAATTTTAATTAGTGGAACAAGCAAAGGCAAAACGTTCAGCTACTAGGCCTTTGAGAAAAAGAACAAAAACAAAAAACAAAGGAGGAAAACCTTAAAGAAAAACTATGAGAAGATTTGTGAGTATTTAAAGCAAAGAATTTCTAGGTCCAAAGAGTCTTGTGAATCTTCAGAAATGAGTAATAATAAAATGCACATCAACAAACAATATCATGACTTTTCAGAACCTTAAGCATCCAAAGTGGAAGTGTTAATTGTGTAATGTAGTGCTCTATAGTGTCTGACTCTCTGTGACTCCATGGTCTGTAGCCCACCAGGCTCCTCTGTCCATGGAATTTTCCAGGCAAGAATGCTGGAGTCAGTAGCCATTCCCTTCTCCAGAGGATCTTCCCAACCCAGGGATTGAACCTGGGTCTCCTGCATTGCAGGCAGATTCTTTACCATCTGAGCCAAGAGGATCCTAAAAGCAGTCAGAGAGAAATTACAGGTCACACTTGAAAGTTCGTCATCAGACAATGGGCATTTCCTTCAAAATCCTGAGGCAAGATGAATTACAATCTAGAATTCCATACTCAGCCAAGTTATCAATCAACTGTGAATGCAGAGTATTATTTTTAGATATGAGGGATCTCAAAAAAATGGCTGTTCTGTGTACTGTCTCTCAGGACATTACCAGGAGAGTGTGCTCCACTAAAAAGAGGAAATCAGTAGTATGTTATAAAATTTGTTAAGGAAGTAAATCCTTCTTCACATGAAAAACAATTTTTTTCTACTTCTATTTCTTTGATTTTCTGTCTGTATAGATGATTTGTTGATTTGTTGTTGTTGTTCAGTGGCTCAGTCGTGTCTGACTTCTTGCGACCCCAGGAACTGCAGCAGGCCAGTCTTCCCTGTCCCTCAACATCTCCAGGAGTTTGCTCAAACTCATGTCCATTGAGTTGATGATGCTGTCCAACCATGTCATACCCTGTTGCCCCCCTTCTCCTTCTGCCCTCAGTCTTTCCCAGCATCAAGGTCTTTCCAACTAGTTGGCTCTTCACGTCAGGTGGCCAAAGTACTGAAGCTTCAGTTTCAGCATTAGTCCTTCCAATGAATATTCTGTGTTGATTTCCTTTAGGATTGACTAGTTTGATCTCTTTGCTGTCCACGGGACTCTCGAGAATCTTTTCTAGCACCACAATTCGAAAGCATCCATTCTTTGGCACTCAGCCTTCTTTATGGTCCAACTCTCACATCCGTACATGACTACCAGAAAAACCATAGCTTTGACTATATGGGCCTTTGTTGGCAAAATGATGTCTCTGCTTTATAATATGCTGTTTAGGTTTGTCATAGCTTTTCTTTCAAGCTGATGTAAGATGATGGATGTTCACTAAACTTGTGGCCATCATTTCATGATACATGTAAGTCAAATCATCATGCCATACACCTTAAACTTGTACAATACTGTTTGTTAATTATATCTCAGTAAATCTGGAAGAAAAAAACAAGGGGTCAGACAGAAAGGAAGGAAGCCCATGGATCTGGAGCAAAGGACTACAAAACAAAAGTGAGGTGAAGGTCTGTCTAGGTGATGATGAAAGGAAGTCCCAGCATGAGAAAACTAAGTCAGAAAAAGAAAATTAGCCCAGAGGCCTTTAAGAGGTTGGCTTCTGAAGTATTTAAAAACAGAACTGATATATTGCCAGCTGTGCCTTTGACAGTTGAAAATTATGCTTTGACCAAGTGCAAGTCAAGTGTTTTGATTGTAATCAAAACAATATCTTTGTCTTCCATTGTCCCTTTACAGCTTTCTTCAGTGTCTTCTGGATAAATTCCCAGAAGTCCACATTGCTAACTGGCTCATTCTTAAAAGATAAAAAGTTCTAGAGGCAGTAACAAATTTGGAAAATGTCAGAGTGATGGGCATCACCCAGTGCTTTCAGCAAAGCCTTATTAGAAAGAAATGATCTCAGGAAAGAATTGGTAATTTGAAAGCAGAAATGAAAGCAATTAGAGAAAGACCAGAAATTTTTTTTATTTTAAATTTTTTACAATTTCCCCAAGTTTGTAAATCACTTTTTTCTCCTTCTCTTTTTGCACAAAGATAGATTGCATTTCCCAGCCTGTCTTGCAGAGAAGTCATATGAGTGGGTTCTCCCCAAAGGAAAGTAAGAAGAAATGATTTATGATGCTTTGGGGACTGGGTCCTAAATATTTCCAATGTAAGAAGCTTTGCATTCTTTCCCTTTCCGGCAGACTCATGGAGAAATAAAGTTGGTGGCCCAGGAAGCCACATGTTAGTGATAGTGGAGCCAGAAAGTGGAAAGAAATTGGGTCTCTGAACCATTGCTTGTTGTTTGGAGCAGAGCTCCCTGCCAATCAAGAACAGACATCTCATGTGGTCAAAAAATAAACTTATGTAGTCATGCTATGGCCAAAAAAATTAGCAAAACTATCCTCTGGAGACTTGTAAGTGACCATATATCTACTCAGCTCATAGTTTTAGGGAAGGTTTGGAAAATGTCAGAGTGGTAGGTGTCATCATGTGCTTTCAGCAAAGTCTTATTGGAAAGAAATGATCTCAGGAAAGAATTGGTAATTTGAAAGCAGAAATGAAAGTGGTTACAGAAAGACCAGAAATTCTTTTGTTTTTAATTTTAACACCAAAACCATTTTGTATTGGAGTATAACCAATTAGCAATGTTGTGATAGTTTCAGGTAAAAGACCAGAAATTTGAGCTCTTGAATTTTAGACTTTCAATTTTAAATATGCTTTCAATTTGTAAATTGAAGTATTTGTTCCCAGAGTATAACTAAGACTCTGCCTTTGGTTTAACATTCAGTCTCCATTCCCCACCTGGGGAGGATCTGCTGCTTTCAGTGGGGAAAGAGCCAGTGTTTTTACTACCCTTTCTGCCCACCTGTCTGCTTTTTTTGAGCTGTTATTACTGATGCTGTGGCTTATGGGAATGGAGTTCAGTGGGAGGAAGGGAATAGGGGGCAGAGAATTCCATACCTGCCCTGGTGTGTTGTAAGATTGGCAGATGTTTGGAGACAGCTTTCCCCTTTTAGCTGCTTTGGTGGTTCTGCAGTGTAGGCATGCCTCTTGAGCTTGTCTACTCAGCCCTGAGTTTAGGGAACCACTTTCTACTGTCTCTTCCTGTTAGAAGTAAACCACCCCTTACTGATAGTCCTCTTGATCAGGGCTACAAATGGCTCGAGGCCAGCTCTTTCTGTGAGGTCTACATCTCCTCCACCAAAAACACCTTTAATTTACTCCATTGCCCTAACAGCTCATCAGCTACCCCTCTTGCCTTTCATTAAAGCTTGCTTCTTGGAAGAAAAGCTATGACAAACCTAGATAGCATATTAAAAAGTAGAGACATCACTTTGTCAACAAAGGTCTAGAGAGTCAAAACTATGGTTTTTCCAGTCATCATGGACGGATGTGAGAATTGGACCTGTGGTGCTAGAAAAGACTCTTAAGAGTCCATTGGGCAGCAAGGACAGTCAATCCTAGAGGAAATCAACCTGGAATATTCATTGGAAGAACTGATGCTGAAGCTCCAATACTTTGGCCACCTGATGTGAAGAGCTGACTCGTTGGAAAAGACCCTGATCCTGGGAAAGATTGAGGGCAGGAAGACAAGGGGACAGCAGAGGATGAGATAGTTGGATGACATCACTGACTCAATGGACATGAGTTTGAGCAAACTCCGGGACGTGGTGAAGGACGGGAAAGCCTGGCGTGCCACAGTCCATGGGGTCACAAAGACTTAGGAACTGAACTGAACTGAACTGAAATCTTTTAGATCCCTGTACCCATTTCTCCCATTCCGTGGAACAAAACTCGAGCTCTCTAAGTTGTCCTAGTGAAGCCCTTTTTGTGAAGGTTAATATCCCACCCTTTCCCCTTGGAGAAAGTGAAACTCACAGCCTAACATCCTGAGTGTGCATGTGCGTGCACAGACAGACAAGGACACACAAACACATACACACACACATACACATCACTCTTTGCAAATCATATCATCATCTCTAATCTCTTGCCCCTTTTTATATTCTCCTTTGGTTTGGGTATGGCCTGACTGGTTCTTTGATACCCCTTTTAAACATCTGCATTTTTGTTTGATATTTCCCTTTGGAATTTCATAGATACTATTAACATATTGCTGTGACTTACCTGGAATGTCCATTTTAGACTGTTAGACTGTATAAACAAAACAAAACAAAACGACTTTTGTACTTCTTTTGTAAGATTGTGGGAAAAAATTAGTTACAGGCACAGACATACACAGAAAACAAATATACAATAGGGATATTGAAAATTAATCAGTTTTAAATTACACACAAAGCTAAAAGTTTGATAAGAAAAGAAACTATCTGCCATGTCTCCACCCGACCTGCTGTTCTCACTATGACAAGCTACTCCTCACCATTCAGTGAATACAAGCAGTGGGGATGGAACATCTTATCTTAAGTATTCTTGGCAAATCAACTTCCTCTCTATAGAAGCATGAAGGTGATGGCTGCCAGAGGTGCCTTTTTCCACATCAAATTGCCATTCTAAAATACTAAAGACAGCTAAACAAAATGCATTGATTTGTGTAACTGGTATCTTTTCCTTAAATTTTAGTCATGGTTAATGGACTTTTTGTCCATTCCATTTCTGAAGTTATAACCCTCCACTTCAGTCCTTCTCTCTGGGTCATTCTTCCTGACATCTTATCATTCACTGAGCATATTCACTTCATGGCAAATAGATGGGGAAACAGTGGAAACAGTGGGTGACTTTATTTTTCTGGGCTCCAAAATCACTGCAGATGGTGATTGCAGCCATGAAATTAAAAGACGCTTACTCCTTAGAAGGAAAGTTATGAGCAACCTAGACAGAATATTAAAAAGCAGAGACATTACTTTGCCAACAAAGGTCCATCTAGTCAATGCTATGGTTTTTCCAGTGGTCATGTATGGATGTGAGAGTTGGACTATAAAGAAAGCTGAGCACCGAAAAATTGATGCTTTTGAACTGTGGTGTTGGAGAAGACTCTTGAGAGTCCCTTGGACTGCAAGGAGATCCAACCTGTGCATCCTAAAGGAGATCAGTCCTGGGTGTTCATTGGAAGGACTGATGTTGAAGCTGAAACTCCAATACTTTGGCCACCTGATGCAAGGAGCTGACTCATTTGAAAAGACCATGATGCTGGGAAAGACTGAAGACAGGAGGAGAAGGGGATAATTATCAGAGAGATGCAAGTGAAAACTACAATGAGGTATCACCTCTCACCAGTCAGAATGGCCATCATCAAGAAGTCTACAAATAAATGCTGGACAAGGTGTGGAGAAGGGAATCCTCCAGGGAAGGTAAGTTGGTACAGCCACTATGGAGAACAGTATGGAGGTTCATTACAAAACTAAAAACAGAGTTACCATATGATTCAGCAGTATGACTCATGGGCATATATCTGGAGACAAGACTAATTACACCCCTACATTCATGGCAGCACTGTTTACAATAGCCAAGGCATGGAAGCAATCTAAAGGTCTATGGACGGATCAATGGATAAAGAAGATGTGGTATATATACAGTGGAGTATTATTCAGCTATTTCCCTTCTCCAGGGGATCTTCCCAACCCAGGGACTGAAACCAGGTCTCCCACATTGCAGGTGGATTCTTTACCAGCTGAGCCACAAGGGAAACCCAAGAATACTGAAGTGGGTAGCTTATCCCTTCTCCGCTGAATCTTCCTGACTTAGGGATCGAACTGGGCAGGGTCTCCTGCATTGCAGGTGGATTTTTACCAACTGGGCTATCAGGGAAGCCCTTTATTTAGCCATAAAAAGAATGAAACCATCCCATTTGCAGCAACATGGATGGACCTAGAGAATATCATACTAAGTGATGTAAGTAGAAAGAGAAATATCATGCGATATCACTTATATGTGAAATCTGGGCTTTGCCAGTGGCTCAGCGGTAAAAGAATCTGCCCGCAATGCAGGAGACATGATTTTGACCCCTGGCTTGGGAAAATCCCCTGGAGAAGGAAATGGCAACCCACTCCAGTATTCTTGCCTAGGAAATCCTAGGGACAGAGGAGCTTTGCTACAGTCCACGGAGTTGCAAAGAGTCAGACACAGCTTAGCAACTAAACAATAACAACAGTATGTGACATCCAAAGGATGATACAAATAAACGTACTTACCAAATAGAAACAGACTCACAGACATAGAAAACAAACTTATGATTACCAAAGTGGAAAGGAGGGAAGGATAAATTAAGAGTTTGGGGTTAATAGAAACAAATTACTATACATAAAATAGATAAACAACAAGGTCCTATGCTATATATAGCATAGGAAACTATATTCAATATCTTGTAGTAATCTGTAATGGAAAAGAAAATGAAAAGAATGTATGTACATATACGTACATATGTAAAACTGAGTCACTTTGCTATACACCAGAACCAAACACAACATTGTAAATCAATTATTGAGTTTATGGTTGTAATGCGGGAGACCTGGGTTCAATCCCTGAGTTGGGAAGATCCCCTGGAGAAGGGAACAGCTATCCACTCCAGTATTCTGGCCTGGAGAATTCCATGGACTGCATAGTCCACAGGGTAGCAAAGGGTTGGACATGACTGAGTGACTTTCACTTCACTTCACTTCACTTGGTCGCTTGGTCAATTGTGTCCATGTCCAGCTCTTTGTGAGCCCATGGACTGCCAGGCACCTTGTCCATGGGGATTCTCCTGGCAAGAACACTGGCGTAGGTTTCCATGCCCTCCTCCAGGGGATCTTCTCAACCCAGGGATCAAACTCAGGTCTCCCACACTGTAGGTGCATGCTTTACTGTCTGAGCCACCAGGAAAGCCCAAGAATACTGAAGTGGGTAGCCTATCCCTTCTCCAGGAGATCTTCCTGAACCTGGAATCAAATAAAATCTACCTGCTTTGCAGGCAGAATCTTTACCCGCTGAGCTACCTGGGATAAATCAACTATACTCCAAGGGAAAAAGAAAAACTGTGTTGATAAATGTTGCCCATCTTTTTCATCTGCAGAAAATACTTATTTTGCAGGTTAAGGTTTTCTATCAGTTGGAATAAAGGATTACTATTACTGCTTTCCTCAAATCACATAGGTGGAATTATTTGTCCCATTTTCTGTGATTATACTGCTGTTAATAGCACATTCTGTATTGTAATTGGTGTGTTAGGTGGCATCTTTCACAATGTAAGAGAGGATCTTACTCACTTTTGTGTCCCCGTGTCTAAGAACAATGCCTAGGACAAAGGACTCCATAAATACTGAATGAATGAATAAATAATTGAATGAAAAAATGAAGGAAAACTAGGATAAAATAAAATATGATTTCCTTTTGTCAACATTTTAAGTCTTATATAGTTGTTGTACATGTCTGTCTCCTCCTTTTGATTGTGAGTCTTAAAGAGTATTAATATTTTTTTTGCTTAATCCACTAGCTTCAGCATTTAACATTGTACCTGGAGCCCAAAATGTATAGTTGCTCAGTGAATGTTCGTGAAATGAAAAAATGAATGCATTAATTTATGAGATGTACCAGATAAGCACCCTGTGTAATCGGTGTCTCGTGCTTTTGTTATGCCAACTCTTGTCCTCATTTTTTAAGACTCAGATCTGTAGCTGAAATCCTAGAAAATGACCCATGGGAGTACCTTCTCTACTATCACCTTCTAAAATATCAAATTTTTTTTTAAGATAATGTTTGATTTTTCTTCTTTCCTCTTTTTCTCTTATCTCTTCTTTAACTCAGATCTTGAATGAAGACAATGTTAATAAGTGCTGTCAGGATAAGTCTTTTGTAGAACTGATACTTTGGTTTATAAGCACCATCTTCTTTGTCCAGTTAATGCTATTTGTGTTGGATGAGTTAATGAAAATGCCCGAGGCATACAGATAAAAGGACTACGGAGCACGGTTGTTACATGGGTTTCCTTCTTAAATAAGACTTATTGCAGAATGTCCCTGGCCTTAAGTAAAAACAGATATAATATTAGCATTTTCAAGGCCCTGATCTTATGTTAACACAATGCCCTGTTCTTGTTTTAACCCTGGCTTAGCACTGCTTGACATTACAAGTACACCCAATCTCCATTTGGGGGCAAAAAAGAACAAATTGCTCTTCCCTGTTCACAGGAAAGATATAGTTTGTTTCTATCCAGAGATTAGCTTTGTATTCAATTTCTGAAACCAGTCGCAGGCCTACAGTTTGCTTCTCTGTGCGAAAGACAAAAAAATCCTGGAAGGATGAATTTTTAAGATCAGACTCTTACAGAGTAGTTGAAAATTTAGTTTTCTCCCAGCTGGAGGAAAAAAAAAAATTATCCTATAAAAACCAGAGTCAAGGAAAGATTTTAACATATCAAAACTGACTAAATCTTTCACGCTCAATTGTACAACAGAGAAAATGAGCGTATTAGTGGCAGTTGAGAAAAATGGCTTTTAAATTCCGTTTTTTATGAGAGTAATTTAGGAAGTGTTGTGTAAGAGTCATTAAGTACAAAATACCATCAATATCATTGTGAGTTGTATTCTGTTTTTCTTTTGGCTCATTGAGTGACATTGGCTGTTGTTCAGTCGCTAAGTCGTGTCCAACTCTTTGAGACTCTAGCACGGAGTGCCATATGATACCTTAAATCTGATGAAGGCGCTTTTTTGGAGGCTAAAAAGGAAAGATATGGAGGCAAATGCTCCAAGCAGCACAGGGTTTCTTGGGTAGGGGGTCCCCGAAACAACATTTGCCCGCCATTCGAGGAAGTCTTGCATCCAACCCATGAATGGAGTAAAACCAAGAAGAATCTTCCTGTAAGACAGCTGAGCAGTTCCATGGGAAAATCAAAAGGAATGGGGGCAGGACCTGGGAGCTCCTGGGAGATGATTTCTAGCAGGGAGACAGGAGTGAGAAATGCAGTTGTAGCTCCAAGTCTCTAGGAACATTACATCAGTTGTTGGTCTGGGTTGGGATAAAAAGGAAAAAATGCCTCCTTCCCCCTCACCTTTGCTGGCCTGAAAAGTTATGGTGTGTGAAGTATCGTTCCTTATAAATATTGTTTTGAAGATCTAACCAACTAGAGAGAGTTAAAAAGCCAACAAAACACACTATAAAGCCAAGATCTCAGGGGGGAACTATATTTTCATGAGTCCCTGTTTATTGAGTACTTGTTGAGTCTGGTACACTATGACCAATTGAATTTGATGAGATACTTCCTATTTGTGACTGGCTTAAGGTCCTGTGAAGTTTACCACACGCCTTGGCCTGAGAGTAAAGCTTCAGCACTTCGTACTTGTATGATAGCATCCTCCTCTGTTATGGAAGTTTTCTCTTGGAGCCAGTTAGTTCCTTGGAAAATGTGTCACGGTTGTCTCACCTCCAAGCTTTGCTTCTGGGTTTTCCTCTGGATTTCCAATGGTAACCAAACACTGAACCGCATTCAGCTGGGCTTTTACAGTTTGGGCAAATTACCCTTCTTCTGACTCACACGAATGGCCTCTTGTCTAAATCTGCAGCCTCCACACTGCTCTCTGAGGCTGCTGTAACTGCATTCTTCTGTTACTGGACATTTTCTTTCTTTTTTTTTTTTTAATTAACTTTTATTGGAGTATCGGAGAAGGCAATGGCACCCCACTCCAGTACTCTTGCCTGGAAAATCCCATGGATGGAGGAGCCTGGTGGGCTGAAGTCCATGGCGTCGCTAGGAGTCGACACGACTGAGCGACTTCACTTTCACTTTTCACTTTCATGCATTGGAGAAGGAAATGGCAACCCACTCCAGTGTTCTTGCCTGGAGAATCCCAGGGACGGGTGGGCCTGGTGGGCTGCCGTCTATGGGGTCGCACAGAGTCGGACACGACTGAAGTGACTTAGCATAGCATAGCATTGGAGTATAGTTGATTTCCAATGTTATGTTAGTTTCTGCTGTACAGCAAAGTGAATCAGCTACATGTCTACATATATCCCCTCTTTTTTGGATTTCCTTTCCAATCTGGTCACCACAGATGGATGTTTTCTCAAGGATCTTCTGGTCTCCTTGGTTGCAGACTCCACTGTGGCCGTCACAGAGATTCATTTGTTTTTCTGGAATTTTTATGTGTTGTACAGCAACATCTGTGCTGTTGTATGTGCATGTGTGTTTGAGTGAGAGAGAGGTTTCCTTTTTCTCATGCCAGAGCACACTGCTTGATTCACCCTTGGCCCCACTCTTGGCAGAAGGCAGTGAACCGGAACTGCTAACCCTGTTGCCGTATCAGGGGCTGTGATGGACAGATGCCCTCCAGACTTGCACCTTCATCCTCTCTGCCGCTCCTGTGCTTGCAGAACCTCAACAGAATGGCCTGCATACTCAAAAGTGCCAAGCATTCTAAGATGGGCTGGGGCAGAGGGAGAATTTCCAGTTAGAAAAACATAAGACGGTAACTTACCATTCTTCTCTGTTTAATGCGACAGAATCCATTTAAACATCCTATAATCCAGTTTTTGGTATCGTTTTCATGTATGCATTCATTCACTCCATTATTTATTCATTAACTCACCTATTGCATATTGAGATCTAGTCTCTGTGAATACATTTAGGAAGAAGGTGTAGCAGTTAGCTATCGGCATAATAGTGCTGTGTTGCAATCCACCGGAAAAGCTAGTAGCACACAACAATATAAACATTTGTTTAATTCATAACTCTACTGGCCAAAGGGGTGGTTTTTCATGTCTGAGCCAGGCTTGGCTGATCTCAGCTGAACTCGCTTATTTATCTGTCATTAGCTGGCAGTTGGACTTGCTTGTTTATCTGTCATTTGCTGGCAGTTGGACAGGCTGATCTAGGAGGACCTTGGCTAGGAGTGGTGAGACAGCTTGGATTTCTCTCATGTGGCCTCTCATCGTTCAGCAGGATAACCTGGCCTTGATTCCATGATGGTGAGGATCCAAGCATAATGGGAATGAACAAGACCTCTTGAGGCATAACCTCAGAAATGGCTCTAAGTCCCTTCTGTCATACTCTATTAGCCCAAAGAGGGTTCACGGGAAAGCTCAGACTCAAGGTCAGGATGGAATGGATGGAGAATAAATGCTGTCTTTTTAAGGGATGAACTGCAAAATCACATGAAAAACACATGGGTTCAGAGAGGCCATTTAGGCCTCCCATGCATTTGACCTACTGCACGGAGACAGACAGGCAAGACAAGCCCCGTTTAGAATATAATGTAACAAAGCCTACAAAAGGAGTATGTGTATAGCAGTAAGGGGGAAATACATTTTTTAACAATATGATTCTACCTTCATTAAATTGGTTTAAGAGAAACAAGAGGAAGAAGGATGTAGGAAAGAGGCCAATAAACAGTTCTTGCCCTCTGTTTCTTCCCTTTTCCCACCAGTACACACAAAGACACTCATTGTGGGGACCTCCGTGGTGCTCAGGACTTGCCTGGGCAGTCACTCCAAGGATGTGGGCTTGAGTCGTTTGGAGGTCAGGTCCTGTCTGCAGAAGTGATGTGAATGCATGTATGCTTTCTCTGGTAAAGGAGATGCCTTTGGAAACTAAGCTCTTACTGAAAACTTCAGATGCTTTCCTGGGTTTTCAGGGAAGGCTTTTCTGGGTTACTTTTTTTGTTTTCCAAGTCAGTAATGGACACTAAGCTTCATTTCAGTTTCTTGTTCTGCATTTGTCACTTGGTCTTATTAGATTTCTAGGCCTCACTTCTCTGTCTGATTTAGACTCCTGTCAACTCCCAAGGCAGAGAGGGCTGCCTGCTGTATTTCACAGAACTTAGTAAATGCTAGCAGTGGGTTGAGATCAATGAATCTTACACTTTCTCATCCTGCAGCTCAGAGCTTTCAGCATCATACCAATAACCTCTCAAAAAGTCGATTGCTATGTACCTTTGGGTGTTGTCAGAGGAAAAGAGCCAATTAGAACTTCTTGACTGCTGTTCCCTCGGACATCACTAGAACCTTCAGTGATGGAAAATGAAGAAGAGAAGGAAAGTGACTGGCTAACTGCAAGAAGTGTTTCAGATTCTTGAGTTACAATTTGCTTACCCTTTTGAACTCAGAGCAGTATTCTATTTTCAGAAGAAATAAATTGAAAAGGATTACGCATTTTTAGATCTAAAGGTCTATGTTACTGGAATGACATTGCAGCCACATTTTCCTTATAAATATTTAAGAACAATGTAGACAAACACATGTGTGCTAGACTAGGCACATTCTTTGACATTGTTTACCAGAAAACATTTTTTGAGATTATTAATATTTCTTAGTTCTTTGCTTTTGACACACTCATCTTAATTTAAGTCTACTTTCTTCAAAGAGTATTCATGAATTTGCATACAGCTTCATATCTGAGATTCTGTTCTGTGGAGTCAACCAAAGCATAAATCAAAAGTATTAAAAAAAAATCCAGACTAGGGATCAGCAAACGTTTTTCCGTAAAAGGCCAGATAGTGAATATTTTAGGCTTGCAGACCATATGGTCTTGTTTACAACTAGTCAACTTTGCTGCTGTTGTTTAAAAGCATCCATAGACAATATATAATTAAATGGACATGTCTGTGTTCCAATAAAAGTTAATTGGCAAAAAAGGAAGGAGGGCCATATTTGGCAGGTGGGCTATAATTTGCTGACCCATGTGTTATATTCAAGGTACTGAAAGGAATTTCTTTTTAAAAACATTTTCAGAGGAAATTTCAAACAAAGTAGCCAGAAGAGTCTAAAAGATCCCCATGTATCATCAGCCAGTCTCCATAAAAAAAGAAACTTCTGCCAATTCATGTTTCATCAATACCTCAACCTAACCCTAGCTGGAACTCCAGTACTTTGGCCATCTCATGTGAAGAGTTGACTCATTGGAAAAGACCCTGATGCTGGGAGGAATTGGGGGCAGGAGGAGAAGGGGACGACAGAGGATGAGATGGCTGGATGGCATCACTGACTCGATGGACGTGAGTCTGAGTGAACTCCGGGAGTTGGTGATGGACAGGGAGGCCTGGCGTGCTTCGATTCATGGGGTCGCAAAGAGTCGGACACGACTGAGCGACTGAACTGAACCGAACCCTACTCAAAGGGAGAGAACGCCTGCTCACCCCATCTGCCAGACTGTCTTCCTCTCAGGGTCTCCTATAATCAAGTCTCTGTCCCAACATCCACTAACTATAAAGCATTGTAACTTGCATCTTAGGGACAAGTTGACATCAAGTACTTACTTTCCTAATAAGGCAGTTAGAACAGAAAAGCCCTAAAACCGTAGCTTTGAAAAATTCTGATTTCGTGGCTTGAGGAAAGTACTCTCATCGTCATTACTTTGTATGAAATCCCTTATGGAAATTACCTGCCTTCTCCATGCCCAATTTCCAGAAGTTTGACAGAGATGAATTGCATATTACTTGAAATGCTTTCATAAAGACAAAATGAAATCTGGTCAACTAAAACTAAAAGAAAAAATGTTCAAGGAAAATTGTCCCTCTTCAATAAAAACTCTAGAATGCAGTTCTAGTCTCATTAATCACCACAAATAATCAATATTTTATTTTAAGTTTGTATCCATTTCAAAATCCCAACTATGCCTAGCTCATTTAAAATAACTTTCTTTAATTGAAGCTAATTTTTAATCAGCCTCTTAAGTGTTCATGAGAGGATCTGGAATCAATCAGCAATTTTATAAATGTTTATTGTTAAGTTTGGAGAAGGCAATGGCAACCCACTCCAGTGTTCTTGCCTGGAAAATCCCAGGGACGGGGGAGCCTGGTGGGCTGCCGTCTATGGGGTCGCACAGAGTCGAACACGACTGAAGCGACTTAGCAGCAGCAGCATTGTTAAGTTTGATAAATATTAATTTATTTATGCCTTCAAAGATAATACATTTACAATGAAAAAGTCAAAGCTAAATCAAAAATAAAAAGTAGTTTGATTTACTTATTTTTTTAATAGGAGTATAGTTGGCATAAAATATTATATAAGCTACAGGTGTACAATACAGTAATTCACAAGTTTTATAGGTTGTATTCCATTTACTGTTACTACAAAATATAGGCTATATCTCCTGTTTTTATCTTACACTTAATAGTTTGTATCTCTTAATCCCCAACCCTTATTTTGACCCTTTCCCCTTCCCTCTCCCTTCTGTTAACCACTAATTTGTTCTCTATCTGTGAGTCTGCTTCTTTTTTATTATATTCAACTGGTTCTACTTTTTAGGCTCCACATATAAGTGATATCATACAGTATTTGTAAATAAGTCAGACAGGGTGCTATCTGACTTATTTTCCTTAACATAATATCCTTCAGCTCCAACCATGTTGTTGCAAATGGCAAAATTTCATTATTTTTTGGCTAAGTATTCCATTGTATGCACACACACATGCACACATCACCCTCCTTGTCCATTCTTCTGTTGATGGACACTTGGGTTGTTTCCATATCTTGGTTTTTGTAAATAACACTGCTTTTAACACTGGGGTGTATATATGGGTTTGATTTACTTTTGGTCTTTGTGTGTAACTGTAATATACACTGTCAGTGCCCACCACATCCTGCTGCTGCTGCTGCTGCTGCTAAGTTGCTTCAGTCGTGTCCGACTCTGTGCGACCCCATAGATGGCAGCCCACCAGGCTCCCCTGTCCCTGGGATTCTCCAAGCAAGAACACTGGAGTGGGTTGCCATTTCCTTCTCCAGTGCATGAAAGTGAAAAATGAAAGTGAAGTTGCTCAGTTGTGTCCGACTCTTCGTGACCCCATGGACTGCAGCCCACCAGGCTCCTCTGTCCATGGGATTTTCCAGGCAAGAGTGCTGGAGTGGGGTGCCTCTGCCTTCTCCACCACCACATCCTAGGTATTACTATTTCAGTGTGCTCAGCTCACTTCCATCTGCCAATATCAACACTTATACACCTGAGGGTTTTCTCTGAATCACAGAAGCCCATCCCATGATGTGCATGACAGATCAGTAGTACCATTGCTAGAGAATTAATACCTCCCAGCTCCAGGAGTAGACCTCATCCAGTGACTCTTGAGCATGTCAATGTGAACATTCTAATTCCTGCATCCTAAGGGAGGGAATTGGGTTCCCCTGGTGGCTCAGTGGGAAAGAATCTGCCTGCCAGTGCAGGAGACACAAGATATGTGGGTTTGATTCCTGGGTCGGGAAGATCCCCTGGAGAAGGAAATGGTAACCTATTCCAGTATTCTTGCCTGGGAAATCCCAAGGACAGAGGAGCCTACCAGGCTACAGTTCATGGGGTCGCAAAAGAATCAGACATGACTTAGCTGCTAAACAACAGCAGTAACAAGGGTGATTATCAAAGCATAGAAGTAAGAGTGGCCCTGCTTGCCATTCTTCCTAGTAATGCACTTAGTTGATTCAGCCTCCCATCACTGCAGCATCAGGTTCTGTTGGTCTAGAGATACTGATGTCAAGGGGAAGGATATTTTTACCAACTATGGAATGAGGTTCATGACATTGTACAGGAGACAGGGATCAAGACTATTCCCATAGAAAAGAAATGCAAAAAAGCAAAATGCCTGTCTGGGGAGGCCTTACAAATAGCTGTGAAAAGAAGAGAAGTGAAAAGCAAAGGAGAAAAAGAAAGATAAAAACATCTGAATGCAGAGTTCCAAAGAATAGCAAGAAGAGATAAGAAAGCCTTCTTCAGCGATCAATGCAAAGAAATAGAGGAAAACAACAGAATGGGAAAGACTAGGGATCTCTTCAAGAAAATCAGAGATACCAAAGGAACATTTCAGGCAAAGATGAGCTCGATAAAGGACAGAAATGGTATGGACCTAACAGAAGCAGAAGATATTAAGAAGAGGTGGCAAGAATACACAGAAGAACTGTATGAAAAAGATCTTCATGACCCAGATAATCACAATGGTGTGATCACTGACCTAGAGCCAGACATCCTGGAATGTGAAGTCAAGTGGGCCTTAGAAAGCATCACTACAAACAAAGCTAGTGGAGGTGATGGAATTCCAGTTGAGCTATTCCAAATCCTGAAAGATGATGCTGTGAAAGTGCTGCACTCAATATGCCAGCCAATTTGGAAAACTCAGCTGTGGCCACAGGACTGGAAAAGGTCAGTTTTCATTCCAATTCCAAAGAAAGGCAATGCCAAAGAAGGCTCAAACTACTGCACAATTGCACTCATCTCACACGCTAGTAAAGTAATGCTCAAAATTTCCAAGCCAGGCTTCACAATATGTGAACCATGAACTTCCAGATATTCCAGCTGGTTTTTGAAAAGGCAGAGGAACCAGAGATCAAATTGCCAACATCCGCTGGATCATGGAAAAAGCAAGAGAGTTCCAGAAAAACATCTATTTCTGCTTTATTGACTATGCCAAAGCCTTTGACTGTGTGGATCATAATAAACTGTGGAAAATTCTTCAAGAGATGGGAATACCAGACCACCTGACCTGCCTCTTGAGAAATTTGTATGCAGGTCAGGAAGCAACAGTTAGAACTGGACATGGAACAACAGACTGGTTCCAAATAGGAAAAGGAGTTCGTCAAGGCTGTATATTGTCACTCTGTTTATTTAACTTATATGCAGAGTACATCATGAGAAACACTGGACTGGAAGAAACACAAGCTGGAATCAAGATTGCTGGGAGAAATATCAGTCACCTCAGATATGCAGATGACATCACCCTTATGGCAGAAAGTGAAGAGGAACTCAAAAGCCTCTTGATGAAAGTGAAAATGGAGAGTGAAAAAGTTGGCTTAAAGCTCAACATTCAGAAAACGAAGATCATGGCATCCGGTCCCACCACTTCATGGGAAATAGATGGGGAAACAGTGGAAACAGTGTCAGACTTTATTTTTCTGGGCTCCAAAATCACTGCAGATGGTGACTGCAGCCATGAAATTAAAAGACGCTTACTCCTTGGAAGGAAAGTTATGACCAACCTAGATAGCATATTCAAAAGCAGAGACATTACTTTGCCAACAAAGGTCCGTCTAGTCAAGGCTATGGTTTTTCCTGTGGTCATGTATGGATGTGAGAGTTGGACTGTGAAGAAGGCTGAGCGCCGAAGAATTGATGCTTTTGAACTGTGGTGTTGGAGAAGACTCTTGAGAGTCCCTTGGACTGCAAGGAGATCCAACCAGTCCATTCTGAAGGAGATCAGCCCTGGGATTTCTTTGGAAGGAATGATGCTAAAGCTGAAACTCCAATATTTTGGCTACCTCATGCGAAGAGTTGACTCATTGGAAAAGACTCTGATGCTGGGAGGGATTGGGGGCAGGAGGAGAAGGGGACGACAGAGGATGAGATGGCTGGATGGCGTCACTGACTTGATGGCCGTGAGTCTGAGTGAACTCCGGGAGTTGGTGATGGATAGGGAGGCCTGGCGTGCTGCAGTTCATGGGGTCGCAAAGAGTTGGACACGACTGAGTGACTGATCTGATC
Source organism: Bos grunniens (assembly GCF_055505025.1). Lineage (NCBI taxonomy): Eukaryota > Metazoa > Chordata > Mammalia > Artiodactyla > Bovidae > Bos > Bos grunniens. The sequence goes on along the minus strand of NC_141181.1, from coordinate 16,667,520 downwards.
TGATCTGATGGTAAAAGTTGCAGTAAATTAAAATATGGCTATCGCCTAGTCATTTGGTGTTTCTCATGCCAGTAATTGCTGGGGTAATTGACTTTATTATCAAGAGGAGAGAGGTTTGCTGTTACTTAGGTAGGAATCTGTATCATCAGAAATACCAATCAAAGTAGAGGGGAGAGAGATGGTAAGAGCATGGAAAATTGCAACATGGGATGGTAACTTATTCCCCTAAATGTTTTGGTTTTGTTGAACTCTTTTGTCTAGACATTCTGAATGATCACCACTTTGAAGAACACTAACAAACAAGAATATATGTAACATACGGGCATGGAAAGACCTATACTACAAGGGGAACATTGTTGGAAGTGTTGTCAATGCCCATGCATATCCTTTGGATTTGAACCATTTCAATACATTCTAGTGCCCTTCTAGCTGTTAGTATCTGCATTTCTATGCATCTGCATTTCTATGCAAGAGGGCTTTTTGTAGAATCAAATTAAAATCACAATGAGATACACCTCACAATTGTTAGAATGGCTATCATAAAAAGGACAAGAGATAATAAGTGCTGACAAGGATGTAGAAAAAAAGGAATCCTTGTGCATTGTTGGCAGGTTTATAAATTGGTATCATTACTATAAAAAAACAGTATGGAGATTCCTACAAAATCAAATAGAACTGCCACGAAAACGTGAAAGTGTTAGATACTCAGTCATGTCTGACTCTTAACAACCCCATAGAATGTAGCCCGCCGGGCTCCTCTGTCCCTGGAATTTTATAGGCAAGAATACTGGTGTGGGTAGCCATTCCCTTCTCCAGGGGATCTTCCTGACCCAGGGATTGAAGCCAGGTCTCCTGCATTGCAGACAGATTCTTTACCATCTGAGCCACCAGGGAAGCCCATATGATCCTACAATTCCACTTCTGGGGATATATCCAAGGGAAATGAAAATGCTAACTTGAGAAGACATCTGCATCCTCCATTTGAAGAGCTATTATTTACAATGGTCAAGACTTGGACACAATTTAAGCATCCATTGGTGGATGAATGGATAAAAAATTGTCATATATATATATATATGCAGTGAAAGAGTTAGTCACTCAGTTGTGTCTGACTCTGCAACCCATGGGCTGTAGCCTCTGTCCATGGGATTCTCCAGGCAAGAATACTAGAGCAGGTTGTCATTCCCTTCTCCTGGGGTGTGTGTGTGTGTGTGTGTGTATATATGTATATATATATATATACACATATATAATGGAATATTTTTCAGCCATAAAAAATGACACCATGGATAGATCTTGAAGGCATTATGATAAGTCAGACAGAGAAAGACAAATACCGTCTGATCTCATTTATATGTAGAATCTTAAGAAAATTTATTTGTTAAAATAATATTTAAAGTTTTCTTTTTCTTTGCAACAACAAAATATTTAAAACTTTTTTTAAAACAAAATTTAAGTAGTGATATTTTCTGGCTGTATTACAGTTAGTAGATTTCCTGAAACAGGGAGATTTTTATTAGAAATAATTAATACATGTACTAACTGAAATAAATCTACATACTATTTTTTTTTTGCTGATTAGTGAAAAAATTAACATGTTGGCTTCTATTTCACGTGCAAATTATCAGATAAACAAGTGAATTAAAGAGCTTAAGACTGGCCTCATCATGCATTGTTGGATAGCCCTTAAACTCAATTATTAAGAATCCAACTTACTTAGAATTTCACAGAAAACTTAAATATGCTGTAAACTTGACAGTTTCTTTTGTTGGTTTCTCCTTGCAGATTCAGGATGGTGATGACCCTCAAGGAATTAAAAATATTTTTGCGTGTTTCAAGCATAAAAGGTTTAAAAAATATGTTTTGGAAGCATTTCTCTAGCAAGTGATAGAATTCTATCTGCCAAGAGTCTCAGAGGGCTTGGGTAAGAGTCTTTAAGTACAAGTCTGTCTTTTCTAGAGCAAAAAGAACTAGATTCAATCCCATTTGTTAGTTGTAGAGTTACAGGAACACTTCGGCACATTATTCAGGGAAATATTTGTCCTCATTTCTACCTAGCCCCAGAGACAAAATCTGCAGGTTGTAAACTCAGATTTAACTCCTGTGACTTCAGTTGACAGTTGATAAGGCAGGCGGTTGACTTTAACGTGACAGGCCAGACTCAGCTTGATTTATTGTGTGACCCAGGTTGCTGGTGCAGAGGAGAGTTAATTTGACTTATTTTGGTTGCTGCCTGACAAGGTTTTCCTGACTTCATTCCTAGCCAAGCATCTGAGCTACTTTCTTTCTCCAGTTCTTTTCAGCCATGCTACACTGACAGCTTTATCAATACATCTTTTTCCTCTTTTCCAGAGCTACTACTGTTTCATTCGACCACTAAATTAAAGCCATATCACGTGAGAATTTTCCCCATTTCCCCTGACCTTTCTTCCGTAGCACTGGATCTCCTGGGACCTTCCCAAAGCTAGTGATGACTTCTGTTTGTGTAAGGACGGTACAACCATGAGGTTTTTTTGTTAACTTTTTTTCCTTGATTTCAAAAGCAACATAGACTTAAAAATTAACTGCTAAAACACTGTGAAATCTGGGACGTGAAAGTGGCAAGTCAGCCATTATTCCATCCCTCGAGAAGTTTTGTAGATTTTCTCATGTTATTGTAGATTTTCTCCCACTGTGGATCTACTTTGAAAGGGATTCTGTTATATATTCTCTTTTGCTACTTGAATTCCATCACACACATTGTGGTCCTATAGAATATACACAAAGTTATAATGTTTGTTACTCCTTGAGAGGGTGTGGGTTTGTTTAATTATTCTTTACTGGAATTCATTTGGATTGCTCTTTCCCCTTCTAAATATATTTACTAATGTTGTGTTACAAAAGGACACTTAGTTTCAGTAATGGGATTTCTTCACTGAATTCTAGATTAAGACATAATGTTAAAAATACACACGTGTACACACAAATATACAATATTAAGATAGTTAATAATATCTTAATATTCAGTAGTTTCAACATAGGTATTAACTAATCCAAACAAATGTCAGCCCAAGAAAACTATTTTCTGCAATGATTAAAATATGTTCACTGATGCACAAGTGTAAAGAGACACAATTTTTAGACAACAAATACATCTTATATGAAAGTTAACCATGCAAAGGTTCATGCAAAATATCTGGCTTCATAAACTCTCTCAAGTTTTTCCATTACAAAGTAGTGTAATCCTTATCCTTCTTTCTTTATAAACCTTAACTGGACATGTACCTCTAACATTTAGCTTTAGCCTTATGTTTAATTTGGTTCCCAAACCAAAGCTCTTTAAAACCACAGTCAACTGGTTTTTCTTGTTTTTAATTGGTGGAAAAATGTTTTACATTTCTGTGTTGGTTCCTGTCACGTCAGACAAAAACATGAATCAGCGATAATTATGTGTGTGTATATATATATATATATATATATATATATATATATATATATATATCTCCCTTTCGCCTTGAACTTCAGTCCCCGCCTCCCAACCCCTCTAGGTCATCACAGATAGCCTGGCTGGGCTCCCTGTGTTATTTAGTAACTTCCTACTAACTATTTTACACATGATAATGTATATACTTTTGAGAACCATGTCATCTTCCCTTTGGACATGATTCTCAAAAGCTTGATATTTTGCCTCCCAGGGAATACTGGAGATGTCTGGTGACATTTTTGGCCGTCCCACTGGGAGAGAGTCAGTGCTACTGGTATCCAGGAGGTCAAGACAGGGGTGTTGTTAAGTCCTACAGTACACGGGACAGGCCCTGCAGAAAGAACCACCTGCCCAAACTCTCAGTGGTGCTGCTTTAGAATGAGGTGTCAGCTCTCTGCCTCCAAGCTGATCCACAGGTAGTTGGTACACACACAACCACAGTCACAGAAGACTTGTGCTTGTTACCTCGTTTTGTTTTCCTCCTCAGAATAATTGAGTTAAGTAGCTGCTTTGAGAACCTCTAGCAATGGCTAGGGAGGGATGGATTCTCTCACTGTGTTTGGTCTTGAATTGAATCCCCCAGACTCACATGTTGAAGTTCTAACCCCCCAGCACCTCAGAATGTCACCTTATTTGGAAATCGGGTCATTGCAGATGTAATTAGTTCAGACGAGGTCATTAGGTTGGGCTCTAGTCCAACATGACTGGTGTCCTTAGAAAAATGGGGAATGTTCCCACAGACACATGCACAGGGAGAACATCATGTGAAAACCAAGGCAGAGGCCAGGGGTGATGTTTTGACAAGTCAAAGAATGCCAGAAATTGCCGCTAATTCATCAGAAGCTTTGGTGTTTGTTTCCTGTTGGATTAGGTTTCATTTAAGGAAGTATACTTAAAATGCATGTTAAAGATGGAAACTTAGAGAAATAATTGATGTCATTATGTTTCTTATAAAGTTCCTTCCTCAGTCTTTTAAGTTATTGGGTTAGGAGTTGTTTTCGCTGATACCATCTTAATCTTATCTTCTATTTTTTACCCTTCAGCTTCTGCTTCTAAGGATGTTACTTCAACATCTCCTACTGAGACCAACAAACCCTTTCCTTCTTTTCCATTCTATACCCTTTTTTTTCCCACTAAAGGAATGTCATTGTTTTTAGCATGCTAAAACCATAGCATGCTTTTGACACTTCTTTTTGGAATCATGATATGACATGCTTGTGAATGCTCTTATTTCTAGCCAATGTCTTACCCACTTGTTTTCATTTATTGTTCATTTCAAACCGTGCCCCCCTTTTTTAAAATCTATGTAGAGTTTGATTTTTCCAATAGCTTAAAACATACTATCCACCTTCTACTTAACATTTCATATAAACATCATTACATTATTTTGAATTTTCTTTTCTTCTTGGACATATAATTCCAAACTGCACTTTTAAAACCAATTTTAATATAATTTTTATTATATAAAAACATTATACAAAATGCAATGAAATACATATTAAAATTTGGATAATCAGGGGAATAGTCCCCATTTCGCTTTTCTGCCATTTTACAAATAAGGAAGCTAAACCAGAGTGTAGGTTTTGTGAGATAGTTTTGTGTATATGTGAGGTGCAGGAGCAGGAGAAGGAAGGGAGAGTAGGAAGTCAGCTTCGTGCCTGAGAAAAGGTCACAGAGGAGGAAGTGAAAGCAACAGAGTCTGAAGTCCCATTTCCATCATTAAGTCCTGTGTCTTTTCCCACTAGTCACAGCTCTGGAAATCCCTACCTACTACAATTAAAGTAAGGGGATTTGCTTAGAGAAGGTTTGGATTTTCCCCAGCAGTGAGAAAAGTTAACAGTTTATAGAGACAGTTTGCCCATTCTTTTTTCAGGATTGACATGGTTGGGTGTGGCCAGCACATGGCTCTGAGGTTGACATGTCTAAATCTGTTTCTGATGCTTCAAAGAATCCTTAATAACTAAAAAAAGGTTCTTTATTTTTGCTTCAAGGAGGAACGCAAACATAACGACTCACAAAGTTCTGTAGGGGTTTATGAAGCCTGCTGCAGTATAATTTACCTGTAACAATGCCAACCCTGAAATAAGCATTGCTTTCCTATATTTTGTTTGGAAAATTAGAATTTTTGTTTCTGTTGAAAACAGATATGAATCAAGGACAAGTGCTAATGATTAAGTAGAAATGGTAAACCTAAATTTCAGACTCAAAAATTTGTGGAGTTTTTTGTTTGTTTGTTTTTATAGAACTCTGATTTTGTCACTTTACTGAAAACCAAGAGTATAATTAAGCTAATTAACATTTTAAAATCTGATTGGAGCAGATGTTTTAACTCTCTTAAAGGAGCTATAACTTCAGATATTCTAGTTGTATGTTAATAAAAATGTTATCAAAATATTTTTGCAAAGGAACTCTACTTAGCCACTGTTTCCAATATTTTCAGATTACTTTCCATATAAGAAAGTAATAAAATTATATATCTTAAAGCATTTCAAATCCAACCGTCCATCCCTAAATGGTAGACATCAGAAAGTTTTACATTATCAACTAAAACATAATAAAACACATATTTCTAGACATATATAGGTGCACTCAACTTTTTTGCAGATTTTTTCTGGGCACTTAGAGAGATGTTACAGACAGTAGAAGAGACAGTAAGGGCGAATTAATGAACTTAAATGGCTTATTGAGTTTCCATATCAAGAAAACTTATTGAAGACTATTATAACTTTTTCTTTAGTCCAGAAAAACACGTAAATATTTTCCACTTCTTTCTGAGAAATTAGTGCAACTTATGGTGAATGTGGCACAACCATCAGATTTGTATATACTGGTTTTCATTGTCCAGAGGTGTGGACTATTAAATGGTGATGCATGTGGAAATTGTGAAAATGATCTTAATAATCAAAAGGAAAAATCATGATTGCTCCATGATCCTTGACCATTTTTGTCAAAAATGAAGGACTCCCTTATGTCGCTTATATAAATATATCAGGAAATGGAAAAAAAAAACAGTAGTACTAATATTAGTACACTGAAAATTAAAACACTATGACATTGAGAATTAAATGTTACATTTCTTTGCAAAGACTTATCCAGAGTATTTTGAATAGTACTTGCTTTTTCCTTCTCATCCTAGAACTTAAATTTTTTTAACAATGATGTATAGTTGATTTACAATGTTGTGTTAGTTTCAGGTGTACAGCACGGGGATTCAGTTATACATATATATTCTTTTTCAGATTCTTTCCCCATTTAAGTTATTACAGAATACTGAGTAGAGTTCCGTGTGGTATATGGTAGACCCTTTTTGGTTATCTATTTTGTTTATAGCGGTATGTATATGCCAATTCCAGAGAAGGCAATGGCACCCCACTCCAGTACTCTTGCCTGGAAACTCCCATGGATGGAGGAGCTTGGTGGGCTGCAGTCCATGGGGTCTCATAGAGTTGGACACGACTGAGCGACTTCACTTTCACTTTTCACTTTCATGCATTGGAGAAGGAAATGGCAACCCACTCCAGTGTTCTTGCCTGGAGGATCCCAGGGCCGGGGGAGCCTGGTGGGCTGCCGCCTATGGGGTCACACAGAGTCGGACATGACTGAAGTGACTTAGCAGCAGCAGCATATGCCAGTTCCAACTTCTTATAACTTACGGTATGGAGAGAGCAACTTGGTAACTTGTCATGCCCTTTCTAAGTATAGATCAGCTTCCAAGATTTTCTCTTCAGTGCTTTCAGTGTCATAAAATACCCCCTAGAATCCCCTTCATGGGAATTTTTCTGCCAGTGTCACAGCTCTTTGTCACAGCCACTTTCCCCTTTAGCATCTCTAAGGTCACCTCCACTAAGTTCCTTTGTTGCATGGCTGGAGTCTCTGAAACAACAGAGGTGTCAACATTCCCATGTCAACACCCCCATCTTCTAATCACAGCCAAATTCCTTTTCAGTCTTAGCACTTTCTGTGCTTTCATCTGTTGGTCACTCTCCTCTTTTGATTGTCCGTTTGTGTAAAATGGGAGACGAGGAGGCAGCACAGCCTCACAGGTTCCTGACTTGGCGTGACTGAGTAACAGATGTGAGGACCACTCACCAACATGCCTGGAAAAGAATAGAGACTGGTCACTGACCAAGATATGCATCTATTTAGTGATGCTGGAAAATCCTATGGACAGAGGAGCCTGGTGGGCTACAGTTCATGGAGTTGCAAAGAGTTGGACACAACTGAGCGACTGAACACACACATGACTAAAAGAACTAGGGCTGAAGAGTTTACTTTATTCAATTATTCACATTTACTGCATCACGGTAACTAAAATTTGAACTATGGGGTTGGAAGACTGTTGTTTAACTAAACCATGGTAATTTAAAATTTGTGTAATCATTACTGTAAAATAAGGACTGCCTATATTAACCAAGCAGTACAAAGTATAGAAAGAATTCTATACTTTGTGAGGATTCTTTCTATACTTTGTGAGAAAACACAAATTTTATTAATATATCAGATATATATGGGTATAATAGGCATATATACATAGTATCAGTTCAGTTCAGTCCAGTCGCTCACTCATGTCTGACTCTGCAACCCCATGAACTGCAGCACGCCAGGCCTCCCTGTCCATCACCAACTCCTGGAGTTCACTCAAACTCACGTCCATTGAGTCGGTGATGCCATCCGGCCATCTCATCATATATACATATATATATTCATATATTAAAAAATAAGGAGAAGTAGTTTATCCTCAGAAATCTGTTTTATGTGTTTTATTTTGGGGGGAGGGTTATTCAAACTCAAGTTTGAAGCATATACAAATATCTGTGTCCTAGGGATTTTTATTCCCCTAGGAACTGGCAGATTCCTGACTGTTCAGGCATGGACCAGTGCTTTACTTGAGAAATTCTAAAGCTAGGGGATGCTTTGTAGTAGAAACTGATGAATTGTGGCTCAGTAATTGGCTTGTTCACCTTGTTGGAACTTTTGGGTACTTTTGTGTGTAAGAATATTACTCAATATTGTTATCCACCTGACTTACTCTGTTAACTCCAAAAAAAAAAAAAAAAAAAAGATTTGTCCTGTTTCCAAACAGACCCCTGGCATTTGTCCTTTCCTCTTCTGGCCTTGTTTTCCAACAAATCTATTTTATCTTATCTATTCCACTACAGTATCTAGAGATAGAGTTGAGGTAAGCATAAAGTCACTTTTGTGTTTTTGGCCCAAGGCTTATGCGATCTTAGTTAACCAGACCAGGGATTGAACCCAGGTCCTTGGCAGGGAGACTATGATCTTGGTTAGGACTTGGAGTCCTAACCACTGAACTGCCAAGGAGTTCTCACCATGCTACTTTTTGTGGAAGGATTTTCAGAGCACTGTGTAATTTTCTGTATTTCCATGGGAAAGGGGAAGTGCAGAGGAGGGGAGTGGAAGGAGCAGAGGCTGTGGGACCTATGGGACTTCCCTGGATGCCCAGTGGTTAAGACTTTGCCTTTCAATGCAGGCAGTGTGGGGTCAACCCCTGGTTGGGAAGCTAAGACCCCACATACCTCATGGCCCCAAAACATAAAACAGAACCAATATTGTGACAAATTCAATGAAGACTTTAAAAATGATCCACATTAAAAAATCTTAAAAAAAAAAAAAGAAGAAGAAGAGGCTGTGGAACCCAGCCAAAGACTTGACTTGGGTGTGAACTCCATAGACCATGATCTTGAGCAACTTGGTTCCTCTGTCCAGTCCTGTTTTCTTGGTCCTGTTGGATGAGCCTCTTCCCTTTCAACATCTACCACAGACTTCACTCATGATGAAGGGCTATGAAGGCTCAAGAACTGGCTCACATGACTTGATGCCAGCTGCCAAGAGGATTCAGTCTTTTTAAGAAAAACAGGAAGCTAAAGCAGTGTTGAGGGCAAAAGGATCCTGCCATAATTAGTCTTGTCTGTAATGGTGTTGGAAAAGAAGGTGGTGACAGAACTCCTGTGTATTTTTGGACCCTGGACTAGAGACTCTGCTAATATCTGAAATTAGCTGAAATTAGCTGGAATTTTAAGTACTCTGAAATGAGGTAAAATCCTCATGGCAGAAAGTCAAATGGCTCGACCAGTTATTCCTGGCTAGTGAAGCATGGCTAGTGAAGGCTGGAGGGTCCTGAGTACAGTTACTCTGTCTATTATGGGAAGAATTTACCAAGATGTGTGGGGCAGGCAGCAGAATATATCTACTACTTCTTGGTTTATATTTTTCCTAAGGTGACTCTTCTGAGACAATAGCAGTTATGGGATATGGGCCATTTGATTTATTTGTTTAATCAGATTTAATGCAAAAATATACTCACGTTCTTCCATGCGAAATAGTGCCTGGTTCTTGTTTCAGTGCACTGTTGTTTAATTCTAAGTCATATCCGACTCTGGCAATTCATAGAACTGTAGCCCTCCAGGCTCCTCTGTCCATTGGATTTCCCAGGCAAGAATACTGGAGTGGGTTGCCATTTCTTTCCCCAGGGGATCTTCCCAATCCAGGAATTAACAGCTGCATCTCCTTCATTGGCAGGTGGATTCTTTACCCCTGAGCCACTAGGAAAGCCCATTTCAATGCATGCTCCTGTCCAAAGCTACTTGTTTTGTGTTTAGGAAAAATTAACTTCTAATTAATGTTCTTCTTGCTGGTCACTTGCTAATTCACTCTAAGAATAAAATACTACTATTGGGAGGAGGGAAGGTGATAAGAATGAATTAAAGGCAAGGTCTTTGCATCTTGCTTTTTTCAAGAATTTTGTTTGGACTGTCCTTACCTCCCTCAGACATAGACCACTTCACCAAATTGAACAATTTACCATAGCCAACCTAGGACTTAGAGGAGGAAGTGGGCAGAAGTAAAGATTGAGGTGCTGCATGTCTGACGCAAATGCTCTGGCACTCTCCCCTCCCCTCCCCAATATATTCTTCTCTCTCTTTTCCTGTCTTTCCTTTCTCCATCTTCTCTCCTGTCCTTTATTTTTTTTTTTTTACACTGAAAAAATTTTTTAATTTTATTATAGTTGATTTACAGTGTTGTTAGTTTCAGGGGTACAGCCAAGTGATTCTGTTATATATATACATATATTCATTCCTTTCTCATATAGATTGTCACAGAATATAGAGTTTCCTGAGCTATACAGTCCATCCTTATAGGTTATCTATCTTATATACAGTAGTGTTTTTGTATTGATTTTTAAATTGGCCACAAAGCATCATGTTGTCTGGGCTGCCATACGCTGGCTCACCTCACAGCTGTCTGCATTTCAAGAGTGGGATTTCTCTCTTACTAATTCTGAGATGATACAGAGGACTGTCTTCACCTAATCACTGAGCTTCCGTTCTCTTGTCTCTAATACCAGCTACAGATCTTCCTTGACTTAAGGTGGGGTTATGTCCCAATAAACCCATCGTAAGTCAAAAATATCATCAAGTGCATTTATCAGTGCCTAATTTAGCATAGGAGCTTAGCCTTACTCTCCTTAAACGGGCTCAGAACACTTATGTTAGTTAGCCTACAATGGGACAAAATCCTCTAACACAAACCCAGTTTTACTATAAAATGTTGAATCAGATCAGATCAGTCGCTCAGTCGTGTCTGACTCTTTGTGACCCCATGAATCGCAGCATGCCAGGCCTCCCTGTCCATCACCAACTCCCGGAGTTCACTCAGATTCAAGTCCATTGAGTCAGTGATGCCATCCAGTCATCTCATCCTCTGTCGTCCCCTTCTCCTCCTGCCCCCAATCCCTCGCAGCATCAGAGTCTTTTCCAATGAGTCAACTCTTCGCATGAGGTGGCCAAAGTACTGGAGTTTCAGCTTTAGCATCATTCCTTCCAAAGAACACCCAGGGCTGATCTCCTTTAGAATGGACTGGTTGGATCTTCTTGCAGTCCAAGGGACTCTCAAGAGTCTTCTCCAACACCACAGTTCAAAAGCATCAATTCTTCGGCGCTCAGCCTTCTTCACAGTCCAACTCTCACATCCATACATGACCACTGGAAAAACCATAGCCTTGACTAGACGAACCTTCGTTGGCAAAGTAATGTCTCTGCTTTTGAATATGCTATCTAGGTTGGTCATAACTTCCCTTCCAAGGAGTAAGCGTCTTTTAATTTCATGTTGAATACCTCATGTAATTTATTGAATACTGTACTGAGAGTGAGTAACAAAATGGCTGTCTGGGTGCAGAATGGTGGTAAGTATGTCGGTAGTTTCCCCTTATGATCGTGCGGTTGACTGGAAGCTGAGACTGCCTCTGCCGGCACCTTGAGAAGGTATCATAGTATTGTACCATGTGACGCTAGACCAGGGAACGTACAGCATTCATAATTTTAAGTATGGTTTCCTACTGAGTGCGTATCACGTTCACACCATCAATAACGTTCAAAAATACCTGTTGAATCATCTTCTGTATCTGCTATTTCTTTCCCATCCATTCCTAGCATCTGTTTCAATGTTCAAGTGCACATTTTTGCTTTAATACTGCAGAGAACTCGGGACCAGCTAAAAGGAGTTGAACCCTACATTGCTTGGTTCTTTTACACAGATTTAAGTCATGAAACAATCCTTTCTAGATACTTCCATCACCACTCTAGCTCTTGCCATTTCTCCCCAGACCTTTTGTGTGATGTCTTCAAAGCACAAAGGTCTCAGTGGTACTTTGAACAGGCTTCCCATTCTCCACTGTTCTGGCCTCAGGTTGAGCCATTGCCTTCGGTCTACTTTTGGTTTATGGAAAATCTTTATTCTTTCTGTTGTAAATCCTAGGTTTATCCATCCTATGACTTTTGATTGAGATGCTTTTCCTTTCCTTTGGGATTTTTTTTCTTTTCTTGACCCTTTCTTCATCATCCTTGCTGAAGTTGTCTCGTCTCTGACTGATTGTTTTGTTTTTTTCCCTTCCAATTTTCCTTCAAGCTATTGTTCTCACAGATAATTTAAAAGCCTGAAGAACTCTGGATCAAGATGTCCTAGATTGCTTTGTTCTTATCTCAGTGCCTTTCAGTAGAATTTGCCCCAGTTCTGACATTTTAAATAAACACAGTTTGAATTTTAAGAAAACTCGTTTCTAAGTCCCTCCTGTCTGCCTCTCTTCCCCATTACAGTCTACTAGCTCTGTCATTTTAGAGCCTCTTTTTCTGTCTAGCTTCTTAAGAATTCATTAGTGGACATTTTTGCTGCCTCAGAATGCCAAGTTAGTTGATTTGGGAAAATGATAGATTCTAGGCATGCCTGATCTTTACATTCCATCTTCTACAAAGGATATGTTCTGCATTACTTCTTTTCCATATATTTAGAAAACCATTCTCTGCTGTTGCGTCTTTGGTAGTTGAGATTCTTCATACACATTTTTTTTTGTTTGTTTGGTTGTACCTCATGGTGTATGGAACCTTAGTTTCCAACCAGGGTTTGAGCCTGTGCCCCCTGCATTGGAAGCACAGAGTCTTTAGAGAGGTCCCCATGTACATTTTATAATCTTACCATTTCATGAAAAACCTGGGTAAGATAAATCATGAGCTCAGTGCTAATAATGTTCAGATGGACATTTGTAATCTGTTTTACAAAACAAATATGTGTTCCTTTCACTTTAGAATAACTAGTAAAATAAGCAATTTACTATGTATTTTGTTCTTCTTTCTATTGTGAAGCAAACTTTCTTATGAGAGTATGAATTTAATGACAGTAAATATGAGATGATTATATATGCATCTTTTATTACATTGTGTATTCTTTCTAGGACATGGAACAGTTATTCATCTTTATTATTCACAAAGTGTCTGAAATAAATGTGGTCCTCATCAAATACTTGAATAATTGAAGCTATCAGTGACATTTTTAAGGTTCGAATTTGTAATTAATGTTCTTGTTAAACATCTTTGTCTGCTGAAGTTCTGATAAAAATTATTTAAAGGTATACATCATATAACTTAGGCAACCATGGCTTAGTAGAAGTGGACTTGGATTCAAAGGACAAAGCTCAGTCAAAACTCAGTCCTGCTATTTCATCAAACTCTCTAACCTCAGCTTCCTCAAGTGTTACACAAGGAATAATACATCTGAAAGTGAGTTAGTGGGAAAAATAAATGAGATAAGAAAGTGTTTTTCACTGTGTCAACAGGCATGAAATAAATAATTAAAAAAATACTAAAAGCTTCTCTCTCTGATTTCCATTATCCATTCTTTAAGATGTAAGAATGAAGATTTACTAGATATTTCATTCTTCTCAGGAAAACTATAAAATTCTACCTTTGAGGGCAATGGAAGAAATTCTTTTTTCTTAGCATCATATGATCTGAAGGACTTTTGCTTCTGGGGATGTTAGAAAAAGGCATTAGAGGATGGCTCCAAGACAGAAAACAACTAGGAAACTTAAGCTTAATACAAAACTGTTGTTGTTCAGTCACTCAGTTGAGCCTGACTCTTTGCAAACCCATGAACTGAAACACGCCAGGCTTCCCTATCCTTCATCATCTCCCAGAGTTTGCACAAACTCATGTCCATTGAGACAGTGATGACATCCAACAATCTCACCCTCCATTGCTCGCTTCCCCTTGCTAAAATGAAACATGGGCTTCCCTGGTGACTCAGTGGTAAATAATCTGCCTGCAATGCAGGAGACGTGGGTTCAATCCCTGGGTCGGGAGCATCCCTTGGAGAAAGAAATGGTAACCCATTCCAGTATCCTTGCCTGGAGAATTCCTTGGACAGAGGAGCCTGGCAGATTACAGTCCATCAGATCAGATCAGATCAGTCGCTCAGTTGTGTCCGACTCTTTGCGACCCCATGAATCGCAGCAGGCCAGGCCTCCCTGTCCATCACCAACTCCCGGAGTTTACTCAGGCTCACGTCCATCGAGTCAGTGATGCCATCCAGCCATCTCATCCTCTGGCGTCCCCTTCTCCTCCTGCCCCCAATCCCTCCCAGCATCAGAGTCTTTTCCAATGAGTCAACTCTTCTCATGAGGTGGCCAAAGTACTGGAGTTTCAGCTTTAGCATCATTCCTTCCAAAGAAATCCCAGGGCTGATCTCCTTCAGAATGGACTGGTTGGATCTCCTTGCAGTCCAAGGGACTCTCAAGAGTCTTCTCCAACACCACAGTTCAAAAGCATCAGTTCTTCGGCGCTCAGCCTTCTTCACAGTCCAACTCTCGCATCCATACATGACCACAGGAAAAACCATAGCCTTGACTAGACGAACCTTTGTTGACAAAGTAATGTCTCTGCTTTTGAATATGCTATCTAGGTTGGTCATAACTTTCCTTCCAAGGAGTAAGCGTCTTTTAATTTCACGGCTAAAGTCACCATCTGCAGTGATTTTGGAGCCCCCCAAAATAAAGTCTGACACTGTTTCCACTGTTTCCCCATCTATTTCCCATGAAGTCATGGGACCAGATGCCATGATCTTCGTTTTCTGAATGTTGAGCTTTAAGCCAACTTTTTCACTCTCCATTTTCACTTTCATCAAGAGGCTTTTGAGTTCCTCTTCACTTTCTGCCATGAGGGTGGTGTCATCTGCATATCTGAGGTTATTGAGATTTCTCCCAGCAATCTTGATTCCAGTTTGTGTTTCTTCCAGTCCAGCGTTTCTCATGATGTACTCTGCATATAAGTTAAATAAACAGGGTGACAATATACAGCCTTGACGAACTCCTTTTCCTATTTGGAACCAGTCTGTTGTTCCATGTCCAGTTCTAACTGTTGCTTCCTGACCTGCATACAAGTTTCTCAAGAGGCAGATCAGGTGGTCTGGTATTCCTATCTCTTGAAGGATTTTCCACAGTTTATTGTGATCCACACAGTCAAAGGCTTTGGCATAGTCAATAAAGCAGAAATAGATGTTTTTCTGGAACTCTCTTGCTTTTCCATGGGGTCGCAAAAAAGTCAGACGTGACTGAGCCACTAAACAACAATGACAAAATGAAAGATACTACGTGTGCAAGTCTGTTCATAGGGAAAAGCAGCCTGAGAAAGATGCAACATAAAGCAACGATTGACCAATTGCGGAGAGTCATCGGGACCCAATCACTCCTCATCTTGAACATTCTCATTATGAACCAGTAACTCTCCTATTTGGCTTAAGTCCATTTGACTTGGATTTATTCCATTTGTATCCAGAATCTTTGTTTTCATTACCCACCAAGGTTTAACTGGATTTTATTAAATTTATGATCCTGAGGCACTGGAATGCAACACACGTATTAGGATTAGACCCCTTAATCCTGCGAATTTCAGCAAACCCAAGATTAACCTTTAATCAATCTATTGAGAGTTAGATCCTAACACTAGCGTTTCTTTTGCATGAAAGCTAAGTAGAAATTTTATGCTGACAGCTAGAACAATTTTTAATTTAGGCCATTAGAAAATCAAATGCCATTTCTGTTTTTAATAATAATTGGAGCTGACTCAAATCATTGAACTTTTGGTTCCCCTCCTCCCCTCATATATAATTTATTTTTTTTCCAAACTACCATTTGTCTGAGAACATGTAAGCTCTAAATCGAATCATTTCCTCCTCATGATACCTTCTTTCTGTCTGGTGTTGTTAAAATTCTGCACTTTACACAGAAAAAGGAACTGTTAGTCTGAATTCTTGGTATTGTTTAGAGCTCTGTTTTAGCCTCATGTTAACATGGAAACATTTGCTTTAAGAATATTGAAAAACATCTCTAGGACAATTACAGTTTTCATTATCCCATGAACCTCTGAACCTCATGTGAAATCTTTGCCATCATTTAAAAAGGTCGTTTGTTTACTTTTTTGAACGTTTGTGCTAATTCTCAACTAGAGTCAATGATTGAGGTAATGATCACACTTCAGGATGCTAACAGCAGGAAAGAGAAGTTATCAGTTATTTGGTTCTTTAGATCAAAGAGCCTGGAAATGTCAGTGTTAGGAGGGGACCTTTATTCATGTCCCTGATGGTTCCCTCCAGGTGGAGAGATAACCACTGCTGTGCCAGCCTTCAGCTCTCCTCCTGCCTTCACTCCAGCCCATAGGATTCATCTGATGGTGAGTGTGGCATGTGGAAGGGCATACCTTTACCCTTTTTCTCTGCTCTTCCCCTTGGTCCAGTTCCTCCAGGAATCACGTGCTCTTAATTATCTTAGCCACCTAGTGCCGGGGACCAGCCCCGGCTGATCCAGGGTATTCGAAGGAGAGACGGCATAGGCGAGGATCAGGATACAATAGCTTCAATTAGATATTAATTAAAGATATAAAGAGTAATAGGATGAGGATAGCTCAGTAGGAAAATTCAGTGGAGAAAAGAGGCTGAGTAGCTTGGTTTACGCGGGAGACCAATAAAACTTCAAGACAAGAAGTTTGCACCACTTACGTAGGCCGCAGGCGTCCTTCCGTTCTCCTGAAGGAGAGGAGACACTGAGGCCTCCCCGGTCGGATCTTAGAAGCCCAGGCATAATTAGTAAGCATGGTGGGTTCCGCGCTCCAGATGGAGACTCAACCAGAGTGAGAGAGAGAGCGACATGGGGAGACCAGTATTTCGAGAAACTGATCCCAATTCTTTATTTTCCAGAGTCTGTTTTTATACACTGAGATGTTATACAAAAGTCACGTGGGGACAGCAGTCCTGACTTTTATTAAAGTCAGGTGCTTCACACAAATGTATACAGAGGTCTTAGGGGTGTTACATCATCTTCTGGCCAGGGGGGCCTGCTGACAATTTACGACCCTCTCCTTGTGATAGCGGTCAGTCAGTCAGGACACTTATTTCTCCAGGGCTGATTAGTCTCAAAACAGACGCCACCCAAATAAAGTTACATTCCTACAGGGTGAGGGTGTAGTGGGTTTTAGTTAAGGAAAGAATTTACTTAGCCTAAGGTCTAACGTGATTAATATCAGAGGTTAATACTTATTCCTTCTATATATTCATTAATGTGTGTAAGGGCAGGGGATATGGAGACTTAGCAACAAACATTGGCTCAACAAATGAAAAACCCTTCACCAACACAATTTCTAATTAGCCCATTATACTTATACTAATAGTTTTCTAACTTTTCTAAGGAACCTGTTTTTAGAAGGTTTAAAGCATCTTGTGCCTCTCACGGTTGGGAGGCTGTGAGCGATCACATGTGGCCGGACAAGCCTGTCAGGCAAGCCAGAGAACCTTCAGAGGAGTTTGTAGGTTAAAACACTCTTGTCACACCCAAGAGTTTTTATTGACTGGAGCTCTAGGTTAACTCCTTCTCCGAAAGAGGTGGTGGGGGACAGCCCCCCGTAAAGTCAGAGGTGTAGGTAAGAGCACAAAGTAGTAAAGTAGGCAGGCTCTGGTTATGGGGGTAGACGCTCGAGGATTTCCAGGGGGACCCCTGAGGCTCGATCCCACCTTTGCGTATGTCGAGCCTCCTTCCTCATGACTTTTGCCATGGGCGGAGTACCTCACTCTGGCCCCCAACAACCTAGGATGCTAATAGTAAAAGTCCCTACTCCCTAAGGAGCTCAGTCTTGCTTTAATTCTGCCTGTCACTGTTAACCTCTATTTATAAGCCTCAGATGGCTATTTTATTCCTCAAACTACTTAAAACTGTTTCTTTTTTTATATAAATTTTTTGATTGGAATATAATTGCTTTACAGTGTTGTGTTAGTTTCTGCTATACAAGGAAGTGAATCAGCGATCTGAATACATATATCCCCTTCCTCTTGGACCTCCCTTCCATGCCCCACCCCTATCCCCCCGACTCTGAGTCATCACAGAGCCCAGAGG
Source organism: Bos grunniens (assembly GCF_055505025.1). Taxonomy (NCBI): domain Eukaryota; kingdom Metazoa; phylum Chordata; class Mammalia; order Artiodactyla; family Bovidae; genus Bos; species Bos grunniens. Next base: position 16,649,329 of record NC_141181.1, on the reverse strand, counting down.
TGAGCTCTCTGTGTTATACTGCAGGTTCCCACTAGCTATCTCTTTTACATGTGGGAGAGCATATATGTCAATCTTAATATCCCAGTCTGTCCCACCTTTCCCTTCCCCCCACACCCTGCCCCCTGCCTACCCCCCAACCCATGTCCGCATGTTCATTTTATCGATGTCTGTGTCTCTATTCCTGCCCTGGAAATAGGTTCATACGTACCATTTTTCTAGATTCCATATATGTATTAATATGTGATATTTATCTTTCTTTCTGACTTCCTTTACTCTGTGTGACAGACCCTGATCTCACTAAGAATGTCCTTATATGCTGTAGGATCTTTTAAAGGAAATAGACATCTCTTTCTGACCTATTTTGTATGGTTTAAGGTAATACTGAAAACAATAAGAACAAACATCTGTGACACAATCAATGGCAGTAATGTATAGTCAAATCTCATTTTCAAACTTCTCCCCCATTTACTCTCTGTCAAAGATGTATCTGGAAATGCACAGTTTTTGTAGACCAGGAGAACTGTGTCCTGGATACAATCATCTTACAGCTCCTTTCATCCTAAAGGAAAGGAGCTTGTAATCCTGACTGTCAAGCCATTAGAGAATAGTAGGAAGTCACTTTATGAGCAGAGTCTACTTGAACCCTGCTGAGAAGGTGGTAAGTTTGCATTGATGAAAGCCAGAGTAGAAACAATGGAGTCTGATAGGCTAACTCATGGAATCACCAGTACATGAAGCTAGTTGTTTAGAGGTGATGGAGGAGGAAATGTTGCAACATCCTTGTATGTACTTTGTTGCTCTAAATGTTGAAATATTTTTGGGGTGAAGAAATTCACTCTCAGACTGTGCCTGTCACTCTATAAAGTACATTGGAAGGAAGGGATACAATTGGCATTGAGTTTTTTTCCCCTATTTTTATTATATTGCCCTTGCAGCGTCATTATGTAAGGTGCTTTGGGATCAAAACAGAATTGTGTGTATAAAGGAACCAAATGAATCAAATCAGTGTCACAACATGTTTTGATTTAGTGGTCAGTATTAGAAAAGGTAAATAATGTGTTGCTCTAACTATCCCTAGCTGACTCATTTGAAAAAGACCCTGATGCTGGGAAAGATTGAGGGCAGGAGGAGAAGGGGATGACAGAGGATGAGATGGCTGGATGGCATCACCGACTCCATGGATGTGAGTTTGGGTGAATTTGGGAAGTTGGCGATGGACAGGGAGGCCTGGCGTGCTGTGATTCATGAGGTCACAAAGAGTCGGACACGACTGAGCGACTGAACTGAACTGATAACTATCCCTTACTTTTTAAAAAAACTTAAAAAAAAATATGGGAATCAATCTCATGTCTTTTTTTTTTTTTGACTGTGCTGAGTTTTTGTTGCTGCGTGGGCAGAGAGTGGGGGCTGCTCTCTAGTTGCGGTGCATGAGCCTCTCACTGCAGTGGTTTCTCTCGTTGGGGGCGTGGGCTTCAGTAGTTGCGGCACATGAGTCAGTAGTTGTGGTTTACGGGCTCTAGAGCACAGGCTCAATGGTTGTGGCACCCAGGCTGAGTTGCTCTGTGGTATGTGGGATCTCCCTGGATCAGGGATCGAACCTGTGTCTCTTGCATTGGCAAGTGAATTCTTTACCACTGAGCCCCAGGGAAGCCCTCCCCCACTTTTAAAATGGAGATAGAGAGCATAAAATGTGAAAGTACTTGGAAAGCAAGTTCAGACATTCTGCAGACTGTGAAAAAGCACATGTTTACCATCCAGACCCTGTCTGGTGAAGTCTTCCCACTAGCATCGTCTAGAGATTCTCGCCAAAGAGAAAGTAGTGGAGCTCTGGGCAGCTCTTGCTGCCAGGTGTAATAGATATGCCAAGACTCAGGATCCCTGGCAAGCCCACTGTGTATCCTTGAGAAAAATTCTCCTTCTTATCAACCCTGATGGAAGGACAACTGTGTGACTCGAATCATTCTCACCTCCATTCTAATGGGATAAAGCTGGTTAGATTTAGGGAAAGTAACCGACCCAAGGGCAGTCTGTCTAAGACCAGCCAGAGTACTGCGATGTGTGTGGTCTATTTTAAGGGGGAAAAATGCAATCTATTTCTCTATTCAGGAATTTGAACCAAGTTTTAGTTGTCAGTGTTTGAGGTTGGAAATTGGGACGTGTAGCTATAGTGGGCAGATGCTGTGAATACTCAAAAGAAGTATTGATAGAGGTGGAATAGATACACAAATAAAAGCAGGAAAAAGATGCCTGCTTTTGACACCATGAGAAGAGGGAGGGGTGGGAGAGGATACTGCAGGAGTGGCCAGGTCTTAGCGTCAGCTAGGTCACTGATGGAATGTTAGCAATATGTTCATGCCTGTCCGTGGTCTCCTTTCCATAAATCCTCATTTTTTTGAACTTAGTTGAGTGGGTCTCTGTTCCCTGAATCCAAAACCACCAAATTGTATTTTTAATACAAAGTGAAATAACACATGTTTATTGTTAAAATTTCCCCACGGACTCCCCGGTTTAGCTTTAGTTGCAAAATGTGTGCTTCCTTTTATGCATACATGAGCAAGACCACAACAGTGATGCTCTTATTTGACACCAATTTTTCCATATTTTAAAAATAGGAATGTCTTTGTTGATTCAGACTATGAAGGAAGTTAAGGTTGGAACATGTTTTCAGAGGCTTTTACAGCACAGCACCTGTCATATTTTTTTTGGCCATAAAATAGAGTGTGGTATTTTTTTCAAAAATGAAAATTCATTTTCAAAATTTTTCTATCATCGAATTTACTCTGAACTCTCACTATACCTAATGTCAGAAAACGGAATCTGGTCAATGGTGTAAACTCACTCACTTCAGTGTTCTCTGTGTCATTTCCGGTATCACATGCTCGTGGGTACCTACGGCTTGTGGGGCACCGGGCTACTGCTCCCGTGTGTATTCTTTCCCATGTACCATGTCTCGTGCGGACTTCTGCCACTGATGTTCATTCTCGTACCCACCGAGAGGTCCCTGCACCTGTTTTAGTCTCCTTACGGATAGCTGAGTGCTTCTCAAACTGCTTATCAGTTCAGTTCAGTCGCTCAGTTGTGTCCGACTCTTTGCGACCCCATGAATCACAGCATGCCAGGCCTCCCTGTCCATCACCAACTCCCGGAGTTTACCCAAACTCTTGTCCATCGAGTCAGTGATGCCATCCAGCCATCTCATCCTCTGTCGTCCCCTTCTCCTCCTGCCCCCAACCCCTCCCAGCATCAGAGTCTTTTCCAATGAGTCAACTCTTCACCAAAGTATTGGAGTTTCAGCTTTAGCATCATTCCTTCCAAAGAAATCCCAGGGCTGATCTCCTTCAGAATGGACTGGTTGCATCTCCTTGCAGTCCAAGGGACTCTCAAGAGTCTTCTCCAACACCACAGTTCAAAAGCATCTGAAGGATAATTTTTCTCCGTAATTTTTTCTTAACGAATCCCAATATACAGTTTCATAATGTGTATCTCAGTACATGATTTAAAACTACAAATTAGTCTATACCGTCTTCAAAAAGAAGTCCATTGATCACACATTTGGATGTTGTAGTAACATCAGATTGCTATGGAAATTTCTAAGGGCTTACTCTCAGTTTTCGTATGTATTGATATTTCATCACGGACACTTAATAACCAGTTCGTGAACTGTGAAATAAAATTCATATTTTATGGCAAGATAAGAAAAATTTAAACACACAAAATTTTCCCTCCCTTTTGGCCTTCTCTCTGCTTTGCATTGTGCATCAACATTCTGCATCCACCAAACCATCCATGTGGGCAGAAATACCTGCTCAACCATGAGGAGCAACATTCTCCTAGCATTGATAAGACAACCCCTTAAAGATAACATTCCTTCTTGATCTCACAAGGGATCACGGTGGTGCTTTGATCTGAATTGTGTCAACTGTCCATAAAACATCACTTAACGTATAGCCTTCTGTCTCAAAAACTTACATAACCGTGTTTTAGCTTCTACTGGGCAGAATAGTTCTTGGAGTTTTCTGAGATACTCCTCCTGGATTATAATCCTCAAATTTGATTCAAGTAAAATTTTCCACTTCATTCATAGATAGACCATTGATTAATCTTGTTGACAGGATCACAATCCATCTGTGGACCACACTTTAAGTAGCAATGGTGGAGATCGTTCTTTTCTGTGGGTCCCATTGTTGGGACCTTAAGATACACTACAAGCCATCAGCTCACTCAGGTACCTTGTGCGTGCCTCTTGAGAGCATAGGCACCTTTAGGATACTCTCCTGTATCATTCCTATAAGAGACATGGTGTTCCTTCTCAAGTGCTCTGTGCATGACCACTCACCATTCACGTGGTGGTGGGTATGGAGATTCTCCCCTGGAGCCTTGTCTCTGCTGTAGGTTTCATCAGAAAAGAAAACATAGGGTCACCACCCCCCAACTCCTCTGCTCTTGGAGGTCCAACTTTAGGCTAATACCCACCTAGTTTGAATTCTGGGAAGGCTGGGGACACCTGACCCTTATCAGGGACTTACGAACACTTAATGTTTCTTTATCTCCTCCTTTCTTAAATTCTTTCCTATCTTCGATTAGGCAACCCCCATCTACTATTTTGAGAGTAGAGGTAAGAATAAATTCATGTTTCATCCCTTTTATTTTTAGTCTTTAATTTATAGAATATATTTTATACCTTTACTTTTTTAAGACTTAATTTTGCAAAACTAAAAGACATACAAAAACATCTTTTATTTTATCCCCGTAGACCTCCTCTTTGAAACAGCCTTTTCCTTGCTGTAAATTCAAGTGTTCTGAATCCAAGACTTTCCTTCTGTTTCTTTTCTTTTTTTTTAAATTCCCTTTATTAGTGTTTTTCTGACTCTGTACCTGACGATTTCTTTTTTTAATTTTTTTTAAATTTTATTTTATTTAACTTTACAATATTGTATTGGTTTTGCCATATATCAAAATGAATCTGAAGCAGGTATACATGTGTTCCCCATCCTGAACCCTCCTCCCTCCTCCCTCCCCATACCATCCCTCTGGGTCGTCCCATTGCACCAGCCCCAAGCATCCAGTATTGTGCGTCGAACCTGGACTGGTGACTTGTTTCATATATGATATTATACATGTTTCAATGCCATTCTCCCAAATCACCCCACCCTCTCCTTCTCCCACAGAGTCCAAAAGACTGTTCTATAGGTCAGTGTCTCTTTTGCTGCCTCTGTTTCTTTGTATTCAGCTGTGTTGGCTCTCCGCCAAAGCATTGGAATCACTTGAATGGGGAGTGGTGAGAAACTTTGGTTCATGTTACAAAAATAGCCCTACTGCATGAGGAAACATACAGCCTTGAAGATGTTAAGGTTATATGGAAATCCACCTTTAGCAGTCATTTCCTATTTTTCACTTCTCAAATATTTAGACTATGTAATCAGACGTTTCAGGAAGGTGTGACCGCTACTGAGGACCTGAGGTGGATCATCCTTGTAATGCATCTGCTTCATGGGGCCTCGCTGGATTGTCCTGCCTGCCGCATCTTTGGGTCTGCACATTCATGCCAGGTCACGTTTCCCTGAGGCTGCTCCCAGCTAATGATTAAGCAAAGTGGAGGTTCTAGAACAAGAGATTCCTGCAATAGCAGAGTCCTCCATCAGTCAGCTCTGGCTTGGAGATTCCTCATTAGCCCGGTTGAGGCCCTCTTACAGCTGTGCAGCAGCCAGAAGGTCTTCCCACCTAATCCTTCCTTCTCTCTTTCCTTTATCAGGTGTGAACCCACCCCCTCAACCCCCTGCCTCCATTGACATCTGATTATCTTCCCTGATTCCTCCTGATCTCACCACCTTTATCCTCCACAGGTTTTTCCATAAATATATTTCTTGCGCTTATAATCATGTCATGATGCAGGTTTTCCAGAGGGCACTGCCTGACACAGATTGGTAGCTTTTGGTTAACCCAGCTTAACCACAGAGTCAAGGCACAGAATCTTGGTCTTCCAATAAAAGGTCTTGGGAAAAGTCAAGATGTAAACCAAGAAATAAGTTGTGCTTTACTGATTCACATGAGTCTGGTTTCTTAGAGCTGCGTGGGTTCTAAGGGGCTGCCTGGGTCTGCTAGACTCTGTAGAGAGTTGAAAATCATGGTATGTACTACTATTGGTACAGGTGGAACTGATGTACAAAGAAAATGTGAAGAGAATTCATGCCCTGTTCCTAACCCACCTTAGGCTGTAATGTGTTGTCCTGTACTCTGAAGGAATAAGGACTTTGAGTCCTGACTGTTCCAGTGTGCCCATCATAGGGTGATCAAACGGCATTGGCCCTTGAATGGAAACATGTGCCTAGCAATGAACCTGAAATATTGCTTCTCTTCTCATGTGATGGGCAAGGGAGAGAATTTGTGTGACATGCAATCCATGTTAACTTTTGAACGTCCTGGGATTATTGCAAATAAATTACAGAATATTGGGGGTATCTGATAATCTTTGTATAGTAAGGTGTAATATATAAGGAGTCATACCACCCCATTCTGGAGATGGGAATTTCTCATTCCCATGAAAAATGTCACTAATTTGATTGGGTTTAAGCTTCATGACCACTAAAATGTATGTTTTTTCCAGGTAAAGATCTATAAAACGCATTTAGATGCATAGATTTTTTTTTTATAGGTCTTCATCTGCAAAAGTATACATTCTAGTGGTCATGAAGCTTAAATCCAATCAAATTAAATTAGTGACTTATTTCTCAAGAGCACGTATGCTCTAAAAGTCCTTCCACTTTAATTTTGGAATGCCTAGAGCTTGTTATAGCCAGGGAGGATGATTCAAGACATGGACCAATTATTTTGGCAGCTTGGTGCTGAGGAAGGACCTCCACTGCCAGAATGATCACTGGTTGGAATCAGGAGACTCCCAAATTGTTTTGCTGTGCCAAGAAACATCATTTGGAGAGCTGTGGACACTATAAGACAGCTTAGATATAAGGAAAGCAGATTTCTCTCATGCCCTGATTAGCCAATGTAAGATGACAGACCCAGAATCCAAGGAAAGGGTTTATTCTAGCAGAAGGCACAGCTAGTAGCAGCTCTCATCTTGGGAAAATGTAGTGGCACCTTTGAGAATTGAACAAGTACAACAGAAATTCCATCTCCTTCCTGCAATCCCTCCTCTATTCCTTCTTCTCTCTCCTTTTTTTTTGGGGGGGGGGGGAATAAACTAATCATAACAGGGTGGGAAGACTGTCTCTGCTGTTTATGATTGATGTGGCCTTGGACACATGATGTAATTAATGTACATGTTTCAGTACCTTCTCCTTAGTGCTAATAATAAAATATGTTTGCAAGGTCAGTGTGGGAATACTTCAGAAAAGATCTTTCTAGTGGGACACTGTGAGCTTGGCCTATGGTAAATTAAGTTTATATGATACTAGATTGTACTCTGTGATGACTGGGTTTTTAGAAATAAAGTTTTTTTTTTTTTTGGTGTGCTGTGGTTTGTGTGCTCTGAGCAGAGAGCCAGTGTAATTCTTAACAGATGACTCCAGGGAAGTTACTCTCTGCAGAAGTCCTGGGCCAGTGGACACTGGCTTCATACTATGAGAACCTCTAACAAGTTCATTGTTTTGCTGGAGTATGATTGAAGTCTTAAAGGGTCCATGGCTTTGTAAAAGCCTAAGAGGGTAGAAAAAAAGGGTCTCAAATGGTTTAAGCTATTTAGTGGCAGAGTTCATTCCTTTTGGGGGATTGATATTCCATCAGCCAGGCCCTCCTGCCTTTGTGCCAGTGTTCTCAATGTCTTTTTCATGCCTGTGAGACATTGTGAATGATGCTAGTTGGCCTCTGCATCACAGGAACCATGTAAAATGACAGGGTCTGAGTCACAAAGCTAGTGACCTCGATTCTGATCTTCTACTTGCTTTGTCCTGTGATGTTGATTTCTTTAGCATGCTGGTGAGGAAACTGAGGTCCAGCCGGAGGTCTTATAGCTTTTAAACAGAGGTACCTATTTGAATCCAGGTCTGTTGACATGAATATTGGTGATCTTCCCCAAGTATCATGTCTGGATTGTTGCTTTCCCTTCTGATACTTGGTCTTCCAGAATCTTTTTTGTGTACTTACATCCTGATGCTCTATTTTAATCCTCATTCTCATTCTTAAGGTATACTGTGATTGACTGCTGACCATGCTTTGTCCTTGAATCCTGCTAGGCTTTTAAGACTGGCTTTTAGCTTTCCTGCTAGAGTCTATTACACTGTTATCAAAATCTGCTGTGCCTGTACCATCCAGCTGCCCATGTTCTAAGGCAGGGGTCCTCAACTTCAAGTGTCTAATGCCTGATGATCTGAGATGGAGCTGATGTAAAAATAATAGAAATAAAGTGCACAATAAATGTAATGCTCTTGAGTCATCCCCAAACCACCCTCTCAACCCCCAGTGTGTGGAAAAATTGTCTTCCACAAAATTGGTCCCTGATGCCAAAAAGGTTGGGAATTGCTTTCTAGATCTGTAGCCAGTGCAACTTTTGGAAATTTTTTTCATAGGTCCAACACTCAATTTCTTTTGACAACACATCTCTCTGTATAATTTTGATTAATGTGAACTTCTAGAAATTGCCACATATTAACATTTGCCATGGGCTTCCCTGGTGGCTTAGTGGTAAAGAATCGGCCTGCCCAGGCAGGAGCATTCGATCCCTGGTGTGGAAAGATCCCACATGCCACGGAGCAACTAAGCTTGTATGCCACAACTATTGAGCCTATGCCCAGAGACTGGCAGCTGCAGTAAGAGAAGCCACCGCAATGAGAAGTCTGCACGATGCAACAAAGAGTAGACTCCTGTTCACTACAGCTAGAGAAAAGCCTTCACAGCAACAGAGATCCAGCATAGCCATAAATAAATAAACTTAACATTTGCCACAAGTTCAAAATTAGCGAGAAATAATGTTAAGTTTAAATAAAAGCAAGAGAACCTAAAATTTATTTATAGAATTTGGATTTTTCTTTTTAATAGAATATGAACCAATTCCCAAGCACATTTTATTATAGGGAGAATTTTCTGTACATTTGATCATAGAAGTTTATATTTACTTACTTTTATTTACTTTAGTGTTATAAAATAGTCAACAGCAGGAACACGCAGAGTTGAAAGGAGAATAAGTAGCGTTAGAAAGGAGACTTATCAGTGCAAACACTGAACCTATATGCATGTTTTAAAAGCTGTCTGAATTATCCAGATAGAAGACTCATATCATGTTATAAAAATTCTGTTCATTTCTCCAAGTCAACTACTAACTTAAAAAAAAAAAAAGAAAGCTGATTGTCCCATCACACTTTATACTGAGGAAGGATGAAACAAAACATTTTCCAAGGTACCATAAAGTAATTCAAAATAAGATATTGAATAGTTTTAATAAAAGGCTAAAATTTAGACAAATATGATTTGAATGGAAAAAGGAGAAAGAAATCAGCTTAGAAGAGAAGGCCAATTGCTGATTTAAAATAATCAAGATTAAATATTTGTCTGTTGCTTTACAAATTGCAATGGGGGATTACAGGGTGTTTATTTTTTAAATGAAATTATTTTTCTAACTACCAATTGCTTTATGGCTATGGACTGTGAAATAGTGGCTGTTAATAGACTCCAGTTAGAGCAAAGGAATTTCAAAGGAATCTCTAACAAAGCACAAACACCACCAGAAAAATGCCAATTTGGATTTTCCATTTATGTACTTGAAAGAAAGTAACAAGAATGATGCTTAAATTTCAGTGTTTTGATGTGTATCTAGCTTTTGATTAGGTTTATTGCATTTCTCCCAACATGGGTGAACTTCTAAATGTCATAACCTCTAGTAGAAAGGGGCAGTCATCTGAAAGCTTTCTCAGCATGGAATGCAATTAATTATTGGTCTGTAGGGAAGATGCTGTGGGCAAATGCTGACCACCGACTCTCTCCCATCTGCCCCGGTGGCCATTAGAGAAGGGAGGAAGAGAAGGCAGAAAGGCAGGAGGAAGCTGTTTTATGGCTTTTCTTGTTTTATTCGGGAGGTTGCAGTAGTTACTGCAGTACTTTTGAGGCACTTTTGAGACAAGTTTTCCGAAAGTCTTTGTGATTTGATTTTTTTAAACAAGCTCTCTGTAGCATTTTATTTGTTTAAATTTTCTTGACTACACCATATGGCATTTGGGATCTTGGTTCCTCAGCCAGGAACAGAACCTCTGCCCCTTGTGGTGGAAGTGTAGAGTCTTAACCATTGGACTTCCAGGGAAGTCTGCCTTGGTGATGTTTGTATTCTGTGATAATCTCCAGATGTCATAAGCAAGAATTTCAAGATGCATAAACATTGACAATTAATTAATTATTGGTTTCCTTCAATGACTTCCCAGGTGGCTCAGTGGGTAAAGAATCCACTTGCAATACAGGAAACGAGACTTGAATTTCACCCCTTGGCTGGGAAGATCCTCTGGAGTAGGAAATGGCAACACATTCCAGTAGTCTCACCTGGAGAATCCCATGGACAGAGGAGCCTGGCGGGGCTACAGTCCATAGGGTCACCAAACAGTTGGACATGACTGAAGCGACTGAGCATGCTTCCTTCAGCATCCCATCCAGATCAGGTAAAATGTGCATTCAGACCACAAAAAATTCTTTTGAAAAACTTGACTCATAAAATGATTCAAACTTGTGAAGAATGGACATGATCATCTAAATTACTTACAGCAAATGAAAGTCAAAGTCAATTAATGAAGATTTTTGTTCTCATGTGGATAATAAAAGGATTTTTCAGACCACATTGATAGGATATTTTGCTCAAGTCATTAAAAAGAATATGATTGCCCAAAACTCCTTTTGAAAGGAAATGGCAGGACCCCCTAGAGAGGCTTTTGCATTTGGAATGAAACTGAAGACACTCAGAAATGTGTAAAATACTGTGTGGGCCAAAAGAGCTTGAAGAATGATAAAACATTTCCTAAATATTATAGATCTTCTTCCTAAAATGATGCTTCAAGTTCCTATTCTCTGAATTTCCTATTGTAATGTATATCCATTTAAGTATACAACAGAGATCTCAGCTGACTCAAGCTAGGTTCTCTGCTAAGAGGTGTCCCACCCAGGTTTGCTTGGGGAGGTATAAGTGGCTGGTGTTTGTCTAGTAAGCCTAGACCAGAATTCTCAACCTGAGAGGTCTTTCTCCCCAGGGGACACTTGGTAAAAATAATCTGGACCATTTTAGATGTCTACCTGAGGATGGAGAGTGCTGGTTATTAATATATCTATCAGGGAGAAGAAAGGATGGTGCTAAATACCCTGCAGTGTACCAGGAAAGCCCTTTAGAATGAAGAACAACCAGTCCAGAAAGTGACTAGCATAGAGATCGAGAAACTTTGGCCCAGACCCAAACCTAATACTGAAACTAATGAGAAATAGGTATAAAATGGACAGTAATAAAGGATGGTTTTCAAGAATGGGCTACAGCTACCACCATAATGAAGATGTAAACTCTACAGAAAAGACAGTTCCTATCAATATTGCATAAGAAAAGGAAAGATCTAAGCATCTGAATGCAGAGTTCCAAAGAATATCAAGAAGAGATAAGAAAGACTTCCTCAGTGATCAATGCAAAGAAAGAGGAAAACAACAGAATGGGAAAGACTAGGGATCTCTTCAAGAAAATCAGAGATACCAAAGGAACATTTCATGCAAAGATGTGCACAATAAAGGACAGAAATGGTATGGACCTAACAGAAGCAGAAGATATTAAGAAGAGGTGGCAAGAATACACAGAAGAACTGTACAAAAAAGATCTTCATGACCAAGATAATCGTGATGGTATGATCACTCACCTAGAGCCAGACATCCTAGAATGTGAAGTCAAGTGGGCCTTAGAACGCATCACTACGAACAAAGCTAGTGGAGGTGATGGAATTCCAGTTGAGCTATTTCAAATCCTGAAAGATGATGCTGTGAAAGTGCTGCACTCAATATGCCAGCCAATTTGGAAAACTCAGCAGTGGCCACAGGACTGGAAAAGGTCAGTTTTCATTCCAATCCCAAAGAAAGGCAATGCCAAAGAATGCTCAAACTACCGCACAGTTGTACTCATCTCACACACTAGTAAAGAAATGCTCAAAATTCTCCAAGCCAGGCTTCAGCAATACGTGAACTGTGAGCTTCCAGGTGTTCATGCTGGTTTTAGAAAAGGCAGAGGAACCAGAGATCAAATTGCCAACATCCGCTGGATCATGGAAAAAGCAAGAGAGTTCCAGAAAAACATCTATTTCTGCTTTATTGACTATGCCAAAGCCTTTGACTGTGTGGATCACAATAAACTGTGGAGAATTCTTCAAGAGATGGGAATACCAGACCACCTGACCTGCCTCTTGAGAAATTTGTATGCAGGTCAGGAAGAAACAGATAGAACTGGACATGGAACAACAGACTGGTTCCAAATAGGAAAAGGAGTATGTCAAGGCTGTATATTGTCACCCTGCTAATTTAACTTATATGCAGAGTACATCATGAGAAACACTGGACTGGAGGAAGCACAAGCTGGAATCAAGATTGCTGGGAGAAATATCAATAACCTCAGATATGCAGATGACACCACCCTTATGGCAGAAAGTGAAGAGGAACTAAAAAGCCTCTTGATGAGAGTGAAAGAGGAGAGTGAAAAAGTTGGCTTAAAGCTCAACATTCAGAAAACGAAGATCATGGCATCTGGTCCCATGACTTCATGGGAAATACATGGGGAAACAGTGGGAACAGTGTCAGACTTTATTTTGGGGGGCTCCAAAATCACTGCAGATGGTGACTGCAGCCATGAAATTAAAAGACGCTTACTCCTTGGAAGGAAAGTTATGACCAACCTAGACAGCATATTCAAAAGCATAGACATTACTTTGTCAACAAAGGTCTGTCTAGTCAAGGCTATGGTTTTTCCTGTGGTCATGTATGGATGTGAGAGTTGGACTGTGAAGAAAGCTGAGCGCCAAAGAATTGATGCTTTTGAACTGTGGTGCTGGAGAAGACTCTCGAGAGTCCCTTGGACTGCAAGGAGATCCAACCAGTCCATTCTGAAGGAGATCAGCCCTGGGATTTCTTTGGAAGGAATGATGCTAAAGCTGAAACTCCAGTACTTTGGCCACCTCATGCAAAGAGTTGACTCATTGGAAAAGACTGATGCTGGGAGGGATTGGGGGCAGGAGGAGAAGGGGACAACAGAGGATGAGATGGCTGGATGGCATCACTGACTCGATGGACGTGAGTTTGAGTGAACTTCGGGAGTTGGTGATGGACAGGGAGGCCTGGCGTGCTGCGATTCACGGGGTCGCAAAGAGTCGGACACAACTGAGCGACTGAACAGAACTGAACTGACACACATGTTGGCTCCATAACTTAAATCATAACTCCTTAGCATATATTGTGCTCCTACAAAAACTTTAGTCGTAGTCATACTTCTGATTTTCAGGCAAAAGGTCAGTTTTTTGATGGAGGAAAAGAAATATTTTATTCTATATGTGTATCTTATTGTTTTTGTGATGCATCAGAATGCAACTAATATGGGCATTTCAGTCTCTACATCTGACAGTTGACTTTGGCTTGGACAAATAGCAGAACTTTTATATTTTGATACGTCTGCAGTGAAAAATTATAAAAGTGTATTTAGAGAATGATTTAAATAGACAGAGGACTATTGGCATCACTTGGAAAATTTTCAGAAGAAAAGTTGTTTAAACTTTTGAAAACATAGTACAATGAATTCTATGGAAAAATGCAAAATGATATAAAAGAGAATTTTATTCCTGGGACGAAGTTGGTATTTCCTGAAACTAGGATGTGAGAGGCTAAATTTCTAGCTGATAATGACAATACTTTATAGCAGTGGTGAGGATCATTGATATTCTCCATGCAGTGGGAAAAGAATACAATTGCCATTGTCTACTTTGAGTTACTAAAATGAGAATATTTGAATTAAAGGTCTGTTGGCAGCAGAATTGTTCTTTGACCTTTGTGCATTGCAGCCAGTGTGTTTCTTTTCTATTGAAAATTTGTTAAGGCTTTCATCAGCATTTCAAGAATTATCTGCATTTTTGTAGAAAAACTCGAGATTTAGACCTTATGTGTGAAAAGGTTTTATTCCAGAGGAGAGAAATCAAATCAAGAAATGATTAGTGTGTTTGATAGGAAGCAATGTTGACTTAATTTAGCATTTATGCACTGCCATTAGAATGAAAAATAGCTTCTGTGGCATTCAGAATATTTAAAAATGTTCTAGAAATTCACTCTCCAAATGCACTCACTGACCTTAGCTGCCATGGATTACTGAATTGTAACTTTATGGCACAGTAATCACCCAATTTCCTGTGATCTTTGTGTTCCCTGTTGACTTGCAAATCATAATGCTACGATTATGCGCCGTGTTGCAGCTCATCCCTCCTCTCTGATGGAAGGCAGTGGGTGTGGAAGATGGCATATCTGTAATATGGCAGGGAGATCCCTGAGCTTGTGAAAGAATAGTGAAGATCCATGAAAGGTGTCCTAGCACAATGGTAGCAATCGGTTCTCTTTCTAAGTACCCCCTTCACACCTGTAGAAGGCTCATTATATAGGTGTTCCTTTTAACATACTACAATTAAGATGAAAATATTAGTCTCATCCATTGAAGCTTAGGAAAGTGCATTTTTGCATTTACAACCAAATATCTTTGACTTAAAGCAAGTTAGCCCATTCAAACAATTTAAGAGCAACAGAGGTGAAGCAGGAAAGAAAGTAAGTATCTTTAATTAACATTTTGGTGGTCCTTTAAAGTCAGTACTCAGAAGCACACACCTAAGCTCAAGATATAAATCATCAAGATATTCATCATTTGCATTTAGGTCAGAAGGAAATGTTTACACATCTGAATATCAGATATTTGAGAATCTAACCCCCTTGATAAAATCATATTGTATCATCTAGAATAATGATATGATTGATAATATAATTGTCACTATGGTTGTTGTTGTTGTTCAGCTGCTCAGCCATGTCTTGTTGTAGCCATGTGTTCCGGGAAACAAACTCACTCAGAAGGACAATGCAGATAGTGGAGTGCAGTT
This sequence comes from Bos grunniens, assembly GCF_055505025.1. Lineage (NCBI taxonomy): Eukaryota > Metazoa > Chordata > Mammalia > Artiodactyla > Bovidae > Bos > Bos grunniens. The sequence goes on along the minus strand of NC_141181.1, from coordinate 16,634,255 downwards.
TATTACACCAGCGGGCCCAAGGCAGAGTCTCTTCTTAGCCAAGGACCCTGACCAGTTTTTGTGAAAACCTTATATACCCTAAGTGTACGTGTCCAAACCCACCTCCCCAAATTCCCTGAAACTAGTCTGAACAAAGTTGGAGAAGGAAATGGCAACCCACTCCAGTATTCTTGCCTGGAGAATCCCAGGGACAGCGGAACCTGGTGGGCTGCCGTCTATGGGGTCGCACAAAGACGGACACGACTAAAGTGACTTAGCAGCAGCCGCAGCAGCAGTCTGAACAAAGGAAAAGAAAGATACCATCAAAGTTAACCTGTGATTCATATGCTTGCTGCTGCTGCTAAGTCGCTTCAGTCATGTCCGACTCTGTGTGACCCCAGAGACGGCAGCCCACAAGGCTTCTCTGTCCCTGGGATTCTCCAGGCAAGAACACTGGAGTGGGTTGACATTTCCTTCTCCAATGCCTGAAAGTGAAAAGTGAAAGGGAAGTCGCTCAGTCGTGTCTGACTCCTAGCAACCCCATGGACTGCAGCCTACCAGGCTCCTGCATCCATGGGATTTTCCAGGAAGAGTACTGGAGTGGGGCCTTAGGCCTAGGTAGTTAACACTGGATAATTATCAATAGGCCTGTGGTCATACCCCAATAAGCATAATAGAATGTATGATTCTATTCAGTTACACAGATAATTAGGGTATTCTTTTAGACAATGGAGAGTCTAGGTACGAGCACTGGGGCCCTTCCTTCCGGGGGCCTGGTTTTCCAGTTGGTATGTCGTTTCCATAGATACTGGGCACATAGCTCAAAGTCCACAGTCAGGCCCAAGATGGAGTCCTGCTCTCAAGATGGAGCCTGTTCTGTCTGTTTCCTCCTTCAGTCTGACTCTGCGACCCATGGACTACAAGCACTCCAGGTTTCCCTGTCCTTCACCATCTCCCAGAGCTTGCTCAAACTCATGTCCCTTGGGTCGGTGATGCCATCCAACCATTTTGTTCTCTGTCGTCCCCTTCTCCTCCCACCTTCAATCTTTCCGTGCATCAGGGTCTTTGCCAGTGAGTCAACTCTTCTCATTAGGTGGCCAAAGTTTTGGAGCTTCAGCTTCAGCTTTAGTCCTTCCAATGAATATTCAGGATTGATTTCCTTTAGGATTGACTAGTTGGATCTCCTTGCAGTCCAAAGGACTCTCAAGAGTCTTTTCCAACACCACAGTTCAAAAGCATTAATCCTTTAGCGCTCAGCCTTATTAATGGCAAGTACTCAGCCTTATTAATGGCAAGTACTCATCTCACCCTCTCCTCCCCTCTCCCCATGTCCATAAGTCTATTCTCTATGTCTATTTCTCCATCACAAATCCTCCTTTTTGATTGTTCACCTTCTTAATTCCTTGTTCACTGTAAGGAGTGGTAGATGTAGTGGATGGCTGCTTCTTGTGCTTTGCTGCATTCTGCCTCTCTCCCCCCACCCCAGCTCCTGGATGCTAATAGAAGTGGATGATCACTCCAGTATTGTCCAACTCTCACATCCATACATGACTACTGGAAAAACCATAGCTCTGACTACAAGAACCTTTGTTGGCAAAGTGATGTCTTTGCTTCTTAATATGCTGTCTAGGTTGGTCATAGCTTTTCTTCCAAGAAGCAAGCATCTTTGAATTTCATGGCTGCAGTCACCATCTGCAGTGATTCTTGAGCCCCCCCAAATAAATTCTCTCACTGTTTCCATTGTTTCCCCATCCATTTACCATGAAGTGATGGGACTGGATGCCATGATCTTCATTTTTTGAATGTTGAGTTTTAAGCCACCTTTTTCACTCTCCTCCTTCACTTTCATCAAGAGGATCTTTAGTTCCTCTTTGCTTTCGGCCATAAGGGTGGTGTCATCTGCATATCGTTCCATATCACTATGGTAGTCCCTAACCAAAAGTGGCTATTTATATTTATATTAATTATATTAAGCAAAATGAAACATCATTTTCTCAGTTGCACTAGCCATATTTCAAGGGCTTATTAGTCTCATGTGACTAGTGGCTGTTCTATGTGTCAACTTAAAAAATGGTCACAACCTGAAAGTAGAGTTATTTTATTTGATGAGAATCATGAGGACTTCAAGCCCAGGATACAGCTTCTGCGGTGTCCCCAGGAGAATTGTTACTAAGTGGGGAGGGTAGCCAGGCTGTATAGAAGTTTGCAGCAAGGGGCAGGAAATCTGAATATCAAAAGACTATTGTTAATTAAGGAAAACCAGATATCTCACATTAAGGAATTTAGCTTTCTTCTGTATATGGAAAGATGCAAGCATCTGGGTTTACTGAAATCATTTCTTTCATGTGCATCTCATGTACCTGGGGCTAAATCCTGCTTTTTTAAAAAATTAATTAATTTTTTTTATTGAAAGATAATAGCTTTACAGAATTTTGTTGTTTTCTATCAAACCTCAACATGAATCAGTTATAGATATACATATATCCCCTCCTTTCTGAACCTCCCTCCCATTTCCCTCCCCATCCCACCCCTCTAGGTTGATACAGAGCCCCTGTTTGAGTTTCCTGAGCCATACAGCAAATTCCCGTTGGCTATCTATTTTACATATGGTAATGTAAGTTTACATGTTACTCTTTCCATACATCTCACTCTCTCCTCCCCTCTCCCCATGTCCATAAGTCTGTTCTCTATGTCTATTTCTCCATCGCTAATCCTCCTTTTTGATTGTTCACCTTCTTAATTCCTTGTTCACTGTAAGGAGTGGTGGATGTAGCGGATGGCTGCCTCTTGTGCTTTCCTGCATTCTGCCTCTCTCCCCCCACCCCAGCTCCTGGATGCTAATAGAAGTGGATGATCACTCCAGTATTGTTTTCCTGGACCCAGAAATTCATATTTGAAAGGCTGGAATATGTGATGGCTGTGACTTCCTTGTTTACCTATGTGCCAAGAAATAATTCATTTCATATACGGGACTGGGTAATTATAGAACATTTTTCTCATTGCAGAAATTTCTATTGGACGGTGTTGATTTAGAACAAGCAGTTGTTGTCATAAGTCACAGAAATGTAGACATTCAGAAACTGTCAGCACTGAGCAAATTGTAGCACCTAGCACAATGCTGGCAAATAGGTTTATCGCTGAGTAATATCATGGATCTATCACATATATAAATATGTTGTGAAATAGGAAGGTAGCAGGCAGGGCACAACCTTTAAAAGAATAACATAGCCATGACATAAACTGATTAGAACTGTTGCAGGAATAGGGACCCCTTCCAGGGCCCAAAACTGGGCTCTTGTCTAACACTTGGAAATGAATTGTCCAAGGAGACACAAGTGCTGACCAAGCAAGAGATTTCATTGGGAAAGGGCACCCGGGTGGAGAGCAGGAGGGTAAGGGAACCCAGGAGAACAGCTCTGCCAATTGGCACAAGAAGGATTCTGGGAGATGGTAGGACATGTGGTGTCTCCTTTTGACCGTTCCCGAACTCTTCCAGTTGGTGGTGGCTTATTAGTTCCATGTTCCTTACCAGGACCTCCTGTCATAAAACACTCATGCAAATGGTTACTAGGGAGCTTGGCCCCTAGGTTTAAGTCAGTGTGCTTCCCCTAACAGAACCAAAGAGGTACAAGATGGTAGATGAATTGACTCCCACCAGACCTTGAGCATCAGTATGTTGCTGCTGCTGCTAAGTCGCTTCAGTCGTGTCCAACTCTGTGCAACCCCATAGACGGCAGCCCACCAGGCTCCCCCGTCCCTGGGATTCTCCAGGCAAGAACACTGGAGTGGGTTGCCATTTCCTTCTCCAATGCATGAAAGTGAAAAGTGAAAGTGAAGTCGCTCAGTCATGTCCAACTCTTAGCGACCCCATGGACTGCAGCCTACCAGGCTCCTCCGTCCATAGGATTTTCCAGGCAAGAGTACTGGAGTGGGGTGCCACTGCCTTCTCCGGAGCATCAGTATAGTTCATGGTAACACATCAACAAGCTAAGTGACATACCCACACTCATGACAGTTCTGAGGCTAATCATAAATCCCCAGGAATCCCCTTCCCCAACCAAAATAGCTGGACTGTTCCTACCACTCATTAGGCAATATGAAATTATCCACCCTTATACAAACTGACACCCCATACCTTGTTGCCACTCTCAGAGATGACCCATACTCTGTGGAATGTTTTTCTCTCTATATAAATCCATTTCTAACCTATCACTTTGTCTCTTACTGAATTCTTTCTGTGATGAGACATCAAGAACCTGAGCTTCTGTAAGTCCTGAGACCAGGTGTGTAATCTCAGTTAATAGACCATGGATTCAAGTCCCAGTCTGAGTTATACAGCTTCACATGTGTATTTATATGTTTATATGTATTTATAAATTTTCTCTGGAGAATGTTGACTAATGCACCAAGAAAGAAAGGGAAAACATTCTTGGTAAATCATAGGAAGGTCATACTTGCCCCTTGGATTTTCTTTCTTTTGCATCTTATCTGGTGAAGCTCTAGCAGGGAAGTAATCCAGTTAGGGAGGCAGGTGTTTATCTGTAAAGCAGGGAAAAGTGAAAGGATCATAGATACCCAAAGTGACAACATTGTGCAAATATACAAGGGCAGGAAGACATGAGAGCTATGTAATAAATGACACGTTTGCTAAAATGGAAATTCCCAAACAGCAAAAATATATATATATATATATATGAAGAAACTTAAAATCATAATTTAAGGAGAATCTTAGGCATTTAAAAATATAATTGATGATTCTCAAGATGCCTGCCTAGTGACTTAGTGTTTGAAAAATCCCATTACCTTGGTTAGAATAAAAATGGCTGTACCAGGGTCTTTGTAAGGAATGGTTTCTGTGTTCTAGGACCTGAGCTGTAGATCAATGATGAAAGATTTGAAGCTCCCATTTAGCCTGCACCTTATTTTTTAACTGCAATTTAACAGCATATAAAAGATCATTGGCTCATCATCATGTGCAAACAAATAAGCAAACACTCATTCTTTTTCATGATCAAAGAAATAAACAAGAGGGGTATTAATTATCTGGCTAAAATAAATTATAATAAATGCAAACTCATTACCGTTGAAATCGATGCATGCATAGCAGAAGGTACATTTACTGAAGTCAACATGCTTAATTACATTTGGAGTAATAAAGAGAGTAGGCATGAAGTCCAGTGTCTCTTGAGCCTAAACATTAATTTTGATCTAATTTTCTTTTCCTTGATGTTGAGAAAATGAAAAGTCAAATAAAATTAAGAGACCAATGTTCACTTCATTAGCTTTGTTAACAGGGGGTTATAAGCTGCTTGTACCATATGCATTCCACATTGTGATCCAAGAAAAGGTCACTTGACATAAAAGCCAGTAATGTTGTTATAAGAATAAAGGTAGCCATATGGCCTTTCTCATTCTGTAAGAGCGCAGGAGATGTACACAGCGCTGCAGACTCACAGTGATAAGGACAGAAGGTACACAAAGTTTAGAGACTGGAAGGAGAGTGTCTTTGCCAGCTCCGGCAGCTATAACAGAATACCATAGACTGGGTAGTTTAAACATTTATTTCTCACAGCTGTGGAGACCAGGATGTCCAAGATCAAAGTACCAGTACATTTGGTTCTTGGTGAAGACCCATGTCCTGGCATGCAGACAGCTTCATTCTTGCTGTGTGCTCATATGGTCTTTCCTGCATCCTGGCTGTGTGATCAAATGTTCTTTCCTGGGAGAGAAAGAGACAGACACTCAGATAGACAGATATAGAGATAAGAGAGATAGAGCTTCCTCGTCTCCAGTTCAGTTCTGCTCAGTTCAGTCGCTCAGCCGTGTTTGACTCTTTGTGACCCCATGAATCGCAGCACACCAGGCCTCCCTGTCCATCACCAACTCCCAGAGTTCACTCAAACCCAGGTCCATCAAGTCGGTGATGCCATCCAGCCATCTCATCCTTTGTTGTCCCCTTCTCCTCCTGCCCCCAATCCCTCCCAGCATCAGAGTCTTTTCCAATGAGTCAGCTCTTCACAGGAGGTGGCCAAAGTACTGGAGTCTCAGTTTTAGCATCAGTCCTTCCAATGGACACCCAGGACTGATCTCCTTTAGAATGGACTGGTTGGACCTCCTTGCAGTCCAAGGGACTCTCAAGAGTCTTCTCCAACACCACAGACCACAGTTTAAAAGCATCAATTCTTCGGCACTCAGCTTTCTTCACAGTCCAACTCTCACATCCATACATGACTACTGGAAAAACCATAGCCTTGACTAGACAGACCTTTGTTGGCAGAGTAATGTCTCTGCTTTTTAATATACTATCTAGGTTGGTCATAACTTTCCTTCCAAGGAGTAAACGTCTTTTAATTTCATGGCTGCAGTCACCATCTGCAGTGATTTTGGAGCCCAGAAAAATAAAGTCTGACACTGTTTCCACTGTTTCCCCATCTATTTCCCATGAAGTGATGGGACCAGAAGCCCTGATCTTAGTTTTCTGAATGTTGAGCTTTAAGCCAATTTTTCACTCTCCTCTTTCATCAAGAGGCTTTTTAGTTCCTCTTCACTTTGTGCCATAAGGGTGGTGTTATTTGCATATCTGAGGTTATTGATATTTCTCCCAGCAATCTTGATTCCAGCTTGTGCTTCTTCAGTCCAACATTTCTCATGATGTACTCTGCATATAAGTTAAATAAGCAGGGTGACAATATACAGCCTTGATGTACTCCTTTTCCTGTTTGGAACCAGTCTGTTGTTCCATGTTCAGTTCTAACTTTTGCTTCTTGACCTGCATACAGATTTCTCAAGAGGCAGGTCAGGTGATCTGGTATTCCCATCTCTTTCAGAATTTCCCACAGTTTATTGTGATCCATACAGTCAAAGGCTTTCTTAGGAGGGCGCTAATCTCATCATGTCGGGATGCTGAAGGTGAAACTCCAATACTCTGGCCACCTGATGCGAAGAGCAGACAGACTCATTTGAAAAAAGCCTGATGCTAGGAAAGATTGAAGGCATGAGGAGAAGGGGACAACAGAGGATGAGATGGCTGGCTGGCATCACCGACTCAATGGACATGAATTTGAGTAAACTCCAGAAGTTGGTGATGGACAGGGAGGCCTGGCGTGCTGCAGTCTACGGGGTCGAAAAGAGCTGGACTACTGAGGGACTGAACTGAATTGAATCCCATCATGGTGCTCCACCCTAACGACCTCATTTAAACCTAATTATCTCCCAAAGGTGAAGTGAAAGTGTTAGTCACTCAGTCTAACTCTTTGAGACCCCATGGACTGTGGCCTGCCAGGCTCTTCTTTCCATGGAATTCTCCAGGCAAGAATACTGGAGTGGGTAGCCATTCCCTTCTCCAGGGGTTCTTCCCGGTTCAGGGATCAAACCCGTGTCTCCTGCATTGCAGGAAGATTCTTTACCAATGAGCCACTAGGGAAGCCCCTCCCAAAGGTCCTATCTCCAAATACAATCACATTGGAGGTTAGGACTTCAATGGATGAATTTTGGGGTGACAAAGACATCCAGTCCATGACAGAGAGTCTATTCTTATGACACTTAAGCTTTTATCCCAGGACTTTACTCTTTTATAATCTCTTTCTCTTAACCAAATTATGTCCAGATTTTTATTTATTTATTTTGCTTTACATTCTTGGATACTTGCTGTCAGCATTGGGGTTTTTGTGATCTAGCTTAGCCTTTCAGGTATGGTTTACTCACTAAAATATGAAAACTCTGACTCAGACATCTTCACTGTATGTAACAGTGTAATGTTGAGCAAACAGATATGTTACTGAGTAAATATCTCTGGTGGCTCAGACAAAAATCAGTCCTGAATATGCATTGGAAGGACTGATGCTGAAGCTGAAACTCCAATACTTTGGCCACCTGATGAGAAGAACTGACTCATTGGAAAAGACCCTGATGCTGGGAAAGACTGAAGGCAGGAGGAGAAGGGGACGACAGAGAATGAGATGGTTGGATGGCATCACCGACTCAATGGACTTGAGTGAGTAAACTCCGGGAGTTGGTGAAGAACAGGGAAGCCTGGCATGCTGCAGCCCATGGGGTCACAAAGAGTTGGATATGACTGAGCGACTGAACTGAAGTGAACTGAAAGCTAAAACTAGTAGGCTATCCTATGCCAATACACCAGAAGGAGGCCTTTGTAATGTCCTGGAGGAAATTTGACTGAGCCCAGTGCTCTGCTGTGAGCCTATTTTGGTCTCATAGATGCTATCAAAGAGTAGGAAAAGAGACTGATTCTTTTTCTTATGTAGAATGAAGAAGTTGGACAATACATTCCCCCAAAACTGATATTATATATATTAAGGAGAAGCAGTTAACATGTTGGGTAATTAAGAGAAGTTTCTGCTCTATCTGTCTTTATATTTCTTATTATATAACTTCCTGCAAAGTCGATAGTGTCCTGGTAGTTTTACAGCAGAAGTCTGAAGACATTTAAATGGAGCCCAGGTATTCCAGTTGGGTTAATCTAATGGTTCTCAGCTCGAGACCGTTTTTCCCCCTGGATCCCAATCCTCAGACATATTTGACAATGTCCATAGATGCTGTTGAAACCATATGAGAGTATGTTGCCTGCCTAATGCCCCATCAAGCTCAAGTACTTTGATAGGTCCTAAAAACAAGGACTTTCTCTTACATAGTCACACTGCAATGATGCAGATCAGGAAATTAACATCAGTACATTACAACTGTAATTCAGAGGCCCTATGCAAATTTTGCCAATTGTAGCAAAAAGATCTGGGTCAGAATCACCTGTTTCATTTCATTGTCATGTCTCTTTAGTCTCCTTCAGTCTCAGGCATTCCTCAGTCTTATCTTGATCTTATAACTTGGCACTTCTGAAGATTACCGGTTGGTTCATTTTTTAGAATGTCTCTCGATCTGGGTTTGTTTGTTGTTTCTTTATGATGAGATTAGAGTCATGCTGTGTTCACTTTCCTGGCATCATTTCAGATGGTGCCTGGTTTTCATTTGTCCCACCTCTGGTGATGTTTGCTTTGATCACTTGATAAAGGTGATGCCTTCACCCAACATAAATATTTCGTAGGAAAGTACTTTGAGAGTATTTGTGCGTTTGTCACTCAGCTGTGTCCAACTCTTTGCGACCCCATGGGCTGCAGCCCTTCAAGCCCTTTTGTCCCTGGAATTCTCCAGGCAGGAATACTGGAGTGGGTATCTATTCACTTCTCCAGGGGATCTTCCCAATCCAGAGATCGAACCTGGGTCTCTGCAGGCAGATTTTTTACCATCTGAACCACCAGGGAAGCCCATCTCATTGTCAAACTTTCAGTTTATTCCTTTATATATTTATATGTGGGCTTATGGAATATTATTATACTCAGTAAGTTATAATTTGTTATTATCATTATTCATTTTTATTCTCTACTCATCCCTGATTGGCCAGTGAGAACCCAGTCATGTTATCTTTTGTATTCTTTTAACACATCCTTCTTTAAGCTTTTCCTTATTTTCTGGCATAAGATGTTCCAGGCTTCTTTGGACTGACTTATGTTCCCCCAGAATCCATTTGTTAAAGTTCTAGTCCTCATTGTGTTGGTATTCGAAGGTGGGATCTTGGGAAGATAATTAAATTTAAATGAGATCATAAGGGTGGGTCCTCATGATAGGATTAGTTCAGTTCAGTCTTGTCCGATTCTTTGCGACCCCATGGACTGCAGCACACCAGGCCTCCCTGTCCATCACCAACTCCCGGAGTTTACCCAAACTCATGTCCATCGAGTTGGTGATGCCATCCAGCCATCTCATCCTCTGTCGTCTCCTTCTCCTTCTGCCTTCAATCTTTGCCAACATCAGGGTCATTTCCAATGAGTCAGTTCTTCGCATCAGGTGGCCAAAGTATTGGAGTTTCAGCTTCAGCATCAGTCCTTCTAATGAATATTCAGGACTGATTTCCTTTAGGATGGACTGGTTGGATTTCCTTGCAGTCTATGGGACTCTCAAGAGTCTTGTCCAACACCACAGTTCTAAAGCATCAATTCTTCAGTGCTCAGCTTTCTTTGTAGTCCAACTCTCACATCCATACATGACTACTGGAAAAACCATAGTTTTGACTAGATGGACCTTTGTTGGCATGATAGCATTAGCGGCTTTATAAAAAGAGATCAGAGAGCTCTCCCTCTCTCTGCCATGTGAAGACATTGCAAAAAGATGACTGTCTGCAAGCCAGAAAGTTCTCTGACCAGGACCTGAAGCTAAATTGCCTGGCACTCAGGTCAAGGGACTTTCCAGCTTCTGGAACTGTGAGAAATCAAATTTCTATGTTTAAGCCACCCAACCTAAGGCATTTCATTATGGCCACTCGAAGGGCCTAAGATACAGGCCCTTACCCTGTCCCAGGTCTGGAACCCAGTGACTAATCCCCTCAGCTGTTCAGAACTGTGGACAATAGAGCTTTTATTGTTTCCCTGGAATTCACTTCCTGCTTTGCAGCTTTTTACCCCAGACTTGGAAATCCATCTCATTCCCACAGGGTTCTCACTTCTATCCTCCAAATTAATATGAACAGAAGTCCTCATGAACCCAGTGAATGCCTTGATAGGCTTTAGCAATATGCTTACTTTTCCAGGTCAGTTTTTATCCTCACAGGACCTCTCCTGGGGCTGTGTGTTGGAACCGTGATTTTTGGCTGGAGCTCTAGATAGTGGATTTGTGTGGCCAGCTGGCAGGTACATGAGCCTCGGGGCTCTCCTGGTCTCACTCTGTGCTGTGGGGTTGAGCAGCCCGGCTGGGTGTGGGGCTGGCCTTGGCTTTCCCCACTGAGCGAGAACAAAAGGGCAGGCTTGGGAACTCAGGTACCATGCCAGCGGGATTAAAAAGCATCCGAGTCCAGTTTCTGCTTTGCTCACGGCTGTTTCCAATTAGATATTCATTTGGAATCCAGCGTGAAATACCCTTGAGATGGTGGGAAGAGGTTGGATATCATTTTTTGCTTTGGTTCTCTTCCATACAGCTTTTCTCCAGAATGCCCTCTTCCTCAGCCTTGTTGCTTGCTGTAATATATATTGTGTTAAATATAGTAGAAACACTTAGACAGGGAGAGGGATGTCAAAAACTCTAGTTAAGAATTTACTGCCATTCATAATATATATGTATATTCTCTTTGTTTTTATTTATATAAATATATATATATATATATATGTCAATATGCTTTAAGAAATCAGGGACAGCTACATGAAAGCTTTTTGGCATGGGGGCTTTTAACACTATAAGCAATCTCTAAATTCATTGGCGACTTCCTTAGTAAATTGTATTTATTATAGTCAAGTGGAGGTCACACCAAAAAAACATTTTATCTGGCAGGATTGTTGTGGATATTTTCACAGTACAACTCTTTTTCACATGGATTTCCTTGCTGACTGAAATCTCAGAATTCAGAATGACAGGGGGCCATGGCAAAGGGATTCTAAAACAAAATATGAGATATTTAAAGATGGAGGGCCTGAGCCTTGCCTTCCTAAGCCTACCTGAGGCCTCCAGCTTTCCAGCCCAAAGACATGGATTTCTAAAAACCACTTAAAAGTTGTAAAGATATGTCCCCTGGAACAGGATTTGGAATGGTATTGGGCTGGCCAAAAGGGCTGTATGAAAACCTGAATGAACTTTGTGGCCAACCCTATTGTAATATCAAATTTATGTTTTATTATCAGTATTATGACAGATTTATTTTCTTCATTTCTGCAATAGAACTAGGATTTTGTGAATGAGGGGTCAGGGTGAATGCGTTAGTAGACAGGAATAGAACAGGAAATCAGTCCCATAGAGTGGGTGATCTGCTTAGATGAAGATACATTTGCTAGGTGCCTAAGTGGGGAAGTCTGCATAGTATAAAGTCACTGAGCATCTGTGGAGAAAGCAGGGGAAGGGATTCGATTTGGCACAGGGTTAAAGACTTCACAGCCTAGTGGAGAGATCACTTGAACATGGCCATCAAATAAAGTCTGATATTCTCTTGAAGAGCCAAGGATGTGAGCAGTTTCCAGGGAACTCAGCATACACCTTGCTGTTGTGTCACTTGCAAAGGAACCTTATAATATTTGTAGTCTTTGTGGCTGCTCAGTTTTGTTATATTTGTGATGGTGTAACTACAATTTGGAGAAGGAAATGGCAACCCACTCCAGTGTTCTTGCCTGGAGAATCCCAGGGACGGGGGAGCCTGGTGGGCTGCCGTCTATGGGATCGCACAGAGTCGGACACAACTGAAGCGACTTAGCAGCAGCAGCAACGGCAACTACAATTCAAATAATTGCTTTTTTTATCAGGCACCATACCAACAGATGATACTCTCTCACTTATTCCATGTAACATTCCTATGAGATAGGTTTTATCACCCACGTATCTGTATTTTATACATGAAGAATCTGATCTTAGAAAGTGAAATGAAGTTTAAAGCTCAAATTAGCATAGTAGAACCAGGATTTGACCCAGATCCATGTGATTTCAAAGGTCATACTTTATTACAAAGATTTAGAGCTCAGTGTTGCCTCTCACTATGGCCCTTCCACTTTTTTAAGGTCACAGATCATGGTTATTGAGGAATTTGTCTCTTTAAAAATTCTAGACTCTGACCCTCTCCTTATAAGCACTACATTCTAACTAACTGGGGAGACCAACTGCTTGCGTCAGTTAACTTTTGCTATGTAGTAAACCACCTCCAAAACTAGTGGCTTAAAAACATGACTTAGTTCATAATTCTGTGTGTTGGCAATCTGTTTGGGCTTTGGGGGCAGTCTTTGTGATAGGGAAGGCTGTGTGATCTTCTTGGCAGGACTCTCCGGGAGCTCAGCTTCAAGTACAAGGATGACCTATTCCACAGGCTTGTGATTTCTTTATAAGTTCACCTGAGCTTGTCACACAGTGGCAGAAGGCTGTTAAGAGCACCAGGGCAGAGAAGCCTGGAGGTGCCAATGCTTTTTAAGTCTCTTTTTGTGTCACCTTCACTAATGTCCCATTGGTCAAAGCTAGTCACACAGCTACCCTTAGTTTAAAGAATGGGGAAATAGAGTTTGCTATCTAGAAGAATCTGCAGCATCTTTTTGTAAAGTCATCACACTGTGATGTGATGAGTGCAGAGATGGGAAGAATTTGTGATTATTTTGAAAAAATATCTCATTGCTACCTAATTCTTTCCAGTTATTTTAGAAATTCTTGGTACTTCCTATGAAGGAAAACCAGACAAAAAATTGGGGTTATGTAATAGAATACATCGGAGAAGGCAATGGCACCCCACTCCAGTACTCTTGCCTGGAGAAGCCCATGGACGGAGGAGCCTGGTAGGCTGCAGTCCATGGGGTCACTAGAGTCGGACACGACTGAGCGACTTCACTTTCACTTTTCACGTTCTTGCACTGGAGAAGGAAATGGCAACCCACTCCAGTGTTCTTGCCTGGAGAATCCCAGGGACGGGGGAGCCTGGTGGGCTGCCATCTATGGGGTCGCACAGAGTCGGACACGACTGAAGCGACTTACAGCAGCAGCAGCAGCAATAGAATACATTCATCATTATTGAATATAGACTCATAAATATGAAGCCCTGTGGCTGGTTGGTCAAGGAGTGAAAAGTTACTCATTATTTACTTAAGCAAATGAAAACAAGCTGGATTGACATAGTCACCTCTCATGTTTCTTTACAAACTGCCTCTTTTAATTATAAGGGAGATTCTAAAAATTGCTTATTTCTACTGGGTTTTGCTCATCACTGCTATGTGTTTTGCTTATCACTACTATAATTGCTTATCACTTCTCATCCACTGAGGAGAAGGGGACGACAGAGGATGAGATGGTTAAACGGTGTCACCGACTCCATGCATATGAGTTTGAGCAAGCTGCAGGAGTTGGTGATGAACAGGGAAGCCTGGCCTGCTGCAGTCCATGGGGTCACAAAGTGTCGGACATGACTGAGTGACTGAACTGACTATGTAAAATAGATAGCTTGTGAGAAGCTCCTTTATGGCACAGGGAGCTCAGCTTGCTGCTCTCTGATGACCTAGATGGATGGGATGGGTGTGGGTGGGAGGCGGGCCCAAGAGGGAGGGGATATATGTATACGTAGAGCTAATTCACTTTGTTGGACAACAGAAACTAACACAACATTGTGAAATAACTCTACCTCAATTAAAAAAGTTGCTTATAAGTCATGTATGAATTTTCACAAATGACTCTTGTGAAAGTACTCAGAAAAAAAAAATAGCCTTTGTTTCAACATACTTTGAAACCCAAGTAAGTCTTATTTGAGCTTTGGATTTTCCCCACAAAGATTAAAAAGTGGGTGATTATATAATTTAGAAAAGCTTAAAGAAGTCAACTTTTTAAAGGAAATAATGAGGAACTGTCCCTTTAGGAAGAAAAGTAAAGTTGCTCAGTCGTGTCCGACTCTTTGCAACCCCATGGACTGTAGCCTACAACGCTCCTCCGTCCATGGGATTTTCCAGGCAAGAGTACCAGAGTAGGTTGCCATTTCCTTCTCCAGAGGATCTTCCCAACCCAGGGAAGATAAGTTAGGGAGATAAGATAAGTTCGATCCCTGGAGAACCTGGGTCTCCCGCATTGTAGGGAGATGCTTTACGGTCTGAGCCACCAGGGAAGATAAGTTAGGAAGAAAAGTTACCATCAAATCCATAGGGTAAACAAATTACTATGACAAGAAGAGAGATATCGTCCATAAAATGAACAATAAGGGGCTTCCATCAAGATTTTGCACCTCTGACATTTGTTGGTTGGTTACATGGCAGAAATGTTTTCAGTGCAATTTTCCATTTCCTTCATCGTGTTTGTGATTAGGGCTGTTTCTCTCTTCTTGCTGTTTAGTTGCTAAGTCGTGTCCGACTCTTTGCAACCCCATGGACTGCAGCATGTCAGGCTTTCCTGTCCTTCACTGTCTCCCAGAGTTTGTTTAAACTCCCGTCCACTGGATTGTTTCATCTTGATTAGGGAACTGAGGATCCATTCACATAATGGCCAGAAAATTTGAAGCACAAGCTCTCTTATCTCTCTGCTTTGTTTTTTCTTGGCCAGAAGTCATTCCCTTGAGGGTAATGAGCTTTTTAGCAATTGATTCTTGTCAACAGGAGATACTTTATGATAGGAAATAAAAATAAAATCCCATACTGAATAAATAGATGATTTCAGGTATGAATGTATTTCTACATATATGTCTATGGTTTACCATAAAAAGGGATTATACACTGTGAACCCAAACTTTTCTTGACCTCCAAATCAGAAATGTGCCCCGACAAAATTCTAAATACACATGTTATCACAGTTTAAAACTTGTCTTTTCCAGTTGTTTTAACAACTGAATATTACATGTTTCCCCCCTGTGGCAAAATAATAGGCAAAGAAATGTAGATTAAGCTTTGGAAATTGTTGTTTTAGCAAACCTTGGTTTTGAAGTGTAGAACTCTTACATCAAGTAAATTAATAGTTTTTTGACCTTGAGATGATGATGAATGAAACATTTGATAGTCTTTTGTGGTTTTTGTGAATCACATACTATTGGCTGCAGGTACATTTTCTAAACATCATTTTGCCAAAAGCAAGTTTCCAGAAGCTAATTTGCAAAATTATATTCTCTTAAGTGGTACATTTGCAGTGTGGACAATTTTTGGATGGAATGGAATCCATGTTGCTAAGCCCACCCATAACCTCCATCCCCACTGCCATGGCTACTCTGTGCATGTGCCCATTGGATAATAGCAGAGCGGCTGGGCAAGGAAACTTAGTGATGTCCAGGGAAAGTGGTCTTCCAGTCCACCTGGCTGTTGAAACCCCCCTTTGTTGGGGTCCTTCTTTGGTGAGCATTATATGAGACACAAATATCTTCACATTCTATGCTCATTCATAGAGATCTATCCACATCTCTCTTACCCAGACCTTCTTGATGCCAATTTTCCAATTGTATTTCTTCCAGCCAAACCATTAGCCAGATAGCCCATGGTTTGCTTGCTTTCAGGCAAAATGAGTGACCTGGTTCAGTACTCACAACTCTGCCTGCTGGGTTTTCTGTTCACCAAATCCTGCAGAGCTGTCAGAAATGGGGCTGTCGGGTAGCCACAGCTGTCCTCTTTCAGGTGACTGTCTGTATATTGTGCAGGACCATCCATCTATAAACCAAGTCTAGTTTGTTGTTTTTTTTTTCATAGGAAACTTCATACGAACCATGGGTGTGGGTTGAGATAAAGAAGGCAAATAATATTAATGGGGACTATGCAATTTATGCCTCTAGGCCTGCTTTAGCTCAATTTCATCTATGTGCTGTGTGCTTAGTCGCTCAGTTGTGGCCGACTCTTTGTGACCCCATGGACTGTAGCCCGCCAGGCTGCTCTGTCCATGGGGATTCTCCAGGCAGGAATACTGGAGTGGGTTGCCATGCTCTCCTCCAGGGGATCTTCCCAACCCAGGGATTGAACCCAGGTCTCTTTCATGGCAGGCTGATTCTTTACTGTCTGAGCCACCAGGGAGGCCCAATTTCATCTATACCACTTCCATTTTATGATGGAGTGCATGCTTGACTTTCTGTTTTGGTGGGTTAGACCAGGGGTCCCCAGTCTTTGGGATCTAATGGCTGATGATCTGAGGTAGAGCTGGTGTAATAATAATAGAAATAAAGTGCACAATAGATATATGCTTGAATCATCCTGAAACCATCCCTCCACCATGATCCCTCTATGGCAAAACTTTCTTGCATGAAACTGGTCCTTAGTGCTCAAAAGGTTGGGGACCACTGGGTTATACAACATCCAGTTCATGATTGGCAGTTCAGATCACATGGTAAGTTGGTGGCCCATGGTCATGTGATCAGTCTCTACTGAAGCCCCAGTTAAAAGCTCCGAATTTATCTCTCAAAAAGAGAATAGTATATGCGAAAAAAAAAAAAAAAAAGGTTTGGCTTTGCTTTAATCACTAGGGCTCTCTTTATTTACTTCTAAGAGTCTGCCAAAAACTCCGTATAACATCTTTATCAGCTAGTAATACTTGTGTGTTAGTCACTCAGTCATGTCCAACTCTCTGTGACCCCATGGACTGTAGCCCTCCAGGCTCCTCTCTTCATGGAATTCTCCAAGTGAGAATACTCTAGTGGGTTGTCATTCCCTTGTCCAGGGGCTCTTCCCTACCCAGGGATTGAACTCAGGTCTCCTGCATTGTAGGCAGATTCTTTACTGTTTGAGCCACTAGGGAAGCTCAATAATACTTGAAGCATCATCCGATCTGATGGGTTCTATAACTCATGTGGTGGAATAGCTTTTATGGAAGTGGGGACTTGTAATAGAGCCTTCTTTTATTTAGGGTCTTTTATTTTATTTTATTTATTTAGCCTTCTTTTATTTAGCTGACAAAAGTGTCAGCTTTCAGGTCCCTCAGTAGATAGGTCCAAAAGAATTATACATGGCCTCCAAAATCCACAAAGGTCCACTAGACATTTTTAGTGTTAGAAAGGGAAAGATGCCACCACTTGTTTTTCATCCTGAAAGGGATTTTACTCCTGTGGCTGACTCCTGAATTCTTTGGGGTTTTGTTTCTTACTCTCTGGCATGCAAATATTTTACTAATGTGTGTAGAGTGGTCACTACCTCCTGCTAAGCGGGTGCAATCAGCACAGTTTCATCAGTGTAATGGACCAGCATGATTCTGTTGGAATGAAAAAGCAATCAAGGGTTCCTGCAGACTAAATTATGACAGTACTAAGAGATCATTTAGCCCTGAGATAGAACAGTGAAAATATATTGCTGGCCATGCC
Source organism: Bos grunniens (assembly GCF_055505025.1). Lineage (NCBI taxonomy): Eukaryota > Metazoa > Chordata > Mammalia > Artiodactyla > Bovidae > Bos > Bos grunniens. The sequence continues at coordinate 16,616,512 of NC_141181.1, read as the reverse complement.
AGCTGAAAACAAACTACTTCGGATGGTCTTTACTAACAGGTACACCCAAAAACATAGAACATTTACTAGATCAATAGTTGTATAGCGGGTACCAGGGAATGTGTTGATTTGCTCCAGCAATGAAACCACATTTGTAACAGCAGCTGTGATTGCTTGATAATGTTTATGATAATCTCCTGTTATTGCCTAAGATGCATCTGTCTTCTGCACAGTCCAACTAAGGGCATATAGAATCTTTGCATAGTGAGCTTACATCAGTCAACTCAGCTCATCCATCTTGATATTCTGTATACCCCAATCCACACTCTTAAGATATATTATCAAGCATATTCCTCAGGCTTCTATCAATTAGAAGATTGGAAAAATCATGCAGTTTTTTTGGTATGTGTTTCATCTCTACATGACCCATACTTTGAATCTTCTTCTTTGGGACCTCCTGGTGTGTGAATCTAGAAGCCAAGAAAAGTAGCAAGAGTAGGTTATAAGGAGGATCTGCAGTGCTGTGTAAGACAGCTATCTCAGAAGAGGGTAGTAGTCTCCTCAGTCAAGAAGAGATTTTCAGGCAGTAATGGAAAGTCTAATGGCGAAGAAGGATCCTCAAATTTTAGGGTTTCATGGTTCAAGGCATGCAACTTGATCACAATCTGCCCATAAATTCCCATCCTAATTTTCAGTGTCCCATTCCCTCCAGTTAATACCCTAATTTTAACAAAAGAGGCCACGTGACATCAATAATTCAGCTTGTGTTATGTTATCTGGGTACCAATTACACATTGGGTTTCACTTTTTATAAAACTTGGCCCTAGACTAAGATTTTTGCAGGGGTTAGACTTTAGGATACAGGGGCTTCTTTTAGGGCAAACATAGATGTTTTTAGGTCCCTAAGGTAAACTAGGAATTTAAAGCCCTGAGGTCCTCATTTTCATTCGTAAAATATACTCCTTATTTTCGCTAAAATGAATGACAGCAAATAACTGGTCATCCAGAGTCTTGCCTTCTAACAGGCTCTTACTGACAGGTGTCAACAGATGATCATTTGAGTAAACGTTTTGCTGTAGTATGCCATAGACTACCAGTGTCCTCTTCAGCACTGGAAATAGGGTCATCAATATTTTTACATATGACCAGATTAGGTAACCAATTCCAGAAAGCCTAGGAAAAGTGAACCAATCCATATAGCTCATCCTTAAGATTCTGTTCCTTTTGTACCACTCTTGGCACCAGATTCTGTATCAGAGTTACAGCAAAGAAACACGTTATATATAAGTTTGACTTTACATAGTTGTGGGAGCTAGTTAAATCATAGCTATAAGATTTTTGCTTTTGTCTGGTGCTGGAATTTGAAATCTTCAGGGCAGGCCACAGATAAATATCAGTAAGGAGAGGTGTTTATAAAGCAGGGAGGAGCCAGGAGAACCTGGAACCCCACAGCAGGAGCTAGAACTTGAGACGGTGACCTGGAACCCATGTTGGCCTTAGGATGTGGGTGTCCTGCAGGAGCAGCAGCTGGCATTTTTTGGTCATGGAGTTAAACACACATCTGGCTCAGGAGTTAGAGAAGCCGAAGGAGGAGTCAGGTGAAAATGCAGAGTGGAGGGCCTGGCTGTTACGTCATGCCAATGAAGTGAGCCTATAGACAAGCAAAGTACACGAGCACAAAGCATCCATCCTAACCTCCCAAGCAAAGAAACAAAATGACTGCTGTTTCACTTCCACCTTCCTAAGGTCATGCAAAAATATTTTCTTTGTGTCTCACTCCAACCTAGAGAATATACCTCTGGGAAACATAGTTCAACCTGGCCGTGTTGACATATTACAAAGTCACCACAGAGACTAAGGAAGAAAACCCATATGATCATCTCAGCAAATGTCAAATAAACATTTGATATAATTCAACATGCATGCATTTTAAAAACCCTCAGGGACTTCCCTGGCTGTTCAGTGTTTAGGACTTCACCTTCTAACCCAGGGGGTACAGGTTCAATCCCTGGTAGGGAAGCTAAGATCCCACGTGCCTTGGAGCCAAAAACCAAAACAGAAAACAGAAGTAACATTGTAACAAATTCAACACAGACTTAAAAAATAGTCCACATTAAAAAACAAAAAACAAAAAAAACCCTTTATTAACCTAGCAACAGGAAGAAATGACCTCTGCCAATAAAGGACATTACAGTTTTCTCTTTCTAAGATGCAGAGCAAATCAAGGTTATATGCTGTCACTGTTCCTATTCAACACCATACCAGAGGAATATGGATCAGCAAAGCTCTCAAGAAAACCACGAAAGACAAATAACTTGACTCAGCTCCTTTCTACTTGCATATGAAAGTCCCTGCTCTTTCTCTGGGGCCATCATTCTGTCCTCTTTTCTTTATCGAATATGTGATAAAAGATAGAAGAACTATTACTTGCTCCCTAATATACCTAAGCTGTTATACCTTAAAGTCTCCCAGAAGATGAGACAAAGGGCTTTCAAAGGTCTTTGCCTTAAATGTGTAGCTAGGGACAGATATAATCTTGTCTCAGGATTTCTATCAGTGATTTTCAAACACTTTAATGTCTGTAAAAATAACGTGGGTTGCTTATTCAGAACGCAAATGCTTGGTATGTTTTCTAAATTATTCTATACCCTCAAAAGCAAACAATTGCATTTCTTAACAAAATTCTCACAGTCTGATTTCTCACTACTTCTTTCTGATTGTCCATCCTCTCTAAACAACCTGGATCACTGAGGTGATGCTGAATTATAAGCAAATTTTCTGAGGCATAAGGTCTTGAATCAGTGGTGCCTCCTGTGGCATTTTATTTAGCTTAGCAATTTTTTTATAGCCTAGGATTCAAGTCTGTTGGCACAGAGAAGTTGGAAAAGCCAAAAATAAATCATCCAGCATTTGGGAGAGAGTAAAAATTCATTCAAGCTCAGTAGATCTTTTTTCTGTTCTGATTATTTAGAAAGAAAAAGTGGGTAATAACAAGTAAAATGAATGGAATGAATGTAGGACTCTTAAGATTAATGTGATTCATCCCCTATTATTTTTATTAAAGAAGAAACTGTACTTTGAGTATCAATCAAAGTCTTCTGAATTCTAAATCTCATAGCAAAAAGCCTTCACCCACACACAGTTGGCCACAGATATACATCAACAGAGATTCTTTAGATCACACTGTCTTGGGTGTGTCTAAATGCCTGGAAGATGGGCTCAACATTCTAACTGAATGGAAAGTGGAACTTCGTGGCAGTCATAAGTTATCCAAACAGTGAGATCCCTAAGGAAGGCTACTGCTACTTGTGAGATAGAAAAGAAGTGGCAGAATAGACCCAGTGAAGCTGCTCTGTCTCCACAATGGACAGACTAAATACTGGGGTCATAGGTAGTTCAGAGAGTGAGAGGTCTTGAAAGAAATAATTTAATCTCTATTCCTCTGCTTAGATCCTTTTTAGAGCAGGATGTGTTAAACATGCATACACAGAAACCTCAATTAAATACAGTCCAGGAGCCTGGAAGAGGGAGCCGTCATGCTCTGGAACCATAGCAGAGCCCAATAGGCAGAAGAAAGACTCCCCTTCTTTCCTGGCAAGGACTCAGCCAGTGAAAAGCCATGGACTCTCTGCTTACTACAACCCTCCCAACTTCCTTTCCCTCTGTATAAGAGTTCGCTCTCCCTAGCTGTTCACTAACTTTCATGTGGGTCTTCTTGGTCATAGATATCGAACAGCTATTTTCTGCTGATCTTGAATAAACTCATCTTTGCTAGAAACATATCTGGCAATCTATTTGTTTCAGGTCAACAGATGTTATCATCTGTCACTTTTGATTGAGGATACATAGAGAAATGAGGGTAGAGGTTTTGGAGCCAATTAGTCCTATTGCTTATAGTGAGCCTGGGGTCATTAAGCCCAGGACTGGCATCCTTATAAGGGCTTGGGACATCCCATCCATCAACATGCTGCTCTTCTGTCATGAGGGGTGGCCTTGAGAATCTAGCTCCCTATCATCCTAGACTTAACGTTTCTGCAAAGGCATCAAACGCATTATTTCTCTTCTTGGAACCTTTTTGAAGACCACGGATGGCTATCATCAAGACTCATAAACCAGCTGAACCCTCTGAACGAACTGTCTGTATATTTTTATATGGAATGGGGAAGGCGGTCTGTTCACTGGGTGTGCCTGCTCAGAGTTAATGTTAAATCTTTCATTTGTGTCAATTACATTTCCTAATGTAGTTCTTGGTTAGAAAGCTTATCTGGCATTCCAGGTATGCTGAAAAAGCGGGTAGGGAACATGTCAGTGTTACTATTCAAGGAAAAGTTTACTTATGGGAATTTATGGAAAAAGATATATTGATGCTGATAGTTCACTAAAACTTTAATCATTATTGTCCTCTTGTCCTGTCAAGAAAAGCTTTGCACCCTAAGCTTTTATACCTCACCTTATTTGCAATTTCTTCTAGGTTTCTGAGCACCACCAGAGTAAAGTCAAACAACAAGAAATAATGTGAATTAAGACAACTACAAATTCCTGGTCTCTGATCACAGCTTGATTTTCAAAGTTGTCAGTCAATCTTTCCCTGTGTTTCTACTTCCATTCACCGTATTATCTTTGTCAACTCTCATTTAGACTAAGACCTCTGACTACCCTCTATCCTCAACTATTCTAATTTCATCTCCTACTCAGAAAAATTAGAGGTAGTCAGGGAACTCATCATCACTGTTTTGGTCTTCTCTCCTCTCCCTCCTCCATTCTAATGTCTTAGTGGGCAAATATTCCTATACAGTGTACCACTATTCTGGTCCTCACTTGTACCTCCTGCCTCTAACTTTCTCAGAGATCACATTCCACCATTTATCTCTTCTCTCAATACATCCCTGATGGTCTTTAGCCAACACACTCAGTCTCTCCTATTTAGAAATAAGTTCTTGGGCTCCAGGCACTGCTGTCATGTCAATGGCCATGAACTTCAGATCCAGCAACTTCCAGCCATGGCCCCCAGATAAGGGCCACTTATCTGATCACTTTGGTGAATGTAAAATCTTCAGAGAGAAATTTGTGAAGTGTCTCTGGGAAAACAATTTTGAGACTGCTTTGCACAGAAATGAATCACAAGATTATTTAAGTGCAGGATGAAGAGGCAGCTGATGGTACAAGAATCCTGGGAAAAACTGGGATTTGGACATTGGATAGATGGAAAGTCAGAGACAGAAAGTGAACTGTGATGGGAAGAAGCCCGCAGGGCTGTGTGGGGTCATCTGGACGACCTGCTGCTCCAACAGCGTGCTTGTAGTACCATGGCTCAGGAAGGGGCTTTGGGGGTACCTGTGAGAAGCCATTCTAAATCAGGACAGACACCCCTCCCTGATAGATACACCTTGTGGCTGCGAAATGGCTCATCTAATGAAGTTTCCAAAAGGATTCTGGATGACAGTTGTTCCTTTAGATTCCCATTTCCCCCCAGGAGTGTTAGGGTTTATCTTCAGGTTTTCGTGTATAAGACTCCCCCCCGCCCCTCCCTGGGGAGGGGAGGTGCTGGTGACATTTGTCCAGTGAGTGGACACTGTGGGTTCCTGTGAGATGCTGGGTTCACATCACAGCATCTGCGTGTTGTGTCACATCACAGGCTCTGTGTGTCTTTTCGGTGTTAAAGTGAATAAATGTTCATGAATTGCAGTCTGTTACGTGGACAGAAATTGTCAGGAAAATGTTCCCTAGCAAATGGTTTCCTCTTTGTACTCATAAATATATTCCATTAAAAATAATTTAAAAATTCCTGACTTTCCAGAAGACATTGCAGATGATCAGTAGGCATATGAAAAGGTGCTCAACATTGCTAATCATCAGGCAAATACTTGAAATCAAAACTACATCTGTATACCTATGGCTGATTCATGTTGATGTTTTGCTGAAAACATCAAAATTCTATAAAGCAATTATCATTCAATTAAAAAATAAATTAATTAAAAAAACCCACAATGAGATACCAGTTCACATCTGTCAGAATGTGTGTGTATCTGTGTGTGTTAGTTGCTCAGTCATGTCCAACTCTTCGTGACCTCATGGACTGTAGCTCTCCAGGCTCTTCTGTCCATAGAATTCTCCAGGCAAGAATACTAGAGTGGGTTGCCATTCCCTTCTCCAGGGGATCTTCCTAACCAAGGGATCAAACCTGGGTCTCCTGCATTGCAGGCAGATTCTTTACCCTCTGAGCCACTAGGGAAGTCCTCTGTCAGAATGCTTATCATCAGAAAGACAAGAGATGTGGAGGAAGGGCAATCCAAGTGCACTGTTGACGGGTTTGTAAACTGGTACAGCCACTATGGAAGGCAATATGGAGGTTCCTCAAATATTTAAAAATAAAACTACCATCAGATCAGATCAGATCAGTCGCTCAGTCATGTCCGACTCTTTGTGACCCCATGAATCGCAGCACGCCAGGCTCCCTGTCCATCACCAACTCCCGGAGTTCACTGAGACTCACATCCATCGAGTCAGTGATGCCATCCAGCCATCCAGCAATTCCACTCCTGGGTATATGTCAGGGGAAAATGAAAACACTTAAGTAGAAAAGATATATGCACTCAATGTTCATAGCAGCACTATTTATAATAGCCAATATATGGATTCAACCTAAAGTGTTCATCAATAGATGAATGGATAGAGATTAGGAGGTATGCATATATACAATGGAATACTGCTGCTGCTGCTGCTAAGTCGCTTCAGTTGTGTCCGACTCTGTGCAACCCCATAGACAGCAGCCCACCAGGCTCCCCCGTCCCTGGGATTCTCCAAGCAAGACCACTGGAGTGGGTTGCCATTTCCTTCTCCAATGCATGAAAGTGAAAAGTGAAAGTGAAGTTGCTCAGTCGTGTCGGACTCTTCTCGACCCCATGGACTGCAGCCTACCAGGCTCCTCCTTCCATGGGATTTTCCAGGCAAGAGTGCTGGAGTGGGGTGCCATTGCCTTCTCCACAATGGAAAAATACTCAGCCATAAAAAGAATGAAGTAATGCCATTTGCAACAACATGGATGGACCTGGAAGGTATTATGCTTGGTGACATGAGCCAGACAGAGAAAGACAAATACTCTATGTTATCACTTATGTGTAGGATCTAAGAAATGCATGCATATGAGAAAACAAAAACAGACTCACAGATATAGAGAACAAACTAGAGGTCTGTGTAATAGAGGGAACTGTGGTGTTGGAGAACACTCTTGAGAGTCCCTTGGACTTTGAGGAGACCAAACCAGTGAATCCTGAAGGAAATCGGTCCTGAATATACATTGGAAGGACTGATGCTAAAGCTGAAGTTCCAGTACTTTGGCTATCTGATGAGTAGAACTGACTCATTTGAAAAGACCATGATGCTGAGAAAGATTGAAGGCAGGAGGAGAAGGGGATGACAGAGGATGAGATGGTTGGATGGCATCACCGACTCGATGGACATGAGTTTGAGCAAGCTCCAGGGGTTGGTGATGGACAGGGAAGCCTGGCGTGCTGCAGTTCACGGGGTTGCAAAGAGTTGGACATGACTGAGCGACTGAACTGAAATGAACTGATAGAGGGAAGGGGAAAGGAGCAAAATAGGGGTGGGAATTAAGAGGTACAAACTACTATGTATAAAATAAATAGGGTACAAGGATATATTGTACAGCACAGAGAATATGCTCAATGTTTTGCAACTTTAAATGGGGTATATTTTATAAAAAACATTGAATCACCATTTTGTAAACCTGAAACCAATATAATTTTGTGAATCAAGTATACTTTTAAAAATTACATTGTGTAGGTTTTCCACAGCTTGTTTATTCACTCATCTTTTGAGGGATATCTTGGTCACTTCCCGTTTTTGGCAATTATTAATAAAGCTGCTATAAATATCTGAAAAATATTTCTAACTCTTCATCATCCTCTAACTGTATCTGTGTCTCTACTTTCTCAATCCAGTTTTTGGAAGAGTAACTTTAACTCGATCTCTGTTTCTTGATCCTACTTTAATTTCTTTCTTTGTTTCTATAAGTCTACCTTTTTCAATATCCCATTAAATCTGCTCTTGGGAATGATTGCTTAGTTGCTAAACTAAAACGGACACCTTCTCAATCTTTACCTTCTGGACTTTGCAGTACTTGATACTGTTGATGACTTTCTCCTTAAAATCCGTCCCCTCTCATTTCCAGAGTTCCGTTTCTCCCACCACTCCAGGCATTATTTTAGGAAACTTCATCAGCTCTTCTCTATCCATTCTTTATCTGTTGTTCTGTTTTCCTTGGCCACATTCTTCTCTCATTCTGTACTTTTTTCCCTGGGGAATCTCACCAACCATTTGGGTTCTGGACCTAGTCCCAGTGTCCTCCCCCTACACCATCAAGCAACCCTGACATTATCTACTGGGAGTTAGCATCAGATGCCACATGTGAAGAGCTCAGTCCCCAACTCCCACTTCCAACATCAGTTGCAAATGCATGTCATCACTTCTACTTCTTACCAACCAATTACAAATTAGGAGTTCCAATAATCCCTTTTGTTTTATTGCTGTATTTTTAATTTTCCTTATTAGCATACAATGGATTTTTTAAGCTTAAAAAGTAGTAGTGGAATTTTTATTAATCTTGTATGCATTATACTTGCTTTTCCATTTTTTTTTTAAACTTTAAACAATGTATTTGTCTATTTTTAAAATTTTATTGGAGTACTGTTGAAATGTTGTGTTAGTTTCAGGGGTACAGCAAAGCGATTCACTTATATATATACACATATCCACTCCTTTTTACATTCTTTTCCCAAATAGACCATTACAGGGTATTGAGTAGAATTCCCTGTGCTGTACAGTAGGTCTTTTGTAGTTATCTATTTTATATGTGAAAGTGAAAGTGAAAATGAAGTCGCTCAGTCGTGTCCAACTCTTTGCAACCCTGTGGACTGTAGCCTACCAGGCTCCTCCCTCCATGGGATTCTCCAGGCAAGAGTACTGGAGTGGGTTGCCATTTCCTTCTCCAGGGAATCTTCCCGACCCAGAGATCGAACCCGGGTCTCCCGCATTCCAGGCAGACGCTTTAACCTCTGAGCCTCCTCGTTTATCCCTTCCCCCAATTCCTCCTTGGTAACCATAGGTTTGTTTTCTACATCTGTAATCCTATTTCCTTTTGTAAATAAATTCATTTGTACCATTTTTTTAGATTCCGCCTGTAAGCGATATCGCATGATACTTGTCTCTCTCTGTTTGACTTACTCCGTGCAGTATGACCATCTCTACAACTTCTTCTTTGGACTTCAGATGCCAGAGGCAAGTCCAGCTTGTTTTCGTACTTCTGACAAAATGGCTGTCAGAGAACCTTCTTTTTATTAATTGCTAGAGTGGCTCACAGAACTCAGAGAAACATTTTACTTAGTAGATGACTGACTGTCTTGGGAACAGCCAGATGGAACAGATGTATTTGGCAAGGCGTGGGGAAAGGGCATGGGACTTTTCGGTTCTCTTTGAGGGTGTTATTCTCCCTTAGTCTCCATGGGCTTACCAACCTGGAAGCTCTCCAAACCCTATCCTCTTGGCTTTTTATGGAGTCACTCCCGGGTGGCTCAGAGGTTAAAGTGTCTGCCTGGAATGCGGGAGACCAGGGTTCGATCCCTGGGTCGGGAAGATCCCCTGAAGAAGGAAATGGCAACCCAATCCCATGGAGGTAGGAGCCTGGTAGGCTGCAGTCCATGGGGTCGAAAAGAGCTGGACACGAGTGAGGGACTTCACTTTCACTTTCACTTCACTTTCAGATGGTAAAGAACCTACCTGCAATGTTGGGAGACCTGGGTTTGATCCCTGGGTTGGGAAGATGCTCTGGAGAAGGGAATGGTTACCTACTCCGGTGTTCTTACCTGGAGAATTTCATGGACAGAGGAACCTGGTGGGCTACACAGTCCATGGGGTCTCATAAAGTTGGACCCAACTGAGCATGCACACTTACATAGATATAATTGTTTTAATCATTGGTCATTGGTGATTGATCCAAATTCCAGTCCCTTCTAACAACCATCCCCCAGCCTTAGCAGCATTCCTTAAGTCACCTCATTAACATAACAAGAGACACATTTATCATTCAATACTTAGAAAATTCTAAGGGTTTTAGGAGCTCTGTGGCAGAAAGGGGGATGGAGACAAAATGTGTTATTTTTCATTAGAAATCCAATATCGCAGCAACTCAGAATACTACAACTAATGTGAATTAGCTGATTGCAGATCTCTTTCTTAGGCTTCCATGTACCCAAATACCCAAATGCCTCTTAGACATCTCCCTTTGATGCTGCACAGGCAACACAACTAAATCTGGACAAAACTGAACTTAGGCTTTTCATCAAATCCACTTCAGAGTGTATTTACACTGTTAATAGGATGGACGTCGACCAGAAACTCAGGTCAGAAACCTAGGATCATCCTTGAACCTTTTCTCTACCTTTTTTTCCTCACCTTACCTGCAATCACATGCAGCCGGCCCTTAAGTCCCATTAGTTACACACCTTATATAATTCTAGTAGTGATCCTCATCTCCCTCTTCCCTGCCTTTGTCTTGCTTTAGAATTAAATCATTTCTCAGTCGAAACAGTGCAAAATTCAATTTATTAGTCTTTTGTCTATTACCACTTAAGTGATCTTCCCATAATGTAAATCTGATTAGATCATTCCATTGCCTCCCATGACCTTCAGGATAAAATCCAAGTCTTTTTCCTACGTTGATCTGGCCTTTGCTTGTCTGTGCTGCCCCATCTCTTACTGTTTCCTAATACATACAGTGTTCTAGCTTTGCTGAACTATGTCTAGGTACTTCCTCCAAAGATTTTCTTAAAGTTCAGTGCCTTTTGCTTATACTTCTGTGTCATCCCAGAATGCCCTGCATGAGCTTCTTTACCTGACCAAATCCTTAAAAGCTCAACTTAAATATCTCTAGTAAGAATTCTTCCTCCACTCTGGGATAAAACTTATCTTCATCTGCTTCCAAGTTCCCTCATGCCTATACATGGCAGAGCACTCACCATACTTCATTCTAGTATTTCTGTATCAATCTGCTTCACTAAACTGTTATCTTCTTTACTATGTTACTAATATCAGAAACAATGCCTGGTCTATTACAGTTGTTAAAATCAGATTCACCGCATGAATGAATAATAAATAAAATGAAATGCGAATCTAGAAAATGAATCTAGAGGGCATTATGCTAAGTGAAATAAGTCAGACAAAGTGAAACATGAATCTAGAAGGTGAATCTAGAGGGCACTATGCTGAGTGAAGGAAGTCAGACAAAGGCAGATAAGCGTGATCTCACTTACATGTGGAATCTAACGAAACAAAACAAACAAAACAAAGATAGACTCATGATTACAGAGAACACAGGCATGATAGCCAGAAGGAAGGTGAGCAGGTGAAACTGGTGAAGGGAATTAAGAAGGTACCAATCTCTAGTTATGTAATAAATGTCACAAGGATGTAATATACTACACCAGGGGTAAACTTCACTTGCTGTTTAGTCTCTCAGGAGAAGGCAATGGCACCCCACTCCTGTACTCTTGCCTGGAAAATCCCATGGACGGAGGAGCCTGGAAGGCTGCAGTCCATGGGGTCGCTCAGTCATGTCCAACTCTTGTGACCCCATGGACTGTAGCCCGCCAGGTTCTCCTATCCACAGGATTTCCCAGGCAAGAATACTGGAGTAGTTTGCCATTTCCTTCTCCAGGGAATCCTCCCGACCCAGGGATCGAATTAGGTCTCCTTCGTGGCAGAATTCTTTACTACTGAGCCACCTGAGAAGCCCCCCAAGGATGTAATATATAGATAAGGAATGCTGTCAATAATATTTTAATAACTCGGTATGGAGACAGATGATTATTAGATTTTTCGTGGTGATCATTGCATAATGTATGCAAATGTCAAAGCACTAACGCACGTGAAGCTATCACAATATTGTATGCCAACCATATTTCAGTAAAAAAGAAAGTAGAAAGAACATATAACAAAAAGAAATATAGAAGACTGAGTTGAAATTTAATAATGAAGTTCAATTTTTAATCATTTCTTTAAAACAGTCTGGTTATAGAATGTTTTTGCTGAATAGTTAGATAGGATTCTCAACTGTGAAGATTAAAACTCAGGGTTGTAATTCCTTAGGGAGAGTGGGATTTGTTTTAAATAGGGTATATTTTAATGAAGGCAGGTTTTAAAAATCTGATAGATTCTTATGCCTCTGATGGCCATAAGGTTAAAGCAGGTCATCCTGAGAGATTGTGCTTTGGAAAATCATCAATGTAGAAAAAACCACAAAAGCAGCATTTCATAATGAAATCTGTATTTCTTTTCCACCTTCTTGCGCCTGGATAAAATAAAGTTTTAGACTCAGATATATTTTTTTTAATTTGGATTATGACAAGTATAAACCAGCTAAAATATTTTATTAGGCTTACAGTTTTGTTCTGAATACTTGAAGACTTATTAAGATACTGGAACTCTCGCTTTTGTGGATGCTTGATTATCTTGAAAACTTCTCACCCTGGCACAGTCAGTTTTCCTGTTCCAAAGTAAACTGTTATCCTTACAAGGCACTTCCACTGTTTTCTGTGTATGTGTCAATAATGACCACAGGATAGTACCAATAAGTCTATGAGGTAAAAGCTATTAATATACTTTATAATAATACAGGAAGACTCATGTTTCAACAGAGAGAGTTAGTATAAGTGCTGCTCAGTCGCTAAGTCGTGTCCGACTCTATGGAGTTCAGCACACCAGGCTTCTCTGTCCTTCACTGTCTTCTGGGGTTCGCTCAAACTCATGTCCATTGAGTCAGTGATGCCGTCCAACCATCTCAATCTCTGTCGCCTCCTTCTCCTCCTGCCCTCAATCTTTCCCAGCATTAGGTGGCTATAGTATTGGATTCTGCTTGATGTGTTTATTTTTTTCTTATTTTGCTAGTTCGGGTGTAAAGTGAGATTGTTTTTTGAGATCTGATATCTCTCATGTGAGTATTTAATACTGTATGTTTTCAGAGCATTGTTTTAGCTGTATCCCACAAATTGTGATATATTTTATTTTCACTTTTATTCACTTCAAAAGATTTCTAACTCTTTTGAGGCTTCTGCTTTTATACATTGGTTATTTAAAATTTGTTTTAAAAGTTCAAGTTATGTGGGACATTTTATAAACAAGGCAATGGCCACCCACTCCAGTACTCTTGCCTGGAAAATCCCATGGACAGAGAAGCCTGGTAGGCTGCAGTCCATGGGGTTTCGAAGAATTGGACACAGCTGAGAGACTTCACTTTTCACTTTTCACTTTCATGCATTGGAGAAGGAAATAGCAACCCACTCCAGTGTTCTTGCCTGGAGAATCCCAGGGATGGGGGAGCCTGGTGGGCTGCTGTCTATGGGGTCGCACAGAGTTGGATACAACTGAAGTGACTTAGCAGCAGCAGCAGCATTTTTGATATTTAGTTTAACTGTTTTCATTCAGAAAACATATTTTGTATTATTTCAATTTTTCCAAATTTGTTAAGGTTTCATTTTTTGTTGTTTGCTTTTTCTGTAGTGCCAGCGTGTAATTAACGTTGTTGAGTATCCAACTGCAATAGAAACCAAGGTGAATTATGCTGTCACTGGATGGAATTCTATAAATATCAAATAGGTCAAGTTGATTGAGAGAGTTGTTCAAGTGTTTTATATCCTTGCTGGCTTTGGGTCTGCTTGTTCTAACAATTATATATAGCATTGATGTCTCCAGTTGGGCTTCCCAGGTGGCACTAGAGGTAAAAAACCTACTTGCCCATGCAGAAGACCTGAGGGACTGGGGTTTGATCCCTGCATCAGGAAGATCCCCTGGAGGAGGGCATGTCAGCCTACTCCAGTATTCTTGCCTGGAGAATCCCATGGACACAGGAGCCCAGTGGGCTACAGTCCATGGGGTCTCAAAGAGTTGGGTACAACTGAAGTGACATAGCTGAAATTCTCTAATTCTACTACGCTCGATCTTAGCCAAGAGGCTAAAAAGCAATTCCAGCTGTAACTGTGGATTTTTCTTTCTTCCTTTACCATGTTGGTCAGTTTTTACTTCATGTATTTGGGAGCTCTATTGTTTTGTGCATACATGTATAAAATTGTATGTTCTCAAGATGAGTTGACAATGTTATCATTATAGTATCTGTCTTTATTCCTCTATTCTTGGTAAATGTCTTTGCTCTGAAGTGAATGTGGTCTGATATTAATACATGGATTAGTTTGATATCTATTTTTTCTATATTTTAGCCTCTAAATATAATTACAATTATATTTTTTGTATTCAAAGTATAATTGGATCTTATATTTTTTTTTATCTAATCTGACAATATCCGTCTTTTAAATGGTATGTTTCTACCTTTTACTTCTTGTGTAATTATTGCTAAATTCAAATTTAGGGTTAACATTTATTATTTGTGTTCTGTGTTCCTACATTGTTTTATGTTTATTTGTTCTCCCTCTCTTGCATTCTTTTGGCTTATTTGAATATTTTCTGTATTCTATCTTCTTTAACTTTTTAGATTTCTGGCTAAATATCCTATTTATTGAGTTGCTTTATGGTTTATCTTAATCACATCTAACATTTCACAGTCTAGTAAGAATAACATTTTACCACTTATGGTAAAATGTAGAATTTTGAAAAATCATTTAGGTTCTTTATCCCTTCCTACTTATGTTGTATTTATATACACTGAAACATTTGAGCATTAAAAAACCCAACCAGTGTTATAAATCTTGTTTTAAACACTCATACATATTTAAAATATTAAGAGGATAAAAACGTATATTTACTCAGATATTTTCCATGCCTTGTTGCTCTTCTTTCATTCCCAAAGTTCCATGTTTCTCTGTGGAATCATTTTCCTTCAACTTGAAGACCATTCTTTAGCCTTTTTTAGAGCAGATCTGCTGGCCATTAATCCTCCTAGTTTCTTTTATCATCAATCTTTTTTTTTTTTTTTTGCTTTTGGTTATTCTTTTGACTATTGAGCCCATCCAGTAAAATTTTATTTGAGATATTGTGGTTTTTATTCTCTCAGATTTCTATTTGCTATTTTCATTTGTATTTCTCCAAAGAAAGCCTTTATTTCCCCATTCATTTCAATAGTCTTTACCATTCGCACAGTGAGCTTGGTTGTCATAGCTGTTTTAGTGCTTGTCTGGTCATTCTAACACATTGTATTAATTATCTCGGTGTTGGCATCTGTTAAGTTTCTCTTCCCTTGAGAGCTGGTCATGGTTTCATGGTTCTTTGAATGACAGGTGATTTTAGATTATACACTGGGCATTTTGAATATTATGTTGTTGGGATTTTGCTTGGCTAACGTCGTCTGGAGACTGTTGATCTCTTCCATTAGGAGGCAACCAGACCATTTAGGGTCTGATCTCAAGTTCTTTCTCTTTGTTTGTGGACAATGGTCCCAATGCGTGTTCAGTTTTCAAACCTTCTGTTATACTGTTTGAGTCTGTCCCATGCCGAGCTACTCAGAGCTTAGTGTGGAACTCAGGAAGTGTTTCATAGAGTAGTTTAGCTCTCAAAGTTCCTATTACACTGTTCTCGGCCTGGTCCGCACAGGCATCTGTCAGGCGTTAGTCTAGGACTCCAAGGGTGCCTTATATTGCAGTTCAGTTTTTGGGTCTTTTGCTCTGCTCTTTTGAATCTGTTCTGCACATGTACAGATTGACTAGTGAGACCTGGATTGCCTTTGACTCATTCATCGAAATTCTTTCAATTTCAGAATTTCCCCCCACATTCTCCAGTTCACATGGGTCCTTTTTCTTGGTCCTTCTGGCTAAGTACGTAGGTTTTCTCATGGAGTTTTAGGTTCTTCTGTGGTTGCTGCTGCTACATTGCAACTCCATGACTGGGGTTGGCCTCTAGGAAATACCGGAAAAGAAAACAGATTTGAATAAGAAAAGAAAAAAGAAAAATAGGCACTGTCTTCTTTTCCCTACACACTGGCTCCACAGGTGTCCCGTTCCCCAGTCTTCTGACCAGCAAAAGCAGAGTTTTTCAGGAGCCTTTGTTGTCTGTGTCTATTGTACAGTTTTAGAACTTTTGAACCATTCATTGCAAGAGAGAAAGTAAAAGGAAAATGATCAGAACGCTTATTACCGTGGTTTTCCTTCTTCAGACTTTTACTCCCGTCTCCAAGCTGTCTGTTGTTCTTTGTGTCTTAAGAGTCCTGCATAGTTGCTATTTGTATTCTAAGATGTTGAGCTGTATTCTTCGGGTGAGAGAGGTCTTAATAGGCTCATTCCGCCATTGCTAACATGGAAGGTAGTTTTTGAGATTCTTTCATGGTGTTGCACGTAGCAGTGTGCTTGCTTTTGTTCACTGTTGTGCGGTTTTACATTGTGTGAGTACACTACTGTTTGTTAGCCCTTTGTGTCTTGATGGACATTAGGGTTGTTTCCAGTTTGGGACTGTTAGTAATAAAGTTCGTCTTAATCCTGATCATAGGGGAAAACATTCAGTTTTTCACCTGTAGGTATGATGTTAGCTCTGATTTTTTCACAGAGGTCCTTTTTCAGCTTGAGGAAGCTCCCCTTTGATTTCTAGATTATTGAGAGTTTTTATTATGAATAAGTATTAGATTTACCAGAGAAGGCAACGGCACCTCACTCCAGTACTCTTGCCTGGAAAATCCCATGGATGGAGGAGCCTGGTAGGCTGCAGTCCATGGGGTTGCTAAGAGTCAGACACGACTGAGCGACTTCACTTTCCCTTTTCACTTTCATGCATTGGAGGAGGAAATGGCAACCCACTCCAGTGTTCTTGCCTGGAGAATCCCAAGGATCGGGGAGCCTGGTGGGCTGCTGTCCATGGGGTCACACAGAGTTGGACATGACTGAAGTGACTTAGCAGCAGCAGCAGCATTAGATTTACCAAGTCTTTTCTGCATCCATTGAGATGACCATGTGTGTTTTTCTTCCCCCCTTTAATTCTACGAATATGGTATATGACATCAATGGCTTTTCAGATGGCAACCTTCCCTACACAGAATAAAATACATTTCATGCCTGCTTGTGAAAAGCAAGGATTCCACCAAGCCCTGAATACACCGTGGCCGGAATCAGGGAGGGCAGGGGGCAGGGTCACTTCTGCCCTGTTCACAGTGGTATCCCAGGAACCCTGTAGTGTGCCCCACAGGAAGTGGGTAGTGGTAACTGAGTAGAAGCCCCACATGCATAGCAATTTATGTTAGTTATCTTTCTATCTGCTTGGTTTGACAAGATATTAGAACTTGCTCAAAATCTCCTAAGATAAGTCTGATCTCACCTGTTTCCCCCCAAGCGATGGCTTTATGTGTCTTTTGGGGTTCTATGTTTTTAATCTGGCTAGTCAGCCCCTAGATGAATAAGACATTGAGTGTATGTTTTGCTCAACTAAGTGTATAGTTCAGTTGTAAGGGATAGATTGCATCAATCATTATTTCCTGTGTAGTATTGAGATCAAATAATTACTACTCTGTCTATTGTTGTTGTTTAGTTGCTAAATCATGTCTGACTTTAGTGACTTCATGAACTATAGCCTGCCAGGCTCCTCTGTCCATGCAATTTCTCAGACAAGAACACTGGAGTGGGTTGCCATTTCCTTCTCCAGTGAAAATCTTCTCAGATTAGGGATCAAACCTGCATCTCCTTCATTGCAGGTAGATTCTTTACCGCCGAGCTGGCAGGGAAGCCCACTCTGGCTATTACAATCATTAAATTTTACAATTTTCCATTTAGAGCAACATTTAAAGAACAGATGCACCATGGAACATCTATCTATTCATTCATTTAAACTTTATTAAGCACTTGCATTCCAGGCATCGTGGTAGCTTTGGGGAAAGGTTGAGAATTATACAAATCCTGCCTGTTTGGAGACGATGCTTCTTCATTCTTCTCCATCAGAATAAGTCAGTATGGACAATTTTTTTTTCCCATGAAAAACATGCTGTAACAGTTATAGCATGGAGAAACAGATCAGAAATGCGATCCTTGTGGGCAGCTCATAAGTAGGAAAAAAGCACAAAGGGAAAGAGTTACACATTACCATTTCTAGCTGCCAACTCAATAATCAGAAAAATCATTCCATCTTCCTTTGGAATAGTAAGTGATGAGGAAGACAAAGGCCAATGATGTTATTTAATGGAGGTTTTCTCCACATGGAAGAAAACATCAGAAGTGGAAAAGGATGAAGAGGCATTCTCTCCAAACGGGCAAGATCATCATATTTATCATGCTATTTTAATATTTAGTGGTATGCTCCCATCTGAAGTTTTCCTGTTAGTTTCTCTATTTCTAACTATTTTTGTTGATAACAGCCATCCCTTTCTTCCTTTACCCCAGTTTTCCTTTAACCTTTACCCCAGTTTTCACAAAACCAACTACTTTTTTTTTAAGACTTAGTAAGGAAAATCTCTTGTGTATTTCTTCAAGTTTCCCTACTCTGCTCTCTCTTTCTCCGAGTGACAGAAGACAAAAGAAATTGGTGAACTTAAATAATGTTTTTTGTTCATAAAGATTTTCTGATGCTCTGAAGGAAACAGGTTCTCTACGGTATGGTGGTGGTGGTGGTTTAGACACTAAGTTGGGTCTGACTCTTGTGACCTCATGGACTGCAGCTTGCCAGGCTCCCCTGTTGATGGAATTTCCTGGGCCAGCATACTGGAGTAGGTTGCTATTTCCTTCTCCAGTGATCTTCCCAACCCAGGGAACAAATCTGGGTCTCTTGCATTGCTGGCAGTCGCCTGCACTGTAGATGTATTATTTATTGACTGAGCCACCAGAGAAGCCCCGTCTCATGTATATGTCCTTTATTCTCTTTACTTGACCTAATAACTTACTTATGTAAGGTGCTTTAGAATCATTCTTTGGTTATTTAGGCTGGGCATTAATTTGTTGAGTGAGGGGAGGTCTCCAGGTTTAGAGCCTCAAAGAAAGCCATATAATTTTGAGATAAACTTGAAGGAGGGTTATGTGTTCCATCTGCCTTTGTGGCATATCAGTGATATAGTGCACTGTGTTCTGGCCCCTTGATGGTTTTGAGTGTAATATAACTTTGCCTCTGGGAGATTCTGAGAATAAAAATGTCACATCTTTTTGATGTCATTGATGTCACATCAGTAAGTTGATTGATGTTGAAAATTCGTACAACAGTTTAATTACCATTACTAGGCATGACTACTCTTTGTGATTTATGCAGAAATATTAGTCTCATAGAATGTTTTAGCAGAAATTTGACATTTGAACCTTATAAAATAAAAGATGCACTATTTTTTAAAAAATTTGAGCTAACTTTTATCACTTCTAAAATTTAAATAATTTGGAGAAAACAATCAATTGTATAGTTCAAACTTAGTTAAATAAAATTTCAATCTGCAGTATTATTTTATAATCAAATTTCAAATAATATTTCTGTTCTATATTTTAAAAGAAATCTGAACTCCAGTTCAGATTCAATTGATTTTAACTGGCAAATTTAGAAGAAAAAGAATGTGAAACTAATTTATCTCTTCCTGTGCAGGGAGGACAGAAAACTGATAGGGGAAGACAGTTGGCCTGAAAATTTCAGGGTTAAAGATCAGAAAGAAGAAGTAAGTGGTAAACAAAACAAAACAAAACAAAACGGAGAGAAGAGTTATGCCAACTCATATTTTGCAATTTTCCTTCCATCTGTCTCTTTATCTCCAACATCATTGTTTTTCATCCAAGATCAGTTGCTTACTGCTTCTATCTGGGTTTATTTATTTATTAAAAAAATTTTTTTTTGCTGCCCCTCATGGCCTGCAGAGATCTTAGTTCCCTGACCAGGGATTGAACCTGTGCCCCCTGCAATGGAAACAGAGTCTTAACCACTAGTCCACCAGAGAAGTCCCATAACTTCTATCTGGGACCACAATCAATGTTTCATCTATCTCCAATCCCTTCTGTAAAACCTAATACGTGTGTAATCCCAATAGCTAATATGTGTAATCCCATTGTGACAAACTCCCAGTAACTACCTTTTGCCTATAAAATAAACTCAAATCTGATCTGACCAGTTCTGTCCAACTTTCTCTCACAATCCCAAATGTTAAACTGTTTCTCCAGCCATGCCCATGTCTTTATATTCACTATTATACACATTTCAGAATTCCCAGCTTCCTTCACATGGATTGATTGCCCAAATCGTGCCATCTTGATTTCCCTCCTGTCTGAGAAATTTTGTCATGCAACTATAAATCATCTTACCTTGGGATTCATTTGTTGTTATTTTTTGTTTTGATTTACCCACTTGAGTGGAAGGTATCGTGTGTTACAGTTCTTGTCATTGTACTTAGCATAGCATAAGGTCTCTATCCAAGACCCTGAGTCGTGGAAAGAGAACTAGACCTAGCTCTGGTGTGTCGTTGTTGTGTAGAAGCCTTCCCAAGATGTCTAGCAAGACAGGAGGATTAGGAAGCATGAGCTCCTGGGGCCTTGTCTTCAAGGTACAATTAATCCTAAAATTAGAGTTCTATGAACCTGGGAAAATTAGCAGATGGGGACTTCCAGAGACAGCATCTCAGTCTTCATTCGTTCTAGGTTACAGCTTCCTTAATTGTTTTTGGAATAAGTCGGTAGAAATAAAGAGCAAAGAAATAAAGAAAAGAAAGTGGAAGGAAGGAAGATACTGATTTGTATTTTGCGGGGTTGACTAAGGAAACTTTGAGGGTTCCATGGAACTTGTCTCTTTTTACTGGAATTTTTTAAACAAGTCTATCATGAATTCAAACTATGTACCTAGTAAGGAACTCTAGTCAAGGATGCACCACTCCTGCTTGAAAATCTGAAAATCTCATTACGAAGATCATCCTGATGTTTATATTAAGGCTGTGAGAAGATGAATTAATTACTATATTAATTTACATCCTGCCTTAAAGCATTTAAGGTACCTTTAAAAGATGTATTAAATATAAGAAAGTTTCTTCAAAGCTGAAAGGAAGACCTGGAGTCTATGCTGACCATTAGAGAAGACCCCCATCTCTGCAGCCTGCACCTCCATTAGCCCCCCACCATGCAGTTTGGGGGAGGTATGGATTCAGCAGAACGAGCAGGAAATCAGAAGAGTGGCGGCTGTGCTCCCATGTAGGGCTGTTTGAGGCCCCCATGGGTGGTGAGGTCTGGCTTATGAGGTATGCCACCTCTGGCCTACAGTCTTCTGTGTTGGAATGTTTGGTGACAGTGAAACTATCAGAATAATGAAAGCTGTGTGTTGTTGTATTTTCTTACAAATAGGTCAATAATACGTTTCATAGCCTGGTTAACATATGATATTAAATACTGATGTCAAGTATGTCTGAATGTTGCCCACAGATTATCTTGGACAAGAGGCAAGCCATTTCACCTTTTACTTAATTTTTTTAATTGAAATATAGTTGATTTAAAATATTGTGTTAGTTTCAAGTGTACAGCAAAGTGACTTATATATATATATACATATATATACATATATAAATAATATATATGTATATATATTTTTATATACTTGAAACTAACACAATATAGGGCTTCCCTGGTAGCTTAGCTGGTAAAGAATCTGCCTGCAATGTAGGAGACCCCAGTTCCATTTGTGCGTCGGGAAGGTCCCCTGGAAAAGGGATAGGCTACCCACTCTAGTATTCTTGGGCTTCCCTAGTGGCTTAGATGGTAAGGAATCCTCCTGCAGTGCAGGAGACCTGGGTTTGATCCCTAGGTTGGGAATATCCCATGGAGGAGGGCATGGCAGCCCACTCCAGTATATTTGCCTGGAGAATCCCCATGGACAGAGGAGCCTGGCGGGCTACAGTCTATGGGATCACAGAGTCAGACATGACTAAGCAACTAAGCACAGCATGTATGTATATGTATATACATTTTCAGGTTCTTTTCCGTTATGGTTTGTTATGAGATTTTGATTGTGTATAGTTTCCCTGGGCTATACAGTAGGGCCTTGTTGTGTACCTGTTTTATATATAGTAGTGTGTGTCAGTTAATCGGGAGAAGGCAATGGCACCCCACTCGAGTACCCTTGCCTGGAAAATCCCATGGACGGAGGAGCCTGGAAGGCTGCAGTCTATGGGGTCGCTAAGAGTCAGACACGACTGAGCGACTTCACTTTCACTTTCCACTTTCATGCATTGGAGAAGGAAATGGCAACCCACTCCAGTGTTCTTGCCTGGAGAATCCCATGGACGGAGAAGCCTGGTAGGCTGCAGTCCATGGGGTCGCACAGAGTCGGACACTACTGAAGCGACTTAGCAGTAGCAGCAGTCAGTTAATCCCAAACTCCTAATTTATCCTCTCCCCTTCTTCCCCTTTGGTAACCAGGAGTTTGTTTTCTGTAAGATACAAATCATTTTAGAGCTCAATTTATCTCCAAGATCTTGATTGGATCTTATGGAGAACCAAGACCTGAGGGGTTAGGCGCTGATGAGGAAAAGCAGGCAGTGAATGTAAAAAGAACATTTATAAATGAAAAGAAGAGAATGATAAAGCCAGCCATTTTCAAAGAGGAAATTATAGAAATGCAGTGAAGATATTAGACACCCTTAAATCTGTAGAATAATTTCTTTTTGTGTTAGGTTCCATAAGAGGTTACAATCAGGTTTCTTGACATTAGTAGGTAGCCAGACTTTCCTGCTTTGAAGCTCCATATTTTTGTTATAGTTTCATTAATTCCAATTTATAATAAATCAACCTACAGAGTAAAATGTATTAGAGAAATGTTCATAATATAATCTCCCCTCCAAAATATTTACAATGTTAAATATTAAATATATCCATGCT
This sequence comes from Bos grunniens, assembly GCF_055505025.1. NCBI lineage: Eukaryota > Metazoa > Chordata > Mammalia > Artiodactyla > Bovidae > Bos > Bos grunniens. The sequence continues at coordinate 16,593,719 of NC_141181.1, read as the reverse complement.
CTGTTATTGGAATTGGTATTTTCTCAGAAATAGAAATTTGATCTCAATTAAGATTTTTGTGCCACAGAATGGAAACTCCCTCTGGATATTCAAGATCAGCAAAGAGGATGCTTATGTTTTCATTTTTACTTTATTCTTGTCTCTGTATGAAGTGGCAAGGACATTTAAGATTTGAAAGACAGAAGTAAGAAAATCAAAATATTGGTAACTTCTATAAAGCTGTGAATAAAGAGCACTCACTCTGCCTTATGGGGTAGAAAAATAAGTCATTTTAATTTTAAAACACAAGTTTGAAGCTTGGAGAAGTTCAAGATTTGGAAATGAAAGGACAGCTTCCCCCCTTTCATTATTTAAAAATGTGTAAAGAAGTGAATTCTAGAGAATTAAAAAGAAAAGCAAAATTATCATAAACTTCAGACATAAGGAAGGTAACATGAAAACTGTAGGCAAAACCTGCAAGGGAATAATAGAGCTGAGAAGGCAGACTGCCACCTGGAAGTCAATGTTCCTCTACGCAAAACTGCTGAAATCTGAGTTCCAAATAGAAATAGGATATCCTTTGGGGAAGGCGGTCCTATATGAGACTCGAGCAACCTGAAGGTGGTTATTCAAACTGTGATCAAAAGTCATCTGAAACAATAGTTATATGTCGAAAGTATTGTAATCTCCATTTCGTAAAGAAACCGAAGATGTTGATTAGTGAAGAAGAGCATTGCTTTTTCTTTCCTGATTATATCTAACACACCCACACTGTCACCGGCTGTCAATCTATGAGTTGGTCACACGTGGTCAGTGCGAGCGCTGAGGCTCCAAGACACAACTTCATCCTTTACAGGAAGAGGACGGGCCCATTGAGTTAGCCTAGCGTCCTTGATGAGGAACCTCACAAGTTAGAAATCCTTTGGGCGGCGGCCATGTATAGTCACCTTTTTCTCTCTCTCCCTGTTTTGACTCTAGTTTAGCACTCAGTACAGAGTAAATAATTGTCTAATATCTGTTTAAAAGTGTGAAAAAGAGCTGGGAGGGTCACAGAGAAAACTCTAATCTGGGTTTGTGGAGGAGGAACATAACCGGTTGGTTGTTTACAACTTGTACACTGTCTCATGGTTAGTCCCATGAGATGCTTTAGCGAAGAACGCATTTCTTTTCTGAAAGGAAAGAGTGGTAGCTTTGGTCAAAATAAACAGGAGAGCTCTCATTGTTGTGTGGTACACCTATTCAATATTCACATGCCTCTAGGAACTTTAATAAGGAAATAGAGTAGGTATTGGCATGAAAAGGCTTATAACTGAAGCAAAGGAGAGTTTTTACTTCATGTTAGCACTTGCTGGCGATCTTTCTTGAAATATCTCCTACCAAGGGGAAGTACTGCTGAATGAATAGTGAGAAACCAAATAAAAGATGTGCTTTGCTATTTATTAGATTTGCTATAAATTAGTTTTACTGAAAATCAATTCAGATTGTGAAAACTTTATTAGAGTTTAGAGTACCTCTTCAACTTGCCTAGACTTAGGTTTGACATCCATGTGTATGAATTTATATCTGTTAATTATTAGAACTTAATGAAATTTTCTGAACTAATATTAGAAGTTCTCAGTTTGAAGTATGGCATTTTCAGTCTTGCTTTATTTTTTAATCTCTCTTTATTAAACAAAAAGTGAACTAATCCTTCAAATAATTTCTTTCTATCTCTGGATATGTACTCACTACTAGTAAATGTTATTTTTCTCTAGAAAACATGTCCATATTTATATATATGTATCTTATAATAATTATAAACCATATTAAATATTAGGTGAATAGGCATAGACATGGAAGCCATCACCTATGCCTACAAAGCATATGTATGTTTGCATTTATGCACACTGAGTTCCATTCTCTGTACTGTGTTGTGTAATACAAGTAACTCTTTGCAAAAATCTTTTGTGTATATACAGTTATCTCCATTCTATAGATGTAGAAGCTAAGCTAAGACAAGTTAAATAAGTTGCTTCTGATCACACATCTAAGTTGTGAAAGGACCTCTTTTTTAAAAAATGAGTGGAACTGGGGGTGGAAGGGAGGCCCAAGAGGAAGGGGATATATGTATACATATAACTGATTCACCTCATTGCGCAGTAGAAACTAACACAACATTGTAAAGCAACTATACCCCAATAAAATAAATAAAAAAAGAAAAATTCTTTCTGTTTCACTAGGCCATATCCCTTTCACCAGGCCAAACAATGTAGGTGAGGACTGAAAAGAAGCACACGGTGAAATAAAATTATGAGTGCTCTAGAAAGCAGGGCCTGATAACCAGAAATGAATTCCCTTAAAACATCTGACTTTCAGCTTCCTGTGTGCCACGGTAGTTTTTTCTGCTCTTCCTATTTATTTGCCCTTCTCCCCAGTGATCTTCATTATCTTCTTCCTGTCTCCATGGGGTCATTAGAGGAGCTGGCATAGACAAGACAAGAGAATAACAGGATCTAAGGGTAATTAGGTCCTCATTCATGAAAGACGAGTTCAGAGAGAAATAGTCCTGATGAAAATAAATATCACACATGATGGGAAAAGCTTAGCAGCTGTCATTATGGCAAAACGGAGGAGACTGGAATGGAAATGTCAAGTTGAAGAATTCTATTTATGTGTATATTCACACATATCAAATGATTTACATTTTCATCTTTATTGGATAGGCCACCGAGAAAAAAAGGAGATTGGTTGTGCTCCATCAGTTTTGTTGCCAGTTCAGATTAGATGTAATCACAAACAGGAAGATACAGCTCCTTCAAGGTCTATAACTCCTTGTCAGTAACATGCTGATTTTTAATATGTTCTCTTAGAAGTGAATTTATTATGGTTGAAGAAAACGAGAGAAATTGAATGACATCCTGTTAGAGTCAAGGTGGAAGGACCGTATCAAAGAATCTGAAAGTTGAAGGATGAAGTTGAAATGGACATTATGAGACCAGAAATGATGGTGTGCTATAGTTTGCAAGTGTCAGCGAATAATCTTGTACACGTAGGTGGGAGGGAGCATGGCATGATGGCTCAGAGGTCTCTGCAGTCATGCTGTCAGCTACACTCTGCCCACCGTGTTGGGAGACCAGGGCCATGATGCTTAACCTTGCTGGCTGCAATTTCCACATCTAACATGGGATTAATCATAATTATTGTGATAATCCAATGAGCTAATTTACGTTAAGTCTTAGGACAATACCAGGCATATAATGAATGCTCAATAGATATTAGCCATTTCCATGAAGATTAGGAGGAAGTAATACTGGACAAAAACAGGCCCTGGTCATACCCTGAGAAATGAGCAGGCAGGGATAAGCCTTTCTCTAGAACTGCTGAATTTGCACAGTCCTGTTTTATTTTTACCCCTTCAGAGTCGCTGCATAAATTGAAAACAGACGGATCTAAACAGGTGATGGCTCAGTATACTAAGCTGATTGGTTCTTCAGAATATGTTTAGTGGTTTATTTGTATGTTTTAAACAGGGTGTTCTAAAGAGGGAAGTAAAATCCACATTGTTTACTTGTTAGCTCCACACCAGAGGCCTGGGGACATCGTTTGTAAATAATATCACAACATCCTTGCCACCCCTCCATCATGTCTTTCTAAAAAAAATTAATTGTATCTTTGGGGTGTACTGTGTCTTTCCTACTGTACAAGGGCGTTCTCTAGTTGCAGCGAGCAAGGGGGCTACTCTTCCTCGCGGTGTGAAGGCTCCTCCTTGCTGTGGCTCCTCCTGTTTTGGAGCACAGGCTATAGTCACGCGGCTTCAGTAGTAGAGGCCCTAGAGCGTGAGGCTCAGTAGTTACGATGCACGGGCTTAGCTGCTCTGCGGCATGTGGAATCTTCCCCGACCAGGGATCAAACATGTGTCTTCTGCATTGGAAGGCAGATTTCTTGTCCACGGCACCACCGGGGGAGTCCCTCCATCATGTCTTAAGGTAAATTTCTTCAATCATGAATTTTTCTTCTACACTGTGTATACCAGAGCCTTATATTCAAAGGAATCTTAATAGAAAGTTCAGAACTAAGTTTGTGGAGCTAACTGTCTTAAAACCCTAAAAAACAAAAAAAAGTTCATGTTCAAACTCTGTTTAATTCTTCATAGATAATTATGCTTGTCACACCTTTTCTGCAGAAATATTTATTTGAAAGTGTAAAATAGCATTACTTCTCCCATGGCTCTGAACATCCAGACTCTTCTTTTTTCCTTTCTTCTCCTACTGGTCCTAGTCTTTTTTCTTTTGCCTTCTTCACCTCTCTGTTTATCTTTTCTCTATTTTACATTCTAATATTTTTGTTCTCTTAGAATTTTTACTCTTAAAAATATTGCTTTTCATTTTTATAATATTTGTGCAATAGATAAAAATAAAGTCATATATATACATATACATGGATATTCTTTCAATATTTAGAAACCATACAATTAGTATAAATTATATTTAGAAATATCTTAAAGATAAGAATTAAATTGTTAGAATCTGATTATGTAGTAGTATGTATTAACCTATATGATGTTGTAAATTCATAGGGGTTTCCCAGGTGGTGCTAGTGGTAAAGAACCTGCCTGCCAATACACAAGACATAAGAGACACAGGTTTGATCCCTGGGTTGAGAAGATCCCCTGGAGAAGGGAATGGCAGCCCACTCCAGTATTCTTGCCTGGGGAATCCCATGGACAAAGGAGCCTGGTGGGATACAGTTCATAGGGTCACAAAGATTTGGTCATGACTGAAGTGACTTAGCACTCACACATGAATTCATATGCTGTTGTTTTTGGATACATATTTAAATTTTACCGTATTTGTTCACAGCTGGATTTTAGATTTTTTGGCTAGCAATTTAGTTACATAATAAATTACAGTGGCCATAATCAAACACATCTGTAACTAGGTTTCTCTGTAAATAACATGTTTTTATTTTCTCAAGTATCCAGATATGCTCTTTTGTCTCTGAACTTGCCAAATTAACTGCATCTTTTCAATAAGATACAAAAGTGGATTTCTGTTAATGGTAGTTCTTACTCGTGACTGTTATTGATTTATTATCATATTAATAACATAATTATAATCTTTTAGCACCTCAAGTCCTTTTAATACATTACTTTTTTTCTTCCCAAACTTAAAAGTTTGTATTTGACATAAAGACTGGCATTCCTGACAGCTTTGGAGATTTTACATGTAAGTGAAGGAATGATCTGTGGTTAAAAAGTATATTTATGAAATTAATAGTATTTGTGACTGTCTCTAGTTTCTTTAGGGTTATGATTTTATCTGTCTCGAAAAGAGTAGGAATCATCACTCGAAACATGAGCTCTTTATTTTTAAAAAATGGCCATCGCTCTCTCTCTCTCATGTACTTGTCTGGTATCTTTTCCCAATAAAATTATGCTCTTCGTGTCTTGCTTTGTTCTTTTCTTGCTTTGTCTTGCTTGATCTTTTCCCCCTCCATCATTTCCTTCCTCATTCCATTTCTTCATTCCTTCCTTTCTCCTTCCATTCATCTTTATTCTTTCATTTGTGCCTAATTTTGTTTTAAAAACTGGAGCTACTTTGTTCTCAGTGAACAAACATAAAGCAAAACAACTCTTAGGAACAGGTGGGTTAAAGTCTTTTTGACTCTCTTGTACCATCTCGTTAACCCGCTTGAAGTCACTGCAACTTTTATTAACTAATTTCAACTGTATCTATACACGTTTGAAAAATGGATAGCATGTGCATGAGACAGGTCATTTCTTTAGAGATGCCGGTTCATTTGAGGATTCCTTGTAATAATTCTGTGCTCGAAATTCCCCTCTCTCACTAACATGATTTATGAGCCACAAATTACAAACCAGTGATCCAGCCAGGGGTCAGTAAACCACAGCTATCAAGCCCCAAGTAGCTTGTTTTTGTGCAACCTACAGATAAAAAAAGTTGTATATTTTAAAACAGTTGAAAAAAATCAAAAGAAGGATACAATTTTGTGACATGTAAAAATTATGTGAAATTCAAATGTCAGTGTCCATAAATCAAGTTTTATTGCAACACAGCCATTGTTAATGTGGTGTCTGTGGCTGCTTTCCCCCTATAAAAGCAAAGTTGAATAGTTGCGATACAGAAAGTGTTTTCCACAAAGCCTAAATATGTACTATTTGGTCCTTCGAGAAAAAGTTTGCCAACCTCTCATTTAGGCTTCATTGTAGCCATAAAGACCCATAGCATCTGAATACTTGTGTGTGGTGGTTTAGTCGCTCACTTGTTTCTGACTCCTAGCGACCCCAGGGACTGTCCCTGCCAGGCTCCTCTGTCCATGGGATTCTCCAGGCAAGAATACTGGAATGGGCTGCCATTTCCTTCTCCAGAGGAATCTCCTGACCTAGGGATCGAACCCAGGTCTCCTGCATTGCAGGCAGATTCTTTACTGATTGAGCCACCTGGGAAGCAAAATGAGTGTTTTCTGCCAACTCTTTGTGGCCTCATGGACTGTAGCCCACTAGGCTCTTCTGTCCTTGGGATTTCCCAAGCAAGAATACTGGAGCGGGTTGCTGTTTCCTACTCCAGAAGATCTTCCTGACCCAGGCACGGAACCCCTGTCTCTTTTATCTCCTGTATTGGCAGGCAGGTTCTCTACTGCTGGTGCCACCGGGAAGCCCATACATATGAATACTTTATTTTCTTCAGATACTGTGTCTTGAAAGATATAAAACATTGCAGGTTTGGTTAATGAACCATGCCTTGTCCGCCTCTCCCCACATCCCCACTTTATAATCTTATTCCTTTTCTTCCCTCCCTGAGAAAATCTTTTCCAGGACTCTGTTACTATTTTCTCTCTTTTTTGTGTGGGGGATTTTTTTTTTGTTTTTAACATATGGAAAATTCATATTGAAATAAGGGAAGAAACAAAAGCACTTCTATCTTTGTGTGTGTGTGTGTGTGTGTGTGTGTGTGTGTTAGTTGCTTCAGTTCAGTTCAGTTCAGTTCAGTTGCTCAGTCATGTCCGACTCTTTGCAACCCCATGAATTGCAGCACGCCAGGTCCCCCTATCCATCACCAACTCCCGGAGTTCACCCAAACTCTTGTCCATCGAGTCGGTGATGCCATCCAGCCATCTCATCCTCTGTCGTCCCCTTCTCCTCCTGCCCCCAATCCCTCCCAGCATCAGTCTTTTCCAGTGAGTCAACTCTTCGCATGAGGTGGCCAAAGTACTGGAGCTTCAGCTTCAGCATCATTCCCTCCAAAGAAATCTTAGGGCTGATCTCCTTTAGAATGGACTGGTTGGATCTCCTTGCAGTCCAGGGGACTGTCAAGAGTCTTCACCAACACCACAGTTCAAAAACATCAATTCTTCAGCGCTCAGCCTTCTTCACAGTCCAACTCTCACATTCATACATGACCACTGGAAAAACCATAGCCTTGAATAGACGGACCTGTGTTGGCAAAGTAATTCTCTGCTTTTGAATATGCTATCTAGGTTGGTAGTGTCCAACTGTTTGCAACGCCATAGACCACAGCCCACCAGGCTCCTCCATCCATGGGATTCTCTAGGCAAGAACCCTGGAGTGGGTTGCCATTTCCTTCTCCAAAAGAAACTATAGAAAGAAAGAAAGTGAAGTCGCTCAGTCGTGTCCAACTCTTTGAGACCCCATGGACTGTAGCCTACCAGGCTCCTCCAGCCATAGAAGTTTCCAGGCAAGACTACTGGAGTGGGTTGCCATTTCTTTCTCCACTACCATTGTGTAGGGTATTCATATGAGGTTCATTCAGGCTGCCCTAACAGGCACCTTCAGCTGAAAGCTATTACTGGGTTCTCCTTTCAAGGGTCTTTGGCACATGCCTGAAGGGCTGCATAATAGTTTAGAAAGCCTATGTCTAGAGTCTCTTCCTTACCATTGAAGGCTTTGGTACTCAGAACATTGTTGCAATGTATTTTCATTTTCTTTTCCTTATTTATCTATTGTTTCTTTTTCTTTTCTTTTTTTTTTAACAGTTTTAAAATAAATGCTCCTTTGTAAAAAGTAATTAATTTATTATTTTGGTGGGGACTGGTCTGGGTCTTTCTTGCTGTGCTTGGACTTTCTCTAGTCTCGGTGAGCGGGTGTTGCTCTTTGTCTGTGCACCCACTGCACGAAGTCACTGCAGTGGTTTCTCTTGTTGTAGAGCACAGGCTCGAGGCACCTGGGCTTCAGTAATTTTGATCCCCGGGTTCCAGAGCATGGGCTCAGTAGTTAATGGTGCACAGTCTCAGTTGCTCCGAGGCCTGTGGAATCTTCCCAGACCAGGGATCGAACTCATGTTCCCTGCATTGGCAGGCATATTCTTATCCATGGTACCACCAGGGAAGTTCAACTGTTTCTTTTTCTGAATTGTAAATTATTTTCTCATGTTTGTGTTTCTTAACATGGTTAACCAAGAACATTTGAAATCTTTGTTTATTTTGGTTCTCTCTGACTTAGTTCTGATACAAAAGTGTTGTTTGGGCAAGGGAAATGATTAAGAATCCCTTCACTGAAAGACCTTAAACTTTTGGCTGAACTGGCCAGTGTGAAGGTGGAAGCCTGATGATAATAAGTCAAAGTGTATTTCCCTCTCTTTTAGTGACATAAAGTGTCATTCTGAGAATATTGTATTGTGTGTATATTGTGAATATTTTATATATATGTACACACACACACATATATGTATGTTAACCATCATGGAAAGTAAGCTTGCCTGCATAGTAGTGGGAAGCAAAGAGATTACTTTTACAGAAGCAACAGTCAAATAACAAGTAACTATCGAATACCCACAGGGAACAAACTAATGAACTATTTATTCAGCCAAAATTGCTTTTGGTGAATACTCACAGTGACTGATTTTGTGAGACTATAAATTTTTGGAAACTGTTTGCAAAGCCAGCCAGTTCAGCCAGAAAGGTTCAGATTAGCTGAATTTTGTTTAAGGAAAAATTTTACTGAATGTAATCAGATGTAAGAAGCTGAAATTAATACCATAAAATAGTTGCATTTTTCCTAGACTCGTTCAAGAGTCTACTTTTCACATGAGAAAAACGATGATGTTGTTGTGACCCACGAGGGTAAAATCGAGGTCAGTTCCAAGCTCAGAGAGGGTGCTCCAAGCCAGATGCTACTCTTGCTGCTTGACGCCTTTTCAGCCAGCCTGGAGGCAGAGAGGATCAATAGCTACTTGGCACACTGATGGGGAGCTCCGAGCTAGAGACATGACATTACATGGACCGTATCTCATCCTGTGTATGACGCTTTCTCTGACTAGTTCTGTTAGTATTGACCCCACTTTTTTCTGAACCTCTAGAATAGTCAGTCTGTATCAGAAAACTGGCAGTAAAAATAATAAGTAGTCTTAAGATATTTTCTAGTTGTTTAACAGGTGTATTTCTCATCCCCCGGTTGATATTGAAATCTCCTAGAGAGCTGTGATTATGTTTTTCACGTCTTCCGCAGCATACAGCACATGCTGGGCAAAGGAAACGAATTTATTTATTTCACTTATTTATTATTTATACTCTGTTCACTTCCCAAAAGGATTTGAGCTAGCTTACCATATAGACATAATAGGACCATTAAAATCATAATTTTAAAAAAAGCAAAATAAGAATGATAATGTGTATTGAAATGTTTACATCATAAGCCCATAAGCCCTTGGGCATCTTGCCAGGGAATTTAGTGATGAGTCTCCTAGTAAAAGGACTCAAGGGAGCAGGCAGTGTCACTAGGTTCTGATTGTAATACAGGCAGAAGGGCCAGCAGATCTCCTGTGGTCTCTGAATCCTGTGCAATGGTAGCCTTGGGCTGGGTCTGCCTGGATGTCTCATGGAGCTTTGCTCCAGGCAAGGGACTTGCCTCATTACTGTTCACTCTTGTTATGAGATGAATGTAAGAGGAGCTTTGTAGGTGGAGAAAAATGTTTCCCAGTAACCAGTGGTTGACAGGCTACTGGCATTTTAAAAGACGCTTGCTCCTTGGCAGAAAAGCTATGACAAACCTCGACAGTGTATTAAAAAGCAGAGACATCACTTTGCTGACAAAGACCTGTATAGTCAAAGCTGTGGTTTTTCCAGTAGTCATTTGTGGATGTGAGAGTTGGACCATAAAGAAGGCTGAGCACTGAAGAATTGATGCTCTTGAACTGTGGTGCTAGAGAAGACTCTTGATAGTCCCTTGGACTGCAAGGAGATCAAACCAGTCATTCCTGCAGGAAATCAACCCTGAATATTCATTGGAAGAACTGATGCTGAAGCCGAAGCTCCAATATTTTTGCCATCTGATTCGAAGAGCTGACTGATTGGAAAAGACCCTGATGCTAGGAAAGACTGAGGGCAGAAGGAAAAGGGGGCGACAGAAAATGAGGTGGTTGGATGGCATCACTGACTCAATGGAGCAAACTCTGGGAGACAGTGAAGGACAGGGAAGCCTGGCATGCTGCAGTCCATGGGATTGCAAAGAGTTGGACACAATTGAGCGACTGAACAGCAACAAAGAGAAGGGGAAGCCTCAGTTCCAGCTAGCTCACTGTTTCCAGTCATTCATTTATCCTTCTGTCTGTCTGTAGGTCTGAAATAAACAAAGAAGTGTGAAGAATTATACAGCCCTCATCACACTAAAAAGTATAGGATTTACCAGGAAAAATGAAATTGTCTCTAGTCTTGAGTTCAAGACCACTTTATTACAAGTAGAAATGCAATCCATATATTTCTGATGTAGTCTTTATTGTCACTTGTAGAGAGACAATTAAAGTGCCCTTTTAGCATAGATCCTGCAAAGAATAATTCAGAACATAATGGACAAGTACTGGAACCTGGGTTCTATTTAAGATGCAAAATTGTTCCTTTTGGGACTGAGGTCAACCTTTCAAATCATAGTTCTGTAAGGAATTGCCATGAAGAAATAAGGCAATCCAAGGAAAGAGTTATCTGATCTCTAACTTCTTCTGTACAAGAACCTGGACGACCTCAGACTTATGGCATCCTTGGGATTACTTCTCTCAAATACAAATTGTAAAAGAATGCAAGCTCTAGATTAATTCAATAAACTTTATTCAGTGATTAGCCATATATTATAGCTAAGATTAAATAGGAGGCAATTCAGAATTTTCGATACTCAGGAAGTTCTTAAAGTGTGACCGTGTGTGCATGGGTGCTCAGTCATGTCCTACTCTTTGTGACTCAAAGGACTGTAGCCCTCCAGGCTCCTCTGTTTAAAACTGGAGTGGGTTGCCATTTCCTTCTCCAGGGGATCTTCCTCACACAGGGATTGAACTTGCATCTCCCACTGACTGAGCCACCGGGGAAGCTCTAAAGTGTGAGCACTTAATATTATTGACTTAGATTCAGGGTTATCAAACTTTTTTTATTTTATAAAGGGTCAGATATTTTAGGCTTCAGGGTCTTCAGTCTCTGTTGCAGCTATTTAACTCTATCGTTTTATTGGAAGGAGGATGTTTCGGGACAACAGAGAATTCTGCTCTGCATGTGTTGTTTTGATGCTGACAGCAATCTTAGGAGGTCTATATAATGCTATATTGTTTTATATACGAGGACACTGAGTGACAGAAAGTGCCGGAGCAATCCCAAAATTTAAACATTCCTATGGAGCTCACTGAAGTTGGATCTGACTTAATTAACTATTTTCTTTGGTAAATATGCTTCCACATTTATTTTGAGATTAAGAATTGTACCTCTCACTCTAATACTGTTGGGGTCTGGCCAACAATAGCCTTCTCGAACAAAATACTGTGTTCTTGGAAGCAAAGCTAATGGCTTGATTTCTTTTTTATTGTGAATAATCTAAGATTCGCCTAATGTATTTGAGATTATGAAGGGTTTGTCATCAGTAGCTTGCTTAATTTCACTTATGAGCTTAAGAGCCTTTTATCAGCTAAATTCCATAAGGGTTTCTGCCTTTTCTGGGTGAGAAAATTTTTTATGTTTCACCTTCCCATCCCTGTTCTGTCCTGCCTGGAATGTTCCTGTATTCATTCATCCAACAGATATGTTTATAAGCTCATGTGAATCACCTGTGAACTTTTAACCATGGATCAGTCCCTTACCCACAGCCTCTCCTAGACACTACAGTCTCCAAAATATTCCACAGCTGTCTGCAGGGTTTCTTTCCTAAGCAAGCCCCCCTGCCCATTACTTCTCTCTTATTTAGCTGAGTCCTTTTCTTCCTCCACACAGCCTCAAGCAGGTTTGGGCAAGAATGTATACAGTTGCATCTCATCACGGTAACTTCCTCATTGTAAGGAATATGAGCCATGCAAATAATCGCTGAAGAAAAGACTGTCAGTTCATACAACAAAAGGAAAATAAAGTGTTTTTCCAGCATACCCCAAGGCTAGGATAAGAACTCGGTATGTAGCAGTGATAATAAAAAGAGACCTTCTGCCATGTTGGAAAAAGAAGGAACAGACTTTCTACGTGCAATGCCCTTTAGATCAACATTCAACTCTACTGAGACATCTTCCTACCAGGGTTGTGTGGATGATGTCTTAGAAATAGGGAGAAAGTCCTCAAATACTTGATCTGCGAAATGGGGTACTGCTTGTGATCTCCAAGTTTGCTGTGATATTCTATTATTAAAAAATTTTTAATAATACAGGGAATTATAGAGTTATTTCTCTATTATATTATATTATTTTATTATTATTTATTATTATATTATTTTATATTATATATAATATATATAATATTATATATATTTATATATTTAATATTTATATATTAATATTTAATGTTTATATAATATTATTATTATATTAGTTCTCTATAACTGCCTATTATAGAGAAAAGATAATACAATTTTAAAATTGTATTTCATAGCCTTCAATATTAGAAATATGATGAATCAACAGAATGCATTTTATTAGATGTCTTGTAATTAAAAATGAACAATATGCTGCAATTTGATCTTGTTTTCTTTTACCTAGTCAAATTACGTTATCTTAGACACTAAAAAAAAACTGATCCTGAAAACTCGCTAAGAAATTGGACAAGTAGATGAGGCAGTAATTTGTGATAGGCCATTTCTAGCTTTGCAAAATTTGTGATCTATTCAAGAGAATTTCTGTTTCTTTGAATTGAATTCTCTAGCATCATCTACTAGTAAACAATTAGCTTTCTTTATTATTCTTTTAGTATTATTATTGATGCTTGGATTTAAGCATATTTGGTGTATTTTAATTTAATTGCATTTGTTATACTTACAAAATTACCTCATTGTTGGCTAGTGAAGGCCTCTTTAAGTTGGCTTTTAGTGGTGTTTATTAATCACCTTGCTGTCTGTTGTGACAGGATATTTCAGGCTCAGCTTGTGTATTTCCTGCTGTGGACTTAGAATCAGCCACCACCTTAAGGAACCCTGGTTACCTTCAGTTGGAAAACAGTACTTTCAAGACAGTATGAGCACTTTGCTACTGTCACAATTACTGCTGCTGCTGCTGCTAAGTCGCTTCAGTCACGTCCGACTCTGTGCCACCCCATAGACAGCAGCCCACTAGGCCCCACTGTCCCTGGGATTCTCCAGGCAAGAACACTGGAATGGGTTGCCATTTCCTCCTCCAATGCATGAAACTGAAAAGTGAAAGTGAAGTCGCTCAGTCGTGTCCAACTCTTAGCGACCCCACGGACTGCAGCCTACCAGGCTCATCTGTCCATGGGGTTTTCCAGGCAAGAGTACTGGAGTGGGGTGCCATTTCCTTCTCCAGTCAAAATTTCTAGGTCTTTTGAATACATAGAACTACCACATACTTTTTTAAAAAATGTTTTAAGGAAAAAATATCTCATGAAGATGAGTTTCCAATCAAAATTTAAATACAAAGTTTTATTTTTAAATCTCTACTACCTTACATCTGTATTTACTTTCTTCTTTCTCAAGAATATCATTTTAAAACTTGGAATAGGACTGCCATACAACCCAGCAATCCCACTGCTGGGCATATACCCCAAGAAAACAAGAATTGAAAGAGACACATGTACCCCAATGTTCATTGCAACACTATTTACAGTGGCTAGGAAGTGGAAGTAACCTAGATCCCCTTTTGGCAGTTGAATGGATAAGGAAGTTGTGGTGCGTATACACAATGGAATATTACTCAGCTATAAAAGGGAACACATTTGAGTCAGTTCTAATGAGGTGGATGAACCTGGAGCCTATTATACAGAGTGAAGTAAGAAGTAAGTCAGAAAGAGAAAGGCAAATGCTGTATATTAACGCATATATATGGAATCTAGAAAGACAGTACTGTCGATCCTACATGTAGATCAGCAAAGGAGACACAGATGTAAAGAACAGACGTTTGGATTCAGTGGGTGAAGGCGAAGGTGGGATGATTTGAGAGAATAGCTTTGAAACATGTATATTACCATATGTAAAATAGATGACCAGTGCAAGTTTAATGCATGAAGCAGGGCACCCAAAGCTGGTGCTCTGGGACAACCCAGAGGGATAGGGTGGGGAGGGAGGTGGGAAAGGGGTTCAGGGTGGGGAGGACACATGTGCACCTGTGGCTGATTCATGCTGATGTATGGTGAAAACCATCACGAGATTGTAAAGTAATTACCCTCCAAGTAAAATAAATTAATTCATTTTAAAAGAAAGAATCTCATTTCCAATGACACTGGGAATGGTTGAATTTGAATATCACAAAATTATTCAGTGGCTTCACCCTCTACCTACACAACCACACACATATGTGGACACATGGAGACACAAATGACTCAGAGTTGTAACACCAAGACCACTGCAAATACAGTTTTAAGTTGAATTTCTGAGATGAGGACTTCTATTTGCCATGAAGTGATGGGACTGAGTGCCATGATCTTAGCTTTTTGAATGTTGAGTTTTAAGCCAACTTTTTCGCTCTCCTCTTTTCACTTTCAAGAACATCACTTCATGACAAATAGATGGGGAAAAAATGGAAACAGTGAGAGACTATTTTTGAGGGCTTCAAAATCACTGCAGATGGTGACTGTAGCCATGAAATTAAAAGACACTTGCTCCTTGGAAGAAAAGCTGTGACCAACCTAGATGGCATATTAAAAAGGAGAGACATTACTCTGCCGACAAAGGTCCATCTAGTCAAAGCTATGATTTTTCCAGTAGTCATGTATGGGTGTGAGAGTTGGATTGTAAAGAATGCTGAAGCACCGAAGAATCAATGCTTTTGAACTGTGGTGTTGGAGAAGACTCTTGAGAGTCCCTTGGACTGCAAGGAGATCCAACCAGTCCATCCTAAAGGAAGTCAGTCCTGAATATTCATTGCAAGGACTGATGTTGAAGCTGAAATTCTAATACTTTGGCTACCTGATATGAAGAACTGACTTGTTGGAAAAGACTCCAATGCTGGGAAAGATTGAAGGCAGGAGGAGAAGGGGACAACAGAGGATGAGATGGTTGGATGGCATCACTGGGAGTTGGTGATGGACAGGGAAGCCTGGTGTGCTTCAATCCATTGGATCGCAAAGAGTCAGACACAACTGAGCAGCTGAACTGAACTGAACCG
Organism: Bos grunniens; assembly: GCF_055505025.1. Classification (NCBI taxonomy): domain Eukaryota; kingdom Metazoa; phylum Chordata; class Mammalia; order Artiodactyla; family Bovidae; genus Bos; species Bos grunniens. The sequence continues at coordinate 16,578,219 of NC_141181.1, read as the reverse complement.
ATGAGGACTTATTTTTTTTTTTACAAGTGACAGGATTTATCCAGGAAAAAGGCAAAGGAAAACAGAAGAGTAGGGAAGACAAGCCAAATATACTGTTTTATGGGAAGTCATGCTTTAGCCTGAGTCTATGGAATACTTTGGAGCATGAATTGCACCATAGAACTCTTCTTCTCCAGATAGGGTCAGGGAGTTAAGTTCTTATAACACGTGTGAGTGCTAATCCGTTTCAGTCACTTTTGAGTGTTTGTGACCCTATGCACTGTAGATTGCTAAGCTCCTCTGTCCATGGGGCTCTCCACTCAAGAATACTGGGGAAAAAAAAAAAGAATACTGGAGTGGGTTGCCATGCCCTTCTTCAGAGGATCTTCCCAACCCAGGGATTGAACCCACATCTTCTGTGGCTCCTGCTTTGCAGGAGTATTCTTTACTGCTGGGCCGCCAGGGGAAGCACACTATTACACCATAGACATTGGCTATGCTGCTGCTAAGTCACTTCAGTTGTGTCTGACTCTGTGCAACCCCATAGATGGCAGCCCACCAGGCCCCCCCGTCCCTGGGATTCTCCAGGCAAGAACACTGGAATGAGTTGCCATTTCCTTCTCCAATGCATGAAAGCAAAAAGTGAAAGTGAAGTCGCTCAGCTGTGTCCAACTCTTCGTGACCCCATGGACTGCAGCCTACCAGGCTTCTCCGTCCATGGGATTTTCCAGGCAAGAGTACTGGAGTGGGGCGCCATTACCTTCTCCGAGACATTGGCTATAGACCAATCCTAATGGGGGTGGGTGCGTAAATTCCCAGGCATTTCTGGGTTAGTTGGTGCCCATCAGCCTAAGGGAATCCTCTGCAGAGAGCCAGAGGTGTGAGTCATTAAAAACCAACACTCAAGCAGTTGGGAGACGGTTACAGTGCATAGAAAAAGGGATTTCTGTGGCATACCAACAGCATCTGATGAGTCCATCTCTTACACTACTCAGATCTACTCACTTTTCCCAGTAAGTTCACCGAAAACTTCCCTGTGATTTTGGTTCACACCAATTTCTGGGAAACTTTACGTGAGGAAAATTAGGATGACATGCAGTGTTTACTTGTTGGTTCACAACCTTGGGAGTTTCCCAGAGGAAATTTGGAACTGGCTCCTGTTTATGGAGGGCAAGGAGAGCCCAAACAAAGAGGCAGATGGCTCTGGGTTGATAGGTGGCAGTTTTGGTAAGCAAAGGAACTTACGTAGAAGGCTTGTCTTGGGTAGCTGGAAGATGGGTAGATCTCTGCACCTGCCTGCCAAAGTTTTAAGAGTTTACATACAGTCATGTAGTTAGTTCACATGGTGTCAACAATAATTGCTCTCTCAAGGCTGTGTCCTTGAAGCAGCTTGTGTGTGGGAACAATGGGAGGAACACACATTCCAAGAACAGGGAAGGCAGGAAGGAGCCTCCAAGTGTCTGAGTTCAGCTCACCGCTCAACTAGAAGTCCCACCCTCTCAGTGACCTCCTCTAACACCACTGCTGCAGTTGTTTCCAAGGACGTTGTTGACATGGATCATCTCTATTCCTTTGCCACATGTGCTGCTGCTGCTGCTAAGTCACTTCAGTCGTGTCCGACTCTGTGCGACCCCATAGACGGCAGCCCATCAGGCTCCGCCGTCCCTAGGATTCTCAGGCAAGAACACTGGAGTGGGTTCCCATTTCCTTCTCCAATGCATGAAAGTGAAAAGGGAAAGTGAATTCGCTCAGTCGTGTCCGACTCTTAGCGACCCCATGGACTGCAGCCTACCAGGCTCCTCCGTCCATGGGATTTTTCAGGCAAGAGTACTGGAGTGGGGTGCCATTGCCACATATGCTACCCCCTCATTATCCTCATCTAGCCCTTCTGATGGTGTAAGTGGCTCACCTGATAAGATAACTCAGGCTCTCACACCGGAGCCTCTGGTTATCATGCTCTTAGCAGCCTGTGGTTATTGTACTTACCAATTTCCAATGAAAGCTGGGCTTGCATGTACAAAGTGATACCTAGTACAATACCTAAGTGCCAAGCACGTTCCTCTCTGTTCCCCCCTGCCCACACTTTTATTCAGCAGTAAGCCAGTATACTCATGATTACAGTCACTTAATCCTGCCACTTTGGAAACACTTTTGACAGTTGATTCCCTGGCATGAGGAACACAAGGTGGCCAGGTAACAGTTGGAATGCTAGACACACAGAACCAAGAACTGTAGCGATGTGAAGCATTGCTCAAAATGCTCAAGCATATCATCATGAATGATGATGAGCTCAGTCATTCCTATTTCTACCCCCTTGATCCTGCGCGTAACTATCCCAACTCTAGCATGCATAGTGCCAACAAATGGCCATTAATTGAAGCTGAAACTCATCTGGAAGGACTGGACTCTGTTCTCACAGGGATTTATCTCTAAGCTGGTGCCTCAACCATGTCTTCAAAAAGTCATTCCATTGGTCTGTCAGCAAGTAGCTTCTGGACAGTGCAGTACATGGCAAGCCATGGTAGGACCCACAGTTGCTGTCCACAGCTGCCCATCTGTAAATGGAAAACAGTGTTCTGATCCAAGGAATTATTTAGTTGGATACCATGTCAATAGCCCAAACACTCCGAGTCTTCAAATGACTGAGAAACTAAGGGGAAGAAAGGCAAAACCATACCTAGAGCTCCTGTCAGTCTTGGTCAGAATGAATTTTGTATTTCTGGGAAGGAAGGAGTTGAATCTAACTGACTTGCCATCAGGTGGCTGGGATTAATTGCTTTATTTCTTCAAGGAATGATACCATACCAGAAGACTTCAGCATTAAGCTTTTTTGGCAAGTGGGGCATTCTGCAGTAGCAGTAGTTTGATCAGATGTGATGAAAGTAGATTGAAAAACTGAATTTTAAATTTTATTTAAATTTAACCCATTTAAATTTAATAGGTTATATGTGAGGGCTACTGTACTGGACAGCACAATCCTATGTCATACTCTGGGGTAGTCTTTTGTATAGGCAGAAATAGCAAGATGGATATAGGTATGCTGCCGTTAACTAGGACTGTAAACCTTAATATTAAAATAAAAAGTTTCCTCTAGGAAACCAGAATTGAAAGAGACACATGTACCCCAGTGTTCATCACAGCACTGTTTATAATAGCCAGGACATGGAAGCAACCTAGATGTCCATCAGCAGATGAATGGATAAGAAAGCTGTGGTACATATACACAATGGAGTATTACTCAGCCATTAAAAAGAATACATTTGAATCAGTTCTAATGAGGTGGATGAAACTGGAGCCTATTATACAGAATGAAGTAAGCCAGAAAGAAAAACACCAATACAGTATACTAACACATATATATGGAATTTAGAAAGATGGTAACAATAACACTGTATGTGAGACAGCAAAAGAGACACAGATGTATAGAACAGTCTTTTGGACTCTGTGGGAGAGGGAGAGGGTGGGATGATTTGGGAGAATGGCATTGAAACGTGTATAATATCATATAAGAAACGAATCGCCAGTCCAGGTTCGATGCAGGATACAGGATGCTTGGGACTGGTGCACTGGGATGACCCAGAGGGATGGTACGGGGAGGGAGGTGGGAGGGGGGTTCAGGATGGGGAGCGTGTGTACCCCCATGGCGGATTCATGTTGATGTTTGGCAAAACCAATACAACATTGTAAAGTAATTAGAAAATAATAGGCCAGCCTAAAATCATTAATTAAAAAAAAAGTTTCCTCTAAAAAGAGGGAGAAACTAGGTTGGAAGGGGGTCAGGGATAGCCGTAATACTTTTTGGATATGCTTTGTTTTATAAGCTGGACTTGGTAAACATATAATGTTTAAAATAATTCTAATTAAAATTTAGGAAGTGAGTCTTAAAAAAGGAATGCAGTATAAGACAAAATAGATGTAGTCCCAGGTGATACAACAGCCACAGAGATAGGAACTATTCCAAACTACTCTTAGCCACAGCAATTTGATTGTGCAACTGTGTTTTCAGTATTCACAGTTTTGGTGTCAGCACTGGCATTTCTGCCATTTGTCTTCACTCTCAGTCCATCTCAAACTGTGTGTCTATGATGTCTGATAGGTAAATGTGATAAAGTCAGACTCAGCAGGGTGTTTGACATGAAAGAAAAAAGATATGCATACAAAACTGATGAGGATGAGCCAAAACTGTCTCCTGGAATTTAAATGAGACACATCAGTATGATTTTATGATGTTTTCTGTCTTTGAAGAGATGCATATCTATATTATAACATATAATACATGATAATATAAATTTATAATGTTATATATTAACAATATATTATAACTATACATATACTATCAATATCTTATACACTATAATATATAATACACAATATATACATGTGTGATTATATGTTACACATATTTTATACCTGTATATTATATATACATATATATGTGTGTATGTCCTCCCTGGAGAAATGGCTGCTTCTGGGTTTAGGGTGGGAATATACAAGATGTGTCTAGAATATCTTATGCTGTCAAAAATGGATGTTACTAAACACCACTACAGTTCTGTCAAAAAAAGATGCAAAAGCCAACTTGAAGGCTCCTACTTACCAAAATTGAGATACTAAGGGTAATAAATAGAAGAGATTGAAATACATTAAATACAGTTTATAGTGATATTTTAAAAATCCCTTGGATTATCACTGGGTGCATACTATGTTGATTCAATCATTTTCAACTCTTTGAGACACTATGGACTATAGCCTGCCAGGCTCTTCTGCCCATGGGATTCTACAGTCAACAATACTGGAGAGGGTAGACATGCCCTTTTCCAGGGGATCTTTCCAAACCAGGGATCAAACCCATGTCTCTTACGTCTCCTGCATGAGGAGGCGAGTTGTTTACCAGCAGCGCCACCTGATTATCTTTGAAGCTGCTGCTTAGTCACTAAGTCGTGTCTGACTCTTTGCAACCCCATGGTCAGTAGCCAGCCAGGCTCCTCTGTCCATAGGGATTTTCCAGGCAAGAATACTGGAGTGGGTTTCCATGCCCTCCTCCAGGGTATCTTCTCAACCCAGGGATCAAACCCAGGTATCCTGCTTTGCAGGCAGATTCTTTACCAGCTGAGCTACCAGGGAAGTCCTATCATTAAATAGGGGGGAATATTTTTTTTTTAATTTAGAAAATGGAGGAATAAATGGAAGGTATCCAGAATGTATCTAACCTTTGCTAATGAAACTATTCCTTGATATAGCTACTGAAGGGAAATTTCTATTTCTAAAGATATTCCAACTAACAAGTACAGAACAATTAAATTGGCAAATCATCATTTTCCAACCCTTAAGGGTTTAGCTGATTCAGGCAATATTCCTCAATGGCTGCTAAGATGACAAAAAGAGAATTAAACTTAGATCAGTTCAGTTCAGTTCAGTCGCTCAGTCGTGTCCGACTCTTTGCAACCCCATGGACTGCAACATGCCAGGCCTCCCTGTCCATCACCAACTCCCAGAGTTTACTCAAACTCATGTCCATTGAGTCGGTGATGCCATCCAACCATCTCATCTTCTGTCGTCCCCTTCTCCTCTTGCCCTCAATCTTTCCCAGCATCAGGGTCTTTTCAAATGAGTCAGCTCTTCTCATCAGGTGGTCAAAGTTTTGGAGTTTCAGCTTCAGCATCAGTCCTTCCAATGAATATTCAGGGCTGATTTCCTCTAGGATGGACTGGTTGGATCTCCTTGCAATCCAAGGGACTCTCAAGAGTCTTCTTCAACACCACAGTTCAAAAGCATCAATTCTTTGGTGCTCAGCTTTCTTTATAGTCCAACTCTCACATCCATAAATGACTACTGGAAAAACCATTGCCTTGACTAGATGGACCTTTTTTGGCAAAGTAATATCTCTGCTTTTGAATATGCTATCTAGGTTGGTCATAACTTTTCTTCCAAGGAGCAAGCGTCTTTTAATTTCATGGCTGCAGTCACCATCTGCAGTGATTTTGGAGCCCAGAAAAATAAAGTCTGCCACTGTTTCCACTGTTTCCCCATCTATTTCCCATGAAGTGATGGTCCCTGATGCCATGATCTTAGTTTTCTGAATGTTGAGCTTTAAGCCAACTTTTTCACTCTCCTCTTTCACTTTCATCAAGAGGCTCTTTAGTTCTTCTTCACTTTCTGCCATAAGAGTGGTGTCATCTGCGTATCTGAGGTTATTGATATTTCTCCCGACAATCTTGATTCCAGCCTGTGCTTCCTCCAGCCCAGCGTTTCTCATGATGTACTCTGAATATAAGTTTAATAAGCAGGATGACAATATACAGCCTTGACATGTTCCTTTTCCTATTTGGAGCCAGTCTGTTGTTCCATGTCCAGTTCTAACTGTTGCTTCCTGACCTGTATACAGATTTCTCAAGAGGCAGGTCAGGTGGTCTGGTATTCCCATCTCTTTCAGAATTCCCAACTCTTTCAGAATTTTCAGAACTTAGGTCAGTTCAGTTCAGTTCAATCACTCAGTCGTGTCCAACTCTTTGCGACTCCAAGAATCACAGCACGCCAGGCCTCCCTGTCCATTACCAACTCCCAGAGTTCACTCAAACTCATGTCCATAGAGTCAATGATGCCATACAGCCATCTCATCCTCTGTTGTCCCATTCTCCTCCTGTCCCCAATCCCTCCCAGAATCAGGGTCTTTTCCAATGAGTCAAGTCTTCGCATGAGGTGGCCAAAGTATTGGAGTTTCAGCTTCAACATTAGTCCTTCCAGTGAACACCCAGGACTGATCTCCTTTAGGATGGACTGGTTGGGTCTCCTTGCAGTCCAAGGGACTCTCAAGAGTCTTCTCCAACACCACAGTTCAAAAGCATCAATTCTTTGGTGCTCAGCTTTCTTCACAGTCCAACTCTCACATCCGTACATGACCACTGGAAAAACCATAGCCTTGACTAGGTAGACCTTTGTTGGCAAAGTAATGTCTATGCTTTTTAATATGCTGTCTAGTTTGGACATAACTTTTCTTCCAGGGAGTAAGCGTCTTTTAATTTCATGGCTACAGTCACCATCTGCAGTGATTTTGGAGCCCAAAAAAATAGTCTGACACTGTTTCCACTTTTCCCCATATATTTCCCATGAAGTGATGGGACCAGATGCCATGTAAGTATTAAAATTAAATCAGTAAGTATCTACTTCTGGAAATAACACCACCACCTATGAAGCAGTTTTGCCAAATAAGAAACAAAAAAGCAAAACAGCCTCTGAAACATTCAAGTGCCTGCTGCTAAGTTGCTTCAGTCATATCCGACTCTGTGTGACCCCATAGATGGCAGCCCACCAGGCTCTCCTGTCCCTGGGATTCTCCAGGCAAGAACACTGGAGTGGGTTGCCATTTCCTTCTCCAATGCATGAAAGTGAAAAGTGAAAATGAAGTCGCTCCGTCGTGTCTGACTCTTAGTGACCCCAGGGACTGTAGCCCACCAGGCTCTTCTGTCCATGGGATTTTCCAGGCAAGAGTACTGGAGTGGGGTGCCATTGCCTTCTCCGTTCAAGTGCCTAAATCTGTCCAATTAGAAGAACAGAAGAGCTAGAACCAGGAGAACATGTTAAATGGGAAATGAAATCAGTAAAACACTGTGGGAAACATAGGGTATATGTTTAGTTATTGCAAGGAAAAATTACAAGGGAAAAGAAGAAACAATACTAAATGGAATCAGAAACTATTAACACGTGTCACATATTAACCAGTCCACTATATGGGCTTCTTTTTTTTTAAAGACATTAATACTTTATCTGAATTAGGCAGAGAACTTCATCAGGAAACAATCAGTGCTATGCATGCTAAGTCGCTTTAGCCCTGTCTGACTCTTTGTGACCCTGTGGATTGTAACCCATTAGGCTCCTCTGTCGGAGAAGGCAATGGCATCTTCCCATCCCAGGGATGGAACCCTCCTTTCTTACATCTCCTGCATTGTCAGGCAGGTTCTTTACCACTAGCGCCACCTGGAAAGCTGTATGGGCTTTGTTTTGATTTTAATTCAAATACACAATATGTTAAAAGATCACAATATGATTTGGAAAATGTGAACATTGGCTATTTGATGGTATTAAGGAAATATTTTTTTGTGTATGTGTATGTTTGATGAAAATGAGTTTTTGTGAAGGAAGTGTTTATCATTTAGAGATATATAAGAAAGAAAGGAAAGAAAGTTAGTTGCACAGTCATGACTGACTCTTTGAGATCCCATGGACTGTAGCTTGCCAGGCTCCTCTGTCCATGGAATTCTCCAGCAAGAGTACTGGAGTGGGTTGCCATTCCCTTCTCCAGGGGATCTTCCCAACCCAGGGATCGAACCCGGATCTCCTGCAGTGCAGGCAGATTCTTTACCAACTGAGTGACTAGGGAAGCTCTCAAATACACAATAGAGATATATACTTGAATATTAATTTTAAATTATATGATGTTAGAAATTGGCCTAGAAATGGTCTGGGTGGACAGGTAGGAGGTAGAGATGATGTAAGAATATCCGTGAGTGACCTGCAACATGAGCGAGGGTTCTGAGTGACTTGTTCTATTACACTTTGTATTTTTTTGTATGTGTTTGAAATATTCCATAGCAAGAGGTTACAAATATAGAAGAAATCTAATAGCAATTTTTAAAATAAAAGGTCCTATTTTATCTTTTGGCCTTTGCCTTAAAATGCAATTAGGAGAGTGAAGATGAATAGAGAAATTGTGGAGATTTCTGTTTGCTTTCAGCTCTCCCTTCAACAACCTGCAGATCTACTGTACTTTTTTTTTTTTTAACACAATAAGGACCTGATCTTATTTTCTTCAGTTTAAAGTGCTCTCTGTGGCATTCCATGTCTTCAGGAAAGCATGGTTAAGTGTTTTCACTGCACATATCATCTGCTCTCCCCAGAGAAAAATAAAGACCCATCTGACTTCTTAGATGAAATATATTTTGACAAGGTGGGCACAAAAGCCATCCTTTCCTGTTCTCTTTATCCTTCTCTAAATTTCACCCTGTCCTTTGCATTTTCTTAATCACTTGTTTTTACCAAGATTTCCATAGAAGAAATGCCTTATTCTAACAAAGTGACCAAGTTTAGCTTTGGATTGATGATGCTTTGCTTTATTGAATTTCTCAACCAAGGTCTATTGTTCAAAGTGTTGTAGGGATCCCGGATAGTGTATTTTATACTTCCCAGCTATCAAGAAATTTATAGTTTAATTGAAGAGAGGTAACTAAATAGGCTCACAAGCACAAAGAAAAGAAAAAGCAACCAGTTTTATCCTAAAGTGACTATTAGTGACTTTTATACACAGCATACTGACAAAAATGGAGAAAACAGTGTGAATTTATGTACACAGAGAAGACTTAGGACTTGAGCTGAATTTTTTTAAATGAACAGGATTTATGTGATTGAACTGGGAAAAATAGGGGAAAAAAGGTGAGCCAAGACACCTGAGTTGAAATAAACATGGAAGATATGGTCAAAGCTTATTTAACTGGGATGGATGAGAATTGGAGAACAGAGAGAAATTGGGCTGCAGAGACCATAGAAGTCAGATTATGCTGGGTCAGGAAAAACAGATAAGAGGGTATAATGGGTATGGTTGGCAATAGCAAGACATTATGAGTTCTCAGACAAGCAGTGTTTTATAAAGGTCTGGAAATGATGTTGGGTAGCGACTTCCCTTTCACTTTTCACTTTCATGCATTGGAGAAGGAAATGGCAACCCACTCCAGTGTTCTTGCCTGGAGAGTCCCAGGGACAGGGGAGCCTGGTGGGCTGCCGTCTATGGGGTCACACAGAGTCGGACACGACTGAAGTGACTTAGCAGCAGCAGGAAGGTATTACCACGTTTAGACTCAGGCAAGTGGCACCCTGCCTGAGTTTCAGAGAATCTCCATACTTGGAAGTGACTTGTACAAAATTTTCTCACTTCCTAATCAGATAACCAGAAGCAGCTGGAGTTAGCAGTACTCTCATGCAGGTTTCACTGAATCCAGACCAAGATGCCACAAGTCTGGTACTTCTATGAAGTCTAAGTATAAAATAATCAAACCCATAGCAGTAAAACATAGAATGGTGGTTGCCATAGGGTAAGGGAAGTGGAAAATGGTGATTGTGGTTCAGGAGGCATGAAGTTACAGTTAGACAAAATGAATAAATCTAGAGATCTGCTATGCAACATAGTACTTATAGTTAACAATATGTATTGTGTACTTAAAAAATGAAGAGAGTAGCTCTCATGCCAAGTGTTCTTAATACACACACACGCACAGCAAGAGAACACAGAAATCTTTTGGTGGTAATGGATATATTTATTTCCTTGTTTGTGGTAATGGTATCATTGGTATATGCATATGTCCAAACTCACCAAAGGGTATGCATTAAATATATGCAGCTTTTGCATATTAAGTGTACCTCCAGAAAACTGAAAACAATTGAAAGTAATCATATTCTAGCAATATATTGATCATAATCTCCCCAAATCAAGAGAATACATGGTAGGAAGAGGTGTTATTTTATGTTAATGCTATAAAATGCTAAATAGTAAATCAACATCACCAGGAAATAATTAGCATTTCTATTTTCTTACATGCTCTGGATAAGACTTACATTCATGAACATTGTCAGTGATGCGCAGTAATGACCTATGAAAGTCACTGATAGCTGGTGTTTACAGGCATCTTGAGTAATAGTGTAATCAGCATTAAATAAAGGGTATTAGGGAAAGTCAGGGGAAATAAAGTTTGTATTGGTCAACATAAACAAATTCTGAAGAACAGTGGTATTTTGGATAGTAACAGCATTACTTTACTGGCGTGTGAGATGAATGCAATTGTACGGTAGTTTGAGCATTCTTTGGCATTGCCTTTCTTTGGGGTCGGAATGAAAACTGACCTTTTCCAGTCCTGTGGCCACTGCTGAGTTTTCCAGATTTGCTGGCATATTGAGTGCAGCACTTTTACAGTATCATCATCCAGGATTTGAAATAGCTCAACTGGAATTCCATCACCTCCACTAGCTTTGTGCGTAGTGATGCTTTCTTAGGCCCACTTGACTTCACATTCCAGGATGTCTGGCTCTAGGTGAGTGATCCCACCATCGTGATTATCTGGGTCATGCTGGGAGAAATATCAATAACCTCAGATATGCAGATGACACCGCCCTTATGGCAGAAAGTGAAGAGGAACTAAAAAGCCTCTTGATTAAAGTGAAAAAGGAGAGTGAAAAAGTTGGCTTAAAGCTCAACATTCAGAAAACTAAGATCATAGCATCTGGTCCCATCACTTCATGGCAAATAGAAGGGGAAACAGTGGGAACAGTGTCAGACTTTTTTATTTTGGGGGGTTCCAAAATCACTGCAGATGGTGATTACAGCCATGAAATTAAAAGACGCTTGCTCCGTGGAAGGAAAGTTATGACCAACCTAGATAGCATATTCAAAAGCAGAGACATTACTTTGCCAACAAAGGTCTGTCTAGTCAAGGCTATAGTTTTTCCAGTGGTCATGTATGGATGTGAGAGTTGGACTGTGAGGAAAGCTGAGTGCAGAAGAATTGATGCTTTTGAACTGTGGTGTTGGAGAAGACTCTTGAGAGTTCCTTGGACTGCAAGGAGATCCAACCAGTCCATCCTAAAGGAGTTCAGTCCTGGGTGTTCACTGGAAGGACTGATGTTGAAGCTGAAACTCCAATACTTTGGCCACCTCATGCGAAGAGTTGACTCATTGGAAAAGACTCTGATGCTGGGAGGGATTGGGGGCAGGAGGAGAAGGGGACGACAGAGGATGAGATGGCTGGATGGCATCACTGACTCGATGGACATGAGTCTGAGTGAACTCCGGGAGTTGGTGATGGACAGGGAGGCCTGGTGTGCTGCGATTCATGGGGTCGCAAAGAGTTGGATATGACTGAGTGACTGAACTGAACTGAACAGCATTACTACCTTTTCCTTGTGGTGGGAGATATATAATTAACCAGGAAAATAAAGAACCTGAAAAGATGTTTCCTGGACTTGAACAGGAAAAGAAGTTTCCTGGACATGGTGAAGAATCTTCACTGATCATAAAACTAAAAAAATATATGAGTCCATTCTCTATACCTACTCTAAGTCACTACTGATAAACCATCATACCTCACATGGGGCCATGAATTCTAGAATACATTTTTACATCAACTGGTTTATATAGACAAGGACCCTGCAGAAAGTATTTTTCCTAGGATTCTGCACACTATGGAGTGACCATAGATGCTGTGGTTATTGGAAAGCATGAAAAACAATGGAAAGGAGGGTAGGTTGAGGGTGATGGCAGTGATTCAGGGCAGACTAGACTAGGGTGAGGAATGTAAGATGAAGAGAAACAGGGTGAACTGAAAAACATTTTGAAGAAAGAAACAAGGTTTGATAGTAGATTGATAAAGATAGAACAGAGACTAAATCAAAGACTGCTTCAAGGTGTCTACACCGAAAGACTAGAAAAATGTGTTAAAGCTGAGATAACTACTTATAATAGATAAGAAAGGCCAGTTTGGGATGTAGATATATGTTGGGATATGTGTCAAGTTTCACATTCAAAAGAATCCTTTGGAGTCATTATGAAACTCAAAAATTCCAAGAAAAATGTTTGTGTCTTCTTTCACATGTGCCAAGATATTGGAATCCACTCTGTGGGGAAATTTTCGTATATGACGTCAGAAGTTGTGAGCTTAAAGTTTAGTTCTTCTCTTTGAGAATGTGATTTAACACTTCTGAACCTTGGCTTTATTCCATAATAATGGGCTAAACGGTGTCTCCTTCACAGTGCTACTTTGGGACTGAAAAATGAGAACATATGAGGAAGTGCCTAGCAATGTGTCTGATGTAGTCAGACTCAATAAATGTTGGTTCAAGTGAAATTAAATGAAATCTACTGAGGCCAGGCTGCTTTGTAGTCCAGCCCATCGGACAACCCCACCATCACTTCACACTGTGGCAGCAGTTCATCTCTCACAGTGCTCCCTTAGGTCTGGGACTCAGGTCTAGGACCACTACCTTTAAGAGTCTAGGATGAAACTTTTTCTTAACTGGAGAGAGTGAGAAATTGAAGGGGGTGAGACCCATCTCCAGGAAAAATGGTGTATCCTTCTACTATACACCCACCTGCATTTTAGGACCCTGCTTCCAATACAGCTTGAGATGCAGTCACCAGTAATATCTCATTTGTATTGTATGGTGAGGTGATGTCCTTTTGAAAAATATAAATTAAAACAGGATTCGATGAGGCTTTGAAAAAGGGGATGGAAGCCAAGACAGAGAGAATTTTAAATAGAATGTTACCTCGGTGATTTATTTGGATAACAATGTTCTTGGCAGCATGCTAGTGGAGAACAGGAGCAAAATCTCTATTCCTCTCTGACTGCCTGGTTTTAACAGCCTTCATTTAACATGATTAAGTATCCGGTCTGCGCTTGGAGACACCTAATGGCCTTCATTTCTCCCCAGGGCCTAAGTCTCTCTGGCTGTCATTAGGAATTTGAGGAAAGGCAAGGTGCCTCCTTGCCCCCATGCATGAGGGGACAGGGGCCTCAAGCCTCTAGGAATGTCTCTGTGTGTTTGATAGGAAAGAGATTTTACTCTCTGTTTCTTTGAGGTAGATTGCAAATGCTCTTTTTTCCAAGATGCTCATGCTGACTGACCAAAATGTGAAAATAGTTCTTCCACTAAAGGATGAAAGTCAGATAATTTGTAGAATTTAAAACTTGATTGGAAAATGTCCTTGGAAAATTTGCTTCCAGTAACTTCAAATATGCTCAAAGATCAGGAGAAAGGGGTTCATTTTATCATGGTGAAGAGGAAACACATAACGTGATCATGGCAGAGACAGTTAAGGGTGATGCTGACCAGGTCTGTGCCAGGAGCAGGCTGTCTTCAGGTTGACAAAGCAGGTCTGCGTTCTGATTGGATGATGGTGACCCCAAGGGGAGCAGGTGGCCATTCCAGAAAGGTATGTGTGAGCTGACTCGATGACTTCTTCTCCATCATTCCCCATGTTTTCCGGAAGATGCTCACAGAATTCTGGGGTTTACAAGTTAGAGGATTGATAGCTTTAGTGTTTGTTGTTGCTTATTGTTTTCCACTAATGTTGATGCCTTTAGTGACTCATGTTTATTTTACCCTCTCGCCTCACAATCATCCTTTATTTTTCCTATTTATTTTCTCTCAGTGAAAGTGAGCCCATTCTTGTCATAGTCCATGTGCACATGGACTTTTTAGAATTCATTGTATGTTCTTGCTTTCTTCAACCTGAACATTTCTCTTGGAATTACTCACACTCAGCTCAAAGGCAATACATATGTGTAGCTGTTTAAATCCCCAGGCTCTCTCAGATTCAAATTCTAACTTTTCCATTTATTGATACTATCTGTGAACCATATGACCAATTGTTTATCCTCTCTAATCCTCAGTTTTCTCAACTTCTTTGAGTTGTTTTAAGAATTAAATGATATGTATTTTTTCAGTCAGTAATATTTAGTGAGAACCTTGGATGTGATGTGATAAACAATGACCAGGTCCTGGGACACAAGAGCTAAATCAACAACAGCAACAAAAACATATCTCTCCTGTGAGACGGAGCTCTCACGTTATCTAGGCAATAAACAACAAACAAATACATACGGAAGCCAAATACTTGGATAGCATTCGGGTTCTATGTATAAGAACAAGCAAGGGCCAAGGGATGAAGAGGGGCATGGAGTGATGGTTTCAACTGGGTGATGTGAAAGCCTCTGCAAGGTCTGCAAGGATCCATCTAAATATCTGAACAGAGCACGAAGAGAAAAGAAAAAGTGCAAAGACTGTGGGGTGGAAACATGCTTGTCTGTGTTTGTATCTGAGGAAAAGGAGGAGATGGTTGTGAGGTGTAACTTAGCTAATAATGACTAGTAAACTGTAATTGTTTGTAATGATACATAGAGGTGGGATTTCGTGATAAACAAAAATGATCCTACGTACGGATCTTATTTTAAGCTCTATGTTGTCATAAAGTCATCTTAGCTTGTTCTCTTTTGCCTGCCTCTTGTCATATTTGAGTTTCCCTTTTTGACTTTTTATTTTCTTCTGTGTAGCAGCAAGTATAAGCCTGAAGCCTGGGATCCACATACAGTTTGTACATCATCCAGTCTAAGAAGCTCTCTCCCTCCCGCCTCCCCTCACACGTCAATGTGCTGTCTCTTGACCTGCGCATGTTCTTATCAAGGCACTGACATACTGCAATGTAAGGCCTTTTGTACCTTGTATTAGTCTGTCTTTTCTGTTTATGTTTTTAAAAATTTTCTCACCAGCCACAAACTTCTTGAAAGGAGGAACTGTTTCATGTTTCCACTGAATTCCCAACACAGAGTCCAGCGATTTGCATATGGCAAATACATCGTGCGTATTTCATATTTGTTGAGAGGTAGGAAGGGAGTCAGGTGCCTAAGACACTGGGGAGACAATCAGACAGTTTTCTGAAAGCCTTTAAAGGCTTTCATGCCCAGCAGAGAGATCTGTTCTCTGGTAGGTAGGAAACTGATGTACTGATTTATTGAGTAAATAAAGTGGATAAGTAGGTGGTGGCAGAGGGCTGGGGGGTGGAGCAGTTAAATGTGGTTGCAGCTACCCAGTCTCCGGATGTAGGCAGTAGTTCCAGTTCAGTGGGGTATGGGTGTGTGTGTGTGTGTGTGTGTGTGTGTGTGTATCTGTACACACCTGTGCATTATCTAGGTGGATTTTCTCTTGGAATAGACTCAACTTTCCATTGCAACTATCATACAGATCCAGACTGTAGCAACTTTATCGCCAAGTGTGATACTTTCAAGAATCATATTTTTCCTTTCGTGATTCTGTTCTGTAATTTCTAACAAGTTATACTGGTTTTTCATGTGAACTAGTGACCTGTTTCCATCTTTGACACATGTGCTTCTGAATGTAAATATATTTTCACATAAAAAATGAAATAGAAGGAATCACCTGGCAGTCCAGTGGCTAGGACTCTGTGGTCTCACTGCCAAAGGCTCAGGTTCCATCCCTGGTCCAGAAACTAAAATCCCACAATCCGTGCATGGCATGACCAAGAAAACTAAGATAAAATATTTAAAAAAAAACTTTTTATTTTGAGATAATGCTACATTTACATGCCATTTTAAGAAGAATATGGAGATTTCATGTACCTTTTCCCAATGGCAAACCTATAGTACACAGTCTCAGTCAGGATACTGACAATGATACAGCTCAGATATGTACCATTTTCACTGCTGTTAGGATCAGGTCACCTTTTAAATAGCCACACCTGCCTTCCTTTCCCCCACCTCTTCACCTAGCCTCTGATCACCACCTATCTGTTTTCCATTTCTACAATTTTGTCATTTAAATACTTTTATGTAAATGAAATTATATGATGTATAATTGCCATTGTTATTTCACACAGTTTCTAAGATAATAGTTAACACAATTAGAAAAGAGAAAGAATTTTAGGGGTAAAATTTAGGAAGTAGGTAATAATTGGTATTATTATATGCATAGAAGTGATACATGGAAATGCCCAATATTTTAAAGGTGGCAAGTACATGATTGAAATTTGGAAAATTAAACCTTGACTGTTTTTTTTTTTTTTTTTTTTACAAAACAAAAATATAGTAAGTTTATTCCTTAAAATTTCTCCCTAATTCTTAAATATCTTCTATGAAGAGTAAACTATGGCCCATTTTTTTTTTGTTTTGGCTGCACTTTGTAGCTTATGGGATACTAGATCTTATTTTCCTGACTAAGCATCCAGTCCCATCACTTCATGGCGAATAGATGGGGAAACAGTGGAAACAGTGAGAGACTTTTTTTTGGGGGGGGTGCTCTAAAATCACTGCAGTTGATGACTGCAGCCATGAAATTAAAAGACACTTGCTCCTTGAAAGAAAAGCTATGTCCAACCTAGACAGCATATTAAAAAGCAGAGACATTACTCTGCCAACAAAAGCCCATCTAGTCAAGGCTATGGTTTTTCCAGTTGTCATGTATGGATGTGAGAGTTGGACCATAAAGAAAGCTGAGTGCCAAAGAACTGATACTTTTGAACTGTGGTGTTGGAGAAGACTCTTGAGGGTCCCTTGGACTGCAAGGAGACCCAACCAGTCCATCCTAAAGGAAATCAGTCCTGAATAATCATTGGAAGGACTGATGTTGATGCTGAAACTCCCATACTTTGGTCACCTAATGCAAAGGACTGACTCATTAGAAAAGACCCTGGTGCTGGGAAAGATTGAGGGCAGAAAGAGAAGGGGACGACAGAGGATGAAATAGTTGGATGGCATCACCGACTCACTTGGCATGAGTTTAAGAAGCTCTGGGAGTTGGCGATGGACAGGGAAGCCTGGTGTGCTGTAGTCCATGGGGTTGCAAAGAGTCAGACACGACTGAGCGACTGAGCTGAACTGAACTGAAGGATTGAACCTGGGCAGTTAAAGTGGGGAGTCCTAACCAGTGAACCACCAGGGAATTCCCACATGTTTTTTTTTTCCAGTTGTTATCTAGATTCTAGGAAGGAGGAAAATAAAAAGCAAAGAGAAAAAAGTTTTTTCTTTCTTTTTTTTTTTTCATAAAAGGGATTTATATCCTGTAATTTCTACTAGTGCCAATAAAAAATATTGTTACTTTACAAAACTAAAGGTAAAGAGGCAGACAGAAATACAGAGACTGAGAGAGCTAGTCACATCTAGGCTGATGGTCTATTTTGTAACTATGGTTTGTACAGTTCTCTTCTATAAATTGATGGGGAACACGTGTACACCCGTGGCAGATTCATGTTGATGTATGGCATAACCAATACAATATTGTAAAGTAATTAGCCTCCAATTAAAATAAATAACTTTAAATTAAAAAAAAAACAAACAAAGCAACTTTGGTCAGTGTTGACCAAATAAATAAACACCAGAATCTGAACTCAGACTAGAACAACTCAAATGCTCTTTCACTTGTCAGTCTGAACTACTCGAGGGAAAAAAAAAAAATCTTGTTTTGATTACTTTCTGAAGGGTTCATATTTTTAATTGAAAACTTCATCTTTGGCTAATTCATCAAGTAAAACTTTCCCTGGGCTTTGAGGTGGTATTTTATCAGATATCTTAGATTATAAATTCCTCAAATTGTTTTCATCACACCATCTCCCAAGAAAGGTGTGCACATGATAAAGAAATTAACCTCATTACTTGGCAGAGAGTGGTGGAGGGAAGCTAGTCTTAATTTCAGAACCTTAGTTTAATTCAGAATACCTACACAAAGTGTCTATGTAGGCTCTAAAACATATAGGTATGTTTTAGAGTACAGTTCTTTTCACATGGATGATTTTATACCCTCTTCATTTATGATAGTTATTAAGACTCTGAAGAAATGACATGTTTAAGAAATTATCACAATAATAATTAAGATAATTAAAATGAGTTATTTCCATTATGCAGTTGTAGGTATCATACCTTTCTAAGACCAATTTATCATTATTTGGCATCCAGTTACATTATTTAAAAAAGGAAGAGATTCTTACAGTCAATTAAGGAAACAAGCTCAGTGTGTAGTGTTTTATGGCATCTTTTTCTGAGTGTGATTATAAAATTACACTACAAAGAAGTTCAAATCTAACCAGAATAAATAAAAAACTTTCCAGTGGAGGTCAGAAAAGAATTCTCATATATTCTGGTTCAGTTGTTAACAAAAAAGATTTATTCATTGTAGCATATTGACTACATATATATTTTAACCATTACCATTATTATTTGTATTATTGATGACCTCCAAATGAAAGATTTAGTCATAATTAACACGGCTGGGCTGGTAGTCAGTTCAAAACAGACACAGCTGCAGGTTGAAACTTTTCTCAGTGCAGAACCCAAATATTAAGCACTTAATATGAAGTGGCTTGGTGAGCTGCTGCCTCTTACCCGAAACAAAGCATCTAAGAGATTATAGACGTGGGTCAAGCAGTACCATAAGGGCCCAGGGTAAGGGAGAGAACGATTAGAGATCGATGCAAATGAATGCATGCCACTCTGTTCAGTCTTGCGTATTGCAGAGCATGATAGGTATCCAGTTACACGATGTGTCCAACTGGTTCATGCGAAACCCACCCAGTTTCTGTGACAGTTGGCTCTCATGAATGAATCTCAATTTCCACATTTGCTTTGGATCCTCTGCAGGGGCCCCATGCATGTTTGTTTGTCTTGAGCAGATTTTTGCAGCTCTTTTACTGAGTGGGATGGCAGGATCTGCAGTGTTTAGATGCTAGATGCCAGGATTTCTTGGCCTGTGATTATGGCACAACTTCAGTACATCTTGGTAGGGCCCATTTCATCAAGATTCACCCTCACAGTACTGTGGTAATTCTTGTATCAATCAACACTGGACAGCAAATTGCTTGTTTGTAGCCTTAGCAACATATTTTTGCCTTTTGGTTAAATGAACAATAGCCAAAGAGGTTAACACTATAGTCTAGCAAAGGGGTGCTCTGTACATCCAAATTGTTTTCCTAGGCATTTTATATAAATGTTTCATTGAGCAAGTTTTCCTTTAATAGTTACATCAAATAAGTGTTGTCACAATAACTTGCTTTACTTAACTCAAAACAGCACAAGCCTTCTTTTTCCCTATGTTGTCTTAGAGCAATATTTTATGTAGTATGTAGACGACTTTTGGACAAATCACTTGCTCATCTTAGGCATGTTTCAGATCTTTCTAGAATAAAAGCATATAAATTTCTAGAGACTAGTTTGTACAGACTGTTCCTGGATTGGCTGAAGAAATAATATCTTAAATGAGATATTTAAGATATTAAATGGTTGCAAAATAAAAATTGGTGGTCTTCGCTACTGCACTTCTACATTCTTTACACAGTATGTTATATGGTTTATTCATTTATAATTTTTAATCAATGAAAATTAATTTAAGTGATACATACAGTATTTTGAGTTGAGGATGAGTTGACTAAGTGGTTAAGACCACCTTCATCAAATGTGTGCTTGGGGCTTCCCAGGTGGCACTAGAGGTAAAGAACCTACCTGCCACTGCAGGAGACTTAAGAGACATGTGTTGGATCCCTGGGTTGGGAAGATCCCCTGGAGGAGGGCATGGCAACGCACTCCAGTATTCTTACCTGGAGAATCCCATAGGCAGAGGAGCCTGACAGGCTATAGTTCATAGGGTCACAGAGTTGGACACAACTGAAGTGACTTAGCATGCACATATAATATTTTGAATTATATAGCTAAAACTTCTGTTTAAAGGTGTAAGAGTATGATAGGTTCTACTGAATATCCAAACAAATCCAACTGATCATGATGGGATTATAATAAGCTATCGTAATGGCCCTTACTATTCTGACTTGCACAGATTTTTTCCAAATAGAAATTCTCTAGCCAGAAGGAGTCTGTGAAATTGTCTGCTCTTAAAACATCAGCTTTACACAGAGGGATACTAAGATCCAGATAGATTTAGCAGATTATTCAGGATCACCAGCTTGGCAGACATAGAGTCAGAACCAAACCTCTAACTCTGGTTAGAGGGTTCATGAGCTATTGGGTTAGCCAACTCAGATTTGATTTCTGATTTTAACAACTGACCTAGAGTTACTTCATTTTTTCATCCATGAAGAAATGGGGATAATGATATATAGGGCACTCATTAGATTGAGCTAGGACTTTCCTGGTGGCTTAGATGGTAAAGTGTCTGCCTATAATGCGGGAGACTTGGGTTCAATCCCTGCATCGGGAAGATCTCCTGGAGAAGGAAATGGCAACCCACTCCAGTATTCTTGCCTGGAAAATCCCATGGATGGAGGAATCTGGTAGGCTACAGTCCACGGGGTCACAAAGAGTCGGACACGACTAAGCCACTTCACTTTAGATTGAGCTGATGAGATGGTATACAGTAAGCAGCCAGTACCTTACCTGGAGGAGGCAGAAGAAGGGGACGACAAAGGATGAGATGGTTGGATGGCATCACCAACTCAATGGATATGAGTTTGAGTAAACTCCAGGAGTTGGTGATGGACATGGAGGCCTGGGGTGCTGCAGTCCATGGGGTCGCAGAGTCTGACACGAGTGCACAATTGAACTAAACTGAACCTTACGTGGAATACTCAGCAAGCCTGACTTCCCTACTTTCTAAGGGTTTTCATAGAATAACACTGAGAAGCAACTTTTCCCCTCAGCTCTTCTTTCACTTCCCACGGGTTAATCTTTTATAAGATAGGATTTCTAGCTGTAAATTTATTGGTCTCTCTAAACACCAGAACTTTGAGAATTTGATCTTTTCCCAAGCAATGTAAATCATATTTTTACCACTTGTGTTGAGTGGGATTTATCTACTTCAAACTCTAAAATACAACCTTACGGTGACTTCCCAGAGCTTAATTTTAGACCTGGAACTGAAGTTTAAATTATTTGAAGTGATAACATACTCCTCACAGTCTAGTTTAAAAGTCCTGAGTGTTATTATTTACTCTTTGGCTGTGAATTATGTGAAAGTCTTAGAATCACCAAGATGAAATAAACCAAGAAGGTTTTCTAAAGTGCCATGGTTGTGGTTTTTGTTATTAAGAAAACAGAAATTTTTTTTTCAGAGCAGTCAGAAGTTAAAAGCTTTTCCTCTAAATAGCTACCAGGATGGGCAGGGGATATAGCAAAGCCTTGCTAGATGAAGGTGCTGGAGCATCCAGGAGAAAGGAAGCTTTCTAATTAAATAATAGGCCAGCTTTAAGGAACACTGTCTATGTGCCAGGTACAGTGCTAAAGAAGATTGACTTTCAGAGGATTAAATTATATGACTAAAATCCTATACCAGGTATAAGGCTAAGCTAAGATTTAAAAAGCATTAATGTCTGACTCACAAACCAATGCTAATTTCTCTTTGCCAGTTAAGTTTCAAAATCCACCCCTTTGGAGGCTCCCTTTGTGAAATACAAGTTCATCATTCAATCTGAAATACTCTAGAATCAGAACGAAAAAGTTCTGGAATAGTTAGAATTAAAATGGCAATATTAATTGCTTTTCATTACCCTTGGCTTATGAGTGTGTAAGTGTAAATTCGTTACTCTTGTTCTAAAGAAAAATTAGGTTTTCAGATATGTCTGTTTGAGTTGCTAACTGCCCCAAAGTTGGAAGAATAAAGCTGCTGGAATGTGGCTTAGTCAGAATGGGCTGAGGAAGTTCCAATCACTAATGGTTTGAGCTATAAACATTCACGTCCTAAAGGAGGAAATGTGATGGTATGAATACAAAATAAATAAATTAAGTTCTGGGTCAGGTCTGTATTTACTAGGTCTGTGGTAACAAGTTGGCACAAGCAACAGGAATTTATTGTCTCATAGCTCTGGAGGCTAGAAGCTAGAAAACTGAGGTTTTGATAGAGTGGTTCCTTTGAGATCAGAGAGAATTTGGTCCGTGCCTTTTTTCCCTAGCTTCTGGTGATTTGCTGGCAATATTTTCTTTCCTTAGTTTGTGGCAATGTAATTCCAGCTTCTCCTTGTGTCTCCACATAGCCCTCCACTGGTGTGTGCTCATGCCTCTTCACGTGGTGTTCTTTTTAAAACTAATTACTTTTGCAATGAACCTAGTCTGAAATTTAGTCACATTCTGAGGTACTGGAGGTTAAGATTCTAATCTCCTCAATATTAGATTAAGACTAATATAACTGTGGGGAGGAATTCCTTAGAAAAAATGGAGTAGTCCTCATAGTCAATGAAAGAGTCCAAAATGTTGGATGCAATCTCAAAAACGACAGAATGATCTCTGTTCATTTCCAAGGCAAACCATTCAATATCACAGTAATCCAAGTCTATGCCCCAACCAGTAACGCTGAAGAAGCTGAAGTTGAACGGTTCTATGAAGACCTACAAGACCTGCTAGAACTAACACCCCAAAAAGATGTCCTTTTCATTATAGGGACTGGAATGCAAAAGTAGGAAGCCAAGAAACACCCGGAGTAACAGGCATATTTGGCCTTGGAGTAGAGATTGAAGCAGGGCAAAGGCTAACAGAGTTCTGCCAAGAGAACACACTGGTCATAGCAAACATCCTCTTGCAACAACACAGGAGAAAACTCTACACATGGACATCACCAGATGGGCAACACTGGAATCAGATTGATTAAATCCTTTGCAGCCAAAGATGGAGAAGCTCTATACAGTCAGCAAAAACAAGACCAGGAGCAGACTGTGACTCAGATCATGAACTCCTTATTGCCAAATTCAGACTTAAATTGAAGACAGTGGGGAAAACCACTAGGCCATTCAGGTATGACCTAAATCAAATCCCTTATGATTATACAGTGGAAGTGAGAAATAAGATTTAAGGGACTAGATCTGATAGACAGAGTGCCTGATGAACTATAGACAGAGGTTCGTGACGTTGTACAGGAGACAGGGAACAAGATCATCCCCAAGAAAAAGAAATGCAAAAAGGCAAAATGGCTGTCTGGGGAGGCATTACAAATAGCTGTGAAAAGAAGAGAAGTGAAAAGCAAAGGAGAAAAGGAAAGATATTCCCATTTGAATGCAGAGTTCCAAAGAATAGCAAGGACAGATAAGAAAGCCTTCCTCAGTGATCAATGCAAAGAAATAGAGGAAAACAATAGAATGGGAAAGACTAGAGATCTCTTCAAGAAAATTAGAGATATCAAGCAAACATTTAATGCAGAGATGGGCTCGATTAAGGACAGAAATGGTATGGACCTAACAGAAGCAGAAGATATTAAGAAGAGGTGGCAAGAATACACAGAAGAACTGTACAAAAAAATCTTCACGACCCAGATAATCACAAAGGTGTGATCACTCCCACTCACCTAGAGCCAGACATCCTGGCATGTGAAGTCAGGTGGGCCTTAGGAAGTACCACTACAAACAAAACTAGAGGAGGCGATGGAATTCCAGTTGAGCTATTTCAAATCCTGAAAGATGATGCTGTGAAAGTGCTGCACTCAATATGCCAGCAAATTTGGAAAACTCAGCAGTGGCCACAGGGCTGGAAAAGTTTAGTTTTCATTCCAATCCCAAAGAAAGGTAATGCCAAAGAATGCTTAAACTACCATACAATTGCACTCATCTCACATATTAGTGTGAAGGAAATTGCATTGGAGAAGGAAATGGCAACTCACTCCAGTATTCTTGCCTGGAAAATCTCATGGACAGAAGAGCCGGGTGGGCTGCAGTCCATGGGGTGGCAAAGAGTTGGGCACGACTGGGTGACTAACACACTTAACACACATTAATAAAGTAATGCTCAAAATTCTCCAAGCCAGGTTTCAGCAATACATGAACCGTGAACTTCCAGATATTCAAGCTGGTTTTAGAAAAGGCAGAGGAACCAAAGATCAAATTGCCAACGTCTGCTGGATCATCGGAAAAGCAAGAGAGTTCCAGAAAAACATCTATTTCTGCTTTATTGACTATGCCAAAGCCTTTGACTGTATGGATCACAATAAACTGTGGAAATTTCTGAAAGAGATGGAATACCAGACCACCTGACCTGCTTCTTGAGAAACCTATATATATGCAGGTCAGGAAGCAACAGTTAGAACTGGACATGGAATGACAGACTGGTTCTAAATAGGAAAAGGAGTACGTCAAGGCTGTATATTGTCACCCTGTCTGCATAATTGGGACTGCAGGTGTCTAGATGATTAATGTGGGCCATTCAGAGTACATAATGAGAAACACTGGGCTAGAGAAAGCACAAGCTGGAATCAAGATTGCTGGGAGAAATATCAATAACCTCAGATATGCAGATGATGCCACCCTTACGGCAGAAAGTGAAGTATAACTAAAAAGCCTCTTGATGAAGGTGAAAGAGGAGAGTGAAAATGTTGGCTTAAAGCTCAACATTCAGAAAACTAAGATCATGGCATCTGGTCCCATCACTTCATGGCAAATAGATGGGGAAACAATGGAAACAGTGACAGACTTTATTTTTCTGGGCTCCAAAATCACTGCAGATGGTGGTTGCAGCCATGAAATTAAAAGACGCTTACTCCTTGGAAGGAAAGTTATGACCAACCTAGATAGCATATTCAAAAGCAGAGACATTACTTTGCCATCAAAGGTCCATTTAGTCAAGGCTATGTTTTTTCTAGTGGTCATGTATGGATGTGAGAGTTGGACTGTGAAAAAAGCGGAGTGCCAGAGAATTGATGCTTTTGAACTGTGGTGTTGGAGAAGACTCTTGAGAGTCCCTTGGACTGCAAGGAGATCAACCAGTCCATCCTAAAGGAGATCAGTCCTGGGTGTTTATTGGAAGGACCGATGTTGAAGCTGAAACTCCAATACTTTAGCGCCTGATGCGAAGAACTGACTCATATTGTAAAGTAATTAGCCTCCAATTAAAATAAATAAATAAATAAAAAAGGAAAGACCCTGATGCTGGGAAAGATTGAGGGCAGGAGGAGAAGGGGACGACATAGGATGAGATGGTTGGATGGCATCACCGACTCAATGGACATGGGTTTGGGTGGACTCCGGGAGTTGCTGATGGATAGGGAGGCCTGGTGTCCTGCGATTCATGGGGTCGCAGAGTCCGACACGACTGAGCAATTTAACTGATTGAATATTAGGTTAAGTCTAATATTAGGTTAAGGCTAATATTAGGTTAAGACTTTAACCTCCAGAATATTTTTTTTAATGGGACATAATTCAACCCATAATGAGAATCTAAAAAGTGAAAGTGAAATGGTGAGGCTAAACTGCCTGATGAATTTAGGCCACACTAAAAAGAAAACACTGATTATTTAGAATAAAACAAACAGCGTGCTTGTCTGCATAATTGGCACTGCAGGTGTCTAGATGATTAATGTGGGCCATGCAGAGCGAGGAAGAGAAAGAGAACAGATAAAGGATGAGTGTGTAAGGGAGAGGGAAAAACGTATCAAGAAAAATAAAGAGGGTAGGAGGAGAAAGGGGTCAGTGAGGACAAGGGAAGAGGGAGCAGGAGAAGGACCACAGTAGCCAGTGCTTGCTTTTGTAGACTGGCTCTCATTCTCTTGGTTCTAACAGTAGATCTGGACTGAGCCTGACTACAGAGCTCGAATCTACCGAACTATCTTTGTAATTAGGGCTAGTTTATGAATGTATAATTACTCATGTCTTATGTCCACTCACTGAAGAGAAATGTGTCTTTGGAGTCTTTTTAAAATTAGATTGCTTCTGCAGTTTCAAATCTACAGGAGCTTTTAATTTGGACCATTTATTTCCTAGTAAAGAGAATTGGCCTTTTGTTCATACAAGGAACCCATAGCAGAAGTCACAGTGGGCCTACTCCTGAGGTGAACGAGCTCAGTAGGACCTTTGGGACAAGAGCTAGCTGGGCGCTGGGCTGCTGTTGTTTCTACTGCCTTGGAAATTAGAGGTGAAAAATCTCTATTCATTTGTTTGGCATATCTTTCTGCTAAGGCAAAATTAATTTTAACACATTTCCGCACCGCCACCACCACCCCCCCCGCCCACCCCTGCTTAAGACTTTGAATATTTCCTGTTTTAAAGCATCAAGGTCATACAGTCTCTGAAATACTAGGTCTGTCAGTGCACTTAACGATTATATGGTTAAAGGAGAGTTCATTACTGCTCATCAAGGACCAATATATGGGTAGGGGAGTGGGAGGTAAAACCTGTTGGGTGTAAGATAGGCTAAGGATGTTTTATACAACATGTAAAGTACAGCCAATATATTTGTAATAATTGTAAATGGAGTGTAACCTTTAAAAATTGTATTAAGAAAAAAGTAAAGAAATAAAAATCTCTTCCCAGGTCCCTTCCATGCCAGAGTTTAAATATGTTGCTCTCTCACAGTTCATATGGATGATATAAAAGAGTGTAAGTTTGAGTAAACTGTAAGATCTTCAAGAGTAGGGTCTGATTCCTCTCTTTATTTTTCTTTCCTTTCTCCTCCTGCTTTCAGATATTAGCACAATACTTGAAATAGCCAATTGAGAAATTAAACTTAACTAACCTGGTGCAAGGGCTTTGCATCTACAATGAGAAAATAGCAAAGGTATATTCATAAATGTTCATAACTTCCTGTGGCAAAATGTACGTCAAACATACCATTTCAACCATTTTTAAGCATACATTTGGTGGCTTTAAGTACATGCACACGGTTATACAACCATCGCCATTATCCATCTCTAGAACTTTGGAACTTTCGCATCTTCCCAAACTGAAATTTCATGCCAAAAAAAGGACCAACATGAAGTAGAACAATATAGATTAATTATTTTTGTTCTCTATTAAGGTTGATCCAGAGCATTTTGTATTGGGTTTTGTTTACCAAGGTTGTGTTTTGTTTTGTTTTTTCGTAGGGGATCATCTCAGTTGGTTCTTACTGAATCCCTGTAAGATAGGCAAAGCAGTTGTTTTTACATCCCTTTCACAGATAAAGAAATTGGGAGTTATAAGTGGTGGAGCCAAGACTAAAATTCAGGTCATCTATCTTCTCATCTGTCTGTTTTCATATTTACCTCATAGCTGCTTGTGCTCATGTGCTCAGTCGTGTCTGACTCTTTGTGACTGCATGGACTGTAGGCCGCCAGGCTCCTCTGTCCATGGGATTCTCCAGGCAAGAGTACTGGAGTGGGTTGCCATTCCCTCCTCCAGGGAATCTTCCCAACCCAGCATCAAACCTGCGTCTCTTGCATCTCCTGCTTTGGCAGGCGAATTCTTTACCACTGTGCCACCTGAGAAGCCCTATTGTTAAGTGACTTAGTGGAAAATAGCATAAAGAGGTTACAAGCCATACAAGAAGAAAATGTAAATTATCAACAGCAACAACCAGGAAACACCCTCAGAAGTCTCTGTCCTTTCTTAAAGGTTAACATGCAGCCACTGCTTCTTTGAATGGGGTAAGCATAATTCAGGTACTAGATCATTGGTTCACAAGGCAGGTATCTCTCTCTGTTTGGAAATCTTTTAGAGGATTAAAGTTTTCTTTGCTACTCTGAGCAGATTATCACATGTTTGAAAATATCCAGTGTGATCAAGCTCCATGTCAGGTAATGAAGGCCACTTATTTCTTATTTTCTCTTTGAAGAGTGAAATGATGTCTTGGATTAAACAAGCCTGAGGCTGTGAAAGCCTGTCCAGCAACATGTACTATTGGATTTCCAAAACCCTCAAGAAACTCACAGTACACTGATGCATTCATTCATGTATTTATTTAGGTATTCATTCACTTGACAAATATTTACTCAGGCCTTGAGTTGGGTGTTGAGATTGCAAATACTCAATATAATCTCAACAAGGAGAGATTATAATGAAAGTTCTTTGTTCAGACTTCAAGGGCTGCTGCTGCTGCTGCTAAGTCACTTCAGTCGTGTCCGACTCTGTGCGACCCCATAGACGGCAGCCCACCAGGCTCCCCCATCCCTGGGATTCTCCAGGCAAGAGCACCGGAGTGGGTTGTCATTTCCTTCTCCAATGCTTGAAAGTGAAAAGTCAAAGTGAAGTCACTCAGTCGTGTCTGACTCTTCGAGACCCCACGGACTGCAGCCCACTAGGCTTCTCCGTCCATGGGATTTTCCAGGCAAGAGTACTGGAGTGGGGTGCCATTGCCTTCAAGGGCAGTTCAATACAAATAGGCCTGCACTCAGTTCAATACAAATATGCCTGCACTCCACAAACATAAGCACATTTACAGACCAGCACACTGACACAACTTAATCACACCAGAAATGGGACTAGATGATGAGCCCACTTAGGAAGCAGTAAAGTGCTCCACAGTGGCACTTGCCTAGAAAATAAACCATAACTTGTGGTTCTAAGAGTTTAAGATTTTAAGATGAGGAAGGAAAGAAAAAATAAAAGAACCAATATAGGGTCACTAGCCATTTATGTTGTCAAGGAAGGATGTTAAATATATCTCCAAATTAAAATACAGTTTACTGTCACTTTTATTTGTTTCACAAAAGAATATAACCCCTCCTCTATAAAAAAAAAAGGAAAAACTAGTTTTCAGAGCAGAGTTAGCCATTTAAATTGGATATATTCAGTGCAATAAAAAAATTACTTTGTTTTCTTTTTTTCTTAGTTCTCTTCATGAACACCGGTTTTATTTCACTATAAACACTGCTTAAGCACTGGCATGATTTGGAACACACTGGCAGAAAAGGTAAGAACTGTCATCAGCCAAGAGTCCCAAATCAGAACCTAGTCTTAGGTATGTATTGATGCCCAGTCTTGGCCGAATTGTTTTCATGGTGCTCGGCTAGAAAATGGGTATTTTAAAGGGATTTGTGAGGATTAAGTTATATAACCCATATAAAAAGTGTCAGTGCCTTACAAGTGACTCCAAGCCAACACCCCTTTTTATGGTGACATGCCAAAATAGTGTTAGATGACTCAGGTGCCCATGCTGTGGATTCTGTGTCCTCCCATCAAAACCTGAGGCTGAGAGTTGACTCTCCTTCCAAGCTTACAAATCAATTTGTTGCCCTTTCGTAGCTTCTGGCAGAAGACCTGAGACTCTTGAGTCAGACACATAAGACAGTTAATTAGTCATGGCAAAAGCAGTAACCACGGGACATTTGTGCCTGTTCTTGAGCCCCAGCTCCCACAGAGTGGTGCTATAAGAGCCAGGAGACTCTTGAAAAACACAGTGGGCTGCATTCAAGAGAGGAACACTGACTTTAGGGAATTAGAATCTTTTCTAATGGGCAATCAGCCTGCCTGACGTTTGCTCTGGAGGGAGATAGTCTCTTTATTCCATTAGGCAGCAAACACCCTTGTCCTTTGTTAGAGGGTGACTCTGTCTCTACCTTTCAGGGTTGTTTCCCATACAAACATTTCAGAAAGCTAGTCCAGAGCAAAAGGCAGTCAGTGCCTCTGTCCCTAGAGGAGGTACACGAGAGGTCCATGGAGAGTGGTCTTCCAAGACTCTCTGCTGCTGCTGCTGCGTCACTTTAGTCGTGTTTGACTCTGTGTGACCCCAGAGACGGCAGCCCACCAGGCTCCTCTGTCCCTGGGATTCTCCAGGCAAGAACACTGGAGTGGGTTGCCATTTCCTTCTCCAATGCATGAAAGTGAAAAGTGAAAGTGAAGGCGCTCAGTCGTGTCCGACTCTTAGTGACCCCAGGGACTGCAGCCTACCAGGCTTCTCCACCCATGGGATTTTCCAGGCAAGAGTACTGGAGTGGGGTGCCACTGCCTTCTCTGCCAAGATTCTCTACTTTGAACAATTTTTTGAATTTCTTCTAAGGCTTTCTTTACAGGAGGTTTGGATTCACAGCAAAATTGAGAGTAAGGTTTAGAGATTTCTTATATATCCCCTACTTTGATACATGAATAGCCTCCAGATTATCAGCATCCCCTACTAGAATAATAATTCTAGAATATACTCTACTCTACTATTCTAGTATACTCTAGTATATTAGTAATATTCCTAGAGTAATACATCCATTACAGTTAATGAACCTACAATGACACATCTTAATCATCTGAAGCCCATATTTTACCTTAAGTTCACTCTTGGTTTTATACATTCTGTGGGTTTGGACAAATGTATAATGACATGTCTACCATTATAGTATTACATAGAGTAACACACCC
This sequence comes from Bos grunniens, assembly GCF_055505025.1. Classification (NCBI taxonomy): domain Eukaryota; kingdom Metazoa; phylum Chordata; class Mammalia; order Artiodactyla; family Bovidae; genus Bos; species Bos grunniens. The sequence continues at coordinate 16,547,672 of NC_141181.1, read as the reverse complement.
TATTTTCAGAAACTGTGATCAGTTGGATGGTCTTCTTCTGTACTTTTGAATTCTTCTCTTAACTAGGTATTTCCTATAAACAGTTAGAAATTCTTAAATATCTACCTTTCTAAAAAGGAAATCAGATCAGATCAGTTGCTCAGTAGTGTCCGACTCTTTGCGACCCCATGAATCGCAGCACGCCAGGCCTCCCTGTCCATCACCAACTCCCGGAGTTCACTGAGACTCACATCCGTCGAGTCAGTGATACCATCCAGCCATCTCATCCTCTGTCATCCCCTTCTCCTCCTGCCCTCAATCCCTCCCAGCATCAGAGTCTTTTCCAATGAGTCAACTCTTCTCATGAGGTGGCCAAAGTACTGGAGTCTCAGCTTTAGCATCATTCTTTCCAATGAAATCCCAGGGCTGATCTCCTTCAGAATGGACTGGTTGGATCTCCTTGCAGTCCAAGGGACTCTCAAGAGTCTTCTCCAACACCACAGTTCAAAAGCATCAATTCTTCGGCACTCAGCCTTCTTCACAGTCCAACTCTCACATCCATACATGACCACAGGAAAAACCATAGCCTTGACTAGATGAACCTTTGTTGGCAAAGTAATGTCTCTGCTATTGAATATGCTGTCTAGGTTGGTCATAACTTTTCTTCCAAGGAGTAAGCGTCTTTTAATTTCATGGCTGCAGACACCATCTGCAGTGATTTTGGAGCCCAGAAAAATAAAGTCTGACACTGTTTCCACTGTTTCCCCATCTAGTTCCCATGAAGTGGTAGGACCGGATGCCATGATCTTTGTTTTCTGAATGTTGAGCTTTAAGCCAACTTTTTCACTCTTCACTTTCACTTTCATCAAGAGGCTTTTGAGTTCCTCTTCACTTTCTGCCATAAGGGTGGTGTCATCTGCATATCTGAGGTTATTGAGATTTCTCCCAGCAATCTTGATTCCAGTTTGTGTTTCTTCCAGTCCAGTGTTTCTCATGATGTACTCTGCATATAAGTTAAATAAGCAGGGTGACAATATACAGCCTTGACGAACTCCTTTTCCTATTTGGAACCAGTCTGTTGTTCCATGTCCAGTTCTAACTGTTGCTTCCTGAACTGCATACAAATTTCTCAAGAGGCAGATCAGGTGGTCTGGTATTCCCATCTCTTTCAGAATTCAGCGGATGTTGGCAATTTGATCTCTGGTTCCTCTGCCTTTTCTAAAACCAGCTTGAACATCAGGAAGTTCACGGTTCACATATTGCTGAAGCCTGGCTTGGAGAATTTTGAGCATTACATTACTAGCGTGTGAGATGAGTGCAATTGTGTGGTAGTTTGAGCATTCTTTGGCATTGCCTTTCTTTGGGATTGGAATGAAAACTGACCTTTTCCAGTCCTGTGGCCACTGCTGAGTTTTCCAAATTGGCTGGCATATTGAGTGCAGCACTTTCACAGCATCATCTTTCAGGATTTGGAATAGCTCAACTGGAATTCCATCACCTCCATTAGCTTTGTTCGTAGTGATGCTTTCTAAGGCCCACTTGACTTCACATTCCAGGATGTCTGGCTCTAGGTCAGTGATCACACCATCGTGATTATCTGGGTTGTGAAGATCTTTTTTGTACAGTTCTGTGTATTCTTGCCATCTCTTCTTAATATCTTCTGCTTCTGTTAAGTCCATACCATTTCTGTCCTTTATCGAGCTCATCTTTGCATGAAATGTTCCTTTGGTATCTCTGATTTTCTTGAAGAGATCCCTAGTCTTTCCCATTCTGTTGTTTTCCTCTATTTCTTTGCATTGATTGCTGAAGAAGGCTTTCTTATCTCTTCTTGCTATTCTTTGGAACTCTGCATTCAGATGTTTATATCTTTCCTTTTCTCCTTTGCTTTTCGTTTCTCTTCTTTTCATAGCTATTTGTAAGGCCTCCCCAGACAGCCGTTTTGCTTTTTTGCATTTCTTTTCTATGGGAATAGTCTTGATCCCTGTCTCCTGTACAATGTCACGAACCTCATTCCATAGCTCATCAGGCACTCTATCTATCAGATCTAGGCCCTTAAATCTATTTCTCACTTCCACTGTATAATCATAAGGGATTTGATTTAGGTCATACCTGAATGGTCTAGTGGTTTTCCCTACTTTCTTCAATTTAAGTCTGAATTTGGCAGTAAGGAGTTCATGGTCTGAGCCACAGTCAGCTCCTGGTCTTGTTTTTGCTGACTGTATAGAGCTTCTCCATCTTTGGCTGCAAAGAATATAATCAATCTGATTTTGGTGTTGACCATCTGGTGATGTCCATGTATAGAGTCTTCTCTTGTGTTGTTGGAAGAGAGTGTTTGTTATGACCAGTGCATTTTCTTGGCTAAACTCTATTAGTCTTTGCCCTGCTTCATTCCGTATTCCAAGACCAAATTTACCTGTTACTCCAGGTGTTTCTTGACTTCCTACTTTTGCATTCCAGTCCCCTAGAATGAAAAGGACATCTTTTTTGGGTGTTAGTTCTAAAAGGTCTTGTAGTTCTTCATAGAACCATTCAACTTCAGCTTCTTCAGCATTACTGGTTGAGGCATAGACTTGGATTACTGTGGTATTGAATGGTTTGCTTTGGAAACGAACAGAGATCATTCTGTCGTTTTTGAGCTTGCATCCAAGTACTGCATTTAGGACTCTTTTGTTGACCATGATGGCCACTCCATTTCTTCTGAGGGATTCCTGCCCGCAGTAGTAGGTATAATGGTCATCTGAGTTAAATTCACCCATTCCAGTCCATTTCAGTTCGCTGATTCCTAGAATGTCAACATTCACTCTTGCCATCTCTTGTTTGACCACTTCCAATTTGCCTTGATTCATGGACCTGACATTCCAGGTTCCTATGCAATATTGCTCTTTACAGCATTGGACCTTGCTTCTATCACCAGTCACATCCACAGCTGGGTATTGTTTTTGCTTTGGCTCCATCCCTTCATTCTTTCTGGAGTTATTTCTCCACTGATCTCCAGTAGCATATTGGGCACCTACTTACCTGGGAAGTTTCTCTTTCAGTATCCTATCATTTTGCCTTTTCATACTGTTCATGAGGTTCTCAAGGCAAGAATAGTTAAGTGGTTTGCCATTCCCTTCTCCAGTGGACCACATTCTGTCAAATCTCTCCACCATGACCCGCCCGTCTTGGGTTGCCCCACGGGTATGGCTTAGTTTCATTGAGTTAGACAAGGCTGTGGTCCTAGTGTGATTAGATTGACTAGTTTTCTGTGAGTATGATTTCAGTGTGTTTGCCCTCTGATGCCCTCTTGCAACACCTACTGTCTTACTTGGGTTTCTCTTACCTTGGGCATGGGATATCTCTTCACGGCTGCTCCAGCAAAGCACAGCCATTGCTCCTTACCTTGGACGAGGGGTATCTCCTCACCGCCGCCCTTCCTGACCTTCAATGTGGGATAGCTCCTCTAGGCCCTCCTGCGCTCACGCAGACACGGCTCCTTGGACGTGGGGTTGGTCCTCCCGGCCACCGCCCCTGGCCTCGGTCGTGCAGTTGCTCATCCCCACCGCTGATATCCAATTTTCTAAGCACTATTTATTGGCGAGACTATCCTTTCCCCCAGTGAGTATTCTTAGTCAACTGTTAGTTGACTGTATATGCACAGGTTTATTTCTGGGCTCTCACTGATCTATGATGGAGAAGGCAATGGCAACCCACTCCGGTACTCTTGCCTGGAGAATCCCATGGATGGAGGAGCCTGGTAGGCTGCAGTCCACAGGGTCACACAGAGTTGGACATGACTGAAGTGACTTAGCAGCAGCAGCAACTCATCTATGAATCGGTTTTTATGTCAGTATACTATTTTGATTACTATAGCTTTGTCATATAGCTTGAAATTAGGACATGTGATACTTCTAGTTTTGTTGTTACTCAAGATTTCTGTGGCTATTCAGGTCTTTTTTGTGATTCCACACAAATTTTAGGTTTGTCCTATTTCTAAGAAAAATGCCATTGAAACTTTGATAAGGGTTGCATTGAATTCTTAGATTGTTTTGGGTAGTATGGACATTTTAACAATATTAACTCTTCCAATCCATCAGCACAGAGTATCCTTCCATTAATCTGTATCTTCTTCATTTTCTTTCATCAGTGACTTACAGTTTTCAGAGTATAGGTCTTTCACCTCCTCAGGTAATTTGTTTCTAGGCATTTTATTCCTTTTGATGCAACTATAAGTGAAATTGGTTTCTTAAATCCTTTTTCAGATAATTTGTTAGTGTATAGACATGAAATTGATTTTTGTATATTGGTTTTATATCCAGAAATCATACTGAATTTATTAGTTCTGAAAGGTTTTTTGTGAAGTCATTATGTTGTTCTATATGTAAGATTATATCATCTGCAAGCAAAGGGAATTTTACTTCTTCCTCTCTGATTTGGATGCCTTTTGTTTCTTTTAATTGCTCTGGCTAAGACTTCTGGTACTTGTTGAATAGAAGTGGTGAGAGTGGGCACTCTTTTCTTCTTCCTGATCTTAGAAGAAACACTTTCAAGATTTCACCATGTCAGTTGTGAACTTGTCATATATGGCCTTTATTATGCTTAGATACATTCTTTCTATACCCATTTTTTTTGAGAGTTTTTGTCATAAAAGGATGTTGAATTTTGTCAATTTTTTTGCGTATTATTAAGATGATTGTACAATTTTTATCTTTCATTCAATGAATGTGTTCTATCATGTTTATATGTATGTAGATAGACACACATACATGGGCGTGCATGCTCAGTCACTTCAGTCATGTCTGACTCTGTGTGACCCCATGAACTGTAGCCCGCCAGGCTCCTCTGTCTATGGGATTCTCCAGGCAGGAATACTGGAGTGGGTTGCTATGCCCTCCTACAAGGGATCTTCCCTACCCAGGGACTGAACCACATCTCTTGTACTCCTGCATTGGCAGGCAGATTCTTTATTATTAGCACCATCTGGGATGCCCCGCACCCCAACACACATACATATATTAATACACACAGATATATACATATATATAATGAAACATTATTGTCACAAAAAGAAAGGTAGTCCTGCCATTTCTAAGATGTGAATGAACCTTGAGGGCATTATGCTAAGTGAAATAAATCAGATAAAGAAAGACAAATACTGTATGACCTCAGTTATATGTGAAATCTGAAAAAGCCAAACTCATAGAAACTGAGAGTAGATTGTTGATTACCAGAGACTAGAGGGTGGAGGAAACAGGGAGATGTTGGCCAAAGGGTACAAACTTCTAGTTATAAAACTAGTAAGTTCTGGGGATGTAACTATAGCATGGTAATTATGGTTAACAATACTGTATTGTATGCTTGAGAATTGGTAAGAAAGTAAATCTTAAATGTTCTTACCAGAAAAACAAAACAAAAATGGTAATTCTGTGAGGTGACAGATGTGTTAATTGATGCATTATTGTGGAAATCATTGCACAGTACATAAATATATCAAATAATCATCTTGTAAATCTTTATTTAAATTTTGTAAAAATTTATCCTACATGGGTATCATTTCTCAATAAAGGTGAATAAAAAAGGAAAAAAGCAAACTAACCCACCTTACCCTACTTCTCATCTTCCTCTAGTCACCATTGTATACTCCTGATTTATTAATAGGTTTTATGCTTGCTTCTCCATTCACTCAGTTCAGTTCAGTTCAGTTTAGTCTCTCAGTTGTGTCCGACTTTTTGCGACCCCATGAATCACAGCAGGCCAGGCCTCCCTGTTCATCACCAACTGCCAGAGTTCACTCAAACTCACGTCCATCAAGTCGGTGATGCCATCCAGCCATCTCATCCTCTGGCGTCCCCTCTTCCTCCTGCCCCCACTCCCTCCCAGCAGCAGAGTCTTTTCCAATGAGTCCACTCTTCGCATGAGGTGGCCGAAGTACTGGAGTTTCAGCTTTAGCATCATTCCTTCCAAAGAACACCCAGAACTGATCTCCTTTAGAATGGACTGGTTGGATCTCCTTACAGTCCAAGGGACTCTCAAGAGTCTTTTCCAACACCACAGTTCAAAAGCATCAATTCTTCGGCACTCAGCTTCTTCACAGTCCAACTCTCACATCCATACATGACCACTGGAAAAACCATAGCCTTGACTAGACGGACCTTTGTTGGCAAAGTAATGTCTCTGCTTTTCAATATGCTATTTGGTTGGTCATAACTTTTCTTCCAAGGAGTAAGCATCTTTTAATTTCTTGGCTGCAGTCACCATCTGCAGTGAACTGAACTGATGCTTGCTTCTCCATTTACTCACATACCATCTATTATTTTTTTTTATTTTGAAATACAATATAAATGCTGAAGAAATGCACAAATCATGCATGTACAATTCAATGAGTTCTCGTGTAACTTTCACACAAGTTTAGAGACAGAACAACATTGATATCTCTGTGAACCAATAACTCTGGTCCTAGATATGTAACCTAGAGTTCATAAACTAAGACACATGTACAGAAAAGTTTATAGCAACATTAGTTAATCTTAGAGAAGTTAAATAGCCATCTTCAGAATGGGTAAGCCCATTATACTCTGTTATAATTCTACCCAGAAAAACTCACTCCATGCCCTATAAATATCCATTATCCTTGCTTACAAGATAATAATCTTGTTACTATTGTCTGGATTTTACTAATATTCCTTAGTGTTTCCTGGTTTTTCAATTTTTTTGAAAATAGAATCTAATTTGTATTGTGTCTGCTTCTTTCACTCATCATAATGCTTGTGAGATTTATCAATATGCTTGGGTATAACTGAAGTTTATTGCTGTAGGTTATTCCTTTTCATTCTTTATAGTATTTTATTGTATGTGTCTTCTACAATTTATTTACCTAGTCTTTTGTAGGCGACTGTTTCTATTTCTATAATAATAAACAGTGTGTTGCTATAAACATTTTTATAAATGCATTTTACTCCATGTACTCTAGGTTATATATCTAGAAGTGGAATTGATGTATTACAGGGTCTATGCATCTTTAATGATAATAGATCATGCCAAGTGTTTTACAAAGTGGCTCTTTCGATCTTCACTCCCATCAACAGAGTATTAGGTTTTCTGTTTTGCCACCTTTTATTGTATTAAATAATAAACACTTGATAATATTTACTATGTGCCAGGCAGCATTCTAAACACATTGATTTAAACTGTATAATTCAATGAGGATTAAGTAGTATTGCTCTTCCCCTTTTCAGATAATGACACTGAGGCATAGAGAGGTGAAGTGACTTGCCCTATTTGTGAAAATGGCAGAGTTCAGCCAAGAGATTGGATTCTTTTTAAAAAACATGTATATATTTTTTTATTTAGTCTGTGCTGGGTCTTAGTTGCGATTCATGGGATATTCCTTGTGGCATGCGGACTTCTTAGTTGTGGCGTGTGGTATCTAGTTCCCTGGCCAGGGATAGAACCTGGGCCCCTGCATTAGGAGCATGGGGTCTTAGCCACTGGACCACCAGGGAAGTCACAAGAGATTAGATTCTTAATCTTTCTGCTGTGATGCCTCTTTCTCCTCTCATGTTATTATTTTCATATGTTTAAATATTTGCCAACCTAGTGGGTCTGTAATGGAATTTTTAATGGTGATTTTAATTTGCATTATCCTCAGTGTAAATGAGATTGAGCAGCTTTTGGAATCTTTGCTGAGCATTTGGATATTCTCTTTTGAGGATTCTAGGTTTAGGTCTCTTATGCCCAAGTTTCTATTGGATACTTTACTTTTTCTTAATGTATCCTGGATATAGGCATGTATGTATGTGTGTGTGTGTGTGTATGCGTACATATATATATATATATATATATATATATATTGTTGTTAAGTCACTTCAGTCGTGTCTGACTTTATGTGACCCCATAGACGGCAGCCCACCAGGCTCCCCCGTCCCTGAGATTCTCCAGGCAAGAACACCGGAGTGGGGTGCCATTTCCTTCTCCAATGCATGAAAGTCAAAAGCAAAAGTGAAGTCGCTCAGTCGTGTCCAACTCTTCGTGACTCTATGGACTGCAGCCTACCAGGCTCCTCCATCCATGGGATTTTCCAGGCAAGAGTACTGGAGTGGGGTGCCATCGCATTCTCTGATATATATGTAAATTAAATGTTTTCCTACTTGGAGATTTGCATTTTCACTCTCTTAATTGGTATTCTTAATGAATGTAAGTCTTCAATTTTTATGTAATTAAATGTATAAATCAATTCTTCTATGGTTTTGCTTCTTGTGTTCTATATTATAAACTGTACCTATCAAATGGTGCTTCTATAGACTATCCTATATTATTGCCCATACCATTCTCCATGCATTTAATTTTTTGCTGAGAAGTTTAATATATCACAAATTCATATTTGTATATGGTATTGTTAATAATTAACTTTATGAGTCAGTTTGGCTAGGCTATGGTGCCCAGCTATTTGGTAACACTAGTCTAGATACTTCTGTGAAAATATTTTGCAAATGTAATTAACCTTTACAGTCAGTTGGCTTTAAATAAAGGGAATTACTCTCAATAATGTGGATAGGTCTCATTCAATCCATTGAAAGCCTTTAAAGAAAAAATTGAAGTTTCCCAGAGAAGAAGGAATTCTACCTCAAGCCTGTAACATAAAAATCTTCCCTGTGTTTCCAGTCTCTAGCATATCCTATAGATTTCAGACTCAAGACTGTAGCATCAACTTGAGTTTCCAGGTTTCCAGCCTGCCATACAGATTTTTCAGACTCCACGATCACATGAGCCTATTTCTTAAAATAAGTATTCTCCTATAGACATATTTCCATTGGTTCTGTTTACCTGGAGAACCATGACTGATACAGATTTTGCTGTGCACAGCAGTTCTAGAGCTGGCCCTGGAGTTTCTGGGGTTGGTTCTCTACTATGATTGGATTTCAAGGCACTAATGACTAAATTGTCACCAGTATAGAGGACACTGGTAGTTTATGCATGATGTGGCAGTAAAGAAACATAAAATATCACTGTGGAATTACCTGTTTGTTCCTAAGTGTACTCAACAAAATGGGGACAGGAACAAGATGAATTCAAGGACTCATAAATTCCCAAATGGAGTGCTTCATAAATTCCCAGGTAGCTCAGTTGGTAAAGAATCTGCCTGCAGTGCAGGAGACCCAAATTTGGTCTCTGGGTCAGGAAGATCCCCTGGAGAAGGAAATGGCAACCCACTCCAGTATTCTTGCCTAGAAAATCCCATGGACAGAGGAGCCTGGCAGGCTACAGTTCACGGGGTTGCAAGAGTCAGGCACAACTTAGCGACTAAGCCTAAGCCTAATAAATGACCCACAGTCTCATCCTGTGAGTAAGCTGAACTACAGGATACATTGAATTCCAAAGCTTAAAAGATGTTTGCTGTTAAACTGAGAGTATTGATTATGAAGAAATGGAGAAATGGGATTATGAAAACTGGAATGAGACCACATGGGCAGATTCTGATGAAACTGAGGAGTACTGAACACTTAAATTCTGATGGATCTTCTTTGCTACTGGAAGCAGCCGTTTTATCCCCATCTGAGAAGGCTAACTATGCTTTGCCTGAGGAACCTCTCCTGAAGCAGTTGCCCTGTAAGATACTGTTGATCCACCTCCAGACCCATCTCCCACCACTGTCTTTGTATCTAGACCTAAAAGTAAACTCAAGTCCCAGCAGCTCTCAAAAGAGTTAACACACTGTGTGACCCAGAATTATACTTCAAAAGGACTATTTGATTTTTCCAATTTATATATGTGTAAATCTGGAAGATATGTGCCCAGTATTTTGGGCCGTATCAAGGTATCCCTTCTTGGTGAAGATAAGATGAAGTACAAGTTGTTGCATCAGGCTGCTCTTACAATCAAAATGAGAGAGGTATAATGCTTAGGTGTCTCTTTGGATTTTGGATGCAATATATTCCTCATTTGGGTGTGGCATCTACTCATTGACCAAATGAAGAGAAGAATAAGAAGCTGTTGATCAAGTTGCTTTATCTCCTGGGCCACTTGATCCAACAGATTTAATGGTACCCAAAGTGTTATTGGCAGATAGAGATGCTGTTTGGAGCCTTTGGCAGAATCCTATAGGTGGGCCATAGTATAATTTTGGAGCAAAGCCTTGTCATCCTCTTTAGGTACATGCTCTTCTTTTGAGAAAAAAAAAAAAAAAAACCTTTTGGTTTCGTACTGGACTTGGCAGTTGAATGTTGTACCATTGGCCACCGAGTTACTATGTAACCCGAACTGGCCGTGATGAACTGAATGATGTGGGACCCATCAAGCCATAAAGCTGGGCATGCACACCAACACTCCTCCTTCAAGTGGAAGTAGTATCTATGAGGTTATGCTCAAGCAGGCCCTGAAGGCACAAGCAAGTTACCTAAGGAAGTGGTCCAAATGCTTATGGTACCAACTTCTGCCACATTACCTTCCCTAATCCAGTCTCATCGATAGCCTCATAGGATGCCGCCTATAATCAGTTGACTAAGGAAGAGAAAACTTGGACCAGGCACCACTCAGAAGCTGATAGCTGCAGTATTATACCCTTTCTTAAGACATTTATGAAGGACAGTGAAGGGAAATCCTCCCAAGTGAGTAGAACATCAAGCAATACATCTGGTTAGTCATTTTGTTTGAAAGGTGAAACGGTCAGCAGTGTGCATGTATAGTAATTCATGGGCTGTGGCCAATAGTTTGTCTGGATAGTCGGAAAGGAAAATAGTTGGAAGGAAAATGATTGAAAAGTTGGTAACAAAGAGATCTGGGGGAAAGGTGTATGGATAGATCCGTCAGAATGGCTGAGACACATGAGAATATTTACATCCAGTGTGAGTGTTCACCAAAGCATGAACTCAGCAGAGGAGGAATTTTGTAACCAAGTGGGTCAGGATGACCTTTGAATACCAATCAGCTTCTTTCTCAGACGGTAAAGAAACTGATGGCAGTACAGGAGACCCGAGTTCTATCCCTGGGTTGGGAAGATCCCGTGGAGAAGGGAATGGCTACCCACTCCAGTATTCTTGCCTGGAAAATCCCCATGGACAGAGGAGCCTGGCAGGCGACAGTCTATAGGGTCACATAGAGTCGGACACAACTGAAGTGACTGAGCACACATTTCATGCATGTAGCTTCAAGTTTCTCTTTTGAATAGTGAACATCATTTTTTATAAGTTATCTGATGGAAATACTTGCAATCTTTCTTTTCTTCTATTATTTCTGTTATTTATTGCTTGTTATTCTTGTTATTTATTACTCATGCTAATTTATTTCCTTGTATGCTTGCGCATGCATGCTAAGTTGCTTAGTTATCTTTAATTGTATGCTGCTCATTGAAAAAAAATTATTATATTTATGAGGATTTCCTGAGGCTTAGGATATATACGCTTTCCTCTAGAAATGATTTGCATTTGTTCCTTTCAATTTTTAGGAGTACTGTTAGTTCAATACTGCTTAAATTTATAGCTCACAATTTCTTGGAACACATTGATGATTTAAAAAAAGTAGGTTGGAGATACACCAGCCATGATTATAATATTTCAGGGTAGTTTTCTCTTTTTAAATTGAAGTATATTTGATTTTCAATGTCATATTAGTTTCAAATGTACAACATAGTGATTCAGTATTTTTATAGCTTATGCTCTATTTAAAGTTTTTATAAAATATTGGTTATATTCTTTGAGCTGTATATTACATCCTTGTATCTTATTTATTTTATACCTTATAATTTATACCTCATAGTATCTTTCCTCTCTCTTGCCTTTTCCTTAAGATAGTTTTCTTAACATGAAAAAAAGTGTATTAGTCACTCAGTCACATTTGACTCTTTGCAACCCCATGGACTGTGGCCTGCTAGGCTCCCCTGTACATGGAACTTTCCAGGCAAGAATACTGGAGTGGGTTGTAATTTCTTTCTCCAGGGGATCTTCCCAACCCAGTGATCGAACCCACATCTCCAGCATTGTAGATGTCCCAGGGTTTGTGGGAGAAGCTAGATAAAGCCACTAGGGGATCCGCCTTGAAGGTATAGACACTTGAAGGTTCCACCTTGTTCTAAGAATATGTATAGTCCTTGGGGTATGGACTTTGAGGTGGGCAACCTCCTATTAGATCCTCTAAATTTAGCAGTTCCTTAGCTAAGTTCCTGTATTCTTGCTCTACAAGTTCATCAAGATGATAGCTTAGTTGTATAGTTTATTTTATCCTGGATGGATAAAGGGCTTCTGGGCCAAAACAGGCTTTGAGTGCCCTGCTTAATGCGTTCTGTGGATTCTTATTTTCTCACATGTTTGAGCTGATAATTCTTTACTATATTGTAAGCTCTTCAATATTCAGTTCAGTTCAGTTCAGTCACTCAATCGTGTCCGACTCTTTGTGACCCCATGAATCACAGCACGCCAGGCCTCCCTGTCCATCACCAACTCCCAAGTCCACCCAAACCCATGTCCATTGAGTCAGTGATGCCATCCAACCATCTCATCCTCTGTCATCCCCTTCTCCTCCTGCCTTCAATCTTTCCCAGGATCAGGGTCTTTTCAAATGAGTCAGCTCTTCACATCAGGTGGCCAAAGTATTGGGGTTTCAGCTTCCACATCAGACCTACCAATGAACACCCAGGACTGATCTCCTTTAGGATGGACTGATTGGCTCTCCTTGCAGTCCAAGGGACTCTCAAGAGTCTTCTCCAACACCACAGTTCAAAAGCATCAATTCTTCGGCGCTCAGCTTTCTTCACAGTCCAACTCTCACATCCATACATGACCACTGGGAAAACCATAGCCTTGACTAGACGGAGCTTTGTTGACAAAGTAATATTAAGAAACTGTTTTCTCCAGTGTTTTTCCTTATTTTTAGTGGGAGAGGTGTTTGTGTGTGTGTTTATGAAAATAGTCTAGACTGCCATGACTAAACAGTGGAAAACTAGTCATCTTTTTAGCATGCTAAATTGGATTCAGGAAAAGATGAAATTTTTCATGCAGCAGAGAGGGTTGACAATCACATGCTCCTAAGCTGTTATTCTATATTATAAACTTGTGATGCATTTCTGGCTATGTTCCCTTAAAATGGCTTTTTGGGGGAACATTTTTAATTATAACCACAGTGAAAAGGAAGCAAGTCTGAAAAATCCAAAATAAGTCTAGAAGTAAAATAAGATCAACCATTTAAAATACACTCTAGTATGGCACTGAATTAGTAAAGAGTATAAATAGCTCTTTAGAACCAGAAGTCACTGTCCACTTTTTCTAATACTGAACGTATAGGTTTGAGTAACTTTTTTTTTTTCTTTTTGGCGATGTGGTACATCTTGTGGGATCTCCCGGACCAGGGATTTAATCCAGGAATCCAGGTCCTGTCAGTAAAAGCCTGGGATCCTAACCAATAGACCACCAGGGAACTCTGAATATATAGGTTTGAAATCTAAGTGGCTAGTGAGCTCTGCCCCTGTGATGGAAGGACTATTTTCCATGAACTCAGAGTAGGAAAGTCTACCTTAAATGACTTTTACATGGAAATCTGTCTTATTCAGTCCTTTTTCTGGGAGGTGAATAATTCAGTTAAAAACATAATTTCATTTACGCATATTCACGTGTATACACACACAACCACACACACACACACACGTGTGTGTGCTGAGTCACTTCAGTCGTGTCTGCGCAGTCCTATGGACCATAGCCTGCCGGGCTCCTCTGTCCATGGGATTCTCCAGGCAAGAATACGAGAGTGGGTTGCCATGTTCTCCTCTCAGATATACATATACACACACACACATATATGAAATATGTGTAGAGTGCTATTGGTAACATGTGGAACATGTCTGACCCTCATAGTTCTGCTCTTAATTCATTTATACATAATAAGAATTTAGCAGAGAACTACAAAAAGGTAGTAAAATAATTGAAGTGAAAAATTACCAGTCAGGGGAAAACATTAAGGAAACAAAGAATTCTTTGAGGGGAGAGGTGATTGAAGAAAAGACAGCACTCATCTGAGAAGAGACAGCCGTGGCTTGCTTGTTCTAACACAGAGCTTCTAACACAAGCAAGTCAGCTTGCTTGCTCTCCAACTTGGCTCTGTATTACAATCATCAGGTCCCATCCTCAGAGCTTCTGACGTAATTGGTCTGGGATATGACTTAGGCATCAAGTTTATGAAAAAACTCTTCATGTGATTCTAAGGTGCAGGGATCATTCACTATAAAATTACTTTAGGAAGCAAATTCCTGTAGAGCAATGACAGAATTTGTAAAACTGAAGTACAGTTATTCTGGTGCCCAGATCTGCCATGGGAAGAGACTACAGGAAGATGGACTTTCTACATTTCTACTACAAATGAAACAAAAGAATAGTGCCTCAATTGCAGCATGAGAAAGTTTAATTAAAAAAAAAAGAAAGAAAATACCGCCTTGGAGTATTCTGGATATTCCAGAATGGCTAGCAGAGGTATATCGAAGCATCTTGTTACTTGATCCCATTCACTTGAGGCTGCTCTGCCTCAGGCTCTAGACTCAGACAAAGCTGGGCTTGAATTCCTATCTGGACTTACTAGGTGTACAACCTTTGGGAAAACTATACTCTCCATACCTTAGTTTCACCATTCGTTCAGTCATAAAACAATACCAGGCAGGTACTGTACCAGGTACTGGGGACACAGCAGTGAACCAAAGAAAGTGCATCAGATGGGAAAACATACCTGCCTTATCAGGTTATTTGTAAAGATGACATAAGAATTAAATATAAAGTGTTTACCAGAGTTCCTGGTTATGATTATTATTGTTTACATGGTGTATGATCTCAAAGGGATGAGTAGCGTTGGATTGGAGTTAAAATCAGAGGGAGTTTTTATTAATAACCTGTAACAAGATTCATTGGAGAAGACCCTGCTGCTGGGAAAGACAGAAGGCAGGAGAAGAAGGGGACAACAGAGGACGAGATGGATGGACGGCATCGTCGACTCAGTGGACGTGGGTTTGAGCACACCCCGGGGAAACGGTGAAGGACAGGGAAGCCTGGCATGCAGCAGTCCACAGGGCCGCAGAATTGGACGTGACTGAGACACTGAACAGCAACAACGAGGACTGTAAGTTTTGCTATCCTCTGTATTTCAAATAGAGGTTAAAACAAAAAAGCAAGGTAAATATCCCCCCTCCCTAAAACAAACTAACAAGGACAACAAACTCCAAAATCTATGCTCTGTCCCGGGACACTGAGCAGTCAAACTGGCTCAGAGCCACATTGGAACCCATCCACAGAATGTTCCCTGCCGGATATAGTGAATCACTAAAATCCTCAGTCTCCTTTCAGTTCTTAGAAAAGAGGATGTTATCAGTAAAAAGAAAGAAAAAAGATTGGTGTGAACTATACATCCCCAAAGCCTTAGCGTAGAAATGTGCAGTAGAATAACGTAGGAAGTTTGTCTACCTCATTAAAATGTAGGGGATCCTTCTTAAAAAGATGTTCTTGGAATAGAGTGAAAAATGGAAGCAAAAAAGCGCTGAAACATCTGTGTTGTTCCTTGAGATGAGCAACATACTTTTAATTGAATGGAACTTGGAAATACAAGAGAGTTTCCCTTGTGGCTCAGACGGTAAAGAATCTGCCTGCAACGCAGAAGACTGGGGTTCTATCCCTGTGTTGGGAAGATCCCCTGGAGAAGGGAATGGCAACCCACTTCAGAATTCTTGCCTGGAGAACTCCATGGGAGCACAAATGTGTTACTGAAAGGCAGCATGTATCTATACAGACCTTCAGTAGCCCCACTGACTGTAAACCCAAACATAAACTATTTGCATGTATGGATATCTATCACATAATTTGACACTCAAACTTTCATATAAAATTCGTGCTGGAACTACTAAGAGAGTACAAACATTTGGATTTTCTTCAGGTTATTACAGCTCCTGGCATGCAGTATATTCTTGGCTGTTATTTTTTTTTAATTAATTCAGTTTTTATTAAAGGATAATTGCTTTACAGAATTTTGCTGTTTTTTTTTTTTTTTTGGTCAAACCTCAACACGAATCAGCCATAGATATGCATATATCCCTTCCCTTTTGAAACTCCCTCCCATCTTCCTCCCTATCCTATCCTCTAGGTTGATACAGAGCCCCTGTTTGAGTTTCCAGAGCCATTCAGCAAATTCCCTTTGGCTATCTATTTTACATATGGTAATGTAAGTTTCCTTGTTACTCTTTCCATACATCTCACCCTCTCCTCCCCTCCCCCCATGTCCATAAGTCTATTCTCTAAGTCTGTTTCTCCATTGTTGCCCTGTAAATAAATTCTTCAGTACCATATTCTAACATATATATACAAAATCTAGAAAAATGATATTGGCTGTTAATTTTTTCCTCTCTCCCTTTGCTGTCTTTGTAATCTCTCCTATGCAGTAGGGGATTCCAGAGAGGACAGTGGTAAATGACTATTACATTAAACTTTAAAATCAGTCTCAAGGGTTGCTGTGCCGGTAGGTTGTGCAGCAAAAAGGGCCAACAGATACTATACCCTTTTATACTATACTATTCTCCTCTTTGTCTCTGAAAGACTTACTTGTTTACCATCAGTAAGATTGGTTCTTTGCCAGTGTGCATGCTAAGCCACTTCTTCATGTCCAACTCGGTAGCCTGTAGCCCACCAGGCTCCTCTGTCTATGGCGATTCTCCAAGCAAGAATTCTTGGGTCTCCATGCCTTCCCCCAGGTGATCTTCCAAACCCAGGGATAGAACCCATGTCTCCTGTGGCTCCCACATTGCTGATGAATTCTTTACTGATCAGTCCTTTTGTTAATCTCATATGGCTGGAAAGGTGTTGAGAATCCTCAGTCTGAAAACTTTAAAGGCTGTGTTTTACATTGCAGAGATGAGATCTGAATTTCTAACTCATGCTGATCAGAATAATAAAGACAGTCTGTATTCATTTCAGTTCAGTTCAGCTGCTCAGTCGTGTCAGACTCTTTGCAACCCCACAGACTATAGCACGCCAGGCTTCCCTGTCCATCACCAACTCTCAGAGACTACTGAAATTCAGGTCCATAGCATTGGTGATGCCATCCAACCATCTCATCCTCTGTTGTCCCCTTCTCCTCCTGCCTTCAATCTTTCTCAGCATCAGAGCCCTTTTCTAGTTAGTCAACTCTTTGCATCAGGTGGCCAAAGTATCGGAGTTTCAGCTTCAGCATCAGTCCTTCCAATGAATATTCAGGACTGATTTCCTTTATGATGGACTGGTTGGATCTCCTTGCAGTCCAAGGGACTCTCAAGAGTCTTGTCCAACACCACAGTTCAAAAGCATCAATTCTTCAGCACTTAGCTTTCTTTATAGTCCACTCTCACATCCATACATGACCACTGGAAAAACCATAGCTTTGACTAGACAGACCTTTGTTGGTAAAGTAATGTCTCTGCTTTTTAATATGCTGTCTAGGTTGGTCATAGCTTTTCTCCCAAGGAGCAAGCACCTTTTAATTTCATGGCTGTAATCACCATCTGCAGTGATTTTGGAGCCCCCCCCAAATAAAGTCTGTCACTGTTTCCATTGTTTCCCCATCTATTTGCCACGAAGTGATGGGGGCAGATGCCATGGTCTTAGTTTTCTGAATGTTGAGTTTTAAGCCAACTTTTTCACTCTCCTCTTTCACTTTCATCAAGAGGCTTTTTAGTTCTTCTTCGCTCTCTGCCATAAGGGTGGTGTCATCTGCATATATGAGGTTATTGATACTTCTCCCAGGAATCTTGATTCCAGCTTGTGCTTGCATTTCTCATGATGTACTCCACATATAAGTTAAATAAGCAGGATGACAATATACAGCCTTGATGTACTCCTTTTCTTATTCGGAACCAGTCTGTTGTTCATAAATCCTCTTTGAAAATTTGTTTTCAAGCTGCTTATGTTAGAGCAGCTTTATTTAAAATTGCCAGGATGTGGAAGCAACCTAAGTATCCATTAGCAGATGAATGGATAAAAAAAAGTGTGGTTGTACATACAATGTAATATTACTCAACCATAAAAAAGAACAAAATTTTGCTATTTGCAGCAAGTTGGATGGAGTGGAAGTTGTGAAATAAATCATACAAATATTGTATGGTATCACTTATACATGGAATGTAAGAAATACAGCAAGCTAGGGAATATAACAAAAAAAGGAGCAGTCTCACAGATGTAGAGAACAAACTAGTGGTTATCAGTGGGAAGAAGGAAGGAGGAACAACATAGGGGTAAAGGATTAAGAGGTACAAGCTACTGGGTATAAGACAGACCGTAAGGATGCATTGTACACACAGGGAATAGAACTAATGTTTTGTAATAACTGTAAATGCACTGTAACCTTTAAAAATTATATAAAAAATAAAGTGTCATGAATGGAAAGAAAAAGAAAGCTGCTTATCTACCTCATGGATATTGGAAATGAAGTTTTTTGGGAGTTCCTTGGTGGTCCAGTGGCTAAGAACTCCATGCGCCCAGTGCAGGGGGCCTGGGTTTGATTCCTGGTCAAAGAACTAGATCCCACATGGTGCAACCAAGACTCAGTGCAACCAAAGAAATAAAAATAGAAATTTTTTTTTAATTAATTTTTTCAAAGACCATTCACATCCGTGACAAATTTTGCTGAGTTCAATTTCTTGGAACAGGAATTTCAAATAATAATCAAAGAGGGGAGACTGGTATGTCAATTGAGTGAAATTATATTCAGACCAAATTTCTCTAATATTTAAAAATAAGAAACAAACACTGACCAAACTTATCTAACATGGAATTACTCAAATGTTGTTGAAATGAAGCCAAGTTTAGAGATCTGGCAGCTGTGCCCCCATGCACCCCCCACTGTCTGCCCAGGCTCACTGGCAACCTACTTTATTGCTCTGTGCTCCTGGGATAGATGTCTTCTGAGTGGGCTTCCTTCATGAACTGTCATCCTCATTCCCCATGTGAGCAAGTCAACTTCTGTTGCCTTCCTGTTTCTCACACGTGACCTTGACTCCTGACCCCTAACCCAGTTACTCTTTGTCTGTTTATATCAACAAATGAGACCAGAACAAAAAAAAATTAAAAAAAATAAAAGATATTTTTCAAATGAAAAGGTATCCATTTTTCCTCCCATTTTTATCAACTTCCTTAAAAGTTAATGAGGTCAACTTTTCAGGGCATAATATTGTACAATATTTCCTCAAACAGTAAGTATTTATTGGAAGTCTTCTTTGTATAGGACATTAGAATACATACTGAATTTAAACTCCTTTGATTTTCCTATTTGGATTTTTAAATTCTGCTATTAGGAAACAAGATTTTGATAAGAAATGCAGAATATACACACACACATGCTCACACTCTCTCTGTGTTCTGTTTTTTTTTTAAATAGAACATAAATAAATGAAAGCATGTTGACCGTAAAAGGATATAAATAAAAATCTGTGCCTCTTCATGGCTTGTTGATATTGACAATGGGAAAAAATGAGAAAAGAATTGTTTCGGGCTTGGACCGTCTCTCTTTATTTCCCACACCAAAACCAGCCAACACCCCTTGACAGGAGCTTGGCAGTGAGAAGGAGGAGGCAAGTGCAAGCCTTGGAAATGGGTCCAATTAAAAATGATAGGCGCAGAGTACCTCTTCATATTAATTGCTGGTTGCCTTCTTACCCCCATGGACCCCCAGTGAAAGCTCTGAGAACCATATCCAGATGCAGTTGCACCTACTTACCAAATAAGCAGTGAACATGGCTAATGTTCACCACTTATTTGGTAGTTAAGATAGACGTGCAGTGATTCCATTTTAAGAAACCTGAATTAGCATAACTAGTTTAAGGAAGATAGTACCTTTAGCAAGGATTGGGGAAAAAATTTCAAGAGTAGCACAGTAATGATCTAACATATATTGTTATATTGTGCCTGTCACTGCTCTCATTCTAGTTGTGACTGCTAATAATATCTAAAAACATTTAGACAAAAATACCTAAAAATATCTTAAAAAAAAAAAAAATCCAGATAACATTGTCTTAATTCTCCAGGGCAAGAGTTGGCATCCTGCAGAGCCTTCAAATTTAGAAAAGTGTTGGTTTCCTTCTTTTCTTCACTGTTTGTTCCGCATTCAAAGCCTTTAGATTTATTGAAAAAGAGGCTTCTCATTTTTTTAATTAAAATTTTTCTTTACAGTAAGTCTTTGTTGGTTGTATGTTTTAAATATTGCTTGTTGTTTCGTTTCTTAGTTGCTAGGTCATGTCCAGCTTTTGCGAGCCCATGGACTGTAGCCCTCCAGGCTCCTCTGTCTATGGGATTCTTCAGGCAAGAATACTAGAGTGAGTTGCCATTTCTTTCTCCGGGAGATCTTTCAAACCCAGGGATTGAACCCACATTTCCTGCATTGGCAGACGGATTCTTTACTGCTGAGCCACCAGGGAAGCCCTATTTTGAATATAGCACCTCTCCTTTTATATTGATTATACTCAGCGTTGTTACAGAAATTAGGCATCAAGAGACTTAGATTCTGGTGTGTTACCTTTGGAATGAAACATAAAATTCATTTCAGCCAACACCCTCGTTTTACAGCATGTGAAAGGAAGACATGAGAGAAGAGTGACTTATCCAAGAGCAGCCAACTGGGTAATCTCAGAGGAAGCTCTCCTAGCCTCCCTCCAGTGCTCCCAACTCTACAGGGAGCTTCTCTTCTCTCAACTTCTTGGTGACTCCACCTGTCACAGAGCCAAAGACTCATCTTCCTCATCTGTGAAGTAGAAATGGCAGATATTTCACAGCACTGTCATAAATAGAAAATAGCTTTGAATGTCCACTGAGCAGTATACTGCCTCACATATTCCATATATTCATTTCTCATCCTGTAGAAGGGATCAGCCATGTTCACTGCCTCTAAAACAGAGAGCCTGGGTCAGAGAAGGCCTTTCAGAATTTCTTACATTTTCATGTCATGAACAGTTTTTGCTAATGGATCTGATTGATCAGACTAGAATTGAGTTTATTCTGCACTATGTGGTAATGAATTGTCATATTTGTCATGTCTTTCCCCTAATGTTTTTAAAAAAATGTTTTTGAGTGTGTTTTGAGTGTGGCTGAAAAATCTAAGTGCCTTAATCCAGTTTTGGCAGCTTCTCTGATGTAATCAGTTTGATCTTTGGCAGCATAAGGGGCATGGCAGGTTGGGGCACTAGTCTGTAGGCACAAGCCCTAGATGTTTGTTCTGGCCACTATAGTGTGACCTTGGCTACATTCTTTACCTGTTTTAATACTCCATTTCTTTTCTTGTAAAGTGCAGACAGGGATGGATGGTTTCTAAATTCCTTTCTAATTCTCAGATATAGACAAATCTCAGCTATAGTAATCATAAAGAGAACAAATGTTTGTGGAGTAGTATGGTATTTTCTGCAAAAACAGATTGCCTAATCTGTTTTTTGAATTAAAGTTACTAAAAATCGAAGCAAAAGAGCAGAAAGTCTTAAATTAGTGGCAGAGGGCCTTCTCTGACAGTAAAATGTACTTGCTGGAAATTTACAGTGGCTGTGGAATGAAAACAACTATTAAATCAAAATTGACTTAGTACATTCAGAGACACAAGAATAAAACCTATTAATAGCTCAACAGAATTTAATTGAATACTATGAGTAATGCAAGAGAGGTCCAGGGGTCAATGCAAACACTTATGGATGATTCTGAGTTGTAATATTTGACTTTCTGTGAGAATAAAGAGCTGAGTTCCAGCTGTGTAGGTGCTGGGTTGATTAAAGAAGCTAAATTTACATTGGCATGGTGGTGTAGATGTATCATTGTGATTTTCTCTCCCAGAATGTTCCAGACAGCCTAATGCTGTCTGGAGAAGGACAAAATAAGCTCTCATCCAGCACTTGGCTCCCAGGGGTCTCTCCCTCCTCAGACCATTGACTGGGTACCTCCATCTATGTCTGGCTTTGTGATGTCCAGCACGTGGAGGCAGGGAAGGAGACCAGAAAGCCCACTGGTGTCAGATAGACTTGAGATTTTGAATTCTGACTCTTGCTACTTGAGCAACTCACTTAACTCGTTACTCCTCCTTCAAAATGACCTTACTATATAGCAACCATTGTATTGTCCTGACTTACCTTTTTGACTTAGTCTTTGCTGGGATTTACATTTCAATTTGAGTTTTTATTCCAATTTATACCATGTTTCATGCTTCTGGATCTCGTTTGTGGAATAGATATCCCTGCCTTGTTCCTAAATGATATCCCTGTTTTTGACTGTAGCTCTCTACCCAGTTCCATTTCTTATTTCTCAACACCTCTGTGTGTAACCAATATGGCCAGGCAACACAGAACAAGCCTTCAAATGAATGACAGGTATTTCCAAATAAAACATGAGTAGTATAAGATCTGTGGTTTCTTTACAAACTAATAAAATCTAAGAGTTCAGATCAATTGATTCTTAAATCCCACCAAGTTTTTTGTCTTGTATATGTCTTAACTTTGCAACCACTTCCCTCTCCAAACTTCTGAAAAGAAATCACACCTCTTAATATGTTATATATTGCTCAGATAAGCAAATACTTGGTCACTTTCAGAAGTCACTAAAGGCCCATGTTAGCTGCTGTTTCACTCCTCTGTGTGGTTTCCTTTTACCCTTTGTGGAGAACCCTGGGGAAATAGCCCTGGAGTGGGACATTGCTCATGTGCATGACTATGATACTTTTACTTTTTAAGGGATCATTCAGTTCAGTTCAGTTCAGTCACTCAAAGTGTCTGACTCTTTGCAACCCCATGAATCACAGCATGCCAGGCCTCCCTGTCCATCACCAACTCCCGGAGTTCACTCAGACTCACGTCCATCGAGTCAGTGATGCCATCCAGCCATCTCATCCTCTGTTGTCCCCTTCTCCTCCTGCCCCCAATCCCTCCCAGCATCAGAGTCTTTTCCAATGAGTCAACTCTTCTCATGAGGTGGCCAAAGTACTGGAGTTTCAGCTTTAGCATCATTCCTTTCAAAGAACATCCAGGGCTGATCTCCTTTAGAATGGACTGGTTTATCTCCTTGCAGTCCAAGGGACTCTCAGGAGTCTTCTCCAACACCACAGTTCAAAAGCATCAATTCTTCGGCACTCAGCTTTCTTCACAGTCCAACTCTCACATCCATACATGACCACTGGAAAAACCATAGCCTTGACTAGACGAACCTTTGTTGGCAAAGTAATGTCTCTGCTTTTCAATATGCTATCTAGGTTGGTCATAACTTTTCTTCCAAGGAATAAGTGTCTTTTAATTTCACGGCTGAAATCACCATCTGCAGTGAAACCAGGTATACATATACCTATATCCATCTTTTTTAGATTCTTAACCCTTGTAGGTCATTAGAGAGTATTGAGTAGAGTTTCCTGTGTTATATAGTTAGTATCTTTATTTTTTTTAATTTTATTTTATTTTTAAACTTTACATAATTGTATAGACTAAACCCAGTGAACAGTTTTCTAAAGATAGACTGCTTACATTGAGGTAAAATGAACAGATCTAATTCCTTGCCTGACCACTCTCTTGTTTAGGAAACCCATATGCTTCCTCTGAAAAGAAGTGAGGAAGAAATTTTTATTTTCGCATCCCAAATAAAACAAAATGAAATGACAGTTGGATTTTGCTGTGGACCCACAATCTCTGTTTGAGAGAGTTAAAAAGCAGAAGAGCACATTCTTACATTTGCTGAAACCAGCTTATCCTGCAGAATCTTAACTATACAGTGAGGGTGAGGGCCACCCCTTTCTCTCTAAGGGGCAAAGTCAGCTCAGAGGCCCTGCAAGAGTCAGACACCCAAAGCTTCCCATATTAGGAAGAGCGGTTCAGATTAAGGACCCTGGAAGCTGGTGAGATCCTTTAACTAGTTTGTATGTCTTGGTGTCAAAAATTGCCAGTTGCAATGGAGAGATTGAGATTAATGTATGTATAAAATAGATAACTAATGAAAACCTAGAATATAACACAAGGAACTCCACTTGTTACTCTAAGGTGACCTAAATGGTAAGGAAATACAAAAAGAGTGTGTGTGTATACATGTGTGTGTGTATATGTGTGTGTGTGTGTGTATATATATATATATAGCTGATTCACTTTGCTATACAACAGAAACTAACACAATATTATAAAGCAACTATATTCCAATAACTGACCTTTTCCAGTCCTGTGGCCACTGCTGAGTTTTCCAAATTTGCTGGCATACTGAGTGCAGCACTTTCACAGCATCGTCTTTTAGGATTTGAAATAGCTAAGCTGGAATTCCATCACCTCCACTAGCTTTGTTTGTAGTGATCCTTCCTAAAGCCCACTTGACTTTGGACTCCAGGATGTCTGACTCTAGGTGAGTGGTCACACCATTGTGGTTATATGGGCCATTAAGATCTTTTTTGTATAGATCTTCTGTGTACTCTTGCTCCTTCTTTTAAATATCTTCTGCTTCTGTTAGGTCCATACCATTTCTGTCCTTTATTGTGCCCATCTTTGTATGAAATGTTCCCTTGCTGTCTCTAATTTCTTGAAGAGAGCTCTAGTTTTTCCAATTCTAGTGTTTTTCTCTATTACTTTGCATTGATCACTTAGGAAGGCTTTCTTATCTCTCCTTGCTATTCTTTGGAACTCTACGTTCAGGTGGGTATATCTTTTCTTTTCTCCTTGGCCTTTTGCATCTCTTCTTTTCTCAACTATTTGTAAGGCCTCCTCAGACAACTATTTTGCTTTTTTGCATTTCTTTTTCTTGAGGATAGTTTTGATCACCTCCTCCTGTACAATGATACAAACCTCCATCCATAGTTCTTCAGGCACTCTATCAGATCCAATTGAATTTATCACTTCCACTGTATAATTGTAAGTGACAGACTTCATTTTCTTGGGCTCCAAAATCACTGCAGATGCTGACTACAGCCATGAATTAAAAGATGCTTGCTCCTAGGAAGAAAAGCTATGACCAACCTAGACAGCATATTAAGAAGCAGAGACATTACTTTGCTGACCAAGGTCCATCTAGTCAAAGCTATGGTTTTTCCAGTAGTCATGTATGGTTGTGAGAGTTGGACCACAAAGAAGCTGAGCACTGAAGAATTGATGCTTTCGAACTATGCTTTTGGAGAAGACTCTTGAGAGTCCCTTGGACTGCAAGGAGATCAAATCAGTCATAAAGGAAATCAGTCCTGAATATTCATTGGAAGGACTGATGCTGAAGCTGAAGCTCCAATACTTTGGCCACCTGATGTGAAGAGTTGACTAATTAGAAGAGGCTCTGATGCTGGGAAAGATTGAAGGCAAGAGGAGACAGGGACAACAGAGAATGAGGTGATTGGATGGCATCACCAACTCAATGGACAGGAGTTTGAGCAAACTCCAGGAGGTGATGAAGGACAGGGAGGTTTTCATGCTGCAGTTCATGGGGGTGCAAAGAGTTGGATGCAACTGAGCAACTGAACAATAACAACAAATACTCCAATAAAATTAATTTAAAAAAAAAGAAATGTCAGTTGCTATAAGAAAGAGTATGAGTATGGTCCTGTCAAGAGATAGAGAAGGCCACAAGTGTAGACTTTGAAAAATGCACATTCAGCATTTATATGTTAAAATCCTGGTTTTATGTTAAAAACTTTTCATGTTAGATAGCAAACATTTTGTTTTAAAATTTGTGCTCACTGCTGTCCCTAAAACAACTGTCCTCTTACACAACAAAATCTCACATTTCTATATATTAAAAGATATCTCTTTAAAATTCTTCTACTCAGAATATATTCAAATATTTTGAGAAGAAACACCCTTTACAGAATGGCAAGAAAATGAATATGTCGGACAACTCCCTTTTGCCCTTTTCCTTATCTCCTTCATTCTGACGCATATACCAGTTGAAAATCTTGCTTGCCATGATGGATGATCATTTTAAACGATCTCTTAAAAGATGGAGTTAAAAAATGCTATCCCCAAGCAGCTATTAACGTCTTTCTAAAATTTTACTCTCCATCAAACCAAAGGAGCAGTGTATTTCTCCCCAAATAATTTGTTATGGATTCATGGTAGTAACTATATGGGTTCTATTCTCAGCTGGACAATCAACATTTCTTCAATAATTCTTTCTCTTGTGTTAATTAGATCACAAGTATCCTAATCTTCACTGCCTTGTCCACAGTGACACACTTCTCTGCCTCAATAACATCTTTACCCAGTGTACTACTAAAGACACAGAAAAGGCACAAGCCATAGTTTTCTGAATTCTCCTGACTTTCTTTCTCCTGCTCACTTTGGAACCATTGCTATACATTTCCAACCATCACCTCTATGGAATCAGCCCTGGGAAAAGTCATCAGTTCCTTTTAGCTATGCAAAGGCTTCAATTTCCAAAGGGCATTCTTTAGTTTATGGAGAATAAACTCCTGTCCATTGAGTCGGTGATGCCATCCAATCCCCTCATCCTCTGTTGTCCCCTTCTCCTCCTGCCTTCAATCTTTCCCAGCATCAGAGCCTTTCTGTTTTCATCTGAAAATGCTTTTCTGCTCCTTACTCCTGATTGATGGTTTAGCCAAATGTAGAAATCTAGGTTGACAGATATTATTTATTATTTTGAAGATATTATTTTATTTCTTCTGGTTCCTATTGTTGCTGAAGACAAGTTCACTATCAATCAAGTTGTAACTCCTTTCAAGGTAATCTTTCTTCTTTTAATCTTGCTTTTAAGTCTTGATATTTGGTGTTCTGCCCTTTCATCATACCACAATTGTGGATTTGTTTCTCTTTATCCATTTTAGTGCTTATTTCATTTCTTTATCTGCTGGTTCAGTGGTAAAGAATCTGCCTGCCAATACAGGAGATGCAGGTTCAATCCCTGGGTGAGGAAGATCCCCTGGAGAAGGAAATGGCAACCCACTCCAGTATTCTTGCCTTGAAAATCCTATGGACAGAGGAGTCTGGCAGGCTACAGTCCATGGAGTCATAAAGAGCTGGACACAACTTAGCGACTGAGCATACACACAAGCATTTCTTTAAGCTGAGAACATTTCTTTTTCTTTTATTCTGGAAAACACTTGCTATGTAGACTGAATTCATAATATTGAAATCTAGTCCCTAATCTAAGGGTAGGTAAAGGTGGGACCTTTGAAAGGTGGTTAATTAGGACATTAGATGGAAGCCTTCTGATGGAATCAGTCTTTATAAAAGAGACCTCAGAGAGCTCTCTGGCCCCTTCAGCCGGGTACACACACAGCAAGAATTCTGCAGTCCCCAAAATTACCCTCACCTAGCCATGCTGGCACCCCCTTCTTGGATTTCCAGTCTTCAGAATTGTGAGAAACAAGTTTCTGGTGTTTATCAGCCACCTGATCTGTGGTATTTTGTTACAGCATCCTGAAAAAACTAAGACAGCTTCTTAGTTAAGTGTACATTTCCATGAGCTTATATATGCCATCTTATATATGTCATAGGAGAAGGCAATGGCAACCCACTCCAGTACTCTTGCCTGGAAAATCCCATGGACCGAGGAGCCTGGTAGGCTGCAGTCCATGGGGTCGCTAGAGTCGGACACGACTGAGCGACTTCACTTTCACTTTTCACTTTCACGCATTGGCGAAGGAAATGGCAACCCACTGCAGTGTTCTTGCCTGGAGAATCCCAGGGACAGGGGAGCCTGGCGGGCTGCTGTCTCTGGGGTCGCACAGAGTCGGACACGACTGAAGTGACTTAGCAGCAGCAGCAGCAGCATATATGTCATAACTTCCACTGCACCCAAGATATAGAACATTTCATCATTCTAGAAAGTTCTTCTATACTTACCTCATTCAATCCTCCCAACCCTTGACCACAGGCAACACTCGTTTGCCTACCAGCACTTATATCCATGGTGTTTTTTTCTGGAGTTTCATTTAACTTCCTGTCAGTTTTAGAATTTGAAGACTATTTGAGGTAATGAGCATGATCTAAAACAAAATCGCAGTAATAGTTGTAAAAATTATTGCACTGGGTCCTTACAATGGATGAATTTCCTAATATGTAAATTATACCTAGTAAAGCTATTAACATTGTTATAAAAATTTAATGACTATATCTATTTCCTTTTTAGAAATTTTATTTGGTTCTATTTAAATGTTTCAAACTTATCTGCCCTTCCCTTTTTTCCTTAATTTTTTTTCCTTTCTTTTAACCTCTTTAAGCATTTTTAATAAGTTTTCTTGATAATCTGTTTCCAATTATTTTATTTGTCCTGTTAGAGTGATAATTCAGTTGATGACTGACCTATATATAAAATGTGCAGTTTTTCATTGTCAGCTTCTCTTTAAAAGTTGTTTTAACTGTTGGGGTTGTAAGTGTCTGACTGGGAGATCCTAATATTTCTGGATCACTTTTTTTTTTTTTTTTAATTCTTACCCATGCAGGAAGTATATGTTCTCAGGACTGACAATTTATCTTTCCTTCATTGCTCTAAGGAACAAACTTCCTTAATTGCTTTCCCATCCCATACAGCCTTTCTGTTTGTTGTTTAGTTGCTAGATCATTTCTGACTCTTTGCAACTCCATGGACTGTAGCCCTCCAGGCTTCTTTGTCCATGGGATTTCCCAGGCAAGAATACTGGAATGGGTTGCCATTTCCTTCTCCAGGGGATCTTCCCAACCCAGGAATCAAATCAGTGTCTCCTGCATTGGCAGGCAGATTTTATACCCCTGTGCCTCCAGGAAAGCTCATACAGCTTTTAGGGCAGCACTCTGAGGCCCTTCCTGCCTAAAACTCTGTCTCCGGGACTGCATGGATATTAAAAACCAAGGTTTCAACCCCAGAGCCAATATGGGTCTGAACACTCAAACTCCCAGTGCAATATTAATTTCTACATCCCATAAAGAATTGAAGTCAATCTTCTTTTTGGTATTTTGGATTTCTTTTCCCTTTTTTTCTTTTGAGCTCAGTTTTGTATTAAAAATATTTTTGATTTTCCATCTTCTCTACTTATTTCTAATGTATGAGGGGCTTGACTACATTAGCTGAGTTCACCATGTTGCTCTTATTTGAAGAGTAAGGAATTCCTTACTCTTTCAATTCTTATTTCACTGATTCCTTGAAACATTGAATGTGACAATTTCTCATTTCAGCAACTTTTTTGTTGTTACCCTAGCATTTTTTTGCCCAGTTTTTTTAAAAAAACTTTTTATTTTGTATTGGAGTACAGCCAATTAACGATGTGATAGTTTCAGGTGAACAGCTAAGGAACTCAGCCATACAAATACATGTATCCATTCTCCCTGAGATTCCCCTCCCATCCAGGCTGCCACATAGTATTAGCAGAGTTCCCTATGCTATACCTAGGAAACTTGTAGTTCCTTGCTGCTTATCCATTTTAAATATAGCAGTGTGTGCATGTCCATCCCAGATTCCCTAACTGTCCCTTTCACCTGGCAGCCATAAGTTTATTCTGGAAGTCTGTGAGTCTCTTTCTTATTTCAGAGACTTCTTATACCTTGGCTTTGGTAACACCATAAAGAATCTGCCTGCAATGCAGGAGACCCAGGTTCGATCCTTGGGTCAGGAAGATCCCCTGGAGAAGGGAATGGCCACCCACTCCAGTATTCTTGCCTGGAGAATGCCATGGACAGAGGAGCCTGGTGGGTTACAGTCCATGGGGATGCAAAGAGTTGCACATGACTAAGCAATTAAGCATGTGGAAAACTGTTGGGAAAGCGTGAGCTTTGCCATCGATTAGGCCAAAATTCAAACACCGAGTCTTTCACTTACATATTGTGTGATCTTTGAAGTTAATATTTTAACTTTTTTTTCTTCCACTTTACTCTTCTATTATTTGAACCACAGTTCAGTTCTGAGAATATATAACTGAGAGTGATGTTTATTAGCACTACAATAGAATTCTTAGTAGCAGTGAGCAGTAGTGCTGGGTCATCTTTTCTTGCTTTTTTTTTAAGTCTTCACCTTGCAATGAGTTATTACTTTTCTAAAGTATAATTAACTTGCAACATTATATGAGTTTCAGATGTATAGCATAATGAATTGACACTGTATACATTGTGAAATGATTAACACAGTAAGCCTGAAAGGGAAACCTCTACACAGGACCAGCTACATGATTTTCAAGTGTCCAGTGTGAAATGAAAACGTGTGGTCATTGTTCAAAAGACAGGAAAATAATGTCATTAAATGTACGAAATACAGAGCTTTTTCCTCTCTTTCTGGGTTTGTCTCAACAGATCATGGCTATATATTTTATTTGCTATGTGTATATGCATGTGTGCCACTGAAGCAGTACTGCCCATGGTGGGGACCAGCCACTTTCAAGTCTACCCTGAGATGCTGCAGCGCACCTGTCCCATCAGGATCCTCCCCACACCCAGTTCAGGCCCCCAGAGAAGGCAGAGGCCAGCAGCAATTCCTGGGCAGAAAAAGGGAATAAAAGAAATAGGGAGATGGGTGCTGTGGGGCAGGAATCCAGGGAAGGCAGGAGGCGTGGGAATCAGGGCTGCCTGTGACCAGGACCAGCTGTGAGCTGAGGCTCCCAGCCCCCAATACGTGCTTCATTGTTCTATTGACTTCAGCTATGGCATACAAAGATAAAATGATTAAGAATTTTCAGATGGTGACCAGAGAGCTTTAAACCCCAAACACAAGGCCCTGCTGATCCTGAGGCCCTGTGTCACCACACAGGTCTAACCTGCAGGAAGCCCACCTTGTCTATAAATGAATGCGTTGTCTGTTCATCTGGCCAGTGGGAACTCAGTCTAACTGTCCTGTTGAGCATGTTTCTCAAGCATTTTCACCCCTAGAATGATGGATATCTAACTCAGAATCCCCATGTATAAACCACATAAGCCTTAGCTGCTTAATCAGACAATGGCAGGAGATCAAGCTGCGGATCCTCTTCAGCTCCCTCCAATACTACCCATAGTCCTGGGAGCACTGAGGGTTCCATGAAACACAGTTTAAAGTTTTAAGAAGAAAAATTATTTTTTCATACTCAACAGTCTAGGAAAACTTTGGCATTTCAAGTTTAATTTGCTTTCATTTTCTCTAAAGATTCAGAAGGCAGCTAGCCTACTTTTCATTAGACAAATAATTATTTTAAATATTTCAAACAGGAAAGAACCCATTTGGCCCTATTTTTAACTATGAGACTTGAGTAAAGCAATACACTTTGTGTCATTGTTTTAAAATCAGGAGTTTAATGTGCATTCATTTCCCTTATTACACACCCATCTCCTATTTCTATTTTCTATTCTTTTGTTACTTATGTCCAAGATTGTACACCTTGATTATGAATTTTCAACAACATCAAGTTTTAACTACAGGGATATTTTTGAGTTTTCACTTTAAACTTGGGAATTTTCTGAAGACACTTTAAAATGTTCTTTCCATATTTGTAACTAGTTTCATTGCTCAGTACTAACTCATTTGCAAGTACTTCACCATTTTAGAGACTTTGACCATGATTAAAATCATGTACATCACTGAGGTTTGGTTTTGTTTCTTTCATTCACGAGAAAAGCATGCATGCTATATTTTTTGGTGTTTTGGCACATACAAAAATGTTTCCTGTTACTGTGACTCATGGATGATATCATGGCTTGGTTTGGAATTCTGTGTTCCCAATCTTTTCATCTTAGATCTCAATAGATACCATTCTATTCTCTACTGGGATTTAATATTTGAAAGCATCCTACACTTTATAGTCCCAGGTGGGGCCAGTGATAAAGAACCTGCCTGCCAATGCAGGAAACACAGGAGACCTGGGTTCAATCCCTGGGTGAGGAAGATCCCCTGGAGGAGGAAATGGCAACCCACTCCAGTATTCTTGCCTGGAGAACCCCATGGACAGAGGAGCCTGGCAGGTTACAGCCCATGGGGTCACAAAAGAGTCGGACACAGCTGAGTGACTGAATGATAAACACACAAAGCATTTTATTCATTTTTCCTGGGATACAGAGATTCTAGTCTTTCCTGCATAGAAAAGTTTCTTCTTTGATTATAGTGTCTCATATATTTGCTTTGTTTCTCTTTATAGAACATCTTTTTATCAACATAGGGGGTCTTTTCTCTCTCTTCTTTGTATATTATTACACTTATCATTTTAATTAGTTCTCTTCCTTCTCCGAGAGAAATTTTGAGATTTTTTTGCTTACTTCGCTGATACAATTTGTTTGGTTCAATTCTGTTCTCATGACTTCAGTGAGAATTTTAACCCTGTTATTCCGTTTTAAAACTTTTTCAAAGTGTTGTTCTGTTCATGTGTTTGTTTTTATCTCATCCTGTTCTTATCTCACTCTTTTCAGTGTTTTCATTCTAATGTGAAGTGAGCTCTAGCTCGGCCTAGCGTTTGCAGACAGATTGCCAGCATAGATTGTCCATGGCCAACCTTGTTCTCGCTTGTGTGCTGGGAAAAACCATCCCCTCCACGGAGCACAACCCCAGCTCAATTTCTGATACCTCAGAAACATTCATCTGACACTGAAATGGGGCATTCTGCTCTTACTTCTCAGTGTCTTTACTATAAGAGAGGTAACATACTTCCTAAGGCAGCCCTCCATGAAAAATTGTATTTTCCCTGCAAGCACCACTCCTCCAACCCTCCCTGCTTCAATTTATATAACTCTACCTGAAAGGTCAGGACTTCCCGGGGGGCTCAGACTTTAAGGAATCCCCTGGTTCGATCCTTGGTGGGGGAAGATGCCCTGGAGGAGGGAACAGCAACCCACTCTAGTATTCTTACCTGGAGAATCCCATGGGCAGACGAGCCGGGCAGACTACAGTCCATGGGGTCAGAAAGAGTTGGACATGACCGAAGTGACTGAACTTGCACGCATGTACCTGAAATGTCATCTCCGTAGGATACAGATATAGCTCTGCATTGCTTCCTACCTCTGGCCTGGTCACATAGGAGGCACTGTGCTGGATGAGAGCAATCTCTGCTGTCTCAAAAGACAGTAGAGGATGGTTGTTCAGCTTTCTAATTGATGCAATATCTGTTGCTTTTAAAAATAAGCTGTTAAAAAATGAATCAAAACCTCTTTCTCCCCGTTTCATTTCTAGCTGTCATTCTAGTTCAGATAATTGATTGCATGCAGGCCACTGAGAAAGCTTCTTCCTCCAGTTGCTGCAAGATTTTAAAGTTGTTGAAAATACCTATCCACGTCTGTCATACGCATTTGAGTCCTGTCCTTGTTTTTTAAGCTATTGTTAATTCTTGCCTTTCATTATAATTCTGCCTGTAATTTATTTTCAAGTTAGGAGATAACCTGTCATGATCTCAGTCCAGAAGTCAGGGTGTTCTGAATGCAGGTGTGATTAACAGGCTAATGAATGTCACGGCCATTTTCTTACTTACAGGGAAACAATTAACAAAACTGAGGTGAAGCAGTGTTCATGGATGGTAAGAACATCAGTGTCAGAAACTTGAGAGTCGTGTTTTTACCACCACTTATTAATTGTGTGACCTTAAATAAGTCACTTAACCTTTTTGAATCTGTTTACTTTTTTCATAAAGGAGCAATATAAATAATGCTTGTCCTAAGGATCTCACAGGGTATTGCGAGGACCACATGGGTTACCACTTGTAAAAGCTCTTTGTAGCCATCATCTCTCTAGACCTGATTATTGTTATCACTTCCATAACCTTGGCCCCATCAGTGGCACCTTGAAGCAGCTTAGCTAATTGAGCTAACAGGTCATAGAAGGGATTCATTAATATTAATTTATGAGTCTTAGCCATTACTGAATATAGGTTTAAGACATGAAAAAATAAATGCTAATTGTGAATACTCTAGCCTTTGCCATTAAAGAAACAAACAGAAAAAATGGATTGCTTTTTGCCAAGTTGTTAAGTTTACATGAATTTTGCCTACCACTTCCTAGGGTTCCATAAATAGATTTCTTCATATTTTCTTCCTTATTATCCATAAGTGAAAGTGAAAGTCACTCAGTTGTGTCCAACTCTTTGTGACCCCATGGAATTCTCCAGGCCAGAATACTGGAGTGGGTAGATTTTTCCTTCTCCAGGGGATCTTCCCAATCCAAGGATCGAACCCAGGTCTCTCACATTGCAGGTGGATTCTTTATCATCTGAGCCACAAGGGAAGCCCAAGAATACTGGAGTGGGTAGCCTATTCCTTCTCCAGAGGATCTACCTGCCCCAGGAATTGAACCACAGTCTCCTGCATTGCAGGCGGATTCTTTACCAACTGAGCTATGAGGGAAGCCTATACATAAGATTATGTGAATTTTCAGACTGTAAATATACTACCTCTTAGCTGCATAAGGGTAGACCAAATGAGACCAGCATCACAGATGAACTTTTACTGTTATTAAATTAGAACAAAAATGTAGACAATTAACATCAGAAAGTATTGTTTAGGAAAGGAAGCAATGAGCGATGGGTCTTTAATTGTCTTTAAGGCTAATTGAAGGCAAGGCTTTCTAAACAGAGTTGTAATTTACAGGTTCATAAATGCCATGGAAGTCTTGTTATTAACATGAAAATTAGCAAACATATAAGAGGAAACTAGTTTGGAATATGGCAGTTCTAGGCACATAGAAATAAAGCACACATCAATTACATATTTTCTTTTTAAATCGGTATGTAATGCACTCCCCTAAGAGGAGAGCATAATAAAAAACTAGGCTTTTAGTCTTAGTTGCAAGTGTATGAAATGGCCAGCCTTCATGGCAGAACAAAAGACCTAGACATTTTGAAAAAAGCAAGGTCCTGTGTTGGAATATGACAAAACCTCTTTAAGTCTGTAAACCTGTCTTCATTCTCTATGTAATACCACTTTCCCTTTTACTTTGCAAATAGGAAAACTAAGCTAAAGAGAAACTGAATATCAATGTCCTTATATTTTGGCACTTTGTGTTCATCTTTCATGTCTTTTCTTCTTCAGTTCAGTTCAGTTGCTCAGTCATGTCTGACTCTTTGCAACCCCATGAACCACAGAATACCAGGCCTCCCTGTCCATCACCAACTCCTGGAGTTCACCCAAACCCATGTCCATCGAGTTGGTGATGCCATCCAGCCATCTCATCCTCTGTAATCCCCTTTTCCTCCTGCCCTCAATCTTTCCCAGCATCAGGGTGTTTTCAAATGAGTCAGCTCTTCGCATCAGGTGGCCAAAGTAATGGAGTTTCAGCTTCAATATCAGTCCTTCCAAAGGACACCCAGAACTGATCTCCTTTAGGATGGACTGGTTGGATCTCTTTGCAGTCCAAGGGACTCTCAAGAGTCTTCTCCAACACCACAGTTCAAAAGCATCAATTCTTCGGCACTCAGCTTTCTTTATAGTCCAACTCTCACATCCATACATGACCACTGGAAAAACCATAGCCTTGACTAGACAGACCTTTGTTGGCAAAGTAATGTCTCTGCTTTTTAATATGCTGTCTAGGTTGGTCGTAACTTTCCTTCCAAGGAGTAAGCGTCTTTTAATTTCATGGTTGCAATCACCATGCAGTGATTTTGGAGCCCAGAAAAATAAAGTCAGCCACTGTGTCCACTGTTTCCCCATCTATTTGCCGTGCAGTGATGGGACCAGATGCCATGATCTTAGTTTCCTGAATGTTGAGCTTTAAGCCAACTTTTTCATTCCCTCTTTCACTTTCATCAAGAGGCTCTTTAGTCCTTCTTCCCTTTCTGCCATAAGGGTGGTGTCATCTGCATATCTGAGGTTATTGATATTTCTCCCAGCAATCTTGATTCCAGCTTGTGCTTCCTCCAGCCCAGAGTTTAAATTAATTATGCCTAGAGTTCTATGTCTTATCCAGCATAGACCAACACAGCCTTGGGTATAGGTACTCAGTGTGCACTGTCTCAGCGCTACACTCCTCTGATGATTGCTGCTAACACGTGAAAGGAAGGAAATGGCCAACAGCCCATCTGTGATCTTTCTTCTAACCTCTGGAATTCCTGGAAACATTAACTTAAGAGATTCACAAGAGTATATTGTGAATTCTGGAGTTTCCTTAAGGAAACTCCACGCAAGGATCTGCTGGAAGGACTCACAGAACTCAGAATGGCTGTTATACTCAAGGCTACAGTTTATTTTAGTAGAATCAGCCAAAGCAAGGGGCACAGAGAGCAGGTTCCAGGATGAACAGTTCCAAGCATGAGCTTCCAGGTCTCCTCCCCTGGTGGAGTCTGTGGACAGTGGCTGCTTCTCCCAGCAATGATGTGTGACAGTACATACAGAAGGCTGCCAGGCAGGGGAGCTTCCCAAGTCTTGGGTTTGTTTGCTGCTTTTTCAGCTTTACTGAGATACAGTTGACAAAACTATAAGGAATTTAAAGCATACGTTGTGATTATTGAAAGAATTCTTCCCATCTAGTTAATTAACACATCCAATGCCTCAAATTTTTAATATAATTTTATTTGTTTTTTATGGCTGTGCTGGGTCTTTGTTGCTGTGCTGGCTTTTCTCTGCTTGGGACGAGCGGGGCTACTCTGTACTTGTGGTGAGTGGGCTTCTCCTTGCAGTGGCTTCTCTTACTGTGGATTTCAGCAGTTGTGGCACGTGGGTTCAGTAGTTGCAGCTCCTAGGCTCCTCAGCACAGGCTCAATAATTGTGGCACATGGGTGCCACAGTGAACACTGAGCACTGTGTGCTGAGTAGCTGCTCAGCAAGTGGGATCTTCCTGGATCAGGGATCTAACCCATGACTCCTGCATTGGCAGGTGGATTCTTTACCACTGAGCCACCGGGAAGCCCTTCCGTTTTTGTTTCATGTTTGTTTATTTTGGTGAGAACATTTAAGTTCTACTCTCAAAAAATTTCAATTATACACACTGTTATAGGCAGAGGTTGATAAGAGGATATGAACTTATAAGATAAATAATGTCTGAGGATCTAATGTATAATGTAGTGACTGTCACTGATAACATTGTATTGTATAATTGATATTTGGTAAGGCGTTCAGAAGGTTTTATACTCATATAAAATTGACCACATAGACATGACTCTGCCCCCTCATAGTTCAGGCTGATACCATGTGGCTCAAGACCCCTGCAATAAACCATATTGTTGGCATAGATCACCAGCGATGGCCTAAGACCTCCAGTTAAACAGGCAGGACATTCCAAGTTTCCAGGGGCTCAGAGGTTACCTCCTAGGAGCTGGGGAAAAAGGCAAGGTTAATCTTTATATATATATATCTATATCTATCTATCTATCTATATATATATCTATATATCTTTATTATATTGAGACTATCTGCACTATATCCAACAAAAATCAGAATTGGTTGAAGTTGTTAATGCTGAGATTGTGTGTCCAGTAATTATAGCTGCTACTAATGGAATCAATTGCTTTGGAGCTCAATATAAAAACTCAAGAGATCCCAGAGCTGATGGCTTTTCCAGGCTGAAGTGGTCCATGTTCAATCAGTCTGTGGTCTTGTGACCACATTCCCAGCTCTCCCAAATGAGGAGAGTTTGGGGATATTTGGAAATTGTATCTAGTTGGAACAGTGAGATGCCCCCCAACCCCGCCCCCCACCACCACTTGCTGTGGCCAATCAGACTCTAGTTTTTCTATCCCATATTCTTTCTTCTGGTTAAGTGTACTTGGTACTATGGAAAATCTATTGTTTTTCATGATATTTATTATTCAAACCTGAGACACCTGCTGGTGGTTGAACAGAGTGGGTTTTGAATTATAAAACTGGTATTATTTGAGGCCAACAGTATAACTGAACTCTTTCAATTTTTCCAATTAATTGCTTTAATATCCACCAAACTTTATTAGCAATAAATATACAATCTCTCTTTTGAGATCTTCCTTACCAGTATTTCCATCTCTGACCTGGTGAATGGTTCAAGAAATTTGGAGGCAAACTCAAACAGTGTGACTTGATCCATACTAATCCACCATAAGTTTGAGGAGAAGATTTAGATTTAGGACTTCTCCTTATGAGAATCTTGGGATTTTTTTTATATAAACCAGCCTGTAATAAGGAGAGAAGAGAGAGACTGGCTAAGGTACAAGGTGTTGGAAAGAAAATAAAAGCTAATTGGATAATGAAGCCCATGTTGAGTAGAAGAGACACATGCAGTGTGTGTGTCTACCATTGTGCCTTGTGCCCCTATTCACAAATAGTGTTTGTGATGCCCAGTGAGCACAGAATTCTCATGGAACCACTATGCTTTGGAGTTCAGTGAGATTTAGTGAGTACAAGGCAAGCATATTCCATTTATGGCTGGGTGAGCAGTACTCTGACAGCCTTAAGAAACCACACTTTCTCTTAGAGCCAAAACTTGCTTGAAAGACAGTGGTAGCATTCTAAGAAACATAAACAGCAAAGGAACCCTGTCATTTCCTCTCTTAATGTTACTCCCCTGTATTAGCCAACCTCTCATGCTGAAAAGGATGACATAGAAAGGAAAGGCAAGATAGAGCAATTCATATTTCTTTGCTCTTTAGTTCTGTCTTACTCATCAGTAAGTTGAAGATAGTACTAATAGAGTGGGTATATGTCAAGAAGTAAAATAAAAACATATGTGTTACTTTTGTGCAGTATTTCCATTGCTCTGTTAATAATGAAATACATATACAATAATTTGCTACAAAATACAAATTGGGCAATTTTAATGATTCTGCATATAAGTTATATACTTTTATATTTTTATTTAAAACTAGCATTGTACCATATAGAGGCTAGTTATTTAAATGATTTTTATATTCCTAAAAAGGCAGTTGAAAACAAATTAAAAATTCTTTATGGAGGATTCTGGGAAGATGGCAGAGTGGAAACCACCAGAAATCTGTTTTCCTATCTAGATAACAATTGCACCACCATAATCTGTCTGATTTAAATATTTTGGATCTCTGGAGTCCATTGAACCTTTGTAAATTTCAGGGGAACCATGGACAGTGAATTGTGATTAATTTAAGTCAGTTTCAACTCTTCCAACAATTTCAACTCTTAGCTACCCATCCCTCACCCCTCAGCCACATGGCGAGCATCTGTGTACATGTTCCTGGAGCATCTGTGTACATGTTCCATAGAGCCTGCCAGTGCCAGGGTGGGCAAAAAGGACCTTGTTCTCCAAATACTGAGGATCTGATCACTGACTTCTGCTTCTGACTCCAGAGGTACAAAGAAGCTGGGGGTCATTGTTGGTTACACCTCCTCCCATTGTTGCAAGTCTTCTCCCTCTGGTTGAAATCAATTCCAGGAGATTTAAAGGGTCAGTGCCTTTTTCCTGTTTTCCATTTTCCTATTTTTTTTTTCTTTTTTGAGAGCCATATGTTAAAGACTAGAACATTCAAAAAAACCGGATGAATGGGGAAAATTAGTAAGTGACTGGGTATGCATAGAGAAAGGCTGAGAAAATACCTAAGAAGGCTTAAGTTTATACCTCAGGCTTGTCCTCTACATGGGCGCAGTCTGTAACAGAAAATAAATAAATAAATAAACAAAATTATAAAGTATAACAAACACTGGGGAAGGGGGAGAATTTGACTTCTGAAGTCATCACATTATTATATTCAAATGTCTTGCTTTCAAGAAAATAAAACCACAAATCATACAAAGAACAATAAAGTATGATTCAAAGGGAGAACTGCATTAACAGAAACTGTCTTTGAAAATGACTTAATGGCAAACCTACTAGACAAAGACTTTAAAACATATGTCTTAAAGATGCTCAGAGAACATGTTAAGAAAGATGTCAAGAAAATGATGGATGAACAAAATAGATATATCAACAAAGGGATACAACATTTTAAAAAGTTGAAAAGAATTTCTGGATCTGAAAAATACAATAACTGAAATGAAAAAATTATTAGAAGGATACAAAGGCAGGTTTGAGCAGGCAAAAAGAAGGAATCAGTGGACTTGAGGACAGGAAAATAGAGATTATTGAATCTGATGAAGAGAAAGAAAAAAGATTGAAGTAGGTAACACAGACCTGTGGGACACCATCAAGACAACCAACATATGGATCATGAGAGTCCCAGAAGAAGAGAGAGCAACAGAAAAACCTTAAATTCACATGGACTTTCAAGGGACCCTAAATAACCAAATTGATCAGAAAAGGGATAACAAAGCTGAAACACTCATGCTACCTGATTTCAAAGCTTACTATGAAGCTACAGTAATCAGAACAGTGTAGTACTGGCATAAAAATATATATAGACCAATGTGATAGAATAGAAATTCCAGAAATAAACACTCACATTTATTGAAAATGACTTTTGACAAGGATGTCAAGACAATTCAATGGAGAGAGGACAGTCTTTTCAACAAATGATGCTAGGAAAATTGAATATCCACATGCACAAGAATGAAGTTGGACCCTTACTGAACATCATATACATCAAAAAGTTAATTCTAAATGGGTCAAAGCTCTAAATATAAAATATAAGACTCTTAGAAGAAAACATCATGACATCGGATTTGGCAATAATTTCTTGGATTTGACTCAGGCAAGAAAAGAAAAAATAGATCAATTGGACTTCATGAAACTATTTTAAAAATTGTTTATCAAAAAAATATAAATAGAATAAAAGGCAAACCACAGAATGGGAAAAAATATCCAGGTCATATATCTGATAGATTAATATCCAGAATGTATAGAGAACTCTTAAAACTCAGCAACAACAAAAAGAAACAACCTGATTCAAAAATGAACAAAGGTCTTGAGTAGATATTTCTTCAAAGAAAATATTTAAATGGCCAGTAAGCACATGATAAAATGCTTAGTATCACTAATCACTAGAGAAATGCAAGTCAAAACCACAATGAGATACCACTTCACATCCCTGTTAGGATAGCTACTCAAAAGAAAAACCAAAACAAAACAGAAAATAACAGGTGTTGGCAAAGATGTGAAGAAATTGGAAGCCTTGTGTACTGTTAGTGAGAATGTTAAGTGGTATAACCACAATGGAAAATGCTATAGCAGTTCCTCAAAAAATTAAAAATAGAGCATTGCCATACAATCTAGCAATTCCACTTCTGGGTACATACCCCAAATAATTGAAAGCAGGGTTTTAAAAAATGTGACTGTGTACACCCACATTCATGAAAGAATTAGTCACAATGACTAAAACCTGGAATTAACCCAAGTGTCCATCCACAGATGAATGGATAAGCAGAATGTGGTATATACATACAGTAAAATATTATTCAGCCTTAAAGAGGAAGGAGATTCTGACAGATACTATAAAATGGGTGGACCTTGAGGATATTATTCCAAGTGAAATCAACAAGTTAAAAAAGACAAATACTACATGACCCTATTAGTATGACATACTTGTTGTTCAGTTGCTCATTCATGTCCAACTCTTTGCGCCCCCATGGACTGTGGCATGCCAGGCTTCCCTGTCCTTTCTCCCAGAGCTTGCTCAAACTCACGTCTATTGAGTCAGTGATGCCATCCAACCATCTCATCCTCTGTTGTCCCCTTATCCTCCTACCTTCGATCTTTCCCAGCATCAGGGTCTTTTCCAGTGAGTTGGTTCTTCGCACCATTTGGCCAAAGTATTGGAGCTTCAACTTCAGCATCAGTCCTTCCAATGGATATTCGGGGTTGATTTCCTTTAGGACTGACTGGTTTGATCTTGCAGTTCAAGGGAATCTCAAGAGTCTTCTCCAGCATTACAGTTTGAAGCATCAATTCTTCAGCCCTCAGCCTTCTGGAGGGTCCAATTCTCTCATCCATACATGACTACTGGAAAAACCATAGCTTTGACTATATGGACCTTTGCCAGTAAAGTGATATCTCTGCTTGTTAATATGCTGCCTAGGT
Organism: Bos grunniens; assembly: GCF_055505025.1. Lineage (NCBI taxonomy): Eukaryota > Metazoa > Chordata > Mammalia > Artiodactyla > Bovidae > Bos > Bos grunniens. The sequence goes on along the minus strand of NC_141181.1, from coordinate 16,505,997 downwards.
TTCTCATAGTTTTTCTTCCAAGGAGCAAGTGTCTTTTAATTTCATGGCTGCAGTCACCATCTACAGTGATTTTGGAGCCCAAGAAAAGAAAGTCTCTCACTGTTTCCATTGTATCCCCATTTATTTGGCATGAAGTGATGGTATTGGATGCCATGATGTTCATGTTTTGAATGTTGAGTTTTAGGCTAGCTTTTTCACTCTCCTCCTTCACTTTCATCAAGAAGCTCTTTAGTTCCTCTTCATTTTCTGCATGACACCAAACCTAATGGCAGATGCAGGTTTTGTATATTTTACCACAAGACCAGGAGCCGACTGTGGCTCAGATCATGAACTCCTTACTGCAAAATTCAGACTTAAATTGAAGAAAGTTGGGGAAACCACTAGACCATTCAGGCATGACCTAAATCAAATCTCTTACAATTATACAGTGGAAATGAAACATAGATTCTAGGGGTTAGATCTGATAGAGTGCCTGAAGAACTATGAACAGAGGTTTGTAACGTTGTACAGGAGGTGGTGATCAAAACCATCCCCAAGTAAAATAAATGCAAAATAGTTGTCTGAGGAGGCCTTACAAATAGCTGAGAAAAGAAGAAAAGAGAAAGGCAAAGGAGAAAAGGAAAGATATATCCATCTGAATGCAGAGTTCCAAAGAATAGCAAAGAGAGATAAGAAAGACTTCCTATGTCATCAATGCAAAGAAATAGAGGAAAACAATAGAATGGGAAAGACTAGAGTTCTCAAGAAAATTAGAGATACCAAGGGAACATTTCATGCACAAATGGGCACAATAAAAGACACAAATGGTATGGACCTAAAAGAATATTGATTCTTAATATCAATATTAGAAGAGGTGGCAAGAATACACAGAAGAACTATACAAAAAAGATCTTAATGACCCAAATAACCACAATGCTGTGATAACTCACCTAGAACCAGACATCCTGTATTGCGAAGTCAAGTGGGCCTTAGGAAGCGTCACTATGAACAAAGCTAGTGGAGGTGATGGAATTCCAGTTGAGCTCTTTTCAATCCTAAAAGATGATTCTGCTCAAGTGCTGCACTCAATATGTTAGCAAATTTGGAAAACTCAGCAGTGGCTGCAGGACTGGAAAAGGTCAGTTTTCATTCCAATCTCAAAGAAAGGCAATGCAAAGAATGTTCAAACTACCGCACAATTGCACTCATCTCACATGCTAGCAAAGTAATGCTCAATATTCTTGAAACTAGGCTTCAACAGTATGTGAACCAAGAACTTCCAGATGACCAAGCTGGATTTAGAAAAGGTAAAGGAACCAGAGATCAAATTGCCAACATCTGTTGGAACATAGAAAAAGCAAGAGAATTCCAGAAAAACATCTACTTCTGCTTCATTGACTATGCTAAAGCCATTGACTGTGTGCATCACAGCAAACTGTGGAAAATTCTGAAAGAGATGGGAATACCAGACCACCTGACCTGCCTCCTGAGAAATTGGTCAGGAAGCAACAGTTAGAACTGGACATGGAACAACAGACTGGTTCCAAATTGGGAAAGGAGTAGGTCAAGGCTGTATAGTGTCACCCTGCTTCTTTAACTTTTATGCAGAGTACATCTTGCGAAATGCCAGGCTGGATGAAGCACAAGCTGGAATCAAGATTGTAGGGAGAAATATCAATAGCTTCAGATATACAGATGACTCCACCTTTACGGCAGAAAGCAAAGAGGAACTAAAGAGCTTCTTGATGAAAGTGAAAGAGGAGAGTGAAAAAGCTGGCTTAAAACTCAACATTCAAAAAATGAAGATAATGGCATCCGGTCCCATCACTTCATGGCAAATAGGTGGAGAAACAATGGAAACAGTGAGAGACTTTCTTTTTTGGGGCTCCAAAATCACTGTAGATGGTGACTGCAGCCATGAAATTAAGATGGTTGCTCCTTGGAAGAAAAGCTTTGAGCAACATCATCAGTTCAGTTCAGTTCAGTTCAGTCACTCAGTTCAATTCAGTCGCTCAGTCGTGTCCAACTCTTTGTGACCCCATGAATCACAGCACGCCAGGCCTCCCTGTCCATCACCAACTCCCGGAGTTCACTCAAACTCATGTCCATCGAGTCAGCTGAAGTCACCATCTATAGTGATTTTGGAGCCCAAGAAAAGAAAGTCTCTCACTGTTTCCATTGTTTCCCCACCTATTTGCCATGAAGTGATGGGACCGGACGCCATTATCAGTCGCTCATGTCCAATTCTTGACCAACATAGACAGCATATTAAAAAGCAAAGGCATCACTTTGCCGACAAAGGTTCATCTAGTCAAAGCTGTGCTTTTTTCAGTTGTCAGGTATGGATGTGAGAGGTGGACCATAAAGAAAGCTGAGCACTGATGCTTTAGATCTGTGGTGAAGCTTTAGATCTTCTCCAATAGAGAAGACTCTTGAGAGTCCCTTGGAATGCAAGGAGATCAAACCAGTCAATCCTAAAGGAAAGCGACCCTGAATATTCATTGGAAGGACTAATGCTGAAGCTGAAACTCTAATACTCTGGCCACCTGATGCAAAGAACTAACTCAATGGAGAAGACCCTGATGCTGGGAAAGATTGAAGGCAGGAGGATAAGGGGTTGAAAGAAGATGAGATTGTTGAATAGCATCACTGACTCAATGAACATGAGTTTGAGCAAGCTCCAGGAGTTGGTGATGGACAGGGAAGCCTGGTGCACTGTAGTCCATGGGGTCACAAAGAATTGGACATGACTGAGTGACTGAACTGAACCACAATTTTTTAAAATTGGCCAAAAGCCCAATTATAACATCAAGAGTAAGACCTCAGAAGAAAAGAAAAAAAAAACCTTTCTATTTTTAGTATCTACAATGGCATTTTATTTCTATTTTTTATCAGGTAGCCCTGCATTTTAATTTTGTATTGGATTTTGCATATTATGTTAAGAAGTTCTGCAATGAAAGTTTTAGTTAAGCATTAAAAAATATTGTATGACTGGATCAACTAAAAGACAGGTCAAATTAGGTGACAGAATCCTTCAAAAAGTGCAAGAAAACAGAAGCAGTGTTACAAAGATACAATGTCATTGGGCTTGCTAAAATCTTACAATGAAATCAGACGTGTATGGTGGAGCCTGGACAGGCTCTCCAGCCACTTACGTGTCTTAAACACTACTCATTATGCTGATAAAAATTATTTTAGGTTAAATCACATCACATATTTTAGGCTAATTTTAAAACCCTCTGCTGTAGATTTTGAGAACAATATATTGAAAGCAACAGCATCTGGAGTGTGGATTTATGATTAGGACACTTTGAAAGCTACTCAACCAGCCCAAGAGTATAGGTTAGAATTCGCTTGTATAAACATGCATTCAACACATTGTTCTGACAGGGTAACACCCAGGCCAGTCCCTCCCAGGAGAAATGGTACCCTTCCCTTCCAGCCAAACAGGAGTTGATTCTCTAGTTTTTCATGTATTTAAATCTATCCCTTCTTTAAAATAGAGCTTCCCTGGTGGCTTAGATGGTAAAGAATCTGCCTGCGATGCAGGAGACCTGGGTTCAATCCCTGGGTTGGGAAGATCTCCTGGAGAAGGGAATAGAAACCCACTTCAGTATTCTTGCCTGGATAATTCCATAGACAGAGGAGGCTGGCAGGCTACAGTCCATAAGTCAGACACGACTGAGCAACTAACACTTTCTTTAAAATAAAAGATAACCCCGACCCCAATTGTTACCTCTCTCTGCTACATGTACACATACACACACACACGCACAGACAGACACACACATACAAACAGCTGCTTTGATTCCAAGGTATCACTCTTACTACCTCCTAACCATCTAACCTTTTGGTGCCTTCACTACTTTGCCTCTAAAAAGAGGACACTAATATTTATACTTAGAGAATTTTATAGTCGTCTTCCCCCTTGCAGTTTAAACATTACTTCCACTAGGAAGCCTTCCCTGGTTTAGTTGTCCTTCCTATTTCCCTTATAATTCCCTTTCTCCCCTTCTAATCACTCATCCTGCTCCATTATTCCCTTTCTTGTTTATGTACCTAGCACACTGTAAGCTTTGATACCAGAAAATTGACATATATTAATAACAGCTGTCTCTCCGGTGCCTGACAAAATGGTAGCCTAATAAGTATTGATTTAATACACCTTGTATTCATTTCGGAGAAGGCAATGGCAACCCACTCCAGTACTCTTGCCTGGCAAATCCCATGGATGGAGGAGCCTGCTGGGCTGCAGTCCATGGGGTTGCTAGGAGTCGGACACGACTGAGCGACTTCACTTTTACTTAGAAGTATCTACATGGTTTACAGCTGAATCTGTTGCTATATAAAGAAAAAGTTTCCACTGGCTGCCAATAATCTTTTATTTTTTTAAAGATGTAGTACTTTCTTAAAGCGATTCGCTTCTCTGAATGCGGAAGTGCTTATAAGGTTTAGAGATGCCTTCTGGCTAACTTTGAAAAGGACTTCTGCAATATTATATCTATATATCACCTTCCCATCCATATTCCACCCACCACAACCCCCTCCCAAAGAAATACATCACTTTTTTTCCCTCTTGACATCTGTGATTGATAGCTACAGCAAGAGATTCTCTGAAGGCTTGGTGGTAGCAGCCAGAATGTCATTCAACCAGGACTGATGAAAGCAAGACTGAATATCCCTGTTTATTGAGTTTAACTGTCCCTGAAAAACCTTCAGATGTTCCCTATGGAAAGATACCACTACAGGAGTTTCCTCCAGAAACACTTTATTATTTTTAAAATAAGAATTCCCTCATGTAACCAAAATTGCCACAAGCATACATCTATACACCCTACTTAGTGATACAGTCTTTTAAGATACTTTTTGCCCCTATGTGTTCATCTTACAGAAGAGGAAACTGTGGCTTATCAAGAGGAGTTAACCAAGGTCTAGAAGTTAGTGAGGTGAAGGACCAGCTTTCAGATGTCAAGCCCTGGGCCCTTCCACCCTCAGCAAGATGCTTCCAGACTAAAATACCTTACTCTCTGTCACTTCACATAGATTTCACTAAACATGAAATTTGAGACTGAAGAATGGAAATCACCTCAGGATTAAGAGTTTCCTTGGGGCTTTCCAACTATTAGAAATTTTGCCCCTTGAGCTCTTGAATTATCTATAAAAGTGCAGGGGAGTTGAAATACAAACCCCACGCAGCTTCATTCTGAGACGCAGAGTTGATGATTCACTCTTATAGAAGTAACTGAAATACACATTGAACGTTAGTTTCAGAGTGCTAAAAACAATTTGCATTTTGGAGAACTGAGTGAGTATTCTTTGTGGTCAAAAGCCAGGGTTGATTTTCCTTGCTATCCTTTGTGCCTAAAAAGTGCCTGGCAGATAAAAGAGGGCCTGCTAGCCTGCTTTGACTTTCATAAGCTCTCTCTGGCAAATCCACCTTCTAAGTAGATGCAGTGTAGATCGCTGTTCAGAGCATGGACTCTGAAGCCAGGTTATCTCACTTGAAAGTCCAGGCCTGACACTTATACAAGTTCCCTTGGGCAAGTTACTTACTTTCCTATGAGTCTATAAAATGATCTTAATATCAACGTCTGCATCATCGTGTTATATCATTGTGAAGAGTGCTTATAGGTGCTTACAATTAAGTGGCTAGCACTTAAAAAGCACTGTATGTATTTGCAGTTATTATAACATGACATCTAGGGTCATGACTATGGATGTGAAGACCACAGTTTAATTGAAATTACATGTATAGATTACGTGGGTTTGTAGATACAATGTATACATTTATACAAAGGTATGTATTTGAAGTTTATCAGTATAAAGAACTTTAATGAAATTACTTGATGATTACCTGTACTTTTTAGAATCACTTTCCTCCTGCCTCTATCAAAAAAAAATAGTAGAAGTTTATAGTTAAATTCTTATAATCTATTGTAATGTTTAATTGATCAAGCCAAAGTAAGTATTGGTAAAGCAATATTCTGAAAAAGGAGATGAAGTTTCTTAATTCCTACAGACTGTACATGTATGTTATACAATGACTACAATTGTTAGGGAGAGATGACTCGACCCATATATCTCTCCAAAGAACCCTAGGAGAGGATCTTTACTCAAACAGGAAACACTGATTGCCACTGACAGGGCCCTCATTATGGAATATATGGTGACAAGCTTTCTCCTTTTCTTATGTTGGTCCTCCATCTGCCGTGTCCTGTAGTGGCATGTTCTGAAACACTAATTCCTCATATCAAGGTTCTTATTTCCAGTTGTGGAAAATTCTTAGGTTATTTGTGTATATTTGTCCAAAAAGCTCATTATGTATGAAGTTGTTGTCAACTAAGCATCTGGATGTAGTTTGTGTAATAAATTGAGTTCCCAGGGCTGCTCCAGGCTACGGCGCTTCTCACCAACCTGAAGGCAGTGGGCTTGATGTATGCTGGGCTGATCAGGAAGACAATGGCCCAGTCCTTTGCTGGAAAGGGGCTTCCCAACTGAGAGTTAAGCTGAAGCAAACTGCAGGCCCCGTTTGGATACAAGTGTGGGTGCCAAGATGCACTTAATGTGACTATATTATACACATGCTCCAGCCTGCAACACTCAGAGTATTAAGTGTTTCACTATTTTATGGTCACTAATAGTGTGCTTCTCTAGAGTTAAATTGCCATTTGCAGGAGGAGCATCTTCTTCTCCAAAGAGAGATATCAAAGGATGCCCTGTATTCTTAAAGTTTTGAGCTTTTCTCCCTTTGGGGAAATTGAAATATAGTTTATAACCTATCATAAATTTTAAAATTCTGAATCATTCCATAACATGCTGAGATTGTCACTGTTTTTATCAACAAGCATGAAGAACACATCAGAGGACAATTAAGAATAAGTAAAATTATTCCCACAGACAAAAATGAGGTCATAGAAAGTCATACAAAGTCAAGGTATTCAGGGACGAGGAAACACATAGACTCTCAAACAATGCACTAAAAGTGATACTTTTTTTTTCACAGCGGGAAAAAATAGTGTGTGGGTGGAATAATGTCATCCTTTGATATTGAGTTAAACTGAATAAGAAGCATGTTTACCGAGTTAATTCATCTAATCACAAATTCTCCATGAGAAGAATTTTTAAAATATTTTATTCTTTATGTGAAAGATGTGTTCCTTCAAATCTTTAATCAAGCACGATAAATCATTTCATCAACATACTGTAACATATGCCATCAAGATATAACGTCATAGATCATTCTACTGACAGGGCCCCATAAACCAAAGAGGTGGTAAACATAAATCACATATTTTGCCTTGAAAGTAAACATAAATACTCATAGAAAAGAATACAAAAAAGAAACCACAATTTGTGGATAAAATGTAAAATGTCATTAAAGACTTTAATTAACGCTAAGTGCTTCATGTGAAATAGAGCCCATCAACGTTATTTTTACTCCCCTTTAAAGATTTGCAGCATTAATTGATGATGGTACATTTCAGTTCTGCAGAAATATTCTGCCTTGATTCTAGAGTGAGGATGGTTAAAGGAAGATAATGTGGTGTAAATGCATGCCAGGCAGTCCTACACAGTGCTGCAAAATTATCCTTTCTCCAAAAGCTGGCTTGGATCACACCATTCCTTTGCTAAGAAATCTTAATGATTTTCCATTTGCCTAAAGAAGTTTTGATGTATAGTTGTTCTGTCACCTTATGCTCCAAACTGACTTCATTATTCCCTTAACATCCCCTTCTGTGCCTTTGTCTACAATGTTCTCTCTGCTAACAATTTCTTTCCCCTCTTTACATGTTCACATTCTAGATAACTTTTTCCCACCAAGTCTTTTGCATGTTAAAACCCTAGATAAATTTTAGGGCTCAATCAAATGCTAAGTTTGTTATGAATCTTCTTTCCATACAAAATGCTGCTTCCAAACCTCTGCCCATGTAAATACTTTCTATCCTAAATTATAATTATATTCATATCTGCCTTCACTTCTTTACAAAATCAGAAGCTCCATGACAGCAGGATCCAGAAGACATTAATTTTAAAATGCCTTAGAATGTATTTGATGGAGTAGCTGCTGACTGATATTATGCTATGTATCTTTGGGATTAAAAGAGGTTGATTCTCATTTATGAGATTCTTTCCTCTTATGCTTAATTGCATCTGAGGCTCTTAAGAGATAAGTGAGGGACAAAGAAGGAAATTCTCAAAAGCAGTCAGTTCCCTCTGGTTTCGTTTTTAGAAAAAAATAATGGCCCAGCTTTCTGCCTTTGACCTAACAAGTATCTGACTAGTTGATTACTTACCCGCATTTCAAATTTTGTGTTAGTCACTTAAACTCCAGAAACAAATGAGTCAAAGCAAAGCAATATGTCAAATGATTCTCAGAAACAATAGAAAAATATTCCTTTAAGTGAAAGGGAAATATAAAATGGAAATGAAGCATATTCATTTATATTCCCAATATGTGAACATATAGTTAAAACATAAAGCCTGCAAAGTTGAACAAATTCTCACAGTTCCCATTAAAAAACCTTTTCTCCCTCAATGGTGAAAAAATACAGACACATTTGTATTACAAATGTATAAAATTAAAGAGGACCTGATATTTAGATCAGACAGTTAGTAAAAATTCATGCCAAAATAAAACTGGCAACAGTAATTCTATAGGTCCACATTTTGAAGGGAGGTCACATTTTAGAGTTCAGAATGAAAGAAAATCCCAGACTCCCTAAGTAGACATTCTTTTTCTAACTTCCAAAACCATTTGTCAACCTGCTTCATACAGCAGCTTCAACGAATTACAACAGAAAAATTCCATTTCGATTGAAAGCAAAGTGAAAGTAACCAGATAGACCGTATCTTGTTTTCAAGTACTCACCTCTCCAGCAGCAGATACTGGGGGTGGGGGGGAGGCTTTAAGTACCTTGACATTGATAAAAGCAGAATTTGTTCTAGTGAGTTTTCCTTCCCTTTCAATCTTTTAGGAGAACATTATCAATTTTTTTAAACCAGCAGAATAATAAAATCCCCAAAGTTTTACTATCCACCTCTCCCCAGAGTACTATTAAATTAATGTGTGAAAGCCTAGAAAATTTAAGGCATCTGTCTTAGAATTGAATGACTATGAAATGTGGATCCTCTCTGGCACATTAAATGCCCAAGTATATCTGTCTGATTCTTATTTTAATAGTAACTCTCACTTGACCTAAACTCCTAAACCCATGCCCTGTGTAATATATAATATCTCGGGGAGGACTTCCTAGTAAATTACATTCATTAAATTGGTAATAGTGTATGTTCTGAATTTGGGGTATTCATATTTTTTCTTTGTTTTATGCTTAAGGCTGCAGGACATGATTAGTATCAATTCAACCAAGTGTCACCTTTGACTATGTGTTGCCGTCTTACCACACATAGCTTGTGTTCTTCTGTTAATATTTCCATTTGTCTATCCATTTTCTACGTAATCTCTGCCTCTGATCCCACTTTAACTTGGTTCAAACAAAATTCTCCCCTCAAGGGTCACAGATGAGGTCCTAAGTCCCAAACACTCTTCTTAGCCATTCTCCTTGACCTTTCTGCATCACCTGGAACTGTTAGCCACTTTCTAGTTCTTGAAACTCTCTCTTCTTTTATGAAACTGATTACTCCTATGTTTCTTCCATGGTTCTCCTCCTATATCTGATCATTCTTTATAATTTCACATTACTACAATTTTCAATCTTTAAATTTTTTTTTCCTTTTTAAGGGAAGGAGTGAAGTCTCTCAGTCGTGTCTGACTCTTTGAGACCCCATGGGCTGTAGCCTACCAGGCTTCTCTGTCCATGGGATTTTCCAGATAAGAATACTGGAGTGGGTTGCCATTCCTTCTCCAGGGGATCTTCCCAACCCAGGGATTGAACTTGGGTCTCCCGTGTTGCAGGCAAACGCTTTACCCTCTGAGCCACCAGGAAAGCCCTTTTCTTTTTAATTGGGCAACCCATTCCAGTACTCTTGCCTGAAAAGTCCCATGGACGGAGGAGCCTGGTGGGCTGCATTCCATGGGATCACGAAGTGTCAGACATGACTGAGTGACTTCACTTTCACTTTTCACTTTCATGCATTGGAGAAGGAAATGGCAACCCACTCCAGTGTTCTTGCCTGGAGAATCCCAGGGACGGGGGAGCCTGGTGGGCTGCCGTCTGTGGGGTCGCACAGAGTCGGACACAACTGAAGCGACTTAGCAGCAGCAGCAGCAGCATAAATATAATTCCTTTAGAACTTTGTGTTGGTTTCAGCTATACAGTAAAATGAACCAGCTATTGTTATTGTTCAGTCACCAAGTAGTATCTGACTCCTTGCGACCTCATGGACTGCAGTGTTCCAGGCCTCCCTGTTTTTCAGTATCTTTCAGAGTTTGCTCAAATTCATGTCCATTGAGTTGGTATCTAACCCTCTCATCTTCTGCTGCCCCTTTTCCTTCTACCTTCAACCTTTCCTAGCATCAGGGTCTTTTCCATTGAGTCAGCTCTTAGCATCAGGTGGCCAAAGTATTGGAGTTTCAGGTTCAGCATCAGTACTTCTAATGAATATTCAGGGTCGATTACCTTTAGGATGGACTGGTTTGATCTCCTTGCAGTTCAAGTGACTGAAGATTCTTCACCAGCACCACAGTTTGAAAGCATCAATTATTCAGCACTCAGCTTTCTTTATGGTCTAACTCTCACATCAATATATGACTACTGGAAAAACCATAGCTTTGAATATCTGGACCTTTGTCAGCTAAGTGACATCTCTGCTTTTTAATATGCTGTCTAGATTTGTCATAGCTTACCTTCCAAGGAGCAAGTGTCTTTTAATTTCATGGATGCAGTCACTGTCCGCAGTGATTTTTGAGCCCAAGAAAATAAAATCTGTAATTGTTTCCACTTTTTCTACCTCTATTTGCTATGAAATGAAGGGATCAGATGCTGTCATCTTAGCTTTTTGAATGCTGAGTTTTAAGCCAGCATTTTCATTCTCCTCTTTCACCCTCATCAAAAGGCTCTAGTTCCTCTTAACTTTCTGCCATTAGAGTGGTATCATCTGCATATCTGAGGTTGTTGATATTTCTCCCAGCAATCTTGATTCCAGCCTGTGATTCATCCAGCTAGGCATTTCTCATGATGTTTGCTGCATATAAGTTAAATAAGCAGGGTGACAATATACTTGTCATACCCCTTTCCCAAATTTGAACGAGTCTGTTGTTTCATGTCCAGTCTAACTATTGCTTCTTGACCTGCATACAGGTTTCTCAGAAGACAGGAAGGGTAGTCTGGTATTCCCATCTCTTTAAGAATTTTCCACAGTTTGTTGTGAACAGCACAAAGGATTTAGTGTAGTCAACGAAGCAGAAGTAGATGTTTTTCTGGAATTCCCTTACTTTTTCTATGATCCAATAAATTTTGGCAATTTGATCTCTGGCTCCTCTGCCTTTTCTAAACCCAGCTTGTACATTTGGAAATTCTTGGTTCATGTACTGCTGAAGCCTAGCTTGAAGGATTTTGAGCATTACCGTGCTAGCACATGAAATAAGCATGATTGTATGGTAGTTTGAACATTCTTTGGCATTGCCTTTCTTTGGGATTGGTATGAAAACTGACCTTTTCCAGTCCTGTGAACACTGCTGAGTTTTCCAAATTTGCTGACATGTTGAGTGCAACACTTAAGCAGAATCATCTTTTAGGATTTTAAATAGCTCAGCTAGAATTATATTACCTCCACTAGCTTTTGTTCTTTGTAATGTTTCCTAAGGCCCACTTGACTTCACATTCTAGCATTTCTGGCTCTAGGTGAGTGACCACACTATTGTGGTTTTCTGGGTCATTAAGACTTTTTTGGTACAGTTCTTCTGTATATTCTTGCCACCTCTTCTTAATCTCTTTTGCTTCTGTTAAGTCCTTACCATTTCTATTCTTTATCGTGCCCATCCTTGCATGAAATGTTCCCCTGATATCTCCAATTTTCTTGAAGAAGTGTCTAGTCTTTCCCATTCTGTTGATTTCCCTCTATTTCTTTGCATTGTTCAATGAAAAATGTTTTGTTATCTCTCTTTGCTGTTCTCTGGAGCTCTGCATTCAGTTGGTTATATATTTCCCTTTACCTTGCTTTTTGCTTCTCTTCTTTCCTCAGCTATTTGTAAAGCCTCCTCAGACAACCACTTTGCCTTCTTGCATTTCTTTTGTTTGGGGTGTTTTTGGTCACTGCCTCCTGTACAATGTTATGAACCTCTGTCCATAGTTCTTCAGGCACTCTGTCTACCAGATCTAATCTCTTGAATCTATTCATCACCTCAGTGATATAATCATAAGGGATTTGATTTAGGTCATACCTGAATGACTTACTGGTTTTCCCTACTTTCTTCAACTTAAGTCTGAATTTTGCAATAAGAAACTCATGATCTGAGCCACAGTCAGCTCCAGCTCTTGTTTTTGCTGACTGTTTAGAGCTTCTCCATCTTCACCTGCAGAAGGATCATCTTTATCAGTGATAGCCCTCAGAGATGAAGGCAATATCTCAGGGTTGTACCAAAATACAGATTCTTGTTTCTAAAGAATCCTGAAAGTGTCCACTTAAATGTTCTGTAGATCTCTCAAGATTAACATGCTCCAAAGTATAGCCTCTTCTCTTACAATCTTGTTTTTCCTCATTAGATATTACCAGTTTTATTCATGGCCTCCACCAATTATTTTTACACATTTTAAAAATTGAAGTACAGTTGTTGAACAATATTATAAGTTGTACAATATAGTGATTCACAATTTTTAAAGGTTATACTCCATTTATAGTTATTATGAAATATTGGCTATATTTTCCATGTTGTACAATATATCATGTAGCTTGGTTTACACGTAATAGTTGGTACTACTAAATCCCTTACCCCTATATTGTCCCTCCCCCTTTCTTCTCCACTGGTAACCACTAATTTGTTTTCTGTATCTGTGAGCCTGCCTCTCTTTTGTTATTTTCATTAGTTTTTTTGTATTTTTCAATTCCACAAAAGAGTGTTATCATACAGTATTTGTCTTTCTCTGCCTGACTTACTTCATTTAGCATGATGCCCTCCAAATCCATCCTTGTTGCAGCAAATGGTGAAATATCATTCCTGAGTAGTATTCCATTGGACATATACACCACATATTCCCTATCCATTCATCTGTTGATGGACACTGAAGTTGTTTCCATATCTTGGCAATTGTAAATAATGCTGCTATGAACATTGGGGTGAATGTATCTTTTCAGTTTAGTTATCTTTTCAGTTTTTTGTTTTTATTGAATATATACCCAGGAGTGAAATTGCTGAGTCATATGGTATTTCTCTTTTTAGTTTTTGAGGAACCTCCATTCTGTTTTCCCCAGTGGCTGCACCAACCACCAACATTTACATTCCCACCAACAGTGTGTGAGGGTTCCCTTTTCTTCACATTCTTGTCAACATTTGTTATTTGTGTTCCTTTTGCTGATAGTTATTACAACAAGTGTGAGGTGATATCTCATTGTTATTTTCATTTGTATTTCCCTAATTTTCCTGTGCCCCTCAGCACATCTGCATTTCCCTTTCAGAAAAAAGTCTATGCAGTTCTTCTGTCCATTTTTTAATCAGGTTGTTTTTTTGGATATTGAGTTGTATGATCTGTTTATATATGTTGGATATTGTTAAAATGACCATACTTTCCAAGACAATCTATAGGCTCAATGCAATCTCTATCAAAATAGCAATGGACTTTTTTCACTTAACTAGAACAGAGAATTTTAAAATTTGTGTGGAAACACAAAAGACTCTGAATAATCAAAGCAATCATGAGGAAGAACATAGCTGGAGAAATCATACCTACTAACTTCAGACTGTAGTGCAAAGTTACAGTCATCAAAACAGTATGGTACTGGCACAAATACAGATACATAGTTCAATGGAACAGAATAGAGTCCAGAAATAAACCCACACGTTAATGGTTAACTAGTCTATGACAGAAGAGATAAGAATAGAGAATGGAGAAAACACAGTCTCTTCAACAAGCTGTGCCAGGAAACTACAGCTCCATGTAAAAGAATGAAAGGACAACTTTCTCTAACACCATGGACAAAAATAAGCTAAAATTGGATTTAAGACCTAAATATAGGACCAGAAACCATACAATTCCTAGAGAAAAGAGAGGCAGAACACTCTTTGACATACATCATAGCAATATTACTTTGGACCTGTCTCCTAAAGCAAAGGAAATAAAAGCAAAAATAAACAAATGGGACCTAATTAAACTTAAAAACTTTCGTATAACAAAGGAAACTACTGACAAAACATAAAGACAACCTATGGATTGGCAGAAAATATTTGCAAATGATATGACCAGTAAGAGCCTCCATCTACTCCTCAACTGAAAGACCTCAGGTTGAGTTTTATTCCTACTTTTTCTGCCTTCCCCCGCCCAGCCAGTCTAATCTGTTACAGAGTCTCCAGGATTTATTTTTACAATATTCCTTAGGTGTTTACATCTATGGTGCTTCCACTCTTTCAGTCCTGGATCAGGTCATCATCTTTTATCTAGTACCCAAATTACTGTCATATTTCCCCACATACAAATCCTCTGCACTCCATCTTTTAAACTGTTGCCAAAATCCTCGTTCAAAAATACATGGTTTATATATATAATTCGCTTCAGTCGTGTCTGACTCTGTGTGACCCCATAGATGGCAGACCACCAGGCTCCCGCGTCCCTGGGATTCTCCAGGCAAGAACACTGGAGTGGATTGCCATTTCCTTATGACTCATTCATAGTGTTGTATGTTAGAAACCAGAACATTATAGAGCAATTATCTTCTAATTTAAAAATTAATTAAAAAATAAAGTAAATCAATGGGGCAAAATACATGGTTAATAATAATCATTCCTTCTATAAGTTCTTTGATCATCTCCTCAGTCTGTAAAGTAGAACTGGGAAATAGACACAGGGCCAGTGGTGAGCTGGAGCCACCTACCAGCTGGTCCCAAGAACCAATGGTGTATGTTGCTTCCCAACTTGAAATTCAGTGACTTTCCTGATATACATCATCCATGATGGCAGTGACAGTCATAAAATCAGCATATGCTGCAAATCAAGGATATTTTTTAAGATGTCTTTGTCAAACATGTACCAGCCACCAAGGCAGACGGAACTTGCATTTATTAAGTGTATGTCCTGAAGGGACAGTGTTATTTGCTGAACAGTCTTCAAATATTTTGCTCTCATAGAAGCTGAAATAATTTTGGAAATGCATGTATCCATGTGTTTTTAGGCTAACATCTGTATTAGATTGCTCAAAAATAGTCACTTCTCCTCCTAGGGGACTATTGTAGTTCCCCCACAGCATTGAAGTCAGCCCCCAAATTATGGAGATAATTAAAAGATCAGTATTTGTTGGGGGTTAGGGTTTACTATGGATAAATAGGTAGAGCACAGAGGATTTTGGGGATAGTGATATTATTCTATAAGTTACTATAATGGTGAATATATCATTATACATTTATCCAAAACTCATAGAATGCATGACACTGAGAGTGAATCCTAATATACACTGGAACTTTGGGTAATCATGATCTGTCAAGGTAGTTTACAGATGGCAATGAATGTACCTCTGTGGGGAGCTGTTGATAGTGAGCAAGAGTGTGCACTTGTCAGGACTGGAAGTGTTTTTGAACTCTCTACACTTTCCACTCAGTTTTGCTGTGAACCCAAAGCTCTGAGAAAATGAAGTTTCTTAAAAAAATATTTTTTAAACCAAAAAAGCTCTTGGATACAACTTTTACCTATCTTCATCTGTTATCCTGGATTTACCTATAACCTGACTATACTCTGAAGGTTTACCTTGATGGCCTTTCAGAAGGAAGCACGGTTTTTCCCATGCCTTGTGAACATGGGTTTGGAGGCAAGATATTATGCACTATTTCTACTTCTAGAGCTTTACTGTCTTCACCCTTACCAAACCCCTTCTCTCTTAACGAGCACACTTCCAGATGTGTCTCCCTATTCTTTTAATTTCTGTCATTCCTGGAACTCTACTTGCTGAAATTAGTATTTTCTAACTCCCAGTCTTTCCTTTAGCCCAATTCCTGCCATCACTACTGGTAACTGAACCAACCAGGTAGATATTCAATCCAATACCTTGTCCATCTTCTTTCCCACTTCTGATACATCTGAGAACTTGTTTTGCCTCCTTTTGAAGACTCAGTCCTCCATAGATGCTCAAGATCTTGGTAACCTTCTCTGTCACCAACTCAAGGACTTTGTCCCATTAGTCACCACCTCTATCTTCTGGACCTTCAATGTATTCCTCACTATTGCATTTTTAACATCATCATAAAAGTACCTTACTTAATCCTTCATTTCCCTCCAGGTTCCATTCTATTTCTGTTTTATCCCTCACAATCAAACTTTTTGACTTTTTTTTTAAAAAACAAACTTTATTTTAGTTATTCCCTTCTGTGAAAGCTTTGTATGACTCATTTTGCTACTTGGCATAAAATCCAATCTCCTAACAATGGCTTAAAACATTAGAACTGATCTGTTTACAAACCACCTCCCTATATGGCCCTCTCCCCTACCTTCTGCATTCAAACTACATTAGCCATCATTTCTCAAGCATGCCAGGCTTATTCCCATCTCAGATACTTAGCACATGCTCTTACCTTCTGCATAGAAAGAGTTCCTGGCATTCCATAAGTTCTTTTTTAAAAAATTATCTACAGTTTCCATATTCCAGTAAATTGAGACCTCCACCAAGGACCATTTCCATATCACTTAACACTTAGCAGTGACTGGCAAATAGTAATTGTTTGACAAATGGACAAATGTTTGATCAGTGAGTGAATCGTTGGGATGATTATAGTTGTATCCACTTTACTTAGTTACAAAAATTCAATAGACTTCAGTTCAGTTCAGTTCAGTTCAGTTCAGTCGCTCAGTCGTGTCTGACTCTTTGTGACCCCATGAATCGCAGCATGCCAGGCCTCCCTGTCCATCACCAGCTCCTGGAGTTCACTCAAACTCATGTCCATCGAGTCGGTGATGCCATCCGGCCATCCCATCCTCTGTTGTCCCCTTCTCATCCTGCCCCTAATCCCTCCCAGCATCAGAGTCTTTTCCAATGAGTCAACTCTTCCAGATTTAGATGCACTAATTCTTTTATAGTTTATATGGTGCTACGGAATTATGCGACTAAAAAATGAGTTAGGCATAGACTGTACCCTCTAAGAACAGAACAGCCAGACTAAATAATAATTCTGTAAGTTCTTAATAAATATTTTTAAATGAAGAAAGGAATGAATGAAGATTTGGAGGTAAGCACCTGAAAAAATGCTCTACATCTTTAGCTATTACAAAAATGATGAGGAAAAAAGTACAGTGAGAAACCACTTATGTATTAGGAGTCCGAATAAAAAAATGTCAGGTTGTGGAGAAATGAAATTTTCATTTATGCCTGATGGGAATGTAAAAATGATGAACCATTTGTATTATTTTACATAAAAACCTGTATATGACTGTTAATAGTGGTATTCAACCAAGAAATGGAAACAACACAAATGTCCATCAAATGATAAACAGATAAACAAAATGTGGTGTATCCATAAAAGTAGAAAATTGGCCAACCCCAAAAAGGAATGAAGTACTGATACACACTACATAAGGAATAAACTTAGAAAACATTATGATAGATGAAAGAAGCCAGACACAGAGCCTTGTACATGAAATGATCAGAATAGTCAAATGCATAGAGACAGAAAATAGACTCACATTTGCCAGGGGTTGGGGTTAGGGAAGAATGGGGAATAACTGCTGAGTGAGGGGCTTCTTTTAGGGGTGATGAAAATACTTGAAATTAGATAGTGATGGTTGCAAAGCGCTGTGACTATACAAAAAACTACTGAACTGTACATTGTAAAGGATGAATCATATTGCAGTAAAAGCAGTTAATTGGAAGTTCTCTGAGTATGTGCTAAACTTTGACTAGTGGTAACTATTGGGCTTCACTGTAGGATGATGAAATGAAGAAAACAGTCAATTTTATTAATAGTTTGGCTTCCAACAAATGCTGTGGTTCTTTATTTGGGGCTTAGTTTATTTCCCCAGAAATGGATTTATAATCTACCAGTATTCATTCTCAGGACTACTAGGGAAAGGAAAGGAGTCTGGGGTTTTCAGTATTCAACACTTAGACTTGTATTTCATCCACGAGCCTCAGTGTGATATTTCATTGTCCAGTTGTGCTCAGAGTCCCTGAGTTGTACGTCTTTCTGATTCATCCTCTCAAGAGATGAATTTAGTTTCTGAAGGCATTCTGAAGAGACAGTTTCAAGGAAGCTAAAAGTTGAGGAGAGGAGCTGGAGCTTTAGCAAGTCTTATGTCATATATACATACCCCCTGCCCCCCAATTACTCTCCTACATGTTATAGTTACAGGATGGGAATTAGCCTGTTTCTGTACTTTCCCACTTGTTGATGAAGATGGTAGCATTCTCTGGTCTGCTGAGTCAGTAACCACAATTCTCAGGTTACTTCTTTGTGCTGCTATCATCTCTCCACCCTTTCACTTGGTGTGTTAGTTACTCAGTCGTGGCTGACTTTTTGCGACACCATAAACTGTAGCCTGCCAGGCTTCTCTGTCCATGGAATTCTCCAGGCAAGAATACTGGAGTGGACTGCATTCCCTTCTCCAGAGGATCTTCCCAACCCAGGGATTGAACCCTGGTCTCCTGCATTGCAGGCAGATTCTTTACCACTTGACTACAGGGAAGTCCTCTTTCACTTTGGATTTGTTAATTGATTCACACCCTCTCCCTTCTTTCATCCTTTGATTGTCTGGGGCAGATAGAATAATGGTCTACCATTAAGAATTCTATAATCTAATCCTTGGAGTATGTGAATACGCTATATTATATGGCAAAAAGAATCAAGGTTGTAAACCAGCTGAATTTAAGGTAGGGAGGTATTCTGGATTATGTGATGGGACAAATGTTATCAAAGGACCCTTAAAGTGGAAGAGGGAATCAGCAGAAAAGAGTCAGAGGCAACTATGCAAGAATGATCAGAGAGATGCAATGATGCTGGCTTGCAAGGCACAAGCAGGGGGCCATGAGTCAAGGAAGGTGAGTAACCTCTAGATCAGCAGCCCCCATCCTTTTTGGCACCAGGTACCGGTTTTGTGAAAGACAAATTTTCCATGGACCAAGGTGAGTTGGGGGGATGGTTTTGGGATAATTCTCATGAGGAGCCTGCAACCTAGATCCTTCTCATGCACAGTTCTCAGTAGAGTTCCTACTCCTATAAGAATATACTGCTGCCACTGATCTGACAGGAGGTGGAACTCCGGTGCTAATGAGAGAGATGGGAGAGCCTGTAAATACAGGGGAAGCTTCGCTTGCCCACTTGCCACTCACCTCCTGCTGTGCGGCCCAGTTCCTCACAGGCCATGGACTGGTACTGGTCTGTAGCCCTGGGAGTTGGGGACCCCTGCTCTAGATCCTCTAGAAGCTGAAAGAGATAAGGAAATAGATTATCCCCTAAAGCCTTCAGAAAGGAAGAAATTTGTGCTTCTTAAGCCGCTAAATTTATGGTCATTTACTCCAACAGCAATGGAAACTAATGCATTATTTTCATGGGAGTGTATAATACCCTCAGTTCTGTCTCGCTGCAGCAAAGATCTGAAATAGTGGACCAGTGTTACAGATTAGTTACAACTCAGTTTTATTTTGGCAAGCAAAGGATAATACACCCTTGAGGCGTGAGGTGAGCTGACCCAAAAAGGAGAGGCCTCAGTCTGTCTTGGCTTCCTCTTTTTATATGTTTTTGTCTGCTCCCCACTGAGCCTGGGCTAGCAAAGAAGGGGGCATGTTTGTTTCACCTGAAGTTCTCATTCCAGTCCATGGATTTTCTTTTGTTCCATTTTTTCAGGCTTTTCCCTTTCTTTGTCCTTAGCCACCATTTTGGACTGCTTTTCCTATTCTAACTACCTAATGTTATCATTACAGTAGGTTTAGGAAGGTATTGCATTTAGCCTTCCATGTTTAATCAGAAATATCTCCCTTTATATTTCACATGCTGAAATTTATTAACTATACTCTAAAATCTTCTTTGCCTTGCAATGCCTTTCAGCCTATATTTTCTATCATTTTGATTTTTTAGCCAGTTAATATGAAATTATAAGTTTTACCTCCTGTGTACCAGTACAGTCTAACTTCTGGTTTCAGTTCTAATTGGTTTTTGTGTTAGACTGGTTGCTATTTTCATTATTATACCTGGCTATAGTACTCTTGCCTGGAAAATCCCATGGACAGAGGAGCCTGGTAGGCTGCAGTCCATGGGGTCCCAAAGAGTAGGACACGACTGAGTGACTTCACTTTCACTTTCATGCATTGGAGAAGGAAATGGCAACCCACTCCAGTGTTCTTGCCTGGAGAATCCCAAAGATGGGGGAGCCTGGTGAGCTGCCATCTATGGGGTCACACAGATTCGGACATGACTGAAGCAACTTAGCAGCAGCAGCAGCAACATAAACCATAACAACCTACCTTTTTTTCTGCTATAGAATTTAACTTAGAATATTCTTTAGAGAAGGACATGGCAACCCACTCCAGTGTTCTTGCCTGAGAAATCTCATGGACAGTGGAACCTGGCAGGCTACCGTCCATAGGGTCACAAAGAGACAGACACACTGAGCATCTAAGCAGTCTAGTCAGTTCTTGTTTTTATAGCCATTCAGGTGTGCAGTGTGAATTCCTGGGGTAGCCCTTTTCAAAGGTTAGGGAATCCAACTAATGCCTTTCTCACTGACTGTAAGCTTCCTCAAAGCTCATTACAGAAACTTTGTCAGATTGGCATCTCTATACTTGGAACCTTAGTGCTCTTTCATTAATATTACAGCAGGATTTTCCCTTTAAAAATGAATTTAATTTGCCTCTATCTAAATCTACACTGAAATTTTTTAAAATAATCCATTTATTGATTTTTTGCTGTGCTGGGTCTTTGTTGCTGCACAGGCTTTTCTTAGTTGAGGTGAGCAGAGCTACTCTCTAGTTGCGGTGTATGGGCTTCACTGTGGTGGCTTCTCTTGTTAAAGAGCGTGGACCCTAGGTGCTTGGGCTTCAGTAGTTGCAGCAGGGGGGCTCTAGAGCACAGGCTTAATAGTTGCCGCCCATGAGCTTTGTTGCTCTGAGGCATGTGGGATCTTCCCAATCCAGGGATCAGACCTGTGTCTCCTGCATTGGTAGGTGGATTCTTTACCACTGAGCCACCAGGGAGGCTCTACACTGAAATTTTGATAGCCTAGAATCACTATCAGAGAAGGCAGTGGCACCCCACTCCAGTACTCTTGCCTGGAGGATCCCATGGATGGGGGAACCTGGTGGGCTGTAGTCCATGGGGTCGCACAGAGTCGGACACTACTGAAGTGACTTAGCAGCAGCAGAATCACTATGATTTTTTTAGCATGCTATATCCTTGGTATTATGAACTTGTTTCAAAAATAGTCAATTTAAGATGGTAGAAATAGAATAATAGATGGAAATCAGAAGCAGTCAGGTTCCTAGATTCTAAGTGTTTCTGAATTCTAAAGCTCAACCAGTACAGGGTCATCTCTTCAGGGTACCTCCTGACCAGGAAAAACAAATATTTCAAAGACCGGATCATATATCTCTAGCTGAGCTATAGCTAAATATGAGCTTTTAATAAATCATTCTTGAGTTAGTCATGATACAGTACTCAAATTTGCTCTTTTGCTTTATAAATCATAGTTTTAAAATTCTTGAATTTTATTTAATTCTGCAATATTTTTGCTTTTCTCTAAATGTCACATAATTTAATCATACTACAAGTTAGTCTGGAACTTAAGAAACACAATTATTTTGATGATAGAGCAGCTTTTGGGAAATAAACCATTCTTAGCATAAAATCTATTAACCCAAATCCTGCTAACCCAAATCCATAGTGTTGAATAAAATCCTAGTAATAAAGTCACACTTAAAATTTGCTTACATACAGAGAAAAGATGACATCTCAAAATTATAGCTGGGATATTTAAATTTTATGGGAAAATTCAAGAATGCCCAGAGATTCCTGATAAGCATATTAAAATGTCTGAGTATTTTCAAGGGCTGATTTCTTAAGAAAAATCTGAGATGAGTGGGTTGGCTTTCAACAGTATCTGTTTTCTTTAACTCCTTTGTCCTTGAAACCAGAACTGATCAGGCAGGTGGAGCACAAAGTTTCTTTCCACCCTGGCTATGACACATGTACTGGTGATGACCCTGTATCTTAATTCCAGAAACTCATCTGGAGCTTTTAAAAATACACCTTTCTAAATATATTGAGTCCAGATTTCATGGAGAGGAGTTCAAATTTCATAAAGAGTTCAAAAGCTCCTGGTGATTCTGATGCATAGGAGAGAACCACTCCCTTTACAATGGAGGCACCAAAGCTGGAGGAGAAGAAGGATAAGGAATCCTAAACAAATTTGTTGACAGCTTGCTATGAGCTGGGTACTTAACTATACTGGGCATTTCTATTTCTAAAATAGAAGTTGGCTATGATAGAATAGGCATTAAGACTTATGTTTTAATTCTTAAAATAAATCACCTACATTTCAAGTTCAAGTAGCTTGTTTTGTCCAGTCTTTTTATGTTTGAGCAGTAAGAATTTAAGGTCTTTTAGTTTTATTGATATTTAGTTGACACATATCATTGTATAAGTTTAAAGTATACAGCATAATGATTGACTTACATCAAAAAATGATTATCACAGTAAGTTTTGTGAACCTTAATTATCTCATAGGTACATAAGGAAAGAAAAAGAAAAGAAAATTTTTCTTGTGATAAGCACTCTTAAGATTTACTTTCTAAACAACTTTCTATATGGGAACTATGGCTTTTGTTATTGTTATTTAGTCAAGTGGTATTGAACTGTTTTGTGACCCCCATGGATCCCTGCCAGGCTCCTCTGTCTATGATATTTCCCAGGCTGCCATTTCCTTCTCAGAGGATCTTCCTGACCATGCAACAGTGTTAATTATATTTATCACGTTGTACATTGCATCCCTAGTACTGATATTTCTTATAGCTGTAAGTCTGTTCTTTCAACTGCCTTCAGCCAATTCCCCCTACCCCCACCCCAACACGCTTGGTCTTTTTAAACTTTATTTTTGAAATAAATTTGGATCTTGGATTATTTTGACTATATTTTGTTTTTCTAAAGATGTTTCTCAGCTTTACTCAAAACTGAGGTGCTTGAGTGGACAGAGTTTAATAAAACTCTAATAATTAAAAAGTGAGTGCTTAGGAGTGCATTGTTGAAGGTGAAGTTGAAAACTTTTTACTTTACCAAATGCACACTCTATATCTAATGAGTAAGTGCTGGAACTTGAAGACAATCTCCCAGGCCTACATTCTGGGGAACTGTGTGAATGTAGAAAGTAACTGTTATAAACCTCCGTTTCCCCTTCTGTAAGATGGAAATGTCTTACCTTGAGTTTTCCTAGAAGCTGACTTTGAAACTTATTTGAAACGTAGAGAAAGGAAAAAATGTAGAGGGAGGAATGAGTAAAAGTGAGACAGGGAGGAGAAGGTAACCAACAAAATGTGTGTTTGGGGGCGGTTAACTTGTGGGACTTGGAGCTGAAGCTCACAAGGGGAAATTTTGGGAATCAGTGCACTTCCCCTACAAGGTTGGGGGTTGTGGTTGTGAGAGGCAAGATACCAACACTTGTCAGTTTGGAAGAAGGCTGCTCCACTGGGAGTTAATTCCCTGCCAGCCTACTAGCCTGTCTCACAAGCTAGCACTGTGGGTTTCCGAAGTCAGAGAAAGCCCTTGGGTACTGGTTGAAGAAATACAGTTGCTGGAGATCAGAAGCTGGGAAGTGTACACTGAAGCAGTAAGTAGAAGGGAATATGAGAGGGACAGCAACAGACTTTATTTCATAGAGTTACTGGCAAAATTGAATGAAGCGATTCATATCAAACATTTACAATATACTCCATGTTCAATGTGTCTGTCCCTCAACCTCAGACTCCTTATGAAGCTTTACATACTAATTCTTTTTTTATAATCAAGACATTATTTTTATCTTTCATCATTGTTCAAACTTTATTAAGTAGCAGCAAACTTCCCCTAACTGTGGGTAAATCTCCAGCAGGCGCATGGCTGTTCTGATCTTTCTTGAGTGATGGATTGTCCTAGAATCATTTTTGGAGTCATAATTCAGTAATCAGAAAATTAGTAAGATTGCTACATTATACTAATTTTCTTCAATCTCTAGTGGCTGCTTTCTTATAATCATCACTCTCAACTTAAAAATTTTGTAACAGTGCAGTAAATGAATGATTATTTAAAATATAATCTTTACAAGTCCAATAATAGAACTGTTTCCATAATTATACTCTCTTCCTCGTGGCATATTAAAGTGTCAGTATAGTCATGAAAATCACATTTTCCCTCTCTTTGTACTTTCCAAGACCTGGCTGTTTAAGAAAAAAAAAAAATTGTGTTCTTGCTACTGTCATACAGCAAACTCAATATAACAGCGAAAGAATAAGCTGTGTTCCATTCTGTCTCATATATCTACAAAACTGCCCCCTGAATTCAGACATGCTGTTATTTGAGATAGTTGATGATTTATGAGTCTACAGAATACAGCTGGATTCCCGGGTTACAGTTCAGTTTATGGCAAATCATAGTCATATTTGTAAGGAGAGGTAAAATGATATGAAAGATATTGATAGGGAATACATGAGAGTAAGACACTTTTAACTGTCCATCTTGGGCTATCAAGAGTTTCGAAAGATGTTGCTGGATCCATTATTACTTGACAAAGCTTTAAAAACAAAGAATAACAGTCTTTCTTTCAGTCCATTGACAAGAAATATAACTACCTAAAGGTCAAGCTGTTAGATAATGTGGATTTTATGGCATGACTATTTCCATTATTGGCAGGAGTCTTACTTTGCACGCCCCAAATATGGAAGAAGTTTATCTGGTCTGTGTGCAAATTAAATGAGGATTTCAAAAGAGCTTTAAGTTAGGAAAGCTTCTACTATCATCATCTATTTCTTGGATTTAAGCAGTGACAATGCCTTTGAAAACTTAGATCTCTGCTTCGTCTCACACTAGGAGCAGCATTTCCTAATGCTCATTGGTAAAGATAGAAAAAAAAAAAAATCTCTAGTCCTGGTGAGTTCTACTCTTTCTATTTCAGTCTTCTTTCCCTCCTTACTAAACCTTTTCAAAAGAAAATCGGTGATGGTGTTCGATATCTCTTTGGCATCAATGGCTATTGGCGCATGTTTCCATGAACAATGAAGAATAAAATATATGGAATTAGGTCCTTTTGTCCCTGTGCTTCTTTCTAGGAAGTCAAATAAATGTACTGACATGGAGTAGGCAGGTGTCTGTCCCCAGCCATAGCCAAATCCATGTCATATTCTGGAAACAATTTCAACATGAAGGCAGATAGCTATTGGTATAAAGTTTGGTTTAAAATGCTTGGAAGATCTTTGTAAAAGCTAATGGATGTTACATTTAGTCACATGGACCCTGAATGGGATTGAGGTGTTTAAAAAAGCCTAGGAAAGTGTTTGGAAAATTATCTTCTGTGTTCCTGAGATGAGCACAGGGAAAGAAAACGTGTTTTATAAACAAAGGTTACATGTACAAATTTGATGATACTATGAGGAAAATATCTCTTGATTATCATTACACAGATGTTTTACAGAAGATGTTGTTTCATCGTTTAAAGAGAGAAAATGTGAAAAATAAATATTCAGTTTGATTTTTTTGAAAATAGATCAGATTCGAACATCCAAAGGCAAACCTGCTGAATAACTTAGCCTCTGGCTAATTCACTATATATACGGGTCTTCATCCATCTCTAATCTAGAGCCTCAGCTCCTTTCCCCTCATCTTACTTGCTTCTCTGATGTCCTATGGATAAAGAGCATTGACAAATTCAGTTGTGCTCCTTAATCTGTAGATTTTTAAATGAGAAAGTACTATAATTTGCTTCACAACTATATCTTACATGACCACATAGACTAAGGATATTGGCGAGGATTGAAAGGGTATGAGAAGGGGCTCCTGAAGCCCAGGGATGAGATTATCAGCTCAAAATTTGTATTAATATAGGTGAAAATAGAGAAGCGTGAACAGATTCGAATATTGGTTTTGTGCTATAATCAGTAGAACTTGGTGAGTGATGGTACATGTTTAATGAGAAAGAGAAGTCACTATTGCTTCCACTTTTCTGGGATGAACAAGAAATGATACATGAAAGAGAAGATAAAATTTTCTCTTGTAGAAATTTCAGAGGAAAAAATAACTGGACACCATATTCATATCTTAGGGCTTCTTCAGTCATGCTGGGGATCAAGTAACATGTTATTTATGAGATCAATATATAAGTTGCAGAGCACCATATAAATATATAACTATCCATGTGAGTTGTTTTGTCAATTGTGATTAACATTTTGAATAATTTAGGGATTTATAGCTTCCAAAGTGCTTTAGTGTATACTATCTCATCAGACATCTCCTTGGTAGCCACATAAATATGTCAACTTCTTTTCCACATTGTGTTGTTATTTAAACTGTTCTTTCTGCTGGGAATGCCCCAGCTATACTCTTTTCCTGCCTACTCTACTTATCCTTAATGTCTTGACTTAACTGTTTTTCTCCTGGTTCTCCAGTCTCCATGGTATCCTCCTTAGCACTACTTGTAATCATGTATTAATATGTGTGATAAGACTCATGTAGGGAATTTTTTTTCCCCACTGTATCACCTGTTCAGCCACAATGTAAAAGGTAAATAAATATTTTTTAAACAATAATTTAAAAAATTTCTCTTTACATTTGGAAAACATACTTCACTTCTTTCACTGTTTTTGACATTAGAGTTCCTCTCAGGCTTTTGTCAGCATTATTATTATTGATACCATACTATAATTGTAATTTTTCTAGGTCTGTTAAAGCATGAATTCCTTGAGAAAATGTATTCATGTCCAGTTCATCTTGGCATTCCATCCCTTAGTTCAGGGCATAAAATGGAGTCAGCATACAGTTTGCTGACTGAATGGGTCATTGAGACCTACAAGGAAATTTTTTGCTCAGTCTTAAAGTGAAGAAGGCTTACCTGCTTATATTAAGATATTGGCCTGATGGGGCTTCCCTGATAGCTCAATTGGTAAAGAATCTGCCTGCAATGCAGGAGACTCCAGTTCGATTCCTGGGTCGGGAAGATCCCTGGCAGAAGGGATAGGCTACCCACTCCAGTATACTTGGTCTTCCCTTGTGGCTCAGCTGGTGAAGAATCCACCTGCCATATGGGAGATGTGGGTTCGATCCCTGGGTTGGGAAGACCCCCTGGAGAAAGAAAAGGCTGCTCATTCCAGTATTCTGGCCTGGAGAATTCCATGAACTATAGTCCATGGGGTCGCAAAGAGTTGCACACGACTGAGCGACTTTCACTTTCACTTTCTGATGGGCAGTCAATTTAACTTAACACACACATCTAGGAACCTGCTGGAACACTCTGTCAGAATAAAGACTGGTGGGCACCACCATCGGGCCTTTCCCTTTTCCCTGCACCACGGCACCAGTATCTCCCAGAAGGCAGATGAACTCTGTCCTTTCTAGGCATCTTTGTGATTGCAGCCTAGGGAGATTTGTTGACAGCCTAACTCCAGAGGCTAGGGGTGACTGCCATCTGGGTCCCATGGGACTGTTGTAATCAGTGTTTTGCCCTGAACGCAATCAGAGTAGCAAGAGGAAAAAAGAATGAAAAAAATGAAGAGTATAAAGGAGCTTATGTCAGTCAGTCAGTTCAGTCGCTCAGTCGTGTTTGACTCTTTGCGACCCCATGAATCACAGCACGCCAGCTTATGGAACAACATCAAATAGACTAACATCTATCTATTATAGAGGTCCTAGAGGAGAAGAGAGAGAGAAAGGGGCAGAAATCTTGTTTGAAAACATAATAGCTGGAAAGCTTCACTAACCTAGGGAAAGAAATAATGATATTTATAATACCTGAATCTTATATAATAAGTCCTCTATAAATTAGAAAAATCATTTAGTACTATTAATTAAAGAGAGAAGAGTGAAAGTTGCTCAGTTGTATCCGACTCTTTGTAACCCCATCGACTATACATTCCATGGAATTCTCCAGGCCAGAATACAGGAGTGGGTGGCCTATCCCTTCTCCAGTGAATCTTCCTGAACCAGGATTCAAACTGGGGTCTCCTGCATTGCAGGCAGATTCTTTACCAACTGAGCTATTAGGCAAGCCTAGAGAGGAGAAAGGTGAGTCTTAAAAATATGCTTTATTTTTATTTATTTTTAAAAATATGCTTTGATTTCACTCATAAAATTTTTTAAGGGAATAATAAGAAATTCACACAAGGATTTGCATGCATGTTTTAGTGAATTGTTATTTATAATAGTGGAAATTTGGAAACAAATGTGCAAAAGTAAAGTAAAGTAAAGTGTGACCATTCAGTTGGTGGACAACTATGAAGTTTTAAGAATTCACATTTTTGAAAAATACTGATATGAAAAATGTTCATTGTATAAAGTTAAATGAAAAGCAGATGACAGACCTTTAGGAAATGATCCTAATTTTTAAAAGCATACATAAAGGAAAAGATAAGCAGGAAATATGCCAAAATTAGCTATGAATGGCTCTCTCTGTGCTGTTGCATTATGAGACATTTTATTTTTTTTCTTTACAGTCTCAGTACTTTCTAAGTTATTTATTTATTTTACTGTACAATATTATATTGGTTTTGCCATACATCAACATGAGTCCGCCATGGGTGTACACATGCTCCCCATCCTGAACTCCCCTCCCACCTCCCTCTCCATACCATCCCTCTGGGTCATCCCAGTGCACCAGCCCCAAGCATCTTATATCCTGCATCGAACCTGGACTGGCGATTTGTTTTTTATATGATATTATATATGTTTCAATGCCATTCTCCCAAATCATCCCACCCTCTCCCTCTCCCACAGAGTCCAAAAGACTGTTCTATACATCAGTGTCTCTTTTGCTGTCTTGCATACAGGGTTATCATTACCATCTTTCTAAATTCCATATATAAGCATTAGTATATTTACTGCTGTTTTTCTTTCTGGCTTACTTCACTCTGTCTAAGTTATTTAAAATGAACATGTATTATTTTTTTTTCCTTTTTTAAAAAAAATTTATTTTATTTTTAAACTTTACAATATTGTATTAGTTTTGCCAAATACCGAAATGAATCTGCCACAGGTATACCCGCGTTCCCCATCCTGAGCCCTCCTCCCTCCTCCCTCCCCTACCCTCCCTCTGGGTCGTCCCAGTGCACCAGCCCCAAGCATCCAGTACCGTGCATCGAACCTGGACTGGCGACTCGTTTCATACATGATATTATACATGTTTCAATGCTATTCTCCCAAATCTCCCCACCCTCTCCCTCTCCCACAGAGTCCATAAGACTGATCTATACATCAGTGTCTCTTTTGCTGTCTCGTACACAGGGTTATTGTTACCATCTTTCTAAATTCCATATATATGTGTTAGTATACTGTATTGGTGTTTTTCTTTCTGGCTTACTTCACTCTGTATAATAGGTTCCAGTTTTATCCATCTCATTAGAACTGATTCAAATGTATTCTTTTTAATGGCTGAGTAATACTCCATTGTGTATATGTACCACTGCTTTCGTATCCATTCATCTGCTGATGAGCATCTAGGTTGCTTCCATGTCCTGGCTATTATAAACAGTGCTGCGATGAACATTGGGGTACATGTGTCTCTTTCCCTTTTGGTTTCCTCAGTGTGTATGCCCAGCAGTGGGATTGCTGGATCATAAGGCAGTTCTATTTCCAGTTTTTTAAGGAATCTCCACACTGTTCTCCATAGTGGCTGTACTAGTTTGCATTCCCACCAACAGTGTAAGAGGGTTCCCTTTTCTCCACACCCTCTCCAGCATTTATTGCTTGTAGACTTTTGGATTGCAGCCATTCTGACTGGTGTGAAATGATACTTCATAGTGGTTTTGATTTGCATTTCTCTGATAATGAGTGATGTTGAGCATCTTTTCATGTGTTTGTTAGCCATCTGTATGTCTTCTTTGGAGAAATGTCTATTTAGTTCTTTGGCCCATTTTTTGATTGGGTCATTTATTTTTCTGGAGTTGAGCTGTAGGAGTTGCTTGTATATTTTTGAGATTAGTTGTTTGTCGGTTGCTTCATTTGCTATTATTTTCTCCCATTCTGAAGGCTGCCTTTTCACCTTGCTAATAGTTTCCTTTGTTGTGCAGAAGCTTTTGAGTTTAATTAGGTCCCATTTGTTTATTTTTATAATTAGAAAAAAAGACATGCTATATTGGTTTACTACATGCAATGCCCTATATTAGTATAGAAGAAAAGGAGACATGATTTTTCTATCCTTGAATAGCTTAAGTTAGAGAAATGAGCTTAAGTTAGAGAAATAAGTTACATTTATAGGTAGTTGGGCTTCCCAGGTGGCTCAGTGGTAACTAATCCGCCTGCCATTGTGGAAGAAGTGGGTTGGATCTCTGGGTTAGGAAGATCCCCTGGAGGAAAAATTGGTAACCCACTCCTGTATTCTAGCCTGGGAAATCCCACGGAGAGAGGTGGGCTCTCATCCATAGGTTGTGGAGTCAGACACTACTGCGCGACTGAGCACGCATGCATAGGGAAGTTTATAAACAATAATAATGAATACAAAGATTAGAAAAAATGGGAAACAAACTCATTTTGAATACCTGCTAGTCTGGCACTGTGCTGTGTGCATTCCCTAACTTTATCACATTTCTGGGTACCAAGAGTCCTGTGAGGCTGGTAGTATTATCTCCATTTTAGCCAAGAGGAGATCGAAAGTCACTGAAATTAAGTATATTTTCCCAGGTCATCCACAGATATGAAGTGGTAGTTCAAAGATTCAACTCCAGGCTTGAGTCATTTTTGTAAAAATAGATCGTTTCTGCCTTGTGTGCTCTTGCTTTAGGAAGACACAAGAACAGATGACCATCATCATTAACCTCTGCATTTCAGTGGAATCCATGAATGCTCACTCATTTTTCTCTTGAACGACCTAGGGACTGTCCTCAACCAGAAAGGCTGCAGAGTATTTTTTAATTCCTTCAAGGACTAGTTCAGTGACTGTCTTATATGCTCAGTGTGTTATGAGTACAGAATTTTTATGTTTCTGATACTTGATTGCTTTAAGAGATGTACCATGAATCTACATAGCCATCAGTCTCTTCCACTAAAGGGGAGTTCTTAAACACCAAGGGGGAGGCAGCAATGAGTGATTAATGGCTGCAGCTGGATTACTCTTCTGGCCAGTTCTCTTTATCTATAAGTGATATAACTTGGCAGAAAGTCAGAAAATGGATGTTTTAATCAATCTTCCATTCACCTGTGACAGATCTCTGTCCAAAAAGGAGTGGACAGTCCCATGTCCTTCCTCTCCTTTGTCTATATTACAGGGGATTGGGCTCCATTTTCTCTGACATGGGAGAAGAATTTATTCAAAATAATGGTCCTCATTTAGATAACCCTGGGAGTTAGATCTATCACTATGTCCAGACAGCACAACCAGACCTAATCTCCCCCTCTATTAAACAAATAAACCTCTCCCTTGTGTCTGCTACTAAAAAAATGCCAGTAACTAGAGATTTATGACTTTGTTCAAGCCTCCATTGCAGGAAGCCTAGAATTTCTTTTGTTGTTTAACTCAGAACTTTAACCAAGCAAAAGTTCTTGGGAGTAGTGAAGGGGAGAAAAAAATGTAGGATGTGTTTTATTTAAGAAAAATGACATTAAATATTTTATTTCACTTTAGCTTTTATACATTAAAATTCAACTTTATAATCATTAGTCTTATTATTTTAAGTACTATCTTCTTTTTATTTCTACCTTAATGTGATGGTAAATGACTTGGGAAATAGATTTTCTTCACTATTAGAAAAATCAAAATTTCACATGGAATTTTTCAGTCTGTCTAGCATCCTGATATGAAACATTAAATTTATTTTCTTATATAATCCTAACCATAATGACATTATTTGAGTGCATGCCTTAAGATCTGAAAAATAAGTATGATTTCCCTCATGTTCTAAGTGAAGACACTCTGGCTCAAAGAGTTTAAATACATTATTCCAAGTTGTATACTGGTAATTGCTCTGTGCTTGTGTTCAGTAACTAAGTTGTGTCTGACTCTTTATGACTCTATGGACTGTAGCCCACCAAGCTACTCTGTCCATGGGATTTTCCAGGCAAAAATACTGGAGTGGGTTGCCATTTCCTTCTGCAGGGGATCTTCCCAATCCAGGGATCCAACCTATGTCTCCTGCATCTCCTGCATTGGCAGAATTCTCTACCACTGAGCCACCCCAGGAAGGCCCCATAGTGGTATTTATAACCTGAGTCTTTTGACATACAGATTCCATACATTGTTATCTTTCCCTGTCATCATACTCACTTTTATGTCAAATATAATTGTTGAAGCACATGAAAATATGTTCATCACTAGTCATTATGGGAATGCAAATTAAAACCACAGTGATACACCACTTCACACGCATTAGAATGGCTATTATAAAAACAAACAAACACAAAACAGAAAATAACAAGTGTTGACAAAAATGTGAAAAGTTAGAACTCTTATGCGTTGCTCGTGGAAATGTAAAATGATACAGCCATTGTGGAAAAACAGAATAGCAGTTACTCAAAAAGTCAAATCCCAGAATTATTGTAAGATCCAATAATTCCACTTCTGGATATACCCTATGAAGAGATGAAAGCAAGGACTCAGTTGAAAGCAGGGACTTTATACTAATGTCCATAGAAGCACTATAGGCAAAGGTAAAAACAATCCCACATCCATCAATAGATAAAAGCTTAAACAAAATGTGCTATATGCATACAATGGAAAATTATTCAACCTTAAAAATTATAGAAGTTATGATACCTGCTACAATATGGGTGAATATTGGAGACATTAAACTAAGTGAAATAAAGCAGACAGAAAATTATAAATATCATGTGATTCCACATAAATAAATATTTAGGATAGGAATAGACAGTAGAATAGAGTTACTGTATGCTGGGGATGGTGGTGAAGAAAACAATGATTACTTGTTTAAGGAGTAGAGAGTTTCCCTTTGGGAAAATGAAAATATTCTGGAAATAAATAGTGGTGACTGGTTGCACAGTATTGTGAACATAGTCAATGCAACAGAATTGTATATTTTAAAATGGTTAAAATATTATATCAGTTCAGTTCAGTTGCTCAGACATGTCTGATTCTTTGCGACCCCATGGACTGCAGCACGCCAGGCCTCACTATCACCAACTCCTGGAGTTTACTCAAACTCATGTCCATTGAGTTGGTGATGCCATCCAACCATCTCATCCTCTGTCATCCCCTTCTCCTCTCGCCTTCAGTCTTTCCCAGCATCAGGGTCTTTTCAAATGAGTCAGCTCTTCGTGTCAAGTGGCCGAAATATTGGAGTTTCAGCTTCAACATCAGTCCTTCCAAAGAACACCCAGGGCTGATTTCCTTTAGAATGGACTGGTTAGATCTCCTTGCAGTCCAAGGGATTCTCAAAAGTCTTCTCCAACACCATAGTTCAAAAGCATCAATTCTTCGGTGCTCAGCTTTCTTTATAGTCCAGCTCTCACATCCAAATATTATATATTTTACCACAATTAAAACATAATTGTTAAAAATTTTGCAAATTAGGGTTTATGAAGCCATCTCTCTGGTGGATATTGAGCTCGTGAAAATAACGTATTCAAAATGTTAGATTATGTTGTGGGAAATCCTGAGAGCTCTATGGAATAAGAAGAAACTGTCTGGACAGAGAGAGATGAGATAAACACAGCAATACAACTTCATATCTCAAGCCTCATGCATCCCCCACATTTGAAAATGAAATTTGATCTAGCAGTAATGAGATGGAGGTTATGTATTTTAGACCATGTTCTGGTGAAAGAATTAGATGGGAGTGTGGATTTAAAGCCCCTGATTATGTAGTGACTCTGAAAAGGAACTAAACATGTGGATTTGAGGTGCACATGGTCACCCTGTGTGATGTCCTTGCCTTTTATTCCCACTTTCTAACCCTTGACTAATCATATTATTATCATGAATTGTCACCCTCACTCCTCTGAAATGGTAAGTATGCTTCTTTTGATAATTATGAAGTTTATCAACCACAGGAAGTTTTACATTAAATAAAGAGATAAGGAAATATATTAACCCAACATCATCCATATCTTGAGTTCAAGGTCTGGAATAATTTTTTTTTTGTTATGGTGTTAGCTTTAAAGCTCAGATTTGATGTCTAAATGATTTATAATGTTTAATTGAATCTGGTTAGTGAAAGGATTTTAGTAGAAATTAAAATGTACAATTTTGAAATTGTGCTTTTAAGCTAAAACTGTATCTGATAAGTTGACTAATTTTGTAAAAAATTCAAAACTGGAGATGCACTTTATTTTCAATCCTATCTTATTATATTCACAAGACTGTCTTAAATGTATAGGAAAATTTTCTTTGTGACAGTTTTGATACTGAGCTATTAGGAAGTATATAAAATACTTAAAAATAAATATATTAAATTTCTAAACACAGTCTAAAATATTCTAGAAAATCTAATTTATTAAAATTTTCTATGGAATTAATTATTTAAAGTAATTTAGTCTATTCAATTTGAATTAATTGAACATTCATCAAAGAAAAAGAAAATAATTGCTCTTTACTTATTAGTTTTATAACTAGTAGAATAAGATTTGGTAGTTAAAAGCCTAAAAGAAGCTAGTTTCTTTTTTAATTACAATTTTAATAAAAGTTCAATTAATTAGAAAGCTAAGTAATTGAACATAGTTTTCACTATGCACAAATGACCCTTCAAGACATTTAAAAACTCAGACCAGTAAATCAACTATACTTCACTAAAATAAATTTACAAAAAATGAATTCACACTGATGATCTTGACATGAAAATGATACTAAAGCAATGATTCTCAGCTCCAATGGATACATTTTTGGTTTGGGGTCAACTAAATTGTCAATAACAAAGTTACTCAAATCACTTGCATTACAGAGGAGAGCGGATTATTGGTTATCCCTGTAATAACACCTACCTGCTTCCTTATTTTACTGCATACTCTCTTCAGTGGGAATATTTGTGAATTACAGTGCATTGCGCTTTGCTGGAACAGCTGTGAAGAGATACCCCACCTCCAAAGCAAGAGAAAACCCACTAAGATGGTAGGCGCTAAGAGAGGGCATCAGAGGGCAGGCAGACTGAAACCACAATAACAGAAAACTAGTCAATCTAATCACACGGACCACAGCCTTGTCTAACTCAATGAAACTAAGCCATGCTGTGTAGGGCCACCCAAGATGGGAGGGTCATGGGGTAGAGTTCTGACAAAATGTGGTCCAATGGAGAAGGGAATGGCAAACCACTCCAGTATTCTTGCCTTGAGAACCCCATGAACAGTATGAAAAAGCAAAAAGATAGGACACTGAAAGATGAACTCCCTAGGTCAGTAGGTGCCCAATATGCTACTGGAGCTCAGTGGAAAAATAACTCCAGAAAGAATGAAGGGGCAGAGTCTAAGCAAAAACAACACCCAGTTGTGGATGTGACTGGTGATGGAAGTAAAGTCTGATGCTGTAAAGAGCAATATTTCACAGGAACCTGGAATATTAGGTCCATGAATCAAGCAAATTGGAAGTGGTCAAACAGGAGATGGCAAGAGTGAACGTCAACATTCTAGGAATCAGCGAACTAAAATGGACGGGAATGGGTGGATTTAACTCAGATGACCATTATATCTACTATTGTGGGCAGGAATCTCTTAGAAGAAATGAGGTAGCCATCATAGTCAACAAAAGAGTCCGAAATGCAGTGCTTGGATGCAATCTCAAAAACGACAGAATGATCTCTGTTCGTTTCCAAAGCAAACCATTCAATAACATGGTAACCCAAGTCTATGCCCTGACCAGTAATGCTGAAGAAGCTGAAGTTGAATGGTACTATGAAGACCTCCAAGATCTTTTAGAACTAACACCCAAAAAAGATGTCCTTTTCATTATAGGGGACTGGAATACAAAAGTAGGATGTCAAGAAACACCTGGAGTAAAAGGGAAATTTGGCCTTGGAGTACAGAATGAATCAGGGCAAAGGCTAACAGAGTTTTGCCAAGAGAACACACTGGTCATAGCAAACACCCTCTTTCCAACAACACAGGAGAAGACTCTTTGTCTTGGACAAAGACATCACCAGATGGCCAACTCCAAAATCAGATTGATTATATTCTTTACAGCCAAAGATGGAGATGTTCTATTCAGTCAGCAAAAACAAGACCAGGAGCTGACTGTGGCTCAGATCATGAACTCCTTATTGCCAAATTCAGACTTAAATTGAAGAAAGTAGGGAAAACCACTAGACCATTCAGGTATGACCTAAATCAAATCCCTTATGATTATACAGTGGAAGTGAGAAATAGATTTAAGGGCCTAGATCTGATAGATAGAGTGCCTGATGAGCTATGGAATGAGGTTCGTGACATTGTACAGAGACAGGGATCAAGACCATTCCCATAGAAAATAAATGCAAAAAAGCAAAATGGCTGTCTGGGGAGGCCTTACAAATAGCTGTGAAAAGAAGAGAAGTGAAAAGCAAAGGAGAAAAGGAAATATATACCCATTTGAATGCAGAGTGCCAAAGAATAGCAAGGAGAGATAAGAAAGCCTTCCTCATTGATCAGTGCAAAGAAATAGAGGAAAACAATAGAATGGGAAAGACTAGAGATCTCTTCAAGAAAATTAGAGATACCAAGGGAACATTTCATGCAAAGATAGGCTCGATAAAGGACAGAAGTGGTATGGACCTAACAGAAGCAGAAGATATTAAGAAGAGGTGGCAAGAATACATAGAAGAACTGTACAAAAAAGATCTTCATGACCCAGATAATCATGATGGTGTGATCACTCACCTAGAGCCTGTTGAGCCAGGACTTCACATCCTGGAATGTGAAGTCAAGTGGGCCTTAGTAAGCATCACTATGAACAAAGCTAGTGGAGGTGATGGAATGCCAGTTGAGCTATTTCAAATCCTGAAAGATGATGCTGTGAAAATGCTGCACTCAATATGTCAGCAAATTTGGAAAACTCAGCAGTGGCCACAGGACGGGAAAAGGTCAGTTTTCATTCCAATCCCAAAGAAAGGCAATGCCAAAGAATGCTCAAACTACCGCACAATTGCACTCATCTCACACGCTAGTAAAGTAATGCTCAAAATTCTCCAAGCCAGGCTTCAGCAATACGTGAACCGTGAACTTCCAGATGTTAAGCTGGTTTTAGAAAAGGCAGAGGAACCAGAGAACAAATAGCCAACATCTGCTGGATCATTGAAAAAGCAAGAGAGTTCCAGAAAAACAACTATTTCTGCTTTATTGACCATGCCAAATCCTTTGACTGTGGACCACAACAAACTCTGGAAAATTCTGAAAGAGATGGGAATACCAGACCACCTGACCTGCCTCTTGAGAAATCTGTATGCAGGTCAGGAAGCAACAGTTAGAACTGGACATGGAACATCAGACTTGTTCCAAATAGGAAAAGGAGTACATCAAGGCTGTATATTGTCACCCTGCTTACTTAACTTATATGTAGAATACATCATGAGAAACTCTGGGCTGGATGAAGCATAAACTGGAATCAGGATTGCCGGGAGAAATATCAGTTACCTCAGATATGCAGATGACACCACCCTTATGGCAGAAAGTGAAGAGGAACTCAAAAGCCTCTTGATGAAAGTGAAAGTGGAGAGTGAAAAAGTTGGCTTAAAGCTCAACATTCAGAAAACGAAGATCATGGCATCTAGTCCTATCACTTCATGGCAAATAGATGGGAAAACAGTGGAAACAATGTCAGACTTTATTTTTGGGGGGGTCCAAAATCACAGCAGAATATGATTGCAGCCATGAAATTAAAAGATACTTGCTCCTTGGAAGGAAAGTTATGACCAACCTAGACAGCATATTGAAAAGCAGAGACATTACTTTGCCAACAAAGGTCCGTCTAGTCAAGGCTATGGTTTTGCCAGTGGTCATGTATGGATGTTAGAGGTGGACTATAAAGAAAGCTGAGCACCGAAGAATCAATGCTTTTGAACTGTGGTGTTGGTGAAGACTCTTGAGAGTCCCTTGAACTGCAAGGAGATACAACCAGTCCATTCTAAAGGAAATCAGTCCTGAATATTCATTGGATGGACTAATGCTAAAGCTGAAACTCCAATACTTTGATCACCTGATCTGAAGAACTGACTCATTTGAAAAGACCCTGATTTTGGGATAGATTGAGGACAGGAGGAGAAGGGGATGACAGAGGATGAGATGGTTGGAAGGCATTGCTGACGCAATGGACATGAGTTTGGGTAAAGTCCGGGTTGGGGATGGACAGTGAGGCCTGGCGTGCTGCAGTCCATTGGGTCACAAAGTGTGGGACACGACTGAGCGGCTGAACTGAACTGAACTGGGGTATCTAACTATCATCAACAAAGATTCCCTGCCACCCCAAGGACTGTAGAATGGCTAGGAGACTGAGAAGATTAAGAAAAAGTAACATAAGACAATGGCTCAGTGGCAAAGAATCTGTCTGCCAATGCAGGAGACATAAGAGATGTGGGTTCAATCCCTGGTTTGGGAAGATCTCCTGGAGAAGGAAATGCAACCCACTCCAGTATTCTTGCCTTGGGAAATCCCATAGACAGAGGTGCCTGGCAGGCTACAGTCCAGGGGGTTACAAGAGAGTTGGACACGACTTAGCAACTAAACAGCAACAACAATTAAGACAAAGGGTTCCTTAGAATGTCCCCTTCTTTTTGATTTCTAGTACAGAACACCATTTCTTGCTAGACACACTTGCAGGAATATTCCTGTGGTTCTGTCTCTGCCACAAATTATTGAAAGAGTAAGACCTAATATATGGAATTTTAGGGCATTGACATTTTTAACAAATTTTTCTTGATTCTGGTTGTGTATCACTAAATAGGAGTTTACTAAGTACAAACTGTACCTCTGGGTATTAATTCTTAAGAAAAGTTATCTTAAGGGTAAACAAAAAGAAAGCACAGAATGGGTCTTATATATAACCTCTAAGCAAATAGAGGTTATAAATATTTAATAGCCAGGTATCCAAGGAAAAACAAAAGCAAAGCAAAATAAAACAAAAAACACTGATATGGAACATTTGCCAATGTCTCTGTTGTAAATAATCTCACCATGGTCAATTTCAAGCTTTCAACATTAGCTCAAGCATAAGTCAGTTCCGGCACATTAGTACCTTTAGCTCTTCTATTCCTGCTTTTTCATTCTGATAACTGATCATGCTGGAAAATGTATATATATATATATATATATATATAATTTTTAATTTATGTTACTTCATGACCATGAATCACAAATG
The DNA here is from genome assembly GCF_055505025.1 of Bos grunniens. NCBI lineage: Eukaryota > Metazoa > Chordata > Mammalia > Artiodactyla > Bovidae > Bos > Bos grunniens. Next base: position 16,466,506 of record NC_141181.1, on the reverse strand, counting down.
GGTCCCTAACTTGCCAGGCAGACATACTGTACATTCTTACTCAGTTCACACTCCCATTGCTCTCAATAACTATTCTGTACCTTTTCCTTTCTCCAAAACCCCAAACTATACATTTCCCATTTTCACTCTCAGCTGATGGCCTTCCTCTGTTCATTAAAAAATGAAAAGTAAAGCAATCAGATAAGAAGCGCTACAGACTTCCTCCATCCCGAGACCCACCTCCAAGCATCTGAATTCTCTTCCTCCACCTTCCTGTCTGCTCCTGTCTAAAACCAATGCCTGCCTTTGTGGGTCAGAGTCCATCCTCTGTTTTACTTGTCATCACTCCTGTAAATCTCCCCACTCTCTTATACAGCATCAGTTTCTTGCTTTCTACTAGATCAATACTGTCTGTTGAAGTGTTAAAATTGGTATTATTTTGTTAAAGCTTCTCTCAGCCCCACCATTTTTTTTTGCTGCCTTTTCAGCAGAATTACTCTTGAAAGAGTTGCCTATACTCATGTCATCAGTTTCTCCTCTTGCCGCTGTCTCTCAAACCACTCCTGTCAGGCTTTTACAATCATCACCACGCTACCAAGAGTGCTCTTATCACAGCCACTGTAGTGCCCCACTTACACCCTTCAGATCTTTATCATTTCTCTGTGCTGAAGGTCAGCCCCAAAACTCCCAGGATCAGCATCTCTGCCTGAGAGTCTTTCCAGATACTCAGAAAGTCACATGTATGTGAGAAGGAGGTGAGAAACATCAGGAAATTAACATCCTCCATACTCCCCCTCCTCATCCTCCACAGTATTAACTAATTCTTGGTGATGGTTTGGTGGTTTAGTCGCCAAATCCAGTCAGACTCTTTGGAACACCATGGACTGTAGCCCACCAGGCTCATTTTTCCATGGGATTTCCCAGGCAAGAGTGCTGGAGTGGATTGCCATTTCCTCCTCCAGGGAATCTTCCCGACCCAAGGATCGAACCCACATCTCCAGCACTGCAGGCAAGTTCTTCACCGCTGAGCCACCAGGGAAGCCCATGGTGGGTGTAAAATACCATAACCTCCTGCCTCTTGGATGGAATAATTCTGAGCTGTGTTTTATACTCCTCCCCCGAGTTTTCTTGTGGAATGGAGCTCCAGTTGTCACATATTGCTCAATAATGCACACTGATTGGCTGCTTTCTCTTCTCTTCTTCACGCCATGTCCCTGCTCCACTGTTGGCATTCCTGCACTTCTCAAATGAACTCTGTCCTCTCCAGTTCTTGTTTAAAATCTGCTGCCAAGGAAACCAAAACCAACGCCACCACTGGTGACCTCAACATCACTGAACTGAATGATCAATTCTCAGGTTTCTTCTTTTGCGGCCTTTCAGTAGGAACTAACACAGTGGATCCCTCCCTGCTGCTCACTAGCTCAACACACCTTTAGATTTTTTGCTAAATCACACATCCCTTCTTCTCAGCCTCTTTTCTTAGTTTTGTCTCTTTCTCACCTCTATGTTTGGAGGGCTACAGGTAAGCAGTCCTTGGTCCTGTTCTTTCCTCTGTCAGTGATTCTCCAGGTTTTATAGGCCATCCCTATGATTTTTGTCAATCTGCTCCTTCCCTTTCTGATCCTAATTTATATATTAGTTCCATAATGATGTCTTTTTGTCTTCGTTTCCTTCAGTATTCAATTTCTCTTATCATTTTATTCTGTTGTATTATAATTTTGTGTTTGAATTCTTATTTTATTGAATTCATGGTTTTGTTACATATTTCTATAGTGTAAAGCAACTTTGTGAAATTTTCTTCTATTTTTGGTTTTCTTCTCAGCCCAGGGATTGAACCTGGGTCTTCTGCATCGCAGGCAGTTCTTTACCATCTAAGCCACCAGGGAAGCCCCATAATGTAAAGCAATTTTGTGAAATGTTCTTCTACCTGTGGTTTTCTTCTAGGTTGAATTATCAGTCTGAATCTTGCAAACTGTTCTCGTCTTTCATCTTTGTCACATTATGCATACATAGGTGCCAAAAATTTTCTATTTATCCAGCTCATAGTTAGATGGCTTTTCTGCACTAAGTCATCATATTAACTCCAATATAATGTAACTTCCCTTTTGACTCCAGAGTTACCAGATATCTTTGTACAGCTTGGTTATTACATAGGGCATCCGGTCCAAGAGGCAACTGAGGTTGATTTTCATTACTATTATTAATAATATTATGTGTTCATGATTGGTTGGGATCAGGTTTATGATTGGATGATCACCGCAATTGATGGTGCTGCATCTCTTCATGGGAGCCCTGTTACCTAACTGGTGTTAAGTATGCCTTAGGCTGGCCCTGCCTAGGTTCTCTTCCCTCTGTAACTGAGACCAGGCTTTTTGGGGCCCTTCCAAATTGTTGTTTAAAATCTACTTATTTCATCTTCTAGCTACTTTCCTAAAGCTTGAGAGAATAAGGGTGAAAAAAGCTCAGCTCAAAGGATAATGGACATGTCATACCCTGACACCCTAGCTCTGCTAGCCTGAGATTTTTCAAATTTCCTGTGCCCAGATTTAGGCCATATACTTGAGGATGGTATATGGAGTGATTTCTGTTCTCATAGGGATAATCCACATGCTGTGAATTTTTTTCCCACTTCAGAAAGGGGCTCTGCAGCCCTATTAAGTGCAGACTCACCCACATGTTTAAATTAATCCTCCTCAGCGAGCCATTTAGTCAACTTTTTACCAGTAGAATAGAAAGACCAGGATTCTCCTCAGTTGCTGTTCTCAAAATGTGGAGGGTCTCACTGAAGATATTCAGAAAGTTTCTTGACTCAGTGATCTAGTTTTTTTGGGAGGTTGCAGTGATTTGTGGCTAAACAGTATTTCCTTATTCCGTGCAGAACCATTTTTTTTTTCCTTGAGTAATCGCCTTTAGTCATTTGATCATTACTAAAAGCTTTTAACTTGGAGAAGGAAATGGCACCCCACTCCAGTGTTCTTGCCTGGAGAATCCCAGGGGCAGTGGAGCCTGGTGGGCTGCCGTTTATGGGGTCACACAGAGTCAGACACGACTGAAGTGACTTAGCAGCAGCAAAAGTTTTTAATTAAAACAAATAGTTTTGTTCACCTCACTAAGAAAGGCAAATTCTCTAGCACACTTTTAAAAAAACATTATTTTAAAAGCCAGAACACAGAAGTCAAACTTTAAAAAAGAAAAGTGATTCCAAAAATAAAACTATGATTTCATCTTAAGATGATTATTGGTCAGAGCTATGGCTATTTCAAAATATTAAAAAGTAATGTAAACTTTATCATAGTAAATGATTTGTTTGCATAATAAAGCCAAGAAAAGAATTTTCCCCAAAGGTGTAGTTACCCTCTACTATCAAGTGAAGTGAAGTGAAAGTTGCTTAGTCATGTCTGACTCTTTGCAACCCCGTGAATTATACACTCCATGGAATTCTCCAGGCCAGAATACTGGAGTGGGTAGCCTTTCCTTTCTCCAGGGGATCTCCCAGCCCAGGGATCAAATCCAGATCTCCCGCATTGCAGGTGGATTCTTTACCAGCTGAGCCATCAGGGAAACCCATGAATACTGGAGTGGGTGCCCTATCCCTTCTCCAGTGGATCTTCCTGACCAGGAATTGAACCCGGGTCTCCTGCATTGCAGGCGGATTCTTTACCAACTGAGCTCTCAGGGAAGCTCTTTTACTATCAAAACTTCCGACAACTATCTATTCCTCATCTCTCCTTCATAGAAAGGGCCATTATTAAGGAAGGGAGTTAGACACATTTGCTGTAGGAGCTCCATCCAGAATAAATCAACATTTTCACTTCCCTAGTGGCTCAAGATGGTAAAGAACCTGCCTGCAATGCAGGAGTTCGATCCCTGAATCAGAAAGGTGTCCTGGAGGAGGGCATGGGAACTCACTCTAGTATTCTTGCCTGGAAAATCCCATGGATGGAACAACCTGGTGGGTTGCAGTCCATGAGGTCTCTACAGTTGGGATACAACTGAGGACTAATACTACTACAGGCCAGAAAAATACAGGGTCTTCTCTGCCTTCTCTTCCTTCTACTTTTCCCCCACAAAAATCATTTCCTTACTATAAAAGATTTACAGCACTCATGAAATGTTTTCTCATCCAACTTTGCATATGGCAACTCCAGAAAGCAGAGCTTGCAGATTTCATTGTTTAAGTATAAGAAAGGACCATTCTGGTATCAGAATTCTAAAGTATCAATTTAATTATTTTGCTTGTTAGCTTGATTTCTCCTTTAAAAGTCAGAAGCAATTTAAAAGGTGGAAATAATGCCAAGAAGGCTTAAAGAATTTAAAAAAAAGTGTCATTAAAACAATTCTAAACAATTATTTAAACTTTAGCATTTAGATCAAATTGCCAACAACTGTTGGATCATGGAAAAAGCAAGAGAGTTTCAGGAAAACATCTACTTCTGCTTTATTGACTATGCCAATATGTTTGGATCACAACAAACTCTGGAAAATTCTGAAAGAGATGGGAATACCAGACCACCTGACCTGCCTCTTGAGAAATCTGTATGTAGGTCAGGAAGCAACAGTTAGAACTGGACATGGAACAACAGCCTGGTTCCAAATAGGGAAAGGAGTATGTCAAGGCTGTATATTGTCAACCTGCTTATTTAACTTATGTGCAGAGTACATCATGAGAAATGCTGGGCTAGATGAAGCACAAGCTGGAATCAAGATTGCCAGTAGAAATATCAATAACCTCAGATATGCAGATGACACCACCCTTATGGCGGAAAGTGAAGAAGAACTAAAGAGCCTCTTGATGAAGGTGAAAGACGAGAGTGAAAAAGTTCACTTAAAACACAACATTCATAAAACTAAGAGCATGGCATCTGGTCCCATCACTTCATGGGAAATAGATGGGGAAACAGTGGAAACAGTGATAGACTTTCTTTTCTTGGGCTCCAGAATCACTGCAGACAGTGTCTGCAGCCATGACATTAAAACACAGTTGCTCTTTGGAAGAAAAGTTATGACCAACCTAGACAGCATATTAAAAAGCAGAGACATTACTTTCCCAACAAAGCTCCATCTAGTCAAAGCTGTGGTTTTTCCAGTAGTCGTGTATGGATGTGAGAGTTGGACTATAAAGAAAGCTGAGCACCAAATAATTGATGCTTTTGATCTGTGGTGTTGAAGAAGACTCTTGAGAGTTCCTTGGACTGCAAGTCCATCCTAAAGGAAGTAAGTCCTGGATATTCACTGGAAGGACTGATGCTGAAGCTGAAACTCTAATACTTCGGCCACTTGATGCGAAGAACTGACTCACTGGAAAAGACCCTAATGCTGGGAAAGATTGAAAGCAGGAGGAGAAGGGGACGACAGAGGATGAGATGGTTGAATGGCATCACTGACTCAATGGACATGAGTTTGAGTAAACTCTGGGAGTTGGCGATGGACAGGGAGGCCTGGCAAGCTGCAGTCCATGGGGTTGCAAAGAGTCGGACACAGCTGAGAGACCGGACTGAACTGAACTGAAATTTTAGCACCTTTTATAATCCTGTTTTCATTAATCATGGACCAAAAGAGAATTATAGTTAATACTCTGATCTTATCTTGAGTGAAAGAGAATCCATTATTTCAAACAACTCTGCTTCTTCCATAGAGATGGACATAGTATACATTTATTAGTAAAGTATATAGCGAATAGGCCGGACTCTTAGGACAATGTAGATCCATCAAGGCAAAGTTCCTAAGACAGGCTGTATGGACTTTTAATGAGTGTTTTTATTTTATGAAAAGACAATTCTGTGTTGAAATAAGCCATTTAAAATTAAATAAATTTAAAAAAATAGCAAAGCATCTGATAGTCTTTAAGATGTAAATTTCAAGAGACACACTGCACACCTTATCTTATCATGGTGGAGTTCCATATTGTTTGGCTGTAAGGATTTTGGTTTACTTTTTACTTGTTTTATTTATCTTATCATGGTGGAGTTCCATATTGTTTGGCTGTAAGGATTTTGGTTCACTTTTTACTTGTTTTATATTCATGATGCAGTCTCCTTCTAGAACATAATTTAGAAAAGATCATCTTAGGGTGGGCTTCCCAGGTGGTACAGGTAAAGAACCTACTTGCCAATGCAGGAGACCCAAGAGACATGAGTTTGATCCCTTCCCCAGGGCTCAGGAAGATCCCCTGAAGAAGGAAATAGCAGCTCACTCCAGTATTCTTGTCTGAAAAATCCCATGGACAGAGGAGCCTGGTGGGCTATAGTCTATAGGGTCGCAAAGAGCTGGACGTGACTGAGATATCTTAGCATAAACACAATCTAAGGGTAAGAGACAAATTTTTGAGTAAGTTAAAATTTTGTTTGCTGTACCTCCATTTCCTTTTTCTGGCTATGTGATATCACACCTTTGTGTAACCCCAGTTTCAGAAGTTTTTTTGTCTTCTGATTTCAAATTATAGAATGCAAGTCTTTCTCTAGTGATGAATCTTAAAGTGAAAGTGAAGTCACTCAGTCATGTCCGACTTTTAGCGACCCCATGGACTGTAGCCTACCAGGCTCCTCTCTCGGGATTTTCCAGGCAAGAATACTGGAGTGGGTTGCCATTTCCTTCTCCAGGAGATCTTCCTGACCCAGGGATTGAACCCAGGTCTCCGGCATTGTAGGCAGATGCTTTACCGTCTGAGCCACAAGGGAAGTCCCGATGCATCTTAAAGGAAGGGATAATTGAAATGGGGAGTGTAGAGATGCCCTCAGCAGTACCATCATTATCCCATGGGGGGACCTGGAAAGAGTTCAGACAGCATATTGGGTTAAGAGTGCTTTTGCCAACTGAAATTTTAGATGAGATAGTAAACAGCTCTTTTCATTAACAATCTGATAATCACTTTATGCTGCTTTGAGGTAAAGATCCTGGAAAGTTCAAACTAGTTTGAAAAACTCCCCATGGATCTCCAAAGTCCTCCCTAGACTGGTGCCATGATGCTACATGCACCTGGATGAGTCTGACTTGCTAAACAATATGTTGGTTTCCCCGTGTTGCCCCTGAAATTCCTCTTATCCATTGGCCCTCTCGTCACTTCTGCTTCCCCTCACCATGTCATTTGGGCACACCCCAGTCTTTGCATGTCACATGCAAGCAATAAGGAACCACGAGATCTGAATCAGACTTGTCTACATCCCTTGTCCAGCTGCTCCCATTGCCTCAAACCGTATTGGATAACTTCTCTAGGTTAACGACCTCCATCTATTACTCCTGAGAAAGCATACCGCTTCTATTGTACCTATTTTCATGTTTTAAAACCATATACCAGTTAGCTTTTACTAAAATAAAGCTCTGTAACAAATAATCAAAGAGGCTTAGAGGCACATGGGCTCCCCTGGTGACTCAGACAGTAAAGAATCTGCCTGAGATGCAGGAGACCCAGGTTGGATCCCTGGATTGAGAAGATGCCCTGGAGAAGAGAATGGCAACTCATTCCAGTATTCTTGCCTGGAGATCCTATGGGCAGAGGAACCTGGTGGGCTGCAGTCCTTGGATATGACTGAGAGACTAACACTTTCACTTTTACAGGCACATGAGTTAGATATGTACTGTTTACTTGTCTAGAGTCAGCTGGAGATCGGCAAGGCAGCTGTACTGACCTTGGCTGACCTCACTTGCCTGGGTGGCGGATACCTGGTGGTCACCGCTCTAAGCTGTTTTGACTGGTGCAAGGCAACTCAGCTTTGTTCCACGTGTTTCTCATCCTCAGTAGCCTGGCCTGAGCATGTGCTCATGGCAATCAGAAAGGCAAAAGAGAACAAGCAGGGGCAGGAAGTCTCCTTAAAGTTTAGGCTCTGAACTGGCTTGCTGCTGTGTTTGCCTCAGTTTACTGGCCAAAGCAAGTCATTGGTTGAGCTTGGGTTGGGATTGACGCATATACACTATTTATACAATATATAAAATAGATTACTGATGAGAACATATTGTATAACAAGGAACTCTGCTTAGTGCACTGTACTGACCTGAATGGGAAGGAAATCCAAAAAGGTAGGGGCGGTTATGTTTATATGTATGACTGATTCATTTTGTTATACAGAAATGTTAAATGTTATACATAAATGTTTCTATGTTAGTAGAAACTAACATAACATTATAAAGCAACTATACTCCAATAAAAATTAATTTTTTAAAAAAGAAGCATACTGTCCACAGGGGCAGGCACTGCAGTGTTACACAGCGAAAGGTACACATTCAGGAAGAGATGAGTCAAATGATGCAATTTCCCTCTTCTTGGTACCAGACATATTTGGAGTTAAGTGAGGGCAAACCAGGGCCTTGGTGCTTGACTTTCCTGCTTTGCTTCCAATTCCTCAATTTTACATTTTTCACCAGGACCCTAAGGATCCAGCTTCCTCCACTTTCTCTTTTGATCTGGATATGTTCTCCCTTACAGTAGTGTATAATCAAGTCCATCAAACAAGCCTCTTTAGTTATGAAAGAGTGAAATAAAATAACTTAGAAAATTCTTTTCTTTTCTGACATCTGGCTTGCACGACTAAGGTATTGTTGGAGAGACTGAGAAGTTCAGGTTTGAATTGCAAAGGCGACTACTGGACTTTTTGCTTTGGCCCGTATCCTTGCTCTTCTTCCCTTGAGAAATAAGCTTTGAGCCTCGCTTTGGAAATTTAAGGCTGCCAGTAAACATGATTTAATGGAGGAATAAAAATGCATCAGTTTAATATTTACAAAATACACTCCCATTAGGTTTTACTTCCAACTTCAGGTACAGATTTTACGTCAGGCTGTGGATTTTATTGCTTGATTCATAGTTTGTTCTGAGTATATTTACATTTTGATATAAGACCTGAGCGATTTCACCTCTCCTCATTTCCACTTCCTGATCTATAAAAGTAATGGTATAGGAATTGATATGTATAAGCTTGGGAAAGTTACCTAACTTTTTTGGGTTTTTGTTTCCTCATCTGTTTAATAGTCTGTTGGAAAGCCTGCACAACCCAATATTACTGTTAAAATTCTAAATACCCTTAAGACCTAAACTCAAGATTCCAATTGTAACAGTGGAATAGTTTTAATATTATACAAATGGGAAGAGAGCTATTTGGAGACAAAGAACTCTATCTAGTTCAGTTCAAATCAAACAGTGGGACCGTAATACAACTTCTAAGGTCAGTTCTGCTGGAGGCTGGAGTATTGCCTGTATAAAAGGAAAGATACTGGAAGAATATTGACTTTCTGAGGAAGCAAGTCAAGGATACCTAAGCTATTTGCATCTAATGCACTAAGTGATTAAAAGAAAACTGAGGGTCCATTTAGGTAGAGGAGAAGGTCAACTGAGAGCATATAAAATAGCAATGAAGGCAGCAAATACAAAATTTAGTTATCAAGAATTGCTGTCATTTATTCTATTGGGTTGACCAAAAAATTCATTCTGGATTTTCCGTACCATTTTCTGGAAAAACCCAAATGAGTGTTTTGGCCAACCCAATACTTCAGTGGTTTAGTACTGTGGCTTCATTTCTCCATGGATTTTCATAAATACTCTGCAAGATAATTATCCCAGCTTCCAAAACTATGACAAGCATCTATCCAAGAGCACACATGTACTGGGGGCATGGTAGTTGAAGGTTTTATGAATCCTGCAGGCTTCTATACATAGCCAACACAGCTAGGTGGGACACCAAGTGGCTGTTTGGGGCAGCAACGTGGTATGCACACTCTTTCCCCAACCTCTCACATTGGCAGCCGTGTTGAGAAAGAGTTAGCTATTTTGGCCTCGTCTGAGAGCACTAGTGCTATCTGCTGCTGCTGCTGCTGCTAAGTCGCTTCAGTCGTGTCCGACTCTGTGCGACCCCATAGACACGCTCCTACCAGGCTCCTCCGTCCCTGGGATTCTCCAGGCAAGAGTACTGGAGTGGGGTGAGTGCTACCTGGGTGCACCCTATATTCTGTCCTTAAAAAGGTGTCAGTGACAGTGTGTAAAAAAGTTGGAAAAAGACTGAGTGACTAACACACACACACACATGAAGTACCCCAAATAATACACATGCACTTTTCTACTTTACAATATATTTTGATATTTTTCATTCTTTTTCATTAAAAAAAATAACAACTACCTATCAAATTAATATCTTGTCCTGGTGAGTATGGGGTAATGATCAGCAATTTGAAAAAATCAGGTAACAAAAGAGAAAGTAATCTCTCTGTACTCAAAGAAAATGGGAAGATAAAGAGATAGGAGTAAAGGAGGAAAGCATTCTCATTTCCCCCATCCAATCTAGGGGATAATCTCTTGTGGGCATGGCCAACTCCCACATGTACTCATAGGACTGAAAGTGAAAGTGACTCAGTCGTGTCTGACTCTTTGTGACCCCAGGGACTATACAGTTCATGGAATTCTCCAGACTAGCATACTGGAGTGGGTAGCCTTTCCCTTCTCCAGGGGATCTTCCCAACCCAGGGATCCAACCCAGGTCTCCCACGTTGCAGGCGGATTGTTTACCAGCTGAGCCACAAGGGAAGCCCAGTCAAAGCCCTGGGGGTGGCATAACAGGTGAGCCATAACTCAACTTGACTATTTATATGTTGCCACTGGATAAAATCTATGAGGTGGCACTGAATTTTGTATCTGTACCCACACAGCAACTTTCCACCCATTTTCATGGAGCCTAGTGAAAAACAACAGATCAGTTGAAAGAAAAATAAATCCCAATTCCTCTTCACATACAAGTGTGAAGGAATTCCCAATCTTACCATAAGAGTCGCTGTGATTTTTTTTTTCATTGTTACATAGGCTCATTGACAAGTAAAAGAATTCTTAAGATCATTTCATATACAAATGTCAGAAATTGTTAATATAACAATGTTGTAAATGTCATTAAGTCTTTTTCCCCCCATTAAGTCATAGGATGTATTCTTCAAAACTGATGAACGAAGGAACTGTAGGTCTACAGGTAGGAGACACATCGCTGCATCTCTGTTGCCAGTGTATGCTGGGTATAGCATTTTCTCATTAAACTGTCATGATATTAATTGATGAAATTTTGGAACAGCAAAACATGTGAAGTTGAATGGTGCATTGAAACAATTTTTGATAATTCCAGTAAAGTGTTCATTTCTACGAATCATACCAACTAAGCATATTTTCTCCAGGTTATCTTTGCTTTTTATGCAAAACTATCACTTAAACGTTTCCTAAGGGGAAAAATGCAAAACTGTTCTTTTTAAAAATGAATATGTTTATGTTTCATACAAATGTCAATTTCTTTAAATAAAGACTTTGAGAGTGTGTTTGCCATGACACCTTATCTTTTTGAAGAATTATAGTTACAAGTCTAAAGTAGTATTGAAGTAGTAAAGTATGTTACAAACAATAGTCTTTTTTCATCTTCCTGAAGAAACACCTGAGACTATCTGGTTGAATGCAACAATAAATATAATACTATAAGCTTTTCTTATCTAATAATCTTTTTCTAAAATGAGACAATGTATTTGAAATAAAGAGGGCTTTTTTTGGGGTGGAGGGAGCTGCTAGAAAAGATAAGGTATTGTTGTAAAGTTTTAATTTTACTCTTTTTACTAGAAAAAAATGATTGTGGTTTAATAGTTATTTTAATTTTGCTAAGCTTACTGTGTGCTCATAATGAAGTGAGCAACAAAAATTAGAGAGGAAAGGCACAATTTTAAAATACATTACTGGAGGAGCCAAGATGGTGGAGGAGTAGGATGGGGAGAACACTTTCTCCCCCACAAATTCATCAAAAGAGCATTTAAACGTCGAGTAAATTCCACAAAACAACTTCTGAATGCCGGCAGAGGACATCAGGCACCCAGAAAAGCAATCCAACTCTTCGAAAGGAGGTAGGAAAAAATATAAAAGACAAAAAAAGAGACAAAAGAGGGAGGGACGGAGTTCCGTCCCGGGAAGGGAGTCTTAAAAAGAGAGAAGTTTCCAAACACCAGGAAACCTTCTCACTGCCGAATCTGTGCCGAGCTTTGGAAGCACAGAGGGCAACATAACAGGAAGAAAAAATAAATAAACAATTAAAACTCGAAGATTGCGAGTCCTATGGTAACTCCCCCAGCGGAGAAGCAGTGCAGATGCCTGCACGCGCCATTAGCAAGCGGGGGCTGGGCAGGGAGGCGCAGCGCGGGCTGCATCGCTTAGAGTAAGAATCTGGCCTGAATACCCTGAGCACTATCTGAGCGAAATAATTTGGGCTAGCAAACCAGACTGTGGGATATCTACCACGCAAAAAGCCAGCCCTAACCTAAGACCTCCAGGCCCGCGCATGGAACAAAGAATTGAACAGAGAGAGCCGGCTGCAGACCTTCCCCCTCCGGTGACAGGCAGCCAGAGCTGGAAAGGGGCAATCGCAGCCCCAGAGAGACATTATCTATAAAACTGTAAGCAGGCTTCTTTGCTAACTAAAACTTTTTGGGGGTCTGGACGGTTAACATCTGCCTGAGAAGGTGCGCCGGTTTTACACCCTGATAACCGAGTGGCGGGGAGGCGATAAGTCGCAGCATTGGCGCTCGCCAAACACCTCATCACTTGAGCTGCTCGGACCTGGGAAGAGCACAAAACTCAGGCCCAACTGAGTCTGCGCCTCTGAGGACTACCCGAGTGCCTGAACCTGAGCGGCTTGGACCTGGGAGGTACATGCAACCCAGGGCCAGCCTTGGATTGTTCCCGGCGGAACAACCTAGAGCCCGAGCAGTGTGGGCAGGGAGTCTACACGCGCCGTGAGCGGGGGCAGACCCAGTGTGGTTGAGGCACTGCGAGCGCACGCCAGTGTTATTTGTTTGCAGCATCCCTCCCTGCCTCCCCACAGTGCGACTGAACAAAGAGAAGAAATACAGCTCCACCCATCAGAACACCAACACAAGCTTCCCTAACCAGGAAACCTTGACAAGCCACCTGTACAAACCCACACACAGCGAGGAAAAGCCACAATAAAGAGAACTCCACAAACTGCCAGAATATAGAAAGGACACCCCAAACTCAGCAATTTAAACAAGATGAAGAGACAGAGGAATAGCCAGCAGATAAAGGAACAGGATAAATGCCCACCAAACCAAACAAAAGAGGAAGAGATAGGGAATCTACCTGATAAAGAATTCCGAATAATGATAGTGAAATTGATCCAAAATCTTGAAATTAAAATGGAATCACAGATAAATAGCTTGGAGACAAGGATTGAGAAGATGCAAGAAAGGTTTAACAAGGACCTAGAAGAAATAAAAAAGAGTCAATATATAATGAATAATGCAATAAATGAAATTAAAAACACTCTGGAGGCAACAAATAGTAGAATAACAGAGGCAGAAGATAGGATTAGTGAATTAGAAGATAGAATGGTAGAAATAAATGAATCAGAGAGAATAAAAGAAAAACGAATTAAAAGAAATGAGAACAATCTCAGAGACCTCCAGGACAATATTAAATGCTACAACATTCGAATCATAGGGGTTCCAGAAGAAGAAGACAAAAAGAAAGACCATGAGAAAATACTTGAGGAGATAATAGTTGAAAACTTCCCTAAACTGGGGAAGGAAATAATCACCCAAGTCCAAGAAACCCAGAGAATCCCAAACAGGATAAACCCAAGGCGAAACACCCCAAGACACATAGTAATCAAATTAACAAAGATCAAACACAAAGAACAAATATTAAAAGCAGCAAGGGAAAAACAACAAATAACACACAAGGGAATTCCCATAAGGATAACAGCTGATCTTTCAATAGAAATTCTTCAAGCCAGGAGGGAATGGCAAGACATACTTAAAATGATGAAAGAAAATAACCTACAGCCCAGATTATTGTACCCAGCAAGGATTTCATTCAAGTATGAAGGAGAAATCAAAAGCTTCTCAGACAAGCAAAAGCTGAGAGAATTCTGCACCACCAAACCAGCTCTCCAACAAATACTAAAAGATATTCTCTAGACAGGAAACACAAAAATGGTGTATAAATTCAAACCCCAAACAATAAAGTAAATGGCAACGGGATCATACTTATCAGTAATTACCTTAAACGTAAATGGGTTGAATGCCCCAACCAAAAGACAAAGACTGGCTGAATGGATACAAAAACAAGACCCCTACATATGTTGTCTACAGGAGACCCACCTCAAAACAGGGGACACATACAGACTGAAAGTGAAGGGCTGGAAAAAGATTTTCCATGCAAATAGGGACCAAAAGAAAGCAGGAGTAGCAATACTCATATCAGATAAAATAGACTTTAAAACAAAGGCTGTGAAAAGAGACAAAGAAGGTCACTACATAATGATCAAAGGATCAATCCAAGAAGAAGATATAACAATTATAAATATATATGCACCCAACACGGGAGCACCGCAGTATGTAAGACAAATGCTAACAAGTATGAAAGGAGAAATTAACAATAACACAATAATAGTGGGAGATTTTAATACCCCACTCACACCTATGGATAGATCAACTAAACAGAAAATTAACAAGGAAACACAAACTTTAAACGATACAATAGACCAGTTAGACCTAATTGATATCTATAGGACATTTCATCCCAAAACAATGAATTTCACCTTTTTCTCAAGCGCACATGGAACCTTCTCCAGGATAGATCACATCCTGGGCCATAAAGCTAGCCTTGGTAAATTCAAAAAAATAGAAATCATTCCAAGCATCTTTTCTGACCACAATGCAGTAAGATTAGATCTCAGTTACAGGAGAAAAACTATTAAAAATTCCAACATATGGAGGATGAACAACACCCTGCTGAATAACCAACAAATCACAGAAGAAATCAAAAAAGAAATCAAAATTTGCATAGAAATGAATGAAAATGAAAACACAACAACCCAAAACCTGTGGGACACAGTAAAAGCAGTCCTAAGGGGAAAGTTCATAGCAATACAGGCACACCTCAAGAAACAAGAAAAAAGTCAAATAAATAACCTAACTCTACACCTAAAGCAACTAGAAAAGGAAGAAATGAAGAACCCCAGGGTTAGTAGAAGGAAAGAAATCTTAAAAATTAGAGCAGAAATAAATGCAAAAGAAACAAAAGAGACCATAGCAAAAATCAACAAAGCCAAAAGCTGGTTCTTTGAAAGGATAAATAAAATTGATAAACCATTAGCCAGACTCATCAAGAAACAAAGGGAGAAAAATCAAATCAATAAAATTAGAAACGAAAATGGAGAGATCACAACAGACAACACAGAAATACAAAGGATCATAAGAGACTATTATCAACAATTATATGCCAATAAAATGGACAACGAGGAAGAAATGGACAAATTCTTAGAAAAGTACAACTTTCCAAAACTGGACCAGGAAGAAATAGAAAACCTTAACAGACCCATCACAAGCACGGAAATTGAAACTGTAATCAAAAATCTTCCAGCAAACAAAAGCCCAGGTCCAGACGGCTTCACAGCTGAATTCTACCAAAAATTTAGAGAAGAGCTAACACCTATCCTGCTCAAACTCTTCCAGAAAATTGCAGAGGAAGGTAAACTTCCAAACTCATTCTATGAGGCCACCATCACCCTAATACCAAAACCTGACAAAGATCCCACAAAAAAAGAAAACTACAGGCCAATATCACTGATGAATATAGATGCAAAAATCCTAAACAAAATTCTAGCAATCAGAGTCCAACAACACATTAAGAAGATCATACACCATGACCAAGTGGGCTTTATCCCAGGGATGCAAGGATTCTTCAATATCCGCAAATCAATCAATGTAATACACCACATTAACAAATTGAAAAACAAAAACCATATGATTATCTCAATAGATGCAGAAAAAGCCTTTGACAAAATTCAACACCCATTTATGATAAAAACTCTCCAGAAAGCAGGAATAGAAGGAAAATACCTCAACATAATAAAAGCTATATATGACAAACCCACAGCAAACATTATCCTCAATGGTGAAAAATTGAAAGCATTTCCTCTAAAGTCAGGAACAAGACAAGGATGCCCACTTTCACCATTACTATTCAACATAGTTTTGGAAGTTTTGGCCACAGCAATCAGAGCAGAAAAAGAAATAAAAGGAATCCAAATTGGAAAAGAAGAAGTAAAACTCTCACTATTTGCAGATGACATGATCCTCTACATAGAAAACCCTAAAGACTCCACCAGAAAATTACTAGAACTAATCAATGATTATAGTAAAGTTGCAGGATATAAAATCAACGCACAGAAATCCCTTGCATTCCTATACACTAATAATGAGAAAACAGAAAGAGAAATTAAGGAAACAATTCCATTCACCATTGCAACGAAAAGAATAAAATACTTCGGAATATATCTACCTAAAGAAACTAAAGACCTATATATAGAAAACTATAAAACACTGGTGAAAGAAATCAAAGAGGACACTAATAGATGGAGAAATATACCATGTTCATGGATTGGAAGAATCAATATAGTGAAAATGAGTATACTACCCAAAGCAATTTATAGATTCAATGCAATCCCTATCAAGCTACCAACAGTATTCTTCACAGAGCTAGAACAAATAATTTCACAATTTGTATGGAAATACAGAAAACCTCGAATAGCCAAAGCGACCTTGAGAAAGAAAAATGGAACTGGAGGAATCAACCTACCTGACTTCAGGCTCTACTACAAAGCCACAGTTATCAAGACAGTATGGTACTGGCACAAAGACAGAAATATAGATCAATGGAACAAAATAGAAAGCCCAGAGATAAATCCACGCACATATGGACACCTTATCTTTGACAAAGGAGGCAAGAATATACAATGGATTAAAGACAATCTCTTTAACAAGTGGTGCTGGGAAATCTGGTCAACCACTTGTAAAAGAATGAAACTAGAACACTTTCTAACACCATATACAAAAATAAACTCAAAATGGATGAAAGATCTCAACGTAAGACCAGAAACTATAAAACTCCTAGAGGAGAACATAGGCAAAACACTCTCTGACATACATCACAGCAGGATCCTCTATGACCCACCTCCCAGAATATTGGAAATAAAAGCAAAAATAAACAAATGGGACCTAATTAAACTTAAAAGCTTCTGCACATCAAAGGAAACTATTAGCAAGGTGAAAAGACAGCCTTCAGAATGGGAGAAAATAATAGCAAATGAAGCAACCGACAAACAACTAATCTCAAAAATATACAAGCAACTCCTACAGCTCAACTCCAGAAAAATAAATGACCCAATCAAAAAATGGGCCAAAGAACTAAATAGACATTTCTCCAAAGAAGACATACAGATGGCTAACAAACACATGAAAAGATGCTCAACATCACTCATTATCAGAGAAATGCAAATCAAAACCACTATGAGATACCATTTCACACCAGTCAGAATGGCTGCGATCCAAAAGTCTACAAATAATAAATGCTGGAGAGGGTGTGGAGAAAGGGGAACCCTCTTACACTGTTGGTGGGAATGCAAACTAGTACAGCCACTATGGAGAACAGTGTGGAGATTCCTTAAAAAACTGGAAATAGAACTGCCTTATGATCCAGCAATCCCACTGCTGGGCATACACACTGAGGAAACCAGAAGGGAAAGAGACACGTGTACCCCAATGTTCATCGCAGCACTGTTTATAATAGCCAGGACATGGAAGCAACCTAGATGTCCATCAGCAGATGAATGGATACGAAAGCAGTGGTACATATACACAATGGAGTATTACTCAGCCATTAAAAAGAATACATTTGAATCAGTTCTAATGAGGTGGATGAAACTGGAGCCTATTATACAGAGTGAAGTAAGCCAGAAGGAAAAACACCAATACAGTATACTAACACATATATATGGAATTTAGAAAGATGGTAACGATAACCCTGTATACGAGACAGCAAAAGAGACACTGATGTATAGAACAAGCTTATGGACTCTGTGGGAGAGGGAGAGGGTGGGAAGATTTGGGAGAATGGCATTGAAACATGTGAAATGTCATGTATGAAACGAGATGCCAGTCCAGGTTCAATGCAAAAAAAAAAAAAATTAAAATACATTACTTACAGGAATTTCAGTAGAAGAAAAACAAGTGATTAAAAAATATCTATATCAGTTTTCAGAACTTGGAGAACACCGAGCAGCCAACTCACCACCAGGAACATGGAAATGAAAAACATGATCCTCTCCTTGTGATTCGACTGTAGGATAAACTCAAAGGTCTGGACATTACCTAAAATAACAGAACTTTCCAGATGGGAGGGCTTGAGTGTTTCCCAATGAGATGCCTCCAAATGGTGTCTGGAGACCTGAAAGCCTGGAATTGGGGGCTAGAGGAACATTGTTAGTGCCTGCTGAAGCACTATCCACAAAAAACCCCTCAGCAGCCTGTAAGTTCCTTGGTCCCAGCCATTTGATTTGTAGGTTTGATCCCCTTTCTCGATTCTGTACTCCAAAAGCCCCCTTCTGATTCAGATTTGTTTTTCCACTTTAGGACTACCTCTAGAAAAAAGAGTACACTGGTTCTATAAGTACAACTGTTTCAGTGCATGTGAAAATTAAATTTCACTTAATAATTGAATAAGTAGCTCTCCTGTTGCTATGTCAGTCTTGAGTGTTCATTCATAGGAGCCTGACACTGAGAGAAAGAGAGCTCTAAATCTCTACAAAATTTCACCAAAGCCCAGTGGGTCTTTTGAGATCTTTCCAGACTGGTTTCTTGCTCAGAGGCTGCATGAAATTTTGTTTTTTAATGGTTATACTATTCAGCATAACACATAGTAACTCTAAATTTCCCACCTCTAAAATGAAGATAATAATTCCTCAATGTCTGTATTGTCTTGCTAGTAGTTTGCTTAGCAAACACTATTAGACCACCCAGATCCTCTGCCCTCAAATGCTTGGCTAGAAGAGCCTGGAATATAACAGTGAATATTCTAGATAATTGCTTTCCTAACTTCCTTTGAAATTATACAAATAGAAAGGAAATGATCCAAATAAATGTAAAGACGAATTAGCCTTAGCAGTTGTGGTAAGCAAAATTCTATATGCCCCCCCTAGAATCCCTGCCCTGTGTATACACACCCACATAATCCCCTGGACTATAAATATGATGAATTTTACTCCTGTGATGAAGCTACATTAGATGACAGAGTTGACATGGAGAAAGAACTTGTCTTTGTGGGCCTTTTCTAAACGCAGGAGCACTTTAAGTCTAGAGCTAGCAGTCAGAGACCAGGAGAGTCAGAGATTTGAAATAGCAGAGGTACTCTCCCACTGCTCTTGAAGAAGTAACTGCCAAGTTTGGGAGAGAATGACATGGCAGGAATTGGTAGGCTGCCTCTAGAAGCTGAGAATGGCCCTTTGGTCAACATCAGCAAGAACTAGATTCTTGATTCTAGATTCTAGAACTAGCCAACAACCTGAATGAACTTGAAGTGGGTTTTTCCCCAGAGAACTCCAGACAAGAACTCAGCCCAGCCAATATCTTGCTTTCAGCCAGATGGACCCAGATGCTGTTGCAAATATCTAACCCATTGAAATGATGAGATAACGAATTGGGGTTGTTTTTAGCTTCTAACTTTATAGTACCTTGTTATACAGCAATAAAAACTAATTCAGGGGACTTGCCTGCTGGTCCAGTGGTTAAGACTTCATGCTTCCATTACAGGGGGCACAAGTTCAATCCTTGGTCCTACATGCCCTGAGGTGTGGCCGAAAAACAAAAACAAAAAAACTAACAAGGGAGTCATGCCATATAATTACTAGATTCAAAACAACTAGAGTTTTCAAATAAGAAAAATCCAGGAAATACTTCAAGATTAGGACAAATTAAAACATTAAAGTATAGTTTTATTTCACTAACAAACATAGGTAAAAAGCTCTTAAATAAAATACATAGCTGGTTCATCTTGCCTATATATATATTTTTTCAAGTCATGATCAACTACAGTTATTTTTTAAGGCATAATAAATCACCTCCAAAATAACTAGTTAAAAAAAAAAACAAACTCATATTTTTCTTTGGACTTTGAGGATAAGAAATTTGGGGAGGACTAAGTAAAGCAACTCATGCCCTCGGCTTCCTTTGATTGCAATTTGATGTTGGCTAAGACTGCAGTCTTTTCCTTTGCCTTATAGTTCAAGGGGGTGAACTTTAACTTTGTCATGAGGAATTAAAAGAATTTAATTTTTTTTTAAATCTGACCAGTCTTTAAAGGCTGGTCAGAAATCCTATTTGATGTCAAAGTTGAGAAATGACTTTATTGTTCTGGTTTCTACTGCCTCTCCCTTGGAAAAAATGCCCACTGTTGTTTCAGTAGGTTGGAATCCACAGAGCATTGCAATCTATAATTTAACCTGATATGAAAATTTCACATCTACTTTTTATTACTACCATTACATGAAATATATGCCATGTACTTGTTACAATCTTAGCTATGAAGATTAATGAGATAATATTTCTGCCCTAGAGGAGTTCCTAGCCTCAAGGCAGAGAGCTGTATAAAGACCTAACCAGGATTTTACATAATTAGTTCTATAATAATGGTATGAGCAAGCATTATGGCATTATGAAGAAAGCTCAACTGTAAATACTGAGTAATAGTTATATCTTAGGCAACATGATTGTACTCCTGCTAAAATAGGGCTGTTTCATTGGTGAAAGATAATGTGATTGAGAGAAAGTACTGTGATTCATGTATATTGTAACCCAGGGACAGAAACTGTCAACATTCTTCATAAGAAAGGAAAATCATTTCTTGCCGATTCAAGACATTTGACTTAGGGCCACGGGAGGAAAACCAAACCATTTTTGGCCTTTCTTGTTTCTTGTTTGCTTGTTTGTTTGTTCCTTTTCTTGGTTATGTTTTGGTTTTGATAATGAAAGTTTGCTTCCTAAAGCTCCCTTTTCCATCTTTTCAAGATTAAAAATGCATGCAATTTTGTCTGCAAAAGTTAAATGCTTCTCCTTTTAAATTTTAAAGTTTTCTTCGACCTTTTAATTGTGATTACCTACTTGTTGTGAGACATTGATAACATGCTATGGGATCTATTAAGATGGAAAAAATTCATTTCTGGTCTCTTGAGGCTTATATTCTGGTAGAAGAGACTATGGTACAAAAATAATACAATACCTGGTAAAATAAATGCCACCAAAATGTTATGGAAAATGAGGGGAGTGTGCCTTGAGTCTTGATCTTCCTATTGACTGGTTTTGGGTGTGCTTTTAACCTCCAAAACAGGACAGTGAAATCAGGTTGAGGTGTTTCGTATTGTTGTAACTTCATTGTTAGGGTTTTACAGCTGGAAGTAACTCTCTCAAAGTCTAGTTCTTTGTCTCTGGTCACATGGTTCAGCCACAAGATTCTGACACAATGTTTCATAATGTTTACTGCTAAACCTCAAAACCAGGGACTGCAAATCCACAGCCTGTTGCTAAATTTGGCTCACAGTATGTCTTCATGTTATTATTTTTAGCAATATCAGTATTTCAAAATAATTTCTTGGAATTACTTTTGGCAAGGGCATGCCTTCTTTAAACATATATGGATATGTATTATATAATATTTTTATATATATATGTATAAAACACACATTGTATATGCGCCATATACTACATGAAATGCAGTACTTGAAGTGTTTAGATCCCATTAAGTTGTGTTTAGCTCCTGGGTCTTTGAACTTACAGCTCCCATTTCTTGGGACAAACATTCCCATCTTTTCTTTTTCTAAACCAAGTATTATTTATACCAAGATTTAGCTAAGGAACCACCCACCTAGAAAGTTCAACCAGTTTGATTTTGTCATAGCTTCTACTTGTAAGTTCTGCATCCTGAATTTATCTCTAACAAAAACACTTTATATTGTAATCATTCATTTACTTTCAAACAATTTGAGGGCAGGAATTGTCTGTTCATCTTGGGCTCTCTAGTACTATGCAATATCTCTGGCATACAGAAAGATTTCAATAGATCTTTATTGACAAAATGTTTTGTTAAGTGGTATAGAGATGTCAGAAATGGCATGAGAATTCAATATTTATTTGTACTTTCTTAGAAACATACTCTAGCATAAGCACATTCTTTGGATATAATTTAACATTTTATGCTTTTTTTGTCTTTAATTCTATTTTATGATCTTCTAGGGAAAATAATTATAAATCTTAAATTACAGAGTCAAAATGATATTGAAAAAGGGGGATTATATAAAGAAATTTTACTATCTTAAAAAAATAGTTTTGAAAGTAGGGCTTAAGTAAAGTTGGATCTAGGCCAAAGGGCAGTAAAGTATATAAGAAAGCAGAATAAAGAAGTCAGTGAAATTTATAGTTAAACCTAAATAATAGCTGACAGCATAGTTACCAAGTTTCAGGAAATTGTTAAGTAGTGATGCCCAGAAGAACAAAGGAGAGATGCAGAGTTTTCCAATTTTCAGCAAACCTTGGGACTTGGCAATGATGAAGAGGGAGGGAAGAAGTTAAATATTCTCAAAATCTTGTGTGTATTATGGTGGACCATTGATAGTGACTGATAGAAAATGTGATGATTAAAATGCATGAGTTAAATTTTAAGTGTAGTTTTTCTGCTTTTATATAGGATGTAGAAAGCTATAAGGGACCATCATTCCCACCACGAAGATGAGAAGAAGCTGGATAACCAACAAAAGTCGTAGCTTTGCTGTTTGAGCCCATCTGAGAGCTAAGATCACAAGGCAATCTAATGATGTGAAAGAAACCCACCTTCCTCCTAGGAAAGAAGACGTATATGGTTAACTCACAACTTGGTGACTAAACAACAGCAACAACAATGATTAACTCCATCTTTTGCAGGGGAGAGAGAGGAGGAAGGAGCTCCCATAAACATAGGTAAGAAGAAAAGAAACTTTTACTGAATATTTAAAAGTCTCAATGTGGGCTGCGTGGCAATCTCAATGACTGGAACCCAGTCACAAAGGGAGTCTGTGTCAGCTCTTTTCCATGGGCCTTCGCTGAATGTTTGTGAAAAGATTAAAGCAAGCGCCCCCAACATCCAGGCCATGAGCCAGTACAGGTTTGTGGCCTGTTAACAACCAGGTCACATAGGAAGAGGTGAGTGGTGAGCTAATGAGCAAAGCTTCATCTATATTTACAGCTGTTCTCCATTGCTTTCCCATCACCCCGAGATGTAATCATCTAGTTGCAGGAAAACAAGCTCAGGGAGCTCACTGATTCTGCATTATGGTGAGTTGTATAATTATTTCATTATATATCACAATGTAATAATAATAGAAATAAAGTGTACAATGAATATAAGATGCTTGAATCATCCTGAAACCACCCTCCAGCTGTACCAGTCTGTGGAAAAGTTGTCTTCCACAAGATCAGTCCCTGGTGCTAAAAAGAAGGGGACCAGTGGATTAAAGACAGCAAGAGGGCTGAGGTAGGTCCTTTACAAGTATCCTGATCATTAGACATAGTAGGAGACAGAAGTTGTCTTCCCAGAGAGCTGGGACGGTGTTAGGGAACTTAAAATAGAGGAAGTCTTGTTCAGACTTCAGAAACAGGAGAGCAGGCCTCTGACCTGCCTGGATACTGCCTGAATTCCATGCCTGCTGGCAAGCACAGCAAGTCAGAAAGGGAGTAAGTCTTGGAATTTTTGAGCCCCCGGAGATCTGGCCAACCCTCCCACCCCATCCCACCCCACCCCCCCACCCCTAGGTTTAACAAAATCCTATGACTCAGGCGAAGCAAACAGCATTGTAGAAAGGTTAAAGGAAAACCAGAGCTGCATTTTTGCATACGAACTACTGATGATGATTTCAGTTTGTGGGCTGGGATGATAAACAGGAGCCCCCAAACCACAATTTGAAGTCGCACCTGTTGGGAAGACTCACCATCAGTGACCCTATCCCAGGTGGGACTCCAGATTGCTATTAATGAGGGAGTTCCTCGTGCTGCTTAAGTCTGGATGTTGATCAGCCCAATTTGGTGATGTATGTGCCGTTACTGTACTCTATTGTTTCTATTCCTTTTCTTTTAATGACTGTGTACTGAAATTGTCAAATAATATTCTATAAAAGTTGAAATTGTTTAAGTGTGTATAACTAGTGATTTCTTTTGTTGTTGAATCGTTTAAACTTAAAACAAAAATAAACTTACAGCAAAACAAAGGGACATCCCTTACCTCTTCTTGAGGACCAAATATGTGGAGCCTGCTGAAGTCAGGTGCAAGACATGGGTACAGAAAGAAACCCTATAGTCACTCTATTGCTCAGTCTTGTCTGACTCTTTGCAACCGCATGGATAATAGCCTTCCAGGCTCCTCTGTCCATGGAATTTTTCAGGCAAGAATACTGAAGTGGGTTGCCATTCCCTTCTCCAGGAGTTCTTCCCATCCCAGGGTTCAAACCCAGGTCTCTTGCACTGCATGCAGATCCTTTACTGTCTAAGACACCAGGGAAGTCCCATGCTAAATTCAAGGTAGTGGCTTCTATGAGTCTAAGGAGCTCTGGAAAGCTGATGGAGACCCATGTCTCTATCAGCTGGATAGAGACATGGGTTGTCTTATGTAGTTTTATGTAGTTTCAAAGGTAGAGAGTGGGATGTAGTTTTATGTAGTTTCAAAGGTAGAGAATGGGCACGAGAGAACTGAGATAAACCTTCCAGGGACTCAGATCCCCCATCTCTGCTAAAAAGAGGGCTCTGATCCAGCACAAATAATTTGAAACCTGTTGCAAATAGAGTCTAATGAAAACAACAGCAAAGCTTAGCAGCCTGAAAGAGATGAGGTCCCCTTTTCTAGGAATAAATATTGTTTACTCAGTCTCTACTATTTATTTACTCACGATGTCCAGTGTTCTACTGAAGAAAAAGAATTGAGACATGCAAAAAAGCAAGAATTAATGACCAATTATCAAAAAGTATTTTTTTGGGGCTCCAAAATCACTGCAATGGTGACTGCAGCCATGAAATTAAAAGACGCTTACTCCTTGGAAGGAAAGTTATGACCAACCTAGATAGCATATTCAAAAGCAGAGACATTACTTTGCCAACAAAGGTCCATCTAGTCAAGGCTATGGTTTTTCCAGTGGTCATGTATGGATGTGAGAGTTGGACTGTGAAGAAAGCTGAGCACCGAAGAATTGATGCTTTTGAACTGTGGTGTTGGAGAAGACTCTTGACAGTCCCTTGGACTGCAAGGAGATCCAACCAGTCCATTCTGAAGGAGATCAGCCCTGGGATTTCTTTGGAAGGAATGATGCTAAAGCTGAAACTCCAGTACTTTTGCCACCTCATGTGAAGAGTTGACTCATTGGAAAAGACTCTGATGCTGGGAGGGATTGGGGGCAGGAGGAGAAGGGGACAACAGAGGATGAGATGGCTGGATGGCATCACTGACTCAATGGATGTGAGTCTGAGTGAACTCCGGGAGTTGGTGATGAACAGGGAGGCTTGGTGTGCTGCGATTCATGGGGTCGCAAAGAGTTGGACATGACTGAGTGACTGAATTGAACTGAACTGAATAGTCACTGGAACCAGGACCAGAGATGATCCAAATATGGAGGTTATCAGACAGGGATGTTAAAATGTAAGTGAAAAATAGTAGTAGAGAGAGATGGCTAACCTGTGGTGGACTGATGGTGTATTCATTTCCTATTTTTGCTGTAACAAATTACCACAAATTTAATGGCTTAAAAAACAGAAATTCATTATCTTCAAGTTCTGAAGGTCAGAACATTGAAATGGGGTTTATGGGTTAAAATTGGATATCAGCAGGGCTGCCTTTGATCTAGGGGAGAATAGGTTTCCTTACTTTTTCCAGCTGCTAAAGGCTGCCTGCATCCCTTGGCTTATGGCCCCTTCCCACATCATCAAACCAGAATGACAAATTTTAAAAGGCTCTCTTTAATTCCAACACGAATTCCCCTGCCTCCCTCTTTCACTTCTTAGAACTTTGTGATTACAGTGAGACTACCTGGATAACCCAGGATAATCTCATCATCTCAAAGTCAGATGTTTGGCAGTCTTAATCCTAAATGAAATGTTAATTCCCCTTTGTCATATCACATAGCATTCACAGGTATTAGGAATTAGGACTCAGACATCTTTGGGGAGACATTATTCTCCCGACTATAGATAGAGAATTTTATCAGAGAGAGAGATTACAAAAGTCAAGTGGAAATGCTGAAAAACTAGAATAAAAAGATGAAGATATCTTTGGATGAGCTTATTGGCAGACAAACAACAGATTATATGCTGAATCATAAAGCATATATCAATAAATTTTAAAGTATTAAAATGATACACAATATGTTCACTGATATAATATTAAATTAGGAATTAAAAGCAATAACATTTCTACAAGAAAAAGTGGCAGCTGTCTCATTGGGAGAAACATTCTACCTACCCCTACTATATTGTCTGAAGCAAAGCCACTGAAGTGTCTTGATTCAAGGAGATTCACTTAAATGCCTGGGCCTTGTTCACTTATGACTTGTCCAAGCTGAAATATGATCGTCTACTGGATTACAGCCACAGTCCAGCCTCATCCCAGCTATACATGACAAAAGTAGACAGTTTGCTCAGCTGAGGACTCAAGGCATTTCACATATCTTTGTCCAGTATGCCGCTCAATAAACCTTATTGTATTTTATTGACTCTTTGACTTTTGTTAGTGATTAGCTGTTTGATCTGCCATTTAGAAAACCTCAGGCAGCCGATTAAAGACAGATCTCTTCAGAGCCATAAACTATAGGAATAAAATCATGGTTAATAATGATACTGAGTCACACATGTAGATGCCCATAGTAAGGGCCTGTTTCCTGATGAGACTACATGAAATTAAGGTACCAGTTGGGACTTTACTTAGATGCCACCATTGCTGCTGAATTCACCATTGTACCAGACAGAACAACGTATGTGCCATCAGAGACTTGGCACAAAGCAAAGGACTCTTGGGTTTTGATTCAGAGGGCCCCACTACCAGACCTGTATCTCCTACCATAAGTTGATCTGTTTGTCTTGCAGTGGAGAAGACTGCATCACACAGGGCATTGCCTCTGCTTTTCCCAGAAGATGATATGAGATCTTTGAACCCTTTTAGGGCTATTGGTAGTGCCTCACTGCTCTTGACACTTTTCAGATGCTAGTTTTGTTCTTCCAGTTGGATCAGTCAATTCTAGCCACATTATTTTGTCCTTTCAATCTAATCTATGTCATGTTTTTTTATTTCTGGATCATTTGCAGTTGGGAGATAACATATCTTTTATCACAAGGGCCACTCAATAAGGGTAATGACCAAGATAGTCAATGGACTTTCCATACTTCCCACCGTCCAGAGACATCTAGTACATTCGAGTATTGGAATGGCACCTCAAAAATAGTCTCCAACATATTTCTAACTCTACCTTTATCATCTCTTCCTTGTTCACAAACCTTAGTGTGGCTAGTTTAAAGAGGTAGTTCTCTCTCAGTCACCTTTTGAGGTGAAGTGGGAACCCTAAGCCCTACCCAGCCAACTAGAAGACCACCCAGGAGGCACTGTCAACCTTCTTGACTTGTATAGGTCCCACAAAAGAGGTGGGAGTTCATGGAAACTGATTTTGAATATTTGGGATTCTGTTCTGAACATCCCCAAATATGATACTTCTTTTTCTTCCTTATAGTAAATCAAGTGACACACACACACACACACACACACACACACACACACACACACAGAGTATATCATTGTGATGTTAAACCAATGAAAAGGGAATCTAAGAGATTCAACTCGATTCTGCTTTAGACACCTGGATTCACTTACTGAATTGACAGTGTTTTCTATCCTAAAGATAATGACCACTTGGTTGAGAGTACCGCTCGTTAAGCCCCCTACCATGGCCCATGCAGAACTCATGGGGCACATAATGGGTTTCTTTAAGGTTTATTAAAATACCCTTGTTCCTCTAGCACCCAACCTTCTCTATGGAAACTACGGGTGAGAGTAAGAGATGATTGGGGAGGGGGAAAAAAATGAAATTATAGCTACCAGAATGGGACATACCAATTTTGTAATGACTGGGGGAGAGTAACAGTCTCAGCACCTGGAGAAGGAATATTAGATAGATGCAGGGTGGTATGGAGGAAGGCAGGATATTAATAATGCTTCTGTTTTAGAACTACTCTTGGAACTTTCTTTATGAAGGAAAATGCCCTGCTCCAGCTCTACCAAACTACTGCAAATGCCTTGAATTGAACCAACTGCAGAGTCTGCCAACCGTTACCAGATAGTTCTGGCCATAATTTGATTGCTATTTCCCTTAACTGTATTATAAAGTATATTAGAAATAGCAGGGAATGATCCCAAACCCTCTACTTTCCAAGAAAAACACTTGTCATCACATCTAGATCTCTTTCCACTAACTTTCTCAGTCACTTCTGTGGAGCAGACAGATGTTTCCCAGAAAGTGGTGTGGACAAACGGCACAGATTGAGCTGTCTTGAGTCCTTTCAAAAAAAAAAAAATTAGGAAGTGAGTCAACTATTTAAGCTGAAGTGGGAACCCTGGGACCCACCAGTCAACCAGAAGACCACATTGGCGGCACTGTCAACCTTCTTGACTTGTATGGGTCCCATTTGGATGGCCCTCAAACTTGAAAACAACCTTGTCTTTCTAGGTAATATATGTGCCCCTGAGACGATATTTTGTGTGTGGAAGCCAGACGTTAACTTGCCTCCCTCTTAAAAACTTGAAAATTTGTACCTCAGGATGCATGTAATTAAGGAAGCACTACAAGTAGATCACATGTCTCAGATGGCTGTAGAGACCTCTCCAAAATGAGCCTATCTTTGGTTATTTGGGAGAGTTTCTCTAAGGGAAAGCTGTCTAGTTATTTATCCCTATGCTGAGAGTCATTCAATTCCAACTTATGTGATATTTGTCCTTGATTTTAACTGAAGTAATCAATGGCACCACTTTGGATCTGGAAGGGATTCAAGTTTGCCTCAACTCACTGGCCAGGGTTATGATGGATGGGTAGAATTACTTTACACCTCTTCCTTGCAGGCTAAGACAGAAGCTATGTAGTTGCTTATATATCAAGCCATATATGTGCCAAGTAGAAATGTCAATACGGAAATGTAAAAAAACACTGGATTTTCAAGGTATGCTCTGATGGTTTATGGTATTTGTTCAGTTGGCTCAAACCATGGGAGGGAGAGCATGGTGGAGTTCAGTACTGTAGGCTGACCTTATCCTGGGGTTTGGAGTTCTATTGACAGTAACCTTATTAAATGTTTTACAAGACAAATAAATATATTTTGTTCTAACCTTCTTCTAGTCAGATTAATCAGAGTAACAAACAGGGTGTCATGCTCATAGGAAAATTTACCAGAAATCAATATGGCATAAAAATCAGGGGGTCATATGGTTGTGGATAATTCCCTATAGGTTGAGTGTTCCTGTGCGCTGTGTGACCAGAGACACTAACAATCTTTTCCAAATCATCTTTTCAAGGGATGTGTTTATTTGTTCTCTTCTATTTTTTTAAAATTTATTTTATTGAAGAATATTGATTTACAATGTTGCTTGTTTCTACTATACAGCAAAGTGATTCTCACACACACACACACACACATATATGCATATATATGTGTGGGTATATATATGTATATATATATATACACACACACAGACATTCTTTTTCATATTCTTTTCCATTTAATTTTAATTTTTTGCAGACCCTCCATGCTGTGGCTTCTCCATAGTGGCTGCACCAATTTCCATTCCCACCAACAGTGTAGGCAGGTTCCCTTTTCTCCACATCCTCTTCAGCATCTGTTACTTGTAGACATTTTAATGCCGGCCATCCTGATGGCTGTCAGGTGGTACCTCATTGTAGCTTTAATTTGCATTTCTCTCATAACTAGTGATGATGAGTATCTTTTTCATGTGCCTGTTGGCTATCTGTATGTCTTCTTGGAGAAATGTCTATTAGGGTCTTCTGCCCATTTTTTGTTTGGGTCGTCTGGGTTTTTGTTATTGAGTTATATGAGCTCTTGATATATTTTGGAAATTAAGCTCTTGTCAGTCACACCATTCGCAAATATTTTCTCCCAGTTTGTAGGCTGTCTTTTGTTCATGGTTTCCTTTGCTTTGCAAAAGTTCTAAGCTTGATTAGGTCCCACTTGTTTATTTTTGCTTTTATTTCCCTTGTCTGGGGAGACTGATCTAGGAAAATATTGGTACAATTTGTGCCAGAGAAATGTTTTGTCTATGTCCTCTTCTAGGAGTTTTATGGAGTCACGTCTTATATTTAGGTCTTTAAGCCATTTTGAGTTTAATTTTGTGTGTGCTTTGAGGGTGTGTTCCAACATCATTGATTTACATGTGGCTACCCACCCTTCCTAGCACACTTGCTGAAGAGATTGTCTTTTCTCCATTTTATATTCTTGCCTCCTTTGGCATAGTAGGTGTGTGTATTTTGTTTTAAGCACACTTTATATTTTGAAGAGGTTTAGGGGTATGGAAAAATTACACAGCAAGTACAGAAAGTTCCATATATTGCCTACCATCCCCCATTACTATCCTACCATACATAGCTTCCCCTTTATCGACATTTACATTAGTGTGGTTACATTTGTTACAAGTGATGAACCAATATTGATGAGTTACTATTAACTAATTAAAGCCCTTAGTCTACATTACAGTTCACTTTTTTTTTTTTAAGATTCTTTTATTGGGACTTTTTTTAAAGTGTTTATTGAATTTGTTACGGTATTGCTTCTGTTTTATGTGTTTTTGGTTTTTTTGGCCCTGGGGCATGTGGGATCTTAGCTCGCTGGCCAGGGATTGAACCTGCACGCTCAGCATTGTAAAGCACAGTCTTAACCACTGGACTGCCAGGGAAGTCCCTGAGTTTGCTATATTATACAATTCTGTGGGTTTAGACAAATGTCTAACGCCACATATCCATCATTCCAGTATCATAGAGAATGACTTCACTGCCTTAAAAATGTCCTGTGCTCCACCTTTTTGTTCCTCTCCCCTGTCCACTAAACCTCTGGCAACCTCTCTTCCTTTTGCTTTCTGTGTCCTTTTGCCTTTTCCAGAAGGTCATATATCTGGATTCATACAGCATATAACCTTTTCAGATTGATTTCTTTAGCAGTACACATTTGATGTTCCACTATGTCTTACAAATCTCAGTAGCACATTTCTTTTCATCATTAAATAATATTCCATTGTATGAATGTCCTGTGACTTATTTAATCATTCACCTATTGCAGGACATCTTCAGTTCAGTTCAGTTCAGTTCAGTCACTCAGTCATGTCCGACTCTTTGTGACCCCATGAATCGCAGCACGCCAGGCCTCCCTGTCCATCAACAACTCCCGGAGTTCACTCAGACTCATGTCCATCGAGTCAGTGATGCCATCCAGCCATCTCATCCTCTGGCGTCCCCTTCTCCTCCTGCCCCCAATCCCTCCCAGCATCAGAGTCTTTTCCAATGAGTCAACTCTTCGCATGAGGTGGCAAAAGTACTGAAGTTTCAGCTTTAGCATCATTCCTTCCAAAGAAATCCCAGGGCTGATCTCCTTCAGAATGGACTGGTTGCATCTCCTTGCAGTCCAAGGGACTCTCAAGAGTCTTCTCCAACACCACAGTTCAAAAGCATCAATTCTTCGGTGCTCAGCCTTCTTCACAGTCCAACTCTCACATCCATACATGACCACAAGAAAAACCATAGCCTTGACTAGACGGACCTTTGTTGGCAAAGTAATGTCTCTGCTTTTGAATATGCTATCTAGGTTGGTCATAACTTTCCTTCCAAGGAGTAAGTGTCTTTTAATTTCATGGCTGCAGTCACCATCTGCAGTGATTTTGGAGCCCCAAAAAATAAAGTCTGACACTGTTTCCACTGTTTCCCCATCTATTTTCCATGAAGTGATGGGACCGGATGTCACGATCTTTGTTTTCTGAATGTTGAGCTTTAAGCCAACTTTTTCACTCCCCACTTTCACTTTCATCAGGAGGCTTTTTAGTTCCTTTTCACTTGGTTGCTTCCAAATATTGGCAATTTTGAATACAACTGACATAAATGTTCATGTGTTGGTTTTTGTGTGGACATAAAGCTTTGGCCACCTGATGCGAAGAGCCAACTCATTGGAAAAGACTGATGCTGGGAAAAACTGAAGGCAAAAGGAGAAGAGGGCGGCAGAGGGTGGGATGGTTAGAGAGCATCGCTGACTCAATGGACATGAGTTTGAGCAAACTCCGGGACATAGGGAAGAACAAAGAAGACTTGTGATGCAGTCCATGGGGTTGTAGAGTCGAACATGACTCAGCTACTGAAAAAGAACAACAACAAATTTTCAGTTCATTTGGATAAATACCTAGGAGTGCAATTTCTGGATCATATGTTTAGTTTTGTAAGAAACAGTCAAGTTGTCTTGCAAAGTGGTTGGACCATTCAGCAGCCCCACCAGTAATGAGTCAGAGCTCATGTTACTCCATGTCTTTACCAGCATTTGGTGTTGTCAGCATTTGGTCCTGTCACAAACCTACTGCATGCATAATACCCACTTCAGTCCCACCATATCTTCTCACAAGACTTGGAGGCAAGGGGAACTGATGCAAATATACAGATACTCAAGCTGCTTATTGTGCCCCAAGATACAGGGTCATTTATCTTTGACTCAGTAGTCTCTTGATGTATGCCAGAGTTCATGCCAAGCAAAATTTTTAGGTTTCAAAAGGGTAAAATCCCAGACTCTTTATAGTTCTTTTGTTACATCCACAAAGAAAAACTTATACGAGAATGTTTATTGTCGTTTAGTTCATAATAACAGACATTTGGAAATGAACAAAACATCCAACAATAGATCAATGAATAAACAATTTCTGGTATTCCATATTGGAGTGGGTAGCCTATCCCTTCTCCAGCAGTTCTTCCTGACCCAGGTATTGAACCGAGGTCACCTGCATTGCAGGCAGATTCTTTACCAACTGAGCTATCAGGGGAGCACCATACAATGGAATACTACTTAGCAAGATAAAAAAATGAATTGCTGATGCTCACAATAACATGGACAAAAATTTTTGGCATATGCTGACGAAAATAAGGCAGACATGAAACAGCACAGTCTGTATGCTTCCATTTACATGACATTCTGGATTAGCATAACTAACTAATGGTTAAAGAAATGAGAACCATGCCTGTTTCTGAAAGACTGAGATTGATTGGGATAATACAAGAGGGAGATTTCTTAGGGGATGGCCATCTTGACAGGAATGTATCTTCAACAATCAAGGTTTATGTCATTCATAGATTTCCTTGTCCTGAATTTGCCTTTTCTAATGTAATATTTTAAAAGGGACAAATTGTCATTTGCAAAAAAGTGCATTTTCAAAACTGGTCAACCTGTACATGCAAGGTCTTTGTACCTCATTTATATGTAAATTATACTTTAATATATAACAACAATATAGACACTCGATGAATAAAAATGTGATATGGAATTCCAAAACCAAAGAAAACTAATTTATCAAGTCAACAACATAACAAAAAGGAGCAAATAAAAGTAGAAAGCAAAAAATAGATAAATCAAAATATATCAATAATTGCGTCTAATTCCTTTCAAAAGATAGAAGTTTCCAGATAAGTGACATAAAATAAATTTTAAAAACAAGAATTCAAATTCTAGTTGTTAGGACTTTGCAAAAAGGCACCCATAAAACAATATGAAACCAATAGTCTCAAGGCTAAAGAATGGATACACACAACTAACTGAAATAAATTTTTTATGATACTATCAGGAAGCAAATATTCCCAGTCAGACGAAAGAAATTTAACATGACAGCCTTATATATTGTTATAAAGGTACAACCTACCAGTACATCTCATGAATCTTTTATGCACCTAACCTCATAACTTTAAAATAAAGAAAAAACTATTAGAAATTTAAGTACCTGACAAAGGCATAATCCTAGTTGGATCCTTTAACACATCACTCTGAAAAATTGGCTGTTGACTGAGAAAAAAATGTATTAATATGTGTAATCTGGCTAATTCTGTTAATAATATTGGACATTAAATCTAAAAAATTGTTTTCTATTATTGATTGAACAGTCACAATGTTTGGACCACAAATAAAATTGTAAACATTTCTCCATAAATCTTTACAGGGAAAGTAGCATTCTGCTGTACCATTGATAATATTAATACAAGTGGTTATAGCCACTTTGTAAGGCAATTTGGCTGAATCGATCAAGATTTAAAACATGCATATATTTTGTCTCAAAGAACTTTGCTTTTAGGAATATATTCAACAAAATCACTCACATATGTGCACAAAGATATATAAATGAAGATACTCTACAAGACATCATTGTAATATCAATAAAAATCACAGTTAGGAAATTGGCTAAATTATGGTAAATCCAACCATGGAAAACTGAATTCATTAAAAAGATGTGTGTGTGTGTATATACATACATACATATATATATATATATGTATTTATAACTGTGAGGTGATGAATATTAATTTATTACAGTGATCATTTAACAATACATGTCATAATATATCAAATAATTATATTGTGCATCTTCAATTACTACAATGTTTATGTCAATATAACTCAATAAAACTTGGGAAAATAAATAAGTTATATATATGTATGTATACATTCAGAAGTAATGAGCAGAAATAAGCAAATGACCATGTAGAGTAGAATTATATATATGTATATATGCAAATGTGTGTGCTCAGTCGCTTCTCGTGTCGGACTCTTTGCGAACTTAGGGACAGTAGCCTGCCAGGCTCCTCTGTCTATGGAATTTTCCAGGCAAGAATACTGGAGTGGGTTGCCATGCCCTCCTGCAGAGGATCTTCCAACCTAGGAATCAAACCCTCATCTCCTACATTGCAGGCAGATTCTTTACTGCTGAGCCACCAGAGAAGCCCTATATATATGTATATATATGTATTATAATATGATCCCACTCTGTGTGTCTTTAAATGCCTAGAATAATGGAAAGATACACCCCACAGTGTAGGCAAGGGTGACTTCTGAGGCAGAAAATGGGATTTGGATGTTAAAAGGTGAGGAAGTTTACTAAATGGGACTTACACATTTTCTTCTGTATTTACCACCATCCCTGGTGGCTTAGATGGTAAAGCCTCTGCCTACAATGCGGGAGACCAGGGTTCAATCCCTGGGTTGGGAAGATCTCCTGGAGAAGGAAATTGCAACCCACTCCAGTATTCTTGCCTGGAAAATCCCTTGGACAGAGAACCTGGTAGGCTATAGTCCATGGGGTCTCAAAGAGTTGAACACAACTGAGCGACTTCACTTTCACCTTGAGTATTTTTACAGCCAAATATTCATTTATTAAATATTCAACAAAATATAATTCTTTTTTTAAATTTTATTTTATTTTTAAACTTTACAATATTGTATTAGTTTTGCCAAATATCGAAATGAATCCGCCACAGGTATACCTGTGTTCCCCATCCTGAACCCTCCTCCCTCCTCCCTCCCCATACCCTCCCT
This sequence comes from Bos grunniens, assembly GCF_055505025.1. Taxonomy (NCBI): domain Eukaryota; kingdom Metazoa; phylum Chordata; class Mammalia; order Artiodactyla; family Bovidae; genus Bos; species Bos grunniens. The sequence continues at coordinate 16,431,076 of NC_141181.1, read as the reverse complement.
CTGGGTTGTCCCAGTGCACCAGCCCCCAGCATCCAGTATCGTGCATTGAACCTGAACTGGCAACTCGTTTCATACATGATATTATACATGTTACAATGCCATTCTCCCAAATCTCCCCACCCTCTCCCTCTCCCACAGAGTCCATAAGACTGATCTATACATCAGTGTCTCTTTTGCTGTCTCGTACACAGGGTTATTGTTACCATCTTTCTAAATTCCAGTCATTTCATTTTGATATATGGCAAAACCAATACAATATTGTAAAGTTAAATAAAATTTAAAAAAAATAAAGACAGCTTGACCCATGAGTTAAATGAAGAAAAATAAAATTTTATTTTTTAATTCACTTAAATATGCTTTTTTTAAAGAACAAGATTCAATATGATTAACATCTACGCTAAATAAAATGTCTGTCATTATGGAACATTTGACAATAGCTTAATATAATGATTATCTGGTGTGCACTCAAGAAAAACTTGTTGAATGAATGAATAAGCCCTTAGAGACTGCATGCACAACAAGAATGACAATAATGTATGCTGTTATTAACTTGCACATAAAAGGAAATCTACAATAGTTTTTATATATGTTTCTCATCTCCATGGACTTCCCAAAACTTGTTTGTTATGGACTTTGGAACAAAATAGGAGATCAAAACAAATGGGAGATATTTCTTGATGTGAGCAGAAAAGTAAAATGGCCTAGTTCTGAATTGAGCAGATATCGGCAGGGTAAATTTAAGACGCCATGAAGTCTTTGATACATGCTGTGCTTGGTAGTTTTTAAACTAAAGCATATTTGGGAGTAGTTTAGTCACTACATCATTTTCTTTTTTATATGTTATAGTTTATTTCTGTCTTTGTTATAGGTATATCTCACCTGTAAGTCTGTGAATATGCTGAGAATCTGCCGCATGTATTAGATGGAATATTGGGCTAGATCAGAGGTTCCCCAATTTTTTTCAGTCATGGTGGTCTTAGTGTTTCAGTAATTTTTCTGTGTCACCCCTGGACTGAAAGAAGTAACTTACAGATCCTTTTGTAAGTCACTAGGTCCAAAAAAATAAATAAATAGCTATAATCTCACAACTTAATATCCATTTAAAAAAAATAAAAATCATTAGAAAAACTGACTGTGTCCCACTTGCTTTGCAGCAATCCTAGACTCTTGTATGCCCACCGAGGTGTAGAAATGTCTATGTAGCGATGAAGGTATGAAAAGAAATCTCTCCTCCTGACTGAGGTGGAACTAACTAAGCAGAACCAACTTGGCATTTCTCTTTCAGCCTGAGCAATGGAGAACACACTGACCATGTTAAGATCTTCTTATGAAGTCAGTGGTTTCCAGCAACTCTACAAGATCAAGGAAATTCTGAAAAAGTCTTGAAAACTAAGGCATTTTATAACAAAATTTTCTGCTTTCAGAAAAGTAGAGCAGAATGTGGAGAGGGAGGGCATGAGAGAGAGAAAATCAACCTACACCAATACTAGATACACATTCAGGAGTCAGAGAGAAAACTGGTTATACTGGCTTTTCGCATTTTTACCAGTTTGCAAATCATTTGTGATAGTTGTGCTCTGGCTGAACAGTTGAGAGTTTAAGAGTTTCAGTCAAATCATAATTACTAGGTAAGTTTCAGATCTGACTGCAAGAGAAGGTTATTAATCATGTTTGACAGTCTTGGCAGCTGTGGGACATACATTTACCAAAAGAACTGTTCCTATGAACTCTGACTTCACAGACTCTAGAAGGTGACCACAAAGTGCTGGCCCAGAGCCGGTCAGCAGCTCAGTAGCAGCTTCTGTTGATCCTGGAGGGCAGGAACTGTGAAATTATAGTGACGGGATCACCCCAAACAGAAGACAGGAGACACTTGTAGGACCGTGTGAAAGCACATAAGCACAGAAACCTGGAAAACAATAGCAATGGACCAGGATAAACACGTGTTCTTGGCGTGAAGTCACTGGCATGAGAGCCCGGAAAAAGAGAGCAACTAGGCACCCAAAGGAAAAACAACAGTATCCCGAGAGAAATCTAAGACACTCTAAGATCTTAAAGAATTTATCTATGTATTTTATGTGCATTTTCCTCTACCTCTGCTTTCTCATTGGTCCTCTAAAGGGAGATTTTTCCCTCCCCCTCTCCCCACATCTACCATGGGACAACACAGAAGCAAAAATAACGGTACAACTCTGCATCTATCAAAACCAGCAAGCATAGCTGAGAAAAAGCAAAATTGAATTTTTTGGAAATTTTGGAAATGAAAATTTTGGAAATGAAAAAATACAGCCAGTGAAATGAAAGCTAAGTTTACAGAATAATACCTTAAGAGAGAATTAATGAAGCCAGAAGATATTAATTAAGAAATCATATAATTGGTACCCACAAAATGATGGAAAAGTACAAAAGAGAAATTAAGAGACATGGAAGAGAGAATGAATGAGTCGAACAATGTATCTAATCAAAGCTCTGAAAAAATACTACATTAAACAAGGGATATTTAAATAGGTAATGAATAATAAGAATTTCATGAGTCCTAATGAATTCATTTGAGGAATACCAACAAATCCCAAATAGAATATATTATCACTTGTAGGTACAAAAGCAGAAAAACTGCAGAGCAACAAATAATATAGCAATTTTTTAGAAAAACAGAGAGAAGAGATGGATTATGAACAAAGGAATGGTGACTAGATTAATATTTGACTTCTCAACAGGAGCCAGAAGGCATTGGAATAAAATTTTCAAGATGCTGGAAGTTTCTTTCAGCCTGGGATTATATGCAACAAAAGACACCTTTCAAAGAAAGCCAAATTAGACAATTTAATGTACTAACCACTCAACCACAACAAATTCTCACTGAAAGAACATCTGAAGGATATACTTCAAGAAGGAAAAAGATACTAGGTAAAAGGTCTGAGATGTATTAAAAACTGGGGCCCAAAGGGAGGTAACTGGAGAGGGTTTCCAGGACACTTCACCAGTCCTGGCAATATTACTGTTTTGTTATATTGTTACTTTATTATTGTGTTATGTTGCTAACTCTATTATTATGCTGCACATGTTATTTTATGTACCAAGTGTTTGATAGTGTTAAAAATTGATGAAAAGCATCATATGGTCCCTCTAGGGGAAAAAAAAAAACAGTAGCATAATAGAAGAGGAATATATTATCCTGAAAATTCAGGAAAATTAAATTTCTGGGAAAAGTGATTTATGAGAGGAAGCAAAAGAAACTTTTAGACAACTGTTCAGCTTGTCTAAACAGGATTCAAGAAGTTGTCATTCCTAAGAAATATGAATACCTGCCATATATAAAGAACACGCTGAGGAGACAAGTGGATGCTGTGCAAAAATAAGCTGGGAATAAAAGGGAGGTGGATGGAAAGATGACTGATAATACAAAGGCAATAGAGAATGGCCCTGTTAAAACACTGATGCAGAAAATTTTCATCAGTGCACTGAAGGCAAATTTCAAAGTTGTCTTAGAATAAGGAATAAAAAAGGCGAAGGAGATGATGAATAGAAGTAGACCACTAAAGAAAGTATAGTGATGAGGAGGAAAGCAGATGGTAGGAACATTGGCACCAGGCTTGCTGGGCACCTCCTATACTAGGCCGTGGGATCACAGGCATGTCAGAACCTTTCCTGAATGCTAACATCTGAGCTTAGCGTGATCTCCCTCTTCACACAAGAGGAGTTTGTGCTTAGTCGCTCAGTCATGTCTGACTTTTTGCAACCCAATGGACTAGCCCTCCAGGCTCCTCTGACCATGGGGATTCTCTAGGCAAGAATACTAGAGTGGGTTGCCATGCCCTCCTCCAGGGGAATCTTCCGAACCCAGGTCTCCCACAATGCAGGCGGATTCTTGACTATCTGAGCCACCAGAGAAGCCCACAGAAGAGGAGATTGGGCTTCAAAGAAGCTCTGTGCTAAAAATCACAGACTTGGAATTTGAACCTGGGTTTTTCTCATTCACATGTTTGAACCTTAATTTTTTTTTCAATATTATCAAAACACTTAAAATTTAAGTTAACTTGCTTTGAGAAGAGTTATTTTTTTACTCATGACAGATAAAACATCAGTGAGGCTAAGACACAGAAAACAGACTTGTGGTTGCCAAGGGAGAGAGGGGATGTGGGTGGGATGGAGCAGCAGTTTGGGATTTAAACTATTTAAACTATTTAAACAAACTATTTAAAATAGAATGGATAAACAACAAAGTCCTACTGTATAGCACAGGGAACTATACTAAATATCTTCTAATAACCTCTAATGGAAAAGCATATAAAAATGAATATATATATATATATATGTATGTCAATCACTTTGCTATACAGCAAAAATTAATATACTTCAATGAAAAAATTTTTTAAATCAATGAGGCTAAAACAATATTAAAAATTAATATTCCAAATAATATAGTACAGAAAAATTAAATATACACATACATAAATATATCCTATAGATTAAAAGAGAAAATGAGCAAGAACACCAGTATAATCTATGAGTGTGAATGCATATCTCTAAAATCAATTGAATAACTATTGAACTCAGCAGAATTGCAAAGAAATAAAAGTTGCAAGTATAGTTTAATCTTGATACATTTTACATATCATTTAAATATGTCAAAGGAGTAAATGTAACTTATCATTCACATAAACCAAAGTTCAATTACGAGGTAATATCTGCTGCTGCTGCTAAGTCACTTCAGTCGTGTCCGACTCTGTGTGACCCCATACACGGCAGCCCACCATGGTTCCCCGTCCCTGGGAATCTCCAGGCAAGAACCCTGGAGTCGGTTGCCATTTCCTTCTCCAATGCATGAAAGTGAAAAGTGAAAGTGAAGTCGCTCAGTTGTGTCGGACCCTCAGCGACCCCATGGACTGCAGCCTTCCAGGCTCCTCCATCCATGGGATTTTCCAGGCAAGAGTACTGGAGTAGGGTGCCATTGCCTTCTCCACCACAAGATAATATCAGTTGTACCCTAAAAATATTTAATAACTTTAAAATGCCTCTATCTATAGTAAAAGTTTTCCCTGGTGGCTCAGATGGTAAAGAATCCACCAGCAATGTGGGAGACCTGGGTTCGAGCCCTGGGTTGTGAAGATCCTATGGAGGAGGGCATGGCAACCCACTCCACGATTCTGGCCTGGAGAATTCCATAGACTGTAAAGTCCATGAGGTCACAAAGAGTCAGACACAACAGCGACTTTCACTTCACTTTCATCTATAATAAAATTACTTATTAAATAAGAATATACTTACTTCATTTGTATAACAAAGACTTTTTTAAAATATCAGGAAAATTATACATAATGTTAAGATACTAAAATTATTCCCATAAAATAATGAAGCAAGTCACCTGTATTTATTTAAAATGATTCTGGAATTGTCACCAATTCAATAAGTATTGATATAAGTGTTAAGAAATATAGTTTTGGAAAGGGTACAGATTTATGATTATATGAAGATTATTAATTGTAAAAAAACTTTCTGATTCAACTAATTAGAATGTTTTGTATTTCTGAATATACAAAAATATTTTGTATTTTTGCATATCTGAATATCTGTGCAGAGAAACGGGTACCTCTGTGCTCATGATAGATAAATTTCTGAAAAAAAAAAAATCAGTGTTTTAAAGTTAAAGGCTTTAACTTTAGAGTTAGAGCTAGGATTCTGTGCTAAACATAACCAGAAGCATGCAAAATATGTGTGTTTAAAGCTGATTACTAAAATGTTAGGGCTTCCCAGGTGGCACTAGTGGTAAAAAACCTGCCTGCCAATGCAGGAGACATAAAAGATGTAGGTTCAGTCCCTGGGTTGGGAAGATCCCCTGGAGGACTGCATGACAACCCATTCCAGTGTTCTTAACTGGAGAATCCCTAGGACAGAGGAGCCTGACAGGCTACAGTCTCTAGGGTTCCAAAGAGTCGGACACGACTGAAGCGATTTAGCACACACAAGTGCATTATAATGTTAATTATTAACATTGCAAAATTGCGATGTTTCTATGTCCAACTAAAGAATGATTAAAGCATTGTACTACTTCATTAAACTTGGGTTTTGAAAGATGTCAAATGACATGGAATGTAAACACGTTAGGTGCAAAAGGTATACATTATTTTTATACTCTGAAGAATATAATTCGAAAATAAAATTTTAAAAGACCCTCTATATACAGTATGATCACGTTAAAGGAAAAGACTGGTGCTTTGCTTAACATTTCTTAGCTTTTAATGGTAAGATTACAGGTGATTTTATGTCCTTCTTTAGGTATTATGTATGTATTATGTGTTTCTATATTCAAGTCAAATAGGAGGTAGGCTGTGGGTGGAGAGAGGAGAAGGGAGGAGAGAGTGGGGATGGGAGGAGAAGGGAGAAGAGGAGAGAAAAATGAATCACTTCCAGACCTGGCTATATTTGATTCCATCATACCATCAGAAAGGAATAAAGTGTTAATGAGGGAAGGTCTCTGGGTGGTAGAAACAGAGAAAAGGGAGGACCTGTTGGTGCTGTCGGTTCAGGCCCTCTCTAGGGAGAAGTGTCTTGATAAGATAGCATGGTTATTTCACTGGGCTATTGAGAATCGGGGTGCGTGATATTATAAAATCCTAAGATCCGAAGGCTATTAAGCATCAAATTATGGAACGGAAGTCTGTGCCTAGTCACTTGGTCGTGTCTGACTCTTTGTGACCCCATGGACTGACTATAGCCCAGCAGGCTCCTCTGCCCATGGGGATTCTCCAGGCAAGAACACTGGAGTGAGTTGCTATGCCCTCCTCCTGAGGATCTTCCCAACCCAAGGATTGAACCCAGGTCTCCCTCATTGCAAGCGAATTCTTACCAACTAAGCCACAACAAGGAGAAGGCAATGGCAACCCACTCCAGTACTTTTGCCTGGAAAATCCCATGGACGGAGGAGCCTGGTAGGCTGCAGTCCATGGGGTCGCTAGAGTCGGACACGACTGAGCGACTTCACTTTCACTTTTCACTTTCATGCATTGGAGAAGAAAATGGCAACCCACTCCAGTGTTCTTGCCTGGAGAATCCCAGGGACGGGGAACCCTGGTGGGCTGCCGTCTATGGGGTTGCACAGACTTGGAAACGATTGAAGCGACTTAGCAGCAGCAGCAGAAGCAGCAGCAAGCCACAACAAAAGTCTGGACCATATTAAATTTGCTGAATTTATTATGATGGGGCTCCTGACAACCCAACAGCTGGCCTCTCCTTGGGACAGCCTGACCTCAACTTGTTGATGCAAATGAAAACTTTATCATGTAAATTATCTGGAGTTAATTTTCATACAGCTTGGAAAGTATGATATGCTTGTTTTGTAAATGAAACTGTAGATAAAAATGGACTTGTCCAGGATCATACAGAAATGACATGGTGAATCTGGTATTTGAACCCAGGTAGGTCTCTCTCTCTCCCCCTCCCTCTGCCCATGCTCCCTAGTGTAAACTTACACTCTGGCATGTGGAAGACACTCATCTCTAATCCACAAACTAGCAGCACAAGGCAGGGATTATTAAACAAACAACACCTGTGTTCTCTTCAATCTGTCCCAATTCTAAGACATTTATTTATCTGATTTTTGAGAGGCTAATCATTATGAAGCTGACCACCAGTCATTATGAGAGCAAACGTGAAATCCACAAACAAGTTTGCTCAAGTGCAAAGGAATATTTAATGTGAATTGAAGTTAATATGGAAAGCTCCTTGACGGGGAGCGCTCTTGAGGCAGCCTGTGAGAAAAGGTTTGGCTTACTGTGTCAAGTATTAACCAGAAAAAGAGCTATAGAAGCACACACTTGAAGGGATAGGAGTAGGAGGCAACAAAACCGGTGTGTTCTTTAGTTTTGTAATTGTACAAAACTATAAAGAGAGATGGAACTCAGTAGATCAGTTAATGGGAGACTTTTAAAAATACTCACCTGAGAAGTTAGTATCTGCTTTTTATAGGCAATTACCTTAAGGTTCAGCTCTGATCGCTGTCCTGTATTATAAAAATGGTGTTTGACCTTTTTTTTTTTTAACTTTGCACATCAAAATAACACTTTATCATCTACTTCTCTCTCTGTTAACTCAAAAAGATACCCAATAAAAATGAATATCTTATTGCTTATTTTGAGACATTTTGTTGCAACTCTGTTGTAGATGTGATTTTTTTCCTCCACATATAGAAGACTATTGAATTCAGACTATACAACAAGATCAGATGGCTCAGTGACAAAGCTGAAAGCTCCATAGGTTCCCGGAAAATAATGCTGTTTTCACAATTAATTTGAAGTAATATCACAAGATCATTTTATTTATTTATTTATTTTAATTGGCTAGTTTTCTTTTGCCTGTGGTGGTTTTGGATTCAATCTTCAAGTGTATGTAAATCTGTGTGTGTTTTATTGAAACATAGTTGGAATTAAGGAAATGGAACTTTATATATTTCTCCAGCTATACGACCTTTGGCACATTAATCTCTTTGAAACCCAGTTTTACCATATGTAAACTGGAGCTAATAATCTCTACCTTGTTGACTTTAGTTTTAGGATTACAGTACCTAAGACCCTGAGCTCCCACAGCAGGAGGCTGGGATTCAACCCCTGGTCAGAGGACTAGAGCCTACATGCCACAACTAAAGATTCTGAGTGCTTCAACTAAGATGTAGCATAGCCAAATGCATAAACAAATATTTTTTTTAATGATGCATATTAAGCTGCAAGGGTGTAGCTAACATAGGGTAGGTAGTGAGTAACACAGCAATTGTTAATCATTTATGGGCCAATACTCAACTAGCTTGCAGTATGTTAGAGGTGGAAGTGGAAGTTGCTCAGTCATTTCCAACTCTTTGAGACCCCACGGACTATGCAGTTGCTGGACTTCTCCAGGCCAGAATACTGGAGTGGGTAGCCTTTCCCTTCTCCAGGGGATCTTCCCAACCCAGGGATCAAACCCAGGTCTCCCACATTGCAGGCAGATTCTTTACCACCTAAGCCACAAAGGAAGCCCACGAATACTGGAGTGGGTAGCCTATCCCTTCTCCAGAGAATCTTCCTGACTCAGGAATCAAACTCAGGTCTCCTGCATTGCAGGTGGATTCTTTACCAACTAAGCTATCAGGGAAGTCCCAGAAGGTGCTTCTTCTATCAGAGAAGGTGAAGATTTGCTAATAGAGATTGGTTCAAATATTGGATTTACCACTTAAATTCTGTGAGATCCTAGACAACTTTATCGTAGATTTTCAGTTTCTAAATGAATAGTGTCTACTTTGGCCAGACAGATTTAAAACTAGATTAAACAGATTTAAAACTCACATTATAGAGCTTAAAATTCAATATTCTCTATATGATATCATGCTGACATCACAACATCTAATCTCAGTGAATGGACATCTGGGAGATAAATTTGTGTGACTAATGACAGTTGCTTAAATAGATCAGACTTTAAGCCTTCAATTACAGGTTTGCTTTTCTCTCCCCTTTTGAGTGCATGAGAATTAGCATACACCTGATGTCAAAATTCTCAGTAAACTATCATGGGGGGATAAAAGCTAGTCAATTGAAATGACATTGTGATATTACTTCAATTGTGGTTATGCCAACATACAAAAATCAACCACAACATATTGTAAAATTCTCAATGGTAGCAATTAGGTCATGTATTTTCCTTTTGGAAAGGAAGAACTATACCTTATATAACTTCTATATAATCTGTGGCATGTAGTAGATTCTGAGTGCAGAGTTAGCAATAAATAAATGCTCATGAAAGACTGGTTTGATAACATTAGTGTTAGGTCTATCAAAGCTGATTTTGAATATTCAGATCTTAGATTTCGCACAGTAAACTTAGGTATGTTAGTCTCTCAGCTATGTCTGACTTTCTGCGACCCCATGGACTGTAGCCTGCTAGACTCTTTTGTCTATGGGATTCTCCAGGCAAGAATACTGGAGTGGGTTCCCATTTCCTTCTCCAGAGGATCTTCCCCACCCAGGGATAGAACCCAGGTTTCCTACACTGTAGGCAGATTCTTTACCACTGAGCCACCAGGGAAGCACTTAGGTATAAATGCAAACCAATGTGGATTTTAAAGGGAAGATTTGTATCTGAGGGGTAAGACCAGCAAATGTAGCAGCAAGACTTCTAACACAATTTACATACCATCATTATTTATTCATGTAGAGATGAAAGTACCTTCAAATACTATGCCTAATTATTCCCAACACTTCTGTGTTCACTATGTTTGAGCATAAAAGTTGATTTTACAAACATAAGATTTTACTTTGCCTGCACTAGAACCTCATTTCTTATTCATGTTTCAAAAAGAACAAAAAATACCAAACCTTCCTTTTTGAAAGCCATTTTTCAAAGAAATGCTCATTCAATGTTTTTGTAAGTTTCTGCAATCAAATAGTAAGCTATGACATGGTTTCTTGGAATACATCTTATTTTCTGTGTGCTGTATCAGACAAGAATTCAAATAGGTATTATATTGCTGCTGCTGCTTAGACGCTAAGTCATGTCTGACTCTGCGATCCCGTGGACAGTAACCCTCCAGGCTCCTCTGTCCATGGGATTTTCCAGGTAAGGATACTGGAGTGGGTTTCCATTTCATTCTCCAGAGGATCTTCCAGACCCGGTGATCAAACCTGCGTCTCTTTGTGTCTCCTGCATTGGTAGGCAGATTCTTTACCACTGAGACACCTGGGAAGCCCAGGTATTATATTACACCTACCTAAATTTTACTTTGCTGTTTCAACTACATAAGAGGGGTTACTTCCATGATTTAATTAACACAGTGTTTATCGACAACACTTTCTTACACTGAACCAGGGCTGGTTTTTGATGAGTTCTTCTTAGGGACATTATGGAATGTAATCATCATGATTGTCTCTTTTAATTGAAGATCTATAGGTGAGGAATTTTAGTGATAGCCTTGTTGCTTCTTAAGGCATGTAGGGGAGGAAAGATAATTTTCCCTCAACCCTCCGGGTTCTTGGCTGAGACCCATAAGCAGCAGTTTAATAAAATGTACACCTCCTGTATACATGGGAGATAACCAAGAAAACCAGTAACTCTCTGAAATTGCCCAGCCACCACCTTAAATATCATCTCCAGTTAAAGACAAAAGAATGATGGTGTGGTGTGGTATGGGGGGGTGCAGTTATGGGAGGTTATCAGGAAAAGCACAGTAAACAAGGGTATGATGCTTATACAGATTTAAGTCCCTGCCTTCTCCAGTCATAAGTGTTTCCAGAGAATTCTTTCTCATCCGCTTCTTGGTACAGAGATGAAGACATCCTTAAAAATCAAGCTTTCTCTTATAAATGTACAGTTCTCTTAGAAAAGGATAACTACTTGGTTTTCAGAGCTTTCCCTATGTATGCTGTTTCTTATAAATAACCAGCTCAAGATAATCCCTATGCCTGAGGCATATTTGGGGGTGACAAATTCTCATGACCTTCAGGGATCTGTTCTGAGCTCCGCCATTACTTGCATATTTCACAAAGTGTGAATCATCTTTCTGGTTTCTTTCTGCTTTTTTCTTTTGGGGGGCAGTGGCAGCATCTGGGATCTTAGTTCCTGGTTTGGAGGTCAAATCCAGGCCCCCTTAGCTAAAACGCTGAGTCCTAACCACTGGACTTCCAGGGAATTCCCTTTTTAAGATTTTGTACAGCTAAAGCCATTCCTGGCAATAACTTTTCTTAGACTTCTTTAACCAGAGTGAGTTAGACTTCAGTTTAAATTTTAGATTCTCCAGTCAAATTGTATATGAGGACTTTTAAATTTTAACAAAAATAAATCAAGTTGTAAATGGCTATTAGCAGGTGAATAGTCAATTAAGTTATACAATTATTACAAATACTGGATGTTTATTGCCATAGAGGCATGTATATAGCTCCTAAACATTTAGAGCATCACACTAAAGTATAAGTGAATCAAATGCAGAGCATATCTGGTGGTGAAAATAGTTATTTGGCTGTTATGGCTCCTCTCTCTCAATTAGCATTGATAATGGAGTTTATTCTAGGAGAAAGTGATGTCTCTTCAATAGCACTTTTCAAATGCGTTTTCTGGAAAGCAAGTTCTGCTCATTAACTGGGGTTCTACTGCAAAATGGTGTTTTTAACTAATAAATTTGAGAAATAAGCTATTTCAGACTATTGCAAGAGTCCCCAGAAGCTTTAGTATACTGGTAGTCACTGTGGACCTTAAAAGGAGAAAAACAGTTTATAATTTGATGACATCCAATTATTTCACTTTGTTTCATTCATAGTACTTTTTGTCTGCTAAGAAATCTTTACCTACATCTAGATTGTAAAGCATTTTCTTTTATGCTTTCTTCTGGAAAGTTTATATATTTTTATCTTTTCCATTTTGGGCTATGAACCATTTGTGTTAATTTTCACAAATGATGTTGTTATTGCTGTTGTTCAGTCACCCAGTTGTGTCTGATATTTGCAACTCCGTGGACTGCAGCACGCCAGACTTCCCTGCCTTTCACTGTCTCCTGGAGTTTGTTCAAACTCATGTCCATTAAGTCGATGATGCCATTCAAGCATCTCATCCTCTTTCACCCCCTTTTCCTGCCCTCAATCTTTCTTAGCATCAGGGTCTTTTCCAGTGAGTTGGCTCTTTGAATCGGGTGGCCAAAGTATTGGAGCTTCAGCTTTAGCAACAGTCCTTCCAATGAATATTCAGGGTTCATTTCCTGTAGGAATGACTGGATTGATCTCCTTGCTGTCCAAGGGACTCTCAAGAGTTTTCTCCAGCACCATAGTTCGAAAGCATCAATTCTTCGGCACTCAGCTTTCTTTATAGTCTAACTCTCATATCTGTACGTGACAACTGGAAAAACCCTGGCTTTGACTAGATGGACCTTTGTCAGCAAAGTGATGTCTCTGCTTTTTAATATGCTGTCTAGGTTTACCATAACTTTTCTTCCAAGGAGCAAACATCTTTTAATTTCATGACTCCAGTACTGTCTGCAGTGATTTTGGAGCCAAGAAAATAAAGTCTGTCACTGTTTCCATTTTTTCCCCTTCTATTTGCTATGAAGTGATGTGACTGGATGCCATGATCTCAGTTTTTTGAATGTTGAGTTTTAAGCCAACTTTTTCACTCTCCTTTTTCACCTTCATCGAGAGGCTGTTTAGTTCCTCTTCACTTTCTGCTATTTCTGAGGTTGTTGATACTTCGCCCAGTAATCTTGACTTCAGCTTGTGATTCATCCAGCCTGGCATTTCCTATGATATTCTCTGCATATAAGTAAAATAACCAAGGTGACAATACACAGCCTTGACGTAATCCTTTCCCAATTTGAAACCAGTCCATTGTTCCATTTCTGGATCTAACCGTTGCATCTTGACCTGCATACAAGTTTCTCAGGAGGCATGTAAGCTGGTCTGGTATTCCCATCTCATTAAGAATTTTCCACAGTTTGTTGTGATCCACACAGTAAAAGTCTTTAGCGTAGTCAATGAAGCAGATGTTTTTTCTGGAATTCTCTTGCTTTCTCTATCATCCAATGAATGTTGGCAATTTGATCTCTGGTTCCTCTGCCTTTTCTAAATCCAGGTTGTACATCTGGAAGTTTTTGGTGCATGTACTGCTGAAGCCTAGCTTGAAGGATTTTGAGCATTACTTTGCTAGCATGTGAAGTGAGTGTAATCATACAGTAGTTTGAACATTCTTTGGCATTGTACTTCTTTGGTATTGGGATGAAAACTGACCTTTTCCATTTCTGTGGCCACTGCTGAGTTTCCCACATTTGTTGGCATATTGAGTGCAGCATTTTAACAGCATCATATTTTAGGATTTGAAATAGCTCAGCTGGAATTCCATCAGCTGCACTAGCTTTGTTCATAGTGATGCTCCCTAAGGTCCACTTGACTTCAAACTCCAGGATATTGGGCTCTCAGTGCGTGACCACACCATCATAGTTTTCTAGGTCATTAAGACCCCCCTGCCTTTTGTTTTTAATAGTTCTTCTGGGTATTCTTGCCACCTCTTATTAATCTCTTCTGCTTCTGTTAGGTCTTTACTGTTTATGACCTTTATTGTGCCCATCCTTGCATGAAATGTTCCCTTGATCTCCAATTTTCTTGGAGAGATCTCTAGTTTTTCGCATTCTATTGTTTTCCTCTATTTCTTTACATTGTTCATTTAAGAAGATCTTCTTATCTCTCCTTGCTATTCTCTGGAACTCTGCATTCAGTTGGGTATATTTATTTTTTCCCTCTTGCTTTTAACTTCTCTTCTTTGTGTATGTATTAAATGCATACATACACATGTATATGTACAATACATATGTATATGTGTACATATGTATTTATATATGGAGAAGGCAATGGGAATCCACTCCAGTACTCTTGCCTGGAAAATCCTATGGACAGAGGAGCCTGGTAGGCTGCAGTCCATGGGGTTGCTCAGAGTCGGACACGACTGAGCGACTTCACTTTCACTTTTCACTTTCATGCATTGGAGAAGGAAATGGCAACTCCTCCAGTGTTCTTGCTTGGAGAATCCCAGGATGGCAAAGCCTGGTGGGCTGCCATCTACGGGTTGCACAGAGTCAGACACGACTGAAGTGACTTAGCAGCAGCAGCAGTATTTATATACATTCGTACACACATATCTATATGTTCTCAAAGTTTTGATTTTAGCAAGAATTTAAAACCAATAAATGACAGATGAAACTATTTTTTAACAAAAATAAACTCAAATATTTATGTAGGGCCTATTTGCTAGCCATATGATCAAAATCAAAATCAATGTCAGTTTAACTTGCTGATGTAGATATTACTGGTGTTGACTTTGGTTCACATCCTTTCATTAAAATTGTGACATACTGTAAAAAGTGCTTATTTAAATTAGAGGACTAACTCAAGTAATGTGTCTTTTCCATCCTCAGCAAGTATATGTGATGAAAATGAAATCCCTTTTTATAATTAGTCATTGAAATAAATGCCAAAAAACCCAGTTATATTGTGTACATTTATAGTACACTCTCAT
The DNA here is from genome assembly GCF_055505025.1 of Bos grunniens. NCBI lineage: Eukaryota > Metazoa > Chordata > Mammalia > Artiodactyla > Bovidae > Bos > Bos grunniens. The sequence goes on along the minus strand of NC_141181.1, from coordinate 16,416,064 downwards.
AAATCTAAGTAAGGTAATTAATGTATTTTGAACTAGATTGTGATTGATAAGATCAATCTTCAAAGACTGTTCAGAGTAGTATTATTAGCACATTAAATTTCTCTTGGTTCTATTTAAACCCCTTCTTACTAAATAACAAACATTTAAGATACTATATACTTTTAATCATATTAAGTATTATGTCATTATTTAATTATTTTAAATTCATTTACAGCTTGACACTAGGGGCCCTTTCTCCTTCTATGCCACAGGCATGCTTTGACTCTGCAGTCCAAACAAAATCACTATCTTTAATGGGCATCTGCCAGAAGGTATCAGCCACTGGTTCTTCTGTTTATGACGTGCAGCAGAGCTCTGCCAGCCTGTTGTCAGTGATTTTATTCAAATAATCTTTTTCATAAAGTAGTTGCAAATTTCATGGCAGTTTCATTACAGAAACACAAGGAGATCAGGAAGCAGAAGGGAACTGATGAGTTTCCTCCCTGGTGGCAGCTAAAATTACTCTAGAGCAAATAAAATATAACCGTCAGATACTGCCTGAGAGCAAAGGCTTCTTTTCTCAGAAGCTGTGGAGGGTGGGTCAGTTTAGAGGTGGCAGGGGTTAGGGGTAGACCCAAGCTAGACCACCCAAGATCAGATCCTTGTGGGGGACTACCCAACTGCATGTGAATTGCAGGCAAATTGTGAAATTTCTTGTGGCCTTGGTTTCTCCATTAGTAAAATGGAGATAATAGTTGTTCATATTTCATAGCATTATCATGAGGATTTAATGAGCTAATATTTGTCTTAGTAGGCACACTTCTAGGAACTACAGAAATAGAAGCTAGTATTGCTCTATCTCTGACAAAGCAGTAATTTAAGAAACTCTTAAAAACTTTCTTTAAGAGGAAGAATGTTGCTCTTTGTTGTCAGGACCACCAAAAAGACTGGAAGCAATCTCGAGGTAAGGTTTTAATCAAAATGGCACCTTGAGGGGTCCCAGTCTATGTTTTACATAGACCAGAAGGTCAGCTTTTTCTTGTTCTGTGATCTGCTCCTTAGGAGAACCATAAACAAGGTCACAGTCGTGGACTTTGAACACGAAGTCAGATGAGCTAACTTTCAACTGCTTCGATGTAGTCACCAAAGCTACAGAAAACATTCGTTAGCCATTTCTTTTAAAGAAGACTAGCCAATTAGGTAATATTGTATTTTGAATGAAAAATCAGATGTTAAAATTTATTCCATTATTATTTTATTATTTTTTTAATTCAAAGGAAGATTATTATCGTCACTTCTGTGAGATTTAGTTAATTTTTACTTCTTTCTACATGGTACTTTTATTAGTTACCTTTAGGCAATTTCATCAGTCTTGGCCTTTGCTTTTAATTTATACAGTGGGATTTACTTGTTCATTGGTGTGAGCAATTTTTAATACCCTGCCAAACAGCCTGTGGCAACTGAAAATACAAGTTGCATACTTTAGATTTCTCTTTTTGAGGCACTGCAACAAAAACATGCTGAAAACCCAACCTCATTGAATTGCATGCATTTATATAACCAGTTCAAATATACATTTTTGTGTGTAATTGAGAAAACAAATTTGACCTACATGCTCAGGAGGCAAGTATGTAGTTGAGCAGTCTCTCCCATGGCCATCATCAGTTTCAATTTCAATTTGTCAGTTTAAAAAATATTCACAACCTAACAGCTGAGAGTTATGTTTTTTTTTTCAATGGGAATTTTTAAACCTTTGAGCCTGGGAGACAGCATCTCAAGTGACCCTGAGAGAACTGTGCTGAGGAGGCAAGGGGAGAAGCCAGATTATATACAAGTTTTGCAACAAAGGGCAGGTAGTCTGAACGTCATATGATTGCTGTTAATTAAAGAAAACCAGATATCCCAAGTTAAGGAACTTAGAGCTTTCTATGTATGGGAAGATGCAAGAGTCTAAGCTCACGGAAATCATTCCTTTCTTTTGCATCTCAGCTATCTGGGGCCAGTTTCCAGTGTTTTTCATATCCTGAGCTTCCTTTCCTCAGGGCTCACCATAGGGAGTGGCTGTAGTCCCATGGCTGCTAGCTCGAAGGTATTCTTCTCCTTCCTGAGTGCCCTTAGGGTTCACCAGCTCGCACTGGAGGGTTGCAATCGCTGATGATTGTGACATCTTTGTTCACTGATGACGTCACATGTGTGTGTGCTCAGTTGTGTCCGACTCTTTACAACCCCATTGACTGTAGATGCCAGGTTTCTCAGTCTCTGGAATTTTCCAGGCAAGAATACTGGAGTAGGTTGCCATTTCCTACTCCAGGGGTCCTTCCTGACCCAGGGATCAACCTGCTTACCATGTGTCTCCTGCATTGGCAGGCAGATTCTTTACCACTGAGCCATAGGGCAGGAAATATTCCGTTCCTCAACTTTCTTGTCATTTGTGTATTTTATCTCCTGACTAAATGCTTCATATTTCATTCAGTCCATCTTGTTCTAGAGTTTATACATGTATTAGAAGCTCAATCAACATCCAGAGACCATTTATACTGATTTTATTTTACAGTTTGGCTACATGAAGAAAATTCCCATCAGTTTCACAGCACCATGAAAACTTCTCCAGTAGCTCAGAAAATTCATGACGGCCACGTATTAAAAGTGTGTTGTCAGACACTGATGTCTCTCAGCCCTGGGGTCAGCCAGAGCCACCAGGCTAGTGAGCTCCAGCTAAGAGTAACTTTTTTAAAGTGCTCTTAGGCAGCCAAGTGCAGCATGTAATGACCTGACCTCTGGTGGCGGTGATATTTACTTCTGCTAGTTGTTGCTGAGTGAAGCCAAAGAGGGGCCTTACTATCTGGACAACTGCTTCAGCCATCAGCTGCAGATCACACAACATCTGTAGGGGCGCTGAAGGAGGTATGGGGGTTCATCTTGCAGGAGCCAAGAAAGACTGAAGCAGTTCAAGTCGATGAGCAGACACAGATCCACTTCTCTGTCATTAATTTCCATATTCACATATACACATGCTTTGCCTTTAGGGCTGCTATGTCTATTGTAACAGAAACCAATCTTGTACACACCTGATCTCAGGATGCATGTTTGTTCTGCAAATCAGAGTTTCAGTGTATCGTTAGTCCCCTGCATACAAAAATCTCGGAGTTGAATTCCGAGAGCACATTCCTTAAGTCCAACAAAGTTAGCCTAGGTGCCCAACTAACACAGTCAGTTATATAGTACTGTACCATAATAGGTTTATAACACTTTTCACTCAAATAGTACATAACACATGCAAAAAATAAACATTTTAAATCTTATAGTACAGAACCTTGAAAAGTACAGTACCATGTATCAGTACCAACTACATCACTGTTACTTTTACCTTGCTTCCGGAGATTCTGAGCTTGAAATATACTGAGCTACTATACTCTATACAGTGCTGTACAGTAAAGTGCACAAAAGCACAGTCACTTGTAGACAATGCACATACATGACAATGTATGCCAGACAAATGAACTAACTCATATGATTGGATGTGTGAATGCACATTTGCATCTTTGAAAGTTTACAACTTGAAAGTTTGTATGTAGGGGACTTAGCTTTGCCATGGACAAGTCTGATTGGATTTTAAATCACTGGCATTATCATAGGAAAAATCAGTATTACATTGTCTTAAAACAGAAAAGAATAACTGCTTTATTTCTTTAAATATAATTTCCAACTATGGTAAAATTTTGAATGGTTGTAAAAGAGTATTTACATTTTCATCTCATTTTGTTGACAGTGACTACCTAGAGCTCAAACTTTTCATAAAAAGTGAAGTGATTTTATATGGAACTTTAGGTACATTTAATATTTAAATCACTTCTAATATGTTTCTATTTTATTTTTAACATGTTTATGTGATGCAAAAGAAAGTTAGTTAAATGCTTTACCAAGCTCTGGGGAGCCTTATTTTTCCTATGACATAACTCTGAAAAATTTGGGGAAGCACCCTTCCCTTAGGGATTTTCAGTGATTCACAACGTGTGCAAGATTCTCCAAAGTGCCTCCAAAAAACTGAAACCTCTTCTGCAGGCTTTAAGGCATTAGAATACCTTAGCCTCAAGGAACTTGGTTCTTTCAGCAGTAACACCCTACAATAACAACATTTCACAAGGTCCTATTGTAATATGTCACACTGGACTATGCACTAGACTGGGAAAGTGGCCGGCAGACAGGCTCCCTTCAAGTTCATTCACCCTCCGTGCCAACTGCCTTGGACAAAGTAGTCGCCCAGATGTCTTCCTTCCATGGTTTCTTTAGTAGAACTTCAGCTTCCAGTCTACCTACGGGGAGGGTCAAGGTCTGAGGCGGCCGCCCATCCCGACCCAACACGTTTTCCCTCTCCTGCAGACGCCTTGGACCTGCGCCGCACCCAGGTCTCAGTCGCAGCTCAGACAGCCTCGCGTCCCATGGGCCCGTGGATGCGGCAGATGGACTTCGGGTCACCTTCTCGCTCCTTCCCTGCATGTGTCCCAAGAGGGAGGGATAGGCCAAGGCCACGGCCAGCGTCCCAGGAGGCGGGGCAGGAGCGCCTAGCCTGCCTTCCTCCCCCCTGCCCTCCAGGTTCTGCGCCCCTGGGCTTGGCACTGGAGGACACCTCCCAGGGGGCGTGGAGCCAAGACACCTGGGGCACCCGGCAAAGAGCTGCTGCCACCCACCCCTCCCCCAGCCTGCGCTGGGGGTGTTTATCTTGGCCGTTCCTCCTCGCTCTCTTCTCTTTCACTTTTCTTTTCGTTGGGGGTTGGGACTCCTTGGGTTCCAGGCGCCCAGGGAAACCCCAGCTGATTTGTTTGTGGCCGCAGAGGCCCGACGCCCGGGAGGGGAGCCGGGTGACCGCGCCCGCCCCGCTGCACTGCCTGCCGCCCCTGACCCTGCAGCCCGGAGTCGATGGAGGTACAGAGCTTGGCTTCTCCGCTTCGGGAGGGGAGGTGCTGGTGGCTGGAAAGGGCAAGGGAATTTTCCCCGAAAGCCTTCGTCTCGGTCCCCTCCCAGCACTGGCCGGACCCACCCGTCTCCCCGCCGACTAGCTGCCAGCCGGGCCGCCCCGCCCTCTTACGGGGGAAACACTTGACCGCGACTTCGGTTTTCGGTGGCGCTAGGCGCAGAGGTTTTTCCCCTTCTGACCCTTTATTCCTGTCGCGGGCTCTCCACGCCATCCTCCGCTTCCAGCCGAGCACAGACTGCTAGTCCACTTGCGGCTCCCGCGCGGGTCCCCCGCGGCCCCGCGGTGCGCTCCGCTCTTTCCGCGTCGCGGGGTGCTGTGCGCTCCACCTACTCCGCGCCGGGAGGCGGAGAGCAAGGGAAGCGCGCCCGGCCGAGCTGCGGGGTTCGGAGAAAGGGAAATCCTACCGCACAGAGCACTGAGTTCTGCACCTCATCCAGCTCAGAAAGTTCAAGTAAGGTACTGCAGTTCCCCGCTTCTTCCCTCCCTCCTCCCAAACCTCCCACCGACCGTTGCCAACTCGCCAACCGGTGCCAACTCCTGTGTGAGCTTGCACGTCTGACTCTGTGTTTGTCAGTCAAATTGCCCTCCTCTTTTTTGATCAGGACACTTATCTGCCTTGGAAGAGGAATTTATAGAATGGCTACCTTTTGATAGTCAGGCCTGGCTTTATATTATTTCCGGAAAATCCGTGCTAGAAACTTCAAAGAAATGCAGGAGACTTGTACTGCTGTGAACTGCTTATTCAAAGGGGCTTTAAATGAAAATGCAGTTAATTTTTCCAAGTGTTGTTGAGATGTTGCAAGCATATACAATGTATTTGAACGTAGCTTATAATGTATTGAATTTAACTTGATTTTCTATGCGTTTAAAAGTTTCTTAACGTCGAAGTATACGTAAAGCAGGGTTAATTTTTAAATGATGCTTAAAATAGGTTCTTAAATAGGGTGAATCAGAAGTTTCAAAACTGGAAGTAAAGTGGTTGTCACTAGCGATTCCCATTATGTTTTTAAAAACTACCGTCTGATGTTATGACACTGGTGATGGCATCTCCTTGTAACTGATAGGCATTCTCATTTTGTCAGTGTGTTTAAAGCGGCTTAGTTGACTTGACTGAATAAACAGATGAGATCTAGGTGGTTACAGCATCCTACTCTGCAGAGGTGGATGTTCTATGATAATGCATCAAGGTACAAGATACATTAAACTCCTGCCATTTTATTGGAAAGCAGTGCAGAGGGCATGATAGCTAAAGAGGGAGCAGGTACAAAGAGAGAAACATAAAGATATAGAAAGGAAAGGACTGATGACAAAGCAATAGCCATTTTAGAGTTAAAAAAGTGTGAAAAAAATTAAAATTTTGCTTAATAAAGTTAAGAAGTCTAGAAGACTGTGAAGGTTTGTTCTGGTAGGCCGAAAAGGCACATCCTTGTATTTCTTCCTCGGTTTTCTCCTCTCAGAGTTTTGATCATACTCAGAATGGCCTTTCCAGCAGGATTGTCTGCTCTAGGACAGGGTGACAGAGGGGTTAGGTTGGGTGCTGGCCTGGACTTCTGGTAGGCAGAATGTTCACCATTCTCTGCTGATTTGGAATGGAAACTCCAGAACCTGATTTAAAGCTACAGTTTCTGGAATTAGGAATTTTCCTACAGCTTACTAGGTGGGTTTAAGAAAAACAATTTGATGCTTTTTGTTTTAATCCATGAAATTAATATGTAAATGTCAACAGCTGTATCTCAGGACATAATGTTTGTCAGTGAAATACATGTTTATAAATTTCTTTGGAGGAAGGGGGAAAGCAGTGGTCTAAAGTTTGATAATTGAAAAATTTAAATCCTAGAAGGGTCTCCATCTCAGGTTTTATCAAACCTGGACTTCGGGAAGGCTGTGAATAAAGGGACTTTTTCTGAGGAAAATAGCCATAACTCTAATGATCTTTTTAAATGGATCTTGAACACAAAACAGTTTGAAAAACATTAAAAACTTACAAAACTGCCCTTTCTTCCTGTCTCCCATTGAGTATACTAAGTTCTATTCATTATGTAACAGTTCCTTTGCAGGTTAGTTAGTGATAGTGAAGAGAGTGATAATGCAGAGAGTCCTATTTCAGGTCCACAACTTGAACTATCGGAAATAATATGAATCATAGCTAACACTTGATGACTTCTTATTATGTCCCAGACATTGTTCTAAATATGTGTGTAGTTTTTTTTTTTAAATATCATAATAAACTTTTGTGGTAGTAGGGACTGTATTTTATAACTGGAGAAACTGAACCATAGAGTAATTAAATAACTTTCCCAAAGTCACAGAGTGAGAAAGTGGTCGAGATTTAAGAACACCAGTATTTATGAAGGCTATTATTTCCATAGAAATATTTCTCACAATTTGATAGTGACAGCCATAATTTCATTGCAAGGTAGTGTGAGATAATGATGGAACACTGGTTTTATAGTATCACTTATATGGTACTTTCATTCTAACATTATTAATTATATATTTAAAGATTACATTTAGGAGCAAATAGTAGTCACATCACATGGATATCTATATGAGTTTGGTCCTTGAAGAAAATCTTTTTATGGTTCCTGAATGAAAACATTTGTCCATTTCACCTAGTTTTTGCTGATAGAGCTTGACAAATGGTAGGCAAATGTGGATTGATGTATGTCTGTATCTTGCATTCATCCAAGTGAAAGGCTGGGATTGAGGGAGTCTTCAGAAGACACATAACACAGGGGAGGTGGGTGTGGTCAACTGTATGGGAAGTCTCCTTTTCAGAAGATATTTATGGTCTGAGGGTTGGCAAGAAGCCAGCTTCTTTCTTTAGCTCAATATTAGCTCTTATATTTCTTGATCCAGTGATTACAGATTATTGTGTGAGACTATTGAGTTGAACATTGTTTATATGCTGGCTGGTATCCTATTTTATGGATTGGGTAGAAACATCCCATAGGAAAGTTGAGAGAACATTTGTGAGTTTTGCTAGTAGTATTTACTCCTAATTAATGGTGAATTTTATTAAAATAACTGCAGTCAACTTTGTATGTGTTACTATTTACTAACTTGCTGCATGTTGGGGAATGTTACCCTTTTTTTAAGTTATTCAGTATTAGAATCAGAAATAGGAAATAAAATGCTCTGACCTCAGCTCAATCCAATGGTAGTATTTGTACATATTCTATATCTGGAGGTACAGTATGTATACACATATATTTTCCAGTGTTTTACCCCACTGAAAATCTAATGGTGCACGGCAGGTCATTTTTTGGAAGAGCAGAGGACTGTATATGGACCACATGAAAATGAATTAAAAAAAGTCAGAATGCCGATTAGGTGGCCATGTTCTAAGTCGTGTCTTTTCCAAATGCTGAAGGAGAGTGACAGAAAGTGTTTGGTTAAGTAAAGGAACTGAAACTGAAAATGATCCCAGAAGAGGAAAATATGATGACTGTAAGGTTGGGGGTGGGGATTCTAATGATCTTTGTGACATACCAGCCCAGTGACATAGGCAATGAAACCTGCACCACTGAAGTCTCCTTACCGGCTCTTCTGCTCATATGCCTTCTGACACAACTTTGGGAGAGGAAGTACATTGGCCCTTGAATGACAGCAGTTTAAACTGTGAGATCTACTTATATGAGACTTTTTTGGACAGTAAATACCACAGTGCTAGGGTATCCATGGCTGGTTGACTCTGTGAAGCAGAACTATGGACACCAAGGAACCTCGGTACCCAGGGCTTGCTGTAGGTTACAGCAGACTCTTCATAGAGCGGAGTGTTGAAGCCCCAACCCTGCATTATTCAAGCATCATCTGTATCATTTGCACACTTTTAGCACTGACTGCTAACATTTTCAAATTATTTTCTAATTGAACATTTTAGTTAGATATTTAGCCATATATTTTTCCAACTTGTTTGCTCTCCTTACCCCTCCGCGAGCTTCCCAGATGGCACAGTGGTAAAGAATTCGCCTGCCAATGCAGGAGACATAGTTTCCATGGAAAACTGCATGGACAGAGGAGCCTTGCACCCTACAATTCATGGAGCTGCAGAGTCCGATGCAATTAAGCACACACAGAAATACACCTCAGCACCAAAAAGAAGCATATACTTCGAGATTTCATTTTAAAATAAATATTAATATTTATATTGTGAAAATTATTATTTATGTTATTTTAAGCATAGTTATTAGTACACAACTAACCAAAATAACCCATTCACTTTTAATAAGTAATTATTGCTGCTGCTGCTGCCACTAAGTCGCTTCAGTCGTGTCCTACCCCCTGCAACCCATAGACGGCAGCCCACCAGGCTCCGCCGTCCCTGGGATTCTCCAGTCAAGAACACTGGAGTGGGTTGCCATGTCCTTCTCCAACGCATGAAAGTGAAAAATGAAAGTGAAGGCGCTTAGTCGTGTCCAACTCTTAGCGACCCCATGGACTGCAGCCCTCCAGGCTCCACTGCTTTGACTTAAAAAAGTGTCTCTAATAGCAATTTTGCCCCTTTCCCCTATGTTTGACACCCTGGACAGGCAAGGCACGAAGTAGGATTCTGAGTGGGGGCGAGGTCCACCTTTCTTTTGTAAAATGGGAAAAGCATCGTTATGAAAGAGGAAGAGGGAAAAGAGAACTTGCTAGAAATCTGCTTGCTTCAGGGTCATTTCAGGCATACCATTCATAAAAAGGGGCTCCTATGGAAGTAGTGGATCTGGAAATTCATTTCTTTAGAACTCTCTGTGGTCGTTCAGACCTTGGAAAGTCATGGAGGTTCCCTGACGAGCTCTGATCTAGTTCAGCCTTTTCCCCAACAGCCCCTTCCCATGGTTTCCGGACTGCCAGGGCTCACTGTGCTTCAAAGCAAGTGTGTGTGTGTGTCCACACACATGCGTGAGTGTGCCTTGTGGGGCAGACAATAAAAGAGGGAATCTGGCTGCAATAGAGTCTTCCCAATGATAGGACTGAAGAGTAGGTTCTAGTCAGGCTTAGACAGCCTTTGTAGCTTCATTTCCAGTCACCTCTTCTGTGCTCCAGACACACTTGCCATACATATGCCTCATCACTCCTTGTCAGCCAAGTGTCCTGCTCACAAAGCCCACCCTCTCTAACTTAGGCTGCCCGTTTCTACTGCCCAGGAAAAATTATTCTTTTCCTCCTATGAATGTATTTGGTGCTGTCTACATTCCTCTATGGGCTTCCCAGGTGGCACTGGTATAAAGAACCTGCCTGCCAGTGCAACAGACATAAGAGATGCAGATTTACTCCATGGGTCAGGAAGATCCCCTAAAGGAGGGCATGGCAACCTACTCCAGTGTTCTTGCCTGGAGAATTCCATGGAAAGCAGAGCCTGGCAGGCTACAGGCTATAGGGTCGCAAAGAGTTTAACATAATTGAAGCAACTTAGCAGGCACACGAACATTCCCCTGTAATAGCGTTTCTTTCTGTGAATTCATCTTATTAAGTGTCTCTACACTTATATTCTGAGTAAAGACAGGACAGTGTGTCCCATGTCCCCAGCCAGGGGTTGGACACGTAGGTGACTTCTATTGACCTCAGTGATCACTGAACAGTTTAACAGCTGGGCAGAGGCATATGCAAAACAGGTAGGAAACAAGCAACTCAGCAAAACACTTTGCTGGAACATTATCATATAGGCAGTATTTTAGGAAAATTAGTGTAGGATAGGCTTTACTGAAGAAAAGAAAGAATTGGAGCTAAGGAAACCAGCCAGAAGTCCATTCAGGGATATGCTCTTGTTCCTATCATCTTCTCAAGGACCTGCCTGTGTCATTCTGCCTGCTAAGTCGCTTCAGTCACGTCCAACTCTTTGGGATCCTTTAGACTGTAGCTCGCCAGGTTCCTCTGTCTGTGGGATTCTCCAGACAAGAATGCTGGAGTGAGTTGCCATGTTCTTCTCCATGGGGTCTTCCCAACCCAGGTCTCCTGCATCTCCTGCATTGGCAGGCAGGTTCATTGTTACTAGTACCACCTGGGAAGCTGAGCTAATGCTAGCAATTCTTTTTTTAAAATTTGTCATCAGTTTTTCTTCTGTCTTTAGTGAGTCTTTCCTTCACCATGCAGCTTTGCTATAATTTTTCCCATTAAAAAGGGAAACCAGAAAGACTCTCTTGATCTCATGTTTCTCTCCAGCTACCACCTGGTTTTTCTGTCCCCGTTTTATAGGACAACCTTGATAGAACAACTCTGGTCCATATCCAGTGTATCTTTCTCATCCTCTCTTGACCCAGCGAGATGGTCATCCCCACCATCCTGTGAAAAATGCACTTGTCAAAGGTACCAGGAACTCACTTTCTTAACCTCTGAATATAGGCATCTGAGGGCTCAGTTCATGGCCTTTTCTCTGTCTATGCTCACTCCCTTGGTGATCTTAGTCTCTTGGCTTTCAATACCTTCCTAAATGATGACTCATCAGTGTATGTGTTAGTCATGACCCCTCTCTGAATTCCAGTTATACATAAAAGTCCCTTCACCACCCCCAATCAGATATCTAGTGCTCATTGGATTCTTGTGAAGTGAAAGTCACCCAGTTGTGTCCAACTATTTGGGACCCCATGGACTGTAGCCCGCCAGGCTCCTCTGTCCATGGGATTTCCCAGGCAAGAATACTGGAATAGGCTGCCGTGCCCTTCTCCAGGGGATCTTCCCCACCCAGGGATTGAACCCGAATCTCCTGCATTGCAGGCGGGTTCTTTGCTGTTTGAGCCACCAGATGGTAAAGACCTGGATTCCTGACTTTACCCCCAAAATTGCTACACCCATGACAAGTCCATTCTTGTAATTGCACAGATCACCAATCAACCTATTAACCATGGAGTATTCCTTTCTTCCCCTTCACACCCTGCCATTTATTGTGCTGAATCACTTAGCTGTGCCTTCAAAACAGATCCCACGTCTGCCGAGTCCAGGTCCCTATTATCCTGTCTCGAGATACAGTGGCAAGAATGGGTCCCTCTTTTGCAACGCTTGTCCCTCCCTTCGGCCCCGCCAAAGTTTCAGTTATCTGTTTTTACTTACGTTTTTCTTATCTACAAACAGATGAAAACCACTGCAGTATGTTGTGGCTTAAAAAAGCAATATCATGTTATTTGTCATGATTCCGAGATTTGGGCTACATGCAGCTCCTCTAAGGCTGCCGGGAGTGACGCACCCAGGAAGATTTCCTCATCTTCCTGCCACACACCCAGGTGGATCTAGCACCTGGTGTCTACAGTCTAGCACTGGACTGGCTATGAAATTAAAGGCACCTCCTTTCTTTCTTCCTTTTCCATAAGAAATAGTTCTTATTAGCGGTTGAGCATGCCATTTCTTTAGAGATTTTAGGGATCTAGAGACTTTCTCTGTCCTTCTTTTTGTTTAGCCGGTGGTGCTTTTATGGAGGGTACATTTTTCTTATAAACCTTGGAGGCTTCCCATTTGTCTATTAAGGATCGGTCCATTGGAAAAGACATACCCAGAAAACTCTTGAGACAGGCTGCAGCTGACCTTGACTGTGAGTCAGAATGCTGTAGGGAAAACCTTCAAGGTCTTAGGAAACTGCTTTTCCTCCTGGACAGGGTCTATGAGGTGCCACCTTAAATCTCTTCTAGGTCTTAATGAGACATCTTCCAGCCACATGCTTGATTTAATATTTAACCTCAGGGGACACTGTACTAATAGACCCTGGATTTGATCTTTGTCCTAAGACTGCTTCTTTGAGAATCTTGTGTTGCCTCGAGAGGCAAGAAGGACAGTAATTTTTGTTTTCCAACCTAACAAGTCCTAGTTTGAATGATTTCCTCTAAATACAACTTGAACATTTTAGTTCCTCTTTCTCTTCCTGTAATTAATCCTAGGTCACAGAGTAAAGCCGATTATCACATTCAGAAATTTTCTTAGCCATGTCCACAAGTTTTTATTAGGCCCATTTTCTTTTGTTCATACTATTGCAGGCGGTTATGCAGCATGGAATCACCTTCTCTCCAGCCTCTAATAATGATTTCATCATACCCTTTTAGGCTCACTAACAGTGAGCATCCTGGCTACATACTCCTCAGGTGTCTACTCCTCACCTGAGCTCATATCAATTTCAGTCAGTTATTAATTACTATGTATTTAACTACCCCCAAATTTAGTAGGGTAAGATAAAAATTATTTTATATGTTTGAAGCTCCAAGTGTAGAAATTTGGACAGGACCCCACGGCAATGGCTTGTCTCTATGTCAGAATGTCTGTGATCTCAGTTGTTATGACTCCAAAGGTCCAGGATTGTCTGAGATTGTACAAGAAATTGGGTCATGTGTGGGGCCTCGGTTCTGCCTGTTGCCTGGTTTCCTTTGTTCTTCTCCACTTCACTTTTTCTACGTGACTAGATTGGACTCATTCGCAACATAGTGGTCTCAGGGTTGTCAGACTCGTCACGCAGTACCCAGCTTCTATAAAAGAGGAAGTGGAAACTGCCAAGGCTCGGAAAGCCTAGGTCTGAAATTCCCAGACTGTCCAGTTTGTCTCATTTTATCAGGAAAAGCAAGTCTGGAGGCCATCTCGATTCAAGAAGAGAGGACATAGACTCAGCCTCCTGCTGGGCTGTATGTTATGCTTGTTCCTAGAAGGAAGATGTTGCTTAGTGGCCACTGTCTTGGAGATCATCTGCCACACGCTGTGATCCTGTTAAAGCCTTGATCCAGTCATGCCGCTCCTCTATTCAGAACTCTCCGTTGCCTTCTCATTTGACTTCAGTAAAAGCCAAATTCTATTATAGTAGTCAGTAAGGCCCTCAGTGATTTGTCCCTCTGTTACCTCATCTCCTCCTCCTCTTTTAGCTCAAGGCTTTGGTAACTCTGACAACCTTTCTTTTTAAAAATCATGTATTTTCAATGGAAGGATAATTGCTTTACAACATTGTCTTGGTTTCTGCCATCTATCAACATGAATCAGCCATAAGTATGCATATGTCCCCTCCCTCTTGAACCTCATTCCCATCTCTCACCCCATCCCACCCCTCTAGTTTGTCACAGAGCCCCAGTTTGAGCTTCCTGAGTCTTACAGCAAGTATGGTAATGTGTATGTTTCCACGCTACGCTCTCCATTCGTCCCACCCTCTCCTTCCCCTCCCGTGTCCACAAGTCCGTTTTCTATTGTGTCTCCATTGCTGCCTTGCAAATAGGTTCATCGGTCCCATCTTTCTAGATTCCATATATATGCATTGATATATGGTATTTGTTTCCATTCATTGTGTGTACTGCGCTGTTCTTGTCTCCGGGTCTTTGAACTTGCTATTCTTCTGCCTAGAATGCTTCCTTTCAGGTGTGGCCCACTCCCTTACCTCATGCGGGGCTTGGCTCAAATACCCGCCTTGCTGGGAGGCTTTCCCTGACTGGTGTACTTCCTGTTGCATTTCCACGTACACTCTCTCTCAGCTCAAACATTTCTCCAGACACCCATAACTACCCGACATACCACCAGGTTTCTGCTACCTTATCCAAAACACTTAGGGTCAGATGTCTTTGGAATTCAGATTTTTTTCAGCTTTTGGAAAGGTAATTGTGATAGACTGAGTTGTGTCTCTCCCTCTCCCCACCAAATCCACATATAGAAGTTCAGCCTCCAGTGTGACGACATTTGGAGACAGTGCTTTCAGGAGTAATTCAGGGTAAGTGAGGTCAAAAGGGCGGGGCCCTAATGGACTAGAACTTCTGTCTTTATAAGATGAGGAAGAGACCCTAGGAGTCCACATGTACAGAGGAAAGGGTGTGTTCAGACCTAGTGAGAAGGGGGCTGCCTACAAGCCAGGAAGCAAGACCTCACCAGAAACCAACCATTCCGGCACCTTGATCTTGTACTTCCAGCCTCCAGAACTATGAGAAAATAAATTTCTGTTGTGTGACCCACCCCATCTATGGTATTCTGCAATGGCAATCCTAGAAGAACAGACTAATATAGTGACATAATGCCTTTGCTATATATCATGTGACAACTATGGTATATAGTAAGCTTATTCAGGAAAGCTACTCAAAAGTGAAACAGATACAGATCTAAGTAGTTTTATGCCAGCCCATGTTTTGTTAACCAACAAATTAAGCAAAACCTTCAGTTCTTAGAGTCTTTTCAATGTAAGATTTTCAGATAAGGGATGATGTTTTATTCAGTCATGTTTGTTAATTCCCACCTTTCCCCATTTGTACATGAGCTACAGGAGAGCATTTTCATTATTTTGTTCATTGGCATATCCCCATCATCTGTTAGTGCCTGGCAAATGGTTGTGCCTCATAAATATTTGCTGAATGAATGCCAAAGAATACGATATGTTCAAAGTAATGGGGAATAAAACAAGAGCTCTGTCAAGGAAGGTCTAATTTATTCATATGTTTTATTTGTTCATAGAATTTATTTGTAATAATTTTGAGTGCCTACTATGGGCCAGACACTCTTCGAAGCCCTTGACTGGCTTTGATTCAGTTGGAGGTTCAAAGTGCAGGGAGGATCCTGACGACTTTCAGATTTTAATCTTGGGAGTCAGGAAAAGTAAACCCTGTAGGAACCGATATGGATTGTGGCTAAAATGTGAGGGGAAGTCAGGGAAATGGATGAGTTTCATTTTGGAAACCTCAAGATTGAGGAAAAAGTGGAAAAGAAAGCCAAAAATGTCCGGTGACTCATTAGAAGTACTGCACTAAAGACTGGGTGGGCTATTAGTCCAAGAGATGTTGATTTATGAGTTCACTGTCAGGAATTACTGACTGAAGCCAATTGTGTGAGTATTTCTCCAGGAGGCAAATGTAAGTAGAGAAGACCAGAGGCCCATTACTGAGCTGGCCACTCCAGAAAAGGAAATGCTCAGAAAGGATTTTCAAGAAAGGGTTGGCCAATTTCCAGGTCTTCAAAAAAGAATGTTAGGCTTTTCACATCTTCTAACCCTTGCTTGCATATCATATCCACACTGTCTGCTTCTGTTGTGATGGATTCCATACCCCCATAGGCCTATTCTTACACACAAATCTTTTCTTTTTCTAATTGAAGTATAATTGACATGTAAATTCTATGAGTTTCAGGTGTCTGACATAATGATTTGACTTTTGTTTATATGGCAAAATGATCACCACCATAAGTTCAGTTAATGTCTGTCACCACAGAGAGTTATCATTTTTTCTTCTTATCATGAGAACTTTTAAGATTTATTCTCTTATCAACTTTCAGTTATGCACTATAATATTGTTACCCAGGGATTTCCCCAGTGGCTCAGTGATAAAGAATCTGCCTGCAGTGCAGGAGACACAGGAGACATGAGTTCTATCCCTGGGTAAGGAAGATCTCTTGGAGACGGACATGGCAAACCCACTCCAGTATTCCTGCCTGGAGAATGCCATGGACAGAGGATCCTGGCGGGCTACAGTCTCATAGAGTTGCAAAAAGTTGGACACGATTGAAACAGACGAGCAGGGCACAATTGTCTTATAGTTACCATTCTGCACATTACAACCCCGTGACTTATATTCTAACTAAAAATTTATGCCTTTTGACACCCTGCACACATTTTGTCTCTACCTCTGGAAACCACCCATGTGTTCTATGAGTTACTTCTTCTAATGTAGTTCTCTTGACAAAACCTCAAGTTTACCTGCTCTCTGTACATGGATTCTAAGTCGCCTCAGTCATGTCCAACTCTATGTGACTCTGTGAACTGCAGCTCGTCAGGCTCCTCTGTCTGTAAAATTCTCCAGGCAAGAATGGGTTGCTTCAGGGGATCTTCCGGATGCAGGGATTAAGCCTGAGTCTTTTATGTCTCCTACATTGGCTTACCTCCTCTCTAGCCAACTGGAAACATTGATCACATCCTGTTTTGTGCTCTCTCCACTGATGGATGCTTCTCTAAGTATCTGCAGTATTTTCTATATTGACTCATGTTCTTATTACCCATCTCCTCAGATAAATGATACCGGTGGTGCAAAGGATGACAAGAATCATGATGGAGTTGGAAGGGCTAAAGTTTGGAAAACACTGTGTCCTCATGTGCCAGGCACTTGCCTGGTACATGGTAAAACTTGAATAATGTTATTATTGTTGTCAGTAATCTTTCACATATTGCTGAGGGGTCAGGTAATAATACGAGGTTCTGAGAAAAGGAGTTTGACTGGAAATAAATCATGAGTGATCACATAGCTCTTAGAATGTCCCAGCACATGCTTTTATTGTCAGGATCAAGAAGGGAGATAGAATTTTCTGAGAGTCTAATTTGGGCCAAACTACAGATAGAATCTTTACGTTCATTTTTAGATAATACAGGTGAGCTTCTTAGATTAGTGTGATGGTTTTTAGAATTGACTGAAAAAAATAGGGTTGTTTAATATTTCTTTTTCCAGTTTTATTATCTGAGAGGATAATTTTAATCAATTACAAAGTAAATGCTTCACTAAGTGAAAGGAAGTAGAAGCAAGCCACACCCTATTTTCTAAATTCCTTCAAATAGAAATTCTTTGGTTTTCTTAATTCAACAATATTGGCTAAGTATTTTGGGAAAAAAATATTCAATAGTACAAAAAAGATGAGAAAGCTTTTGTAAAAATAGTAGTAGCATTAATACTTAATTTATTTGATGCTTCTTTCCCTGGGAGGCCAAGAGAACAAGTGTGCAGTCATAGCAATACTATTTGTCACTTTAAAATTTGCAGTAATTCTAAATGTGACTTTTTTTAAATCTATATTTCATATTTTAAACTTTACTTCTAGAAATAAAGATTCTCGTTTTGTTTTGTGAAGGACCTCTAAAACTTCAGACATGTGGTTTTATGTTGGCATATTAGATTTAATATTGATATAGTTCTCTTCTATACTTTGACCTCTCAATTTAAGACACATTCCTCAGCCTCTGTAGTTCATAAAGCATTGGCTTGTAGGGATGGTTTTGAATCAGGTAGGATAACAACAGACCAGAAACTCTCCCAAACAATAGCAGATATTTATGATTTATTGAATACCTTCTCTGTGCTTGGGTGTCTATCAAGTGCTGTGAGAGATAAACACATGAACCAAACATGATGACTTTTAGGAACTTGTTATCTAGTGGAGCAATGAATATTTGTATATGAAGAGCCAAGTTACCCAGGACACACTGTCCATTCTCTGAACAATCCATATTTTCTTTCATTGCTAAATGCACAGACATGCACATCCCTCATTGAGAATACTTCAACCAACATCTCTTCCTCACCTCTTTGTCCTGACTCACTTACCTGGTCCAGGTGTCTCATTTTGATATTGTTTTCTCTGGGACTATTTCCCCTAAGACTCCAAGATTGGGTTAGGTATCTCCCATTCTTAATTTCATGTAATAAATATTTCAGAACAGTTGGCCTGCTCTATTTGTTGGGTGCCATAACCTCAGGATCAACCAACTGCAGATCGAAAATACTAAAAAAAAAAAATTCTAGAAGGTTCCATGAAGCAACTTGAATTTTTGGCTCATTGGCAACTATTTACATAACATTCATATTTAGTTAGGTATTACAAGTAATTTATAGATGGTTCAAAGGAGAAGGAAATGGCAACCCACTCTGGTGTCCTGGCCTGGAGAATCCCATGGACAGAGGAGCCTGGTGGGCTGCAGGCCATGGGCTTGCCAAGAGTCAGGCACACCTGAGCAACTAACACACTTCGAAGTATACAAGAAGATGTGTATAGGTTATAGGCCAATATGCCATCACTTTATATAAGACTAGTATCCATGGGGTTCCTTGGACTAGTCCCTGGTGTATGCAGAAACAGGGCTGTGGTTAGCGTTTATTGTCAGCCACATGCGAAGCACTTCCACTCGTGTAACCCTCCCAAGCTCCTTAAGGTGTTTACATCTTCACCACTTTTCCGGTGATGCAACTGAAGCCGCAAGAATTTAGGTGACTGGGCCAGGCTCCACAGTGAGATGGAATTAGACTTTTAACCCAGATCTCTCTCCAGAGCATGCACTGTTCACCTAGTTGGTGCTGCCTCAGTGTAAAAACTAATATGAGATATAAAGATTAAATGGGAGGAGATAAAATTATCATTGTTTATAAATGAAAGTTCTGAATATTAACAAACTACTACAAGTAGTTGGCAAGTTCAGTAAGATTGCCAGGCAGAAGAACAATGGAAAATCAATAGCATTTTTCAACACTAAATAGAATGTTAGCTAACATAACAAACAATAATCACAGAGCAGACGGACTGAAAACCACAGGCACAGGAAACGAATCAATCTGATCACATGGACCACAGCCTGTCTAACTCAGTGAAACCATGAGCCATGATGTGTAGGGCCACCCAAGATAGACTGGTCATTGTGGAGAGTTCTGACAAAACGTGGTCCACTGGAAAAGGGAATGGCAAACCACCTCAGTATTCTTGCCTTGAGAACCCCATGAACTATATGAAAAGGCAAAAAAGATAGGACATTGAAAGATGAACTCGCCAGGTCTGTAGGTGCCCAATATGCTACTGCAGATCAGTGGAGAAATAACTCCAGAAAGAATAAAGAGATGGATCCAAAGCAAAAACAACACTCAGTTGTGGATGTGACTGGTGATGGAAGTAAAGTCCAATGCTGTAAAGAACAACATTGCATAGGAACCTGGAATGTTAGGTTCATGAAGCAAGGCACATTGGAAGTGGTCAAACAGGAGATGGCAAGAGTGAACATCAACATTTTAGGAAATCAGCGAACTAAAATGGACTGGAATGGGTGAATTTAACTCAGATGACCATTATATCTACTACTGTGGGCAAGAATCCCTTAGAAGAAATGGAGTAGCCATCATAGTCAACAAAAGTCTGAAATGCAGTACTTGATGCAATCTCAAAAATGACAGATTGATCTCTGTTCATTTCCAAGGCAAACCATTCAATATCACAGTAATCCAAGTCTATGCCCCAACCAGTAATGCTGAAGAAGCTGAAGTTGAATGGCTCTATGAAGACCTACAAGATATTCTAGAACTAACACCAAAAAAAGGTGTCCTTTTCATTTTAGGGGACTGGAATGCAAAAGGAGGAAATCAAGAAATACCTGGCATAACAGGCAAATTTGGCCTTGGAGTACAGAATGAAGCAGGACAAAGGCTAATAGAGTTTTGCCAAGAGAATGCACTAGTCATAGCAAACACACTTTTCCAACAAAACAAGAGAAGACTCAACACATGGGCATCACCAGATGGTCAATACCAAAATTGGATTGATTATATTCTTTGCAGCCAAAGATGGAGAAGCTCTATACAGTCAGCAAAAACAAGATTGGGAGCTGACTGTGGCTCAGATCATGAACTCCTTATTGCTAAATTCAGACTTAAATTGAAGAAAGTAGGTAAAACCACTTGACCATACAGATATGACCTAAATAAGTCCCTTACGATTATAAGTGGAAGTGAGAAATAGATTCAAGGGATTAGATATGAGAGACGGAGTGCCTGAACAACTATGGGGGGAGGTTCATGACATTGTACAGGAGGCAGGGATCAAGACCATCCCCAAGAAAAAGAAATGCAAAAAGGCGAAATGGTTGTCTGAGGAGGCTTTACGAATAGCTATGAAAAGAAGAGAAGCAAAAGGCAAAGGAGAAAAGGAAAGATATACCCATTTGAATGCAGAGTTCAGTTCCAAAGAATAGCAAGGAGAAATAAGAAAGCCTTCCTCAGTGATCAATTCAATGCAAAGAAATAGAGGAAAACAATGGAATGGGAAAGTCTAGAGATCTCTTCAAGAAAATTAGAGATACCAAGGGAACATTTCATGCAAAGGTGGCCACCATAAAGGATAGAAATGGTAGGGACCTAACAGAAGCAGAAGATACTAAGATGAGGTGGCAAGAATACACAGAACTGTACAAAAAAGATCTTCATGACCCAGATAATCACGATGGTGTAATCACGAACCTAGAACCAGACATCCTGGAGTGTGAAGTCAAGTGGGCCTTAGAAAGCATCTCTATGAACAAAGCTAGTGGAGGTGATGGAATTCCAGTTGAGCTCTTCCAAATCCTGAAAGATGATGCTGTGAAAGTGCTGCACTTAATATGCCAGCAAATTTGGAAAACTCAGCAGTGGCCACAGGACTGGAAAAGGTCAGTTTTCATTCCAATCCCAAAGAAAGGCAATGCCAAAGAATGCTCAAACTACCACACAATTGCACTCGTCTCACACCCTAGCAAAGTAATGCTCAAAATTCTCCAAGCCAGACTTCAACAGTATGTAAACTGTGAACTTCCAGATGTTCAAGCTGTATTTAGAAAAAGCAGAGGAACCAGAGATGAAATTGCCAACATCTGTTGGATCATGGAAAAAGCAAGAGAGTTCTAGAAAAACATCTACTTCTGCTTTATTGACTATCCAAAAGCCTTTGACTGTGTGGATCACAACAAACTGTGAAAAATTCTGAAGGAGATAGAAATACCTGCCCACCTTACCTGCCTCCTGAGAAATCTGTATGCAGGTCAGGAAGCACCAGTTAGAATTGGACATGGAACAACAGATTGGTTCCAAATCTTGAAAGAGTATGTTAAGGCTATATATTGTCACCCTGCTTATTTAACTTATCTCCAGAGTACATCATGAGAAATGCTGGGCTGGGTGAAGCACAAGCTGGAATCAAGATTGCCGGGAGAAATATCAATAACCTCAGATATGCAGATGACACCACTCTTATGGCAGAAAGTGAAGAATTAAAAGAGTCTCGAAAGTGAAAGAGGAGAGTGAAAAAGCTGGCTTAAGGCTCAACATTCAGAAAACTAAGGTCATGTCATCTGGTCCCATCCCTTCCTGGCAGCTAGATGGGGAAACAGTGGAAACAATGACAGACTTATTTTGGGCTCCAGAATCACCACAGAAGGTGACTGCAGCCATGAAATTAAAAGACTCTTGCTCCTCGGAAGAAAAACTATGACCAACCTAGCCAGCATATTAAAAAGCAGAGACATTACTTTGCCCACAAAGGTCCATCTAGTCAAAGCTATTGTTTTTCCAGTGGTCATATATGTATATGAGAGTTGGACTATAAAGAAAGCTGAGTGCTGAAGCATTGACGCTTTTGAACTGTGATGTTGAACTCTTGCAAGGAGATCCAACCAGTCCATCCTAAAGGTAATCGGTCCTGAATATTCATTGGAAGGACTGATGCTGAAGCTGAAACTCCAATACTTTGGCCACCTGATGCAAAGAACTGACTCATTGGTAAAGACCCTGATACGGGGAAACATTGAAGGCGGGAGGAGAAGGGGGACAGGATGAGATGGTTGGATGGCATCACTGACTCAATGGACTAGAGTTTGAGTAAACTCCGGGAGTTGGTGACAGACAGGGAGGCCTGTCTCCAACTCACAAAGAGTTGGACATGATTGAGTGACTGAACTGAACTGAACTGAAATAAGCTATACAGTAGGTTCTCATTAGTTATCTATTTTATCTTAAATAGAGCTTGATAATATTCGATGGGGTCATCCAAATAAATACATGAATGGATTAATGATATCCACTAAAAAATCTCTAGTAAACATCACACATATAGAACTTTAAAAAGCATTTTCTTTACTTTTTAGAGATTTCAATGCAACTATTTTAATCAGCAACTGAAGACCAAAATAATAGTAACAACGCATTTTCATGGAGTACTCACTATGTGCTAAGTAGTATTTTAAGTGCTTTCTATGTTTTGCTTATTTAAATATTAATAGACTCTTAAGGGGCTTCCCAGGTGGTGCTCGTGGTAAAGAACCCACCTGCCAATGCAGGAGACATAAAAGATACAGGCTTGATCCCTGGGTCGGGAAGATCCCCTGGAAAAGGACATGGCAACCAACTTGAGTCTTCTCTCCTGGGGAGTCCCAAGGACAGAGGAGCCTGGAGGGCTATACCGTCTGAGTCGGACACAGCTGAGACACTTTGGATGCACACACACACAGACTCTTCTTTACTTATCTTTGTTTCCTCTATCTTCTTGCTTCCTCCCAAAATTATTTCACAAATGATAAATGAAGGGTGAATTTTTCAGAGGTCTCATATGCCTGTGGATATAGTCATTTTGTCTGCACATTTAAATAACGGTTTCCCTGGATATTTGATTTTAGGTGCAAGGCTATTTTTCTTCAACAGTGTGGGGACTCTATTATCTTCTTGCATCTGGTGTTTCTTTCAAGAAGCCTGATGTCTGTCTGACTTCTGTCTGCTTTCGCTGTAATGAATGTTTCCAAGGAGAACCTTGGCCTGAATATTCTTGAATGCACTAAAATATTCCTGACTCTGAGTTTTTAATTTAACTTCTTTGCTACTCTATTATCGTCTTTATTTTGAGGTCTTATATTTGCAATTTTAGCAACATCTTGATTATTGTATTCTCATTTCTGTCCTTTTTTTTGGTTTGCAGACCACAAGTGGACAGAAGTTGAAATTTCTGCTTTCATCTTCCATGTCATTTGACTCTTCCTTCCTTTTCCTTATGTAATTGTTAGCCCCAAATGCCTCTGAGGACAATGCCTGATGTAACTGTGTAGCTCATTCTTCCAGTCTACCGTGGTTTTCATCCTGCATTCAAGCTATTTGGCTAATTCCTTACTTTATCACTTACTTTAAAAATATTTATTATACCCATTTATTTCTTCACAATTTCTTCCTCTTGACTCATGTTTCCAAAATCCTTCTTACTGCTCCAGTATTTATTATTTTAAAAAATTGTTGCAGTATAGTTGATTTATAATGTTGTGTTAGTTTCAGCTGTACAGCCAAATGAATCAGTTATACATATATACATATATTCAATCTTTTTATATTATTTTCCCATTTGGGTCATTATAGAGTATTACCTAGAGTTCCTTGTACAAAACAGTAGGTTCTAATAGTTATTTATTTTATCTATAGTAGTGTGTACAAAGCAACTATACCCCAATTAAAAAAAAAAGATGCATTCTGGGGGCAGGTGAGGGATAAATTGGGAGATTGAGATTGACAGGTACACGCTGCATGGTGCTTATTATTTTTTAAAATTCTTGTTTAAATTCTTAGTTCTTCCACTAGGCTTTCCCCATCTGGCATACATTTTTCTTTTCTTTTTTTTTTGGCATACATTTTTCCAGTTTTTGTCACTCTTTTATGGAATTCCTACTAATATTGTTCCATGCAAGATTATATTTCTTAAATTGATATCTTTGTTAGCTTAGTATTATCAGCTGAAAGACAAAGCCCTTGGCTCTTGATATGGTTCTCCAAATGCGTTGGGTGGGGCACCCTTCAGGTTGAAGATACTCTGTTGCCGTTGTTGCTCAGTTGCTAAGTTATGTCCAACTCTTTGCGACACCCTGGACTGCAGCATGCCAGGCTTCCCTGTCCTTCACTGTCTCCTGGAGTTTACTCAGTTTCATGCCCATTGAATCAGTGATGCTATCTAACCATCTCATCCTCTGCTGCCCCTTTCTCCTTTTGCCTTCAATCTTTCCTAGCATCAGGGTCTTTTCCAATGAGTCGTCTCTTTGCATCAGGTGGCAAAGGTATTGGAGCTTCAGCTTCAGTATCAGTCCTTCCAATGAATATTCAGGGTTGATTTCCTTTTGGATGAACTGGTTGGATCTCCTTGCTGCCCAAGGAACTCTCAAGAGTTATCTCCAGCACCACAGTTCAGAAGCATCAATTCTTCTGAAGACTTTTTACTGGATTTAACAATTCCATGGCTCTGTGCTCTTCCGATACCTTGTTTCCCAAGTATCCTTCGCAGTCTTTTGCTGTTGGTGCCCTGCTCTCTGGCAGTTATGATGGAAAGATCCGTGTTCTAATGATAAGAGCAATGTTCATAATGTTCTAATGATGAAAAGAATAGAAGGATGCTAATCTGCATGGAGTCCAGTAAGAGAAAAGATAGTGACCATCACCATTATTTACATAAGTCCAAAGAGAGAGGTTTTATTTCTACAAAGATGGATGTTTGTGATCCAAGCACATGGTTGTGATACTTTTAATGCTGTTTGCTTAGAAGGCTATGTCCTATAGCTGAATGAAGATAATTTTCCATCCCGTAGCTATATTCTATAAAACTATATTCTATAAAACTTTTTAGTTTCCTTTGCTCACTGAAGTTAATAGTGCAGCCTCTGTTACTTAGGGATAGCTGTGGTGCAAGAAGCAGCCTCCTACATTTACCTTTTTATAATCCTCTGTGATAACAAACAAAAAAGCTCTAAAAAAAAAATCTAACATTTTAAACTACAAAAATGCAGCCATCTTGGGCATCTTGTACAAGTACACCCAGTAGAAAGGGTCAAACTCTTAAAGACTCTAACAAATATGTAATCCCATAGAAGGACCTGAGTATTTCAGTCCCATGGAGGCACACTGAATATTTGATGATGTCTATAGCTCCAGGAGTTGATGATGGACAGGGAAGCCTGGCATGCTGCAGTCCATGGGGTCACAAAGAGTTGGACACAACTGAACTGATAGCCTATTTTCTTGGGAGAAAAGCTGAGGAGCTTGGAAGAAGTAAAAAGCAGAGAAAAATGGAAAGCAAAGTTTAGAAAGAGTAAAGGAATAGCAGTCTATTCATAGTAGTAGTTTTAGTAGCTATTAAATAAGAATATTTAATGATCTCATGTCTGTGTCTCTAATAAAATCATCTGTAACATTTTCTAGAGTTCATATATAAGTATTAATAATACTTATTAATAAATAATATTTATTGTACTTAATAAATAAAATATTTATTTTTCTCTTTCTGACTTACTTCACTCTGTATGATAGTCTCTAGGTCTGTCCACATCCCTGCAAATGATCCAGTTTTGTTCTTTTTCATGGCCGAGTAATATTCCATTGTATATATGTATCAAGGGGGAAAGGGGAGGGTAGGATGAATTGGGAGGTTGAGAATGATGTATATACACTACTTATACCATGTATAAGATAGATAACTAATAAGAACCTACTGTATAGCTCAGGAGACTCTACTCAATCCTTTGTGGTGACCTACATGGGCAGGAAATCCAAAAAAGAGAATATACATGTATATGTATGGCTGATTCGCTCTGTTTACAGTAGAAACTAATACAGCATTGTAAAGGAACTGTACTCCAATAAAAATTCATTCCAAAAAAGAACATTTAATGAGGCCAATGAAAGAAGAGGTAGAGAGTTAAAACTGCTTTAAGTCTCCTAACTGAGGGGCAGCCATTCTGTTGGCTGTTCCCAGATAAGGACACACAGCTCTAGTGGAGAAGAAGGAACCCACCAGTGCTGAAAAGGTCGGGAAGTTCCACCATCCAGTCCAGGGAAGAGAAGGCCAGCAGCCCCATGGACCACATGGAACTTAGGAATGTAAGCATGCTGCCAGTTAAATAAACTTAACTGATAGAAACATCCAGCCACCTAGTTTTGTAAGCACTACTGACTTGAGAAGTTGAATCTACTTGTCAGGAAGGAACCTACAAGCAATACCTTAGAAATAAGACCTTTGGGATCACTACACCAAATCTGTGGCCATGATGTTGATTCAGAGATTCAATGCTTAGGATAAATCATTTGACCCATTTCATAAAAAGCCCAGTATTTGGAATGGGAAATATAAGAGGCCTAATCAGCAAGAAATATAAAACCATTGGAGAATGGTAACCAGCTCTTGTGAACTGGAAACGGTTGCCGAGGAATTATTGGGCTAAAGTACATATGTGGTTAATAAAAGATCAAGTTTGACTTAGATTTTTATTTTCTTAATTTTAAGTGTTGTTTATGAGGATTGCGGTGATTCTCCTTTCTGCTTCTGTTAGGGATTGGTGAGAAGCAAGAGAAATGTTTGAATCCAGTTATTTGCCAGCGGGAGACGTGCTGTATAATTAAGCTGTCATTTTCACTGATAGGTTATTATCAGCAGGTAATAAGAAATGCGCATCAGTATAAATTGTCACACGGCATTTCATGCCACAACAGATGAGGTATGTCTTCCGCGGCAGCACCAAGCAATCATGTAGAGATTGGTGCCATTATGGCAGTTATAAATCACAACATACACTTTAATAGTTAAACAATTATCTGTAGTGGCAGTACTGGAAAATTGTTTAGTAATGATTGGCTGACTTTTATGATGAAGAATAATTTTGATATGGATCTTTTTCTATAAATACCTGAAGAAGGAAAAAGAACACTCATTTGAAACACGTACTTGAGAGCTTTTTGCTTTGGAGCTCATTTATCTTTAACTGCAAATATTTGAAGGATCAGAAAGTCCCCAAAATAGCTTTCTATATATAACTTTAGAGAGTTTAAAATTATTATGTATTTCATATTTTTATTCTAGGTAGATAGATACTGCATAATAGGACTAAGGATGCCCAAAATCAAGTCTATCTGATTTTCTCTTTGGAAAGCCATGAGTTAACAAGGGAATGTCTGGGCTTAAGGGATAAGAGGAAAATACTGCTTTGTTCTTGAAGGGCTAACGCTAAAGTCTTTTCTCCCATCTTTCTGTTTCCTTTTTCTTGATATTATTCCTTTGTTATTTTTCTTACTTATCTCTCTTCCCTCATCACAACTCTTATGTTCTTCAAAATTGAGCTCAGGGCTACCCACTATAAAAACTTCATTTGGACTGACCCAGCTTCTTTTGTCCTTTAATTCTATTGTCTTAGACTTTGCTCTCCTCATGGAAAAGTTTAATAGACTTCTTTGTGAGAATTTTTTTTTTCAAGAAGTATTATTATTTTTTAAATAAATTTATTCATTTTGATTGGAGGCTAATTACAATATTGTAGTGGCTTTGCCATACATCGACATGAATCAGCCACAGATCTACATGTGTTCCCCATCCTGAACCCCTCTCCTAGCTCCCTCCCTATCCCATCGCTCTGGGTCATCCCAGTGCACCAGCCCCGAGCACCCTGTCTCATGCATCGAACTTGGACTGGCGATCCGTTTCTTTGTGAGAATTTTAAAATCATATCAAGGGGTTTATGTGTTTCTAACTAGACCATTGCAGGCCAAAGTATCAAAATGTTTGTTCCCAGAATTTGGCCCCATGAAGAGCTTGTGCCAGAATGTAAATGCACCACACCACTAACACGTATTTAGTTCAACTGAATTTTTTTTTTTTTTAGCAAGACTTTTTTGAAGAAAGATTTAGTGCATGCTTCAGTTCAGTTCAGTTCAGTTCAGTAGCTCAGTCGTGTCTGACTCTTTGTGACCCTATGAATCACAGCACTCCAAGCCTCCCTGTCCATCACCGACTCCCGGAGTTCACATAGACTCAGATCCATCGAGTCGGTGATGCCATCCAGCCATCTCATCCTCTGTCGTCCCCTTCTTCTCCTGCCCCCAATCCCTCCCAGCATCAGAGTCTTTTCCAATGAGTCAACTCTTCACATGAGGTGGCCAAAGTATTGGAGTTTCAGCTTTAGCATCAGTCCTTCCAATGAACACTCAGGACTGATCTCCTTTAGGATGGACTGGTTGGATCTCCTTGCAGTCCAAGGGACTCTCAAGCGTCTTCTCCAACACCACAATTCAAAAGCATCAAGTCTTCGGTGCTCAGCTTTCTTCACAGTCCAACTCTCACATCCATACATGACCACTGGAAAAACCATAGCCTTGATTAGATGGACCTTTGTTGGCAAAGTAATATCTCTGTTTTTCAATATACTATCTAGGTTGGTCACAACTTTTCTTCCAAGGAGTAAGCATCTTTTAAGTTTATGACTGCAATCACCATCTGCAGTGAATTTGGAGCCTCTCAAAAATAAAGTCTGACACTGTTTCCACTGTTTGCCCATCTATTTCCCATGAAGTGATGGGACCAGATGCCATGATCTTTGTTTTCTGAATGTTGAGCTTTAAGCCAACTTTTTCACTCTCTTCTTTCACTTTCATCAAGAGGCTTTTTAGTTCCTCTTCACTTTCTCCCATAGGGTGGTATCATCTGCATATCTGAGGTTATTGATATTTCTCCCAGCAATCTTGATTCCATCTTGTGCTTCTTCCAGCCCAGCGTTTCTCATGATGTACTCTGCATAGAAGTTAAATAAGCAGGCTGACAATATACAGCCTTGACGTACTCCTTTTCCTATTTGGAACCAGTCTGTTGTTCCATGTCCAGTTCTAACTGTTGCTTCCTCACCTGCATATAGGTTTCTCAAGAGGCAGGTCAGGTGGTCTGGTAAAACTGCTATTTGAATAGCACTGAGCTAGACTGTGAGAATGTTAAAGGCTACTCTGTGGGAGGGGTGGAAGAGCCTGTTTGGGAGGGACAAGATGACTGGCTCATGGTGAGGTGTAATATTCACAGTAGTGCTAGTCACTGAGAGGTAACACTTTACGTGTTCACTGTGTCCTGTGAAATCTGCATGAAAGAGCTCGTTTGAGCCTCACAATGACCCAATGACATAAGTTTTCTCATTTTCCCTATTCTCCAGATGAGGAAACTGAGGCTTTGAGAGATCAACTTTCCCTAAACTGTACTTCTAGTAAGTGCCTAAGTTGGAATTCAATCCATTAATGTCCAAAATCAATTTCTGTACTATACCTCAAACAGTGCTATCCAGAAGTTTCTGCAGTGATGAAAATGTTCTCTGTCTGCTGTGTCCAGTATGGTACCCACTAACCATGTGTGACTTTTTGAGCACTTGAAATGTGGCTGGCTCAACTATGGATGTGAATTTCTAGTTGCATTTCATTTTAATTAATTTACATTTATATGTAAATAGCCACATGTGGCTAGTGGTCATTGTATTGGACAGCGCTGCTTCAGATACTTTTAAGTGTTGCTGACTGTAGGCTTATAAGGGGAAAACCAAACCAGGAAAATACATTAAGAGAATGTGCTAGTCTTTCTCCATTTTTAGAATTTCCCTAGATCTCAAATTAAAAAAAAAATTTTTTTCAGGAAGGAAGGACTGCTTTAAATCTATTGCTATATAGATGCAGTAGGATTCAATTAAAAAACAAACAAATGATCTACCATCTTCTCTGGTTCAGGCACTCCATTGGGCTTTGGAAATTATGAATAAATGAATTAAATATGATTCATGTCTTCAAGGAGCTCCCAGTATAAGTAACTTTGTAGAGGATGTTATACATTTTCCAGAGTTTCTTCATATATGATTAGACAAAGTATTTAAATATCTGCTATCTAATATTTTGCAGTGTTTTGCTTTTAATTTGTAATAGTTTAATTGTTTGAAGAGGTCATCTATTTCCATGGTTTAAAATGAAAAAGTCAAAGTGCTTTTAATTTTCTTCTACAGAAACAACTAGTGCTATCATTTTCTAATGTATGCCTTTCCAAATATTTAATGCATGCAGAAGAAAATGTACACATATATTTAATCCTTCCCTTTTTTAAGAACAAGTACACACAGTCAGCTAACCTTGCTGTTTGGACTAAAAATATATACTTCAGATACTTTTTCATTCTAGAACTTAAAGAATTTCTTATTTCTTTCTATAGATTCATAATATTTCATCAAATATCATAATTTATATAAACATTCCTCTATTGTTTTCTTTATTGTTCCCCCATTGTTATTTCCCTTCTTTTGCCATTACAGGAGGGATTGACATGAGGAACTTAACCAATTATATTCTCATGTGAGCTAGAGTGAACTGCGTTCATGTTTCCCAGAGCATATTCCATAGAGTATGGATCTCAGAAGATGTTCGATGTAAGAAGAGCGTTCTGTGGTTAAATAACTTCTGGATATTCATTGAAGATTCACAGTGCACATTGTCAAATTAAAGGAGATTCTCCTCAATCTAAGCAGGGTTGATCCAAGTGTTTCTCAACCATACATTTTCTCAGCTAAGAGAGTATAATGTTTTTGTAGATTGGCTTCCCTGGGAAGCAGACTCTGAGACAGGAATGTACATGCAGGAGTCTCATGGGGTGTGTCTTCAGGAACACCTGATGGAAATGAGGGGGATGGAAGTAAGTGGGTAGAAGGACAAGTTGAACTGGGGTGCAGTTGGAGCAAAGACAGCCAGTCAATCCCATAAGGAGTTCTCTGAAGCTTGACGACCCTTTAGGAGTGCTCCAACTCCAGGGAAGGAGGCCAGGTCCCCAGAGAGGGGTCCATGGAGGGCATCTCTGCAGAGACTCAGTTCTGAGCTCTCAGCTAGTGTGACGACTGCCTCCATGTTCACGACAGTTCTGCCGAGCTTCTTTACATCTTTTATGGAAGGGCATAACAATCCTTAGATGGCTTTGCTGGTCAGAGGAAGGCATTTCCTTTGGGAACCATTTATCCTCTTTGAAACACGGATGCCTGGATGGAAGTTGTTTGGAGTATCAAACACTCTTTGATTCTATTCCATTTCAGTGTGTACAAATTGAAGTCCAAAGTAAGAGACAAAAATGTTTCCCAAACATGCATTTGGCCACAGAGAGGCCAGTGATCTGGATCAGTCAGCCTTAACTGCAGTGTGGAGATGGAGGACATGCACTGTTAGGGCATTTTCAAGAGTGTGTTGCATTAGTTGAGGCAGGTTATTGGGGCAAATGGCAGCAGAACTGAGTTGAATTTGGTTTTTAAATATTTTGATTACCTCTTCTTAGGTATTTCCTGAAGAAGCTTGCCTCCTCTTTTCTAGAAACATTATCCCTTGTTGCTAATAATTGGAACATTAGCCAACAGAGGACATGAAAGGCAGGGATCTATCTAGCTTTAAATCAGAGATGTAGGTGTTTTTATTCATCCTCTATTTTGAAGCTTAAAAGGGTAAACATGCATGCGTGTGAAGTTGCTTCAGTCGTGTCCAATTCTTTGCAACCCTGTGAACTGTAGCCTGCCAGGCTCCTCTGTCCATGGGATTCTCCAGGCAACAATACTAGAGTGGATTGCCATTTACTTCTTTAGGGGAATCTTCCCAACCCAGGGACCGAACCCACATCTCTTATGTCTCCTGCATTAGTAGGTGGGTCCTTTATCACTAGAGTTACCTGGGAAGCCCAGGAGGTAGCCAAAAGTCATAGCAGCTCTCAGGGTCCTTCCTTTTGAGGATCAGATGGGTCTGCGTGCTCATCCTGTGCCTTTCAGCATATTTGCTGATTTCATTCTCACACATTCTGTGGAATTCTCAGTTGTGGTGCCTATCCAGGAAGCTTATTTCTTGGTTGCAGAGGGAAAATGCCCAAGGAAGTGATCTCTCTTAGGTGTTCCTGATCAAGT
The DNA here is from genome assembly GCF_055505025.1 of Bos grunniens. Taxonomy (NCBI): domain Eukaryota; kingdom Metazoa; phylum Chordata; class Mammalia; order Artiodactyla; family Bovidae; genus Bos; species Bos grunniens. The sequence continues at coordinate 16,383,971 of NC_141181.1, read as the reverse complement.
TGATGCATGTTTATAGAGTGGATGGGAAAATATCCAAGAAAAATCTCAAAGAATAAATTCTGAGATAATAGAGTTCAGTTCAGTTCAGTTTAGTCACTCAGTCGTTTCTGACTCTCTGCGACCCCATGGACTGCAGCACACCAGGCCTCCCTGCCCATCGCCAACTCCTGGAGTCTACCCAAACTCATGTCCACTGAATTGGTGATGCCATCCCCTCTCATCCTCTGTCATCCCCTTCTCTGCCTGCCCTCAATCTTTCCCAGCATCAGGGTCTTTTCAAATGAGTCAGTTCTTTGCATCAGGTGGACAAAGTATTGGAGTTTCAGCTTCAGCATCAGTCCTTCTAATAAATACCCAGGACTGATCTCCTTTAGGATGGACTGGTTGGATCTCCTTGCAGTCCAAGGGACTCTCAAGAGTCTTCTCCAGCACCACAGTTCAAAAGCATCAACTCAGCCTTTTTTATAGTCCAACTCTCACATCCATACATGCCCACTGGCAAAACCATAGCCTTGACTAGATGGACCTCTGTTGGCAAAGTAATGTCTCTGCTTTTGAATATGCTATCTAGGTTGGTCATAACTTTCCTTCCAAGTAGTAAGCGTCCTTTAATTTCATGGCTGCAATCACCATCTGCAGTGATTTTGGAGCCCCCCAAAATAAAGTCAGCCACTGTTTCCCCATCTGTTTGCCATCAAGTGATGGGACCAGATGCCATGACCTTAGTTTTCTGAATGTTGAGCTTTAAGCCACCTTTTTCACTCTCCTCTTTTACTTTCATCAAGAGGCTCTTTAGTTCTTCTTCATTTTCTGCCATAAGGGTGGTGTCATCTGCATATCTGAGGTTATTGATATTTCTCCTGGCAATTTTGATTCCAGCTTGTGCTTCATCCATCTCATGATGTAGTCTGCATAGAAGTTAAATAAGCAGGGTGACAATATACAGCCTTGACGTACTCCTTTTCCTATTTGGAACCAGTCTGTTGTTCCATGTCCAGTTCTAACTGTTGCTTACTGACCTGCATACAGATAATACAAGTAGGAAGTAAAACCAGAACTAAGGAGTTGGCTGTTGTATGAACATGATGTAGAGGAGAAAGCAAAAAAAAAAAAAGAGAGAGAGACAGAGAAAGAGAGAGAAAGGTTTGTTAATGGCTGTGTCTTAAGATCAACTTTTGAGTTGAATAAACATTTTTCTCAAAAACCTTTTTTTCTTTCAACAAAAAGCTTCATAAGAATTCTTGTTATTCTTATTGTTATATAATAGTAATGGATTAGGTGAAAGATTGTTAAAAAGGGAATTTGAAAGGGAATAAACTTGAAAAGTGAATTCTAGAAAGTGGGAGAAATGATAGAATAGGAATTTGCCTTAAAGTGATCCAAAATGAGTTACTCTTTGTTGAACAGTCATTGCCTCTTCCTTTTTCCTTCATAACACGTGGTATCAAAGACCTAGGTATGCTGACTCTTCAGTGTTTCAGGTACAGCTTCTCTCATAATCCATTTGTAAGTATCCATTCACAAAATTGTCAGATCAGGTGGCATCTTGATCACTTCCAATTATTGAATTGTCTAATCCATTTAAAATTCCAGTCTCATCTCCAGATGATGTTCACTCAGCTCAAGTTAGGCCTGTGGAACCAGTTGAGGGAAGAGGGTGTGGTCAACATTTTCATGCCTTCTAACCTCCTTCTGGTTTTAACCACTGGAAGTTGAGGGCCAAAAGGGTGGTGACGGACAGACATACCAGATGGCTCCTGACTTAACTAGGCTATACTCTGTTAGCTGTCGCTTCCCTTCTGAGCTAACAGGAACAGGTTATTGTTACATTCTCTATGGAAGGTTCCAGAATTGGGCTTTTTCTGCCCTTTCAGATCCCTCCCCTGGGGGTACAGCACAAGATCAAGATGCCAGCTGATTGAGTTCCTTGGGGGAGGCCTCCCTTCCTGGCTTGCAGATGGCTGCCTTCTTGCTGTGTCCTCATGAGGTGTAGAGAGAGAAGGAAACAAGTGCTCTAATACCACTTCTCATAACTCCATATTAATCCCATCATGAGGGTCCCACCCTTATAACCTCATTTAACCCTAGTCACCTTCCAAACCCCATCTTCAAATGCCGTTACAATGGGGGCTAGGGCCTCAACACAAGAATTTTGGTGAGACACAGCTCAGTTTATAATGCAGTGTCTCTTGTGTATAGTCCCATAGAACTTCCTGTCATGTTGCTGACTGGTGATTCCAATCATTGCCTCTCACTTCCCATGCTAGGATTTTAGTCTTCTGTATATGGACCAGTCGTGGGATCTTGGAGTTGATGGTGTTGAAGTAGAAGTAGAGTAAGGGTTTGCCTGCCTCTGAATTCTCCCTGAAGTAGGTGTCTAGACATAGCTACAAAACTCTCTTTAGAATGTAGGGCAGCTTAATGCTTCTTTATCCCCAATATTTGGTTCTCATCACCAGTTCCAGGGCAAGAGTAAAAAAATCTTCCTTTTAAATAATGTCTGATTATTTCTTTTCCCAAATGAAGCAGCTATATTCAACATGGATGTGAGTTAAATTATGAGGAAGACTGAAGATTTCAGGGACAATTAATTTTAAAAACTTCCTCTTGACTTCTGAAGCTTTCTCCATATGAGTCTTCCTGTCTTTTCCAGCATCATGAGATGCAGAAGTAATTATAAATTCAAGGAAGGGAAGATTATTCAGTACATAATTTTTAATCTCTTTATCCTGCCTTTGACTCCTACAGAATCCATTCCTACATATGGTCACGTGGCTTTTCAAAATAATGTCTCATCATGTGCCATGTTGGTGATGTCACAGGAAGTCAAGAAGTCAATGTTAGCAGATAGCCAGCATATAGGAGGTCATGTAAGTAAGGTTTCAAGAATTACATCATGCAGTATAGACCCATTTATGTAATAATGTAATTAACAATAATGAAGATGTGGCAAACTAGTGGATATTATATATGTACCTGAGATTTTTAAGAAGTGAGCATCTTAGTAAAAACTAAAATGCCATTTGTCATAGAAGGTTGAAAGCATTTTCTGAGGACAGAGAACATTGCACATAACAGGTGGGCAAATTTTCTTCCGAAAAAAGCCAGACAGTAAATATTTTAGGCTTTTCAAGCCAAATGATGTCTCTTGCAACTACTCAACTCTTCCCCTATATACTGAAAGTATTGGGAAAGTATAGACATAGATGGGCATGGCTTTATCCTAACAAAACTTAACAAATGGCAAGTGAGATTTGGCCTGTGGGTCAGTTTGCCAACCCTTGGCATATTAGTTGAAGAAATTCTGCCTCTCACGTTTTGCTATTATTAAGTCAATTTTAAAGAAACTAGTGTTCTTAGAATTAGATAATAAAGGTAATACAGCGATCCAATCTCTGAATGATTTTACAAAGGTAAGGAGATCAGAGAATAATATAGATTAGAGTTCTAGAATGACTATTTGAAACTTTTGAAAAGTGAGAGCGATGTAAAATCAAGTAGTCTCAAGAACTAAACAAAATAAAGTCACAGAAATGGAAATCCAAGGAACTAGCTTCTTTTTGATAAAGTGAACACATGATTTAATTTTACTTTCAGTTATAACTCTGTTAGAAAAATTTCTGTATCATGTGTTTAGATCAGAATATGCAGTAGAGTAAATACAGGGGTTTATGAAAAGTGAAACCCTTTACAAGAATCCTAAGAGGGAAAAAAGTAATTCCTTTCTTATGCAATCATTTCTGGCATAATAAAATAATAAAGTAAATATAAATTGAAAGAAAAAGAATGAAGAAAATGTCGTTTGTAATTACCTAAAAAGTAAGACATATCTTCTAACTTCATGTGTTTCTTTGAAACTGCTCTGTTTCCTAGAATCTTTATTAAGAATTCCCTAAACTTGAGAAACAACTTACTGACAATCTTAGAGATAAACACATTTTATGTGTTTATTTTATGTGTTGCTATCACTGAAGGCTCAAAGAAGAAGTTGGAGAGTCCTTTGGATGTTGAGGAATAGAACTTGGGACATTGTTGTCACAGCAACATAGCTCTAAATTGTCACTGATTATGAAAATGAATAAACATGTTATTTTAAAAATTCCATTATGATCAATTCTGGGGCAAAAACCAGGGGAATTTCATTAAGTGAAATCATACTTGAAATATGCAAGAAATTAAGCAGGATATTCCCCTCAGTTGTTTTGAAGTCATAACAAAAGTACTTTCTGTTTATTGGAATTTTTTATTCCTAGTTTTTGAGCAGGTGGTTTCTTGAGTTTAGGGATTCTTAATAAAAATGCAGAGCAGCGTCCTTTGGGGTCCTTAAAAACAACCCTTTTGATGGTTTGTGGAGGCCTGCAATAGCTGTTCTTATCTGTGGAAGAGTGTCTCAAGATTTTTGTTTTGTTATCTTTCTGATTATCAAAGTAACATGTGCTCACTATCATAAGAGTGAAGAGTACAGAAAAGTATAAAGTGAGAGAAACATTGCCAGTAATGCAGTAACTAAGAGGCAGATTATTACATGATTCTTTCCAGGGCTATTTTTTTCTACATGGTTGATATAAAAAATATTGAAAATTTACCTTGTTTGTTTAACAGCAAACTGTGACATTTCCTTGTGATATTACATAAGTTGATATTATTTTTCATGTGTATGTAATACTTCAATTTAAATATATCGTAACCTATTATAATGTCATTAACTTGTGGTTATTAAAAGAAAACTTCAGTAAGTATATTTTTTAATAAATCTGTGACCAGATTTTTGAAATTTTTATTAGGAAAATTTTCTAGGAAAATTCAAATGTTTAAAGTTATAAATGGTACTTCAGACATATTCCAGAAAATATGTACAGATTTATGTCTTCATCATCCCATTGTGAGTTTTGGTGACACTACATTCTCTTCAGTGCTGACATTTAACAATTTTAAAGCAATCTTTCCCGCTTCCATGATGAGCAGTGGATTGGACCAAATGTAATTCTCATCTTGGAAATCATGTATTAATAGAATGGGACTGGGGAAAGACTCACAAACTAAGTGTAAACAAAACTCAGATAGTGAAAAAGCTGTAAAATCTAAAATGAAAAGCTGTAAAATCCAAACCTGTGGGCTGTAGACTAAAGCACCTGAGGCTGGTAGCATTTGCCAGGAAGTTTCCTCGAGGGACTGAGAGAAATGGAAGTACGGAGGGGGTCCTGTGATGACATTTGTCAGCAATCACCAAGGGGAAAGAAAGAGCCCAGTTCTGTGTGGGTACTGAGCCTGAGCAAGGAGTCGTTGCCAGGGGAAACGGGGAAAGGTTCTTTGTCTCCGTGAGCGGACAGATCTCAGAAAGCACATTTTTCAAAAAGGAAGGAAATGCATTGGTACGAAGTGGCTGTGTCCTTCAGTGACAGACGGGGTGGGTTACCAGCTCACATCCTGGATTTCCTGCATGGGGTTTCCTCCTGATGGAAATGTCGGCAAGTTAACAGGCTGTCTGGCTAATCTTTGCCGGTGGGTTGTAGGAGTTAGTAACACATTCTTGCAAATCTTGCCCCTTCCTCTGCCTGGGGGTGACTGCAAAGGTGCCCTTTGTGTAGCTCCGTGCACTTAAGAATGGCCAGCCTGCCTGGGCACTTCCTTCTAGGGGCTCGCCCCTGCCCTGCGGCTGCCCATTTTTACCTTCTCTTGCTTTCTTGGAAGTGCACCATTTACTAGAATCCTTTTTCTGTGCCTAATGATGACGTCATATCTTTTTTATTTGCTTGAATTCGTGAGTTCTTTAAGAAGTCTATTGTTTATTTTTCACACAGTTGAGAATTGAGGAAACAAACTAAGAGTTTATTATTGATTTCACAGCCAGAATTATATCCCATAATAAACACTGAATAATTTTAGTTCTTTAAATATAATGACTTGCTTTGTGGTCCAGCACATGGTCACCTTTGGCAAATATTCCAGAAGTAGAAGAGTGAATTTTTCCATTTTGAGGTATAATGCATCATACATGTCAGGTAGATCAAGCTTTTTTTTTTTCAAGCCTACTCTATCCTTGAATTTTGTTTCTCTGTTGTTCTGTTAGCTTTTGAGAGAGATATTTTAAAGTCACCCAGATGATGGTGAATTTGCCTTTTTCTCTTTTCTCTAGTTCTACTTAGCTTTGCTTTATAAACTTTAAAGCTATAATTTTTAGGAGGCTGCATTTTTTATCATGATATCCCCCTGGTGGATGGACCTTTTACAGGGTATGAAATGCCCGCCTATCTTTCTAGTAAGTGACTAGCCTTCAAGTCTGCTTTATCCAACATTAGTAGAGCTGCCCCAGCTTATTTTTTTCAGTCTTTGCATGATACATATTTTCCCCTCCATTTCACCCTGACATTGTCCTTATATTACAGGTGTGTGTCCTGTAACAAGAGGTAGCTGTTTTACATTTTTGTTTTTAACTTAATCTGGCAATCCTAGTCTTTTACATATTTAGTCCATTTTCATTTAATATAATTACTGATATAGTTGGATTCATATCTACCAGCCTACTATTTGTTTCCACTTGACTCATCTCTTTATGTAGTTTTATCCTTCCTTTCTTGACTTTATATAGATTAATGAATTTTTTGCTATCCTTATTTCCTCTACTAATTTATTAATTAATATTATTTCACTCTTTATTTTTCCCTTAAATATTAAATGTATCTTTAAAAATTGTACCTCAACATATTAATTGTTACCTAGATATTACAGTATGCATCATTTGTATATTACACCCTATCTAATGATTTTTTAAAAGAAGAGAGTACTTCAGTGTGATTTAAACCCTTCCAGAGGAATATAAACTCAGCTTGTTTTAGTGAAGGGAGATTATCATTGACACCTAAATATGCTAAAAATTTCACAAGAAGAAAACTATTTTCAATTTTATTTATGAATATCAATGAAAAACTTTTCAGAAAATTATTTGCAGCTCATTAAAGGAATTATGTATTCATGATGAAGTAAAGTTCATTCCAGGATGAAAGATTATGAAGTCGATTAAAATATTTCATCGTAATAGTTGATCTAAGGGAAAAATCATATGTTAATTTCAACTCATTTGATAAAATTTAGCAACCATTCTGGATGTTTTAAAAAAGAGAGCTATCTCAATAAAGAAAGAGTCAAACATTTTATTACCATGACAAAACAACAAACTGTATGTTCACACATACGTATACACAAACATAATGGCTAAATGCTAGAGGTACTTCTGTTATTTATGCTCAAAGAACAAACAAGATAATTGTGTTTACCTCTCACCCTTGCTAGTGATGTTGTACCAGAGATATTAGTTAACACAACCAAAAAAGGCAAAGGAATTTGAGGTATGAAATTTTAAAAAGTGTAAGTAAAGCTGTTATTTGTAAATGACTTAATACTTAAAAAGAAAAATGGAATCTAGCTGAACATTTTCTATTGCTCAATTCCAGCATCTAAAAGAGAGAGAGAAAAAAGGTAAATACTTAAAAAGAAAAATGGAATCTAGCTGAACATTTTCTATTGCTCAATTCCAGCATCTAAAAGAGAGAGAGAAAAAAGGTAACTCTGACTCATTAAAAGAAATCCTTTGGTTCGCCAAAATACAAGCCAAAACAAAAGAAAAACTCTGGAGAAATTCTAAAGGAGAATGGTAAGCAGGGAAAAAATACTTGCCTCTCAAATGACCAGGAGTTTTCTCTCTTAAATTAAATACAAAGCACAGAACAGCATGTTAGTCCCTAACTTGTGTCCAACTCTTTGTGATCCCATGGACTGTAGCCCGCAAGGCTCCTCTGTCCATGGGATTCTCCAGGCAAGAATACTGGAGTGGGTTGCCATGCCCTCCTCCAGGGGATCTTCCTGACCTAGGGATCAAACCCAGGTCTCTCACACTGCAGGCAGATTCTTTACCAACTGAGCCAAGTAAGCAAAGATAAATGAACATTAAAAAATACAAATAGTGGGCTTCCCTGGTGGCTCCATGGTAAAGAATCTGCCTGCCAGTACAAGAGACACAGGTTCAATTCCTGGTTCAAGAAGATCCCACATACCACAGGACAGCTAAGCCCATGTGCCACAAATATTGAGCCTGTGCTCTAAAACCTACGTGCCGCAGCTACTGAAGCCCGAACACTCTAGAGACTGTGCTCTGCAACAAGAGAAGCTGCTGCAATGAGAGCCCCATTAACCAACTAGAGTAGACCCCACTCTCTGCAACTAGAGAAAAGCCCGTTCAACAACAAAGACCCATTACAGTCAAATAAATAATACAAATAGTGTTTTGATTCATAAAAAATATGTTCAACCTCATGTGAAGTGCTGCTTGTTATTTAATTTTATTTGAGGAATGTGGAAATATAAGTATATATTACTAAATTTGCTTGCATTTCATAAGGAAACTTTTAAGTATTTGCAAGAACTAAAAATGTTTGCCTAAATCAAGGCAGGAAGGTGGAGGGAAAACAGGTGACCAGGGACAGGAATCAAGGTACAGTTTCTAAAATGAATATCTTTTCTTTTTGTTTTGTTTTTCAACTATGTACATTACTTTTATAAAAAATATAACAAACTGTAATTTTTTAATTACATAAGTTTCAGCTGTACAACGTTATAATTTGACATATGCATACATAGTGATCATTTCCTAATGTCAATAAAATGTAACTTTTTTCCCAGATTTGAAAAGTAAGAAATGCATTTGAGTCTAATTTGCTTTCTTGATTACTGTAGATACTGGATTCCATAAAGTGTTCATTTGTTGTTTGTATTTTTACTGCAATGATCTTTGTTATTTATATTTAGAGATATTTTTGTTTTTCTTACCAAATTTTATAATCCTTTAAAAATATAAGGAACAAGTACATTTTAGTATTTTTTTTTCACTTTTCTTAACTGTTTACCCTTTCATTTGGTTTATTGCACATTAACTTATAGAAATATTATTTTTATTTTGTCAACTCTATCAATTTTATTTTGTTGAATTTTTTAAAAATTGCTTTAAATCCTATCCCCAAATTAGGCTTTTATATATTTGTTTCACACCTATTAGGTCTGGTTCCTCTTTATTACTTTTCTACTTCAAAATTATTCTCACTGCTTTCACTAGTAGGTTTTTCTGAGATGAATGTAAAGATTGTAATGTCAATTTCATTTCCTACGAAATAATTTGGAAAAATATCTCTGTAACACATAGTGTTTCTATCCAGGAATAAAGTATACTTCTCAAATTATTTGTCTTTTTTGCTTTTTGGTTTAGCTTTATTGATTTTTATGTAGTTCTAATATAGTTTTTATCATATTTATCCTAATTGTACACTTCTGTCAATAATGTGAGTTATATAATTTCCTCTACATATTGCTAACATATAGAATGATGAATATGAAAATTATGGTTATTCAGTTTTTATTTATCATTTGTTTTGCTCCAAACCATCTTAAAGAACTTGCCGTTTCAGTCTGTGATACCTCAAGTACTGTATTTAGCTTTGTTGTATTAAATACTTGTTGAATTTATAAAAGTGATGGTCTTATTTTTTTGAGTAGTTGTAACTAGAATTTCTTATTTTTTATACTTTATTAATCAGAAATTCCAAAAAAAGTTCCAAAGAATAGCCACCAGGGTATCTTATTCTTAGTCCTGAATACAGTGGGGACACAGTGATTTGTTCGTAGGTTAGAAGTTGGTATTAGTTTAAAGAAGACTTGATTAGGTTAAGAAGTAACTATTCTATTCCTTTTATTAAGAATTACTTTTTTTTAGGAGAATGGATGCTGAATTTTGTGAACTGCATTGTGGGACACTATTAGAATTTGAAGCCCAGCTCTAGCACTTAGGAGCACTGTATCAAACGCAGGCTAGCTAATGCTACTCACAGCTTTATCGTTTGTAAAATGGACACAGCAGTTGTTGTATGGTTTAATTCATACCCTATTTTCTCAGAACACCACTCTTACTAAGTCACTCACCTTCAAAAAAAATGTATTTGCTTCTTCTAGTCAGCAAGATTAAGAAATAAGTTTGTCTTCTGCTTTTCAAGGCTCTGTTTATTCAGGAAGGAAGGGTGGAGTTGAGTTAGATACTAATTCTTGAGATGTTTAAGTTCTCATAAGGTGGAACATGTTTATTTTTGTCTTGGTGTCCTAATGTGCATAATATTCAAGAAGTTGTCAAAATACTCTGACTAGTTAGTCATCTGCCCATATGTATGGAGGGCTAGTCACAATGTATATAAGCATGAACCTCACTGCCAGTCTATTGCTATCTATTTTACTATTAGTAAGCTTACTTATTCATCTTCTGCATGTGTGCTTCAGTCCTGCCTGACTCTTTACTACCCTATGGACTGTAGCCCGCCAGGCTCTTCTATCCATGGGTTTCTCCAGACAAGAATACTGGAGTGGGTTGCAATCCCCTCCTCAGGGGATCTTCCTGACCCAGGGATGGAACTTGCGTCTCTTATGTCTCCTGCATTGGCAGTTGGGTTCTTTACCACTAACTATTGCCACCTGGGAAGCCCCATTTTATCTTTACCTTATCTTAATTCTAATTTTCTTATACAGGTGATTATTTTAATATTCTGTGGAAACCTCACCTGAAATCTTAACATTTTTTATGAGGCAGTGGAGATTTGTCTACTGTGAGTAGTAGTAAACTTATGTTACAGAACTATAATTTGTGCATTAAAATGTGCAGAAAGGAGGTATACCTTTTATTAATACATATTGTATAATTGTGGTTAAAACACTTTGTGGTTTTATTAAAACTTGTTAAATTATTGATTTTGTGATAGAGGTAATACTTAGTACTACATATGCCAGGAAATGTAGGCACATCCTTGTTAAGAAATATTTTCTTCGGAATGAAGGATCCTTTTTTTAAATTTAAACCATTTAAAAAATTTTGTTTGTTTGTTCATTTACTTTTGGCTACCCTGGGTCTCGGTTACTGCCCACAGGCTCTCTCTAGTTGCAGCGAGCAGGGGCTGCTCTCTAGTCGTGGTGGCCTCTCTTGCTGCGGGGCACCAGCTCTAGAGTGCTGGCTCAGTACTTGTGGCTCAGGGGCTTAGTTGCTCCATAGCATGTGGGTTCCCGGTCCAGCAGTTGAACCCATGTCCCCTGCATTGACCAGTGGATTCTTTACCACTCGACACCAGGGAAGTCCAATGGAGGACCTTTTGCAAGATAGCTCCTGCAGATCCTCTGAGCCTCGGTCTACCTATTCAGGCAATGCTTTTAAACTGTCTCTGCTTTAATTGGCTTATCTTCCTTTATGTCACCTCACCACTGCCTCTCCCATACAAGTATGGCTGTCTCCTTAGCTATCCTCACCATTCTTTTGTGGGTTTTGGCAGAAACTTCTGGATCTCTTCCAGTGAGGAGGCTTGGGTGTGTTAAAGTCAGTCCTCTCTGCCTAGTTAACCCCCACCTTTACTTTTCTATCACATTTGGCTGCCTGTTTAGTGGGGGTACCCTTTTTGTTGATATCCATCAGGAATTCCAAAGCATGAGCCAGGACTAAGCCTTGTCACCAAATGTACTGTCAACCCACTCCACCAAGGGTACTGATCCCTCAGTGGAGAGTTTATCTCGCATCTGTCGTCTCCTACCTGTTTTCGCTTTCTCTCCGTCCTGGCTGAAGCATTCACTTGGATCACATCTTTCTGATCTTGAGAATTTTCTACCCGTCTCTTTCTACTTCTACTGTAAAAGAAACTCCATTTATACCCACTTTCATTTTCAAGGAGCCTCAGGAGAGCCAAGTGGTAGGAATTTTCCAAACAGGAGGTGACATTAGTTTAATTCTGAGAGGAGCAGGTGCAAGGAAGCAAGCCAGCCTTCCTGCTTTCCTGCCCTGGTGCTGACACTTACTAGCTGTGTAACTTTGGACCAGGAATCCCTGTTCCTCAGATTTCTTAACTTTAGAATGATGATTGTAACAATCCTTTCCTTACAAAGTTGTTGTAACAAAAAAATTGGTTCATATTATGTAATTGTAATAGCTTAGAACAGTAACTAAGTAGTCAGTACTTGATATTTGTTAGTAATTATTCTTTTATTATGATTTTAAATAATAGTTTAAAAATCCTTCTTTTATATATTCGAAGATGGAGAGCATAAGTAGAATACAATAAAGTGAGGAGTCTAACTGAAGGTAGGTAAGTGACTTCTTATTTGTGTGTGCTAAGTTGCTCAGTCTTGTCCGTCTCTTTGTGACCCATTGTACTGCAGCCCACCAGGCTCCTCTGTCCATGGGATTTTTCAGACAAGAATACTGGAGTGGGTTGCCATTTCCTCCTCCAGGGGATCTTCCCAACCAGTGACTGAACCTCATCTCCTGTGTCTCCTGCATTACAGGCATATTCTTTACCACTGAACCATCAGAGAAGCCCAAAGTACACAGATGGAGGAGGTGGGGGTTGAACCTGGGGCCTCGTACATGCAAAGCATGCAATATACCACTGAGCTACACCCCCTGCAACTTTTTATTGGCCGCCATTTAATTGGAAAATAAAGTTTAAAATGCAGGTGTCTGGTTATGTAGGACTTTGAAAGTGCTATATAATTTATTTATTATCTTTAAAGAAACTTTTCCTTTTATTAAAGAAACTCTTTAAGTCATTCAGACTTCTTTGTAAACTCCTCTTATGGCTGTACCTCTGTCCTATAAGATCTCAACTCCTGAATAGGTACTTTTACCTGGGGTTTATTTTCCTTTTTCTTTTTTCAGCTTTTTGTTTTTTATTGGTGGATAGCCAGTTAACAATGTCGTGATAGTTCAAGTGAACAGTAAAAGGGACTCGGCCATACATATACATGTATCCACTCTCCCCACAAACCCCTCTCCCATCCAGGCTGCCACGGAACATTCAGCAGAGATCCATGTGCTATATAATAGGTCCTTTGTTGGTTATCTGTTTTAAATATAGCAGTGTGTACATGACCATCCCAAGCTCCCTACCTATCTCTGCCCCTCAGCAACCATAAACTCGAACAATGCCCTATAATTTATACAGACAATAGTAAGCAATGGAAAACTTGATACAGTTTAAGTGATCTATGATGATAATAAAGTTGTTGTTTTAAATTAACCCATTAGAGGCACAGACAGCAGAATTAAAGAGTGAAACAGAGATTATAGTTGTGGGAATTCAGCCTTAAGGTGATGCAAGTTTCGACTAAGTTGTTGAAAATAGCAGTGGTGAAGCTCAAAAGCATAGAAATGGTTATTGGGGCTCAGAGGGAGGCTCTGGCAATAGGTGCTTCTGAGCCAGGGGTCATGGTTGAAGCAAGTTGAATGAAAAGTTAGCAGAAGGTGTTGTCTCAGCAGAAGTTTGAGAAAGTGATACCCTATTTGGGTGGAAATACCATTGATGGCGATCAAACTTTTTTGTGTAAAGGGTCAAATATTTTAATTGTTGTGGGACAACTATTGTCTCTGTTACATAGTCTTCTTTTTTAAATTTCTTTTTTTTTTTTTACTAATTTTAAAATGTAGAACAGAAGCTTCAACCTGATTTTCCTCATCAAGCCATATTTCCCAAAACCCCTGCTATAATTTATTGTCAGAGAACAGAATGATGGCAGACATGTTTGGGCTAGAAATCTAGTTTTCCTAATCTTTAGCATATATATATTTTGAAAAGTCATTACTGAAGTGGGTTGCCATGCCCTCCTCCAGGAGATCTTCCCAACCCAGAGATCAAACCCACATCTCTTACATCTCCTGCATTGGCAGGCTGGTTCTTTACCCTTAGTGCCACCCGGGAAGCCCAAAATTAATATAGACTTTAAAAAAAATTTTTAGAATTAACATAATAGTTTCTGAAAATTCTTAAGTTCATAATTCTAAAGAAATTAATGTAAAGTTTGGCTTACATTTGGTTTATGAGACCATGATGGTAAATGATAGAACAAAACAGCACATAATTGTAGCTAGCTGCACTTGGCATCAAGGATTGGGGATTATTTATGTTTTAACCATGGGATTAAAGAGTGTTATAATCTTTTAAAACTGACCAAAATAAATGCATTATAAAAAGCATTTAATAAAACAACTTGAGTTCTTCAATTCTATCTAAATTAACCAAAATCAATGGCACAGCTTAAAGAAGCCTCTTAAACTAGCTAAAATTAATGAGTCCATTTATTCCCTCAATTCAAGTAGATCACAAGAGAATAATTATATTTTCCTGACTGAGTTTTATTGATCTTAAGTTTAACTAAGGAATTTTGCTTCTTACAACAGATTTCTAGAGAGATTCAATCTCATCCCATTAGAACCAAGACATTATTTTATTTGTTTTCTTTAGCGTGATACCTTATTTCAGATAAACTTTTGAAATTTACAAAGCATTGCTTTCTTATAGATGCAGAATTCGGATTATAGAAAGGAGTTTTAGATAAATTCAATATTGTGTTTAGTTTTAGGTACTAAGTTTTGAGAAAAACATTGATATATTAGGTTTTACTTACAAGGAGACAATCAGGAATAGAAGCTATCTATTACTAACTCAAGTGAAAAATAGCCAAAACACCTAACAAAGAAAGACTTTGGATGGATGTGCATTTAAAAATATTTATAAGAGCAGAGGAAGTAACGGGTTGATTTATTCATCCATTTATCCATCCATCCACCCAACCATCCATCCATCCAACCTTTTAAAAATTTCCTTCTTTATGTTTGTCATCTTGCATGTGCTTGAGATTCAGAGATGAGTAAGACATCCCCTACCTAAAGAAGATCACAGATTAGTGAGGATATTTAGTTTTGTGGGCACAGTTTTAGCTAAGTAAACTAGTCAGCCTTTGTTTTCTCTTCTTTACGTCTGGATATTAATAATAACTAGCTCATACGGTTATGGTTAGGGGAAAAATTAGGTTGTGAAAAGTACTGCAAAGTGCTGTAGAAAGTTAGATGGTTTAACATTATAGGCTGAGATTTATTGACTAGAGATTACTAACTCATATTTTCTAAATCTTACAATTTATAAATATGTATATGGTGAATCAGTTATCTATTGCTAGGTAACAAATTATCCAAAATTAGTGGACTTAAAGCCACAGTACTTTATTATTTCTTACAATTCTGCTTGTTGACTGGTCAGTTTCTCTGTTGGTCTTGTCTGGACTTACTCAAGATTCCTCACTCACATGTCTGGGTCCATGGGCTGGCTGTGATCTGAGTTTTTCTGTATATATGTTCATTTCATTTAGCAGTCTAGCTGGATTTTCTTTTCATGACAGTGGAAGCATTCAAAGATAGAGAAAACAGAGAGGCATGGTTTCCTACAACCTAGCCCTGGAAATTCCTTTTTATTTTTGCCAGTCTTCTCAAGCTCAGCAAGTTATAGAGATAGGTCCAGCCCAGGTTAATGGGACAGAAAAGAGATTCCATCCCTCCATGGAAGGAGAAGTGACATTACATTGCACAAAGGCACAGGGATGAAGGGATTGTTGTGGCCATCTTTGCAATATGATGAGTTTTCATTTCACCTTTGATAAAATCTTTCTATATACAGAGACTGACAGTTGTATTTTTTTATTTTGGTAATCATTACTAGTAAATAATTATATGAAATAAGATAAAGGAAATATTGCAGCTTCTTCTGACTTATGCATTCATTAATGAGTAAAGGTTCTATCTGTATATGAGTAAAATCTACTAATTTGAATTTTACATCCCATTAGTTGATCTTCAGTGGTTTAACAATAGAAATAAGTCCTACCTTTTACTAGCTGTCATTTTTATTCCTTCATAACAAAAAGAGAAATATATTTTAATTCAATTTTCCTTTTATTTCAGTGTATAGTCAAGGCTTAGAGATAATAGAGTGGAGATGGGGAGCAATTTTGTTTTATTTTTTAATCTAATAGTTTTAATGGCTTCCCCAATGACTCAGTGGGTAAAAGAATCTTCCTGCAATGGATGACACTGGGTTTGATCCCTGGGTTGGGAAGGTCACCTGGAGATGGGAATGGTAACCCACTCCTGTATTCTTGCCTGAAAAATCCCGCTGGATAGAGGAATCTAGTGGGCTATAGCCTGAAGGGTCGCAAAGAGTCAGACATGACTGAGCAACTGAGCAGAGCTGAGTAGTTTTCATGTCATTTCTGTTTTAATGTCATTTCCAGCTGTTTAGTCTCCTTGCTTTTTAAAATTTTTAATTGAGGGATAATTGCTTTGCAATGCTGTGTTGGTTTCTGCCATATATCAACATGCATCAGCTGTAGGTATGCATATTTCCCTCTCTGTTGAACCTCCCTCCCACCTCCCATCCCATCCTACCCCTCTTATGATCCTGTGTATTTTTGCATTGTCTTTTGTAATCTTTCCTTTTTCATTCCTAATTTTGTTGATTAGAGTCTTCTCCCTTTGTTGTTGTTGTTTTTGAGTTTGTCAATTTTGTTATCTTCTTAAGGAACCAACTTTTAGTTTTATTGATCTTTGCTATTGTTTCTTTCATTTCTTTTTCAGTTATTTCTGCTCTTAACTTTATGATTTCTTTCCTTCTGGAGTTCTTTTGTTCTTCTTTTTTCCAGTTGCTTTAGGTGTAAGGTTAGGTTATCTATCTGATGTTTTTCTTGTTTCTTGAGGTTGGATTGTATTTTTATAAACTTCCTTCATAGAACTGATTTTGCTGCATCCCATAGGTTTTGAATCATTGTGTTTTCATTATCATTTGTTTCTAGAAATTTGTTTTATTTCCCATTTTATTTTTTCAGTAACCTCTTGGCTATTTAGAAATGCATTGGTTAATCTCAATGTGTTTGTATTTTACATATATACATATATATATATATATATATATTTCCCTATAATTGATATCTAGTCTCATAGTGTTGTGGTCAGAAAAGATGCTTGATTTGACTTCAGTTTTTCTTAAATTTACCAAGGCTTGATTTGTGACCCAAGATGTGATCTATCCTAGAGAATGTTCTGTGTGCACCTGAAAAGAAAATGTGTTCTGCGTTTGGATGGAATGTCCTGAAGATATCAGTTAGATCTAATTAGGTGTAATATGTCATTTAAGGCTTGTGTTTCTTTATTTTCTGTTTTGATGATCTGTCCATTGGTGTAAGTGGGTGTTAAAGTTCCCTACTATTATTGTGTTACTGTCTATTCCCCCTTTTGTGTCTGTTAGAGTTTGCCTTGTGTACTGAGGTGCTTGTATGTTTGGTTCATAAATGTTTACAATTGTTATGTCTTCTTCTTGTACTGATCCCTTGATCATTATGTAATATCCTTCCTTATCTCTTATAATATTCTTTATTTTAAGGTATATTTTGTCTAATATGAGAATTGCTACTTCGGCTTTCTTTTGATTTTCATTTGCATGGAATGTCTCTTTTCATCATCTCACTTTCAGTTTGTATGTGTCTCTAGGTCTGAAGTGGGTCTCTTGCAGACAGCATATATATAAGTCTTATTTTTGTATCCATTCGGGTAGTGTGTGTCTTTTGGTTAGAGCATTTAATCCATTTACACTTAAAGTAATTATTGATATATATGTTCATATTGGCAGGGAAAACAAATTATATTTATTGATTATAGTCTCTCATAATAGGGAATGTCTTTTATTTTTCTTAAAGATGAACACAATTTCTTATCTTTTGACTTTTAAATATTCTGCTACTTTTGGATAGAATGTTTTGTATATGTCTGTTAGGTCGGATGACTGACCTAACATGTAGTTTAAATCAAGGGTTTTCTTATTGATTTTTTGTCTGGATGATCTACCCATTGATATCATTGGGATGTTAAGTCCTTTGCTATTATTGTATTTTTTTTTCCTTTTCTCCCCTTGGGTATATTAATATTTGCTTTATACATTTAGGTGCTCCTATGTTGGTGGATAAATATTTACAAATGTTTTATCGTCTTGTCGAATTGACCCTTTGTCACTGTGTAATGTCTTTTCCTTAACTCATGGCCATTTGTGTCATATATATGTAATATTTTGCTGTCATCCTGACAGTAGTCTCATAGATTCACTTTATTTTTAATCTTACTATATGGTTTATCGTCTTTCAAAGTATTCTAGTTTCTTTCTAACTTTATTACATGGTTTATCTTCCTTCAGAGTACTCTCATTTCTTATCCTATTCCTAATATTCCAACATAATTAATTTTCTGCTCTTTTCTCTCAAGCCACATTTCTACTTTCATAACTATGCGTTATTTTGACTAGTCAAACCATGTAAGCAAATTGAGCATTCACAAGGCACTTAATCTTTCCTGTTTGGGTCCTAAAATTGAGAGAGTTTTGCTAAAGTTGACATTAGCCTTGCACAGGTTTCAGGTAATTCTTCAGTTGTTCTTTATTGTAATAGTGAACCAGAACCTAAAGCACTTGTGACTTTATTTATCAGCATTCTAATCTTGTTTAAAGATATCTTTTTAAAAAAAATTATTGTTATTTTCTATGCTCTAATGAATTGGAGCATGTATAGGATGAAAATACAAATGAGCCAAAATGATTTTCAAATGTACTTTGTGAATCATCTGATTAATTTAATGTGTTATCTCACATGACATTTCATTTTAATTACACCTGTTAAGTCTGTTTAAGGTATTGATGGTCTTGGCAGAAATAATAGCCAAAGAATTTTGCAGGGGATTTCAGAATGGTTGACTTCAAAAATGTGACAGTTATCTTTGAAATGGCATAAAATAAAATATTTAAAAGTACATTAATTGCTTCTTAATTTCTTATTGCATGCTAATTACTTTGCTAGGTTTATTGTGTGCATCATCTCTTTACTCCTCATTACAACTTCTTATGATTTATATTGTCATCTTTGGTAGTTTTCTATGCTGTGTAACAAATCATTACAAACTTATGGGCTTAAAATAACATCCATTAATTATATCACAGTTATGTCGAACAGAAGTCCATACAAGCTTGACTGGGTATTTTACTCAGGGTCTCACAAGATAGAAATCAAGGTGTTTTCCAGGCTGGGCTTTTATGTGGAGGCTTTGAAACTCCAAAAACATCCATTGCCAAGCATGTAAGTTAAATTTAATTATTCAGCATAATTCGTTGTGAGCATAATTCAGTTCCTGTGGTTGTACGAGTGAGGTCCTTGTCTCCTTGCTGGCTGTCAGCAGGGTCTACATACTAGTCCTAAAAACCACCCGTATTCCTTCTTACATGACTCCCTTCATCATGAGACCAGCAAAGGCACTGTGTAGTCCTTCTCATGACTTGAATCTCTCTGGCATCCCTCTGTGCCACCATCCAGAAAAAGTTCTGAGCTCATGTGATTAAATTAGTTGTCCTCCTTGCCCACTTCCCCTCATATAATCTCCCTATTAAGGACAACTGTGCTATATAACATCTCCATTTAACAGGGGTAATACCTCATCATATGCACATTTTAAGGTAGGATTTGGTAGGGAGCCAGGGTGAGGTATATAATTTTGCTTGTCATGCCCTGTTCCTCAAAATAGTAATTGACTGAGTTGGGCAAGCCTGGATTTGGTTGAACTACAGAACTTGGTCCCCGTAGCACGTTCATCAGAGGGCCCGATTTTATACACGGGGATTATGGGAACCAACATTATTGCTACACAGCCAGACTGTGTTGGTTCCACATACTGCTGTGAAAAGTACTGCATTAGAGGGTGCCAGCACAAGCATTGCATGAGCGCTGGTCCTATAGAGTAGGATATCCAGATGGTCAGGAGTAACATAAATTGGGTTTTGTTATGCTCTGGATATTTCTGTGATTTGCACTGAGCATCGGTTTAATCCACCCTATTGTATTTCAAGCTGTGGTTTCTGCTTGCACCCTGTCTCCTCTCTGCTTATCTTATAAATGCACTTTAAAGACTTGATTAACTGAGTCAAACTCATTTCAGTTTCTTTTGGAAATCAGAGTGCAATTGTAGTTTTTCTTTTTTATTCATATTCTTTTCAGAGGTAATTGAATTGAATGACTATAATTCCTTTAAGAGTGTGCTAAGGGAACTGCAAAAAATATAAAGTCAATGAAGAAAATTCCCACTCTTGAGGATACCAAGCTACCATTAACTAGAGACCACACGGAGTAGAATGTTTGATCTGGTGCACACACACACACATATACAGCACATAGTGTTATATTGAATATGTGATATATACTACTTAGGCTATTGAGTATAACTTTTTCTGAGAGTACTACTGATTTCTTTGTTGACTGCTTTTGAATCTTGTTTTTTCTCCCCATTAAGACAATGAGAGAATCTATTTTTCCCCCCATGATTTAGAGGTTGGATCCAGCTTCACAGTTGTGGGAACCAGCTCAGTTGTATTAGGAGCAGTATAGTTTATATGTGAAACAGTGTGCATTCTGGATTTCCATAATAATAATTATTTTAATAATTATTATTTACTCAGTAATTAAGTAATTTGGGACAAGTCAGTAGACATGTCTGGACCTCATTGTCCCAACTATAAAATGAATAACCTACTTTGGCTAGTTTCCAAATTGCTAGAGATTTTTAATTTATTTTGGTTTGACTACCTAGACTTTGTTGGATCTCAGCAAAACATACGAAGAAAATTTACAGATGAATGTTTGTGACTATTTTGTAAAATTTATTTGGTCCCATTTGTTTATTTTTATTTCCATTTCTGTAGGAGTTGGGTGTGTGACTACTATAATAGTAAAATTGATTGGAAAGTGCATGGCGCCCGACATACTTAATCAAGTTATAGGATTGTTTTTCTTTCTTCATACAATGAAACTCTTTCTTAGCTTCCAGTTGTGCATGCTCTGCTCTTCTCAAGTGTTTCATTTTCTCTTTCTTTTATTTATTTTTTTTTGCCTTTTCTGCATTTCACCAGACATATCTTTTATACTGATTATTTGATTATTTGGTTACAAGCTATGCATAATTATTCTCACTTTAAAGAGACATTCATATTCCTGCTATCTAGGATAAATTACCAAAATATTGAGACACAGGCATCATAATAGCAGACCTGAGCCAGAATAGTTATCACATATTGTCTTAGCAAAATTGTTTTTGCCTTTCTTTGTGAAATATGTTGTATGAAATACTGATGTCATTCTGACAGGCTCTCTCCCAAATTGATGGCCCAAGTCATAGCATCCACAGGACATTTTAAACTGTTAAAGAAAATTAAGTGAACGGTTAAATTAGAAATGGGGTCTGAGCTATAACTTCCCTCCCTAGAGGGGAGAATATTATGAGCAACATGCATCTAGGGAATGATTTTTCTGGTAATAAAGTTTGGAAAATAGCAACCCAAACAGAGCAAAACCATTCATGCTGCCGTTCAGTATGTAGGGAACAAAAAGACTTCTCGCAATGCAAGAACCTTTACTATGATATGTTTGCAGTGATGCCTTTGTGCAAGGGGAAACAGCTGTTTATCTGTTTTTCTTTTGGTTTTATTTTCTTTTTACTCTGCCATTCTGTCAGCGCGTGTCTTCATAAAGCTGTAGGATTCTGATAGAAAACTAGTGAGTCCATGTGCTTTGGAAGCCAATGTGTTGATTTTCTAGCTGGATAACAATATTTTATTATAGCTAGAGGGAGCGTGTGACTACAGTCGCTAGAGGCAGGAAGCCTAACGCCACCCATATCATGTCCAGAGTGAGCTGTCTCCTGTGTTTTATGTGCGTCTCTCTACTGAATGAATATTGTAGCACTGCTTTTGTTCTTTTTGTTCTTTGAGTATCAGAGACTTGTCAGATGGTTCTGTTTCTGTCAAATACTTGATGGAAAGTAAAGCTTCCTGCATGGAGATGGCTTTACAACTTGGCTATAAAGGAAATCTCATAAAAGTTGATTGGCAATTGTCTTTATGAATTCTTCCCTCTGTGTTATTAAAAAGTTCATAGCACAGCATTGTGTTTGCCCAGTGTATTTGGACACATCTTTCATCTGACCACCTTCTTCTGACAGAACATCTGTCCCACCAGCCTTTGCTTGAGGGCTCAATCAGTTCAGTTCAGTTCATTTCAGTTCAGTTGCTCAGTCGTGTCCGACTCTTTGTGACCCCATGAATTGCAGCATGCCAGGCCTCCCTGTCCATCACCAACTCCCAGAGTTTACTCAAACTCATGTCCATCGAGTCGGTGATGCCATCCAGCCATCTCATCCTCTGTCGTCCCCTTCTCCTCCTATTCCCAATCCCTCCCAGCATCAGAGTCTTTTCCAATGAGTCAACTCTTTGCATGAGGTGGCCAAAGTATTGGAGTTTGAGCTTTAGCATCATTCCTTCCAATGAACACCCAGCACTGATCTCCTTTAGAATGGACTGGTTGGATCTCCTTGCAGTCCAAGGGACTCTCAAGAGTCTTCTCCAACACCACAGTTCAAAAGCATCAATTCTTCGGCACTCAGCCTTCTTCACAGTCCAACTCTCACATCCATACATGACCACAGGAAAAGCCACAGCCTTGACTAGACGGACCTTTGTTGGTAAAGTAATGTCTCTGCTTTTCAATATACTATCTAGGTTGGTCATAACTTTCCTTCCAAGGAGTAAGTGTCTTTTAATTTCATGGCTGCAGTCACCATCTGCAGTGATTTTGGAGCCCAAAATAATAAAGTCTGCCACTGTTTCTACTGTTTCCCATGAAGTGATGGGACCAGATGCCATGATCGTTTTCTGAATGTTGAGCTTTAACCCAACTTTTTCACTCTCCTCTTTCACTTTCATCAAGAGGCTTTTTAGTTCCTCTTCCCTTTCTGCCATAAGGGTGGTGTCATCTGCATATCTGAGGTTATTGATATTTCTCCTGGCAATCTTGATTCCAGCTTGTGCTTCTTCCAGCCCAGCGTTTCTCATGATGTACTCTGCATAGAAGTTAAATAAGCAGGCTGACAATATACAGCCTTGACGTACTCCTTTTCCTATTTGGAACCAGTCTGTTGTTCCACGTCTAGTTCTAACTGTTGCTTCCTGACCTGCCTACAGATTTCTCAAGAGGCAGGTCAGGTGGTCTGGTATTCCCATCTCTTTCAGAATTTTCCACAGTTTATTGTGATCCACACAGTCAAAGGCTTTGGCATAGTCAATAAAGCAGAAATAGATGTTTTTTTGGAACTCTCTTGCTTTTTCCATGATCCAGCGGATGTTGGCAATTTGATCTCTGGTTCCTCTGCCTTTTCTAAAACCAGCTTTAACATCTGGAAGTTCACGGTTCACATATTGCTGAAGCCTGGCTTGGAGAATTTTGAGCATTACTTTCCTAGCGTGTGAGATGAGTGCAATTGTATGGTAATTTGAACATTCTTTGGCATTTCCTTTCTTTGGGATTGGAATGAAAACTGACCTTTTCCAGTCCTGTGGCCGCTTCTGAGTTTTCCAAGTTTGCTGGCATATTGAGTGCAGCGCTTTCACAGCATCGTCTTTCAGGATTTGAAATAGCTCCACTGGAATTCCATCACCTCCACTAGCTTTGTTCATGTGATGCTTTCTAAGGCCTACTTCACATTCCAGGATGTCTGGCTCTAGGTCAGTGATCACACCATCGTGATTATCTGGGTCGTGAAGATCTTTTTTGTACAGTTCTTCTGTGTATTCTTGCCACCTCTTCTTAATATCTTCTGCTTCTCTTAGGTCCATACCATTTCTGTCCTTTATCGAGCCCATCTTTGCATGAAATGTTCCCTTGGTATCTCTAATTTCCTTGAAGAGATCTCTAGTCTTTCCCATCCCGTTGTTTTCCTCTATTTCTTTGCATTGATCGCTGAAGAAGTCTTTCTTATCTCTCCTTGCTATTCTTTGGAACTCTGCATTCAGATGCTTATATCTTTCCTTTTCTCCTTTGCTTTTTGCCTCTCTTCTTTTCACAGCTATTTGTAAGGCCTCCTCAGACAGCCATTTTGCTTTTTTGCATTTCTTTTCCATGGAGATGGTCCTGATCCCTGTCTCCTGTTCAATGTCACGAATCTCTGTCCATAGTTCATCAGGCACTCTATCTATCAGATCTAGTCCGTTAAATCTATTTCTCACTTCCACTGTATAATCATAAGGGATTTGATTTAGGTCATACCTGAATGGTCTAGTGGTTTTCCCTACTTTCTTCAATTTAAGTCTGAATTTGGCAATAAGGAATTCATGGTCTGAGCCACAGTCAGCTCCCAGTCTTGTTTTTGCTGACTGAATAGAGGTTCTCCATCTTTGGCTACAAAAAATGTAATCAATCTGATTTCGGTGTTGACCATCCACTGATGTCCATGTGTAGAGTCTTCTCCTGTGTATTTGGAAGAGGGTGTTTGCTATGACCAGTGCATTCTCTTGGCAAAACTCTATTAGCCTTTGCCCTGCTTCATTCCGTATTCCAAGGCCAAAATGCCTGTTACCACAGGTGTTTCTTGACTTCCTACTTTTGCATTCCAGTCCCCTATAATGAAAAGGACATCTGTTTTCGGTGTTAATTCTAAAAGGTCTTGTAGGTCTGCATAGAACCATTCAACTTCAGCTGCTTCAGCATTACTGGTCAGGACAGAGGCTTGGATTACTGTGATATTGAATTGTTTACCTTGGAAACGAACAGAGATCATCCTGTTGTTTTTGAGATTGCATCCGAGTACTGCATTTCGGACTCTTTTGTTGACCATGATGGCTACTCCATTTCTTCTAAGGGATTCCTGCCCACAGTAATAGATATAATGGTCATGTGAGTTAAATTCACCCATTCCAGTCCATTTTAGTTCGTTGATTCCTAGAATGTCGACATTCACTCTTGCCATCTCCTGTTTGACCAGTTCCAATTTGCCTTGATTCATGGACCAGGTTCCTATGCAATATTACTCATTACAGCATCGGACTTTGCTTCTATCACCAGCCACATCCACAACTGGGTATTGTTTTTGCTTTGGCTCCATCCCTTCATTCTTTCTGGAGTTATTTCTCCACTGATCTCCAGTAGCATATTGAGCACCTACCGACCTGGGGAGTTCCTCTTTCAGTATCCTATTATTTTGCCTTTTCATACTGTTCATGGAGTTCTCGAGGCAAGAATACTGAAGTGGTTTGCCATTCCCTTCTCCAGTGGATCACATTCTGTCAGACCTCTCCACCGTGACCCGCCTGTCTTGGGTGGCCCCACAGGGCATGGCTTAGTTTCATGGAGTTATATAAGGCTGTGGTCCGTGTGATCAGATTGGCTAGTTTTCTGTGATTATGGTTTCAGTGTGTCTGCCCTCTGATGCCCTCTCGCAAAACCTACCGTCTTACTTGGGTTTCTCTTACCTTGAACGTGGGGTATCTCGTCAGGGCTGCTCCAGCAAAGCACAGCCACTGTTCCTTACCTTGGTTGAGGAGTATCTCCTCACAGCTGCCCCTCCTGACCTTGATGGTGGAGTAGCTCCTCTTGGCCCTCCTGCGCCCGCGCAGCCGCCGCTCCTTGGATGTGGGGTTGCCCCTCTGAGCCGTCGCCCCTGACCTCGGGCATGGGGTGGCTCCTCTTGGCCGCTGCCCCGACCTTGTGTGAGGGGTGGCTCCTCTCGGCCGCCGCCCCCGACCTTGTGTGAGGGGTGGCTCCTCTCGGCCGCCGCCCCCGACCTTGTGTGAGGGGTGGCTCCTCTCGGCCATGCTTCTGCGTGGTCCGTCGTTGCCAGCTCGCTTCTAGTCTTGTTCAACTCACCCTTGCTGTACATTAGAATCAAGCTTTTGGAGTGCTTTCCTTGGCTATTTGCACTGTCAAGGATCTAACATCATTTATGTTCAGTAATTCACCTCTTTTATTACTCTAGGCATAACTCCTGAGAAGTGCCTCAGACCAGGGAATCCTCGCTGAGCATTAATTAAACATCTTGGAGAGTTTTTTTTTTTTCCCATTGAAATGAGCATACTTTAATGCCAGTTTTTCCTTATGAAAATTTCTGATTCTCCGCTTACCCTTTGTGGTTACATCACCTGGCTATGTATCCTTACTGGCTGACATTTCTGGTACTCAGCTCAGCCTTAACACCCTCCCAATAATTCTGTGACTCTAAGTGGTCTTGTTTTACCTTAATTAAGCCAAGCCTGAGAGAATGCCTGTTTCTCTCACTGTACATTTTCCTTCTTTCCCCAGAACACTGCTTGATTCTTGCTCAGAACTCTTACATGAGATGCACTGTGAAACAAGGTGCCTTTCCTTCTTCTGTTTTCTTAAGAGTTGCCATGTCTAATTAACCCGAGTTAAAAGAAGACATTTTTTTAAAGGGTTACTAGAAGTCATAGTAATCTTTTATTTGCCTGGAAACAGGTTGTCCAGCATCCCAATGGAATCTAACAATACAGATATTTCTTCAAATTCTCCTTTAAAAAAAATCAAAGGGTAGGTGGCAGTCTAGAGGGTCTATTTCCTTGTACCTTAATGACCCATGGTAGCCCAGATGTTGAAATGCTCTAAGTGGGGAAAGAATTTTCTTTCATCATCTTTTCTGCTAATGGTGTTTATTTGATGTAAATATTCAGTTCAAGCATGATAATGGGTGCCCGAAGGAATCGAAGTGAAAAAACAAGATCTTTAACATATTTTTCATTTCCGTATAATTTATGTTTTATGTGTTTCTGTTGGAAACTGAGAAAGCTTTTTTTTTTTTTTTCTGAAGGCAATTACTCTGCATGGCCTTTTACTCTATTATGGGGCTTTCTTTCCTTTCAGATAATAATCCACAGACTCTTCAGGAGCTCAAGTTAAGTCATTAGTTGCTTGATAAGCGATCATTAGTTCAGAGCTTAATTTCCATTGGTTGTACAAAACTCCCTGACATCAAGTGATCCATTTTGTTGCTTCTGAGGCCAAGAATTACTATTTTCTCTTGGCATCATGCAGATTGTGTATTTCAATAGAATTCACAAATTTATAGCTCATATTGAAGTAATTTATGCTGAAGACTAATTTCTCTATACAGTTGTTCAGTTTTTTTAAAACAATTTTTTCCACTGCTGCTTTCTGAATTTTTGTTCTTAACTCTTCTTAATTTTTTTTGGACATGCATCCAGAACGCAGAATCTTTGTTCCCCCAATGGGGATAGAACCCATGCACCCTGCGGTTGAAACACAGAATCTGAACCACCAGACCACCAGGAAAGTCCCCAATTTTTTTTTATTAAGAAAGAAAGAATGAAAGAGAAGTCACTCAGTCATGTCCGACTCTTTGCGACCCTGTGGACTGTACCCACCAGGCTCCTTCATCCATGGGCTTCTCCAGGCAAGAATACTGGAGTGGGTTGCCATTTCCTTCTCCAGGGGATCTTCCTGACCCAGGGATCAAACCTGGGTCTCCCACACTGCGGGCAAATGCTTTAACCTCTGAGCCACCAGGGAAGCCAACATTAGATATGTTAGATATATTTGAATGGTATGTTCTGCTACAGAGATGATTAATGTTAATATGTTGTTCTTTTAATGTATTTTTTCCTTCAGGGATAGTTTGTGACATACTGTGAGTGTTTTCTTTTTTCTATATTTATTTCTTTAGTTTTATTTTTGGGCTGTACGGGGTCTTCGTTGCTCTCTGTGGGCTCTCTCTAGTGGTGGTGATCAGAGGCTACTCTCGTTTATGTGTGTGGGCTTTTCATCACCGTGGCTTTTCTTGCTGTGGAACCGTCTCTGGGCACTTGGGCTCGGTAGTTGTGGCATGCAGGTTCTAGGACACAGGGTCAGTGGTTGTGGCACAGGGGCTTATTTGCCCCGTGGCATATAGAATCCTCTGGAACCAGGGATTGAACCCATGTACCCTGCATTGGCAGGGGGGTTCTTATCCACTGGGCTACCAGGGAAGTCCATTGTGACTTTTTTTCTGAACACTTATTAATGTTAACAATAAAGACAGGTTCAACTATTATCTTTCTATGTAGGTGACTACAACCATAATATCCAGCTTTGTTCTCCTTCTCTATACTTTCTTCTTAAATTCAGATCCATAAGAAATGTTAACAACTAGGTGAACTTGACTTAGTGAAATATGAGTTTTCTGTCAAGTCTAACCTTGGAAAATATTGATAATTGAATTCCACAAAAATTTTGATTTTATCTAATTACAAGCTTTTCCCCATCAAACTTTTGATCCAAACCATTTAAGGTATAAGGTACTCGCTAGGATTTTCCATCAGAAGGTCAGTGTTATATAGCTCCCCATAGCTACAGCACCCTTACAGAATAAATAGTCACATCCAAAAATATATAAGGTTTATAGAAGCGGAGACTTTTATCAGATTCTATGAAATGGGAAATTTGTGTGTATGTGCACATGCTGTGCACACACACACACACACACACGCACATGGATAGACATACAATGGCAAGCCCACACTGGGAAGTTTCCCGGACAGTACATGGATAGACATACGATGGCAAGCCAACACTGGGACGTTCCCCGGACAGTTAAGAAATAGTGAGAGACACCATGATGTCATAGATAAAAGGTAGGAACCTGGTATAAATTACTTAACAACTTATGGCTCACTTTTATCCTATCTATATATTAGGACAGCATTCTCAAGTTTGGGGCTTCCCTGGTGGCTCAGAGGTTAAAGCGTCTGCCTGCAATGTGGGAGACCTGGGTTCGATCCCTAGGTCGGGAAGATCCCCTGGAGAAGGAAATGGCAACCCACTCCAGTATTCTTGCCTGGAGAATCCCATGGACGGAGGAGCCTGGTGGGCTACAGCCTACAAGGTCGCAAAGAGTCGGACATGACTAAGCGACTTCACTTTCTCAAGTTTACTTCCACTTTCAGTCATTGAAATAATATTTGTTTGCCAGTGGAAAAGATGGTGCTTAAGGGGAAGAATAAAGTTTTTGGCTGGAGAGCAGGTGGTACAAATTTTCTGGGAAAGAAAAAACATTGTTTACTTTTCACTTTTGTCAATAGTTAGAGTTCTAAAGAGGGCTATAACCAAATGTACTCTGAAGGGATTTATAAAGAGAGTGAATGAAGGCTGGCTTTAGTAGGCCAATCAAAATGCAGAAACACCATGAATACTTGATAAATTGAATGATGTATATGTAATACATTATGTACATTACAAGAGACAACAGTCTCAACCCAGATGGAAGTTCCTATTGGGCATATGTGCTGGAGAGGCTGGAGAATTTTATGCTGGGAGGATTTTATGCTAGTTATGACCCAGTCCTCTATTTACCCATCTAATAATTAACATGTGGGTTCAGCATGCCATCAACTACAAATTTCACTCTTAAATAATCAACAGTCTCTATTTTCCTGGAACAAAAGGATGATTGTTGATGACCAGGAAACAAAAGCTAATTTTTTAAAGTAGAAGAGCTATCACTCAGATTAAGGTTATAGTTTGTTTAATAAGTAAACACTTGGTTGAGTATCATACTAGTTGATGTTAAAAAATGATGAATGATTTTTTTCTCTTCAGTTATGGGTTTAATTACTGACTAAGTCTTGTAAAGTATAATTGTTAGGTAACTTCACTGTCTAAGAATCTGAAGTTGTATTCTGTTGTCCAGAACAAATATCTGATTCTTCACCTTGACTTGGAAGGTCATATGGAGTCTCACTCCAATTCACCTATTCAAATGTATTTCCTTTGACTTCCTACATTACTTTCCAGTTGGTGACTCCTCTTAGGCTTTCTCATCCTTGGATGGTATAATTTACGCTGGGTCTATATTAGCTGGAATAGCCTCCTTCTTCCTATTCAAATCATATTCACTCTTCAATAATAACCTCAATTGCCGCCCCCCGCCCCGCTATCCAAAAACCTCCATTTGCGGCAGCCTTTATCCTGTCTTATTTATTATTCATTTATTCATGTATTCACAATCCACAAATACTTGAGTACTGCCTATGTTACAGGTACTCTCCTCACCTAAACGTGAATTTTTATTGCATGTGTAGTTATATCCAAGTAGTTATACTGAGTTTGTAGTTTAATGTTTATTTTACTTCTGCTCTAAACCTGAACCCACAGTAACAATAATTATGTCTTTTTTTAAAAAAGGAAATCATGAAATAGTGTAAGATACAACCAGGCAAAGAATTACAAGGATGGTTCTGTGTCTTCTGTTGGCTACTTAGTTCTTGGGTAATTGAAATCAGTGGACATTTATTAAACTTCCATCATGTTAACTGCAATGTTAGGCACTGTAGGAGATAAACGAATGTATTTTATGTATGTGTTATGTATATGCATTAAAAAAAATCACTTTGCAGGGCCAACAATCTAGAAAAAAGGTATTCTGAAACCTCTAGAGGATTTAATGTTTTAGCCTCATATGATTTCATCCAAATTTTTGGATATGTGTTTATATGCATTTTTCTGAGGAGAGAGTGCATAGCTTTTAGATGTTAAAGGTGTCATTGATCATTTAAAAAAAAAAAAGATTAAAGAGCTCATGTTTTCAATTTGTATAAAACAAGCACCCAACTAAAGAAGAGAAGCCTTGGAAAAACAACAATACTCTAAGCTGGGTTTTGTCTGCATACACTCAGATTTCCTCTTTCGTGTGATAATGATTCTTAATATTTTCTATAGGGAGAATAGAAGGAAAAGTTATTATTTCCTGTGGCAGAGTAGATTGAAAAAAAAAATTTTTTTTGGTCGATGGTTTAGGAAGTATTCTTTACCATCAGAATGCATTACCAGAAGCAGTGCATTTTTAACCTTCTCCGGGGCTTCTTACTCAGGCAGTCCCTCTTGTTTGGAGCTAAGGCTCAGTGAAGTTCAGTTTTTGGGTTTCACTTGGCCTGATCTCAGACAGCCAGTGCCTCTCCAGTGGGTCCAGCCTGGCTACGTCCTCACTGCTCCTCTTGACTCATCATCCCCACCCTTGTGGGCAGGTTCAACTGTGAGAAGAGGGGGAAAACTCATTAGTTCAGTTCAGTCGCTCAGTCTTGTCTGACTCTTTGCTACCCCATGGACTACAGCACACCAGGCCTCCCTGTCCATCACCAACTCCCAGAGTTTGTCTATTGAGTTAGTGATGCCATCCAACCATCTCATCCTCTGTCGTCTCCTTCTCCTCCTGCCTTCAATCTTTCCCAGCATCAGGGTCTTTTCCAATGAGTCAGTTCTTCCCATCAGGTGGCCAAAGTATTGGAGTTTCAGTTTCAGCATCAGTCCTTCCAATGAATATTCAGGACCGATTTCTTTAGGATGGACTGGTTGGATCTCCTTGCTGTCCAAGGGATTCTCAAGAGTCATCTCCAACACCACAGTTCAAAAGCATCAATTCTTCAGCGCTCAGCTTTCTTTATAGTCCAACTCTCACATCCACACATGACTCTGGAAAAACCATCGCTTTGACTAGATGGACTTTTGTTGGTAAAGTAATGTCTCTGCTTTTTAATATGCTGTCTAGGTTGTTCACAACTTTTCTTCCAAGGAGTAAGTTTCTTTGAATTTCATGGCTTCAGTCACCATCTGCAGTGATTTTGGAGCCCCCCAAAATAATAGAGTCTGTCACTACTTCCACTGTTTCCCCATCTATTTGCCATGAAGTGATGGGACCAGATGCCATAATCTTAGTTTTCTGAATGTTGAGTTTTAAGCCAGCCTTTTCACTTTCCTATTTCACTTTCATCAAGAGACTCTTTAGTTCCTCTTCACTTTCTGCCATAAGGGTGGTGTCATCTGCATATCTGAGGTTATAGATATTTCTCCCAGCAATCTTGATTCCAGCTTATGCTTCATCCAGCCCAGTGTTTCTCATGATGTACCCTGTATATGATTAAATAAGCAGGGTGACAATACAGCCTTGATGTACTCCTTTCCTGGTTTGGAACCAGTCTGTTGTTCCATGTCCAGTTCTAACTGTTGCTTCATTAGCACATATCTAAATAGAGCATCTGGGTTTCCTAGGTGGTACTAGGGGTAAAGAACTCATCTACCAGTGCAGAAGACATAAGAGACATGGGTTTGATCCCTGGGTCTGGAAGATCCCCTGGAGGAGGGCATAGCAATGCACTTCAATATTCTTACCTGGAGAATCCCAAAAACAGAGGAGCCTGGCGGACTATGGTCTTTAGGGAGGCAAAGAGTCAGACATGACTGAAGGAACTTAGCATGCAATATACAAAAATAGAATATCTATATAAAGTAGCTGAAAGCCCTGAGGAATCAAGGCACCAGGCTTGGTATTCAGGTCCTTGAGAGTCATGGATAAGGTTTGGATTCCCCATGAGGTCTGCTGGGGTTAGGTTGTCATTGGAGTCAATGTAGATTGAGGGGCATGCTGGCAGCCTGCCTGCTGATAGGACCTGCTGTTAACCTGAGATGCCAACTAGGAGGTAGAATGTGACACAAGGCTGGGGTCACCCTCCATGCCTCCACTACAGGCCTGGGGCTGTTCCTTCCTTGCCGTGTAAGATAGGAGCATTGGAACTTCAGAGCTACTAATTACATGATAAACCTACCTCATTCTAAGTGCTCAGAGAGTTAGAACTTAACCATTATTATTTAGTCTTTTGTCCCAAATAATGTTTCTGTCAGTCTCTGGGAATTTTGCAATGAGTGTCTTTTAAAAATCTTATATATTACTTTAAATGTTCCAGAGTAATTCTCTTTCTCCACTTTGTGCCAAACAGGGTGGGATTCCAGATGGCCTAACCTTTTACTAAAACAGATTTTTAAATGGCTTGTTCCAAGAAATATTTATGTTTGAAACTTCATGATCATATTAAGATCAAATCACATGGAGATAGAAGTGCTGGATTTCCTTCAGTCTTGAGAATCGTCTGCAGTGGATGCCATGCTATGGCTGTATTTTCCTTAAGGAATGATGATTTTGCTCTCCTGATGGTTGGGAGTGCCACTTGCTGGAAATTCCTCTCTGGGAGAACCTCTCGTTGCCCAGGTCATGGCCAATCCTGGGGCATCGTACACGCAGTGTTCTTTGCAGAGAGGGGAGTGTTACAAAAGCCCTGTTTTCTCCAAGATCGACAATGTCAAGGGCCATCCCAGCTTCAGTGCTCCACAGAGCCGAGAGAGACTGGGCCTTACTGGGCTTTCTCCTTCCCTATCCCATAGAGAGTGATCCCAAAGACCCTTCTCAATATACATCCTGCACAGAAATCTGTTTCAGAGTCTCCTTCCCAGAGAACTTGCCTTGAGATGCCGTCATTGTCTTTAAGAAGCACCTATCTTTTTACTATCAGCTTTTCTAGAGATGAGATTAGAGATCATTTAGTAGATGGGACCCTACTTCAGAAATGTTTGAATTGAAAAAATGTGCTTTGTACATTCAAACAAATTGTGCTGAGTCCACAGGAGAGCTATAATTGCTGGCTGCGTGATCATGCTTTTGATGCTCATTTGCTAAGTTGCGTCCAACTCTATTGTGACCCCATGGACTAGCCTGCAAGCCTCCTCTGTCCATGGAATTTCTCAAGTAAGAACACTGGAGTGGGTTGCCATTTCCTCCTCCAGGGAATCTTCTCTACCCAGAGACTGGACCTGCATCTCCTGCATTAGCAGGTGAGTTCTTTACCACTGAGCCACCAGGGAAGCCCAGGATCATGTTGTGGTTGTTCTTCAGTCGCTCAGTCATGTCCGATTTGTGACATGGGGTCTTTGTGACCTCATGGACTGCAGCACGCCAGGCTTCCCTGTCCATCACCGTCTCCCGGAGCTCGCTCAAACTCATGTCCATTGAACCGGTGATGCTATCCAACCATTTTATCCTCTGTCATCCCCTTCTCCTCCTGCCTTAAATCTTTCCCAGCATCAGGGTCTTTTCTAATGAGTCAGCTCTACACATCAGGTGGCCAAAGTATTAGAGCTTCAGCTTCAGCATTAGTCCTTCCAATGAATATTCAAGATTGATTTCCTGTAAGATTGAGTTGTTGAATGTCCTTCCAGTCCAAGGGACTCTCAAGAGTCATCAGTTCTTTGGCACTCAACCTTATTTATGGTCCAACTGTCACATTCATACATGACTACTGGAAAAACCATAGCTTTGACTATATGGATCTTTGTTTGCAAAGTAATGTCTCTGCTTTTTTTTTTTTAATATTCTGTCTAGGTTGGTCATAGCTTTTCTTCCAAGGAGAAAGTGTCTTTTAATTTCACAGCTGCAGTCACCATCTGCAGTGATTTTGGAACCCAAATAAATAAAGTCTGTCACTGTTTCCATTGTCCCATGATCATGTTAGCTATGACTAACCCCAAGCAATTAGAAGCCTTTCACCAAAGCTATCATCTGAAGAAAGTTTAAAGATTATTCGTCCCATTTTTCACTGCAGTTTTCTCTTTATATGCTCTCCTAGCTTGCTCTGAACTCATGGTCTTAAGCCCATGCCTTATATCGTCAGCCCTGCCATGTCTTAAGATTCTAATTTGCATATTCATCTGTCTGCCAAACCATTATCTTTGCTATCCCACCGCCCTCCCAAACTTCAACACTGAGTGAATCATCTTCCCTTGCAGCCAACCCTGTCTTATGTCCAGTCTCAATTAGTAGCTCCACTACTCTGACATTCCAAACCCAAAACCTGTGAGTCATTCAAGCCTCTTCCTGCTTTTTCCCTCTACATATCAGACAGTCAATGCGACCTGCCAATTTTTTCTGGGAAATGTTACTCCAATAAGTAACACTGTTACTACTTTGGGATTTCTATTACTACTTCCTCAAACGTGAACTATGTACTGTAGCACATGAACTATCTATTATAATAATGTTTGATTTGTTTTGCTACCTTCAGTCTTGCTTCCTTTAAATATATTCTCTTCAGGGTGGTCAAGATATCTAAATCAAATGCAAGTTTTGATCATGCCTTGCACTTCTGAGCCAGTGAGCAGTAAGTTCTATCAAGCAAGGTTTTCCGTGACAACTCATTGATCATTGATCATACCATTTTCATAACACCATTGGGCTTCCCTGGTGGCTCAGCTGGTTAAGAATCCGCCTGCAATAGGGAGACCTGGGTTTGATCCCTGGGTTGGGAAGATCCCCTGGAGAAGGGAAAGGCTGCCCACTCCAGTATTCTGACCTGGAGAATTCCATGGGCTGTATAGTCCATGGGGTCTCAAAGAGTCGCCTGAGCGACTTTCAATTATACCACTTTTACCCCCTTTCTCCAACTTGATGTGCTGGTAAAATTGAAGTGCTTGGAGTTTACCTGAATGCTTCATAGTATTTCTTGCCTCCATGCCTTCCCCCACTATTTCCCTCTGCTTGAAAGGCCCTTTTCCCCTTTCTAAGATTGGCTAACTTTAATCACCCTTTAAGGTAATCAATTTTTGTCATCTCCTCTAGAATGCTTTCTCTACCTACAGACCTGGATATCCAAACTGGTTTAGCATTTACAGTATTGGGCTTCCCTAGTGGCTCAGTGTTAAAGAATCTGCTTGCCAATGCAAAAGACATGATTTTGACCCCTGGGTGGGGAAGATCCCCTGGAGAAGGAAATGGCAACCCACTTCAGTATTCTTGGTCTGGAGAATCCCATGGACAGAGGAGCCTGGCGGGCTACGGTTCATGGAGTTGCCAAAGAGTCGGACATGACTTAGTGACTAAACAACAGCAAGGAAAGTATGTTTGCTTTCTGTAATTTCTTCACAGACAGGGACTCTGGTTATTCACCTTTGTAATCCTAATGCCAAGCACACAGGGAATGCTCAGTAAATGTCTGGTGAACAGAACTGGAGAGTGAAGACAGCAGCTCTCTGGTTCCCTTTATATTTACTTATTTAAAGAGTCTGCTTGCAATACAGGAGGTCTGGGTTCTATCCCTGGGTCAGGAAGATCCCCTGAAGAGGGGAATGGCAACCCACTCCAGTATTCTTGCCTGGGAGATCCCACGGGCAGAGAATCCAGGCAGGCTACAGTCCTTGGAGTCACAAAGAGTCAGACACAACTGAGTGACTAACACACATTTTATTGCTTATTTAGTATATTATCAACATTCCCAGTATTCTTTTTGTGGTCTTTGTCTGGAATCCAGTTCTTGCTCTCTTCCTAACATCTTGAGAAAATCGGATACTTAACAGTTGTGGAATTTAATCTTTTCAAAACTGAACTCCTGACTTTTCTCTTACATCATCTCTCCCTGTCTCCCTCAGTTGAATAAACAGTAAACTGGCTCTTGCGATTTCAGGCCCAAATCTTTGACGTCATCCTTGACACTTCTCTTTCTTTTATAACTAACATCCAATTCAGCAGAAAATCCTGTATCTTCAAAATATGCATCCCCTCTCTCTC
The DNA here is from genome assembly GCF_055505025.1 of Bos grunniens. Lineage (NCBI taxonomy): Eukaryota > Metazoa > Chordata > Mammalia > Artiodactyla > Bovidae > Bos > Bos grunniens. The sequence goes on along the minus strand of NC_141181.1, from coordinate 16,347,835 downwards.
CATTACTGTCATCTTGGATTACTGTAGCAATATTCCAATCATTTCCCCAAGCCCGTGCTTACCCAAGCAAAGTCTTTCTCAGTATGGTAGCCAGAGTGTAGCTTTAACAATCTAAACCAGAACAGAATGGACAGTACTGCAACCTCAGCAGTTAGGAACAAAAAGAAATGAGGTGGATATTAAAGAAGACTTAAAAGACAAAGAAATATGAGAGTGAAAAAGGAAAGAACTTATTCCCATTAAAAATGGAATAGTATTTACATTTAGCAGAAGGGAGGAGATTGTGTTTGAGTAGAGAAATGTAAAAGATTCCTTTCTCTGTTTGGAAGGACTGGCTTAAATGTACACAAGAATCTTTTGTTATTATTACAACCATTCTGTGACCTAACATTATTTCAAAATAAAAAACATTTTAATTGTAAAAAAAATAAATAAAATAAAAATCTAAACCAGTTTACCTGCTTCTTGTGCTCGATATGTTTCAAATAGATTTTCCGATGAAAGCTCAAGTACTTGCTCAAGTCCGTACCTCTTGCCACTGTCCCCTACTCTCATGTCCCCTCACTTCCTGAATTTCTGGCTGAATTAGAGTCTCTTTGGGTCCAATGGTTAAGACTCTGTGCTCCCACTGCAGGGGGGTAGGGGGACAGGTTCGATCCCTGGTCTGGGAATTAAAATCCCACATGCCATGCAGCAAGGCCAAAAGGATTAAAAATAGGGCCTCCTTGACTTTCCCAGCAAGCTTTTCCCATACAAGGGTCTTTGTATTCCTTGTTGCCTCTGCCTGGAAAACTGTTTCCTCAAACACTGTCTCACTCTCTTCCTTTAGGACTTTGCTTCAATTTCAGTTCAGTTCAGTTCAGTCGTTCAGTCATGTCTGACACTTTGTGACCCATGAATCGCAGCATGCCAGGCCTCCCTGTCCATCACCAACTCCCGGAGTTCACTCAGACTCATGTCCATCGAGTCAGTGATGCCATCCAGCCATCTCATCCTCTGTCGTCCCCTTTTCCTCCTGCCCGCAATCCCTCCCAGCATCAGAGTCTTTTCCAATGAGTCAGCTCTTTGCATGAGGTGGCCAAAGTGCTGGAGTTTCAGCTTTAGCATCATTCCTTCCAAAGAAATCCCAGGGCTAATCTCCTTCAGAATGGACTGGTTGGATCTCCTTGCAGTCCAAGGGACTCTCAAGAGTCTTCTCCAACACCACAGTTCAAAAGCATCAATTCTTCGGCACTCAGCCTTCTTCACAGTCCAACTCTCACATCCATAATGACCACTGGAAAAACCATAGACTTGACTAGACTGACAAATGTCACCTTATTAGTGAGGTCTTTCTTGCCCATCTCTTGTAAAGTAGAGGTTAACTTCGCAAGTACTGTCTTCATTGTTTTCCATGGTAGTTTGTTTTGTCAGTCATACATTTTTTTTCTTGCTCCTTTAGTTATGTCCTGACTTCCTGTGTTGTTTCTTTTTTTTCCTTTTTTCCATGCTGTGTCCTTAGAATAATGACTGACACTTAGTAGGGGCTTAATATATTTTTGATGAATGTGTGAGTGAATGAAGGAACTAGGAATAAACTCCAGTTATGTTTCTGCTTACCATGTGTAATGTTGGGCAGATGATTTCACTTCTCTGAGTTTTACTCCCTTTCTTTGTGAACAGAGGCTGATAATAATGGTGCCTGCCATATTTTTCTCAAAGGTTGTTGATGAGATGCCAGTGTAATATTCATAGATGATGTTGTGAGTCCTTACTATGCCTTGTGCACAATATAAATTGTAATCTTCACAGTAATCTTCACAATGATCATAAGAGGTATGTTCTATGATCATTTCCATTTTGATGATTTGGAGGGGAAAAAAAAAGAAGAACTAAGGCATATGCATGTCTTGAAGTCACCTAGAGAGTAAATGAGAGGATTCAAACCTGTATAGTTGTGACCACGTCAGTGTTGACCGGCAGCCCTGAGTATGTGTCTCCTCATTCAGGGCCTGTACTTTGTGAAAATGACCCTAGATAGAAATCTTACAGGTTTGTATTAGACATTGTTTTTCAGTTGGATCTTATTTTGATATTTTAAAAATCTTATGCTGAATTTTCTCAAATTATTTTTTCCATCTACAAAGGCTACCGTATGACTTTTCTCTTTTTATCTGTTAATGTAGTGAATATACAACTAAGGGCTTCCCAGGTGGTGCCCTGGGAAAGAACCCGTGGTCAAGAACCCATCTGCCAACGCAGGAGACATAAGAGACGCAGGTACACTGGAGAAGGGCATGGCAACCCATTCAAGTATTGTTTCCTGGAGAATCCCACAGAGAGGAGCCAGGCTGGCAACAGTCCACAGGGTTGCAAAAAGTCAGACATGACTGAAGCAACTTAGCATGCATGCATGCACACAAGTAAACTTCCTGATGCTGACCATCTTTTCTTTTTTTTTCTTTTTTTGTTTTTTATCTGTTTCTTTTTTTTTTTAATTTTTATTTTATTTTTAAACTTTACATAATTGTATTAGTTTTGCCAAATATCAAAATGAATCCGCCACAGGTATACATGTATTCCCCATCCTGAACCCTCCTCCCTCCTCCCTCCCCATACCATCTCTCTGGGTCGTCCCAGTGCACCAGCCCCAAGCATCCAGTATCGTGCATCGAACCTGGACTGGGAACTCGTTTCTTACATGATATTTTATATGTTTCAATGTCATTCTCCCAAATCTTCCCACCCTCTCCCTCTCCCACAGAGTCCATAAGACTGTTCTATACATCAGTGTCTCTTTTGCTGTCTCGTACACAGAGTTATTGTTACCATCTTTCTAAATTCCATATATATGCGTTAGTATACTGTATTGGTGTTTTTCCTTCTGGCTTACTTCACTCTGTATAATAGGCTCCAGTTTCATCCACCTCATTAGAACTGATTTTATTCTGTTAACACTCTACTTAGTAAAATTTAATATTTTGGAAATTAGTATTTATGTTCCTATAAGAGATTGCTACATGATTTTCTTTCCTAGGTTATCATTACATAGTTTTGATGTTAGATTTTGGTGCCCATGAATTAGAATAATACTGTAATTACCATAAGGATTTGTAAATTTCCTGAATTTTTGGTAAAAACCTTCATAAAGAATTCAGTCTTTTAATGCATGTCTGTGTTAGTCGCTCAGTAGTGTCCAACTCTGCAATCCCATTGACTGTGGCCCGCCAGGCTCCTCTGTCAATTGGATTCTGCAGGCAAGAACACTGGAGTGGGTTGCCATTTCCTTCTCAAGGGGATCTTCCCAACCCGGAGATTGAACCCGGGTTTCCTGCATTGCAGGTAGATTCCTTAGTAATCTGAGCCACCAGGAAGCCCCTTTTATTACATATATTTTGATAAATCTTTAATTAAGTTTTCCTTATTTTCATGAGTCCATTTTGATAATTTTCTTAGAAAATCAGTGTTCAAATAGATTTGCATGAACATATAATTTACAGAAATTATACTCTAATGACCTTTTTGTATTTTAATACATATATATGTAATCTGACATTTTGCTTTTTAGTTTTGATCAGATTTATTTTTCAAAGCTATATCTCTTAGTTATACTAATTACCTTTTTCTACTTTATTACTCTTTTTATCTTTAGTAATACTTAATTCTCCTTTTAAAATGATTTTGTAGATTCTTGAGATTAATAAATAGTAAAGTATTTCAATCTAATTATTTTCTGAGAGTCTATAGAATTCTATATGTTATGCTTTTGCTATAATGTTTTTTTAATGACATGTAATTTTCAAATTGATTTTCTTTTATACCAGCTCTATTTAAAAGGGTAATTTACATTTTCAAGTGTATAATTCTTTTTATATTCTATTTTTTATTGCTTTTTAATTCAACAGCATTGATATTATTTTAATTCAATATTATCTGATTCAATCATCCAATATTATTGATATTATTGATTTGTAGTTATAGCATGTGGCATATAGAATCTGGTTTCAGATTTTTGTGTAGTTTTTTTTGAGACATTAGGTTTAGCACATTGATGCTTTAGGTGTATGTCATAAGCCACCTCTTAGGAATGTCCTATGTATTTATTTTCTATGTGCTATGTCTATGAGGTAGAATGTTTCATCTATCTATAGTTAATCTAATATACATACACACTACCTAAAACATTGTTCACTGTGTTTTAAAATTTACCACAGGCAGTGGTGTGCTAGAGCCAGCTCTAATTGGCTTGTGAGAGCCAATGGTTAAATATGCAGAAATTTTGTGAGCCAGATGTTAAGACACTGTGACTTGAAATCAGTATGGTGAGGAACTTACAGCACAGAAATTGGCAGATGCTACAGGATGATGGTGGTGGTGGTGGTGGTGTTTTGAGAACTAGCTAACTCACATACCCAAACCACAGCCCTACTCATTTTTATGGTTAAATTTCTGAGCACAGTTCAAGATTTTTAAATGACTCCTTGTTTTTCTATTAGATTTTCCTTTATATAATTTGAAGCTATATTTTTATTTATTTGAAACTATATTCTTAGAAGCATAAAGCTTCATATCCTCTTATAGATTGTAACTTTCATCCATATCCATTATCTTTGTATTGCTTAGAATTCTAATTGTATTTTTGTCTTGAATTCTAATTTTATGGTATTATTATTACTATACTCATATTTGCTTAGCATATCTTTTCTTGTACTTTCATTTTCAAGCTTTTGGTAACATTTTATTTTTGTTTCACTTTTTACAAATACCATATTAAAAAAACATTATCTGTTATCTTTCTGCCTCTCTATTTTTAAAACTCAATCCAAGTGTCTTTTAGTAATCAAATGTAGTTTTTAATCACATCTTTTCATGTATGGGTAATTGTGGTTGTATATTTAGATTTACTACTGCTACGTTACTTTTTATGTGTGAACTTATTGTGATTTCTTTGTTTAATTTTCTCCTTTTATGCTTACCATTACCTTCTGTTAGTTTGCTTAAGTTTTCTTTGCCTCATTTTACTTTATTTTATTTTTAAGCTTGAAAATTACGATATATCCAGGATTTTTTTTTCTGTATTGAACTTTTGATTTCTGCAATTAATCATCATGAATGTGCTGCCTGTTCACCAAATAAAGTAATAATCTTAGCATGAGTTTTCCTCTTCTTTTCTCACAATATTTACCACATGGAATTTATCTGTGATTTTCCTTCCACACTGCTATCTGGAAAAGTACATATTAGGTCAGGAGTTGCCTGGTGTTAAGGTTGGGACTGGTATGACTGTAAAGGGGCATGGGAGAAATTTTGATGATTATAGCTGTTTTCTGTTGTTGTTGGAGCAATTTCATGGGTGTATACAGTTATCAAGACTCTGCATATCATATACCTAAAATGGGTATGTTTTATCACTTTGAAATTATATCAATAAAATTGATTTTAAAAGTATAGTGGGGGAATGTCAGAAAGAACCAGAAATCATTAGCAAGATGTAGAGAAGGCCCAATTAAAAATTGCATCTCAAAAAATTATAAGGGAACATTTTTTCCAACAATACTATGTAGCTTGGAATTGGACACTGGTAAAATAAAAGTATCAGAAAGGTGAACTGTGGAGAAAACTCAGTGGAGGAAGATTTCGATTCTCTTTAGGATAGTATTACGGTGGCCGACTGGGACACCTGCTGGATAGGGAAGCAAGTGCGGCTAAGAGTCTGATAGTTCTAAGTGTGTGTATGTGTGTTATGGGGGCAGTGTAATTGTAAAGAAGTGAAAAATAAAATCCAACAAACATGTGGTATGTGCTCGTTATGACCTAGTATGCTTTTTTGTTTTGGATTTCGGTAATGAACAAGATAAATAAGCTTTCTACCACAAGAATCTCACATTTTTGCAAAATTAAATGAATGAATGAGATTTATTAAAAAAACTTAAAAAAAAAAACGTGGTGGTTATTTATACCCAAGTGTGAATATGACATGTGTTGGGCTCCATGATTTCTTATATCCCATATTTTTCTTTTTCTTGGATAACTTTTTTTTTTTTCCTAGAATGTATTTTCACATTATTATTTCACAGACATTCAGTGGATTTTAAATTTTCTGAGGTCTGGTAGGAAGAATGTTCTTTATCCTCTTTCTCAAATACTAATGTCCTTCTGTACTATGGTTTCATCCTCACCACTTTTTGGAACAAAGTGCTTTTGGAAACTAAGCTAGAGGAATAGATCTTATTGACCATTTCTGGACAGTAGGTTAAGTATTAAAGTTGTGCTGCTCTGCAGAAGCTGTCTACTTATACCTGCCCTAGAGTTAGCCTTTCTCAAAAACATTTACCCAAAACATTTTTCAACAGCACTTACACCAAATGATAAAAAACGCGCATGAACATACTGCTGTGTAGAACTGTTATCAAAGAGTGGTAAGAGCATCGTTTGTATATGTCCTTTAGCTACATATATGCTTCATTGTCTGGAGAAGGAGATGGCTATCCATTCCAGTATTCTTGCCTGGAGACTTCCATGGGCAGTGGAGCCTGGCGGGCTACAGCCCATGGGGTCGCAGAGAGTCAGACACGACTGAACAACTACCATGTATACACACACACATGCATCATTGTTGTCTTTGATGATAAACTACCTTAGGTGTTTCTATATTCATTTTCTGTAATAGCGTCTGTCTAGTTAAGGCCTTTTGAGTTGTCATGGCAACTAAGGGGTCCAAAATTTATAACTACCATTGTCCTTGACAGTGTGATATTTAAATGGCTGTGATGTGTTTGGAAGCATTTCAGGACAGTTAAGCAATTTAAGTACTCCAAGAACTTCATGTTGTTTTATTTAAAATATATATGTATATTATTTTACAGGTCTTATATGAAATAGCATTTTTTAAATACTAAAAACATCTTACTTAATCATTTATTTTTGTTGTTTTGATAAACTGTTGTGATTCATAGGCCTTAAAAACATATTGTGTGGAGTCATGAAAATTAAATGCCAACTTCAAATCTTGTTTTAATTTTTATTTATTTATTTTATTTTAATTGGAGGCTAATTACTTTACAATATTGTGGTGGTTTTTGCCATATATTCACATGAATCAGCTGTGGGTGTACATGTGTTCCCCATCCTGACCCTCCCACCCACCTCGCTCCCCATCCCACCCCTCAGGGTCATCCCAGGGCACCAAATCTTGTTTTTAAATGGAAGTAATTTTTAAAAGTCACCGTAGTAACTCGTGGTAAGATAGTTCACATTGGATTATTTTAGCCTTAATATTGAACACAGATTGTGTGTTTAAGAAATTTCTTATTTGAAAGTTTCATAATATTGGTGTCAGTTGAAATCAGCTTGAAAGAAGTTACTGAAAAAATGCCAGTACACTTAATGACAGGACAATTTAAGATGTTACAGATATCACTTCCTCAACTCTACTGAAATTGGGACTGCTTATGGAATCCATACGTGTCAGAGGCTGGCCTGTGGGTCAAATCCATCAACAGTCTATTTTGATAAGTAAAGTTGTACTGGATACACGCATTCATTCATGCATTGTATATGGCTGTTTTCACATTGTGTCAGCCTTATTAGATAGTTGAACAGAGACTACAAGATTTATAAAGCATGACGTTTACTATCTGACCCCTTACAGAGAATGTTTACTGACTCCTGCTATATACAATAGGGACAGTTTTGTTTACAATTTCCTCCCATTACTTTCACACCGTTATCAAATGACTCACTTTTCTCTGAGTACACAAGTCCTTGTCAGGCTCTTTTCTCCACCTAAAGTGTTGTTTTTCCTTTTGCTCATATCTAAAATCTATCTTCTCTTCAAGATATGATTCAATTGAAGTATTTAGTTCCAAAGTCTTGTCCAACTCTTTGCGACCCTATGGACTGTAACCCACTAGGCTCCTCTGTCCATGGGATTTCCCAGGCAAGAATATTGGAGTGGGTTGCCATTTTCTTCTCCAGGGGATATTCCCCACCCAGGGATCAAACCCACATCTCCTGCTTGGCAAGCAGATTCTTTACCACTGAGCCATCAGGAAAGCCCCATGATTCCATTAACCCTTCCTTTATGAAGCTCCACAATTACAAAAAAAAAAAAAAGCAATATTACCTAGATACATGTCTCTTATACTCCCGTACTGCTGCTGCTGCTGCTAAGTCACTTCAGTTGTGTCCGACTCTGTGCGACCCCATAAACGGCAGCCCACCAGGCTCCCCCGTCCCTGGGATTCTCCAGGCAAGAACACTGGAGTGGGTTGCCATTTCCTTCTCCAATACATGAAAGTGAAAAGTGAAAGTGAAGTTGCTCAGTCATGTCCGACTCTTAGCGCCGCCATGGACTGCGGCCCACCAGGCTCCTCCGTCCATGGGATTTGCCAGGCAAGAGTGCTGGAGTGGGGTGCCGTGGCCTTCTCTGATCACATAGTTGGTTCTCCCTGAAACCAGCCCACATTCTTGGGTGGGGTCCAAAAGTCACCTCATTATCATAATAAAAGATCTCATCACTCTCAAAGACTCCTTATCGCCCTCATCACTAGAAATTCCTAAGGTTTTAGGAGCTGTGGGCCAGAAATGAGAATGAAGACCAAATATATATTACAAATTACAATATCCCAGATATCATCCTCACTTGCCTATTCAAGAATATCACTCTGACAATCATTTCCCTCTCTTGTGTGTGTTAATTGCTCAGCTGTATCCAAGTCTTTGGGACTCTATGTACTATAGCCTGCCAGGCTCCTCTGTCCATGGACTTCTCCAGGCAAGAATACTGGAGTGGATAGCCATTCCCTCCTCAGGGGATCTTCCTGACCCAGGGATTGAACGTGGGTCTCCTGCCTTGCAGGGAAATTCTTTACCATCTGAGCCACCAGGGAAGCCCTATTTAAGAGTGTCCCTCTGACAATTGTCCCCCTCTCTTCCATAATCAGTTTCTACGGCAGCATACAAATGTGCTGTTATTTCCCTCACTTTCTACTATCTATTATCACCTTTTGGAGCAATATTCTTCAAAACATTGTCTGCACCAGCAATTTAGAATCCTTTCCCTTTCCCTGATGCCCATTTCATGTAGGCTTCTGCCTCTATTACTCCCTTTAAGTGCTCTTTTCAGTGTCACCCATGACCTTCATGTTGCTAAGCACACTGGTAAGCACTCAGTCTGTGTTTTCCTTGACCTGTCAGCACATCTGACAGGCTCTTCATTTCCTTTTCCTGAATGTACTTTTCTCACTTGACTTCTGGAACATCACCCTTCTTAAAGTTGCAACCTTGTCCTTCTTACCTGTTTTCTTTTTCCTGTATCATTTAGCCACTCTTTAATGAAATATATAATCCATTTACTTATATGTACTATATATAGTCCATCTTTCTTCCTGAAACCAAGGTGCTTCTGTGTTCACTGATTTGCTTTGTGAACAGGAATGCCTTGGTCATACCGAAACGTCCAGCAAGTAGTAAGTACTCAATAAATGCATACTAAATGGTTAAGGACAGCCATGTAATCTTACATTTTTTATATTCCACGTAAGCATTCAACCTTGGTCTGCCCTCGGTTTTAGTTTTTTTTGAGTGATTAGCTGAATATGTGTACCAAATAAACCAATACTTATAGCCCTTCTTTTCTTGCAGAGTCTATTTAAGTTTATTTTAAATGTGTGACTAGGCAGGTAAATAATTAAACAGAATAAAGCAAAAGAAAACAGCAGTACGCTAGATTGTTTTTCCTCACTGGGAACAACTACTATTGGTATAGAATAGGGGCTTCCCAGGTGGTGGTGGTGCTGCTGCTGCTGCTAAGTCGCTTCAGTCGTGTCCAACTCTGTGGGACCCCATAGACCGCAGCCCACCAGGCTCCACCGTCCCTGGGATTCTCCAGGCAAGAACACTGGAGTGGGTTGCTATTTCCTTCTCCAATCTAGCTGGTGCTAGTGGTAGAGAAACCACTTGCCAATGCAGGAGACTTAAGAAACATGGGTTCAGTCCCTGGGTTGGGAAGACCCCCTGGAGGGATGGCAACCCACTCTAGTATTCTTGCCTAGAGAATCCCACGAACAGAGGAGCCTGGCAGGCTATAGCCCGTAGGGTCACTATGAGTCGGACACAACTGAAGCAACTTAGCACGCAGAATATTTACAATTGTTTTCACAAGTCACTCCAGAATTAAAGCTACTGGAGCCACCCCGTTGTGCGGATTGTCCACTTTTCACGATGTCTAACTCTTAGGCAGTGACATAGACAGTATTGCTGCCATAAGTTCAGGGAGTGCCCCGCAGTAAGACCCTGTCTCAGGAGTCCAAAAAAAATCAGCTTAAACTCTGATAGCTCTTTGAGAGTAGGGCTTGGATTTAGTCTTTTTTATTCTTGGATCTAGGTATGCAGGTGAATGGACACGTCAAAGATGCTGATTGTTAGGGCCTTTCATGACCATATGCAAACTGTGTGCCAGGATTAAACACTGCTTCCATAGTTCTCCACAAATATAACTTTATAAGGAAGTGGACAGTTTATTTCATCACTACACTTCTAGTCTCAGAAAGTAATTAACTGGTTTCAGCCACTTTTATCTAACAGGTACTTTGTAGGGGTCAAATGAGATGATGTTTGTGAAAGGACTTGAGTTCTGTTTCACGTCACAACAGTTTCAAACATGTTTTTTTTTTTTATTGAAGTACAGTTAATTTACAACATCTTGTTAATTTCTGCTTACAGCAAAGTGATTCAGTTACACACACACATGTATATAAATAAACACATGTGTTCTTTTTTATATTCTTTTGCATTATGGTTTACCTGAAGATATTGAATATACTTCCCTGTGCTCTACAGGAGGACCTTGATGTTTACCCATTCTGTGTACACTACTTTGCATCTATTAATTCCAAACTCCCAGTCCATCCCTCGCTCACCTCCCTCTCCCTTGGCAACCACAAAGGAAAGACCTGTTTGTACACTATCAGAGAGCGGTGACTTTTTATGATTCACATGGGATGGATCAGCTGCTTTCCATAGTAAGGACCTCCACTTCTCAACCAGAGTTTATTATTTCTTGCCTCTCTCTTCTACCTGTGCAACCTGGATTGTGAGGTAGAATTTTGATAGCCACATGTATGACATTTATCTGAAGCAAGTCACTTAACCTCTCAGGACCTCAACTTCTTCACTATAAAATAAGAGTTATATCTCTCATATAAAGATATTGCCAGGATTGAATATGATAATGTATATGAAATAATTTTGTAGACTTAAAAGCACTTGGTAAACAATTCCTACTCTAATTAGTATTGCCATCATGAGTGATAATTATATTAAATGTTAACACTGAGTCTTACTCAAAGAGAAAGTTACAGAGTATTTTACCTTTTTGGATCTTTACTCTCCTGGATTACACACACTCACATTCTTAGTAAAGTTATTGATCCACAGAAGTATGGAATGTCAAAACTTCCAAAGCTGTTATGAAAATCTGTCTGTCAGCCAGAAAACCAGGTCAGTTCTTTTACCAAATTAACAAAGCTGTAAAAATATCCTCAGTTAACACTGGTTTTTATTATCATTATTTGTTAGAAGTCTTTGAGGTCATTTCCTACTTATTCTACCATACTTGGCGTGGAGCATTCTGACTAAAGCTGTTAGTTGTCCTTGACTTACACCAGCTGCTGGTAGGTGGGCAGGACAGTGAAAGTCTGACTGGTAAGATTTTAACATCCTGCGTGTGTGGAGACTCACTGATGCAAAAGCCCAGGATTGAAATACTCATTGCTTACTCAAGCAGCTTCATGAGGCCTCATTAACAATTGTATCACCCTTTGTACTGCTTGGTCCCAGCTCAGGAAATCCTGTTTCTTGAACAATGTGGAGTGGGGGGATCCTACAACTAAAAAGGAAGTAGGGAATTTAAAAGAGTTTGAATGAAATGGTAAAGATAATTTTAAAGTTTTGCAAATAATTTGGAGCAGTGAGATAACATAGACAAAGAGAATGATTAAGATGAGAGTAACAGGTTGCTTTAATTAAACTGATTAATGGGTGGCTTAGATTACATGTAATAGGAAGATTAGACTTAATATTTTGTTGTGGAATAGATGGCATTTTTATTGGAAATACACTTACACTCTCTTTTTTAATACTTAGTTAAATTCTGGTTTTTCTTTTAAAGAGTTATACATCATATATTATAAGGTAATCATTTTTACATTTCAAAAACATCTGAAAATAAAATAATTATTTCAGTCTACAAAACTTAATTGCAGTGAATACTTACGTTGAGAGACATGGCAGATTTTGGTTTTTGAAGGGGAAGTCAACAAATACACACTATTTTAGAATGATGGCCAAAATAGTTGTTTAAATTTTATATATTTTGGTTTTAATTTTTTTTAATAAAATGGAATTGGATATGGGAATGTGTAATCTTCATATACTTAATCACTTTGAATTAAAGAAAACAGGATTTTGTTACTTATGAAATTCTCAAATGATGTTTCAGTTAACAGTGATATAAAGACTGAAGACATCTATTCAATGTCTATAGAAGTAGCTACTTCTGTTGTAAATTATATTAATAGTCAGTAGTTTATATGCATTAAGGTATTTGGCTGTCAGCTTTTCATTAATATGTCTTTGGAATTCAGTCAATTCAAGAACCTAATATAGTGGAAAGGACTTGGGCTTTGTAATCAGACAAACCTGGTCTCAAATCATGGCTGTCTTGTACTTCCTGTGGGGCCTGGGCGGCTCACCCAAAAGTTGCTAATCCTCCATCATAGGATTGTTCTGATGATTAAATGAGATACACATTTCTAAGTAACTAACAGAGTGACTGAAAAAGTTGGTGCTCAATAACTGTTAATTCTCTTCCCTTTCTTTCCCCCTACTAGTCCACTTGTGTTTTTAATGGATCCTCTTTACTCTGGGTTGTATTGTAGGAAGTATTCTGGATGGATGGCTGCTGGAAACCCATTGCCATAGCCAGCTCTTCTTCGATACTGAAAGATTTACTCTGGCATTGAGTAATGAGAATTTTGGTAAGAAAAACTAGATGAAGATAGTATATGGACTTTTCTTAAAAGGTCATTTGTGTCTCAGATACTTCATAATAATTTATATGGCTCTTCTCTGGAGATTTTGGGATGTCACAGATGTCTGTTGACATATGGGTTATTCTTATTTTGAAAATAAATAAACTAGGTTTTTAAGGTCTATTAACACCTTGATGTGCTCTTCATGTTGTTTTTCACTTATCTCACTCTATTTTGTTCCTTAAATGTCTAATCAATAAGCTGTGTAGTCTTTGAAAACAAGGTCTAGCTGTTATTCATTCTTTCAGTGTGAATAACATGGAGCACAGATTCTTAGAAGTTAAGTCAACACTGCTCTTTGGGGACTTCCCTGGCGGTTCAGTGGTTAAGACTCTGCCTTTCAATGCAGGGGGCTGTGGGTTTGATCCTTGGTTAGGGGGCTGAGATCCCATGGCCAAAAAATAGAAAAAGCATTGCTCTCTGAAACTATAAAGATTTTGACCACATGAAAGAGGCAGGCAGAAATATCAAAACTCCAGGAAGTTCTGAGATAAGTAATCTTCCTAAATCACCCAGAAAATGTATTATATATCAAGTCTTAAGATAGCATAGAGTATCTTTGGTTGGTTCCATTTCTATTCAGTTTGTCTCCAAATGATATTAATATGTAATTAATTTTCATATTGTTATGTGAAATTATGATATAACTAGCGTACCTATATTAGTAATTCATATAACTAACATGAAATATGTTGGACAATTAAAAAGGAAGAAAGAAAAAAAGAAGAAAAAAAGAAATAAGGATGAGAAGGAAGTTAAGGATAATAGAAACAAATTATATTACCATATAGGTAAATTAGTAAATAACCATATTTTCTATGCATCATTATTATTGAAATGCGTCTGGAGAAATATGTATTAAAGAACTTTGCATGTAGGAGACAAAGTTGAAGGTAGGGGAGAAAGCAAAAAAGATACATTCTAATTTCATTAATTCCAATAAGGAATTCTGAAAGTTTGATATATTTACATTTTGGAACCTAAAAATATGATAAGGTATCATTTTGAATCTCATTTTTTCACTGAGAAGTTTAACCACTTTGTCTATGATTTTATTTTTCAGAAACCATATTTGAGAAGTACTTCCATCCAGTGCTACTTGTGTTTACTTCTGAACAGTCATTTTTTAACAGAGGCTGGCATTCATGTCTTCATTTTGGGGTAATTTTATTTTTCAGCATAGAATCATCATGTTAATAACCAGGATTATTGTTCTTCAATATCTTCTCTATTAAATTGGTTTGTGTTCATTGCTTAAATCTTTAGGTTCTCAGTATGTGGGGTGTGATAGCAGATTATGGAGATTCAGAGGAGGTTTGGTAAACATCCTACAGAGAATTTCTATATTCTTATAAAATTCCAAATGAGTATTACATCCTGCAAATAAATTGGACTTCTTGGTTTCTGACTAAACTTGGAAGGAAACTCTTTATTAACATCCTATGTGATTTTGACACCAGTAAGAAAATAGATATTGAGGGCTTACCCATGTTACTTTTTTGTTTTATCTGCTGCTGCTGCTAAGTCACTTCAGTCGTGTCCGACTCTGTGCGACCCCATAGATGGCAGCCCACCAGGCTCCCCCGTCCCTGGGATTCTCCAGGCAAGAACACTGGAGTGGGTTGCCATTTCCTTCTCCAATGCATGAAAGTGAAAAGTGAAAGTGAAGTTACTCAGTCCTGTCTGACTCTCAGCGACCCCATGGACTGCAGCCTACCAGGCTCCTCCATCCATGGGATTTTCCAGGCAAGAGTACTGGAGTGGGGTGCCATCACCTTCTCTGTTTTATCTACCCCTGGCATTGACTCTTCCTATCCTTTGAGCCCTATCTTAGTTCAGTTTGAAACACTTGTTTCTTCATTTAGGCCTTTTGATTTTCCTCCTAATAAACATTCATATTTTGCCATGCCTATTAATTTTTTCCTTCTCTGTTAGAAGCAACTAATATACTGCACTCACCCAACTTGTAGTTTTGCGATCTGACTTGCAGTTCAGTTTTATTCTGCCAATGCCTTCATGTTATGGGGAACCATAGGTTTGTGCAGGTAACTCCTCCTTTCAAAAACAGAATAGTTTTGGCTTGCATGCTTCTGTCCTGGATCCATCAGGGAGCAACTATTTTTCCAGAAGCTCTAAGAATTATTCTTCAGTTACTTGGTCAGTGTGTGTATCTTTTGTCCTGATATTAAATTTCCATTTTACAAAACTAAGTAAGTTGTATGATCTAGTTTTGTGACTAGGGCCGAGTCCTTAATGTTTATGGAGAAAGCTGCTATAAGGTGCATGTAAGGGGCATATATTTACTGTCAAAATCCTTACATGAAAAAGGTGATTGCTTATTTAATGACTTTACCCTCTTAGACTTAAAAGTCTGATGGGACTTCTACTTAAAGGAAAGTAAAATTTATTCAAAAACATATTCTGGGCACTGCCACATATCAAGCAATGTTTTTCTTTCAATGTGATAAATTGCACCAGCTTATCTATAAATTTGGAGAAGGCGATGGCAACCCACTCCAGCACTCTTGCCTGGAAAATCCCATGGACGGAGGAGTCTGGTAGGCTGCAGTCCATGGGGTCTCGAAGAGTCGGACACGACCGAGCGGCTTCACTTTCACTTTTCACTTTCATGCATTGGAGAAGGAAATGGCAACCCACTCCAGTGTTCTTGCCTGGAGAATCCCAGGGACAGGGGAGCCTGGTGGGCTGCCGTCTATGGGGTCGCACAGAGTCGGACATGACTGAAGTGACTTAGTAGTAGTAGTAGTATATATAAATTATCCCTCTGAATTAGATTTTTCTGTAATCCAGGTTGGTCATCAAGCTAGCGTAAAGCACCAAAATTGTACTATATGTTCAGTGTTTATATTCATCTACGAGGCACAAAGGCAAAGATAGCAGTCATTTTTTCACTTGTTGAAATAAAAAGGTCTTGATTGCTCTTTTGCCAGTAGTATTCATCAAGACAGTATTATGTTCATTCAAAATGCTTTGCTCTTTGGTTTTGCTTTCAGCTGTATCAGTGCAAGTCTTCCCAAAACAGAAGCAAACTGGCAGTATGTAATAAATGATTTGAAAACAATTGAGCATCTTATTCAAGTAAGTACTCATTTTTCCATAAACTATTTTGTATAATTGCTATGGAGTCTGTTACGCCTGTGTTTTGCTGTCAGTCCTAATGAAATCTCACATAAAACAATAATGTTTCGGTAGAATTGTATGCCTCATAGAACCTCCAATGAAATCTTTTATTTAGAATTTTCAGATAGCAATTACCTTTAAACCTCAATTTATGAGTGGCCTAGCATGAAGAGTTCTTTGTGACCACAGGCCAGAGAGACTCCCTTTTCCTGTCAGATATATACCTGATATATCCTCCAGATAGAAAACAGACTGGAGAGACTTGTTAGCAGAAAAGCCAGGTGGCTTGGTGACCCTTGTAGGGGAAATAGGCTGACCCAGGGAAGGACTCTCTGTGCCATGGGCTAGAAAACCCCCTCTGGAGACACCGGTTGTTCTGGCAGAACTTGTAGAGGAGAGAAATAGGGGCTGTATTGTTGTGCAGGCAACACAAGAGGACCAGTGAGCGTCTCAGGGGCAACAGGTGTACCAAACCTTCCAAATTTGCCCCACAAAGCTTCTGAAAACTAAACCATCATTGGAATCACAGCATACAAACTTAGGGCAGCACCTCTGTACTGAGCCTACACAGAGTGGCTGCACGCTAAACTCCAAGACTTACGTAGGACCAGGGTCTCCTTACATAATATCCTAAATACCAGGATATATGGAAAACTCAGTTTTCAAACCAAAAAGCAGGAAAATCACAACTTGAATGAGAAGAGCGTCTGAAACAGACTCTGAAACTGAGATGGATTAGATGTTGGAATTATTTGACAAGAATTTCAAAGCAGCCATCGGGAAGATATACCAGCAAGCAACTGTGGATATCCTTGGAACAACTGAAAATAAAACAGAAAACAACTCAGAAAGTCTTAGCGAAGAAATACAATATGTAAAAACACAGCAAATGGAAATTACAGAACTAAAAAATACAATAGCTGAGATATAAAACAGACTGAAGAGGCTCATTAGCAGAATGAATATGACAGAGGAAAGACAGTCAACTTTAGGGTGGAATAGAGAGAAAACAGATTAGAAAAAAGTAAATAAAGCCTCAGGGATTTTGGGGACAATAAAAGAGCCAGTCTTCCTGGCATTATCATCCTAGAAGGAGAGGAGAAAAAGAATACTAACAAAAAGACATAGATCAGCCAAATCGTTGACAAAATACAAACTTATTTTGTGCTGTCTACAAGGAAATGGGTAGGTTGAAATTAAGAAAGGGAAAAGAATATGTCATGCTGTAGTAGACTGAATAGTGTCCACCCCTAAATTCACATTCACCTAGACCTCACAAGTCTTTGCAAGTATACTCAGTTAGGGTGAGATTACAGTGAGGCGAGGTGGGCCCTAAATCCTTGACTATTGTCCTTATAAGAAGAGAACAGGATACATAGACACAGGGAAGAAGGCCCTGTGAGAACAGGCAGCCACAAGCCAAAGAAGATTGGAATGACTGGCACGATGTGGCAAGGGCTGGGGAGCCAGGAGTGACAGTTCTCTAGTATCTGCACAGGGAACAGGCTCAGTGGAATCCCTGGCTTTGAACTGTAGGAGTATGAATTGTTAGTTGAAGGCCCTCACTTTGTGGTACCTTGCTACAGCAGCTCTAGGAAACTGAGGCACACACACACAGTCATACACACAATAATTTTAAAAATCAGAAATGGCTATATTCATATCAGAGAATGCAAACAACAGACAGCAGATAAAATTACTAGAGTCAGGAGAGACAGTATACCTTGGTAAAAAAGATTAATCACCAGAAAAACATAATGATCTTAAATGTGTACCCACCAAACAGCAGAGCCTCAAAATGGAAGAAGCAAAAACAAATAATAGATCCAAAAGGAGAAGCAGATGAGTCCGTAAATATAGTTGATTTTAGCACTTCTTCAGTGACAAACAGAACTACTAGACAGAAAATCAGAAAGGATATAGAAGAACTGGATAGCACAGTCTACCAAGAGTATCCAATGTCATGGATAGAACACTTCACAGAACAGCAGCTAATAAACATTCTTCTCAGGCACCACTCACCAAGACTGGACGTATCCTGAGCCATAAAATAAACCTGAACACATTTATCAGGACTGAAATCATGCAGTATATGTTGTCCAACCACAGTGAACTCAAGTAGAAGTTGATTACATAAATACAACAGGAAAATCTCTTGGAAATTAAATTATACACTTAGAAATATTGCATGGGTCAAAGAACAAGTCTCAAAGGATATAAAGTATAGAACTGAATGAAGACAAAAATGCACCATAAGAAGATCTGTGGGATTTAGCTAAAGCATTACTGAATGGAAAACTGATAAAATTAAATGATTACGTTAGAAAAGAGGAAAGATCTCAGATCACCAATCTAAATTAGTGCCTCAAGAAACGGGAAAGAAGAGCAAAATCAATCTAATCCATGCAGAAGGAAGGAAGTAATAAAGACAAAAACAAAAAGTAATGAAATTCAAGTTAGGAAAGCAATAGAGAAAAATCAACTAAATATAAAGCTCATTACTTGTGGAAAAAATCAATAAAATTGATAAACCTTTAGAAATCCTGACAAAGATAAGAGATGATAGATACCATTAGTATCAGGACTGAAACTGGGGTCTTACTACAGAACCTACAAACAGTAAAAGGATACCAAAGAAAAACCATGAGCAACTTGATTCTCATAAATTTCATAATTTAGAGGAAATGGACAATTTTCTCACAAACCACAACCTATCGAAATGTAGCCAAGATGAAATAGATAATGTGAACTCTCCTATAACTACAAAATACTTTGAATTCACCATATACAAGCTCCCCAAATAGAATCTCCAGATCAGCTGGTTTCAGTGGAGATCCACACACAACTGTGTAAAAATAGTGAATGGGGTAAACAAACTGTAGTTCATCCATACATGCAACGTTACTCAGTAGATAAAAAGAAATGAGCCACTTAGCCATGAAAAGGTAAAGAGGATCCCTAAAACCCATTTGCTAAGTGTAAGAAGCCAATCAAAATAGGCCATATACTGTGTATGATTCCACCTATGTGACATTCTGGAAAAGGTTGGATACGATAAAATCATCAATGATTACCAGTGTTTAGGAAAAAGGGACAGATGAGAGACTGGAGAACAGGTGATTTTTAGGGCAGTGGAACTATTTTGTATGTAACAATAATGATCAATGCATGTCATTACACATTTTCAATAACTATAGGTGTACAATACCAACAGTGAACCCTATGTAATCTCTGGACTTTAGCTGAAAATGTATCAATATTGAATCACCAGGTGTAATAGATGTACCATCCTAATATAAGGTATTAATAATAGGGGGAACTTGGGAAGGGGCCTGGGGCCATATGGGAACTTTTCTGGTCATGTCCTGCAAACCTACAACTGCTTAAAAAATAAAGTCTATTAACTTTTTCAGTAAGCCAGTTTCAAAAGGTTACTTACTGTATGATTCCATTTATATAATATTCTTGAAATGATATCATAGGAATGAAGAGCAGAGAAATGGTTGATGGTATATAGAAGGATGGTGGGCGGAATATGAATGTTTTGGGAGAAAGGTGATTTTAGCTATAAAAGAGTAACGGAATCTTTCCTATGGTAATGGATTGTTCTGTATCTTAAATATGGTAGTGGTTACATGAATTTACACATCTGATAAAATTGTAAAGAACTATACACATACACACAAAAACTGGTGAAATCTGAACAAAGTGGGCAGACTGTATCCATGCCAATCTCCTCATTATGATATTGTGCCATGTTATGCAGGGCAAAATGTGGTCTACAGGAAAAGGAAATGGCAAACCACTTCACTATTCTTGCTTTGAGAACCCCATGAATGGTACAAAAAGGCAAAAAGGTAGTACACTGAAAGATGAATTCCCCAGGTCAATAGGTGCCCAATTAGCTACTGGAGATCAGTGGAGAAATAACTCCAGAAAGAATGAAGAGATGGATCCAAAGAGAAAACAGCACCCAGTTGTGAATGTGACTGGTGATGGAAGTAAAGTCTGATGCTTTAGTAAAGAACAGTATTGCACAGGAACCTGAAATGTTAGGTCCATGAATCAAGGCAAATTGGAAGTGGTCAAACAAGGAGATGGCAAAAGAGAACATCTATATTTTAGGAACCAATGGACTAAAATGGATGGGAATGGGTGAATTTAACTCAGATGACCATTATATCTACTACTATGGGCAAGAATCCCTTAGAAGAAATGGAGTAGCCATCATAGTCAACAAAAGAGTCTGAAATGCAGTGCTTGGATGCAATCTCAAAAACAACAGAATGATCTCTGTTCATTTCCAAGGCAAACCATTCAGTATCATAGTAATCCAAGTCTATACCCCCACCAGTAATGCTGAAGAAGCTGAAGTTGAACAGTTCTATGAAGACCTACAAGACCTTCTAGAGCTAACACTCAAAAAAGATGTCCTTTTCTTTATAGGGGACTGAAATGCAAAAGTAGGAAGTCAACAGATTCCTGGGGTAACAGGCAATTTGGCCTTAGAATACAAAATGAAGCAGGTCAGAGGCTAACAGAGTTTTGCCAAGAGAATGCACTGGTCATAGCAAACACCCTCTTCCAAGAACACAAGACTACACATGGACATCTACATATGGTCAATATCAAAATCAGATTGATTATATTCTTTACAGCCAAAGATGGAGAAGCTCTATACAGTCAGCAAAAGCAAGACCAGGAGGTGACTGTGGCTAAGATCATGAAGTCCTTATTGCCAAATTCAGACTCAAATTGAAGAAAGTAGGGGAAACCACTAGACCATTCAGGTATGACCTAAATCAAATCCCTTACAATTTTACAGTGGAAGTGAGAAATAGATTTAAGGGCCTAGATCTGATAGATAGAGTGCCTGATGAACTATGGAATGAGGTTCATGACATTGTACAGGAGACAGGGATCAAGACCATCCCCAAGAAAAAGAAATGCAAAAAGCAAAATGGTTGTCTGAAGAGGTCTTACAAATAGCTGAGAAAGGAAGAGAAGGTAAAGGCAAAGGAGAAAAGGAAAGATAGAAGCATCTGAATGCAGAGTTCCAAAGAATAACAAGGAGAGATAAGAAAGCCTTCCTCAGTGGTCATTGAAAAGAAATAGAGGAAAACAATAGAATGGGAAAGACTAGAGATCTCTTCAAGAAAATTAGGATACCAAGGGAACATTTTATGCAGAGATGAGCACAATAAAGGACAGAAATGATCTGGATCTAGCAGAAGCAGAAGATATTAAGAAGAGGGGGCAAGAATATACAGAAGAACTATACAAAAAAGATCTTCATGACCCAGATAATCACAATGGTGTGATCACTCACCTAGAGCCAGACATCCGGGAATGTGAAATCAAGTGGGCCTTAGGAAGCATCACTAGAAACAAAGCTAGTGGAGGTGATGGAATTCCAGTTGAGCTATTCCAAATCCTAAAAGATGATGCTGTGAAAATGCTACACTCAATATGCCAGCAAATTTGGGAAACTCAGCAGTGGTCACAGGACTGAAAAAGGTCAGTTTTCATTCCAATCCCAAAGAAAGGCAATGCCAAAGAATGCTCAAACTACTTCACAATTGTACTCATCTCACATGCTAGCAAAGCAATGCTCAAAATTCTCCAAGCCAGGCTTAAGCAGTATGTGTACTGTGAACTTCCAGAAGTTCAAGCTGGATTTAGAAAAGGCAGAGGAACTAGCGATCAAATTGCCAACATCTATTGGATGATTGAAGAAGCACTAGAGTTCCAGAAAAACATCTATTTCTGCTTTATTGACTACGCCAAAGCCTTTGACTGTGTGGATCACAACAAACTATGGGAAATTCTGAAAGAGATGGGAATACCAGACCACCTGACCTGCCTCCTGAGAAATCTGTATGCAGGCTTAAAGCACCAGTTAGAACTGGGCAAGAAACAACAGACTGGTTCCAAATTGGGAAAGGAGTATGTCAAGGCTGTATATTGTCACCCTGCTTATTTAATTTATATCTAGAGTACATCATGTGAAATTCTGGGCTGGATGAAGCACAGGCTGGAGTCAAGATTGCCGGAAGAAATATCAATAACCTCAGATATGCGGATGACACCACCCTTATGGCAGAAAGCGAAGAACTGAAGAGCCTCTTGATGAAAGTAAAAGAGGAGAGTGAAAAAGTTGGCTTAAAAATCGAAGTTCAGAAAACTAAGATCATGGCATCTGGTCCCATCACTTCATGGCAAATAGGTGGGAAAATTAGGGAAACAGTGACAGACACTATTTTGGGGGGCTCCAAAATCACTGCAGATGGTGACTGCAGTCATGGAATCAAAAGACGGTTGCTCCTTGGAATAAAAACTATGACCAACCTAGACAGCATATTAAAAAGCAGAGACATTACTTTGCCAACAAAAGTCCATCTAGTCAAAGTATGGTTTTTCCAATAGTCACGTATGGACGTGAGAATTGGACTATAAAGAAAACTGAGCACTAAAGAATTGATGCTTTTGAACTGTGGTGTTGGACAAGTCTCTTGAGAGTCCCTTGGACTGCAAGGAGATCCAACCAGTCCATCCTAAAGGAAATTAGACCTGAATTTTCATTGTAAGGACTGATGTTGAAGCTGGAACTCCAATACTTTGGCCACCTGATGTGAAGAACTGACTCATTTAAAAAGACCTGATGCTGGGAAAGATTGAAGGTGGGAGGAGAAGGGGACGACAGAGGATGAGATGGTTAGATGGCATCACTGACTTGATGGACATGAGTTTGAGTAAGCTCTGGGAGTTGGTGATGGACAGGGAGGCCTGGCGTGCTGCAGTCCATGGGGTCGCAAAGAGTCGGACGTGACTGAGCGACTGCAGTGAACTGCTGATGCACGACATTGTCACTGGGGGAAGTGGTGAAGGGGCACACAGGATCTTGCTGTATTTTTCTTATAACTTCACATGAATAAAATTATCTCAAAATAAAGACTTTAATTTAGAAAGTTTAATTTAATGTTTTCAGTAGGTTGTTCCCATTATATCTAAAGCAGGGAATAGTTTCTCATATTGCTTCTGTTTCTTTTCAGTCTATACATATGGATGCCACTTTATATACTGAAAGTGATGCTCATGTGAGTATATTTTGTTTTCAACATTGCTGTCTTTTCCAATGTTCAAAGGCTTGGAAATATATTTTTATAAATTTACTGAAACATGTATAGTTTTAAAATCTAATGTTCGGATGTTCATATGATCAATGAATTTTATATGCAATTGTTGAAATTATAGCACGGTAGGGAGAAAGAGCTACATAGATACTATTTACATTGTAGCATCCTTGTCAAATCAAGACATAAAAAAGCCTTTTTCTGTCAATGTCAAACAAAACATAGTACATATTTCTATGATGCAGGTAAAACACAATGCAATTGATTCAAGAATCAAGTTAGTCAATTTAACAATATCCAACATATCAATTTTATCCAGTGCTATCACTTTTAATCATATTTTTTACAAATTGTTTAAGTATATTCCTGTTCTACATTTTGCCTGAATCACTACAGTTGTCAGAAAAGGATTCTGATTGGTTATTCTTTATGTGAGAAAAGAAACTAACACAACCCATAAAATCTATCAGAATTCAAAAATGATCTTAAATCGCTTCATTAATATGCTGACATTGCTTAAGGCATATAGAATTTCTGTTGAGTTGCTGGTCCATTCTCTCTTAATTGGTTACTAAAACCAAGACACAAATCCCTGACATCTTCTCTTCATGGAAAACAAACTCTGTGTTGTGTGTATTCACAACAGTGAGTCTTCTATTATTCCTTAATTAGAACTTCTCCGAAATAGAAGGTTTACCCTACCGAGACTTCTTAAGCATTAGAAAGAAGCCACAGCCAGAAATTAGGTGGGGAGGGGAAACAGGTATCTATCAATCACTTGGATATAGTACTGCTGCACTAGAATAGTCTCCTTTTTTGGCTTCAACATGTTTTCCATTTTTCTTTGCATTTTCTTCAAAGTAGAAAGCAGTCAGTTAACCGCCAACACTCAGAATCCTGAGATTGCTGTTTTTGTAAGAAGATAACCTTGCTGCTCCTGGGGTTGTAGCTCGCAAGAAGCTGAGACCGAAGTTTAGATTTAAACCCTGACTCAGCCACTTTCTAGCTTTGTTGCCTTGGAAGACACTAAATACTTCTGAACCTCAGTTTTATTATTTATATTTTAGTTGTTATTTATTTTATTGACATGCTGACAGTATTTACCCTTTCAATCCAGAGCAGCGGCTGTGGGAGGATAAGGAGTATTTCCAGGACCAGCCAGGTGGCTGTGTCCTTTCCTTCCTTCCTTCCTTCCTTCCCTCCTTCATTCATTCAGTAAGCACTTGCCAAGTGCCTGCAGAGCTCCAGGCACTATGCATGGCATTGAGAACAAGAAATCAGACAGTCTCTATCAAATCCCCCACACGCTGGTTAAATACTTCGGTTTGAAGTTTAGGTTTTTGTTAAAGTAATCATCTTGGGAAATGTATTTTTATGGGACCTGAAAAGTACCTTTCTGATTTGGCCAGCCTGTACATAGGCCATACTCCTGCTTTGATTTTTCTAAGAAATTTCTTGGAATCATGTGTGCCACTGGAACTTGCAAGAATAGGATGATTAGCAGCTACCAATATTTAAAATGTTAACAATGCAGTCTGATTCTAAAAAATTATTCCATATGCACCATCTATATTCATGTTTTGAGAGTTCCAGGTCAACATTATCACCCCTTTAGACAGAGGAAATGTGCTTAGTGGGAAAAAGTGGCGTATTATTTCTACATTTTCTAGTTTTATGTTCTTTCTTCTGCACAGCATCCCCATCTTTCCTGACTGTTTTTTGTTCTCAGTTTGTTTTGGTTTTGATTTCAAAGCCAAAAGAGAAAAATAAGTGAAGCTGTTTCCTATGTAAAACGTCTTAGGAGTATTGTGTTTTTTTATAAAATAGTTGGATTGACTTTTTACAAAATCAGAATTGCATCTGTGTGAAACTGAAATAATGGGAAAATAATTGTTTTCAAAAATGATTCTTTGTAATTCTGTTTTAGCCCAATTGCAAAGTAACAGCGATGCAGTGCTTTCTCCTGGAGTTACGAGTTATTTTACACGAGTCCAAAAATGCCACCATTTATGAAATAATAGAAAATCTTACCATGCTAGCAAACAGCAATTTATCTTCTATTGAGGTGAGTTATCCAGTAGTTGTCCAGAGTTGCATCAGATGCTCTTGGATTGACTGGGGGAAATCATTAGCTGGATGGGAATGGACAAGGAGACCCTTGGAGGGAGCACTTGGGAAAAGGAGTTAATTCCAGCAGAATGGCTGCCAGAAGCTTCACCATCACTCCTGTGCACACAATCCTAAGCATTTTATTGATTTATTCATTCAACACACATTTCCTACAGCTCCACAGTGTGCCTCAGTGCACACAGGGCTGTGTGTGTGTGTGTGTGTCCGTGTGTGTGTCCATGTGTGTGTGTTAGTCACTCTGTCCTGTACAACTGTTTGCGACCCTGTGGACTATAACCCACCAGGCTCCTCTGTCCATGGAGTTCTGCAGGCAAGAATACTGGAGTGGATTGCCATTTCCTTCTCCAGGGGATCTTCCCAACCCAGGGATCAAACCTGGATGTCCTGCATGCAGCAGATTCTTTATGTCTGAGCCAACAGGGAAGATTCTTCATGTCTGATGCCCAATTGTTGAGCACCCATAGAGTAATATTTGGGTTATTACTCTGTGCCAGATACTGTTCTTCCAGGGTCAGATGGTAACTCGTTGAATTCCTGCAGTCAATCTGTGAGATATGGTTATCATTGTTTCTATTTGAGGTTTAAGAAATTGGGGCTCTGGGAGCTTGCATCTCTTTCTCCAATTCATGCAGTTAATAAAACGAGGAGCCAGGAATCCCCGAGCAATTTCTCTCCAGAGTCTACCTTCTTATCTACTCAAAGGATAAATGTTGCAGAAAGATAATAATAAAAATCTGAATACTTGGAGTATAAGGTATACTCCTAGGTAGCAAGAGCAGTATAGGGCTCCTGGAGAGCAAATGCCAGGGACCCCTATGCTAGGCTGGAGCATCAGCTCTGCAAGGCCCTGAAGTACAGACGATCATGGATTGTATGGCAAAACACTAGTGGCCAAAGGAAAGTGGACTGAAGAAGTTTCATAAACAAACAAAGCCATCATTATAATTTGTTCACTTAACAAATACGCTTTGGGACCCATTGTAGGCCCTCAAGATAGCAGAAGTTAAAACAAACATACTCTTCCTGCTCTTACAGAAGGAGGAAACACGTAGTAATCAATAAGCAAATAAATAGTAGGTCAAGTGTTTATTAATAACTGTAGTGGCCACAAAAGAGGCAGGTCAGGGGAAAGTTATGATCAACCTAGGTAGCATATTCAAAAGCAAAGACATTACTCTGCCAACAAAGTTTCATCTAGTCAAGGCTGTGGCTTTTCCTGTGGTCATGTATGGATGTGAGAGTTGGACTGTGAAGAAGGCTGAGCACCGAAGAATTGATGCTTTTGAACTGTAGTGTTGGAGAAGACTTTTGAGAGTCCCTTGGACTGCAAGGAGATCCAACCAGTCCATTCTGAAGGAGATCAGCCCTGGGATTCCTTTGGAAGGAATGATGCTAAAACTGAAACTCCAGTACTTTGGCCACCTCATGCGAAGAGTTGACTCATTGGAAAAGACTCTGATGCTGGGAGGGATTGGGGGCAGGAGGAGAAGGGGATGACAGAGGATGAGATGGCTGGATGGCATCACCGACTCGATGGATGTGGGTTTGGGTGAACTCCGGGAGTTGGTGATGGACAGGGAGGCCTGGCATGCTGCGATTCATGGGGTCGCAAAGAGTCAGACATGACTGAGCGACTGAACTGAACTGAAGGGGACTGAGGCTCTAGAGAAGGTTTGCTTACATAACTGACAATTGGCAAAAACATGAGAGAGAATGAGCTTCAAGGATGCCATGGGGAAGTATGTTCAGTCAGAGGCAACTGAAAGAGCAGAGACCTGAGCTAGTGTGGCTGGACACCGTTGATTTTCCCTAAAGTACCAAGCTACTTTAGGTCTTTATTTCAATGTCACCATCTCACAGCAATGTCACTTCTTCACAACTGCAATCCCGCCCCCACCTCAACATGCCTTACCCACTTCTCTATATGTCCCACCATCTTAAATACTATATATTTTGCTTGCTGGATATTGTCTGATTTTTCCTAGTAGAATTTCAGCTTCAGAGGGGCAGGTGTTTTGTTTCCATTTTTTTGCTGTTTGTTTTTAGTGCTGTATCCCAACTCCTAGAACAATGCTTGACATGTACTAGAATTCTCATCTATTTCTGAAATGAATATATTAATGTTTAAAATACTCTTGTGATATGTTATCTCTCTGTTATTGGTGGAAATGCTGGGACATGCAACAGATAATTCATAGCAAATGTCAATGGGGAACTCTTTAATGTGCATTTTTATAGTCCCCCTCATCATGACAGTGTGGCCTGAATGCACAGTCAGAAGACCTGGACGTGGAGAATTTCACTGATTATGTCAACTAAATGAGTCATTTACTATCTCTGCCTTCCTATCTGACATGATTACTTTCAGAATCAAATAGGAGAGCATTATATGGAATATGACAGCACCTGGCAGAGGGTATGTGCTTGATAAACGTTGGTGAATTTGAATTTTAAATGCCTAATGGATGGAAAAATCTCATTTTGATTTTTCCTGAAACAGCTTTCACAGTTCAGATGATCCCTGGAAATTTCGTTTTGTAGATTGCTACACTTGTAGAAACTGTGTTTACAGTACAATAATTTATGGTATTCATCAAAATAGTTCAAATTAGCCAATAATAATTGGGCAAATATCATGTGCCAGGCCATTTGCGAAGCAACAATACATAGCCTTGATTTCCTGGAAGAGCCTAGAGCAAACAGTGGTCTGAGAAGCATAAAGCTCCTTAATATCAGCCTAACACATGATGTGATATGAGAGCGAGCCTAAATACGGAGTTCTTAGAATGAAGAGATGGGACGTTTAGTCCAGCCTCGGGAGTTCCTGGGTTCAGAAAAGCCTTCCCAGTGGAGACAGCACCTGAGTGATCTTAAGTGTGAGTGGTTGTAGCTAAAATAGAAGTGTGGAAGGAAGAGAGAAAAGCAAAGACAGCAAAACACCTAATAGGTTCATGTATGTATGGGACCAAAAGGCATGAGGCCAGTGTTCCTAGGGCTGAATCTTTGAGCCGTGGAAAAAGTGAAAGAAATAGATAAGGAACAGCTCAAGGAGAGCCAGCATGCCACGCAGGGGGCCAGGGACTTCATGCTGCGGTAGATGACCAGAAACTACTGAAGGCCTCTAAGCAAGACGTTTGTGGTTCAGTAGATCTTTTTTCTTTTTCAATTATATTTTTCACTGTCCTTAATTCACTCGAGGAAAAAATCAGTCCTTATCAAATCTCTCCAGTTCTCTTTTGCCTTAATTCTTCCTAATATGGTAATTAATCTGCCAAGTATTTTATGTCTGGACACCTCACCATGTGGTTCAAAGGATATGATATTCACAGGAAAGGCATATTTTAGATTTTCCAATCTAATCCTTTCTTTTTATTTGCAGAATAAAACAGAATTGGGATGCAAAGAATGTGAGGAACTGGAGGAAAAAAGTATCAAAGAATTTTTGAAGAGTTTTGTACATATTGTGCAAATGTTCATCAACACTTCTTGATTGCAGCTGATCCTTTTCCGCATTTCTATTATTAACAAACATCTTTCCGCGGCTTAGAGGCAACAAAGCACTCAGCATTTCAAATGTGCTGCCAAAAGAAATTCTCCTGGCAAGACGATGCTCAGGATCTTGGTTGGGATGGATTCATAAAGATAAAAGTCAAAACATGTCACCGAGACCACGTTGTCTGCCAAGGACGGACTTATTTTGTTCATTTATTTTTAATTTATTATTGAAATTGTACATATCTGTAGCATAATGTAAAATGTTGAATAAAATTATGTACATATTTTATCCTTTGAAATTGCACTGATATTTTACATCTTATAAGAAAACAGAGGGTGTTTGGTTCAAGGGTGAGAGTCAAATTATTAAACAATCTGTACCACTTGGTACTATGGCTATAGACATAGAGGATGCCCCAACCAATTGGAAATTGACTACCAACCTTCATTTACTTCTTCTTCAGCTGTGGCACTTGGAAGGAGAATTGACTACCAACAAGAAAGGAGGAACTAGGTAGAAACCAATCATTTCATTATTGATATATAAAGCCCTTCTTCTTGCTATTGTTGTTTAGTCACAAAGTCATGTCCAGCATTTTTTGTGACCCCATAGTCTTTAGCCCTAGAACATGGCATCCAGTCCTATCACTTCATGGTAAATAGAAGGGGAAAAAGTATAAGTAGTGACAGATTTTATATTCTTGGACTCCAAAATCACTCCAGACAGTGACTGCAGCCATGAAATTAGAAGACGCTTGCTCCTTGGAAGAAAAACTATGACAAACCTAGACAGTGTATTAAAAAGCAGAGACATTACTTTGCCAACAAAGGTCCATAGAGTCAAAGCTATGGTTTTTCCAGTAGTCATGTATGGATGTGAGAGTTGGACCATAAAGAAGTCTAATTGGCAAAGAATTGATGCTTTCAAACTGTTGTGATAGAGAAAACTCTTGAGAGTGCTTTTAACAGCAAGGAGATCAAACCAGTTAATCCTACAGGAAATGAACCCTGAATATTCATTGGAAGGACTGATGCTGAAGCTGAAGCTCCAATACTTTGGCCACCTGATGCAAAGAGCTAACTCATTGGAAAAGACCTTGATGCTGGGAAGGATTGAAGGCAAGAGAAGAAGAGGGCAGCAGGGGACGAGATGGTCAGATAGCATCACCAACTAAATGGACATGAATTTGAGCAAACTTCAGGAGATGGTGATGGACAAGGAAGCCTAGCATGCTGCAATTCATGGGGTTGCAAAGAGTCAGAGACATGACTTAGCGACTGAACAACAACAGACTGTAGCCTGCCAGTTTCCTCTGTCCAGGGGATTTTCCTGGCAAGAATACTGGAGTGGGCTGCCAATTCCTTCTCTAGGGGATCTTCCTGACCCAGGGGTTGAACCTGCATCTGCTGCACTGCAGGTGGATTCTTTACCACTGCTGCTGCTACTAAGTTGCTTCAGTCGTGTCTGACTCTGTGGGACCCCATAGACGGCAGCCCACCAGACTCCCCCGTCCCTGGGATTCTCCAGGCAAGAACACTGGAGTGGGTTGCCATTTCCTTCTCCAATGCATGAAAGTGAAAAGTGAAAGTGAATTCACTCAGTCATGTCCGACTCTTAGCGACCCCATAGACTGCAGCCTACCAGGCTCCTCTGTCCATGGGATTTTCCAGGCAGGAGTACTGGAGTGGGGTGCCATTGCCTTCTCTGCTTTACCACTGAGCCACCAGTAAAGCTCTTATTATGAGAGAGAGTTTGCAAGTGCCTGGCATGGAATATGCACCAGTCCATCTATAATAAACCTTTACTGTGTCTACAATAAACCTTTACTGATAGGTGAAATTGTGTATCAAAGCTAATGGTTGCAACAATGTTTATATTTCATTCTTCCCTCATGTACAAGTATTTTACTTTCCTACATTGTTTTGTCATGTTTGTATAATAAAAAGCTGCTGATGAGAGCTAACATGATGTGGCATGAAATAATTGTTTCTATTATTTTTTAGTATATTGTCTAAAATTTTCAAACTCTCTTGAAGCTGAACTGACTGAAATGAAATATGCTCATCGCATCACGGATGTCTTGCCCCTACTTCACTTCTGGCAGACTTTACTGAGAGATCAAAGAGTAGGAATTTATCTCAAGAATTTGATTTCTTTTCATGTCATAGTGCAAACCATTTCTCTATTGAATCATTCTTTAGTAGTCCAATGCCCTATCCCTGCTCATGTATCCTTTCAGTCAATGTATGCTTAATATTTTCTTTCAAGATAGTTTTGGAGAAATCTGTATTCCATTTGACCTTCAAAGAGTCATGTATTGGCTCTTAGTCTGTCCCTTGACCTCAATCCAGACAAATAATATTTGGCAGCCATTGAGCTTGTGGCTTTTTTTTTTTTTTTTTAGTTTCATCTGAAAAGGAATTTTTTTTGGACAGGAAAATTGTTTTATTTATTGTATCAAAGGTATTAAGCAGACATTTTAAAAGTTTAAATACAGATGTTTGGATATTCATTAAAGATCAAACTATTTAATATGTTAAGAAAATTTTACCATGTTCATTAAACTCAATTGAAAGAAAGAAAGTTGAAAGTGAAGTCGCTCAGTCGTGTCCCACTCTTTGCGACCCCGTGGACTATAGCCCACCAGACACCTCCATCCATGGGATTCTCCAGGCAAGAGTACTGAAGTGGGTTACCATTTCCTTCTCCAGAGGATCTTCCTCACCCAGGGATTGAATCAGGTCTCCTGCATTAGAGGCAGATGCTTTAACCTCTGAGCCACCAGGGAAGCTGGGTATTAAACCCAATACATTATAGGAATTCTGTTTTTAGTTGAGTCTCTGTAGAAGTGTCTAAAACATGATCGTATATTTCTCTGAGATGAAACTATTCTAGATGGAATGATGGCATTTGTAAAACAGAGCCGTGATCATGCCTTCACCTTTTTATTTTGGGTCTTTTGTGTCTCCATACAGGTTTTAAGATTTTTATTTTGGGTCTTGTGGTACATTTTGGTCTGTGACTTGGATAAAGATAGAAGGTACGTGTTTATCAAATCTGTGGAATATGCAATGAAGATTTACAGTTCCCTCAGGCTAGAAGGGAGTGCCAGTGTAACAAGATGAAAATGAATAAGGATATACAAAGAGTTCTGTACTTGGGCCACAATAATGAACAGCAGGAGTAAAGAATAAGGAGGATGCAGCTGGAGTCAGCAAAAAAGATTTTAGGGTTTTTATGCACTAATAACTCGGTGTAAGTTGACAGTTTGATATGACTATCAAAAAGGTAATTGCAATTGTTAGCTACTTTAATATAAATATATTACCTAGGGAAGTATTTTTGAAGTGTACCCGATGACATCAAAATCACCTGGAAGGTTTTTGTTTGTGTGTGTTTTTTTTTTTTTTAACAGTTTTATTGAGAAATAAATTGGCATACATCACTATAGAAGTTCAATCATGAATTTTGATTTACATATATTGTAAAATGATTAACATGATAGGTTTAGCTGACATAACCTTCTCCTATAGATACAATAAAGAGAAAAGAAAGGAAAAAACAGGGAAAAACTTTTCTCCTTGAGATGAAAACTTACAGGATTTACTCTCAACAACTCTCCTGTATAACATACAGCAATGTCAGCTATTGTAATTATATTGTCCATTACATTCCTAGTAATTATTCATCTTGTGACCGGACGTTTGTATCTTTTGACCACTTTCCTCCTATTTCCCGTCCTTGCACTCTGCCTCTGGTAACCATGAGTCTGATCTCTCTCTCGCTCTTTTTTTTTGTTTGTTTTGCTTTAAGATTTCACAAATAAGTGAGATTACACAGTATTTGTCTTTCCCTGTGTGACTTATTTCACTAAGCATAATGTCTTCAGGTTCTACTCATGTTGTCACAAACAGTGGAATTTCCTCATTTTTATGGCTAAATAATATTCCTCGCTCTCTCTCTTTCTCTCTCTTCATCCACATCTTACGTCATTTCCGTATCTCGGTTATTGTAAATAATGCTAGTATGAACATAGGGGCACATATATATTTTCAAGTTAGTCTTTTTGTTTCCTTTGGATGTGTTTCTAGAAGTAGAATTGCTGGATCATATGGCAGTTCTTCTATTTCTAACGTTTTGAGAAACCTCCATACTTTTCTCCATAGGGGTTGCACCAGCTTAGAATCCCACTAACAATGCATAGGTTTCCCTTTTCTCTACATCCTTGCCAGCACTTGATATTTGTTGTCTTTTTATAGAAATCATTCCTATAGATGTGGATATAATTTCTTATGGTTTTAATTGGTGTCCCTGATGGTTAGTGATTTGAGCATCTTTGTTGGCTTTGTACAATATCTCTGTTGGTTTTGTGCATTTTCTTTGGAGAAATGTTTATTCAGGTCCTTTTCCCATCTATAATTGTGTTTGTTTTTTATTGAGTTGGATGAGTTCTTTATGTATTTTGGATATGAAGCCTCTATCAAATATATAGTTTGCAAATATTTTCCCCAATTCTATAGGTCGCTTTTTCAGTTTGTTGATAGTTTCTTTTGGTGTGCGGATGCTTTTTACTTTGACATAGTCCCAACTTTTTATTTTTTTATTTTTTTGTTGCTCACCCATTAGGTGTCATATCCAAAGAATCATTACCAGAACCCATGTAAAGTAGCTTATGTTCATATGTTTCCTTCTGAAAGTTTTATTATTTCATATCTTACATAGAAGTTTTAAATTCATTCTATTTCATTTTTGTGAGTGGTGTTAAGATAGGGGTCCAGTTTTGTTCTTTTACATGTGAATATCCAGCTATCCCAACACCATTTACTGAAAAGACCTTCTTTTCTCCATTGAGTATTCTTGGCTCCCTTATCAAATATTAGTTGACTGTATATGCCTGGTTTTATTTCTAGGTTCTCAATTCTGTTTCTTTGGCCTATTGTTTTTATCCCAGTATTCTTTTATTTTTTTTTTTCTCTCTTTAAAAAAAATTTTTTTTAATTTTATTTTTTAACTTTACAATATGGTATTGTTTTTTGCCATATATCAACATGAATCCACCACAGGTATACACGTGTTCCCCATCCTGAACACTCCTCCCTCCTCCCTCCCCGTACCATCCCTCTGGGTCGTCCCAGTGCACCAGCCCCAAGCATCCAGTATCGTGCATCGAACCTGGACTGGCAACTCGTTTCATATATGGTATTATACATATTTCAATGCCATTCTCCCAAATCATCCCACCCTCTCCCTCTCCCACAGAGTCCAAAAGACTGTTATATACATCAGTGTCTCTTTTGCTGTCTCATATAAAGGGTTATTGTTACCATCTTTCTAAATTCCATATATATGCATTAGTATATTGTATTGGTGTTTTCTTCCTGGCTTACTTCACTCTGTAAAATAGGCTCCAGTTTCATCCACCTCATTAGAACTGATTCAAATGTATTCTTTTTAATGGCTGAGTAATACTCCATTGTGTATATGTACCACTGCTTTCTTATCCATCCATCTGCTGATGGACATCTAGGTTGCTTCCATGTCCTAGCTATTATAAACAGTGCTGCGATGAACATTGGGGTACACGTGTCTCTTTTAATTCTGGTTTCCTCGGTGTGTATGCCCAGCATTGGGATTGCTGGGTCATAAGGCAGTTCTATTTCCAGTTTTTTAAGGAATCTCCACACTGTTCTCCATAGTGGCTGTACTAGTTTGCATTCCCACCAACAGTGTAAGAGGGTTCCCTTTTCTCCACACCCTCTCCAGCATTTATTGCTTGTAGACTTTTGGATCGCAGCCATTCTGACTGGCGTGAAAAGGTACCTCATAGTGGTTTTGATTTGCATTCCTCTGATAATAAGTGATGTTGAGCATCTTTTCATGTGTTTGTTAGCCATCTGTATGTCTTCTTTGGAGAAATGTCTATTTAGTTCTTTGGCCCATTTTTTGATTGGGTCATTTATTTTTCTGGAGTTGAGATGTAGGAGTTTCTTGTATATTTTTGAGATTAGTTGTTTGTCAGTTGCTTCATTTGCTATCATTTTCTCCCATTCTGAAGGCTGTCTTTTCACCTTGCAATCTCTTTAACAAGTGGTGCTGGGAAAACTGGTCAACCATTTGTAAAAGAATGAAACTAGAACACTTTCTAACACCATACACAAAAATAAACTCAAAATGGATTAAAGATCTAAGCGTAAGACCAGAAACTATACAACTCCTAGAGGAGAACATAGGCAAAACACTCTCCGACATACATCACAGCAGGATCCTCTATGACCCACCTCCCAGAATATTGGAAATAAAAGCAAAAATAAACAAATGGGACCTAATTAAACTTACAAGCTTCTGCACAACAAAGGAAACCAGTATTCTTTTATTTTGATGGCTATTGTTTTATAGGACAACTTGAAATCAGGAAGTGTGATGCCTTTTGCTTTGTTTTTCTTTCTCTGAATTTCTTTGACTATTTGGGAAATTCTGTGGTTCCATATAAATTTTTGGAGTGCTTTTTCTATTTGTATTAACAACAAAGGCCATTGGAATCTTGAGAGGGATTGTATTGAGTCTATAGATAGCTTTTGGTAGTATTGCTATTTTAAAAATATTCTTCTAGTTCCTGAATATAGGATACCTTTCCATGAATTTGTTTCTTCTTCAGTTTCTTTCAGCAGTGTCATATAGTTTACAGAGTACTTTCACCTCTTCAGTTGAACATTACTAAGTATTTTGCATCTATTGTGAATGAGATTGATTTCTTTATTTTTCAGAAAATCTGTTGTTAGTGTGCAGAATACTACTGATTTTTTTTCACAGTCTATCATTCTGTCATTTTTGAGACTGCACCCAAGAACTGCATTTCAGAATCTTTTATTGACTAGAAGGGCTACTCCATTTCTTCTAAGGGATTCTTCCCCATAGTAGTAGATATATAGATATACAGTCATCTGAATTAAATTTGCCCATTCCCGTCCATTTTAGTTCACTGATACCTAAAATGTCGATGTTCACTCTTGCCATTTCCTGCTTGACCATGTCCAATTTACCTTGATTCATGGACCTAACATTCCAGGTTCCTACACAATATTGTTCTTTACAACATAGTGAAGGTGATGGAATTCCAGTTGAACTATTAAAAATTCTAAAATGCCAGCAAATTTGGAAATCTTAGCAACGGCCTGAGGACTGAAAAAGGTGTTTTCATTCCAATCTCAAAGAAGAGCACTGCCAAAGAACGTTCAAACTACCTTACAATTACACTCATTTCACATCCTTGCAAGGTAATACTCAAATCCCTCAAGCTAGGCTTCAGCAGTACATGGACTGAGAACTTCTAGATGTACAACTTGGATTTAGAAAAGGCAGAGGAAATTGCCAACATCAGTTTGATCATAGAAAAAACAAGGGAATTCCAGAAAAAAAAAAAATCTGCTTTATTGACCATGGTAAAACCTTTCACTGTGTGGATCACAGCCAACTGTGGAAGATTCCTAAAGAGATGGGAATACAAGACCACCGTACCTGCATTCTGAGAAATCTGTATGCTGGTCAAGAAGCAACTGTTAGAACTAGACATGGAATGACAGACTGGTTCAAAATTGGGAAGGGACTATGTCAAGGCTATGTATTGTCACTCTGCTTATGTAACTTATTTGCAGTGTACATAATGCAAAATTCTGGGTTGGATGAGTCACAAGCTGGAATAAAGATTGCTAGGAGACTGATATGGTTGATTCATGGTGATATTTGGCAAACAAAACAATTCTGTAAAGCAATTATCCCTCAATTAAAAAATTAATTTAAAATTAAAAAAAGATTGTAAGAAATATCAACAACCTCAGATATGCAGATAATAACAATCTAATTGTAGAAAGTGAAGAGGGACTAAAGACCCTCTTGGTGAGGGTGAAAGAGGAGAGTGAAAAAGCTGGCTTAAAATTCAGCATTCAAAAAACTAAGATCATGGCGTCTAGTCCAATCACTTCATGGCAAATAGATGGGGAAAAAGTGGAAACACTTTTTTATTTTTATTTCCTTGGGCTCCAAAATCACTGTAGACAGTGACTGCAGCCATGAAATTAAAGGACACTTGCTCCTTGGAAGAAAAGCTATGACAAACCTAGACAGTGTATTAAAAAACAGAGACATCACTTTGTCAACAAAGATCCATATAGTCAAAGCTATGATTTTTCCAGTGGTTGTGTACAAATGTGAGAGCTGGGCCATAAAGAAAGCTGAGTGCCAAAGAATTGGTGCTTTCAAACTCTGGCTCTGTAAAAGACTCTTGAGAGTCCCTTGGATAGCAAGATCAAACCAGTCAATTCTATAGGAAATGAACCTGGAATGTTCACTGAAAGGAATGATGCTGAAGCTGAAGCTCCAATACTTTGGCCACCTCATGCAAAGAGCCAACTCATTGCAAAGACCCTAATGCCAGGAAAGATTGAGGGCAGGAGGAAAAGGGGGCAACAGAGGATGAGACAGTTGGATGGCATCACCAACTCAGTGGACATGAGTTTGAGCAAACTCCAGGAGACAGTGAAGGACAGGGAAGCCTGGCATGCTGCAGTTCATGGGGTCACAAAGAGTCAGACACGATTTAGTCACTGAACTATGAAAACAAATCCTTTATTGACATATTAAAATTTCAGTGGATGTAGTATAGCTTATTTAACTGGAGTTGTTCTAGTCCCCTAAACAGTTTAATAAAAATTTTCTACATGCATAAAAGGAAAATTTTACAATGCAGATGTAAACTGCTATGCTAAAATTAAAATTAAGTTGAATTTAGATGTGAATATTATGAGAAGTGGGCTTCCTAGGGGGCTCAGTGGTAAATAATCTGCTTACCAAGCAGGAGACACACATTTGATCCCTGGGTTGGAAAGATCCCCTGGAGAAGGAAATGGCTACCCACTCCAATAGTCTTGTCTGGAAAATCCCATAGACAGAGGAGCCTGGCAAGGCTACAGTTCACAGGGTCTCAAAAGAGTTGAACATGACTTAGTAAATCAACAACAACACAGGATCATGAGAAGTGTTACCAATGGTATGGGAATACATTTTTGTGACATTAAACTAATGTTTTCTTTTCAAAAAATTTCCATTAAAAATAAGGATGAGTGAGCTTGTGTCCTTTGTAGAAATTTATTATATGATTTACTAAGTTTATATTAAGGTCCTACCAAAAAAATGAAACATATGGGATGATTTTTTATTTGAATTTTTGTTTCTTATATCAGACTTCATCAAGATGAAGTCGTATTTATTTCTCTGATTAATGATAAGTCAGACTTCTAATTTGAGTATCAATTTATGCTCAAGCTGGCAACTGAAGAATGAAACAGCTATCCAGACAACAGGCAAAATTGATTTTTATCCATCCTCTTTGTATTCCAGTAAATGTTTTCCAAATGTGCTTTTCTGTTTCCAGCAAACTAAAGATTATAATTTTATTTCTCTCAGCCATTAATTAATTACTTCTGAGAGTGAAGAACTTCTTAAGGCACAAGAGTCCTTTTTTTTGTATTTTAATTTTGTATCCTGGAACTTTACTGAATTCATTGATTAGATCTAACAGCTTTTTTGGTTGAGTTTTTGGGATTTTTCTGTATATAAAATCATGTCATCTGCAAACATAGACAGTTTTACTTCTTCCTTTACAATTCCGAGGGGTTTCCCCATGGCTCAGATGGTAAAGTCTTCCAGCAATGTGGGAGACCCGAATTCAATCCCTTGGTCAAGAAGATCCCCTGGAGAACGAAATGACAACCCACTCCAGTATTCTTGCCTGGAAAAATCTGTGGACAGAAGAGCCTGGCAGGCTACAGTCCATAGGTCACAAAGATTGGACACAACTGAGCAACTTCACCTTTACAATGCTGATAACTTTTTCTTTCTTGTCTGATTGCTCTAGTTAGGGCTTCTAGTACTTTGTCGAATAGGAGAGGCAATGTGGGCACCCTGTCTTATTCCTGATTTTAGAGGAAAAGCTTTCAACCTTTTACCATTGAGTATGATGTTAACTGGAGAAGGCAATGGCACCCCACTCCAGTACTGTTGCCCAGAAAATCCCATGGATGGAGGAGCCTGGTAGGCTGCAGTCCATGGGGTCGCTAAGAGTCGGACACGACTGAGCGACTTCACTTTCACTTTCCACTTTCATGCATTGGAGAAGGAAATGGCAACCCACCCCAGTGTTCTTGCCTGGAGAATCCCATGGACGGAGAAGCCTGGTAGGCTGCAGTCTATGGGGTCGCATAGAGTCGGACACGACTGAAGCGACTTAGTAGTAGTAGTATGATGTTAACTGGAGACTTGTCACATATAGCCTTTATTATGTTGAGATATGTTCCTTCCATGCCTAATTTGTTAAGAGTTTTTTTTTTTTTTTTATCATGAATGAATGGATGTTACATTTCTAAATCAATTTCCTACATTTATTAAAAGTGCCATATGGGGAGAGGAGGAGCTAAGATGGCGGAGGAATAGGACTGGGAGACCACTTTCTCCCCCACAAATTCATCAAAAGAACATTTAAACGCTGAGTAAATTCCACAAAACAACTTCTGAATGCCGACAGAGGACATATGGCACCCAGAAAAGCAGCCCATTGTCTTGGAAAGGAGGTAGGAAAAAATATAAAAGGCCAAAAAAAGAGACAAAAGAGGGAGGGATGGAGCTCCATCCCGGAAAGGGAGTCTTAAAAAGAGAGAAGTTTCCAAACACCAGGAAACACTCTCACTGCCGAGTCTGTGGAGAGCCTTGGAAGCACAGAGGGCAACATAACAGGGAGGAAAAATAAATAAATAATTAAAACCCACAGATTACGAGCCCAATGGTAACTCCCCCAGCAGAGAAGCAGCACAGACGTCTGCACCCACCACTAGCAAGCGGGGGCTGGGCAGGGAGGCGTGGGCTGCATCGCTTAGAGTAAGGATCTGGCCTGAATACCCTGAGTGCTATCTGAGCGAACTAACTTGGGCTAGCAAACCAGATTGTGGGATAACTACCACGCGAAAAGCCAGCCCTAACCTGACACCGCCAGGCCTGCGCACAGAACAAAGGACTGAACAGAGATAGCCGGCTGCAGACCATCCCCCTCCAGTGACAGGCAGCCAGAGCCAGAAGGGGGCAATCACAGCCCCAGAGAGACATTATCTACCAAACTGCAAGCAGGCTTCTTTACTAACCAAGACCCTTTGGGGTTCTGGACGGTCAACATCCGCCTGAGAAGGTGCATCGGTTGTACACCCAGAAAACCGAGCAGCAGGGACCAGGGAGGCGATAAGTTGCAGCGACCGTGCTCGCCAAACACCTCATCACCTAAGCTGCTCGGACCTGGGAAGGGCCCAAAACGCAGGCCCAACCGAGTCTGCACCTCTGAGGACTACCCGAGTGCCTGAACCTGAACGGCTTGGACCTGGGAGATGCGTGCAGCCCAGGGCCAGCCTCGGATGGTTCCCAGTGGAGCAACCTAGAGCCTGAGCAGTGTGGGCAGGGAGGGTACATGTGCCGTGAGCAGGGGCAGGCCCAGTGTGGCTGAAGCATTGTGAGCACACGCCAGTGTTATTTGTTTGCAGCATCGCTCCCTCCCCACAGCACGACTGAACAAGTGAGCCTAAAAAAAAAGTGTCCACCACTGACCCCTTTGTGTCAGGGCGGAAATCAGACGCTGAAGAGACCAGCAAACAGAAGAAGCTAAAACAGAGGGAACCGCCTTGGAAGCAACAGGTGCAATAGATTAAAACCCTGTGTTAGTACCGACTACATAGGAAGGGGCCTACAGATCTTGAGAAATATAAGCCGGACCAAGGAACTAGCCGAAAATGAACTGACCCCACAATACCCACAACAGCAGAGAAAGTCCTAGATATATTTTTACTATTTTTATGATCATTCTTTTTTTTTAATTTTTAAAAAAAATTTATGTCCTCTATTACTGCTTTAATTTTCACTTTTATAACCTACTATTACTTTGAAAAAAAAAAAAGACCTTTTTTTAAAATCAAACTTCATATATATATTTTTTATAATTTTTGTGACTTTGTTTTTTTCTTCTTTTCTTTAACATTGTATTTTTGAAATTCCAAACTCTACTCCAGACCTTTAATTTTTGCTTTTTGGTATTTGTTATCAATTTTGTACCTTTAAGAACCCAATCTTCAGTACCCATTTTTACTTGGGAGTAAGATTACTGGCTTGACTGCTCTCTCCCTCTTTGGACTCTCCTTTTTCTCCACCCAGTCTCCTGTGTCTCCTCCCTAACCCCTCTATGCTGTACCCAACTCTGTGAATTTCTGTGTGTTCCAGACGGTGGAGAACACTTAGGGAACTGATTACCGGCTGGATCTGTCTCTCTCCTTTTCATTCCCCCCTTTTATCCTCCTGTCCACCTCTGTCTCCTTCCTCCCTCTTCTCTTCTCTTCTCTGTATAATTCCGTGAACATCTCTGAGCGGCCCAGTTGTGGAGTGCACATAAAGAAGTGATTACTGGCTAGCCTGCTCTCTCCTCTATTGATTCCACCTCATCTCATTCGGGTCACCTCTAACTCCCTCCTTCCTCTTCTTTTCTCCATGTAACTCTGTGAACCTCTCTGGGTGTCCCTCACTGTTGAGAAACTTTTCATCTTTAACTTAGATGTTTTATCAATGGTGGTGTACAGAAGGAGAAGTTTTGAGACTACTGTAAAAATAAGACTGAAAACTGGAACAGGAAGCTTAAGTCCAAACCCTGACTCCAGGGAACATTAATTGACAGGAGCTCATCAAACATCTCCATACCTACACTGAAACCAAACACCACACAAGGGCCAAGAAGTTCCAAAGAAAGACACACCACACAAATTCTCCAGCAACACAGGAACACAGCCCTGAGCTCCAATATACAGGCTGCCCAAAGTTACTACAAAACCATAGACATCTCATAACTCATTATGGGGCACTTCATTGCACTCCAGAGA
This sequence comes from Bos grunniens, assembly GCF_055505025.1. Classification (NCBI taxonomy): domain Eukaryota; kingdom Metazoa; phylum Chordata; class Mammalia; order Artiodactyla; family Bovidae; genus Bos; species Bos grunniens. Next base: position 16,305,906 of record NC_141181.1, on the reverse strand, counting down.
GAAGACATCCAGCTCCACCCACCAGAACACCGACATAAGCTTCCCTAACCAAGAAACCTTGACAAACCACCTGTACAAACCCACCCACAGCGAGGAAACTCCACAATAAAGAGAACTCCACAAACTGCCAGAATACAGAAAGGACACACCAAACTCAGCAATATAAACAAGATGAAGAGACAGGAATACCCAACAGGTAAAGGAACAGAATAAATGCCCACAAAACCAAACAAAGAGAAAGAGATAGGGAATCTACCTGATAAAGAATTCTGAATAATGATAGTGAAAATGATCCAAAATCTTGAAATCAATACGGAATAACAGATAAATGGCCTGGAGACAAGGACTGAGAAGATGCAAGAAAGGTTTAACAAGGACCTAGAAGAAATAAAAAAGAGTCAATATATAATTAATAATGCAATAAATGAGATCAAAAACACTCTGGAGGCAACAAACAGTAGAATAACAGAGGCAGAAGATAGGATTAGTGAATTAAAAGATAGAATGGTAGAAATAAATGAATCAGAGAGAAAAAAATAAAAACGAATTAAAAGAAATGAGGACAATCTCAGAGACCTCCAGGACAATATTAAACACTACAACATTCAAATCATAGGAGTCCCAGAAGAAGAAGACAACAAGAAAGACCATGAAAAATACTTGAGGAGATAATAGTTGAAAACTTCCCTAAAATGGGGAAGGAAATAATCACCCAAGTCCAAGAAACCCAGAGAGTCCCAAACAGGATAAATCCAAGGCGAAACACCCCAAGACACATATTAACCAAACTAACAAAGATAAAACACAAAGACCAATTATTAAAAGCAGCAAGGGAAAAACAACAAATATCACACAAGGGAATTCCCATAAGGATAACAGCTGATCTTTCAGTAGAAACTATTCAAGCCAGGAGGGAATGGCAAGACATACTTAAAGTGATGAAAGGAAATAACCTACAGCCCAGATTACTGTACCCAGCAAGGATCTCATTCAAATATGAAGGAGAAATCAAAAGCTTTACAGACAAGCAAAAGCTGAGAGAATTCAGCACCACCAAACCAGCTCTCCAACAAATACGAAAAGATATTCTCTAGACAGGAAACACAAAAAGGGTGTATAAACTCGAACCCAAAACAATAAAGTAAATGGCAATGGGATCATACTTATCAATAATTACCTTAAACGTAAATGGGTTGAATGCTCCAACCAAAAGACAAAGACTGGCTGAATAGATACAAAAGCAAGACCCCTATATATGTTGTCTACAAGACACCCACCTCAAAACAGGGGACACATACAGACTGAAAGTGAAGGGCTGGAAAAAGATTTTCCCTGCAAATAGAGACCAAAAGAAAGCAGGAGTAGCAATACTCATATCAGATAAAATAGACTTTAAAACAAAGGCTGTGAAAAGAGACAAAGAAAGTCACTACATAATGATCAAAGGATCAATCCAAGAAGAAGATATAACAATTATAAATATATATGCACCCAACATAGGAGCACCACAATATGTAAGACAAATGCTAACAAGTATGAAAGGGGAAAATAACAATAGCACAATAATAATGGGAGACTTTAGTACCCCACTCACACCTATGGATAGATCAACTAAACAGAAAATTAACGAGGAAACACAAACTTTAAATGATACGATAGACAAGTTATACCTAATTGATATCTATAGGACATTTCACCCCAAAACAATGAATTTCACCTTTTTCTCAAGCGCACACGGAACTTTCTCTAGGATAGATCACATCCTGGGCCATAAATCTAGCCTTGGTAAATTCAAAATAATTGAAATCATTCCAAGCATCTTTTCTGACCACAATGCAGTAAGATTAGATCTCAATTACCAGAGAAAAACTATTAAAAAATCCAACATATAGAGGCTGAACAACACACTGCTGAATAACCAACAAATCACAGAAGAAATCAAAAAATAAATCAGAATTTGCATAGAAATGAATGAAAATGAAAACACAACAACCCAAAACCTGTGGGACACTGTATAAGCAGTCCTAAGGGGAAAGTTCATAGCAATACAGGCACACCTCAAGAAACAAGAAAAAAGTCAAATAAATAACCTAACTCTACACCTAAAGCAACTAGAAAAGGAAGAAATGAAGAACCCCAGGGTCAGTAGAAGGAAAGAAACCTTAAAAATTAGGGCAGAAATAAATGCAAAAGAAACAAAAGAGCCCATAGCAAAAATCAACAAAGCCAAAAGCTGGTTCTTTGAAAGGATAAATAAAATTGACAAACCATTAGCCAGACTCATCAAGAAACAAAGGGAGAAAAATCAAATCAATAAAATTAGAAATGAAAATGGAGAGACCACAACAGACAACACAGAAATACAAAGGATCATAAGAGACTATCAGCAATTATATGCCAATAAAATGGACAACGTGGAAGAAATGGACAAATTCTTAGAAAAGTACAACTTTCCAAAACTGAACCAGGAAGAAATAGAAAATCTTAACAGACCCCATCCCAAGCATGGAAATTGAAACTGTAATCAGAAATCTTCCAGCAAACAAAAGCCCAGATCCAGACGGCTTCACAGCTGAATTCTACCAAAAATTTAGAGAAGAGCTAACCCCTATTCTACTCAAACTCTTCCAGAAAATTGCAGAGGAAGGTACACTTCCAAACTCATTCTATGAGGCCACCATCACCCTAATACCAAAACCTGACAAAGATCCCACAAAAATAGAAAACTACAGGCCAATATCACTAATGAATATAGATGCAAAAATCCTTAACAAAATTCTAGCAATCAGAACCCAACAACACATTAAAAAGATCGTACACCATGACCAAGTGGGCTTTATCCCAGGGATGCACGGATTCTTCAATATCTGCAAATCAATCAGTGTAATACATGACATTAACAAATGAAAAATTAAAACCATATGATTATCTCAATAGATGCAGAGAAAGCCTTTGACAAAATTCAACATCCATTTATGATAAAAACTCTCCAGAAAGCAGGAATAGAAGGAACATACCTCAACATAATAAAAGCTATATGTTACAAACCCACAGCAAATATTATCCTCAATGGTGAAAAATTGAAAGCATGTCCCCTAAAGTCAGGAACAAGACAAGGGTGCCCACTTTCACCATTACTATTCAACATAGTTTTGGAAGTTTTGGCCACAGCAATCAGAGCAGAAAAAGAAATAAAAGGAATCTGAACTGGAAAAGAAGAAGTAAAACTCTCACTGTTTGCAGATGACATGATCTTCTACATAGAAAACCCTAAAGACTCCACCAGAAAATTACTAGAACTAATCAATGAATATAGTAAAGTTGCAGGATATAAAATCAACACACAGAAATCCCTTGCATTCCTATACACTAATAATGAGAAAATAGAAAGAGAAATTAAGGAAACAATTCCATTCACCATTGCAACGAAAAGAATAAAATACTTAGGAATATATCCACCTAAAGAAACTAAAGACCTATATATAGAAAACTATAAAACACTGGTGAAAGAAATCAAAGAAGACACTAATAGATGGAGAAATATACCATGTTCATGGATTGGAAGAATCAATATAGTGAAAATGAGTATACTACCCAAAGCAATTTATAGATTCAACGCAATCCCTATCAAGCTACCAATGGTATTCTTCACAGAGCTAGAACAAATAATTTCACAATTTGTATGGGAATACAAAAAACCTCGAATAGCCAAAGCAATCTTGAGAAAGAAGAATGGAACTGGAGAAATCAACCTGCCTGACTTCAGGCTCTACTACAAAGCCACAGTCATCAAGACAGTATGGTACTGGCACAAAGACAGAAATATAGATCAATGGAACAAAATAGAAAGCCCAGAGATAAATCCATGCACCTATGGACACCTTATCTTTGACAAAGGAGGCAAGAATATACAATGGATTAAAGATAATCTCTTTAGCAAGTGGTGCTGGGAAAACTGGTCAACCATTTGTAAAAGAATGAAACTAGAACACTTTCTAACACCATACACAAAAATAAACTCAAAATGGATTAAAGATCTAAGCGTAAGACCAGAAACTATACAACTCCTAGAGGAGAACATAGGCAAAACACTCTCCGACATACATCACAGCAGGATCCTCTATGACCCACCTCCCAGAATATTGGAAATAAAAGCAAAAATAAACAAATGGGACCTAATTAAACTTACAAGTTTCTGCACAACAAAGGAAACTATAAGCAAGGTGAAAAGACAGCCTTCAGAATGGGAGAAAATAATAGCAAATGAAGCAACTGACAAACAACTAATCTCAAAAATATACAAGCAACTCCTACAGCTCAATTCCAGAAAAATAAATGACCCAATCAAAAATGGGCCAAAGAACTAAATAGACATTTCTCCAAAGAAGACATACAGATGGCTAACAAACACATGAAAAGATGCTCAACATCACTCATTATCAGAGGAATGCAAATCAAAACCACTATGAGGTACCATTTCACACCAGTCAGAATGGCTGTGATCCAAAAGTCTACAAGCAATAAATGCTGGAGAGGGTGTGGAGAAAAGGGAACCCTCTTATACTGTTGGTGGGAATGCAAACTAGTACGGCCACTATGGAGAACAGTGTGGAGATTCCTTAAAAAACTGGAAATAGAACTGCCTTATGATCCAGCAATCCCACTGCTGGGCATACACACTGAGGAAACCAGAATTGAAAGAGACACATGTACCCCAATGTTCATCGCAGCACTGTTTATAATAGCTAGGACATGGAAGCAACCTAGATGTCCATCAGCAGATGAATGGATACGAAAGCAGTGGTACATATACACAATGGAGTATTAGTCAGCCATTAAAAAGAATACATTTGAATCAGTTCTAATGAGGTGGATGAAACTGGAGCCTATTATACAGAGTGAAGTAAGCCAGAAAGAAAAACACCAATACAGTATACTAACGCATATATATAGAATTTAGAAAGATGGCAACAATAACCCTGTATATGAGACAGCAAAAGAGACAATGATGTATATAACAGTCTTTTGGACTCTGTGGGATACAGAGAGAGTGGGATGATTTGGGAGAATGGCATTGAAACATGTATAATATCATATATGAAATAAGTAGCCAGTCCAGGTTCTATGCACAATACTGGATGCTTGGGACTGGTGCACTGGGATGATGGAGAGGGATGGTACGGGGAGGGAGGAGGGAGGAGGGTTCAGGAGGGCAACACGTGTATACCTGTGGTGGGTTCATGTTGATATATGGCAAAAACCAATACAATAGTGTAAAGTTAAAAAATAAAATAAATTAAAAAAAATAAAATTGCCATATGGTTATTTTATTTCATTGTATTAATGTGCTATATCACATTGATTGATATGTGTATGTGTATGTTAAATCACAGATATTTGTAAGGCCTCCCCAGGCAGCCATTTTGCTATTTTGCATTTCTTTTCCATGGGGATGGTCTTGATCCCTGACTCCTGTACAATGTCACGAAATTCTGTCCATAGTTCATCAGGCACTTTGTCTATCAGATCTAGTCCTTTAAATCTATTTCTCACTTCCACTGTATAGTCATAAGGGATTTGATTTAGGAAACTCCAGTACTTTGGCCACCTCATGTGAAGAGCTGACTCATTGGAAAAGACTCTGATGCTGGGAGGGATTGGGGGCAGGAGGAGAAGGGGACGACAGAGGATGAGATGGCTGGATGGCATCATTGACTCGATGGACGTGAGTCTCAGTGAACTCCGGGAGTTGGTGATGGACAGGGAGGCCTGGCGTGCTGCGATTCATGGGGTTGCAAAGAGTCGGACACGACTGAGCAACTGATCTGATCTGATCTGATACCTGAATGGTCTAGTGGTTTTCCCTACATTCTTCAATTTAAGTCTGAATTTGGCAATAAGGAGCTCATGATCTGAGCCACAGTCAGCTCCCGGTCTTGTTTTTGCTGACTGTATAGAGCTTCTCCATCTTTGGCTGCAAAGAATATAATCAATCTGATTTCGGTGTTGACCATCTGGTGATTTCCATGTGTCTTCTCTTGTGTTTTTGAAAGAGGGTGTTTGCTATGACCAGTGCATTCTTTTGGCAAAACTCTATTAGCCTTTGCCCTGCTTCATTCCGTGTTCCAAGGCAGATGACACCATGCTCATGGCAGAAAGGGAAGAGGAACTAAAAAGCCTCTTGATGAAGTGAAAGAGGAGAGTGAAAAAGTTGGCTTAAAGCTTAACATTCAGAAAACTAAGATCATGGCATCTGGTCCCATCACTTAATGTCAAATAGATGGGGCAACAGTGGAAATAGTGGCTGACTTTATTTTTCTGGGCTCCAAAATCACTGCAGATGGTGATGGCAGCCATGAAATTAAAAGACGCTTGCTCCTTGGAAGGAAAGTTATGACCAACCTAGATAGCATGTTGAAAAGCAGAGACATTACTTTGCCAACAAAGGTCCATCTAGTCAAAGCTATGGTTTTTCCAGTGGTCATGTATGGATGTGAGAGTTGGACTGTGAAGAAAGCTGAGGCCCGAAGAATTGATGCTTTTGAACTGTAGTGTCGGAGAAGACTCTTGAGAGTCCCTTGGACTGTAAGGAGCTCCAACCAGTCCATTCTAAAAGAAATCAGTCCTGGGTGTTCATTGGAAGGACTGATGTTAAAGCTGAAACTCCAATACTTTGGCCACCTCATGCGAAGAGTTGACTCATTGGAAAAGACTCTGATGCTGGGAGGGATTGGGGGCAGGAGGAGAAGGGGATGACAGAGGATGAGATGGCTGAATGGCATCACCGACTCGATGGACATGAGTTTGAGTGAACTCTGGGAGTTGGTGATGGACAGGGAGGCCTGGCATGCTGTGATTCACCGGGTCACAAAGAATCGGACATGACTGAGCAGTTGAACTGAACTGAACTGAAACTTCCTTAAGAGGATTATTCTAAATTGTTTGATAATCACAGATCTTCATTTCTTTAGGGTTTATTGAAGCTTTAATATTTTCCTTTGGAAGTGTCATATTTACCTGATTTTTCATGGTCTTTGATTCTTTAATTTAGTGTCTGTGCATTCAATAATCCGGCTCCTTTTCCAGATTGCACAGGTTGCTTTGGCAGAAATAGTTCTTCAACAATCAGCTTGGATTGGGTTTCTGGATGTGTCTGCTGCTGGTGTCCTTAAGCAGGTAGGAGCTGCTTTTATGGTCTATGCTTTTTGGAGCAGGGCAACTTTGAGTATGGGGCTTGACGGGACGTGCCACTGGCTGAGAATGGTTGGACAGGACTACTCACTTGGTTTCCTACCAAGTTGAGGCTGTAGAATGGGCTCTGCAGTTGCCTACATTCTCTGGTCAGACTTACTAGATGGTCCGGAATGGGTACCACTGTCAGGAGTACATGAGGTTACAAATTAGTTTCCCTACCCTGGCAGCAGAATGGGACCCAGGGCCTGCACAGCTCATTGTTTGAGGACCAAAATCAAGCCAAAGTGTGCACTGAATTCCCTAATCAGGTGAGGCCACTCGTTTTGCTCTGCAGGCTGGGGAAGCCAAGGGCTGTGCTCTATGCTCAAGTGCCACTGTACACAGGCTGTTGAATGGGCTCTGCACTTCCCTGTGTGCTCTGGTTAGGGCTTCTCAGTAGGACAGGCTGAAGGCTGTATTCAGCAATGAGTAGAGCCATGAATTAGAATCCTTGCCAGGATGCAGTGGGAGGAGCAGCACTAAAGTCAGTAAAGCTCTTTTCTGTTTGTCTTAACTCAAGCTAACCCACACCCCCAAGTTTCTCTACACAGTAGGGACACTGGCTTTATTCGGCAAAGTCAGCTCTGCCTGCCTGACTCTTGGCTCAAGTGCCACTGGTCTGCACAACCAGTTGTGTTCAGCCCTTCTGATCAGGTGGGATCAGAGGACAGTCTCCATGGTGGGTGGAGAGCTGAGATATAGCTATATCTCAGCTCCCTGGCCTGAATGAAAGGGGAGGGTCTGCTCCAGTCTACTCTCAATAAGATGAAAAATTTTTAGGTTTTATTTTATTTCTTAGCCTTTTTATTGATGGAAAATAGAAAAATGTGCCATTTTTAACTGCAAGTTTCTAGTCCAGTCCTTACACAATGATTGGCCTCTCTTCACTGCTTGTTGGGATGGAGGAAGGAAAACCATAATGGTGGTCACATTACCAATAGCAGTCTACAGTGACCAGTCATCTATTCTGGTTATATAAGCACAGAGTTGGTTTAAATTTTGGCATTTTCCAGTGCTCAAAATTAGAATTCCTCCCACATTAGTTACTTAATATGGATCAGTTTAGTTAATCTTAAGAAACTCAAAGCATATATATGCAACTTCTTGAAACATTCTTAGCTAACTTAAGAAAGAAAGCAATCACATAAAACAATCTAATTTTTATTTCTCATGCTTATATTCTTACCAAATTAGTCTTTCATTTGTGTTTCAAAAATTTCCTTTCTTGAGCCGTTCTCCTTAATTAACCAGCCCGATGCTATTTGCCTAGACTGGAATGCAATGTTTATGTCTCATCTGCCTTAAATGCTGAAGGTATTTGTCTTATGTTACATATAATAAAGAAAGCACAAATTCATAGACCTAGGATCTCAAATGGTAAAGGTAAGTCTAATAAAAATCAGGTTTGCAGCCCAAAGTCGTATTGATAAATGACATTCTTGCCTTTTCTTAATTTCAGATAAAGAAAAAGATACATGAGAGAATATTATTTGTATACTCTTCCTGGCAATAGGCAGAGGACAAGGAATACAAACAGAACCAATAATAATTTGTGAGCCCAGAGATTTTAAAGCCCAATCACAAGTTTAGTTTTATAGGCTCTCATTCTTTATCTTAGAACAGAGGATCTGTGAGATTGTTTTATTTTGCTGCTGTTGTTATTGTTATGTTGTGAGAAAGACTTATAAGTTTTGATGTGTTACTGTTTCTGTCCATCAAAGTCAATGGCTCCTAAGTTCAAACTGACATATGATATAAAAATCAAGGAATGTGATTGATCCCTCTCCTCTTCCCACATACACAAATATACTGAAAATGCATTTTCCCCTTCATCTGCATTATATCAGGCTTAGTATAAGCTCTCTGTATTCATATGTGAGTCACGATTAACATATGCATTTCATGTATAAATATTTTGCCCAGAAGAAATCCCATTTCCATAGAGATGTGGTTCAATGCTTCTGAATATCTGATGACTAAATTTCATCTTCACTGAGGAATTTATTATGCAAAGTAAACTTTAGCTTTATTGAATATTCCCCTAATTGTATAATCTCTCTGATGCAACAAAGAAGAAAAATTAATGAATCATTAATAAGGAGTCACAATTTTGTCCTATATTTTACTTTAATCCTGGATTTCAAAGTAAGTTAACTGTTGGAGAAATTAAAAAGAAAATTGTTACACAGAAGCAGATTTGAAAATTGTACCTTTAATTTTTACAAATTGTATCAACACTCCCAAAAAGTGATCATCAGAGAACCCAGTGTCAGTCTCTCGGCACTTTGTCCTCATCACTTATCATTAAGGAGTTCATTCCACCAATCATGTTGTAACTCCATTTATGGAAAACCTCCTGTGTGTGGACTTTATGCTGGGTTCTGCAGTTACATCTGTGACTAAGACAGCCATTATCTCTGTTTTCATGGAGTCTACATTCCAACGGGAAAGCCATATTATCAAATTAATCACTCAAGTGTTTATTCCGGTATTTTGAGTTCTAGGAAGGGTACCAGTTGGGCATATGAAAAGAAAAGCAGTTGTATTCAAGATGTCAGAGAGCTTCTTTTGAGACAGTGATATCTGAGCTCTGCTATGAATTGTAAAGAATCAATCAGAGAAACAGTCTGACCGACCTTCATTCAGGAAGGATGATGGCATGTTCAAAGAGCAGAAGGAAGGCCAGATGGCTTAGGGTCAGAGAAAGCACTGAAAGAAGCTGGTAAGATAAGTATCAACTGGTCTCATAGGCTCTGATAAAGTTTTTCATTATACTCCAAAAAAGGGGATTCTTATTCTGACACATGTGAAAAATATATGGCGCATTGTTTCTGCCTTTGAAAGAAGAGTCAGAGTCAAAATTGCCTTACCACTAAATTCCAGCATAATAAAATTATTTCTAATACCATCATCTTACATGGGCCTCAGGATTGCAGTCATTTAACAAATTCTTTGCAACACCTAATAGAAATCAACTTTAGCAAGTAATTGTTCACTGCCCAAAATAACAAAACTGTTTGCAGTACCTCTGACCTGAGAGGCCAGTGTCATGAGAATTAGCACCTAAGTCTATCTAGCACTGGGATCCCAGGACAGTCAGTATTGATGTGTGGTCCAAATATGAACACTGGGAAGGCTTCTCGAAAGAAGGACTTTCTACATAATTTTTTAATGAAAACTATTTGAGGAAATGGAGGCCATTCATTCTCACTAAGAAAAATAGGGTAGAGGAAGGCACCAGGATATAAAGAGAGTGCTCATTAGGGCACAGTTAAAATGAGAAGTGGAAAGAAGCAAGAGCAGCAGGGCCAGGTGGAGATAGAGGAATCTTTGAACACACAATTTCAGCAACGCAGTAAGGGACTCGTGGGATCAGGCTGTACAGGGTCTTGGAAGAGACAAAAGCTGATTTTTTTTTTAAAGGAGATGATATGAAAGAACCAACATTTCTGAATCTTAGTGACAGCTAAGAGCCTAAAGGTAAGCCAAGAATGTCAGTACAATGATCGTTCCACATGACAAGTATCATCTTTTCAAGGGTTTTAAAGATCATGGTCGTCAGCCAGGTTCAGTTTTCTGAGTTGATTTAATAAAGTCAAAGACCTCTCACCCCAGTGGTCTATGGATTCTGTTCTCTTAAGGACACACAGATGCTGCTGGAAATAATATGATCTTCTTACACTTCCGTGGTGCTTTCAGTTCAGTTCAGTTCAGTTCAGTTGCTCACTCGTGTGCAACTCTTTGTGACCCCATGGACCGTAGCACGCCAGGCCTCCCTGTCCATCACCAACTCCCAGAGTTCACTCAAGCACGTGTCCATTGACTCAGTGATGCCATCCAACCATCTCACCCTCTGTCATCCCCTTTTCCTCCTGCCCTCAATCTTTCCCAGCATCAGGGTCTTTTCAAATGAGTCAGCTCTTTGCATCAGGTGGCCAAAGTACTGGAGTTTCAGCTTCAGCATCAGTCCTCCCAATGAACACCCAGGACTGATCTCCTTTAGGATGGACTGGTTGGATCTCCTTACAGTCCAAGGGACTCTCAAGAGTCTTCTCCAACACGACAGTTTGAAAGCATCAGTTCTTCGGCGCTCAGTTTTCTTTATAGTCCAACTCTCACATCCATACATGATGCTTAAACATTCACAAAGCACTTTTATCTTACTATCTTATTTGATAAGAGTTTTTGACCCTCATAGGTATAGGTGAAGAGAGGCAGAACCTATGAAAGATTTTGCTTATGTTTGTAATATATTAAAAACCAAAAAGAAGGAAAGAAATCAACCTGAAACTCTTGTCCACATTCAGCTGTGTATTTTTCTATGCCTTATTGTCTTTTATATTTCTTTTCAAAGAGGCATGAGCATAATACTTGGGGTGGAAAATTATTTGTTGTTAAGGAAATCAAAACAGAGTTTAAGCATGTATTTTTATTCCATATTTTGATTATTTTTTCTTCACACAATTCTATTCTGGTGTTTTGTTTGCTTTACCCAGATGGCAAATGCGCCATTAAGTTTATTCAGCCTGAATTAATTATCTTTTTATAGTAAAAGAAAATCCTCTCCTTTTGACAAGTAAGATGTTTATGCTCTATTTATGAATAAATAGAGGCAGCTGTTATACACAGCATTATTAATAGCGTTGCTTTAAACATCTTATCTGAAAAGAAATCCAGTCTTCAATATAATGTAAGCTCTTGGTGTCCCAGAGTTTATTAAAGAATGAAAAACCACAGACCTCTTATCCACATTACAGCATAATGATAAAAATAGCATGCTTTCTATAGAAGAGGCACTGAATTCAAATTGCAGGCATAAAGCAGTGCTCTTAAATGGTCATTGTCTTTGCTGGTCACTGGGCCCTGATTTTTCAGGGTTTCTCAGGTTAAGAGTATTGCTGAAGCTGCTCTCCCTGGAAACAGAAAGCTAACAGAAGTCACACACTTCGTCTAAATGACCACAGTGATGCTATTTCTTAATTTCTCAGTTGAATGGCATTTGATATAACCATAGTAGAAGGGATTTTTCCTTTGGTTAAGACTGTGTAGTTTTGCAAAGCAGAGAAAATTTTACTCCCTCAGAAAGGTCTTCTGAACTCTCAGCTAGAAAAAATAAGATGAAGTATTTAACACTTTGTCACCACAATGAGATCATAATTCTCCAAGGCATCTGATTGGAAATTTCCTGTTTGAAGGAGTTTGCCTTTCCAGGAGGCCATAAAGCCAGTTTTTTTTTTTCCCCCTCAATAAAGCCAACTTGTCTAAGGATTCCTTTCATTTCATAGTCATCTTTATTTTATCTTCAACAACAAACATAAATGGTTCAAGGGAATGAATATTTGCTAGCAGTGTTATACCAAGAATTCAAGTGGGTACATTGTCTTTAGAGAACTAAAAACAATAGTAAAACTGACTGAAAGTCTGTCTGCCTTTAGGATCATGATGTGCTGGTGATTCTAAGGAATGCCAGTGGAAGAATTGTTGTTCAGTCGCGTCTGACTACATGTGACTGCATGGACTGCGGCACTCCAGGCTTCCCTGTCCTTCACTATCTCTCAGAGTTTGCTCAAATTCATGTCCATGGAGTCAGTGATGCCCTTCCCTGAAAAATAATTGGAGAAATCTAAGTCTTAAAGGATTACATCAAAGCTGTATATTGTCACCCTGCTTATTTAACTTATCTGCAGAGTACATCATGAGAAGTGCTGGGCTGGAGGAAGCACAAGCTGGAATCAAGATTGCCAGGAGAAATATCAATACCTCAGATATGCAGATGACACCACCCTTATGGCAGAAAGTGAGGAAGAACTAAACAGCCTCTTGATGAAAGTGAAAGAGGAGAGTGAAAAAGTTGGCTTAAAGCTCAACATTCAGAAAACTAAGGTCATGGCATCTGGTCCCATCACTTCATGGGAAATAGATGGGGAAATAGGGGACACAGTTGCAGACTTTATTTTGGGGACCTCCAAAATCACTGCAGATGGTGATTGCAGCCATGAAATTAAAAGATGCTTGCTCCTTGGAAGGAAAGTTATGACCAACCTAGATAGCATATTCAAAAGCAGAGACATTACTTTGCCAACAAAGGTCCGTGTAGTCAAGGCTATGGTTTTTCAAGTGGTCATGTATGGATATGAGAGTTGGACTATAAAGAAGGCTGAGCACCGAAGAATTGATGCTTTTGAACTGTGGTGTTGGGTAAGACTCTTGAGAGTCCCTTGGACTGCAAGGAGATCCAACCAGTCCATCCTAAGGAAGATCAGTCCTGGGTGTTCATTGGAGGGACTGATGTTGAAGCTGAAACTCCAATACTTTGGCCACCTGATGCAAAGAGCTGACTCATTTGAAAAGACCCTGATGCTGGGAAAGATTGAGGGCAGGAGGAGAAGCGGATGACAGAGGATGAGATGGTTGGATGGCATCACAGAATCAATGGACATGAGTTTGTGTGGACTCTGGGAGTTGGTCATGGACACGGAAGCCTGGTGTGCTGTGGTTCATGGGGTTGCAAGGAGTCAGACACGACTGAGCGACTGAACTGAATTAAAGTCTTAAAGAATTGTTTGTGCTGTGCTGTGCTTAGTTGCTCAGTCTTGTCCAATTTTTTGTGATTCCATGGATTGTAGCCTGCCAGACTCCTCAGTCCATGGGGATTCTCCAGGCAAGAATATCCAGGGGATCTTCCCAACCCAGGAATCAAACCACGTCTCCCACATTGCAGGTTGATTCTTTACTGTCTGAGGCACCAGGGAAGCCCAAGAATACTGAAAAGGGTAGCCTCCCTTCTCCAGGGGATCTTCCCTACCCAGGAATCAAACCGGGGTCTCCTGAATTGCAGGTGGATTCTTTACCAGCTGAGCCATCGTATCAGATCAGTCGCTCAGTCGTATCCGACTCTTTGCGACCCCATGAATCGTAGCATGCCAGGCCTCCCTGTCCATCACCAACTCCTGGAGTTCACTCAGATTCACATCCATCGAGTCAGTGATGCCATCCAGCCATCTCATCCTCTATCGTCCCCTTCTCCTCTTGCCCCAATCCCTCCCAGCATCAGAGTCTTTTCCATTGAGTCAACTCTTCACATGAGGTGGCCAAAGTACTGGAGTTTCAGCTTTAGCATCATTCCTTCCAAAGAAATCCCAGGGCTGATCTCCTTCAGAATGGACTGGTTGGATCTTCTTGCAGTCCGAGGGACTCTCAAGAGTCTTCTTCAACACCACAGTTCAAAAGCATCAATTCTTCGGTGCTCAGCCTTCTTCACAGTCCAACTCTCACATCCATACATGACCACAGAAAAAACCATAGCCTTGACTAGATGGACCTTTGTTGGCAAAGTAATGTCTCTGCTTTTGAATATGCCATCTAGGTTGGTCATAACTTTCCTTCCAAGGAGTAAGCGTCTTTTAATTTCATGGCTGCAGTCACCATCTGTAGTGATTTTGGAGCCCAGAAAAATAAAGTCTGACACTGTTTCCACTGTTTCCTCATCTATTTCCCATGAAGTGGTGGGACCGGATGCCATGATCTTCGTTTTCTGAATGTTGAACTTTAAGCCAACTTTTTCACTCTCTTCTTTCACTTTCATCAAGAGGCTTTTGAGTTCCTCTTCACTTTCTGCCATAAGGGTGGTGTTATCTGCATATCTGAGGTTATTGATATTTCTCCTGGCAATCTTGATTCCAGCTTGTGTTTCTTCCAGTCCAGCGTTTCTCATGATGTACTCTGCATATAAGTTAAATAAGCAGGGTGACAATATACAGCCTTGATGAACTCCTTTTCCTATTTGGAACCAGTCTGTTGTTCCATGTCCAGTTCTAACTGTTGCTTCATGACCTGCATACAAATTTCTCAAGAGGCAGATCAGGTGTTCTGGTATTCCCATCTCTTTCAGAATTTTCCACAGTTTATTGTGATCCACACAGTCAAAGGCTTTGGCATAGTCAATAAAGCAGAAATAGATGTTTTTCTGGAACTCTCTTGCTTTTTCTATGATCCAGCAGATGTTGGCAATTTGATCTCTGGTTCCTCTGCCTTTTCTAAAACCAGGTTGACAATCTGGAAGTTCACAGTTCATGTATTGCTGAAGCTTGGCTTGGAGAATTTTGAGCATTACTTTCCTAGCGTGTGAGATGAGTGCAATTGTGCGGTAGTTTGAGCATTCTTTGGCATTGCCTTTCTTTGGGATTGGAATGAAAACTGATGTTTTCCAGTCCTGTGGCCACTGCTGAGTTTTCCAAATGTGCTGGTATATTGAGTGCAGCACTTTCACAGCATCATCTTTCAGGATTTGGAGTAGCTCAACTGGAATTCCATCACCTCAACTAGCTTTGTTCATAGTGATTTCCTTCTAAGGCTCACTTGACTTCACATTCCAGGATGTTTGGCTCTAGGTCAGTGATCACACCATCGTGATTATCTGGGTCGTGAAGATCTTTTTTGTACAGTTCTTCTGTGTATTCTTGCCACCTCTTCTTAATATCTTCTGCTTCTCTTAGGTCCATACCATTTCTGTCCTTTATCGAGCTCATCTTTGCATGAAATGTTCCTTTGATATCTCTGATTTTCTTGAAGAGATCCCTAGTCTTTCCCATTCTGTTGTTTTCTTCTATTTCTTTGCATTGATCGCTGAAGAAGGCTTTCTTATCTCTTCTTGCTATTCTTTGGAACTCTGCATTCAGATGTTTATATCTTTCCTTTACTCCTTTGCTTTTCGCTTCTCTTCTTTTCACAGCTATTTGTAAGGCCTCCCCAGACAGCCATTTCACTTTTTTGCATTTCTTTTCTATGGGAATGGTCTTGATCCCTGTCTCCTGTACAATGTCATGAACCTCATTCCATAGTTCATCAGGAACTCTATCTATCAGATCTAGGCCCTTAAATCTATTTCTCACTTCCACTGTATAATCATAAGGGATTTGATTTAGGTCATACCTGAATGGTCTAGTGGTTTTCCCTACTTTCTTCAATTTCAGTCTGAATTTGGCAATAAGAAGTTCATGGTCTGAGCCACAGTCAGCTCCTGGTCTTGTTTTTGCTGACTGTATAGAGCTTCTCCATCTTTGGCTGCAAAGAATATAATCAATCTGATTTCGGTGTTGACCATCTGGTGATGTCCATGTGTAGAGTCTTCTCTTGTGTTGTTGGAAGAGGGTGTTTGTTATGACCAGTGCATTTTCTTGGCAAAATTCTAACAGTCTTTGCCCTGCTTCATTCCATATTCCAAGGCCAAATTTGCCTGTTACTCTAGGTGTTTCCTGACTTCCTTCTTTTGCATTCCAGTCTGCTATAATGAAAAGGACATCTTTTTGGGGGTATTAGTTAGCTGAGCCATCAGGGAAGCCCAAAGAATTGCTTAGGTTATAATTGTAATAATACACATGAAACCTGCAAATTGGGCTTTCCTGGTGGCTCAGATGGCAAAGAATTTACCTGCAATGCAGGAGACCTGAGTTTGATCCCTGGGTTAGGAAGATCCCCTAGAGAAGGAAATGGCTACCAACTCCAATAATCTTGCCTGGAGAATTCTATGGATAGAGGAGCCTGATGGGCTATAGTCCATGAGTTTTCAAAGAGTTGGATATGACTGTTCAACTAAACAACAACAACAAAACCTGAAAATTAGCTTAAATTTACCTCTTAGCTTTTAATAAGCCTTGTATTTTACATGGAAGTCAGTTTGGAGACCTTATTTACGTGGCTGGCCATCAACCCCAGTGGATTCAGTTGATCATGACTTCCAGAGTTCAGGCTTGTTCATACAGTTGATGTTTTCACCACTCTGGTCTTGCATATTCTTTAAATAGTTTGAAATAGACAATGATAACACAGTGATTGCAAAGATTAAGAAGAAAAATTTTACCTCAATTTTGATTTGTGTTTAACACTTAAAACTGAAAAAGAGAACAAGCCATGCAGCATAATAGTTCACCAAATTCATTCATGAAGTAGTTTATAAATGTGACCAATATCTTTAACTTTGAAATATCCTATTTTTGAGTTGTTAATTATTCCATTTAACATTTTTTTAAAAAACAAAGAAAAGAAAATGTCCCATCTGTGGTTTGATTCATTAGTTGTATCTTTTGCAAACATTTGTTTTATTAAAATTTAATTATTAGTATTAGTTAATTATGTGAAAATAAATAGAGGAAATATCATTTTAATGGAGTCAGGGAGAGACTTCCCTGGCAGTCCAGTGGTTAATGCTGCACTTCCACATCCAGGGATACGGGTTCAATCCCTTGTTGGGGAACAAAGATCACACGTGCCTCACTACACAGCCAAAAAATTAAAAAATTAAAAAATAAATGGAGTCAGGGATTCCTGATGAGGGGGCTCTCATTCAGATCCCAAACAGGAGGAAGCTTACCTTATGAGTCTGCAGGATAAAGAAAGAATTTCTCCTTGCGCATCAACAGGCCTGCTAATGAGAAACTGCCGTTCACAGCCAATGAGAAATGATAATCACTGAACTGTTTGAAACAGCCTGTCCCAACTTCCTCCTTTGCCACTATAAAAGCAACTACTTTCCCTCTGCTCCCTAGTCTTACCTATGGTTCACAATACTTGGCTGAGCCCAAATCACAATTACTCTATTCCCAAATAAGGGCTTCTCTGGCAGTTCAGTTGGTAAAAAATCTACCTGCAATGCAGGAGACCCTGGTTCAATTTCTGGGTTGGGAAGATCACCTGCAGATGGAAATGGCAACCCACTCCAGTATTCTTGCCTGGAGAATGCCATGGACAAAGGAGTCTATTGGGCTACAGTCCATGAGATCTCAAGAGTCAGAAATGACTTAGTGACTAAACCACTACCACCACCATTCCCAAATAAACCCATATTTTGCTGGAAAAATAACTGGCTCTTTTGTATTTTAAGGTAAATATTTGCATAAAATGTGATTTTATGAAATTGTTAATAAAGAATCAAATTCTAAACAGTTATGTAGATTTAAATCAACTTAATAGCTTTAGATTTTTTTCTCCAGACATTTTGAGGTACTTATAACTATTTATAGTAATTTTTTTGTGAAAGTAGCAACTGATTCATAGTTATTCTGAATTTTGTAAAGATATTTATGTGAGGGATCCATAACCAACATGAAATTACATTGACAGTGAATCCTTTTCTAGGGGCACTGATGGTAAGGAAGAGAAAAGAAACATTAGCAAAATTCAAAACCAACAAGAATATTTTTTTATAGGGAAGAGAAAGGTACCAGTAAAGGACAAATAAGACTAGACAAAGGCACTAGGAAAGACCTGGGCAAGATCAAAACTTTTTTAAAGAAGAGAGGATGGATAAAATCTACTTTTATATCTTTATCTATCCAGAACTGGCTTCAAATGCCTTAAGAGTTATTCTGGTTAGGAGGGAAGTGAATCTCTTCAGAATAAAAGCAAACATTTATTTGAAGTCCAGGGAAAAGTCAAAAGGGCAAAGGAGGGAGCCAACATCTGATGACTTTATGGCTTTAGAAATATTTTTAAAATGGTGAAAGGGGTTGAGCACTTGGACAGCATATTCAAAGTAAGAAAAGTATTTATTTTTGCTGCAGACTTCCGTTGTTTAGACAATAGCCAAAATATCCAGCTTTATAACTAGCTAGATAGTTATAAGGTAACTGAAATTTATTTTTTAAAACATAATTGAAATTATATCCAAAAGTCTAAGAATGTGGTATCTGAACATCATCATAGAAAAAAAAAAGTTTATCAATATGAAAGATCTTGACTCTGGGACTGAAACTCCAAATAACTATGGATAAGATTCATTGAGAAGAAGTGAGTAACGAGAGAAATAAGTGGAGACAAAATATCTAGGAAAATCCATTGTGTCCACATTAAAATGAGTTAAAGCAAATGTTCTGCCAGTGTCTAGGAAGATGTAAGTTGTTCAGTTTGTATACAGTGTTGATGATTGAAAGGGTAGACTTTTTCTTTGGTCTTGGTTTTTCGCTTTTTGCATTCTTTATTATTGCTTTGATTTCTCCATTATCTTAATTGCCTCTCAAAGGTGTCTTGAACTTGGAGTCTACAGACAACTGGGTTGCCCATGAGTGTGTTTTCAGAGGTCTCTAACACTCAGGAAATAAATCTAAGTGTGGTAATGTGGTTTAGTTGCTAAGTCGTGTCCAACTGTTTTTGACCACAAGGACTGTAGCCCGCCAGGCTCTTCTGTCCATGGTATTTCCCAGGCAAGAATACTGGAGTGGGTTGCCATTTCTTTCTCCAGGGGATTTTCCCAACTCAGGGATTGAACCCAAGTCTCCTGCATTGCAGACAGATTCTTTACCACTTAACTGCCAAGAAAGCCCACATCTAAGTGTGTATCCATATGCATATATTATTTTCAAGAGCAGGTCCTTAGTGCTCATCAGGTTCATAGAGTGTTCCACGAATCAAAGTTTTCAAGATGCCCCTCTAAGAATCCCTTTTTCTCCCTATCAAGTCAAAGTGTCAGGCAGTTTTATATCTTGTAAAACTTGCCTTCATACTTTAATGTACATATCAGGATCTTCTTAAAATGCAAATTCTGGCTCATTAGCTCCCAGGAGATCCAATTCTGTTGGTTCATGGGTTGTCCTTTGAGAAACAAGTGTTTGACATCAGTGGGCTTTTGCCTCTAAGCTTTTCCAGAATGCCATCACCATTACTGAATAGACACCACCTGGAGAGACATGGAACCAATTGTCGCCTCAGTCATTGGAGCCCTGGCAAGCTGCCTAGCTGCTTTGGGATTCTTTCCTTGTTTCTGCAAAGCAATAACAATATTATTCGACTACCAGGATGGTTGTTAATTAAATTAGATGCTGACTCCAGTTCTTGGTACAGAGTAGAGAGGAAATAACTTTCTTCCGTCCCTCTTCCCTTGAGTACTTTGTCATTTCCTTTTACTCTAGTGAGGCGATTACTTAGGAGTTATACAATCAACGAATCTGAGAATAACCTCGGGTTGAAAATTAAGTACAGTATTACATATGACCAGAATTTCCTTGAAAGCATTCTATTTCAATACCCCCTGGTCTCAAGCAAAATTAGAATTCTAGTTTTTTTCTGCCTATCAAATTTCAACAGTAAAATGCCAAAGCAAATTGTTTATTTGGCGTGGTTTTGGCTTAGCAACTGGTTGCCTGGGGAATGTTGCCTTTAAACCAGTGTGACCACTTCTCTTACTGCTATTTCTACTTCGACGCTATTTGCACCAGTTATATTAGTTAATTGTCACCTATTACAACAAATACTGCAACATTCTCAAATTCTTATCTTTTCTCCTGACTCATTTTCAGGTTATTCTATTTGTTAGATTTCACTTGTCTCACTGCTACTGAATGTAATTGCTTATACTATTTATATTAATTATTTATTTAATGTACAACCTTGGTTACTCATCTGATTTTTTTGTCCATCTCAGATTGTCAGTAATCAAATACATCTAAGCTGCATTGCATCACAGCTCCCGTGAGTCAGGTGAAGCTGGGGCCTTAGATGCTTTTGGTCAAGGTTATTCTTTTTTGTAGTTTAGTTTACTGCCCTTGCTAATAAATGATTTTGTGCTCTCATCTTTAAGCTACAAAAGCAGGATAATTTGGTCACTACTTTTTTATTAGCAAAGTAACAAAGTCATGATTAACATGAAATTTGCTATCAAATTCTCACCATTGATAAAGTCTCTGAGAGGGTCGTAGTAAACAAATGGGGCAGAAAACAGATATCCTGATTCATAATTTTTCAACTCTTTAAGTTGCCACTTGTGAAGAAAAAAAAAAAAAACAGCTTAAAAAAATGGAGAGAAAGAAAGACTGTTGTGTTATTCTTGAAGACTATTAGGCTCAAGGTTACCAGCCAAGCATAATTCTTGTTTAATTCTTCCATTAACACCTAATCCTGTTTATGTCAAGAACACCTTTAATAGAATGTCACTTCAAATCACTGAAATACAAAGACAAGCACTGTAATTTACATTAGCTACAAAATGAATGCCCTTTCCACAGGGACCCCTCAGCTAGCAAGTACATGAATGACAATGCAGGTTGCCTCTGAGATCTCCCTAGAAGCCAGAGCCATTAACTTAATGGATCCCACCCCACACATAAAGGTCATGTCTTTGTCTGTGACATGAGTCAGCGCGTTCTCTTCCTCCTTTCTGAAGGAGGTTCTGAGTATTCATCTGGGGAAAAACTGTGGTTTCTAGCATTATTGTTTAATTTGAGTCTCTGTCTAAAAAGAGAGGATATGACTTATTATGCAGGTCCTGGGTGTTAGTTCTGTGGTGGGGTGTTTTGATGTTCCCAAGGGACTTTGGCTATCTTCAGTGAGTAGTGTGACCCCATGAGAGGAACTTTCAGAATAATTGACTGCGCAGATATAATTAAAGAAATCTGTACTATCTTCTTTAATACTTCATTGGTTTTATATATATATATATATATATATATATATAGCCATGTATGGCTTTCTCAGGTGGTGTAAGTGGTAAAGAACCTGCCTGCCAATGCAGGAGACCTAAGAGATGTGGGTTGGATCCCTGGGTTGGGAAGATCCCCTGGAGGAGAGCGTGGCAACCCACTCCAGTATTCTTGCCTGGGAAATCTCATGGATAGAGGACCCTGGTGGACTGCAGTTCACAGGGTTGCAGAGTCAGACACAACTGAAGTGACTTAGAACATACATGGCCATGCATATAGTTGGCTCTTGGTAATTAGAGAACAGAAAATATAACAGAGTAGAGTTTGTTGATAGGACCTCAAAGAAACAATTTGAGGAACAAATCTCTAAAAATAAAAATGCTTACACAAGTATCATATTATTTTTTTCACTAATTCAATTATCACCTTGATATAAATTGCCTACTATGCCCTTTGAGAACAGGAAGAACCTAGAGATTGGTCTCAGCCATAAATTGGGCAGCAGTATATTCTTTGAGGAGAAGGCAATTGCACCCCACTCCAGTACTCTTGCCTGGAAAATCCCATGGACCGAGGAGCCTGGTAGGCTGCAGTCCATGGGGTCGCTAAGAGTCAGACACGACTGAGCGACTTCACTTTCACTTTTCACTTTCATGCATTGGAGGAGGAAATGGCAACCCACTCCAGTGTTCTTGCCTGGAGAATCCCAGAGACGGGGGAGCCTGGTGGGCTGCCGTCTATGGGGTCGTACAGAGTCGGACACGACTGAAGCGACTTAGCAGCAGCAGTAGCAGTAGCAGCATATTCTTTGATTCTAGAAATAATTGAAGTTTATGGAAATCATTGCTAGAATGGCTAATAGAATTTATTTCATGGCCAACAAATTCCGACAGCAAATTTACCATCTGATAGGTACCCTACTATTAGACATTCTTTGCAAATACAAAATCACAACAGCAGTTTCCCTTAGTCTCTATCATGTGTACTACAGAACTTTGAGTGTCATAACTCTGAGTTTTCCACTTTTCAAAACTCCCCAGACTTCAAAGAGGACAGGATGGGGAAAAAGGATGCAGAGACATACTTCCGCCTATCTCTAATTCAATAGAGTCCTAAGTGGAAGTGTACTGTAAGATTTATTCTTGGGAATGTTAGAGGAACTCAAAAGATTTTTTTTTTTTCATTTTTAAAGAATTTTGGGCACATCCTGTGGAGTGTGGAATCTTAGTTCCCTGGTAAGGGATCAAACCCACACCTCTTGCACTGGAAGCATAGAGTCTTAAACCTTGGACCACCAGGGAAGTCCCAGGAACTCAAGCATCCTGAAAAGACCCTGATGGAGGATAAAGCATCTCTTGAAGAAGGGAACATCAAAAATGTAAAGGGTGAGTAGACACTGACCAAAAAGCTTGGTGAAGGACATTCAAATGTCCTTTACCCTGACTTCAGGATTTTTTTTTATCTGTCATCTCTGCCCTCATCATTTTCTCTTGAGTACTTTTCCTCTGTTCCTATTATTGTTTCAGGCTCCCTGACTCTTACAGAAGAGTGGAAAAAGGCAAGCATCCTTTTTGGTGTATACATCTGTCATTCTAAGCTCATACTGGAGTAAATTTTTCTGATCTTTTGACCTTAAAAGAGCTGCACAGATTGTTCTCTGTTAGAACAAATACAGAATTATTTTTCATTTTTTCCTCGCCATTGTCTTCCCCAAGGACTAATAATTTGCCCTTTTCTGTACAGCTGTTCCCCAAATAACTTTAGGACAAAATTGTTACTCCAGATGATTTGGTTTTAAGGACCATCAATCACATACAAGAAAATTAATCAAACCGAAATGATGATTGGTGTTTGAAAAGCAAAGGCAGGGTCCAGAGAGAGGCTGATCCTAAACAATCTGCTTGGGAATTTAGATGGTTTCTCCGGCACCCAGCTGCTGTATTCCGGGAAAAGTGATCAAGAGTGCAAGCCCCATGGCTTTTCTGGTAGTCTTTGAGAGTAGCTTAAATTCTTTTGTGTCCTTGACATTTCAGACATTTCTGAAAAATGCTGTTGACTTTTTGAGGCCACTTGTGGTTCTATAAAGCACTCAACTTAGTCCAACATCAATAGGATAGGCTCTCTGCAGTCATAGACCCCATCACATTCCTGGTTTTCACATCTATATAACTCCCTACTCTATGCAGCCATTTGATTGTACAACCGCTGAAAGGTCATGACACTTTTATTTTACTGATTTTTTTTATTAAATGGAAAATTCTTTTGATTCTATAAGGTTTTACAATTTTCAGAAGTTTCATGCTCATGATTTCATATAATCTTTTAATAACCCCTTTCCCCCCATTGCCCCTCCCCCTCCTTCTCCCCAGTAGTAACCAGTAGTTTATTCTCTGTATCTGTGTCTGATTCTTTTTTCTTTTTTTTTGCTGTAATTCACTAGTTCATTGTACTTTTTTAGATTCCACATGTAAGTGAGCTCATGTAGCACTTGTCTTTCTCTGACTTATTTTGCTTAACATATTACCTGCCAAGTCCATGTATGTGGCCGCAAATGGCAACTTTTCATTCTTTTTTATGGCTAAGTAGTATTCCATTGTATATACATACCACATCTTCCCACTCATTCATCTCTTGATGGACACCTAGGTGGCTTCCACACCCTAACTACTGTAAATTGTGCTGCTGTGAACACTGGGGTGCATATATTTTTTCAATTTAGTGTTTTTGTGTTTTTTTTTAGGATATATGTCAAGGAGTGAAATTGCTGGGTCATACGGTAATTCTATTTTTAGTTTTTTGAAAAACCTCAATACAGTTTTCCATGCTGGCTACACCAGTTTACATTTCTGCCAACAGTTGTATGAGGGTTCCTTTTTCTCCACATCCTTGCCAACATTTGTTATTTGTATTCTTTTTGATGACAGCCATTCTGACAGATGTGAAGTGATATCTCATTGTGGTTTTGATTTGCATTTCTCTGGATAATTAGAAATATTGAGCATTTTTTCATATGTCCATTGCATGTCTGCATTTCCTCTTTGGAAAAATAGCTATTACATTTTTCTGCCCATTTTTTGATCAAGTTGTTTGGTTTTTTGATGTTGAGTTGTGTGAGCTGTTTATTGGACACATATTTTATACTGAAGGGTCATCATAGAAATCCTGAACTCAGAGCACAAATCCTGATTGCTAGTGCCAACCCTTTCAGAGAAGTGTCTGAAAAATAAAGTACAAAAAAAGAAGACAGACAGTAACTTATATTAGCAGCTATCACTGGATTAGGGTTTGCCACCTTCAAGCCCCACTATGGAAGTTTTGTGGGCTATGCTGGATGATGGAACTATGATCTCACTTACATAGTAAGCCCTACACTGTAAGCCCATCCCCTCAATCTCAATGCTCAGTACCAAGGCTGAGAGAGTGAAATAAACTATCAGAAAAATCAAATAAAGGATGGACCGTTTCCTTAATCCTTAGTTAGAGGAGAGTTAGCTTGGCTCTCCAGGCCAAGAAGTGTTAAGGAGGCTTACATTACCAGCTTCATGAGGAGAGGAGAATCTCTAGAGAAAAGGAGAGTCAAAAAGACATCCTCCCACGCCCCAGCCATACACACACAATGCATACTTGATGACTCAGAACTTTAAATCCTCCTTAACACAGAGGTCTAGAACAAGCATCTTTGAGTCCAGCCCTGCTATGTCTTGGATTTATAGGGTGTTTCTGTATGGTTAGAGATTGTTTAGGGTTCATATTGTATAGTGGTCTCATTGGTTGACATTGATATTACCTAGAAGTGGTAAAATAGAAAAGCAGCAGCCTTGAGCCCCCTTAGAGTCTCCAAAAATGGGTTCCATAGAACAGTTGTGGGACAACTATGGAAACTTGAATGATGGGGCCAGTTCAAAATTTTTTCTTAATTTTTCAGTAAAATAGAAATTCCTCAATTTGAATTCTGCAACTTTTGATCCAATGGACCCACTTTAATTTTCCAAAAACTTTCCCCTCTATTTCCCTAAACTTTTCCCTTCCCCTAACTTCATCAGTTGCACCATCATGGAATAACTGTCTTTCCTTTCCGCAAATCCAAATTCTATGTACTCTGCATGCTCAGGGTAAGCCATTTCTCCTCCAAGAATATTTTACTATAATACTCTAGGACATCCAAATCTATCCCACTCTTCAAGGTGCTCAGGAAAAACCTATGCTTCGTGCCACATTATCATATTATCTTGGGAGTGTAATCAAGTTATTCTAAGCAAGTATGATTTGTTTCCCAAAATAAGCATCAAGTTTGCAGCAAGTTTCTCTCAGGAGAAGTCTTTCTCTTTTTTGCATCCCCAGGGCACTAGTAAATTATGCATTCATTCCACTTGCAAATGTGTGTGACTAGTTGGATAGATGAATGAATGTGCAGATCTCCAATAGAGTTCATTTGAAAGGAAAAGGTAAAACCAGACAATATTTACCTGAAAAAAGACACACAAAAGTGAGTTGTCCATAGCAGTTCCTAATAGATAGTCCAAACCAAGCTTTTTGAATCGATTATTGAATTGATTGGAAGTGGCTCCTGCATAAGGTTCCTGCGTAAGTCAAATGTTTACCTTGTTCCCCAGTTGAGGAACACAATTGCACCTTCCGTTGTAATTGACCCAATCACCTGTTTTTTCATTAACTTTTTCTTATATTGTGTAAGTTCTATATGTTTGTTATGGGAAGATTAGATAATTTAGATTTTAATGAAGAAAAATTAAAATCACATGTAGTACTACCACTTAGAGATGATCACTATGAACAACTATTTTTAGAAGATTCCATTCTTGTGTATGTATACTTCTTAGATATAAAAATAAAATTATACTATCTATAATATTTTATGAATTATTGCTACCTAATTTGTTGTAAATTTATTTTAATGGCCATAAAGCAATCTATTGTATTAATGTAACATATTTTCTTGCTTAAAGCCCTTTTAAAAATATTCTACTGTTTTTAATAAGTTTTACTGTTGGATATTGGTAACGTTATATTCTTTCATTGCTACAAGTTCTCTTCAATGAGTATCCTTGAGACATATCTTAGTGTATACATTTAATCATTCTTTTAAGATTTTTTAAAATAAAAATACATGAGTTTAAAGAGGCAGTGAAATTAAAAGATGCTTACTCCTTGAAAAGAAAGTTATGACCAACCTAGACAGCATATTCAAAAGCAAAGACATCACTTTGCCAACAAAGGTCTGTCTAGTCAAGGCTATGGTTTTTCCTGTGGTCATGTATGGATGTGAGAGTTGGACTATGAAAAAGCTGAGCACCAAAGAATTGATGCTTTTGAACTGTGGTGTTGGAGAAGACTCTTGAGAGTCCCTTGGACTGCAAGGAGATCCAACCAGTCCATCCTAAGGAGATCAGTCCTGGTTATTCATTGGAAGGACTGATGTTGAAGCTGAAACTCCAATACTTTGGCCACCTCATGAGAAGAGCTGACTCATTTGAAAAGACCCTGATGCTGTGAAAGATTGAGGGCAGGAGGAGAAGAGGACAACAGAGGATGAGATGGTTGGATGGCATCACTGACTCGATGGACATGGGTTTGGATGGACTCCGGGAGTTGCTGATGGACAGGGAGGCCTGGCATGCTGCAGTTCATGGGGTTGCAGAGTCCGACACGACTGAGCGACTGAACTGAACTGAACTGAAAGAGGCAGTATTGTTGAATGGGACCGTCCTCTTTTCCCAGTTCTGCCCATTCCCATAAGAAAGACTGAGTATGCCCCAGCTTCTTCATTTAGGGGAATGTGTTGGAGGAAATACAACTGACCTTTCTCCACTTCATTCTCCACCATCTCTTAAGAGGAAGAATGGCTAATTGATCAGAAGGCTCTTTCCACTAGTAGCTTGGATCTATAAATTAAAAATTCTGGCTTGTCTCATTCTTCCAGCACCTTGCATTTAAGTCTAGGCCTGACTGTATGTCTAGATGTTTTTTGAATCAGCCATGCTCTCACTCTCCTTGTTCTGATTGAGTAGGATGGTTAGCTGAAACCACAATTCTTTGTCTTGGTTTCAGGTTTCTGGTTCAAATATTAGAGGTTAAGAAACAAAAAGTCATCCCTAATACTCCTGTCTAAGCCATGATGTCAGCTTGTTCCAGTGCGTCAGTGTTTATGTGATGGGGATGAAGGCATGTTGGTATATATCACTGGAAAATATTAATTAGACCAACAACTTTACTTTTTTTTTTATCATTTCTTTTGTGCATCCTCTCTCATTAGTGAAACCTAGGGTAGAGAGTGGGTGAGTACTGAAATTTAAAAATCTATGCCTACTTCCTTCAAAAGGGCTGTGAGCATGAAAAGAACTCAGAGCATATTGAGCATATTATCAAGCACATTTGTTATGTTTTTGATAGGACACTTTTTTTATGTCAATATAGTTGTGGTCAAACAGACCAAATATTTTATACATGGTTCAAGTCATTGTGTCTTGCTTGGAAAGGATTTCCTCAGCCCTAATTCAAGTAAGGTAACTTTACTACAGGTAGGTTTCTGTTTATATTCTAGTTTTTGAAACAATTTTAAAATAATTCAAAGTGAGATGGATGGAGTATCTGCTAATTATCCCTTCTCGAATTTGCCATTTTCTTTTTATTAAATGATTATTCTTCCACATATATACTTACAACCGTCTCTTGACTCTCTCTTTTCTTTATTCTTCATCTATCTGTTATTCTTGTTACTTGAGCAGACCAAGAACATTCTGCTAGTATTAGTGAAATGAACAAATTGGTATGTGGAAAAAGGACTTTAAATTTTAGATTTGGAAGAAAATATAAGGGAAAAGTATTACACTGCAGAGAATGATGAATTCAGAATTTTTCAAAGGCTTAAACAAAACAAAACAAAAAAGCAATGAATAGAATATAACTGAATGGATAGAGCACCATAACTGAGAAAGGAGTGTGCTCATGATAAGAAAGAAAGTGAAAGTGAAGTCTCTCAGTCGAGCCGACTCTTTGCCACCCCATGAATAGTAGCCTGCACCAAGCTCCTCCATCCATGGGATTTTCAAGGCAAGAGTACTGGAGTGGGTTGCCATTTCCTTCTCCAAGGAATCTTCCCAACCCAGGGATCAAACCCAGGTCTCTCACATTGTAGACAGATGCTTTAACTGTCTTTGGTCATAAATGGAGAAAAGATAAAGAAGAATCCAGAAGCAAATAGATGTTGGAGAGGCTCATGTGTTTGCTCCCTACATAAAGTCTTCCTTGATTGAGGTTTGAATTATTCACTGCCAGAGATGAGTATATTCCTTTTTCTGTAACACATGTACCAGCTTCTCAGATCCCAAACTTCACTAAATTTTATTTGCTCCCTTTGCTCTGACTTGCTGCTCCAGGAGCAAATCTTTGAATAAAAGCTGGCTTCCTACTATCTTGCCTAAAGAAAGAGAAGATGCTGGCCTGAAGATGCATGTGTCTGGTCCCATGGCAGATACAAGTCTCCTTGTAAAACTTTAAACTGTCACCCTCTTGTGAGCTCGTTGATGTTGGTGTCACTGAGATTTGGGTCTGCACCAACAGAAGCAACACAATAACTCTAAAAGAGTTTTCCTCTAAGAAGAGCCAGCAGAACTTATATAATAATCAGATAGTCAACATTCATCTCAACTGAACCAAACCATTTAGGTACCTAAGAGTATACTTTCTCTATTTCCATAAATTAGAGTTCATTTTCATTTTTTTGGTGTATTTTAAATGGGAAGAGAATAAAGTTTATGGGACTCCCTCCTTTAATAATGCCAAATTATTTTAAAGAAAATGTAAGATAAGAGCTCACAGATGTCACTTCTTTACCCTAGGGAAGAATATTCAAGTTAAAAAAGTACTCACTCCTTTTAGAAAAAGACTCCAAGAAAATTATCCTCAGTCAAGGCCACGTGCATTGCATCAACTCCAAGAGGTGCTTAAGACTAAAAAAAAAAATTGTAGACTACTCAAAGAAAGAAATGTTGGCATCAATAAGTAGGAGAATTCTATTTAATTTGCTTTTGAAATCCTGAAAAACAAACAAAAGGATCTAATTGCTCAGCAATTCTTGACACATCAGGTGGTTCAGTTCAGTTCAGGTCAGTCGCTTAGTCATGTCCGACTCTTTGCAACCCCATGAACAGCAGCACGACAGGCCTCCCTATCCATCACCAACTCCTGGAGTTCACTCAGACTCACATCCATCAAGTCAGTGATGCCATCCAGCCATCTCATCCTCTGTCGTCCCCTTCTCCCTTGCCCCCAATCCCTCCCAGCATCAGGGTCTTTTCAAATGAGTCAACTCTTTGCATCAGGTGGCTAAAGTATTGGAGTTTCAGCTTCAACATCAGTCCCTCCAATGAACATTCAGAACTAATCTCCTTTAGGATGGACTGGTTGGATTTCCTTGCAGTGCAAGGGACTCTCAAGAGTCTTCTCCAACATCAAAAGCATCAATTCTTCGGCGCTCAGCTTTCTTCACAGTCCAACTCTCATATCCATCCATGACCACTGGACAAACCATAGCCTTGACTAGATGGACCTTTGTTGGCAAAGTAATGTCTCTGCTTTTCAATATGTTGTATAGGTTGGTCACAACTTTCCTTCCAAGGAGTAAGCATCTTTTAATTTCATGGCTGCAGTCACCATCTGCAGTGATTTTGGAGCCCAGAAAAATAAAGTCAACCACTGTTTCCCCATCTATTTGCCATGAAGTGATGGGACCAGATGCCATGATCTTAGTGTTCTAAATGTTGAGCTTTAAGCCAACATTTTCACTCTCCTCTTTCACTTTCATCAAGAGGCTTTTTAGTTCCTCTTCACTTTCTGCCATAGGGTGGTGTCATCTGCATATCTGAGGTTATTTATATTTCTCCAAGCAGTCTTGATTCCAGCTTGTGCTTCCTCCAGCCCAGCATTCTCATGATGTACTCTGCAGATAAGTTAAATAAGCAGGGTGACAGTATACAGCCTTGACGTACTCCTTTTCCTATTTGGAACCAGTCTGTTGTTCCATGTCCAGTTCTAACTCTTGCTTCCTGACTTGCATACAGGGTTCTCAAGAGGCAGGTCAGGTGGTCTGGCATTCCCATCTCTTTCAGAATTTCCTACAGTTTGTTGTGATCCACACAGTCAAAGGCTTTGGCATAGTCAATAAAGTAGAAATAGATGTTTTTCTGGAACTCTCTTGCTTTTTTGATGATCCAGCAGATGTTGGCAATTTGATCTCTGGTTCCTCTGCCTTTTCTAAAACCAGCTTGAACATCAGGAAGTTCACGGTTCACGTATTGCTGAAGCCCGGCTTAGAGAATTTTGAGCACTACTTTACTAGCGTGTGAGATAAGTGCAATTGTGTGGTAGTTTGAGCATTCTTTGGCATGGCCTTTCCTTGGGACTGGAATGAAAACTGATATTTTCCAGTCCTGTGGCCACTGCTGAGTTTTCCAAATCTGTTGACATATTGAGTGCAGCACTTTCACAGCATCATCTTTCAGGATTTGAAATAGCTCAACTGAAATTCCATCACTTCCACTAGCTTTGTCCGTAGTGATGCTTCTAAGGCCCACTTGACTTCACATTCCAGGATGTCTGGCTCTAAGTGAGTGATCACACCATCAAGTGGAAGGAGGTGAGAGAAAAGGGGAAATTTCATTGCATATCTGTCTTTTCTTCTTGAGACCGTCTAGTTCAAAGAGATGGCTCATAAAGCTCTTGTCTCTCAAATACTTTTCTCTGTGATCAAATAAAAGTGGAAATATTTTTAAAGATTTGTTATGCCAACAAAGGTCCGTCTAGTCAAGGCTATGGTTTTTCCAGTGGTCATGTATGGATGCGAGAGTTGGACTGTAAAGAAAGCTGAGCACCAAAGAGTTGATGTTTTTGAACTGTGGTGTTGGAGAAGACTCTTGAGAGTCCCTTGGACTTCAAGGAGATCCAACCAGTCTATTCTAAAGGAGATCAGCCCTGGGATTCCTTTGGAAGGAATGATGCTAAAGCTGAAACTCCAGTACTTTGGCCACCTCATGCGAGGAGTTGACTCATTGGAAAAGACCTTGATGCTGGGAGGGATTAAGGGCAGGAGGTAAAGGGGATGACAGAGGATGAGATGGCTGGATGGCATCATTGACTCAATGGACATGAGTTTGAGTGAACTCCGGGAGATGGTGATGGACAGGGAGGCCTGGTGTGCTGCGATTCATGAGGTCGCAAAGAGTTGGACACGACTGAGCGACTGAACTGAACTGAACTGAACTAGGAGGATAAGGGCTTCCTTAGTGGCTGAGTGGTAAAGAATCTGCCTGCATTGCAGGAGACTTGGGGTCAATCCCTGGGTTGGGAAGGTCCCCTGGGGAAGGAAATGGCAACCCACTCCAGTATTCTTGCCTGAGAAAATCATGGACAAAAGGGCCTGGCAGGCTACAGTCCATGGGGTTGCAAAGAGTTGGACACGACTTAGTGACTACACAACAAAAGGTAACAAAATATGGTGTTTCTTTGGTCTTAAACTCTGAGGTGAGGGATGGTGCTTTGTAGCAGGCAGTGGCACCCCACTCCAGTACTCTTGCCTGGAAAATCCCATGGATGGAGGAGCCCGTTAGGCTGTAGTCCTTGGGGTCGCTAAGAGTCAGACACGACTGAGCAATCTCACTTTCACTTTTCACTTTCCTGCATTGGAAAAGGAAATGGCAATCCACTCCGGTGTTCTTGCCTGGAGAATCCCAGGGATGGGGGAGCCTGGTGGGCTGCTGTCTACGGGGTCGCACAGAGTCGGACACGACTGAAGTGACAGTACCAGAAGATACTGAAAAGTTTCTAACTAGATCATATACTAACCTTCTCTTTTCTTTTCTCATTATTTCCAACCCATTTAAATTTCTTTCCTCATGAAGTCTTGTAAAAAGGATTGAAGTTCCTGCTTATAAGTATGCCTGTTCAGCTATCATTGTGACCTCTTTTCCTTTCTAGTTGTTGCCATAATGGTGTTTTTACCTGTACAAGATATTAGAAAGAGGGGGCCATTTATTTAGAATGTTGTCATGATGATCTAACCTTAAGAGTTGGTATTACAAAATAAAGCACAGTTCAACCTATTCATGTGATTTTTTTCCCTACAAATGGTTTTCCTCTCCTTACTTAAAAATAAAAGGATTATCGTGCATCAGACCTGGACTGGCGACTCGTTTCATATACGATATTATACATGTTTCAATGCCATTCTCCCAAATCATCCCACCCTCTCCCGACCCAGAGGGATGGTATGGGGAGGGAGGAGGGAGGAGGGTTCAGGATGGGGAACACATGTATACCTGTGGTGGATTCATTTTGATATATGGCAAAACCAATACAATATTGTAAAGTTAAAAAATAAAATTAAATTAAAATAAAATAAAAGGATTAAAATCTCACTAATATTCAAATTGAGAAATTATGTTTCAGCATAAAAATTATCAAGAAGAAAAGTTACATTACAGATCTTTCTATGAGACCCACACAAAAGAGGATTCTATGCTGTTAAGTTTGTCTCTTTTTTAATGAAAATAATCTGTGTACATAATTTTTCACAAGCTAAATAATATACAAAGATTCACGACTGAAACAAAAGCAGCCACATATGCTTGTGTGTGAATCCTATTCCAAGGTGATATTTCCTATCAATTAATTTTAACACTTTCTTGTTTCTCTTTATATTTCTAAATGCCACATTATGTTTTACTTCTAAATAGAACAGAATTTTTAATTAGATTGTTTTTTGACTCTTTACTCTGGTAAATGAAAATTTTGTACTTTCACTTATCCCTGTTCAACCACACACTTCTGCTCACGCCAATATAGTGGTAGCAGAATTTGGGGTTAATACTCAGGAAGCATTAACCTTCCAAGAAAAATATTGACAAACCACACATCATCAAAACTAAATATTGGGACTTCATTGGCATTCCAGTGGTTAAGACTTTGCCTTCTACTGCAGGGAGTGTGGGTTCAGGTTCGAGATGCCTGGTCAGGGAGTTAAGATCCCACCTGCCTCACTGCCAAAAAACCAAAACATAAAAAGCAGAAATGATATTGTAACAAATTCAATAAAGACTTAAAAAAAACTAAATTAAATCTTCTGGTCATAAAAGTTCCCCATTAAGAAAATAAACACACAAGATTCTGGCTACAGAAAGTATTCTCAACAAAAATACACTAGAAAGAGTAACCCAGCAAGTGGGCACCTTGTCTTTGCATAACAGAAAGAATAAATACAGAGGCAAGAGTCTTCTGCAGGAAGAGAAATGGCTATTCTGCCATTTCTCCAGCCAAGCAAGGAGAGGAGTCAGACAGCAATGCTCAGATAGCTCCCCATCATCTTTCTGAGTGCAGTATTAATTGTGGAAGCAGAGAGTAGAAGGGAGAGGAGGCTTGGGAGTGATTGGTGAAAAGTAATTCTAAATTTCAGTTCTTTGTGCAGGTGAGACTGTCCATCGTACTTTTTATTGATCACATGTACAGATTCAGAAGTATTTTTTGTGTTGTGTTGCATGCTGTGAGCTTTCAGCCTATAACATCTAAAGTTCACTATGGTCATTCTAAGTCCCTCAGAACACCTGCGCAAGCTCAGTGGGCTGTCAGCAAATTGTTTCTGTGGGTTCCCTATTGTTCTACAAAAGCTTGGGGCTCTCAGTTAATCATTTTGTTTCATTTTTGCTTCTACTTCAGGGGCCTTGAGTGTGCAAGATGCAGGATGTGGTTATAAAAAGATTTTTTTTCTACCAGAAAAAAAAAACTGTCAATGAAAAATTAATCAGTTGATCTAAGAAAGGAATGAAAAATTGTATTCAAGCCAAATTGAGAATCATAACAGGTAACAGATTCTCAGGAAACTGTGAGAACAGTTCTGTCCATTAGAATTCAAAGCACAGTTATATGGGTTTTTTCAGACAGAGGGCTGTACGTTAAATGACATGTTAGTGACAATTTGCATACTCCAAATCTGTAAGTACAAAGTAGTGGGTTATTGCGGTCCCATACAATATCAAGAAGAAATGTTATCTTAAAAGGACTTTTTCTTTAAATTTTTAATGAAATATAGTTGATTTACACTTTGTGTTAGTTTCAGATATATAGTAGAATAATTCAGTTATATATATATATATTTCAGTTTCTTTTACATTATAGTTTATTGCAAGATATTGAATATAGTTCCCTGTGCTATACAGTAGGTCCTTGCTTTTATTTTATACATAGTAGTGTGTATCTATTAATCCCAAATTCCTAATTTATCCCTCTTCCCTTTTCCCCTTTGATAACCATAAGTTGTTTTCCATGCCTGTGAGTCTATATCTGTTTTGTCAATAAATTCATTTGTATCATTTTTAAAGATTCCACGTGTAGGTGATATCATACATTTGTCTTTTTCTGTCTGACTTACTTCACTTAGCATATCATCTCTAGGCCCATTCATCTTGCTGCAAATGGCATTATTTCATTCTTTTTTATGGCTGAATCCATTGTGTTAAATAATATAGTGTTGGGTGTTTTAAATAGTATAAAATTTCTGGAAAACAGTTTGGCAATTTTTTATGAAGTTAAGCATATACTTATCATACTTCTCAACTCAGCAACTGCACTCCTAGGTACCATAACTTTTATTTGCAATAACCCCAAACCGGATATAGAGCAGTACACCAACCAAAAAGCAGAGTAACAAAATGTGGTATAGTCATACAGTTAAATACTGCTGCTGCTGCTGCTAAGTCGCTTCGGTCGTGTCCAACTCTGTGTGACCCCATAGACGGCAGCCCACCAGGCTTCCCCATCCCTGGGATTCTCCAGGCAGGAACACTGGAGTGGGTTGCCATTTCCTTCTCCAGTGCACGAAAGTGAAAAGTGAAAGTGAAGTCGCTCAGTCGTGTCCAACTCTTCGTGACTGCAGCTTTTCAGGCTCCTCCGTCCATGGATTTCCAGGCAAGAGTACTGGAGTGGGGTGCCATTGCCTTCTCCAGTTAAATACTACTCAATAATAAAAAGGAACAAATGGCCGAAACATCCAATAACATCGGTGAACCTTGAGATTTGCTGCTCTAAAATTCACCAAAACTCTGCTGAATGAGAGAAGAGAGACCCAACAAAGTCCTTATTGTAAGATTCTATTTATATAATGCTCTAGAGCAGGCAAAACAGATTATGCTATTTCTTCAGGCAGGGTTTTAACTGGGAAGGGACAGAGGAAAATTTCCGTGGTGATGAAAGCATTCCGTGCCTCGCAGGCATTAGTATGCATTTGTTAAAACCTTGACAGACACAATTAACATTTTGGTATTTCCCTGTATGCAAATTATATTCAACAAAAATATATTAAAAAATTTTTTTCAGTCATATTTTTGATCCAAGAGGCATGAACTGATATGTTTCCCCCTCTGTGGAGTTAATGTGTCTGGATTTAAGTTATTATTTTAAAAAGTTTTAAAATGTCTTTTTCCCCCAAAGACTTCAGGGATTTAAATAATTCATGTTCACAGATATGCGCCCAAGTTTAAATTGAACTAAGCATACTTAGTGTGTGAAGATCATTCCTTAGCAGGTGTAAAGCAGCCGTACAGTGGGCAAGTGTCTGAGCATTACAAGGAACCTGACTAATGGATTCATTGTCACACAGAGCATGATTTTATAGTGTTTCAAAGGTGTTGAAAGTTTTTAAACCAGGGGACTTATTTGCTATTTTTCTGGGATGCCTTAAACAACGGGTTATTCTAAAATATTTAGTTGACATATATTTACTAAGACACAGAGGACATAGCCCCACCCAGAGCCGCTTTGCAAATACTAATATAGTGCTGAGACTAATTTGCTAACAAACATATCAATCTCATTTATCTAATTTAGTGTTGTCCTTGTAAGTCCTTGGATCTAGATCCTCATTTAAATGATATGCTTTTTGATTAAAACCTTGGAGGCTAATAGTAAATATCACATTAAAAATACTTACTACAGATTTTAAAACTTGGCTTAGTCATATTTTTATTCAAATATAGTTCCAGATTATACTTGATTATTATTTTTAAAAATTCTATTATCAAAAGACTATGAATAATATTGTAATAATCTCTGAGAAAAGAACCTGAAAGATAATTTATTTATATGTATATATCATTTTACTGTATATCTGAAACTACCACAACTTTGTAAATCAACTATACTTCAATTAAAAAAAATTATCCTCAAAAGATGGTAATTTGATACCATTGAAAACATTTAGGAGCTCCATTTTTAGGTCCATAAAGCAGGCAGAGCTACCAAGACTTCATTAAGATATTAGCCAAAGAAGAGACCAAAGTAAGAAATATTTAGAGGACAGAGTCCATAGGACTTGGTGACCATGGGTCCTTAAAGATACGAAATGGAGAATTATTCTCAAATTTTTGACAAGAATCAAACTATTTGACCTAGCAAACTGTGTTAAAACTTACTAATGAAGCACATTTTTAAAAATTCATGTATGAAAATGGAGGTGGGTAACTGCATTTGTCCATTTCAACTCCCTGGGTTGATATCAGGAGGCCTATGCAAGCTATATATCTCAAAGGACCCCTACACATATTGGAGGCACAAACCATACGGAAACGAATATGGTGGTGGTAACTTTGGCAGACCTCATCTCAAGAAACTGGAAGTTTTTTACACAGTTCTTCCTTTCTGTTCCAACCACGAGTTCTTGTATGTTTATGGTTGTTGAAGCATATTGGGATAAGCATCTTGCATTTGACCTCTACACTGGTCAGTTCAGTCACTCAGTTGTGTCCAACTCTGCGACCTCATGGACTGCAGCACGTCAGCCTTCCCTGTCCATCGCCAACTCCCGGAGTTTACTCATCATCAAGTCGGTGATGCCATCCAACCATCTTATCCTCTGTTATCCCTTCTCCTCCTGCCTTAAATCTTTCCTAGCATCAGGGTCTTTTCCAGTGTGTCAGTTCTTCACATCAGGTGGCCAAAGTATTGGAGTTTCAGGTTCAGCATCAGTCCTTCCATTGAATATTCAGGACTGATTTCTTTTAGGATTGACTGGTTGGATTTCCTTGCAGTTCAAGGGACTCTCAGGAGTCTTGTTCAACACGACGATTCAAAAGCATCAATTCTTCAGCACTCCGCTTTCTTTATAGTCCAACTCTCACTTCCATACATGATACTGGAAAAACCACAGCTTTGACTAGACAGACCTTTGTTGGCAAAGTAATACCTCTGTTGGCAAATCAATCTCATCACTGCTACTCTTTGGTTAGATTTAATGCCAGAACCAAAAGTCCATTTGAGAGACATTGGCAAACACTAGCATTGAATAGATTCAGATTTTCTGCATATTTTCAACTAGAACATAAAACTGTCTCCTGGGCCATTTTGTACATTTCATCAACAGACGGTGTCACAGTCAATTGCTGTGCTCTTGTACCAGAGTATAAAATCTAAAGCAGCCATCCAAGGGTGCATTAAATATAGAATGCCTGAGTCATTCTGTCTTACATGGAAACATATGGGAATCTTTGCTTCCTAATAAAGAAAACAATGGGGGGTGGAGGCTTTTACCATGGGATTAATCTGAATCACAAGGTTTTCAGACTCAACAAGCAGCTTGAAATGTGCAACAGTTTTTGGTTGTTAACTTTCAAGCAAAATGGAATTTTGGATCAGGAGTATTCATTGCCCCTCAAATTTCTAAAATTCTCAATTCCTCATCGACCACTGAAGCCCAGATGATCTCCTCAGCTTAACATTAAGCTCCTTTAGACAATATTTTATTAATTGTGTTCACTACACACTTTATTTCTCTGAAGACTAAGCCCAGTTTACTACCAAATTTTAGCCATCTTCCGACACACACACACACACACAGTCCAGAATGAATGTACTTGATTTCACCTTCCCATTTGAATCTTCTAGTGTCAGTCTGATGTGGATGAGGCCATTTGATTCTATCTCTGAACTAAATTGTACTTGGATTCGGGGACAGAAATGCAAGAACAGAGAGTAAGTGCTTTGTAACTGGGATGATTCTTAAATTCCAGAGGTTCTGTGTGTGCCTTGAGGACAACTGAACGGGTGGCATCATGTTCATGGAACTGAATTTGAGGAGTTGCATGATGAACTACACTGTTTCTACTTAGCAAAGTGCAGAGAAGTGACAGAAGATGTTTTCCTTCATAGATGTAAACTTACAGAAGTTTATCCTCTGTAATCTATGCATATTCAATATTAAACCCTTAGGTTAGAGAATAGAGCTGCTTTGTACATGTTGACCTCTCTCCCTCCCTCCTTTTCTCCTTCCCTCCTTCTCTTCCTTCCTTCCTTTCCCCTTTCCCTGCTTCCTCTCTTTCTTCTCCCTCCCTCCCTCCTTCTTTCCCTTTCTCCTTTTGTCTGTTCTTCCCTCCATCCTTCCTTCCTTAGTGATTAAGGACAACTAGATAGTATATCGAAAAGCAGAGACATTACTTTGCCAACAAAAGTCCATCTAGTCAAGGCTATGGTTTTTCCAGTGGTCATGGATGGATGTGAGAGTTGGACTGTGAAGAAAGCTGAGCGCTGAAGAATTGATGCTTTTGAACTGTGGTGTTGGAGAAGACTCTTGCGAGTCCCTTGGACTGCAAGAAGATCCAACCAGTCCATCCTAAAGGAGATCAGTCCTGGGTGTTCATTGGAAGGACTGATGCTAAAGCTGAAACTCCAATACTTTGGCCATCTCATGCAAAGAGTTGACTCATTGGAAAAGACCTTGATGCTGGGAGGGATTGGGGGCAGGAGGAGAAGGGGACAACAGAGGATGAGGTGGCTGGATGGCATCACCGACTTGATGGACGTGAGTTTGAGTGAACTCCGGGAGTTGGTGATGGACAGGGAGGCCTGGTGTGCTGCAATTCATGGGGTCACAAAGAGTTGGACACGACTGAGCGACTGAGCTGAACTGAGCTGAAGGTGTTCATCTGCTGCTTGATACTATTGGCACATCATTGAGACCTTTAAATCAGTTCCAACCCAATGGTCCAAAACCTTCATTTGTCACTAAAACCAAAAAAAAAAAAAAAGCTTCAGGGCTTCTCTAGTCCATATTGCCTATCTTTGAAATTCTAACATGAGTCTCATTGATGGCCTGGTTTACTGTCCTCTAGCTCTAAGTATTGAGAAGCAGTTTATTTTCATGTCAGTAGTCACATAATCAGTGTCCTCTAATGAAACAGAAAAATGTATTCCTTCCTTAAGTGCCGGGGACCAGCCCCGGCTGATCCAGGGTATTCGAAGGAGAGACGGCGTAGGCGAGGATCAGGATACAATAGCTTCAATTAGATATTAATTAAAGATATAAAGAGTAATAGAATAAGGATAGCTCAGTAGGAAAATTCAGTGGAGAAAAGAGGCTGAGTGGCTTGGTTTACGCGGGAGACCAATAAAACTTCAAGACAAGAAGTTTGCACCACTTACGTAGGCCGCAGGCGTCCTTCCGTTCTCCCGAAGGAGAGGAGACACTGAGGCCTCCCCGGTCGGATCTTAGAAGCCCAGGCATAATTAGTAAGCATGGTGGGTTCCGCGCTCCAGATGGAGACTCAACCAGAGTGAGAGAGAGAGCGACATGGGGAGACCAGTATTTCGAGAAACTGATCCCAATTCTTTATTTTCCAGAGTCTGTTTTTATACACTGAGATGTTATACAA
The DNA here is from genome assembly GCF_055505025.1 of Bos grunniens. Lineage (NCBI taxonomy): Eukaryota > Metazoa > Chordata > Mammalia > Artiodactyla > Bovidae > Bos > Bos grunniens. The sequence continues at coordinate 16,265,561 of NC_141181.1, read as the reverse complement.
AAGTCACGTGGGGACAGCAGTCCTGACTTTTATTAAAGTCAGGTGCTTCACACAAATGTATACAGAGGTCTTAGGGGTGTTACATCATCTTCTGGCCAGGGGGGCCTGCTGACAATTTACGACCCTCTCCTTGTGACAGCGGTCAGTCAATCAGGACACTTATTTCTCCAGGGCTGATTATTCTCAAAACAGACGCCACCCAAGTAAAGTTACATTCCTACAGGGTGAGGGTGTAGTGGGTTTTAGTTAAGGAAAGAATTTACTTAGCCTAAGGTCTAGCGTGATTAATATCAAAGGTTAATACTTATTCCTTCTATATATTCATTAATGTGTGTAAGGGCAGGGGATGTGGAGACTTAGCAACAAACATTGGCTCAACAAATGAAAAACCCTTCACCAATACAATTTCTAATCAGCCCATTATACTTATACTAACAGTTTTCTAACTTTTCTAAGGAACCTGTTTTTAGAAGGTTTAAAGCATCTCGTGCCTCTCACGGTTGGGAGGCTGTGAGCAATCACATGTGGCTGGACGAGCCTGTCAGGCAGGCTAGAGAACCTTCAGAGGAGTTTGTAGGTTAAAACACTCTTGTCACACCCAAGAGTTTTTATTGACTGGAGCTCTAGGTTAACTCCTTCTCCGAAAGAGGTGGTGGGGGACAGCCCCCCGTAAAGTCAGAGGTGTAGGTAAGAGCACAAAGTAGTAAAGTAGGCAGGCTCTGGTTATGGGGGTAGACGCTCGAGGATTTCCAGGGGGACTCCTGAGGCTCGATCCCGCCTTTGCGTATGTCGAGCCTCCTTCCTCATGACCTTTGTCACGGGCGGAGTACCTCACTCTGGCCCCCAACACTTAAGTATTCATAATTTAAAATAATGAACTCCAAACAATTGGACCTCAGGAACATATTTAGTCAGAAGATGCAATTCTAAGTTAGAGTATGGAAAATGTTGGCTAAAGTTGAAATGATCACAAAATATTATTTAACTCTCACAAATCCTTAGGAACTGACTTATAGCAGGTAGTTTTATTTTCCTGAAAGTATATACTCCCTATTCTACCCACTCATCAACCACCTGCAATTTCTTGGTCATCCATGCCAATCTTGATGGCAATACCAACATGGTTCAGTTCTGTTTATGAGAATTCAATGGATGGCAGCACAAGATGTTCAAGCTATAAACAATGGAAAGGAGAACAGAACTCTGCAGATAATGGGCTTTCATGGCATGTGTCTGATGCAGATTGTGGCCTAACAAATAGTTTTTTTTTTTTTTTTCATGCATCTGAGGTTTAAATTCCAATTACCAAAAGTCTGCTTTTCTCTTCACTACAGGTGGGTAAATGCCAAGGCGCCCCCTTGGAACAGGATATATAAACCATCAGTTTCTTGTGAATGACTTTAAGGGAGTGAAATGAATATTTTACAGCCTTCTTGGGCAGGTTAACCATCAAGAGGGAATTGATTGACTGAATAGTTGTTGGACTTTGGCTAAATGCTAGGTCCATCTGCTTGATAGTCAGACATGTGTGCTCTAGAGTGGAGAGTAAGATGATTTATGTCTAATGTTATATAAGGTACTTTTATTATTTACAGTGAAAATTAATCACAAATCAATCCTTAATGCTGATGTGTGCATCTCTGTTAATATAAGAAACTTAAAAATTGTCAAAGCATCATCTCTCAGGGATTTTTAGAGGTACAGAAAATTTCAATAAATTATAAATCCTAAAGAAATAAATAATACTCATAATTCTCGATTTTCATTCACATTTGGGCCCACGTGTGTAAGTCATATTTTTCTAGAAAGGAGGTTGAACTAAAGACGGACAATATGCTAATCAGTAGCTCCAAGATAGCTTTTGTATTTGAACTCCTACAAAGCCAGGAATGCTTCATTTATATAAAAAATATGCTATGCTAAAAAAAAACTGGGGCTGGAGGGGAGGGCCTCACTATACAGCATGTGGGATCTCAGCTCCTTGACCAGAGTGGAACCAGTGCCCCCTGCAATGGAAACACGGAGTCTTAACCACTGGACCACCGGGGAAGTCCCTAACAATATATATATATTAGCTTCTAAATATAGATAGCCAAATCATTGTTGAAAGCTTCAGTCCCTAACAATATATATATATTAGCTTCTAAATATAGATAGCCAAATCATTGTTGAAAGCTTCAGTCCCTAACAATATATATATATTAGCTTCTAAATATAGATAGCCAAATCATTGTTGAAAGCTTCAAGGGAGTTTTTTGATACTCTTAACAATGTAAATTCTGTGAGTATTACTATAAGAAAGGTTTCTCTTTAAAATGACATATCTCTTCAAATGTCCATTTTAAGGTCAAGCTCTATATTTTTATCCTGATATTTTTAAATTCCAAAGGATTTTAGGAAGCATTCTAGGTCAAAAGGAAGATTATGAAAGTTTCAAAATACTAGCAATGTTCTTATGGGAAGAATTAAAGTGTCAAGCTAAGCATAGTATAAAAACCAGGGTAAAAACACCAAGTAGAAAATAGGAAAGAGACTTCAGAAACAACCCAAGAGATGGCTAGTCTGTGGGAAGGATAAAATAGGAAATTGTGATAATGTTCCTGGAAAATTAATCTAATTTTTCACAGTGTAGAGATGTTTTATGGTAAAGATATTTTCCTGTTTCTGTAGATAAGAAAAACAAGGGAAAGAATGAACAAAGACACATATAGAAAGATATAATATAATATTATATAAATATATATTTTATTAATATAAAATAATATAATATAATAATTCTGTATTATATACAAGGATTAAAACAGACATAATAGAAAGTTCCCAGTTTCCCCTTTCTCTCTTTTTTCTTTCTTTTCGTTACCTCCATACATTCCCTCTCATATTTTGCTCAATCAACAAAACTGAAAAAAAAAAAAGTTCTGGGAAAGTACCGTTAGGTACGGGGATGGAATTCCACGAACAGTCCTGAGCAGAAGCACAAAACCTAGAAAGCCTTCAAGTTTCGCAAGTTAAGACAAACTGACACCAGAGCCAAACCACAGGGACACGTCGTGTCCCGACCTTGTCGTCGCCTTCTAAAACTCCCAACTGTTTTCACTCAGGGAGTTACCCATCTTCATGTCTTCCTTGATCCTTATCATCTGAATGAAGCCTTTCATCTTGGCCTGAGTCACGTTTTCTTTTTCTAAAGAATAGTCTGTGAAAAAAATGTAAAAAGACTACTTGAAAGGAATTCAGTATTAAGATGGCTGTAAAGAATCAAGGAAATGTGTAAGATACCTATGCCTGAAAAGGATTTTGATTATAAATTAAAAGATTTATTAATTTATGTGGTTTTTCTCAAGCCTAGGGACATAAGTTGAATACTTCAGCTCCCGAATTATGGATAAACAGACTCTAACAATCATGTCTGGCCTAATTGAAAAGAGTATTAAACAAAAGTTTTATTTGTGAGTGGAAGTCACGGAGTTCTTCTTCATTCAGGTGAACATCCTATGGGAGCATACACATCTAAGAGAGCACCTCTCAACACCTGCCAGATAACGCTATGTAGAGGCAATAAACCTAACGAGAGAGAGAAACTATCATCAAACTATATCGTTTCCTTCACTGTTGCTTGGTAAGACCATTCTTTAGATCTCTTCAGTGTAAAACCATTTAAAGCTTTTTAAAACTATGTATAATTCTTTAGATTCATGGCCCCATAATATTGTCATATTTAAACCCTAGCGGTCCTCATTCCAGGGTTTCATGAAGCTCACAAGAGTTTCTAAAGAGCTTGGAAACCTCTAGGGTAAATACTGTATTAGAAATTAATTCTCCCTCCGCATTAAAAAGTGTGTCTGTATACTTGGGGCACTTAGATCTGTTTCTAACCAGCTTAGTTCATACTATCTAGAGAAAGAAAAGGGAAGATTCCATGATACCCTGCGATATACATACTTAGGAATTCATTTGGAATGTAGTTGTGAGAATCAGATTTGTCAATGCATTCTGTTGCAAGTCAGCACTGATTAAGCAATTCCAAATGGCTACCTAAAATTAAAGATTCCAATTTGGCTGTATTCTAAGAGGCCTGGAGAGTAGGAAATGAAAGAATATTCTAATGAAACGTATTTTATTTGGGTATGGATATTTTTTCCAATTGTAGGTTTACACTTCATTTGTTTTAGAAAATTAAAGTTTTAATCTAATTTAGGTGAGATGATGAACTGCAATGAACAAACAGATTTTTGATTCACCTCTAATTTTGGATAAGTATTGATTTCATATTAAACTACACCAGGACATCATCAATGAAGAAATGTTTCTCCCCTTATTTTCCGGTAATATTTTTGGTCTTGGGTGACATTATAGCAGCATGCAAAGCTGTAAAAGAGAGAGGACACCTATTGAGGGACTATTTTGTGCCAGGTAAAGTTTAAGAGGGACTTCCCTGGTGGTCCAGTGGCTAAGACATTGCGGGGGGCACAGGTTCAATCTCTGGTTGGGGAACTAAGATCCCACATTTCACATAGCCAAAAAATAGAAAACAAAACAAAACAAAAATAAACTTTTGGGCATCCCTTGTAGCTCAGTTGGTAAAGAATATGCCTGCAATGCAGGAGAATCTGGTTCTATCCCTGGGTCAGGCAGATCCTCTGGAGGAGAGTTCGGCTACTCACTCCAGTATTCTTGGGCTTCTTTTGTGGCTCAGCTGCAAAGCAGGAGACCTGGGTTCAATCCCTTGCTTGGGAAGATCCCTAGGAGAGGGGAAAGGCTACCCACTCCAGTATTCTCTATAGCCTGGAGAATTTCATGGACTCAACATTCAGAAAACTAAGATCATGGCATCTGGTCCCATCACTTCATGGCAAATAGATGGGGAAACAATGGAAACAGTGAGAGACTCTATTTTGGGGGGCTCCAAAATCACTGCAGATGGTGACAGCAGCCATGAAATTAAAAGATGCTTTCTCCTTGGAAGAAAAGCTATGACCAATCTAGACAGCACACTAAAAATCAGAGACATTACTTTGCCAACAAAGATCTCTCTAGTCAAATCTATGGTTTTTCCAGTAGTCATATATGGATGTGAGAGTTGGACTATAAAGAAAGCTGAGCACTGAAGAATTGATGCTTTTGAACTGTGGTGTTGGAGAAAGCTCTTGAGAATCCCTTGGACTGCAAGGAGATCCAACCATCCATCCTAAAGGAAATCAGTCTTGAATATTCATTGGAAGGACTGATGCTGAAGGTGAAGCTCCAATACTTTGGCCACCTGATGCAAAGAACTGACTCATTTGAAAAGACACTGATGATGGGAAAGATAGAAGGCAGGAGGAGAAGGGTACGACAGAGGATGAGATGGTTGGATGGCATCATTGACTTGTTGGAAATGAGTTTGAGTAAACTTCTGTGTTAGTGATGGACAGGGAAGCCTGGCAGGCTGCAGTCCATGGGATCACAGAGTTGGACACAACTGAGCAACTCAACTGAACTGAAAATTTAAGAGGCATTTTTCTACAGTCTTTAAACAGCATTAAGAAGTAGACATTATAATCATAAAAGCATGATGCTCAGAAAGGCTTACTAACTCATCCCAGGAAACAAAGATGTAAAAATCGACATTGCAAACAAAACCTTTCTGTTTAGGCACTAATTTGATGAGGACAAGATTGCTCATGTGTTCAGTCATTTCAGTTGTGTCTAACTGTTTGTGATCCATGGACTGTAGCCCACCAGGCTCTTCGTTCATGGAATTCTCCAGGCAAGAATACGGGAGTGTGTTGTCATGCCCTCTTCGAGGGGGCCTTCCTGACCCAGGTGAACCTGGTCTCCTACATCTGCATTGCAGGAGAATTCTTTACCACTGAGTCACTGGGGAAGACTTGTCTTGACAAGGACAAGACTGAGTCTCTTGAAATGTGCACTGTGGATTTCCATTTGTTTTGTGTGTGTATGTGTGTGTGTGTTAGTTGCTCAGTCGTGTCCAACTCTATGCGACCCCATGGAGTACAGCCCACCAGGCTTCTCTGTCCATGGGATTTTCCAGGCAAGAATACTGGAGTGGGTTGCCATGCCCTCCTCCAGGGGATCTTCCCAACCCAGGGATTGAACTCAGGTCCTCCTGCATTGTAGGCAAACTCTTTACCATCTGAGCCACAAGGGAAGCCTTAGCTCTCATTTATTTGTATGCATGTACATACATTATACACATATATACGTATTTATATACATACATACACACACATATATAATTGAAATTATAGTATGTGCAGTTATAATTATACCATATAGTTATAATAGTACACATATTAAAATTATAATTTCCCCTAAATGATAGAAAATTATTTCTCCTGTCAAATCCATAACAAATAATCCTGATTGTCAGGTAGCTCACCTCCTAGTGATAACCCAATCAGGCATCTTCCCTTTTACTGCTCTACCATTCTCAGCACTTGGCTTCTGAGATTTTCCTGCTAGCTGCTTCTAGATGGCAGGAGGACACAGAGCAGGCAAGGTGTCTTCTCTTTTATAAAGTTGTTCCACATTTAACTAACCATTTAAGCATGCACTGCATTGGCATTGATTATATTCACAGTGTAGTGAAATCATTAGCACTATATCCAAAAATTTTTAATATGTTTAAAGGGTTGAAGGCAATGGCACCCCACTCCAGTACTCTTGCCTGGAAAATCCCATGGACGGAGGAGCCTGGTAGGCTGCAGTCCATGGGGTTGCTAAGAGTCAGACACGACTGAGCGACTTCACTTTCACTTTTCACTTTCATGCATTGGAGGAGGAAGTGGCAACCCACTCCAGTGTTCTTGCCTGGAGAATCCCAGGGACGGTGGGGCCTGGTGGGCTGCTGTCTATGGGGTCGCACAGAGTTGGACACGACTGAAGCAACTTAGCAGTAGCAGTAGCAAAAAAGGACAACAAAAAGAATATGCCACAGATTGTACATTGCTCTCTAAGTCTAAAATATTTACTACCTGGGCCTTTACATAAAAAGTTTGCAGATACTTGCTTTAGACTCAAATAACTAGCTAAAGCAAATGCCCTTGGAGCAAAAAGACTGCAAATGTCTGATCCACCTCTCAGTTCTGTGGACCCTGGATAGTATTTGTTTGTTCGCTTTACAAAAGGTTGTTTTTTAAGAGAGGTTATATGTTCACAGCAAAAAATGAGAGGAAACTATGGAGATTTCCCATATACCTTCTCTCTCCAGAAATGCCCAACCTTCCCTATTATTAATATATCCCACCAGAGTAGTACATTTGTTACAACTGATGAACCTACATTGATACTTCATAACCACAAAAGAATTCATCATTTACCCTAGGATTCATCTTATTATTGCACATTCTGTGGGTTTGGACAAATGTATAATGACATGTATACATCATTATATATCATACAAAGTATTTAAAATTAACCACATATCAAAACTGGTAAGTGCATGCTAAATTGCTTCGGTCATGTCCCATTCTTTGAGACCCTATGGACTGTAGCCCACCAGGCTCCTCTATGGGATTTTTCAGACAAGAATATTGGAGTGGGTTGCCGTGCTCTCCTCTGGGGGATCTTCCTGACCCAGGGATCAAACCCACGTTTCTTACATGTATGCAGCCAAAGCAGCACTCAGAGAAAGAATCATACACCTAAAAGCATTCACTAGAGAACAAAAGAAAACCTTGAGATAAGTACAATTATTTTTATTCTTAAATCACTAGAAAAGGAGCAGAAAAATCACCATCCGCTTCCAAGTTGAATGGCAGAATCGATAATGATGAAAGCAGAGGACTTTCAGTTAAGGTACTGGAAAATCATTACTTAGAAAACAACATACTGCTTATAGCTAAAAATGTTGACTAAATTACTTTATGGATTTTCTTGAAAAGTATAAAATAACTGACACCTAGTGAGAAATTATCACAACAAGTAAAAGGGAAAACAAAGCAAAGATTCCAGAAATAAAGGCAGAGGCCAGAAGTTATTTTGATTTATGAATGTTTACCATTTTAAAGATTTAAAATTTGTGTTTAGGTCCATAAAATTTAAAGAGGCAAAATAGACATCAAAATCCATGGTATGCACAAGATGGGGAGTATAATATATATTTTAGTGTAGACTTCCGCCACAATAATTAACAAGATGGACTTCTTAAGTAAGCCAATAGTCATAGTCTGATGACAATGGGAAACGCAAGCCTTGAAACTAGTGTCAAAGTGTCCTGACTAGGAAAACCTTTAGGAAACCTTGTAAAACATTCGTACATCCCCTCCAGACACAGCTTTCTCTTCCTAAACCTCAAATCACTTGTCCAAATAAATTTTTAAGAATAATGAGCAGCAGAAAGTTAGAGATATCTCAGCATTTCAGAACACAAGATTTTATAAGCAAGAGTCAACTGACAAAAATTGAATGGAAAACCGTCTCCCGGAGCTTGCTCAAACTTATGTCTACTGAGTCAGTGATTCCATCCAGCCATCTCGTCCTCTGTCATCCCCCTCTCCTCCTGCTTTCTATCTTTGCCAGCATCAGGAATCTTTTCAAATGAGTCAGCTCTTTGCATCAGGTGGCCAAAGTATTGGAGCTTCAGTTTCAGTATCAGTCCTTCCAATGAATATTCAGGACTGATTTCCTTTAGGATGGATAGTTTGATCTCCTTGCAGTCCAAGGGACTCTCAAGAGTCTTCTCCAACACCGCAGTTCAAAAGTATGGTCTACCTCTCACATCCAAACATGACTACTGGAACAACCACAGTTTTAACTACACAGACATTTGTTGGCAAAGTAATGTCTCTGCTGTCTAGGTTGGTCATGGCTAATTTTCCAAGGAGCAAGCGTCTTTTAACTTCATGGCTGCAGTCACTATCTGCAGTAATTTTGGAACCCAAGAAAACAAAGTCTGTCACTGTTTCCATTGTTTCCCCATCTATTTCCCATTAAGTGATAGGACCAGATGCCACGATCTTAGTTTTCTGAATGTTGAGTTTTAAGCCAACTTTTTCACTCTCCTCTTTCACTTTCATCAAGAGGCTCTTTAGTTCCTCTTTGCTTTCTGCTGTAAGGGTGGTGTCATCTGTGTATCTGAGGTTATTGATATTTCTCCCTACAATCCTGATTCCAGCTTGTACTTCATCAGTAATAATTATGAAAATAATGCAAATCAGTTTTCTTCTTTTCATTATTCTTTTCTTCATTAGCTTTGGGAAAGTTTTAAAATATTGATAATAGGTTGGAATAGTGTTGGAAAAATTAGCATTCTCAGATACTATTGGTGGCGCTGAATATTGTTATTCTACAAATGTGTTTGCCAAGATCTCTCAGAATTTAAAACTCACATATGACACAGTAATTTCATTTCTAAATTTTTTCTATATATTCATACCAAAGTATGCCAAGGTGATTACGTCAACATTCTTCCCATTATTATATATAAAAGACAAAACTAGAAATGCCCAGATATTCATCATAAGAGAACAGTCAAATCTATCATCATACTCCTGTTCATTAGCTTTCTAAAGTAGCCATAAGAAGGAATGAGATAGATTTGAATGTCTTGATATGCAAGGAAATCAAAGCACTTTTAATATGAAAAAAGCAGGGAGCAAAATAGAGGTAAATTATACAGTGGTACAAAAAATTGTATACATTTTTAAGTGAATCTATTTTTTAGAGTAATACATGAAAAATGTTAACTGTGATCACCTCTGAGGAGAAGAACCAGGAGTCTGAGGGAGAAGGAAAACTTTTACTTATTGTTTATACTGGTTTGCTTTTTTAAAAAAAAATATATGTGTTTATTGGTGTGCTGCGGTTCATGGGGTCACAAAGAGTCGGACACGACTGAGTGACTGAACTGAACTGATTAATATATATATCTCATTTTAAGAAATTAAAACATTTATTTTAAACAATAATTTTAAAATTTAATTCTTGATAATTTCAAACATAGTTTTAACTAATTTATTTATGTGAAACAATTTATTTAAAACAATGAAAACCCTAATCTCCCTCTTAAATAGTCCTGTGGAGACAAACCCAAGCAAGTGTCACTCTATCCTCAGGGTCTATGTGCTCCTTGGGGACGGAAATATAAGAGCTCAGAGTCTGTAATGTTTCTTAAACTTCTTTCACTGCAAACTTGCAATCATTACATTTACAGATATCTCAGGTTAGATAACACTTACTGGTTTTCCTCAGGAAACAAGAGTAGAGTTTTTTAATTGTTCAACCCGTGGAAAGTACACAGTCTGCTTATTCAACATTTTTATATTCTCCAACAGTGAATTGGAGAATTCCCTGTGAATGCACAGTGAATTCCCCCATGACTAGGCTTTCAATCTGTTCTTTATTAACTTTTATTGGCTCCTAATTTGAAATGTATCTCTTTTTTAAGGTTATACTTCCTTTAATCAAGAAAACTATACCAATGTTCCTATGCTGAACTAGAAATTAATTTGTAGTTTATGAAAAATTACATAGATATTGTCTCCATTTAGGCTTTCTTTATGTTTAATGTGAGTATTTTTCCCTCTAAAAATCTACTTTTGCAAAGCCAGTCTTTATCATTTTTCTGAGTGAAATCATATGGTGACTCTAATTTGAGCTGACGCCTGTAAACAAGAAAAAGATTACCATACACCACAATCAGCAGTCTGGTCCTGTCCTGCAGCTTTGCCCTGCAACACCCACCAAATAACTCCCTTTTCAGCCTTATGCCTCTGGGTGTGGTCTTCTGATTTTTACTGTTACCACTTACAGCCTTGGGCTTCAGTGGCGCAAAAACAGTTTCCCAAATGATTTCCAAACTCAACCCACCCTTCAGTAATTACATTTGTAGATAATGGAAAAGAAACCATTAACTCAGAGTGCTTTTAAGTCATAATTAATTGCACATGCAAATGCACTGCTAAATTTGGATGCTCAATTAGATAGCTAATTGCATCGAAAATGAAAGTGTGCCCTTAAATTGAAGACCATGGGCCCTGGCCCACCTGTGTGCATCTTCTTGCTTAAACAAGCAGGTCTCCTTTCTCGATACAATTGTAGGTATGGAAAGGGGTGAGGGGAGGGAAGTACCACCTGCAGAAAGTGGAAGATGTAGCCAATCATAACTGTCACACAGTCTATTTCAAACCAGAGCCTCTGAAGATGAAGCGCCCTGGGGATCACAGGAGTTTTAGGTGTTCTTTGGAAGGACTGATGCTAAAGCTGAAACTCCAGTACTTTGGCCACCTCATGTGAAGAGTTGACTCATTGGAAAAGACTCTGATGCTGGGAGGGATTGGGGGCAGGAGGAGAAGGGGACGACAGAGGATGAGATGGCTGGATGGCATCCCCGACTCGATGGACGTGAGTTTGAGTGAACTCCAGGCGTTGGTGATGGACAGGGAGGCCTGGCATGCTGCGATTCATGGGGTCACAAAGAGTCAGACACGACTGAGCAACCGAACTGAACTGAACTGAAATACATTCAACTCATAAAGGAAATGCTGTGCTTATACAATAGTTCTTTCTTTGAAGGCACAGGAGGTGTTTTCTCATGAGCCTATAACTCCCTATAGTACCTTGAAGCTTCTGTGATAAGAAGCTAGTGGTTCAATTAGAAATTTTAAATGATTACAACCAGCATTATTACTAATATATAGGCTGCCTTATATTTGTATAACAATGACAATATAATATTTTACATATATTTGCTCATCCCATCACAATTCCATGAGATAAATAGGAAATGTACATTTATGCACATGTTAAGCACAGGAAGCTATGATTCAGAAAAGTGAAGTGATTTATTTCCTCAGAAAGTCAGTAACAGGAAAGAAACTGCCCTATTTTAAGACAGCCTGGTGGTCTTTCATGAAAATGGTAGTGAGTGCTAAAAATATACGTTGCAAAATAAATGAGCCTAAAATCTCTAGCATGCTAAGATAAATTTGAAAATTTTGAGATGATTTTGTCAATTGAAGCATAGGCAATCTTAAGAACAAAAGTAGTATGTTATGCAGAATAATGGCCCCTCAGAGATACCCGTGGGGAACCCCTAACCTGTGAACATGTTATGCGTGCTCAATCAAATCCAACTCTTTGTGACCTCATGGACTGTAGCCCACTAGGCTTCTATGTCCATAGGATTTTCCCCTCAAGAATATTGGAGTGAGTTGCCGTTTCCTCCTCCAGGGGATCTTCCTGACCCAGGGATCAAACCCGAGAATCCTGCGTCTCCTGTGTGGCAGGCATCTTTTTACTTCTAAATCACTGGGGAAGCCCTGTGAGCATGTCAGGTTACCCTGAAAAGGGAAATTAAGGTTGCTGATTAGCTTATCTTTAAATAGGACCTTAAAATAAGCCCTGGATTATATGATGGGCCCAGTGTAATCACAAGAGTCCTTAATAGTGGAAAAGGGAGATGAATGGAGTCAGAGGGAGACATGACTCTGAGTCATGTCTCATAGTCAGATGCAACACTGCTGGTTTCGAAAATGGAGAAAAGAAGCTGTGAGCAGAGAATATGGGAGACTTCAAGGAACTGGAAGAAGCAAGGAGATCCATTTGCTCCTCAGATCCCCCGAAAGGAACACAGCCCTGCTGACATCCTGATGTGAGCCTAGTGACATTCGTGTCAGAATTCTGACCTCTAGAATTGTAAGATGGAAATGTGTACTATTTTAAGCCAGTTGCCTCGCGGTAACTAGTTATGACAGCAAATAAAAAATGAACACAACTTGCGTCTAAAATGTACACAGCCAAAATGCAAACAAACGCTTGTAGAATAAATGAAAGCTGTCTCCTAGGTGCTGTGACTGTCAGGGTGACATAGCTGCACGTGGCATTGGCCTCTCGATCCATCTCACTCCATCAGTTCTCAGAAACCATTCCTGACCTCTTCCTGAGCGTTTCTCTCATTTATTGAAATCGCTGGTTAGAAGAGATTCACAAGCCGTTGTTTTGCAAAGACAATTGTTTCTGTTTTTCATTTTATCCCAATAATACGTGTCAGGCTCTGTCAGTGGAGGTCCACTGCATGCTGAAATAAACTACTTTGATGGCCGACTCTCCAATTCTCTTTTAAACACCAGATGTGGTATGTTGAGTTGATTTCTCACTTACTTTTGAGAGATGTGAAACATAAAGCTGTGCTTGAGGATATGATAAGTGGGGTAAAAGAAGCCTGATTTGCTTTCAGTTAGATTGAATTGCAACTTGAAATTAATGGCTGTGTTCCAGTTATCATTGTTAGAGTAAAACTTGGAGAAAAATAGAATTTCGTTGATTCTAAGACAGCTTTTGTATGTCAACATATTAGAAATCAACAGTCATCATAGGGTCAAGGGTATCTTAGCATTATTTCCACCCGGTGGATATAGACAACTTGGTGAAGACTGTTCCTTTTTGTCATCACTTCCATTAATTTACTGATATGCACATAGTCTCCTACTGCAGATGAAGTTTAATTGGTATTGAATGTAAGTTAGAATGGAAGCAAAAAGACACAGACACAGCAGGGCATAAACTTGCTCTTAGTGACACAAATATTCATTACTGGTGGAATAACTAAAATTTTACTTTTTTTTTTAAAGTAGAGCAAAAACCAAGGACTTAAGAGATAAAATATTGACAAGTAATGAAGCTATATTATGTTTTTCTAATGCGATATGTACAAAAGGATTGAAAGATGAGGGAGGGAATAAATTGGGAGTTTGGGACTGACATACACACACTACTATATTTAAAATAGATAACCAACAAGCCACTGCTATACAGCACGGAGGACTCTGCTCAATACTCTGTAATAACCTATATGGGAAAAGAGTTTGAGAAAGAATAGATATATGCACATGTATAACTGAGTCACTTTACTGTACACCAGAAATTACACAACCTTGTAAGTCAATTATAGTCTAGTATAAAACTTAAAAATTAAGAAAAAATAAAGGATCATTTCATTTGATTCTAAACAATGTAGTTGAAAGTAGAAGAAATTGACAAGTGTCTCAGAAGAGATGGAAGAAATTTCAGGGCAATGAGAGGCTAGTGTGACTAATCCATGGATTGTGTAGTACATGTATTAAATCATTGCTTCATAATTTTATCAGCAGCATTCTTCTTTTCCAGTAATACAATCATTGATATTTCAGACTAGGTAAAAAATAACAAGTAGAAAAATGAAGGAACAAAATGGGTGTTTCATTTTATATTTTGCTCCTATAGCATGATACAGAGCAATTTTGAATAATAGAATATGGAAAAGGAAAGGTAAGTTTTCTGAACCTTTATTCTGATCTATGGGCTTCCCAAGTGGCTCAGAAGTAAAGAATCTGCCTACCAAGCAGGAAACATGGGTTCAATCCTTGGGTGGGGAAGATGCCCTGGAGAAGGAAATTGCAACCCACTCCAGTATTTTTTCCTGAAGAATCCCTTTGACAGAGGAGCCTGGAAGGCTAAAGTCCGTGGAGTCAGAAAGAGCCTGATATGTCTTAGCCACTAAAACAACATTCTGATCTATAAAATGCTGGTAGCTCAGTTGGTGAAGAATCTCTCTGCAATGCAGAAGACCCCAGTTTGATTCCTGAGTCGGGAAGATCCCCTGGAGAAGGGATAGGCTACCCACTCCAGTATTCTTGGGCTTCCCTGGTGGTTCAGCTGGTAAAGGATCCACCTGTGATGTGGGAGACTTGAGTTCGATCCCTGAGTTGGGAAGATCCCCCGGAGAAGGGAACAGGTGCCCACTCCAGAATTCTAGCCTGGAGAAGTCCATAGACTGTATAGTCCCACAGCATCGCAAAGAGTCAGACACAACTGAGTGACTTTCACTTTCTGTAAGGATTAAAGTAGTTTTTCATCTACTTCTCTTATAACCAAAGAGAATGTTTATAGGTCAATTGTGGGGTAACTTCTAAGGATTTAGAGTCAAGAGACAGGAGTGCAGTTTCTTCCTTTGCCTGTCACAGTGTGATCTTATGCTTACATGCTAACTTCTCAGTTCCTGTGGTAGTCAGCCTCCAAGATGACCCTCAGTGAGCCCTGTGTGATCCCCTCCCTCACTGGACCAGGTTTCACCTGTGTGACCAATGATGTTTGGCAGTAATGATGTTAGATCACTTTGGAGATTAGATTATAAAGATGGTGGCTTCTGCCATAGGCAGCATGTGTCTTTGGAGAAACCTGCTTCCTTGTCTTGAGGATGCTCAGGCAATTCTATGGAGAAGCCTATAGGTAAGTCACTTCAGGCTTCCAGTTAATAGCCAGCAAGGATCTGAGGGTTCCAGCCAATAGCCATTAGGGTGAGTCTTCTCGGAAGTAGAGCTTGGGATTCCAGTCAAGGCTTTATAATATAGTGCAAACCCTCGAATATCCTGAGTCAGAAATATCCAACTAAGCCACTGTGGGATTCCAGAGTCTCAGAAATTGTGAGATAATAATTGTTTGTTGCTTTAATCCAGTAAGTTTTTAGATAATTATCTGTACAGTAATTACTAACTGTGTGTGCTTAGTCACTTGTGTCCGACTCTTTGAGACCCCATGGACTGTAGCCCACCAGACTCCTCTGTCCGTGGGATTATCCAGGCAAGAATACTGGAGTGGATTGCCATGCTCTCCTTCAGGGGATCTTCCCAACCCAGGACTGAAGCCAGGTCTCATGCATTGCAGGTGGGTTTTTTACCTTCTGAGCCCAGTCTTTTATTGGTCTTCCTAGGTGGTACTAGTGGGAAAGAACCAGCCTGCCAGTTCAGGAGACATAAGAGACGTGGGTATGACTCCTGGGTCAGGAAGATCCCCTGGAGAAGAG
This sequence comes from Bos grunniens, assembly GCF_055505025.1. Classification (NCBI taxonomy): domain Eukaryota; kingdom Metazoa; phylum Chordata; class Mammalia; order Artiodactyla; family Bovidae; genus Bos; species Bos grunniens. The sequence goes on along the minus strand of NC_141181.1, from coordinate 16,249,777 downwards.
CATGGCAACCCACTCCAATATTCTTGCCTAGAAAATTCCATGGACAGAGAAGCCTGGTGGGCTACAGTCTATTGGGTGGAAAAGAGTTGGACATGACTTAGCGACTCAATAACAACAACAAACAGTCTTTTATCTGAAAAAAAAAAAAATGAGCATAATACACACTTCACAGAGTTTTGGGAGGATTAAAAGAGAACTTGCTGTAAAGTATAAAGTGTCAATACAATGCTAATTACTGTATTATTTTGCTTGTCCCTTTACCACACTTTGTGTAACCCAGGTGCTCTTAGGTTTCTCCCTAATTCTAAATAAGCCACTAAGAAATACTGTGCTAGGGGTCCCAGACCACCCTCAGGTTCAGTGATTTGCTAGATAGACTCACAGAACTCAGATGTTGTTATACTCATGGTTATGGTTTATTTCAGTGAAAGGATACAGATTAAAATGAGCAAAGGTAGAAGGTATATAAGGCAGTTCAGCAAAGCCTGGATGACTAAGCACAGGCAACAGAGCATGAGGGTTAGAGCTAAAGGAATATATGAAATATGGGGTCAGGTTTGGGCTTCCCTCGTGGCTCAGCTGGTAAAGAATCTGCCTGCAATGCAGGAGACCTGGGTTTGATCCTTGGGTTGGGAAGATCCCTGGAAAAGGGAAAGGCTACCCATTCCAGTATTCTGGCCTGGAGAATTCCATGGATTGTAGAGTCCATGAGGTCGCAAAGAGTTGGACATGACTTAGTGACTTTCACTTTCACTTGTTCTTCTCTGTTACAATTTCCAGACCCCTTTTTCTTGATCTGCTGACAAATCCATATGCCTGATGTTGGGGATAGTCTCATTACATATAAGTAAATGAGAATTTTTATTTACACCAAACGATAGAAGGACATGTGGCCTTATATCTTGAGATAATCCACTTTGCATTTGAAGGTTTATTTCCTCTGTCTCCATTTATTTCCTCTGATTTCTCCTGCCCTTAGGTAGGTATCTATGAAGGATTTTATTAGGGTGAGGAAACTGGCTTGTAGCCAGAGGCCCTACATTGTCCCCACATAAAATTTATTTATAAAAGAGAGTCTCTACCCACCTTGTGGATTCCTGGTCCATAAACATAGCCTTTGTATCACATCTTTCTTGCTGTTAGCCACAAAAATCCCTTTTATGAGCTACACAAAGAATACAAGGTTATCCCCATAAGCCAGACTTATATATGGATGTAGGAAGAGATGAGGCAGAGACTGAGGCAGCTCCAGTCCAGCCTGCGTGAAACCTCCCAAGCAGCTGCATGGCTCACAGGCATGGGGGATGAATGGGCTGTCCCCCAGCAGGAGGAGGAGTTCATGCCAACGATGCTGCGTGCCCATCAGAGGTTCACCTTCTGCCACCTGTTCCAGCAGTGTCTCTTTGGGCAGAGAGGGAATCCCTTCCAGAGTGTTGGGTCAAGCAAATTTAAAGCAACTGCAGCAGTTTTCACAAATGAGCAATCACGATATCAGAAAATTCCAATGGCTTAAAATGAAATATATCATTTGTTGGAAAGATGTGGCCACGTTGAGCTTCTAGAGGGCCTTTGAGCATCCACCTTTAAGAGCTCAGCTCATCTTCCCTGCCCACATGCTTCATCGAAAGTTGTTCACTTAGCTACTGGGTCCCTGTTTCAGATATGGACATGCTCTACATTCTCTGATAATATACTTTCTCTGAGACCCCAAAGTTTCTAGTAGAACAATTCTTAAAACCCCAGGTGATTCAATGCTTGATTGGAGGTACAGAAGGGAAGCAGGATACTGTGATAAATTAAGCTACTTCTCACCTCATCTTAGAGGAATGCACTTCCCAGAAATACCTGGCAAAGCTCAGTCACCAACGCTTTAAAGTAAAGCTCTGGATACTTGAGAAGCAAGAAAACAGTTGACAGAACGATGGTTAAGAGGCTTGAGTGTGTGCCTGCATGCTAAAGTACCTTCAGTTGTGTCTGACTTCTTGCCACCCCATGGACTGTAGCCTGCCAGGCTTCTCTGTCCTTGAGATTCTCCAGGCAAGAATACTGGAGTGGTAGCCATGCCCTCCTCCAGGGGATCTTCATCGAACCCACATCTCTTAGGTCTCCTGCCTTGGCAGGTGGGTTCTTTACCACTAGCGCCACCTGGGAAGCTCTAAGAGGCTTGAGTAGAGTCATCATATGTCTCAGTTATAAACAGATTCTTCTGTTTTTAATTGTTGCCCTGGAATGATTATTAAAAGCACTTCTTTTAGTCTAAAAAGTATACTGGATTGGATGGTAAATTATGTGATGGTCCTTAACTTAACTGGCAGCTGACCCTACATGGTCACCCTCAAAGAACTGGAAGCAGGTAGGGGACTCTGAGGAGCATCAGAAGTGTGTGGTTCAGAAATCTCCTGAATGTCCCAGGAGGGGTTATGGACAAGTGCATTTGAAAATGCAGAAAGAATTCTGACTGAGAAGATGCAATTAAATGGAGCAATTAGGAGGTCACTGGTGACTTCCAGGCAGAGGCTTTAGAGCAAATCAGAGGCGGAGGTTGCAATTTCAGTGGAAAGGGGAGTGAGTCAGAGATCTGTGCTGGCCACTTACATTTTAGAAAAATGTGATAGTTAAATGAAGAAAAGGAATAAAAAATGGGGCAATTATATGAATGAATTGATCCTAAAAAAAGAGAAACAGAAATGCAAAAGGCTCTGAAACATATGAAAAAATGCTTAACATAAAAAGGTAATTGAAGTTAGAATTATGCTGCAATGTCATTTTTTAACCGTCACATTGGCAATGGAAAGAGGAAAAGCGCACATACCGGGAGTAGAGAATAAATTAGTCTGAGTGGAGGATGGCTTGGCAATAGGCAGGAATATATAAAATGAAGATTCCATTTGACCTGGAGATTTCTACTTTCAGAAATTTTCCTACAGATATTCTTGTGTAAGTGCAGAATGAGTTTATATGAGGATATTTATTATAGAATTCTTTGTAATATAAAAATATTGGAAATAATCTAATGTCTTTTTATAGGGAACTGGATAATTTAAAAAAATGTTGACTGCTTACCAAGTATCAGATACTATTTTAAGTGTTTTATTTGTGTTGATTCTTTTATTTCCTCTCAGTAAAACTGAGAGCTCAGATGACTATTATCCTCCTTTTATAGATGAGGGAACTGGGACACAGAGAAGTAAGTAACTTGCCCAGGGACATGCAGCTAGTAAATGGTACAGCTGGGATCTGAACTCAGAGTTTAGTCTCATAACCACTGTTGTAGACATACCTTGGTCTATGAAAAAAAAATTAGGTCTTTTATTGTTGCTTTTTCAAAAATTGAGGTAGACCTATATATGGGCTTCCCTGGTGGTTCAGAGAGTAAAGAATTTACCTGCCAGTACAAAATATGCGGGTTCTAACCCTGGGTCAGGAAGATCCTCTGGAGAAAGGAATGGCTAACCACTCCAGTATTTTTGCCTGGAGAATTCCACAGACAGAGGAGCCTGGCTACAAGTCCATGGGGTTGCAAAGAGTCAAACCCGACTGAGCAACTAACACTTTCAGTTTCAGACCTAATACTTATATAAAATAATCTCTGAAGCAAAGTTTTAAGTGAAAAAAGGATGGTGCAAAACACTGTATTTTCAGATGTAGAGAACAAGTGTATGGACACCAAGGAGGATGGGGGGGGAGTGAACTGGGAGATTAAGATTAACATATATTCACTACTGATACTATGTATAAAATAGAGAACTAATGAGAACCTGGTGCAAAGCACAGGGAATTCTGCTCAATGCTTTGTGGTGACCTAAATGCACAATTTGACTTAGGTCATACCTGAGTGGTCCAGTGGTTTTCCCTACTTTCTTCAATTTAAGTCTGAATTTGGCATAAGGAGTTCATGATCTGAGCCACAGTCAGCCCCCGGTCTTGTTTTTGCTGACTGTATAGAGCTTCTCCATCTTTGGCTGCAAATAATATGATCAATCTGATTTCAGTGTTGACCATCTGGTGATGTCCGTGTGTAGAGTCTTCTCTTGTGTTGTTGGAAGAAGGTGTTTGCTATGACCAGTGTGTTCTCTTGGCAAAACTCTATTAGCCTTTGCCCTGCTTCATTCCATATTACAAGGTCAAATTTGCCTGTCACCCCAGGTGTTTCTTGACTTCCTACTTTTGCATTCCAGTCCCCTATAGTGAAAAGGACATTTTTTTGGGGTGTTAGTTCTAAAAGATCTTGTAGGTCTTCATAGAACCGTTCAACTTCAGCTTCTTCAGGATTATTGGTTGGGGCATAGACTTGGATTACTGTGATATTGAATGGTTTGCCTTGGAAACGAACAGAGATCATTCTGTCGTTTTTGAGATTGCATAGATAGAGTGCTTGATGAACTAAGGATGGAGGTTCGTGACATTGTACAGGCAACAGGGATCAAGACCATCCCCATGGAAAAGAAATGAAAAAAAGCAAAATGGCTGTCTGGGGAAGCCTTACAAATAGCTGTGAAAAGAAGAGAAGTGAAAAGCAAAGGAGAAAAGGAAAGATACAAGCATCTAAATGCAGAGTTCCAAAGAATAGCAAGGAGAGATAAGAAAGCCTTCCTCAGTGATCAATGCAAAGAAATAGAAGAAAACAACAGAATGGGAAAGACTAGAGATCTCTTCAAGAAAATTAGAGATACCAAGGAAGCATTTCATGCAAAGATGGGCTCAATAAAGGACAGAAATGGTATGGACCTAACAGAAGCAGAAGATACTAAGAAGAGGTAGCAACAATACACAGAAGAACTGAACAAAAAAGATAATCACAATGGTGTGATCACTCACCTACAGCCAGACATCCTGGAATGTGAAGTCAAGTGGGTCTTAGAAAGCATCACTACGAACAAAGCTAGTGGAGGTGATGGAATTCCAATTGAGCTATTTCAAATCCTGAAAGATGATGTGGTGAAAGTGCTGCACTCAATATGCCAGCAAATTTGGAAAACTCAGCAGTGGCCACAGGACTGGAAAAGGTCAGTCTTCATTCCAATCCCAAAGAAAGGAAATGCCAAAGAATGCTCAAACTACTGCACAATTGCACTCATCTCACACGCTAGTAAAGTAACGCTCTAAATTCTCCAAGCCAGGCTTCAGCATACGTGAACTGCGAACTTCCAGATGTTCAAGCTGGTTTTAGAAAAGGCAGAGGAACCAGAGAACAAATAGCCAACATGCGCTGGATCATGGAAAAAGCAAGAGAATTCCAGAAAAACATCTATTTCTGCTTTATTGACTATCACAAAGCCTTTGACTGTGTGGATCACAATAAACTGTGGAAAATTCTGAAAGAGATGGGAATACCAGACCACCTGACCTGCCTCTTGAGAAACTTCTATGCAGGTCAGTAAGCAATAGTCAGAACTGGACATGGAACAACAGACTGGTTCCAAATAGGAAAAGGAGCACATCAAGGCTGTATATTGTCACCCTGCTTATTTAACTTGTATGCAGAATACATCATGAGAAACGCTGAGCTGGAAGAAGCACAAGCTGGAGTTAAGATTGCGGGGAAAAATATCAATAACCTCAGATATGCAGATGACACCATCCTTATGGCAGAAAGTGAAGAGGAACTAAAAAGCCTCTTGAAAGTGAAAGAGGAGAGTGAAAAGGTTGGCTTAAAGCTCAACATTCAGAAAATGAAGATCATGACATCTGGTCCCATCACTTCATGGGAAATAGATGGGGAAACAGTGGAAACAGTGGCTGACTTTATTTTTCTGGGCTCCAAATCACTGCAGATGGTGACTGCAGCCATGAAATTAAAAGACGCTTACTCCTTGGAAGGAAAGTTATGACCAACCTAGATAGCATATTCAAAAGCAGAGATAACTTTGCCAACAAAGGTCCATCTAGTCAAGGCTATGGTTTTTCCTGTGGTCATGTATGGATGTGAGAGTTGGACTGTGAAGAAGGCTGAGCGCCGAAGAATTGATGCTTTTGAACTGTGGTGTTGAAGAAGACTCTTGAGAGTCCCTTGGACTGCAAGGAGATCCACTCAGTCCATTCTAAAGGAGATCTGTCCTGGGTGTTCTTTGGAAGGACTGTTGCTGAAGCTGAAACTCCAATACTTTGGCCACCTCATGTGAAGAGTTGACTCATTGGAAAAGACTGATGCTGGGAGGGATTGGGGGCAGGAGGAGAAGGGGATGACAGAGGCTGAGATGGCTGGATGGCATCACTGACTCGATGGACATGAGTTTGGGTGAACTCCGGGAGTTGGTGATGGACAGGGAAGCCTGGCGTGCTGCCATTCATGAGGTTGCAAAGAGTCAGACATGACTGAGAGACTGAACTGAACTGAAATGCACAGTTGCACTCATCTCACACGCTAGTAAAGTAATGCTCAAAATTCTCCAAGCCAGGCTTCAACAGTACGTGAACCATGAACTTCCAGATGTCCAAGATGGATTTAGAAAAGGCAGAGGAACCAGAGATCAAATTGCCAACATCTGCTAGATCATAGAAAAAACAAGAGAATTCCAGAAAAACATCTGTGTCTACTTTATTACCTAAGTTAAAGCCTTTGACTGTGTGGATCACAAAAAACTGTGGAAAATTATTCAAGAGATGGGAATACCAGACCACCTGACCTGCCTCCTGCGAAATAAGTATGCAGGTCAAGAAGTAAGTTAGAACCGGCATGGAACAACAGACTGGTTCAAAACTGGTAAAGGAGTGCATCAAGACTGTATATTGTCACCCTGCTTATTTAACTTCTATGCAGAGTACATCATGCGAAATGCTGGGCTGGATGAAGCACAACCTGGAATCAAGATTGCCAGGAGAAATATTAATAACATGATATGCAGATGACACCACTCATGGCAGAAAGTGAAGAGGAAGTAAAGAGCCTCACGATGAATGTGACAGAGTAGATTAAACAAAGCTGGCTTAAAACTCAAGATTCAAAAAACAAAGATCATGGCATCTGAATCATCACTTCATGGCAAATAGATGGGGAAACAATGGAAATAGTGACAGACTTTATTTTCTTGGGCTCCAAATTCACTGCAGATGGTGATTACAGCCATGAAATTAAAAGACACTTGTTCCTTGGAAGAAAAGCTATGACCAATCTAGACAGTGTATTAAAAAGCAGATACATTACTTTGACAACAAAGGTCCATCAGGTCAAAGCTATGATTTTTCCAGTAGTCATATATGGATATAAGAGTTGGGCTATAAAGAAAGCTGAGCACTGAAAAATTGATGCTTTTGAACTATGGTGTTGGGGAATACTCTTGAGAGTCCCTTGTGCCACAAGGAGATCCAACTAGTCAATCCTAAAATAAGTCAGTCCTGAATATTCATTGGAAGGACTGATGCTGAAACTGAAGCTCCAATACTTTGTTCACCTGCTGCAAAGAACTGACTCATTAGAAAAGACCCTGATGCTGGGAAAGATTAAAGGCAGGAGGAGAAGGGGACAACAGAGGATGAGATGGTTGGATGGCATCACAGACTCAATGGACATGAGCTTGAGAAAGCTCCAGGAATTGGTGAGTGACAGGGAGACCTGGCATGCTGTAGTCCTTGGGGATGCAAAGAGTCAGACATGACTGAGCAACCAAACTGGAATGAACTGGACTGAACTGATTTGAGTGCAAGAGCTTCCCAGTTGGTGCTAGTGGTAAAGAACCAGCCTGCCAATGCAAGAGACATAAGATGCAGGTTAGATCCCTGGGTCAAGAAGATCCTCTGGAGAGGGCATGGTAACCCATTCCAGTATTCTTGCTTGGAGAATCCCATGGACCTAGGAGCCTTTCGGACTACAGTCCATAGAGTTGCACAGAGTGAGGCATGAGAGAAACTACGTAGCACGCACACACATTAGAGTGAAAATGGTGTCTTGGCAGTGAACTAAACATTTCTGAGGCCTTAAAGGATTCACATCCATCCCAGGCTGTAGCTGCTGAAAGAAAAACACCCAACTGTATGCATTTCTATCCATCCGTGGTGAACTTCTCTGACTTAACTGAGCAGAATTACAAATTGGAAAGGAGGACTTTGGAACTTTATTTTTTTAAGTCAAGGGGATTTGACTTTGAGCCTTATTTCCTCTGGATTTAACATGCAAGAGTATTTAATCTTTGAGTTTTAATTTCTTCATAGAAATTTAATATTCACAGAGGGCTTAGAGGTAAAATTAAGGCATCTTTATTGTTGAAATTTTATGAATAGGAGGTCTTTATGTATTTTGTGATTAGAGTATCATAGTGTTGCCATATAATCTCATTGCAAAACTTCTGATAACTTGTTCAGGCCAATATAGGTAAACATAATTTGGCTTAAGGATTAGATTAATAATGGTTAATTACTTGAGAATGTGTTTTGTACTAGATTGAGTCACTGCACCACATATATTTGTAATTACATTTATGTTACAGAATACATATATAGTCATTTATATTCCATAGTAAGTACATACATCTGTACATTTGTAAAGACTAAATTTAGCTCATCCTTTTCTCCTTTTTGGGAAGAAGCCTACTTACAAGAAATTTAAATTTTACTCTGCTCCCCCAGGGCCAACACAACTACTAATGGAATTTGTTCTCCCCAGGTCCGGAACTGCATTTTCTGAATGTTGAGCTTTAAGCCAACTTGTTCACTCTCCTCTTCCACTTTCATCAAAAGGCTTTTTAGTTCCTCTTCCCTTTCTGCCATAAGGGTGGTGCCATCTGCATATCTGAGGTTATTGATATTTCTCCCAGCAATCTTGATTCCAGCTTGTGCTTCTTCCAGCCCAGCGTCTCTCCTGATGTACTCTGCATATAAGTTAAATAAGCAGGGTGACAATATACAGCCTTGACATACTCCTTTTCCTATTTGGAACCAGTCTGTTGTTCCATGTCCAGTTCTAACTGTTGTTTCCTGACCTGCATATAGGTTTCTCAAGAGGCAGGTCAGGTGGTCTGGCATTCCCATCTCTTTCAGAATTTTCCACAGTTTATTGTGATCCACATAGTCAAAGGCTTTGGTGTAGTTAATAAAGCAGAAATAGATGTTTTTCTGAAAGTCTTTTGCTTTTTCGATGATCCATTGGATATTGGCAATTTGATCTCTGGTTCCTCTGCCTTTTCTAAAACCAGCTTGAACATCTGGAATGTTGAAACTACCATACAATTGTGCTCATCTCACATGCTAGCAAAGTAATGATCAAAATTCTCTAAGCCAGGCTTCAACAGTGCATGAACTGTGAACTTCCAGATGTTTAACCTGTATTTAGAAAAGGCAGAGGAACCAGAGATCAAATTGCCATCATCTCCTGGATCATAGAAAAAACAAGAGAATACCAGAAAAACATCTACCTCTGCTTTATTGATTACACCAAAGCTTTTGACTATGTGGATCACAACAAACTGGAAAATTCTTCAAGAGATGGGAATACCAGACCACCTGCCCTGCCTCCTGAGAAATCTGTATGCAGTCAAGAAGCAACAGTTAGAACCGGACATGGAACAACGGACTGGTTCAAAACTGGGAAAGGAGTACGTCAAGGCCGTATATTGTCACCTTGTTTATTTAACTTATATGCGGAGTACATCATGTGAGTTGCACGGCTGGATGAAGCACAAGCTGAAATCAATATTGCTGGGAGAAATATCAATAACTTCTGGTATGCAGATGACACCACCCTTATGGCAGAAAGTGAAGAAGAACTAAAGAAGAACTTCTTGAGTAAAGTGAAAGCAGAAAGTGAAAAAGCTGGCTTAAAACTCAACATTCAAAAAACAAATCTTGGCATCCGGTTCCACCAGTTCATGAAGACAAATGGGGAACAATGGAAACAGTGACAGACTTTATTTTGGGGGGCTCTAAAACTACTGCAGATGATGACTGCAGCCATGAAATTAAAATATGCTTGATCCTTGGAAGAAAATCTATGACCAACCTAGACAGAATACTGAAAAGCAGAGACATTGCTTTGTCAACAAATGTCCAGCTAGTCAAAGCTATGATTTTTCCAGTAGTCATGTATGGATGTGAGACTTGGACTATAAAGAAAGCTGAGTGCCGAAGAATTGATGCTTTTGAACTGTGGTGTTGGAGAAGACTCTTGAGAGTCCCTTGGACTGCAAGGAGATCCAACAAGTCTATCCTAAAGGAAATCATTCCTGAATATTCATTGGAAGGACTGATGCTGAGGTTGAAAGTCCAACATTTTGGCCACCTGATGCAAAGAATTGACTCCTTGAAAAAGACCTTGATGAGGGGAAAGATTGAAGGCAGGAGGCAAGGAGACGACAGAGGATGAGATGGTTGGATGGGATCACTGACTCATTGGACATGAGTTTGAGCAAGCTCTGGCAGGTGATGATGGACAAGGAAGCCTGGCATACTGCAGTCCATGGGGTTGCAAAGAGTTAGACACGACTGAGCGACTGAACTGAACTGATGTTCTCCAACTTAATTTTTACCAGCACTAGAATTATTACAGACTTCCTCTTCTATTCTTTATTTCTCAACCGAACAAGAACCTGGTCAGGAAAGAGGGCTGCTATTATTCTGTTCCTCTCAGATACCTCAGAAGTGTGTGTGAATATACAATGCATCAATATTTAGTACAAATATAAATGAAAGAGTATGTGTGTATATATATATATATATACACACACATAATACACCAAGGATGTGTTCAAATATATATGCACATATAAACATATACCATATACTCATGAATAATGTATATATACCTGAATATATGACTTGTAAACATGCATATAAAAATGCACAGTCACTCACATATATGTACACATATTCATACCTAAAAATAAAATAATCCTGCTTTATCTGGGTTGTGGGGTTACTATTAATATTTTATTTCTCTTCTTTACAGCTTGTATGCCTCTAGTTTTTTTCAGTGTATATTCATCAATCAGAAAGAGTTACCGTGTTGGGATGACTAAGTTCTGTTGCCACCATAACTTGTGTTGTGTCTTCCTCCTTTCCTCAGAAGTCACCCTGTTCTTTCACAATGTCTTTATAAAAAGAATAAGAACTTATTTCAATGTATTTTATTGGACTTACGCATTTTGCTCTTTGGCCATCTTGATTACAGTGGGACTTCCTTAAGAAGACCAGTCATACCGTCTTCATTCAACGCATGTAACAGTACGCATTTTCTCCTGTGCATATAACAGTCCACCTGCATACAATGAGTACTCATTAAATACTTACTGAACTCTGATTCTACCACAATCTCCAGGCAATTGGATTGTACTCCAATGAAACAGTTGCTGAAAACTGGAGGAAAACAATGCTCCCAGACATATACAGAGAAAAAATTCCACACAGTGGGCATGCAATAGTTCAGTGAGGTTGTTAGGGAAGGTTTAAAAATAAAACCATAGTCCACTTAGCAGCAGATTTAGATCAGGCTCTGAAGCGCCGTATCTGATAAAGGTAAAAGGGAGCGTATCTGTTAAAGCTAAAAGGGAGCATATCTGAAATTAAGCCCAGGCAGAGCAATTGTAGTGAGATGTGCTTAATGTTGCCTGGGAGGCCATAACAACCTCTCTTGCCAAATCAACAAATCCTGTTACCTTGTCTCTTGAGACACTGGGTGATTGAGTAACAGGCTGCAGATGTGAAATCTTTAGGTTGGCTTCTGTTTGAGGAGCCTGTCCAGCACCAAGTAATGTGATGAGCTGAGGCGATCTCCCTAAGACCCTCAGAGCCACCAACGCCAGCCCTGGGAGCGCCCTGAAATCACTCAGAACCTGACAATGTCTGACGCCTGGCTCTTTCTCCCCTCTCCACCCCCATCTCAAAAAAGCGGGAGATATCCAGAAAAACATCTATTTCTGCTTTATTGACTATGCCAAAGCCTTTGACTATGTACATCACAATATACTGTGGAAAATTCTGAAAGTGAAGGGAATACCAGACCACCTGACCTGCCTCTTGAGAAACCTGTATGCAAGTTAGGAAGCAACAGTTAGAACTGGACATGGAACAACAGACTGGTTCCAAATAGGAAAAGGAGTACATCAAAGCTGTATATTGTCACCCTGCTTATTTAACTTCTATGCAGAGTACATCAGGAGAAACTCTGGGCTGGAAGAATCACAAGCTGGAATTAAGATTGCCAGGAGAAATATCAACAACCTCAGATATGCAGATGACACCACCCTTATGGCAGAAAATGAAGAAGAACTAAAGAGCCTCTTGATGAAAGTGAAAGAGGAGAGTGAAAAAGTTGACTTAAAGCTCAACATTCAGAAAACGAAGATCATGGCATCTGGTCCCATCACTTCATGGCAAATAGATGGGGAAACAGTGAAACAGTGGCTGACTTTATTTTTTGAGGCTCCAAAAATCACTGCAGATGGTGATTGCAGCCATGAAATTAAAAGACACTCCTTGGAAGGAAAGTTATGACCAACCTAGAGAGCATATTAAAAACCAGAGACATTACTTTGTCAACAAATGTTCGTCTAGTCAAGGCTATGGTTTTCCCAGTAGTCATGTATAGATGTGAGTGTTGGACTATAAAGAAAGCTGAGTGCTGGAAGAATTGATGCTTTTGAACTGTGGTGTTGGAGAAGCCTCTTGAGAGTCCCTTGAACTGCAAGGAGATTCAACCAGTTCATCCTAAAGGAGATCAGTCCTGGGTGTTCTTTGGAAGGACTGATGTTGAAACTGAAACTCCAATACTTTGGCCACCTGAAGTGAAGATCTGACTCAATGGAAAGACCCTGATGCTGGGAAAAATTGAGACCAGGAAGAGAAAGGAATGACAGAGGACAGGATGGTTGGGTGGCATCACTGACTCAGCAGACATGAATTGGGTATACTCCGGGAGTTGGTGATGGACAGGGAGGCCTGGTGTGCTGCAGTTCATGGGTCGCAAAGAGTTGGACATGACTGAGCGACTGAACTGAACTGTTCTGAAGAGTGATCCAGTAAATGGGCCGTTAGCAGTGAAAGCTTTCATAAAGATTAGAAATGGAGTGGTACTGTGGTGGTTTTGCTTTGTAATACATATATTTTCTTCTAAATTTGTTTTGGATTTCATACTAACTTTTAAGTTTGCTGCCAAAAATTCTAAGAAGAATGAAATAAACACAAAATATTGAGAAGGACTGACTGTCCTAGTTCTAGCTTTTGCATAAGGAGAATCCTTAAGTGATATGGTTATTTTGAAGTTGAAGAGAGAAACTGTGAGTCGAAAGAAGCAGAACAAGCAACCAGAAATAGTCGGTGGGAGAAACAGTCATCTCACTTAATATTTTTTAAACATCAGATGTGAGCATGGGGAAATGTTCATTTCAAAAATTATTAGAAGTTAAAGAGAAAAGCATTTCCTAAATCTTTTCCAAATAAATGATTTCTAGTAGTATAGGGGTTCCAGAGAGTAGAGGGCAAGTGGCCATGAAGCATACTTAAAAGATCAAGAGATAAATTGACATGGAAAGAAGGAATGCTAATAGTTAGGAATGAGTTTCTCAATAGTAAAAGCATATACACAATGAAATATTACTCAGCCATTAAGAGGAATACATTTGAATCAGTTCTAATGAGATGGATGAAACTGGAGCCTATTATACACAGTGAAGTAAGCCAGAAAGAAAAACACCAATACAGTATACTAACACATATATATGGAATTTAGAAAGATGGTAACGATAACCCTCTATGTGAGACAGCAAAAGAGACACAGATGTATAGAACAGTCTTTTGGACTTTGTGGGAAAGGGCAAGGGTGGGATGGTTTGGGAGAATAGCACTGAAACATGTATAACATCATATGTGAAATGAATCGCCAGTCCAGGTTCGATGCAGGATACAGGGCTGGTGCACTGGGATGACCCAGAGGGATGGGATGGGTAGTGAGGTGGGAGGGGGGTTCAGGATGGGGAACACATGTATACCCATGGCTGATTCATGTCAGTGTATGGCAAAACCAATACAATATTGTAAAGTAATTAGCCTCCAATTAAAACAATTTTAAAAAAAAGTAAAAGCAAAGGGGAAAAACTAGCTGCTTGGGGCTAATAATTGTAGATTATGAGGTGGAAGAGATAAGAGACTAGGTGGAGCTGAAGGGGTAGAATTGCTGAGTAGTTGAAGATTTTTTAAGATATATGTGTAAAATAAACTAATTCCAGGGTACCAATTTGAAATACTGCTACTCAAAGATTTATAATCCACCCAGAAGAAAATGGCAACCCACTCCAGTACTCTTGTCTGGAAAATCCCATGGAAGGAGGAGCCTGGTATGCTACAGTCCATGGGGTTGCAAAGTGTCAGATTCGAACACGGCTGAGCTACTTCACTTTCACTTTCTGGTGGCTCAGCTGGTAAAGAATCCGCCTGCAATGTGGGAGACCTGGGTTCGATCCCTGAGTTGGAAAGACCCCTTGGAGAAGGGAACAGCTACCCACTCCAGTATTCTGGCCTAGAGAAATCCATGGACTAAACAGTCCATGGAGTCGCAGAGTCAGACACGACTGAGCGACTTTCACTTCACTGACTTCTTAGTACTCAAGATTTCTTGTGCTTTTGTAATGGTTAATGGTGATGCAGCAAGCTGATAGAAACTTGATTTTTTTGTTGTTGTTGTTTTGTGTTTTATCAAAAGGAGAAACAATATAGAACTCTTTTGACATGGTCTGCCTGTTTAAGGATTAAAACTGGACCTCACCCTCAGCCTTCTCAATTAAGGCCACGTGACAGTAAATTCCAGTGCTGTAAAACCAGTTCAGGGAAATTTCTCTTTTCTTTTTTTTAACATTTAATTTTAATTGGAGGATAATGCTTTACCATGTGCTAGTTTCTGCTGTTCAGTTCAGTTCAGTTCAGTCGCTCAGTTGTGTCCGACTCTTTGCAACCTCATGAATCGCAGCACATCAGGCCTCCCTGTCCATCACCAACTCCCGGAGTTAACTCAAACTCATGTCCATAGAGTTGGTGATGCCATCCAGCCATTGCATCCTCTCTCGTCCCCTTCTCCTCCTGCCCCTAATCCCTCCCAGCATCAGAGTCTTTTCCAATGAGTCAACTCTTCACATGAGGTGGCCAAAGTACTGGAGTTTCAGCTTTAGCATCAGTCCTCCCAAAGAAATCCCAGGGCTGATCTCCTTTAGAATGGACTGGTTGGATCTCCTTGCAGTCCAGGGGACTCTCAAGAGTCTTCTCCAACACCACAGTTCAAAAGCATCAATTCTTCGGTGCTCAGCCTTCTTCACAGTCCAACTCTCACATCCATACATGACCACAGGAAAAACCATAGCCTTGACTAGACGAACCTCTGTTGGCAAAGTAATGTCTCTGCTTTTGAATATGCTATCTAGGTTGGTCATAACTTTCCTTCCAAGGAATAAGCGTCTTTTAATTTCATGGCTGCAATCACCATCTGCAGTGATTTTGGAGCCCAAAACATAAAGTCTGACACTGTTTTCACTGTTTCCCCATCTATTTCCCATGAAGTGATGGGATTAGATGTACAGCAAAGTAAATCAGCTATAAGTTTATGTATATCCCTTCCCTCTTGGACCTCCCTTCTACCTTCTCCCCCCATCCCACATCTCCAGGCCACCACCGAGCATTGAGCTGAGCTCCCTTGCTGTACAGAAGCTTCCCGCCAGCTATCTATTTTACACATGGCAGTGAATATATGTCAACGCTACTCTCTCGATTCTGAGAACTTTCTCTTTTCACCACCTCAGGCTTCCAGGTCTCAAATAACAATGTGAGGCATGGGGTAAAATTTTTATTTATAAAAACAATATAACCACATTGTAGATATTCTGAAAAAGAAAACAATACCTATGATTCAGCCATCTCATCTACCATCTTAAGAGAATCAGTGATGTAATTTTGGTATTATTTTTTCTGGGTATTCATACTCAAATATTTTGACCATACAATAAATTTAATTTTGTACTTGGGTCTTTTATGTATTAACTTATGGCTATCATTTTCCATGATTGTATAAAATTACCTGTATTTACTAATCTGTACCAGTTCTCTAGCATTGCACATTGCTATGGGTTTTTTCACTTCTGTTAGGGCTTCCCAAGTGGCTCAGGGGTAAAGAATCCACCTGCCAATGCAGGAGAAGCAGGAGACACAGGTTCCATCCCTGGGTCAGCAAGATCCCCTGGAGGAGGAAATGACAACTTATTTCAGTATTCTTGTCTGAAAAATCCCCTGGACAGAGGAGCCTGGTGGGCTACAGTCCGTGGGGTCGCAAAGAGTCAGACACAACTGAGTGTCCAACAACAACACTATCACTACTGAATAGTTTTGTATAAAACTTTTCTATATGTTAGGTTGTTTCTCTAGGGCAACACCTCAAATATGGATTACTGTAAACAAAATATCATTAAAAAATTCTTATTATTGACTCTACCAAACACTCTAGGTAGGTTTTTTTTAATTTTAAAAATCACTATTGCTATATTTGAGGCCATCATTTTAATGTCATCTGTGGATTGGGAATCTTAACCTAGAGAGGGAAATTAGCTTACTCAAGATCACACAGCTGGCAGACGGATGAAACTGGCTATGAACCCAAAGCAGAGAGACAAGAATGAGAAGCTAAAACCTTGTACAAGTTGCAACCCAGTAAAGAAGGTGGATGTGGAGTTTGCTCCTGAGAACTGCAATTTCAATGCTCTGTAGGGAAAAAGCAGCTTTTTAGGGCAAAAGCAGCTTTCAATGTTAGAGTCATTCTGCTTTATGCAGGGAACCTAATAGATCTATATGACTTCAACAAAAAAAGAATCATATCAAAGCATTAATTTTATCATTTCATCCCTTTAGACTAAGAAAAGATTGGGCATAATGTTGACAGCTGAAATAGACACTTTATGTTTGTGTATGTGTGTGTGTGTGTGAAGTCGCTCAGTCGTATCCGGCTCTTTGCGACCCCGTGGACTGTAGCCTGCCAGGCTCCTCTGTCCATGGGATTTTCCAGGCAAGAATACTAGAGTGGGTTTCCATTTCCTTCTCCAGAGGATCTTCCCAACCCAGGGATCAAACCCGGTGTTTTTAGATAGCTTTAATTATTGGTTTTCCAGGCAAGAGTAATGGAGTGGGGTGCCATTGCCTTTAGTTTAATAGATGACCATATATTTCCATATAGTTCAAACCCAAAGCTTTAAGGACTGCATCTCAGACTTATTTAATTTGCTCATATCCTTTGTAATTATATGGGCTTCCCTGATAGCTCAGTTGGTAAAGAATCCGCCTGCAATGCAGGAAACCTAGGTTCAATTTCTGGGTTGGGAAGATCCACTGGAGAAGGGATAGGCAACCCACTTCAATATTCTTGGGCTTCCCTGTGGCTCAGCTGGTAAAGAATCCGCCTGCCATGTGGAAGACCTGGGTTCAATCCCTGGTTGGAAAGATCCGCTGGAGAAGGGAAAGGTTACCCACTCCAGTATTCTGGCCTGGAGAATTTCATGGACTGTATAGTCTATTAGGTCACAAAGAGTTGGACACAACTGAGTGACTTTCCCTTTCACTTTTGTAATTATAGATATCCTGGAGATGTATGTAGTTCCCTGTAAAATTAAACTTCTGCTAATAAATTGAACTAAATAATAACTATAGATTTTCACAATTGAACCCAACCAACTTAAAAATTAAATTGCCACAGTCAAATTAAGTAAAACTGTTCAAAAACTATGTGGCCTGAAAAATGATGTATCTACCCCTATATGGAGACCTCATTAAATGAATATAGAAAAATAAATCAAAATTCCAGAAGTGCATTGTACATAAAGAACAGAACTACCCAAGTTTTTTTTTTTTTTTTTTTCCCCTATAGAAACTGTTGTCTGTACTTTAATTACAAAACAAAATCAGCTTTTACCCAGGAATCTGTTTGGATCCTTTTAATCGCTAACCAGTATATTTTTAACCAGTATTTTTACATTAGTGATGAGTCCAAAAATATGATCTGAAACCAAGCTTATACTGTTAATTTTTTTTTTTT
The DNA here is from genome assembly GCF_055505025.1 of Bos grunniens. Lineage (NCBI taxonomy): Eukaryota > Metazoa > Chordata > Mammalia > Artiodactyla > Bovidae > Bos > Bos grunniens. The sequence goes on along the minus strand of NC_141181.1, from coordinate 16,231,791 downwards.
CTGATTTCTGAGATGGATTCACCAGAAGCAGATTGAAATTCAATCCTATGCAAAGCATTTCAGAAGCATCTGCAGTGAACTGAAATTATAGGGAAGGAATGAAAAAAAAAATCATTCACTAGAAAAAGAAAGAACAGGCTTTAAAATCATAACAGGAAAATATCCTGCTGTTACCTAAGAAATGGATCATTAAGCTGTGTCCCACTAGATGGTGAAGTTATTCCTTTGTCTACAACACATATGCCTAAGTTAGACGTATTTTTTTCTTTAGCAGATCTGATGTAATCTGTTCAAGTTTAGAAGAGACTAAGCGTTTTCTCCTGATACTGTTTGCTACCTTTTTTTCTCAGAAGGCCTCTCCTTCGGTTTCCTTGCTCGAGGTTTTTATAAGACTGTAAACACTGAGGGACAGAGTGTAAAGAAAAGGAATCCATAATATTCATGAATATTTAAATTACAATATATAGCCTATATCAGATACAGTGAAAAGTCTTTGCTATTTAAAGCGGATACATGGCAAATGTCCCTTTATAAAATCAATGTGTTCTGCAAAAGAGCTTTTCCAGTACCCTGAACACATAGTTATCTGAACTGACTGAGCATAATGGGGTTGACTTTGTCATTTCACAGCTACATTTATACATACAGAAATAGAGCTTGTGGTGTCATCAGAACAGATCACGTAAGGTTATACTGTTGCAGTGACTGGCAAAGCCTGCAGGTTCCTGAAGGAAGGGTGCGGACGAACTGACTACAGGCCAACCACAAGAAGGCATATCACGGTGGGGAAAATGTTAATAATTTAAGTGCGAAGTTCTCTTCCATTTTTAGCCAGCCTGATATATTGGGTTGGCCAAAAAGTTTGTTTGCATTTTACTATATCATCTTATGGAAAAACCCGAGCCCAACCCAAAAAGGCCATGACTGGTGAATGTGAGCTTGGAAAATAAAGCACAGCCTCTGTGCTGTCCACTGAGTTGTTTATTGCTAAATTGTCTATTTGGAGTTGATTAGTCTTGTCAGCCCTATGTCTCAATATTTAGTCATTACAAGAATTAGATTTATATAATATATATTTAGGCTTCATCAGTAGCTGAGCTGGTAAGGAACACACCTATCAGTGCGTTACCTTGCTCTCCTCCAAAGGATCTTCCTTACCCAGGGATCAAACTCAGGTCTCTTGAATTGCAAGTGGATTCTTTACTGTATGAAACACCAGGAAAGCCCAAGAATACTGTAATGGGTAGCCTATCCCTTCTCCAGGGGAACTTCCCAATCCAGGAATTGAACTGGGGTCTCCTGCATTGCAGGTGGATTCTTTATCAGCTGAACTACCCGGGAAATCCATATTCAGATATAAATCCTGCTAAAAAAGTAAGATGCTTAATCAGATTTAAAACTAAGGCCCTTTAAGCCAACAATAAGAGATATGAAAATAATTTCTGTCATAATAAATGCAGGTAAAATTCAAAGTTTAATGTCAGGGACCAACTGGTTGTGAAGGATATATCCCATTTCCTTTTTCTGGACTCAGTCTAAGTATCGGAGAAGCTTCACCACCCACAGTCAGGTTGGGTAAAGCATCAAGAAATCCATGGTCCTCAAGCCCAAAGTCATTCCACATCATTGGATTATTAGTGGTGAACAATGATGATTCACTATTCCTTGAACATGTATCTTTGTTTGTTTCCATGCAAGTTTGATATAGAGGAGCTTCTATGTTAAACTATACATCAATTGATATCAATATTACTTAAGTTCTATTGAAATGGGGAAGGGAGGAAGGGAATAAATTGTACTTTATTGAGCAATTTGGCCAAGTGTAGGGTTAATTTTTATCCTGATTGTGTCATTTCTTGTTTTCTGAGAATAGACTACCATAGACAGTATTAGAAGTACAAGATGTTGACTAGCAAAATGCCTGTGAAAGAGGTAGGGAGAAAAAGGGGGAGAGAACAGAAGGCAGAGAGAGGCCTTGATGATGTTCAGATGTGATGTTGTCAAAAAAGCAAGGAAATGAAGAAGGATTGGGTAAGAAGTCTGCAGTGCATCTTGCAGAAAGTCTAGACCAGGGTGATGAGGAACCCCAGGGCAGAGGTTGCTTAGAAGAGCCCTGTGTCAAGCAGAAACTATTTGCATTTAGCACCTCAGCTGTGCTCATTCATTAGCTGGGAGAAGCCAGGTAGCTCATGGCTTAAGTGTGTGTGAGCACTTCAGTGGATCCCAAAGGTGTGTGACCACTGAAGGGAAATCATGTACCTCCAGAACAACCACACCTCTTCCATCACCCCTGATTACCATTAAACTATAAATCCACCCCTTTCTGTCTATTTCCCCAAACTTGGTTAAGTCCAGAAGAAAGATGAAAAATTTATCGTAAAGCCTTCCCTGTATGCCACGATAGACATCACTAATCAGTCAGTGTAATCACTCCTACTGATCTCATGACACAGACACGAGATTGGATGCGCCGTGAGATGAAACCTAACTGCTATTTCTGGTTAGGTCTCTGACCTTTCTCTGTGGATGGAAGCAAGGGTATAAGGATAGAAATGCCTCAAAATGGTACAAAAGTCAAATTTGGGTTTCATATATGAATGCTCTGCTGGACATGGACACATTTTCAGTAACTCTTTAAAAAAAATATTTTTATTAAATTATAGTTGAATTGCAATATTGTATTTGTTTCAGTTGTACAGTAAAGTGATTCAATGATATTTATACATGTATGTATAAAGATATACATACAGTATATAGTCTTTTCCAGATTCTTTTCCATTATAGGTTATTACAAGATATCGAATATAGTTCTCTGTGCTATATCGCAGGTCCTTATTAGTTACTTATCTTATAGACAACATTGTGCATATAATAATCCTGAACTACTTTACCCCACACCCTCCCCTTTAGTAACCTTGTTTTCTATGTCTGAGTCTATTTACTTTTTCAGTAACTCTCTATATGACTTCTCTCTCTCTTTTTATATATATATATATATATATATATATATATATACACACACACACTCTCTCTCTGTATATACTATGCTTAAAAATATATACGTATATATATATATATATATACATGTACATATGAAATATACATTATTTTTCAATCAAGGAGGCTAAATTAATGATCATTTCATACTTTCCTTATACCCACACCCTTTTGGTAGACAAGGTCTTCAACTTCTAAACCACATTTTTTCTCACATACATAAGGGGTTTCTCTATTTTTGAGGTGGGACACAGCTGCCTACTTTTCCAAACTGCCAGCCCCAAAGCTCTGCTGACACTACACTTCTCAGCATATCTGTGTGTGTCATTCCAAGCACAATTGGAAGCAAGTCTGCGGTGACTGCCTCAAGGTTTGCAGGCTTTTGTAGAGTACTTGGCATAATCTTCACATTATGGATATTATTCTTTAATGCAAAATGGAATAATACCATTACAGTGGAGATCAAATTGGGTTTCGCCCATCCACTTCTAACATTTCTTTGAAATTTTTCATTTCCTCAAGTTCCCCCTGGTTGGGGAAAAAAAAAAAAAAATTCCCTGGAGCAGCAACTCTCTAAAGGGTTATGCTTATGTATTAAATTCTTGCCCCTGGGCAAATCTCCTGACCCAGAAAGATTTATTCTAAAACTTTTATAAATAATCCCCATCCCTTTTCATATACTTCTCTCTGCATTCTAATTACATTTTTAAGAAAGGCGAGAACAAATTTGATTGCCACTATTCTTATGAGATGAAGCTGGTTTAACCTGAGCTGAGGAAAGCTCCCACTGCCCTTCTCAATATTTTTTCCCAAAAATCTTTATCAATGTGTCAAGTTGAATTTATGTGGCCTGATTTGATTGGATTTTTGAAAGGAAGAGGAGTTGGCAGTACTGAATTACTCATTTATGACTCAGTGTGGGGTTATTCTGAAACATGCTGAGGTTCAAGCTGATCCAGGAATGTGGGCTGAACACCAAATTCAATTGGGTTGTCTGAATTTGGCTCCTGGTCACCATAGTTAGAGGCACTTAAAATTTACATGTGAATATATGAATAATTCTTAACAAATTAAGGCTTGACTGAATAATTAAGCAAAAAAGAGGGAGTAGGATAAGATTTATATCCTTGACAGGAGGGAGTGGAAAGGCTAGGTGGAAGCACAGTTCTTTGTCCTGAAGATACCTAAAAGACAGAATCAGTGCAACATTTGCCTTAATCATTGCATCCAGACTGATTGGCTTGTTGTGTCTCACAGTAAGTTTGCTGTAAAGATGCCAAATGTGTGTCAAGGCTTCTTGTGTGGCAGGTCTAGGAGTACAGGGGAGTGTGGGGGCTGGGACTGCCTACTGGAGAAGTGAGTGTCTGAGATCTTCAATTATCCTGCTCTGTCCTCTGCCCCTTTCCCTTTTTGTCCACTCACGTCTGTGAATTACATAGAAAGTGGAGAGGCTCCTACAATGGGAAAAGGATGACAATCTGGATTTTGTTTTCGAATAGGCTTGAAACATACAAACGCACTTTCAGTGTGACAGCTAAAAAGATGCCCGAAAAGTTGAGAAGATGGCGGACGAGTAGGACGGGGAGAACACTTTCTCCCCCACAAATTCATCAAAAGAGCATTTAAACGTCGAGTAAATTCCACAAAACAACTTCTGAATGCCGGCAGAGGACATCAGGCACCCAGAAAAGCAATCCAACTCTTCGAAAAGAGGTAGGAAAAAATATAAAAGACAAAAAAAGAGACAAAAGAGGGAGGGACGGAGTTCCGTCCCGGGAAGGGAGTCTTAAAAAGAGAGAAGTTTCCAAACACCAGGAAACCTTCTCACTGCCGAATCTGTGCCAAGCTTTGGAAGCACAGAGGGCAACATAACAGGGAGAAAAAATAAATAAACAATTAAAACTCGAAGATTGCGAGTCCTTCGGTAACTCCCCCAGCGGAGAAGCAGCGCAGACGCCTGCACGCGCCATTAGCAAGCGGGGGCTGGGCAGGGAGGTGCAGCGCGGGCTGCATCGCTTAGAGTAAGAATCTGGCCTGAATACCCTGAGCACTATCTGAGCGAAATAATTTGGGCTACCAAACCAGACTGTGGGATATCTACCACGCGAAAAGCCAGCCCCAACCTAAGACACCGCCAGGCCCGCGCACGGAACAAAGAACTGAACAGAGATAGCCAGCTGCAGACCTTCCCCCTCCGGTGACAGGCAGCCAGAGCCGGAAGGGGGCAATCGCAGCCCCAGAGAGACGTTATCTATAAAACTGTAAGCAGGCTTCTTTGCTAACTAAAACTTCTTGGGGGTCTGGACGGTTAACATCTGCCTGAGAAGGTGCGCCGGTTTTACACCCAGATAACCGAGTGGCGGGGAGGCGATAAGTCACAGTATTGGCGCTCGCCAAACACCTCATCACTTGAGCTGCTCGGACCTGGGAAGAGCACAAAACTCAGGCCCAACTGAGTCTGCGCCTCTGAGGACTACCCGAGTGCCTGAACCTGAGCGGCCTGGACCTGGGAGGTACATGCAGCCCAGGGCCAGCCTTGGGTTGTTCCCGGTGGAACAACCGAGAGCCCGAGCAGTGTGGGCAGGGAGGCTACACGCGCCGTGAGCGGGGGCAGACCCAGTGTGGCTGAGGCACTGCGAGCGCATGCCAGTGTTATTTGTTTGCAGCATCCCTCCCTCCCTCCCCACAGTGCGACTGAACAAAGAGAAGAAATACAGCTCCACCCATCAGAACACCGACACAAGCTTCCCTAACCAGGAAACCTTGACAAGCCACCTGTACAAACCCACACACAGCGAGGAAAAGCCACAATAAAGAGAACTCCACAAACTGCCAGAATACAGAAAGGACACCCCAAACTCAGCAATTTAAACAAGATGAAGAGACAGAGGAATAGCCAGCAGATAAAGGAACAGGATAAATGCCCACCAAACCAAACAAAAGAGGAAGAGATAGGGAATCTACCTGATAAAGAATTCTGAATAATGATAGTGAAATTGATCCAAAATCTTGAAATTAAAATGGAATCACAGATAAATAGCTTGGAGACAAGGATTGAGAAGATGCAAGAAAGGTTTAACAAGGACCTAGAAGAAATAAAAAAGAGTCAATATATAATGAATAATGCAATAAATGAAATTAAAAACACTCTGGAGGCAACAAATAGTAGAATAACAGAGGCAGAAGATAGGATTAGTGAATTAGAAGATAGAATGGTAGAAATAAATGAATCAGAGAGAATAAAAGAAAAACGAATTAAAAGAAATGAGGACAATCTCAGAGACCTCCAGGACAATATTAAACGCTACAACATTCGAATCATAGGGGTTCCAGAAGAAGAAGACAAAAAGAAAGACCATGAGAAAATACTTGAGGAGATAATAGTTGAAAACTTCCCTAAACTGGGGAAGGAAATAATCACCCAAGTCCAAGAAACCCAGAGAATCCCAAACAGGATAAACCCAAGGCGAAACACCCCAAGACACATAGTAATCAAATTAACAAAGATCAAACACAAAGAACAAATATTAAAAGCAGCAAGGGAAAAACAACAAATAACACACAAGGGAATTCCCATAAGGATAACAGCTGATCTTTCAATAGAAACTCTTCAAGCCAGGAGGGAATGGCAAGACATACTTAAAATGATGAAAGAAAATAATCTACAGCCCAGATTATTGTACCCAGCAAGGATTTCATTCAAGTATGAAGGAGAAATCAAAAGCTTCTCAGACAAGCAAAAGCTGAGAGAATTCTGCACCACCAAACCAGCTCTCCAACAAATACTAAAGGATATTCTCTAGACAGGAAACACAAAAATGGTGTATAAATTCGAACCCAAAACAATAAAGTAAATGGCAACGGGATCATACTTATCAGTAATTACCTTAAACGTAAATGGGTTGAATGCCCCAACCAAAAGACAAAGACTGGCTGAATGGATACAAAAACAAGACCCCTACATATGTTGTCTACAGGAGACCCACCTCAAAACAGGGGACACATACAGACTGAAAGTGAAGGGCTGGAAAAAGATTTTCCATGCAAATAGGGACCAAAAGAAAGCAGGAGTAGCAATACTCATATCAGATAAAATAGACTTTAAAACAAAGGCTGTGAAAAGAGACAAAGAAGGTCACTACATAATGATCAAAGGATCAATCCAAGAAGAAGATATAACAATTATAAATATATATGCACCCAACACGGGAGCACCGCAGTATGTAAGACAAATGCTAACAAGTATGAAAGGAGAAATTAACAATAACACAATAATAGTGGGAGACTTTAATACCCCACTCACACCTATGGATAGATCAACTAAACAGAAAATTAACAAGGAAACACAAACTTTAAACGATACAATAGACCAGTTAGACCTAATTGATATCTATAGGACATTTCACCCCAAAACAATGAATTTCACCTTTTTCTCAAGCGCACATGGAACCTTCTCCAGGATAGATCACATCCTGGGCCATAAAGCTAGCCTTGGTAAATTCAAAAAAATAGAAATCATTCCAAGCATCTTTTCTGACCACAATGCAGTAAGATTAGATCTCAATTACAGGAGAAAAACTATTAAAAATTCCAACATATGGAGGCTGAACAACACGCTGCTCAATAACCAACAAATTCCAGAAGAAATCAAAAAAGAAATCAAAATTTGCATAGAAACGAATGAAAATGAAAACACAACAACCCAAAACCTGTGGGACACGGTAAAAGCAGTCCTAAGGGGAAAGTTCATAGCAATACAGGCACACCTCAAGAAACAAGAAAAAAGTCAAATAAATAACCTAACTCTACACCTAAAGCAACTAGAAAAGGAAGAAATGAAGAACCCCAGGGTTAGTAGAAGGAAAGAAATCTTAAAAATTAGAGCAGAAATAAATGCAAAAGAAACAAAAGAGACCATAGCAAAAATCAACAAAGCCAAAAGCTGGTTCTTTGAAAGGATAAATAAAATTGACAAACCATTAGCCAGACTCATCAAGAAACAAAGGGAGAAAAATCAAATCAATAAAATTAGAAACGAAAATGGAGAGATCACAACAGACAACACAGAAATACAAAGGATCATAAGAGACTATTATCAACAATTATATGCCAATAAAATGGACAATGAGGAAGAAATGGACAAATTCTTAGAAAAGTACAACTTTCCAAAACTCGACCAGGAAGAAATAGAAAACCTTAACAGACCCATCACAAGCACGGAAATTGAAACTGTAATCAAAAATCTTCCAGCAAACAAAAGCCCAGGTCCAGACGGCTTCACAGCTGAATTCTACCAAAAATTTAGAGAAGAGCTAACACCTATCCTGCTCAAACTCTTCCAGAAAATTGCAGAGGAAGGTAAACTTCCAAACTCATTCTATGAGGCCACCATCACCCTAATACCAAAACCTGACAAAGATCCCACAAAAAAAGAAAACTACAGGCCAATATCACTGATGAACATAGATGCAAAAATCCTAAACAAAATTCTAGCAATCAGAATCCAACAACACATTAAAAAGATCATACACCATGACCAAGTGGGCTTTATCCCAGGGATGCAAGGATTCTTCAATATCCGCAAATCAATCAATGTAATACACCACATTAACAAATTGAAAAATAAAAACCATATGATTATCTCAATAGATGCAGAGAAAGCCTTTGACAAAATTCAACACCCATTTAAACTCTGGAGAGATAAAAACTCTCCAGAAAGCAGGAATAGAAGGAACATACCTCAACATAATAAAAGCTATATATGACAAACCCACAGCAAACATTATCCTCAATGGTGAAAAATTGAAAGCATTTCCTCTAAAGTCAGGAACAAGACAAGGGTGCCCACTTTCACCATTACTATTCAACATAGTTTTGGAAGTTTTGGCCACAGCAATCAGAGCAGAAAAAGAAATAAAAGGAATCCAAATTGGAAAAGAAGAATTAAAACTCTCACTATTTGCAGATGACATGATCCTCTACATAGAAAACCCTAAAGACTCCACCAGAAAATTACTAGAACTAATCAATGATTATAGTAAAGTTGCAGGATATAAAATCAACACACAGAAATCCCTTGCATTCCTATACACTAATAATGAGAAAACAGAAAGAGAAATTAAGGAAACAATTCCATTCACCATTGCAACGAAAAGAATAAAATACTTAGGAATATATCTACCTAAAGAAACTAAAGACCTATATATAGAAAACTATAAAACACTGGTGAAAGAAATCAAAGAGGACACTAATAGATGGAGAAATATACCATGTTCATGGATTGGAAAAATCAATATAGTGAAAATGAGTATACTACCCAAAGCAATTTATAGATTCAATGCAATCCCTATCAAGCTACCAACAGTATTCTTCACAGAGCTAGAACAAATAATGTCACAATTTGTATGGAAATACAAAAAACCTCGAATAGCCAAAGCAACCTTAAGAAAGAAAAATGGAACTGGAGGAATCAACCTACCTGACTTCAGGCTCTACTACAAAGCCACAGCTATCAAGACAGTATGGTACTGGCACAAAGACAGAAATATAGATCAATGGAACAAAATAGAAAGCCCAGAGATAAATCCACGCACATATGGACACCTTATCTTTGACAAAGGAGGCAAGCATATACAATGGATTAAAGACAATCTCTTTAACAAGTGGTGCTGGGAAATCTGGTCAACCACTTGTAAAAGAATGAAACTAGAACACTTTCTAACACCATATACAAAAATAAACTCAAAATGGATTAAAGATCTCAACGTAAGACCAGAAACTATAAAACTCCTAGAGGAGAACACAGGCAAAACACTCTCTGACATACATCACAGCAGGATCCTCTATGACCCACCTCCCAGAATATTGGAAATAAAAGCAAAAATAAACAAATGGGACCTAATTAAACTTAAAAGCTTCTGCACATCAAAGGAAACTATTAGCAAGGTGAAAAGACAGCCTTCAGAATGGGAGAAAATAATAGCAAATGAAGCAACCGACAAACAACTAATCTCAAAAATATACAAGCAACTCCTACAGCTCAACTCCAGAAAAACAAATGACCCAATCAAAAAATGGGCCAAAGATCTAAATAGACATTTCTCCAAAGAAGACATACAGATGGCTAACAAACACATGAAAAGATGCTCAACATCACTCATTATCAGAGAAATGCAAATCAAGACCACTATGAGGTACCATTTCACACCAGTCAGAATGGCTGCGATCCAAAAGTCTACAAATAATAAATGTTGGAGAGGGTGTGGAGGAAAGGGAACCCTCTTACACTGTTGGTGGGAATGCAAACTAGTACAGCCACTATGGAGAACAGTGTGGAGATTCCTTAAAAAACTGGAAATAGAACTGCCTTATGATCCAGCAATCCCACTGCTGGGCATACACACTGAGGAAACCAGAAGGGAAAGAGACACGTGTACCCCAGTGTTCATCGCAGCACTGTTTATAATATCCAGGACATGGAAGCAACCTAGATGTCCATCAGCAGATGAATGGATACGAAAGCAGTGGTACATATACACAATGGAGTATTACTCAGCCATTAAAAAGAATACATTTGAATCAGTCCTAATGAGGTGGATGCAACTGGAGCCTATTATACAGAGTGAAGTAAGCCAGAAGGAAAAACACCAATACAGTATACTAACGCATATATATGGAATTTAGAAAGATGATAACAATAACCCTGTGTACGAGACAGCAAAAGTGACACTGATGTATGGAACAGTCTTATGGACTCTGTGGGAGAGGGAGAGGGTGGGAAGATTTGGGAGAATGGCATTGAAACATGTAAAATATCATGTATGAAATGAGATGCCAGTCCAGGTTCAATGCACGATACTGGATGCTTGGGGCTAGTGCACTGGGACGACCCAGAGGGATGGTATGGGGAAGGAGGAGGGAGGGGGGTTCAGGATGGGGACCGAAAAAAAAAAAAACAAAAAACAAATAAAGTTGATTCCTATTGGAAAAAAAAAAAAAGATGCCCAGTGTGAGAGTTGCGAGTTGAATTTTATTTGGGGCAAAAAGAGGACTGCATCCTGGGAGACAGCATCTCAGATAGCTCTGAGAGACTGTTCCAAAGAACCAGTGGGGGAAGGTCAATATATAAGATTTTTGAGGAAGGGGAGTTCAATGCAATCAAGTGCTTACTTTACAAAAGGTTTTCTGCTAGTCACAAGGAGCTGATGTCACCATGAAGGGATTTAGTGATTTTCTAGATATGAAGAGATGAAAGGATTGGAATCATGAAATCAGTTCCTGAAAATATCCAACTATCTAAAGACGTGTTCCACCAATTTCCCTGGAGCACAGAGTGCCTCGCTCTCCACTCTGAACCCCCCTCAGGGGGGTGTTGAAAGTCAGCAGGTGCAGGAGCACAGGGCTCAATCTCCTCAGAAGCAGATGGGAAATGTCCTTGTTCAGTCACTAGCAAATGCTTTTAGCAAGTGCCAATTTGTAGCTGACAAATGTTTGGTTAAGTGACTTTTTAATTTAACATCAACCAGTTTACAGAAGGAGTCTTAGAAGACCCTGAGAAAGAGATCTCCATAAGAGGAAAAGGGAATTTTACACACAGAGCCAGACCCTATGGCAGACCCAAAACTGTGGGAAGATTGGTTTCAGATATGTGTCCAGATGCCGTACAAACAGGGCCACCTTCAGGGATGTGTAGTCAATACAGACGCACAAAGAGCCACCCTCAGGAGACACCCACACTTGGTTTAGGGCTCTGCTATCACTGACTTAAAATTCTTAGCAATTTTGAGCAAGATGCTCTCTGTTTTCATTTTGCACTGAGTCGCATAAATTATATAGTAGTTCTGAGGGCAACCCTTACCGTAGGTCCTTCCCCAGTTTCCATCTATTCAAAATAGGCCTTCACTTAATGAGTTCCTCCTGTGGAAATGGGAGAAGGCAATGGACGGGGGAGGGAGCCTGGTGGGCTGCCGTCTATGGGGTCGCACAGAGTCGGACACGACTGAAGCGACTTAGCAGCAGCAGCAGCAGCCTGTAGAAATACTGTATGGTGGGTTAGGATTAAAGACTGACTCTCATTGGCTTATTTCTTTCTAAAACCCAGACATAAAAGGGATAATTGCTCAGGGGTTGGAGGAAGAGGTGATTGGATTACTATCGGATTACATTCTTGATCTTTCATAAGTAAAATGACATAATTAAAACTAATAACAATTTTCAGGCTAGATTGCATTGATCAGGACAAGAGGAAGCACTTTTCATTTTAAATTAAGGAACACAATTCAATTTTCTCAAGAACCCTTGCTGACCCAGGAACTTTTTCTACCTTATACGGAGCCTAAACCTGTCACTGTCTTCTGGATTTTCATTTCTAAGAGGAGAAAAATGTAATAATCTGCTAACACAGAGGAAGAAAGTAGGTTTGAGAATCCTAGACTGGGCATACATTTGGACAAAGTATGAAATGAAATCTAATCTTCAGATCCCCAGTAGGATGCATGGCTGGTAAAAGAATATTTAGAGATCTGGCACCTCAGAAACATTTTGAACCTGAAGATTTGGATGCTATAGCTATAATCTTGTTAGGGGAAACACTGACTAAAACCGCCCACCCTGGCCAGGCACCATAGTAACCATTTGCATGGGTAATTTTATGACTGAAGAGCCTAGTGAAGAACAGAGTACTAACAAGCCCAACTGGAAGAATTCAGGAAAAGTCAAAAGAAGATGCCAGTCCATATGTCCTACCAACCTCCCAGAATCCTCCTCGCTGAAATCCATCTTGGCTGAGTGCCACCAGGAAGGATCCTGAGTCAGAATAATTGGCCAGAGACAACCTGGAAACTAACCCCATCACCATAAACCTGCACTCCTAGCCACGTGGCAGAGCCGTTCTCCTGGGTTCCTCTGTCCTGCCGCTGTCCCAGCAGCCCCTTCCCAGTAAAGTCTCTTGCTTTGTCAGCATTTGTGTCTCCTCGGACAACTCATTTCCAAATATTAGACAAGAGCCCGCTCTTGGGCCCTGGAAGGGTCTCCCTTCCTGTAACAGTCTGAACCAGGCTTAGTTTGTGCCTGGTCCAAGTCTGTACATAATACTTCAGTTTGCACTGTCACCCAGCTGTCTCTGGGTTTTCAATATTGGGTTTTCAATGTTGGGTTTTCAATATTCTTTGTTTAGCTGTTCTAAAACAAGTGCTGTCTAAATTGCTTAGTTTCACAAATTAACCTAAAATAACCTGCATCCATGCTCCTCCTCACTTCAGGCTTTGCTTTTGCCATTGACAGGAACAGTTATAAAAGGAATAAATATAAATCTTGATTCTAATTGAAAATAGTGTTTTATCATGTCTTTGTCAAAACTAAGAGTGGTGAAAATATCTTTCTTAGAGTTTTCAGTGGAAGGATGGTATACATCAAGGGTACCTAGCGCCATCACCAGCTATGAAATATTTCTTTTGAAGGAGAGATGTTATTGACACCGTAAAAGTAAGTCTAAGGGAAGCATCGACAATGGCATCAGGATCAAAAGGAAAATAGCTACATCTGGGAAACGAGAAGCACCTACATAGTTATATGGATAACAATCCTTTGCAGGAATTCCATCTTTAAAAAAATGTCAACATACACTTCCTCTAACATAGTTTAATGAACAAACACTCCTTTAATGTTTTACATTGGATAAACAGATGAGCATACAGAATTTTTAAATTATGTTAGATCTTTATAAAATATTGTGTTTATTTATTTTTTATTGCTTGAGATGAAAGGCAAAGAAAGCAAGGGGCATTGCTTGTAAATCCGAATCTTCTTTAAAAGAGCAAGGTTAAAGTCTCCATAAAGTACTCGACAAACTATCTGCCCACGCATGTTTTCATGTTCCCCCGAATTATCCTCTGCTTTTTTGTCAAAGCCTATAAGCTAGGCATGGAGATTATAAGAACAATTTGCAGAAACTCACACTTAAATCCTTTCTCCTTTATTCCTAGGCTCCCCAGGGAGAAGCTCCTGTGCTGGAGAGAGGATTTCCAAGAATTTAATTGTGTTCTTTAGCATAAAGTCAGACCCGTCTGAAACACTTCAGAACAATTAGCAAATTGTCATCCATTTTCCTCTTCTTCTGCACTGGCCCCCAGGGAAAAATGGAGAAGTGTCACAGAGGTAATTGCGGGCATTCTTCAGCCTTTACCTTTTCCTGCTGACTTCTCATCCCAGCCTCATGCAAATGCAGTGTTAGGGTTTATAGAAAAAGAGCAAAATTTAGCCTCAAAGAGCCAAACTTATTTTCCGGTTCCGTGGTTTTCTCCCTCTGTATTTCACATGGGAACTGATTTCCATTTCATACCCCAGAGAAGGAGTATTATCATATCATCACGAAGAACTAAATTAGTTCCTATTATCTCTGAGCCGAGAGTCTGAGGTTGGCCAGTTGGAATTTATCCTTGCTGATCTTAGAGCTTGAGCTGCCCAGGAAGAGTGAAGCCAGGCAGTGAACTAAGAGGTACCTCGTGTTTCTCCTGAGAACTGAAAAAATGACTATCATTCAGGTTCTGATCAAGAGAAGGGTAATTTCATGCCAAATGACATTAGCATGCTGATCTGAATCTTTTATAATTAATTATAAATATATTTATAAAATATAAATAATTTTATAATTAATTATAGTCTTTTATAATTAATCTTTCATAATTATTTTCAAGCTCAGATGCACTTGAGACAGGTCAGCACCCCTCACTTTTCAGGGCTTATCATTTCGTCCGCTCTAGGTGTAAAGGCCTCGTGAGGAGGCACTAGCTGACTGGAGGCTCAAGCCTCTCCATGTGGAAGCATCTCAGGAATGATCACCTCCAGTGTTCCTTTGAGGAGCCTGCTTATCTCCTCCCTTCTTTCCCTACCAATTTCAGTTTCTCTGTCTAGATTCTGCTTGGGCCAGTAGATGAGTCACAGGGGCCAGAAGAGGTATTACTTTCAAGCAAGCAAGGTGTGCAGGAACAGTGAACACAGCAGGTTCAGGACCGTCACTGTCCTTAGACAGGATGGCAAGTTGGACAGACTTGAAAGGTTGACCCTTGGCTGACATGAGACTTTGGATTTTGGAAGGATTTCCTGCCCTTCCCCAAACTGTGCCAGAAGTGTTTGTATGAATAATGTGGATTATGCTGGGCACCTTCTGTGCTTCTGGGAGTCTGAAATTTTGGCATGTGCTAGGCAGAGGGTGCCATGTGGTCCACCCCCAGTGAAAGCCTTGGGCACTGAATCTCTAATGAGTTGCATTGGTAGACAACATTTCACACATGCTGCTGCAGGAATCAAGTGAATCATATGTGAGTCTCCCAGGAGAGATCCTCTGGAAGCTTACATCTGCTTTCCTCCAGATGTTGTCCCATGTGCCTTATCCTTTGCTGATTTTGCTTTGTGTCCTTTCATTGTAATCACAGGGACTTCTCAAGTAGCCCTAGTGGTAAAGAACCTGCCTATCAATGCAGGAGACATAAGAGATGCAGGTTTGACCAGTGGGATCCAGATCTCCTGGAGGAGGGCATGGCAACCCATTCCAGGATTCTTGCCCAGAGAGCAGCATGGACAGGGGAGCCTGGTGGGCTACAGCCCATAGGGTCATAAAGAGTCAGACAAGACTGAGGCGATTTAGTACTCACGCATGTAAATCACACCATGAACACAACTATTTGCTGAGTCCTGCTGCGATTCTTGGGGTCGCAAAGAGTCGGACGCGACTGAGTGACTGAACTGAACTGAACTGAGACCTGTGAGTCCTCCTGATGAATCAGCAAAACTAAGGGTGATCTTGGGCATTCCTCACCACACAGGGTGTCACCAAAAGGATGCTCGCATACAGAGAGAAGTCAGAAAGAGAAGAACAAATATTGCATACTAATGCATATATGTGGAATCTAGAAAAATGCCACAGATGAAACTATTTGCAAAGCAGAAATTGAGGCAGAGATAAAGAGAACTAACTTATGGACACCAAAGTGTAGGTGGAGGGGGAGATGAACTGGGAGATAGGGACTGACATATACACTACTCTGTATGTAGTAGCGTATATGTAGAAAATAGATGACTCATGAGAACCTACTCAGGGAACTCTACTCACTGCTCTGTGGTGATCTAGGTGGGAGGGAAATCAAAAAAAGAGGGGATATATGTATGCACGTGTAAGTATGACTGATTTATTTTTGCTGTACAGAAGAAACTAACACAATGTTGTAAAGCAACTATACTCTTGATAAAAATCTTCTAAAAAAGGATGATTACTACCCTTTTCACCTAGACTTTAAAGTCTTAAGATATACCTTGTTATCATTTGTTATCACTTAAGATAACCTCTAAAGCAACTCAAATACAATATTATGATTTTTTACCTCTTCCAGTGTAAACTTGGATATAAGGCATCACTATTGATTCTATATTTAGTTATTCCATAATAGTGTACTGTACTCTACTCAGATATGGTGGCAGCTTTTATTTGTAAAGTTATCATATGAAAAAATTATTTTCTCAGTAACCCATTAGTTTCTGGAGTGCTACACAGAATGACTTGGGGTTTTGACTTAATTATTTTTCTGGAGAAGAGCGAGTTGAATTTTCTGAAAAATATAAATAAAAATATTTTATCTGAGAAAATATTAGATGCCAGAAGCTATAACACTCCCAGGACATTCGTGTGTCTTGATTTGTGTATATCAGACAACAGTCTGATATAATAAATTATAAGCTTTAGGTGGTTGTATCATATGGTGTCAAAATCATTCATAAATTCTTTAAATGGCCACCAATATTACTTAAAATTTTGGTGAAATTTAAGTTCCTAGGATGAGTGAGGGGATCTTAGATTAAGTTAGTTATACAGCAAATGAGGGGCAAAATTGAGAAAATGGTATTTCTCCTAAGAATAGTCTAAATTTTTTTTTTTTTGCACTCATGAGAATCTTGATTTCATAGGCACAAGAATATCAATGGAACGAAGCAAAGGCTCTTGTGCGTATAAATGCAAATCCTGGATGTCTTGCTAACTCAGTGCCAGAATCAGAGTTTTGTTTCCAGAAAGCTGACTCCTCCAGATTCAGAGTGGATTATCTCTGCTACATGTAAGCAACATTATGCTTTAACTCTCTTTTGAACAGAATTATCTAGCTCACTAACTAGAATCAATGTGGTCACAGACTTGGAATTTGGAGCCAGATACCAAATCTGCTTGGGCTTCCCAGGTGGCGCCAGTGGTGAAAGAGCCGCCTGCCAATGCAGGAGTTATAAGAGATGTGGGTTTGATCCCTGAGTCGGGAAGATCCCCTGGAGGAGAGGATGACAACCCATTGCATATGATGTGACTTGAGTCATATTGCTTATGACACTAGCTAATGCACAAGATTCAAATGAGAAACCAATATGTGAGTATGGAACCTACATTCTATGCCTAAAGACTTGTGATTAGTCTTTAAATAAATGGTAGAAATTCTGACCTATCCCTTATTGTTTGGGAGAGATATAGCTTTTGATAGACAGATGGCCAAGAAAACATAAACGAATAACTAAATACATTTCTATTCAACTCAGTCTAGAGCAGTTAATTAGAGTTTCTTATGTGAGAAATAGTTTGGTTGAAAAATCATGGTTTGGGATTCAAAGTATCTCCTCTCATCACTTGTGATTTGAAGACTGTTTCTTTCCCCTGCATTTTTATTTTAACAGCATGGCATTTTTCTCTTGATTAATAACTACATCAACCCTCACTCTATTTTCATGAGAAAAGGAAAGTCTACTTCTTTATTATTCTTCCACTCTATGAGTGATGTCAGGACAACTTGTGTTCTGTATTTCAGATCAGGCCAAATTGGTCAAAACACATCTAGCCACTTTTTGGGAAGGTAGTAACAAATTAGTAGGTAGATATAAACTTCATGTCATTTACATCGGAGATAACAGTGATCAACGCTGGTGCTTGCTCTTCTTCCTGTCTCTAACATACTGACAATACTTTGTGTGCTTGGGGTCATTGGTACCCAAGAACAATGCGGTCCAGAGTATGGATTTTAAAATTTCTTCTGAAATTTCATGCATCTCATAAAGATGTTTGAGGATAGAAACTTTTCAAAAGAGGACAAGCGGTAGATAATTTAACCAGAGCAAGTAAGAGTTAAATAGTAAAGGGAAAAGTCCTGTGGATAAGCTGGTAAGCTTATTGAAGGTCAGAGTTCCCTCATAGCTCAGTCAGTAAAGAATCTGTCTGCAATGCAGGAGACCTGAGTTCAGTTCCTGGGTCTGAAAGAGCCCCTAGAGAAGGGAATGGCAACACACTCCAGTATTCTTGCTTGGAGAATCCCATTGACAGAGGAGCTTGGCAGACTATAGTCCATGGGTTGCAAGAGCTGGACATGACTTAGCAACTAAACCACCAGAGTATACCTTGCCAAGCACCATCATGGGAATATGAAAGAGAAGAGCTGAAGGTACCTGAAACCAAGGAGAAAATGCCAGTTTGCTCTTCAGAGAGATCAGGCATTGAGTAACGCAGACTTATCCTTGCTACAGTCTTCTTGACTGTATGTAATGATGTATGGTGCCCTGAAGGACCATGCTGAGATTGCCAGGCTACTGTTGACATTGCTTCCTCAACCCTATCTGTCTACTTAGGAAGCATGTGCTCAGCACTGAAGACTCAACTTGTGTGTTAGTGTCTCTAAAGGCTTTTTCATCTTAATCCAGGTCAAACTGTTCAATAATTCCTTTGGATTGCCTTTGTACTCAAATGTTTACTTGGATCAAAGAACCCATAATACACTACTGCATTTATTTCTTCAAGTGTCTCTTTCCTTCTTGTAGACTGTAATCTCCTTATGGGCTGAGAACCTAATTCATCTTTGTATGTGCCTGACACAAAAATATATTTTTTGATTAATGGCCAGTGGAGTAAATATATGCAATGAGAAAGGGTAGAAACAAGGAATGAACTAAAAAAAAAAGGAATGCAAGAGATCTTAGAAATTTAATAAAATGATAGAAAAACTGTGTTTTTTTTCCCTTTTTTAAAGTTTATTTAATGGGGCCAAGGAATTTTCTCCTTTCACACTAGTGTTCAAAGATGAATGATTACAAAAAGATTCAAAAAACAAGATATGAATTTTTTTTATATCGGTAATGTGTTTAGAAAGAAACTGCAATCCAGGGGCCTGAACATCACTGTGGATGTAATATTACTAAACAAAAGTAAAACCAAAATCCTAGCATTTACATTTACAATTTTTTTTTACAAATATTTAACAAATATTTACATTTTCAAATATATTTTTAATATGGACCACTTTTAAAGTCTTTTATTTAATTTGCTACAATATTGTTTCTATTTTTTATTTTGGGTTTTTTTTGGCCACATGGCATGTAGGATCTTAGCTCCCAAGCCAGGGATTGAACCCACAGCCAGTGCATTGGAAGATGAAATATTAACTACTGGACTGCCAAGGAAGTCCCATTCACATTTTTTTAATAACAAAAACTTTCAAACTGAAGATAGTTCTTAGACGTTTCAGTTGAAAAGTCCAAATATCTTATGGAGACATACAGTGAATTTTGGCAGGAGGTTAGAAGACACTTTGCTTTCCTCAAGGCCGCAATTAGCCCCTGGAGTGTTACCTTGGAATACACTGCTTTTTCACTTGTTTGTTTTTTCACTCTGAAGTTACATTTCAGGCATCAGTGATTTTCCAAGATATTAAAGTGTAGGCTTGGCAATAACGGTTCCCAAGGCCATCAGAGCCCTGCATCCCAGCATCAATCACATGAGAAGTTTATTGGCACCAAGACCCTTTCTCATAATGAAACACCCAAGAGAAAATGCTTCTTAATGAATTTGGGCCAGAGCTGTCATTCAATTCTGAAGCAAACAAACAATTTCAGCAGCCTCGTTATATGTAATTATCCATTTTGAAGCTACAGTATTAAGATCTACCATTGGGCATACCCCAACATATGGATTTGCTAGCTTCTGAGACCTTGGAAATTTTGATATCCAGCCATTACCTGCTCTTATTAGACAGTCCTCAAGATCAGACTTATTGTTTAACTCATTACAAAGCTGTCAAACTCTTTTTCTGAATTAAAACTAGAACAAATATTTAAAGTTTAGAGACTGTCTTTCTTTTTTTAGATATAGAGGAATCATAATTTAATTAAAACATTTTAAAATGTGCATAAAAACATATGAATTGTGTTTCTTGTCTATAAATTTTCATTTTTGTCTTTAACTTTTAAAAATTGAAATATAGTTGATTTAAAATGTGTTAGTTGATTCAGATATATATATTTCAGATTCCCTTCCTGTATAGGTTATTACAAAATATTGATTACAATTTTCTGTGCTATACAGTAAGTCCTTGTGGGTTTATTTTATATATAGTAGTGTGTATATGGTAATCCCAAACTCCTACTTTATCCCTCTTCCTCTTTGCTTTTTGACAAGCATCAGTTCAGTCAGTTCAGTCACTCAGTCATATCTGACTCTTTGCGATCCCATGGACTGCAGCACGCCAGGCTTTCCTGCCCATCACCAGCTCCCAGAGTTTGCTCAAACTCATGTCCCTTGAGTCAGTGATGCCATCCCACCATCTCATCCTCTGTCATCCCCTTCTCTTCCCACCTTCAATCTTTCCCAGCATCAGGGTCTTTTCACATGAGTCAGTTGTTTGCATCAGGTGGCCACAGTATTGGAGTTTCAGCTTCAGCACCAATCCTTCCAATGATTATTCAGGACTGATTTCCTTTAGGATGGACTGGTTGGATCTCCTTGCAGTCCAAGGGACTCTCAAGAGTCTTGTCCAACACTGCAGTTCAAAAGCATAAATTCTTCAGGGCTCAGCTTTCTTTATAGTCCAACTCACATCCATAAATGACTACTAGAGAAACCATACCTTTGACTAGACGGACCTTTGTTGGAAAAATAATGTCTCTGCTTTTTAATATGCTGTCTAGTTGGTCATAGTTTTTCTTTGAAAGAGCAAGCATCTTTTAGTTTCATGGCTGCAGTCACCATCTGCAGTGATTTTGGAGCCCAAGAAAAGAAAGTGTCACTGTTTCCGTTGTTTCCCCATCTATTTGCCATGGAGTGATGGGACCAAATGCCATGATCTTAGTTTTCTGAGTGTTGAGTTTTAAGCCAGCCTTTTCACTCTCCTCTTTCACTTTCATAGGCTCTTTCACAGGCTCTTCAATTCCTCTTCACTTTCTGCCATAGGGTAGTGTCATCTACATCTCTGAGGTTGTTGATATTTCTCCCCACAATCTTGATTCCAGCTTGTGCTTCATCCAGCTTTATCTGTAAGTTTGCCATAGGCTTAATAACCATAAGTCTGCCTTCTATGTCTGTGGCTCTATTTCAGTTTTGTAAATAAGTTCATTTGTATCTTTTTTTTAAGATTCTACATATAAGTGATATTATATGATATTTAAAACTCTCTCTCTATTTGCCATTCCAAATGAACCTTCTATGTAACTTAATTAGAAAAGAGAGATGAAATGTGCATATATTCAACTCAAATACACCCACGTAAATATATATTCAGTGTCAGAAAGTGTGCTGAGAACTTAAAATGATATAATAATGAATATTATTACCCAGCTTCTGGTCTCAAGTACCTGCAAATAGTGGCCAAGGAACGCAAAAATGAAACATATATCTAAAGCAAGAGAAAATTATAGCTTTAGAGTTGTAACTAATTTTATAGGAGTTCAAAGAAACAGAAATTCTCATCAACTTGGAGACGAAGAAAAGGGGATGGATAGTCCATGGAAAATGTGAGATGAAGTTGAGGGAAAAGAAAGATTTGTAAAGTCAAAAGAGACTTTCAGAAATAGACTAGAATGAGCACAGAGGCTGGGAACTATGAGGTGGAACTCACAGCAGCTCATTTGGGATGAACCATGTAAATTCAAGAACTGAATAAAAAAAAGATGGGAAAGAGGGGCTTCCACACACTGAAAACACCAAGCTCAAGGCAGAGGAAGGTGCATTTACTTTAGTATCCAAAAGGGATTTGGGGATGGTTTTTGAGAAAATTAATTACTGGTAATAAAATGATCAGAGTTGCATTTAGAAAGATTAATTTGAAATTGGAATCACTGGAGAGTGAGAAGTCAACTGTAAAAGTCAAGGTAAAACCTAATGAAAGTCTGAACTTGGTATCTGAAAGTAAAGTTGGGAAGGAGATAATTCCACTACATAACAGGAAACACAGCTACTAGAGGAACCTAATATTTGTCAAATTGGATGTAGACATTGAGGATAAGGAGGGAATCAAAGATAATTTCAAGATTTTATTTCATACATAATCAACTATAAGGGAAGAAAGCAAAAAATACATAGAGGCTAAACAATGTGATGCTGAACAACAAATGGGTCACTAAATAGTCAAAGAGGAAACCCCAAAATACGTGGGAACAATGAAGACAGAAACAATGATCCAGAAGCTATGGGACACAGCAAAAGCAGCTCTAAGAAAGAATTCTATAGTGATACAAGCCTGAGCTAGGAAGCAAGAAAAAACATACAGCTAATGGAACCAGAAATTGAAAAACAAAGCCTAGAGTTTGTAGAGGAAAGAAATATTAAAAATCAGAGTAGAAATAAATAAAATAGAGACCAAAAAAAAAAAAAAAAAACAAACAAACACAATAGAAGTGATCCATGAAACTAAGGAATGGTTCTCTGAAACAATAAAATTGATAAACCTTTAACCAGATTCAGAGAGAGAGAGCTCAAATAAATCAAATGAGAAATGAAAGAAGAGCAGTTACATGTAATACCAGAGAAATACAAAGGATCATAAGAAATTAATATGAGTAATGGTATTATCAATAAAATGAACAAACGAGAAGAAATGGGTAAATTACTAGAGATATACACTTTTTCAAGACTGAATCAGGAAGAAGCAGAAACTATGAACAGATGGTTTTCCAGTAATCAACTTAAGTAATAAAAAATTCCCAAAAATGAAAATATAGTACCAGAAAGTTTCACAGATGAATTCTACCAAACATTTCAAAAAGAGTTAACACCTATCCTTCTCAAGTTATTCCAAAAATATTTGAAGTTATTCCATAAAGCCAGCATCCATAAAGTCTCATCCTGACACCAAATCAGACAAATCATATCACACAAAAAAGAAAGTTTTAGACTAATAACATCAAGGAGATTAGATGTAATAATCCTTAACAAAGTGCTAGTGAACTAGATTCAACAATAAATTAAAAAGACTATACACTATGATCAAGTGGGGTTGACCCCAGGGCTGCAAGGATTGTTCAGTATCTGCAAATATACCAATGTAATACACCATATACATGAATATAAAGAATAGAAAGGAATAAAAATTTTATGATTATCTCAATAGATGAAGAAAGAAACATTTGATAAAATTCAACATTCATTTATGATAAAAACTCTCAACAAAGTGGGTAGAGAGAGAACATATCTTAGCATAATAAAAAGCATATATGACCAAGTCACAGCCAGCACCATACTCTACGGTGAAAAGCTGAAAGCATTCCCTCTAATATTAGGAATAAAACAAAAATGTCTACTTTCACCACTTTTATTCAACATAGTACTGAAAGTCCTAGCCAAAGACAAAAATAAATAAATAAGTAAAAGTAATTCAAATTGAAAAGGAAGAAGTAAAATTGTCACCGATTGCAGAAGACTTGATACTCTATATAGAAAACCCTTGGACTCCACCAAAATAGCATTAGCACTCACCCAGGAACTCAGTAAAGTCACAGAATACAGAAATCTGCTGTGTTTCAAACATTAATAATGATCTATTAGAAATATAAATTACAAAAAAAAAATCCTCTTTACATGTGTGTTAAAAAGAAAAACATATACCTAGGAATAAATCTAAGCAAGGAAGTAAAAGACTCGTACTGTAAGGCACTAATGAAAGAAACTGAAGATGACACAAACAAATGGAAACACTTACAGTGATTACGCACTGAAGAATTAATACTGTTAAAACGAACTACCCAACGCAGTGTACAGATTCAGTGCGAACCCTATCAAAATACTAATGGTATTTTTCACAGAACTAGAACAAGTAATTCTAAAATTTTTGTAGAAACACAAAAGACCCTAAATAGCCAAAGCGATCTTGAGAAAGAAGAACAAAGTTTGAAGTATGACACTCTGTGATTTCAAAGTAATCGAAATAGTATGTTATTGGCAGACAAAAATAGATCAATGGAACAGAATTCTTTAAAAGAAAGTTTATTGTAAAAAGAAAATTAGCTTTGGGGCAATATATATCTGCTTAGAAACAGACGAGACTCTAGTCACAACCTCTAGTGCATAGAACAACCCCACTATTTACGAAACGTTTGTTTAAAGAATTAAGAGAGAGAAATAAGTAGTCAGTGAATCAAATGAATAATAATATTTCCGTGTTATAAGTTCAAAGAGGAATTTCGTTTGCTCACAGAGTGTTGGAAAAAGTTATGTAAATGTTCATCTGAACCTTCTGGTCTTATCAAATTTCAAATCTCCCCCTGCTTAAGTTTCCTCTTCTGAAAAACGAGAATTAACAATAACACTGCTCTCTTATGAGTGTTGGGAGGACTAATGGATTAATATTGAAGAGTACTTAGAACTTTGTCTGGCAGAGATAATTCATCACCATCATTAAATTTGTTATGAAACACGAAAGTGAACATATGAGTGTTAAAGGTGTAACATTCCCTGGTGTCTAAAAGTGAGGTGGTGTCCCTAAACTCCTTGGGCTTGTGTTGGGCATCTTTGATTGCCAAGAGCTGTGTATAAGCCTGTAAGGCGTGAGCAAACACGGGGGTATTTGGAGCATTGGATCTCCTTTGTTCTGCTGTGCAATTGCAGCTACGGCTTTTTGTTTTTGGTTTGTTTGTTGGTTTTTTTCCCCCCTGATTTTGCTTTGGGATCTGCTGTATCCAGGAGGAAGTAGAAAACCGAGTACAATTCAAATAAGCTTCGAGTTAGGTTAAAGCATGAAGGGACAAAAGCACCCTTCTGACAGTAATACAAGGCGATGTGAATTTTTGCTTGAATTCTCTCTCTCTGCTCTCAGACAGGGACAAAGCTTAAAAGGACATCTTTCATCCATGGCATGATAGCTGTTCTCCAAAGACGAGCTATTTGTGTGACATCTCTTTCCAGTTGTCACTTTCCTTTGTATCAGCTTGGCACAAACTGACAGAATCACTTAAACCGTCCAATTCAAACATTCACACATTGAATTAGGTAACTTTAAGGTGTCTTCCAATTCTATGATTCTATGATTTCAGCCAACAAAGGGAATGTTGAGAAAAAGTCTATTAAGTTTTATGTTCCTGTGATTCTAACTGGGGTCATTTTACAGACAATTGTAATTACTGTCACGACTAGGAAAACAGCCAGCTGGTAAAGAATCCACCTGCAATGTGCTAGACACTGGTTCGATTCCTGGGCTGGGAAGATCCACTGGAGAAGGGATAGGCTACCCACAGACTGTATAGTCCATGGGGTCACAAAGAGTCGGACAACTGAATGACTTCCACTTCACTTCACTTCTTATCAGTAACACTGATGCTGGAGAGTCATGGAGCAAAGCTTTCCAAGATCTGAAAGGAAAACAAATCTTTATATCCATTAATGATGGGGTCTAATGTTCTGAGGAATCACTGAGCATTTTCTTTTTGTTTTAATGCCTTTTCTAAATGTTAGAGCAATATTTGATGCTTGGAGGAGAAATATTTTTGCAGAGCAGTTGACTATTTTGAGGATTTAAGTACAAAATATAAGTACAACTGGATATATATGTATTAATGTATATGCATGTGTAAGTGGAAGTGTTAGTTGCTCAGTCATGTCTGATTCTTTGTGACCCCATGGACTGTAGCCCGCCAGGTTCCTCTATCCATGGAATTCTCCAGGCAGGAGTACTGGAATGTGTAGCCATTATATGTGTGTATATATATATATATATATACATATAATATATATATATATTATACATATATATTAGCTTTAAGAGGACCAACAGCAAATATACATCTATTGATAATCATTAACTCTCTTAAAAGGAGAATGAAGATCAGTTGTTTTTCCTCAATGAGTCCAGGGCAAGAGGAAATGAATATTAACAAACTATTGGAGATTTCAATTTAGTACCCGAAAAAGAAATTTCTGAAAATGTAATGACATTGAAGTGAGTGCCATTGTAGAGATAATTTTCAACAGAGATCATTTGAAATTGAAATAGATGTCCTGCTGATTGTATGCTTCCTGCATGACCAGATGATAATTTAGAGGATGAACTCATAGTTCTTTCCACAATTTAAGATTTATTCAAATACCTGTCAACTACCAAATTGAAACCACTATTACAAATCTTTTGCAAATTGAGGCATATATAATAGAAATACGATAAACACAGTTTAGGTTAAACATAATGTCACATACAAATATGCCATAATTTTTGATGATTTCTCACTATTTCCAAATGTCATCATATCAGTATCAAAAACACAGATATATTTATATCAAAGCTTGCTGTCATTTGGTCCTATGTGATTTTTTTTTTTTTTACTAATTAACTAGGTGATCCATAAACAGGGCTTCCCAGGTGGCACAGTAGTAAAGAATCCACTTGCCAATGCAGGAGATCCAAGCAGCACAGGTTAAATCCCTGGGTCAGGAAGATTCCCTCAAGTAAGAAATAGCAACCCGCTCCAGATTTCTTGCCTGGAAAAATTCCATGGACAGAGGAGCCTGGTGGGCTATAGTCCACAGGGTTGCAAAGAATCAGGCATGACTGACTGATTGAGCACACAATCCTATAAACACATCTCAATCCACTCTATATGCTGGGTATTTGATATTGGAAATAGAGCACTGAAAAAAAAAAAAATAGCCTTACCTTTAGGGAGCTTATGGTTTAGTGAAGGGATGAGGCTAACAAACTCTATGTATGCAATGTTTTTTTCCTAGATGTACATACCTACGAGAAAGTTTAATTTATAGATTAGCACAATAAAGAGATGAATAACAATAAATAACAAAACAGAACAATATATGGTAATAAAAGCTGTGTGAATATGGTTCTTTCTCTCTCTCAAGATGTCATTGTATAAAAAAAAAAAAGATGTCATTGTATAAACGTAATGCCTTTTTCATCTTAACTAAGCACTTATTAAGCACTGTGACTGTTACATTGGCAGTTTGAGGTGCAACAGCAAGGCTAGCACAAATTTCTTTGTCCTTCTTCACAATTCCATGGATAGAAGGCTTCTTATTGTAGATCTCAGAAGTCTCAGCACACAGTTTTTTTTCTTTCCTTGTTCAATTGAGAACTTTCTCTTTTTTTCACTTAAGGAAGCACATAGCTTCTCTTGGGATTATCTAAATTGCCAGCATCACTACTCATGTGCTGTGGGGCCATTATTAAGTAAAATGAGGGTCAACTGAACAGAAGCACTGTGACACTAACACTTTGACCATCGATCTGATAATCAAGATGGCAACCGAAAGTATTAGTGGCTCAGTCGTGTCTGCCTCTATGTGACCCCATGGACTGTAGCCCACCAGGCTCCTCTGTCCATGGAATTATCCAGAAAATACTGGAGTGGGTTTCCATTCCATTCTCTAGGGGATCTTCCTGACCCGGGGATTGAACCCAAGTCTCCTGCATTGCAGGCAGATTCTTTACTGTCTGAGCCACCAGGGCAGCTGAGATGATGACTCAGTGATTAATACCCTGAATATGGGATGACTCATGTTCTAGGTGGGGCAGAGTAGGAGGGCAGGAGGTTTAATCATGCTACTCAGAATGGTGCACAGTTTAAAATTTATGAATTGTTTATGGAATTTTTCATTTACTTTTGGACCATGGTTACCTTGACCATGGTAACAAATCACATAAAATAAAACCACAGAAAAGAGAAACTATTGCAACTGGAAGTGTAACATTACCGATAATGGAGATGGGAAAGATTGAAAGGGGAACGCACTTAGAGAAGGAAAATCTCAAGGGTAGTTTTGGACATTTTAAACTGAAGATACCTACTCATGGATGAAAGCGGTTCAGGGAGAGGAGCAGAATTTTTGGTCCATGGATGACATTTAAAACTGTGACATTAAATGAGATGAAATTACCTAAATGGTAAGTAGAAAATAGCCAGTTCCCTGGGGGCATTAATACATTAAGAGATCAGAGAGAGGATGAAGAAGTGTGAGCCAGGGAGGTAGGACAAAAAGCTAAAGTATGCCAAAAGTGAAGAGGAGAAGTGATGGCCTACAGCAAATGCTGCTCCTTGGTCAAGCTTGACAAGGATGACACATTAATCATTGGATTTAGCACATGGTAGGAAATTGGTGACTTTGCTAAAACAGCTTTGGTAGAATAGTAAGGATGAAAGACCGATTAGAAACTATTTTAAAGAGATTTTAAATATGAAACTCCATGACTAGTTACAATATATTAACTCAAAATCATTTAAAAAGTGTCAGAAGGTAGGCTACAAAATATTGTATGTGGGAAAATAAACCACCACTGTAAGTGATAAATATTAATTAATAGTCATCCACCAGCTAGGAACATGCTGAGAAAAGAGATGAAGTATAAATGAAACTGCTGACTAGGAAAACAAGACAAAACTGCAACTACTAGAATTCACACCGTTGACATACGTTGGTCAAAGAGTTCTCTTTATATTCTTTGCGATGAAGCAGGGTCTAATATTAGCATGGGGTGTGGAGGAAAATTAATCTACTGAGATTGTCTTGAAGCAGCATTTAAAATTTTTCCCAGGTTGAGCTGTGTTTGAAAGTTGAGATTGTAGCCAGCAAAGAGTTATACTGACATCTTTGCATACTTTTAGAAAACACTGAGAACCCTATTATATATAAAACAGATAACTAGTAAGAATCTACTGTATAGCACAGAGAATGCTACTCAATACTCTGTGATAACCTATATGGGAAAAGAATATTAAAAAGAGTGGATATATGTGTTTGTATAACTGATTCACTTTTCTGTACAGCAGAAATGTACATAACATTGTAAGTCAACTATACTCCAATAAAAATTAATTTTAAAAAGCGATAAATAAAACAGTCACAGAGAAAAACACTGGGAGGGGAGTTTGGGGGAGAATGGATACATGTATACGTATGGCTGAGTCCCTTCATTGTTCGTCTGAAACTATCACAATATTGTTAATTGGTTATAACCTGATACAAAATGAAAAGTTTTAAAGTTAGAAAACATAAATATAAAACACTGAGAAAACCATCTTAATATTCAGGACAATGTACATGTCCCATAAAAATATTTATGAGGAATTTATAAAATTATGTTCTGCTTAAATTTGGCAAAAATCAAAATTAGCAGTGTTCAAAAGACAAAATCTAACTAACATTTACTGAGTATCTGCTATTATGAAAAGCAATGTGATCATGTCTTGGAGTACAAAAATCAAACGGAAGTCCCATATTTTGCCTTTAGTGAACTTAAAGTTTATTTGAAAAGAACAAGGCAGGAAGCTAAATGACTCTATGTGATTAAAAAATTAGGGAAAGAGAAAAATCTAATAGCTATCATAAGGTGGGATATGGTTAATAATATAATTGAGGAGGCTTTCATTATTATAGAATACTTTGAAAAGGCAGTGATTGACTCCATTTAGTAGGTTTTGTGAAATAGGTCAAATTTTGCTCTGTTATTAAACACAGTTACCCTCTTGATACTCAACATTAACTAGGGCAAACACATGAAGAAAAAAATTTCAGTAGAACTGCTGACCGATCATATAGAGGTATATGATTAGAGCTATATAGCGAGTAACTTTATTAAAAAGATTCAAGATTGGTTTCATAGAGCCAGAGCTTTGAACTGAGTTTTGAAAAACAGATAACATCTAGAAAGGTAAACCAGAGAATGTAAAAAAGAACAGAGACAAAATAGCCCCAAAAGAAAGAATTTGTAGAGAATAATTCTTCATTGGAAGAAAATGATAAATAAATGTTGTAGAGATTTTTCTGATGGTGCTGTTAGTAATAAACCAGAGAGAAGATATTTAGAGCATTAAATTAGCAGTAAGTATTTGTCTTTAATCAAATATAGCACAGATTCCAAATATATTGGTGAGTTATATGTTTGGCAACTTCAATAAAGATATCTATATAGACACAAAAAATTTAAAAAAATCAAGGGCTGTTTCCCATATACTAGATGACATCTTACTTAAATTACAAATATATTTAGGAACTAATAGCTATGTCTGCATTGTTACATTTGCAAACTAATATGTTACTCAAAGTATAGTTTTTAAAAAGTTCAAATCATGAATCACCTAAATATATAGTAAGAACACATCATATATACTTGTCATTAACGAAGGAACCCCTAGAACAATTAAGCTACATCAAAAAGGATAAAATAGCTAGTGAAAAGTTGATATAAAGCACAGGAAGTTCAGGGTATGTTTGATAGTTGATCTGGTAATCGGTGGCCAAGAGTCAGACACGACTGAGTGACTTCACTTTCACTTTTCCCTTTCACGCATTGGAGAAGGAAATGGCAACCCACTCCAGTGTTCTTGCCTGGAAAATCCCAGGGACCGCAGAGCCTGGTGGGCGGCCGTCTATGGGGTCGCACAGAGTCAGACACGACTGAAGCGACTTAGCAGCAGCAGCTGATAATGGAAATGGTGCACAGTTTAAAATTTATGAATTGTTTATCTCTGGAATTTTCCATGTACTTTTGGACTATGGTTGGCCCATGGCGCTCTGTGATGACTTAAAGGGATAGAGTGGGGTTGTGAGAGACAGGTCCAAGAGGGAGGGACACATGTAAACACACAGCTGATACACTTCATTGTATAGCAGAAACTAAAACAACATTGCAAAACAGTTATACCCCAATTAAAAGGCAAAAGCATCGAAAATATTTATATGATCATCTAAGACTGGTATGTTGAAATGGAAGTTAGACGCAAAACTGGTTAATGTCTTACAGGACAATAAAATAGTAAACTTTTCTAACAGTTAACAGTCATTTGCATCCCTAACAGAAGCTCTATGACAACAAACGACACAATTGCTGACTAAAATCTCATTAAACATATAATTGCGTAAGACTGATCTTGAGTTAAGTAGTGAATCAACTGAAGTATACCATGGTGGTGGTGGCTTAGTTGCTCAGTGGTGTCTGACTCTTGCAACCCCGTGGACTGTATCCTGCCAGGCTCCTCTGTTCATGGGATTTTCCAGGCAAGAATACTGGAGTGGGTTGCCATTTTCTTCTCCATAAGCATATCATATAGAGAAGTAATTTGGGGGTAAGTCTATTAGACAATTTCCAGTATGATATTGAGAAGGCATGCTCTTCTGTTATCTAAAAATATAAGGGTAGTTTTTTTTTTTTTTAACAAACTTTCCTTATGATCCTAAATAACCAACAGAAGTTATATTGTTTATCATGAAAGTTTGGTCTCATGTTTCATCTATATAGATTTAGAAAGACACTTTAAGTAACATATGTATATGTCCTTTCTAGACGGTCTTCTAATCTAGAGTTATACAAAGTTATACAAAAACTCCTAACCTCACAGAATTCAAATGTGTGGAGATTTCATGAAGAATATAAGAATGAACTTTTAAAAACTTCCATTATTTACCCTTCTTTTTCAGTATATGACTCAAAAAAAAAAAAAAAAAAGGTTAATCTCCACCAAATCTTGCTTGCAGTACATGTAATGTTGGTTAATTCCTTTCTCCTTGTGGTTTTCAAAATCTGCTGAAGGCTCAGTGTTCTATGATTACCTAGAAGGGTGGGATGTGAGGTTGGAGGGAGGCTCAGGAAGAAGGAGATGTGTGTATATATATGTGTACATATAGCTGATTTACATTGTTATACAGCAGAAACTAACACAACACTGTAATGCAATTACACTGCAATTTAAAAAACCTATTGAGGGTCCTGAACTATCAGAAAATGACTTTCCTTAATTAATATCCGTAAGGCAAAGACCCTAGTTTTTAGTCCCTGAAAGAGCTGTATAGACATTGGTCACATATAAGCTATGACACTTTTTACTTAATTGTGGGTCATACTTACTTTTAATATGTCATTACTTACTTTTAATGGTCATTCATACTTCTAACGTGTGAACAAATATTTAGTCTGAAACATGACATTCTAGTCGTGTCTTTGATTGTACACTGATTTGCTTAATTATATTTTGGTTAAAAAAAAGAGAACAGAACTTCAGTAGATCTATGTAAATAATCATATTGCCATGAACAATAGAGATTAGTCTGCTCCTGTCCACTGAAAGGTCAGTGAGAAAAAGAGAACATTAAAAAAATATATCATTTCAATTTGCAAAAACATTAAATAGAAATGGTTGCTCATATAGCCATCAGAAAACAGTACATTGAACAATATTATATGTAAAATATTACATAGACAAAATATTATATATATAATACTATATATATAACCTATTTTTTAAAATGAATAACCACAATTAAATTTTCCTCATCAGTTCATTCAGTCCTAATCAACTTTCCCCTTTGGATCTTGATCAGCAGCCTGCTTCCATAAAGTATGCTTCTTGATGAAAAAGAGCTCTTGAAATCTTGAGTGAATCTGTCCCCTGTCTAAATGATGTTGGCTCAGAAGCCTTTGCTCAAAAGCCTTTCCCTTGAAGCGTCACTAGTACAGTCTTTCTCTGAGGCACTGAGAACATGCTTCTTTTTTGAAGACCACATTTCTAGACCGTAGCTTATAATGAGACTTTGGACAAACATGAGAGAAAAGTGTAAACCATCTGTTGATGACAAGACTAAATAACATTGATTAATTTATTATCTCTGTGTGTGTGTGTGTGTGTGTATGCATGTGCTCAGCTGTGTCTGACTCTGTGATCACATGGACTGTAGCCCGTCAAGCTTTTTTGTTCATAGGATTGTCCAGGAAAGAATATTGGAGTGGTTTGCCATTTTCTACTGCAGGGGATCTTATCCACCCAGGGATCAAACTGCCTCATGTCTCTTGCATTGGCCGGCAGATTCTTTACCTCCAGTGCCACCAGGGAAGCCCCAATTCATTAAAGTAGAACCCTATGAGATTCAATAGGAATAACAGGCTCTGTTGGGTCTTAATACATAAGTGATATATTAAGGATGGATTTAATCCAATTTTCCCCTGTGGATCAGACATACTATGAACAAGAAAGGCCTTGCCTCAATCCTGGAGCCTTCCAGTTCTCTCTGGAATGTGGATAACCCTTGACACATATTTGTATTAATAATAGTTTCCTGTACAAAACTAACTTAGGGAAGGTATGGTTTCTCCAGATTTGACATCTCTTCTAAGCAGCTCTTATAATAGTGTTTAGCTAATTAAGAAATGCTGAGAACATCAAACAACCTAATTATTACTGGTATTCCTTCTTTAATAAGATGAAATTTGAATCTGTAGGTACCCAGGACCTCTGAAAAACTCCACACATTTTTTACATGTTAAAGATATCTGAAAACAATTTTTCTGAATCTAGGAGCTTATTTTAGAAGAGCAAAATCAAAAGAATCATCAGAGGAGATTAGACACTGAATTGAGAGGAACAGAAGTGCCTAAAAAAATGATTATAACCCAACTACCTAGCAAATACAATGTCAAAAAATAGTTTAAAACATATAGCAACAGGTAACCTAATTGTAAGATCCCTTCCCTCTTTCAGAAGTAACTCTTGTTCTTTAGGTTTGTTTTTTTTTTTTTTCAACAATCAAGGGCATTATAAAGACAGCAGAACAAACCAAAAAATTATTCTGATGACATACAGAGTCTCTGCTGTCTAAAAAATTACACAGAACATAAAGAGTAACCTTTTTATTATTTCTTATTAAGAGGAACTAAATACTTTGAGATCAATTTTAGCAAAGAGAAAGTCCAGATTCTGACATTGCATTAATATAATCTTTGACAGTAAAGAACTCACAAGCCTTCTTTTCCACTTGTGAACAACCCATTGAAACTGTGTCAACACACTGCATTGTTTCTTTTTAGACGCGTCCTTTTGGGTATTATGATCCAAGTCAAAGAAAATTCACTTTCCTTAACTTGATACAGTCATTCGAATTTTGTCATCCACTATTTTCTTTTATATTCTAAAATGACCTGACACTTTAAGATAAAACTGTTCTCTAGTTCCTTCTAAAAATATAAAAACACATTCCGTTGCCTTGTATACACAAGTTGTATTTATTTTCTGTTATTTTTCTGCATAGAGTCTCGTCCATACATATTAATTACCACTTTTAACCAAAGTACCAAGTTCTGCTTCACATCAAAAAATGAGAGGTAGATAATTAGGAACTGTCTTATATAAGCATTTTGGCAGACCAGAGGTTTGTGAACACACATATACAACCTCTAAAATCACATTCTTTTCACTTTTATAGTGGTAAGAATAAAGATGTTAACTAAAACATCTCAAAGGTATAGACATTACAATATTTAAAAATAAAACTTACCCTTGATGACCAAATTTTTAGTGTTCTGTTACTTATAATCTATGCATACAAATAAAAGTTTTATTAATTAATTCTGATATTAGTCAAAGTCTTAAATTTAACTAAGCTCTTGGAAATTCTGTTTATGTTGACCAAAAAAACAAACAAACAAAAAAAACTGACAATAATTTGGTTTTTCGTGTGTTTATTTATTTATTTTTCCCTTTTTAAAAAACTAAGTTATAGTTGATAGGTTTCTGGTGTACAACATAGTGATTCACAATGTTTAGAGGTTATTTTCCATTTATAGTTATTAGAAATGTTGGCTATATTCTTTGTGTTGTACAATATATCTTTGTATTGGGTAAAAAATCATTATTTATATTTTAATGTTGGCTAAAATTATAATTCAATTAATTGAACACATAATTTTATATTTTTAAAATTGATATGGAAGAATATTAGTTAATCAGGGAAATAAACCAGTATCAATTTTAGGACATTCATAATAGCAGTCTCTTTGTGAGAAAACAAACCAAAACCTAAAAAAAAATATTTTCTTATACTTTACTCTGACAAAATACAAGAAAAATACATACAACTGTTTCTAACCCCCCAAATATCCAACCAATTTCATTTTCCCAAGGGTTCATTTTGATCATATGAACTTAAAGTTTTATATAAAATATTTGAGTAAAGTTTTTTTCTGAGATAAGTTTTATTTTTCCCTTTAGAAGCCTGTGAGTCCTCATTTGAACCATAGGCCACAGAAGATTATTTGAGTATTTTCTCAGTTCTCTCAAGGACAGTGTTTAGCTAGTACCTCTGTAGAATGCATCAGAAAGAAGTTAATAAATTACATGCAAAGGATGCCTACGAGAATCAGGATTTAGTCTTTGGTGGAGAGGAAGGACCCAGTAAGAGCATATGCTCTTTTCCTGGGAACTCTTGTACTTTAAAATATTCATATAAACTTTATGTTTTCTTTTGAAAGCACAACCCAATGACACTTAGATGAAAAATAGACTACTTTGTAACTTATAATTCCAAACAAAAGAGAACTTCCAGGCAGGGCCACACAGAAGGTTGTACCTGTGGACATGTGACAGCGGCTATATGGGGAAGAAGATGGCAAGCCTGGTGGGGTTGCATAGGTTTCACAGACTCCTTGTGGGTTGGCTAATGTGAATAATTTTGGCAACCTTTAGTACATAGAAGTTTTCCCTAGTTTTATGGTACTTGGCCCCAGAGTGATCAGGAGAGATGTATAGTGACCTAGAGTTTGAAAGTCCCATAAGGGAAGTGGTCGCTGTACAGACAATCAGCTGCTCAAAGAGGGCGAACTGACTGGCTTCTAGACAGGGCCTCAAAACTGAAATAAGGTAGCATTTAAAAAATAAAAACAAATGATATTATACTTTATTTGTTTCTGTAATCCAATCAGAACCAGATATTTTTAATATCATTTATAACCCTGCTTGGGCTTTCCAGGTGGTGCTAGTGGTAAAGATCCTGCCTGACGATGTAGGAGATATAAGAGACACAGGTTTGATCACTGGGTTGGGAAGATCCCCTGGAGGAGGAAATAGCAACCCTCTCCAGTATTCTTGTCTGAAGAATCCCCATGGACAGAAAGGAGCCTGGTGGGCCATAGTTCGTAGGGTTGCAGTCGCATATGGTTGAAGCAACTTACCACAGCACAGCATGTATCCTGCTTATTAATACACTTAGAAAATGAGACAATATTTCAAACACACAATAAAAGGGAAAGGATTTTCTTGATTATTGTCAGGATGATGTCTTAGCTCAAGCTATTATAACAAAAACCATAGGCTGGGTGGTTTAAACAGAAGACATTTATCTCTCACAGTTCTGGAGAGTGGAAGTCCAAGTTCAGGGCTTCAGCAGGGTTGAGTTCTGATGGGAGCTCTCTTCCTAGCTTGCCAATGACCACCTTCTTCCTGTGTCTCCACCTGGCAGAGGAGAGCAAGCCCTCTAGTGTCTCTTCCTGTAAGGGCACTAATTCCACCATAAGGATCCCACCCTTATGACCTAATCTAATTACTCTCCAAAGTTTTATTTCCAAACACAATTACAGTGGGAGTTAGAGCTTCAACTGGAGAAGGAAATGGCAACCCACTCCAGTGTTCTTGCCTGGAGAATCCCAGGGACGGGGGAGCCTGGTGGGCTGTCGTCTATGGGGTTGCACAGAGTCGGACACGACTGAAGCGACTTAGCAGCAGGAGCAGCAGAGCTTCAACATATGAATTTTTTTCCCCAAAAGAAAACTCTCCTAATTGGGCTTCCTCAATGGCTCAGCGAGACATTCAGGAGACAGAGAATATGCAGTTTTGATCCCTGGGTCGAGAAGATCCCCTGGAGGAAATGGCAACCCACTCCAGTATTCTTGCCTGAAAAATCCCATGGACAGAGGAGGCTGGTGGACTACAGTCCACAGGTTCATGAGGAGTCAGACAAAACTGAGCGACTGAGCACAAGGTTGTTTCGCATGCTTGGGGCCTGAACTCTGCTGTATGAGTCTGCCTAGGTTGTTTGTAAAAATCCTTCTGGGTGTCTGAGGTTTTGTTAATTGTGGCTGGTACTGCAGAATAGGTATGACCACCTCTCAGTGAGAACTCTCAGCTCTGTGTATTGTGCAGACTTCTCTAACCAGAAAGACTTCAGGCTCGCTGCCTCAGTTCACAGCTGAAGTTAGAAGCTTGTTCTGTGGCCAGGAAAAGCTTTGAAAGTTGTGCCGGGATCCCTCTAGACCTCGTGGAGTGCATTTTCTAACTCGCTGGTTCTGTTCTGTGTCACTTCATTGTAATAAAACAGAGCCATGAATACAATTGTGACTCTCCAGGTCCCTGGAGTCCTAGTGAATCACTGAACATGTGGGTGATTGGAAGACCCTGGAAACATTGACACAGAGGACTACAAACCAGACTTTCTGTAGTTTCTCATTCTCAAAGAGTAGATGTTCAATACTTTAATTAACATCACGAGACTGGATTCTTGAGTATTGTCATCACTTACAGGGAATGCATTACTGACTTTTTGCCAAGCAGAACCATAACTAAAGATACCCATGAACCAGAAACAACAAAAGAGCACAGAGGAAAACAGGAGAAAATAAGAACAAAAGTAAGTCTCTGTTGCCCCTTTTGGTTCACTCTGGAGGAGCAAACTAAGACACGGATAGATCTGCTCGGTGGCCACTTAAAGAATAGTTCATATAATTCATAGAAAAAGCCAGGCTGAGATATTTGTTCTAAGAGCGAAGCAAACTTGGTTAATGCCCTGCAGGGTAAAGGGCTTCCCCTCCTGGCTCAGCTGGTAAAGAATCCGCCTGCAGTGTGTGAGATCTGGGTTCGGTCCCTGGGTTGGGAAGATCCCCTGGAGAAGGGAAAAGCTACCCACTCCAGTATTCTGGCCTGGAGAATTCCATGGACTGTATAGTCCATGGGGTCGCAAAGAGTCAGACGACTGAGTGACTTTCACTTTCACTTTCTACAGGGTAATAGCACCATAACTTTTATAGTTAATTTTTCTAATTGATAAAAATCATTTATGTCTCTTCCAGACAGAGATTAAGGTATAATTTTACAAAATCTGGGCCTTAATCGGTGACTCAAAGATGCATCCTTATAAAATGATACAATTCTTAGATATATGTTAGGCACCACTCTGACATGACATTGCAAAGGAACACAGCCATCTTTTTGCTCTATTTTGAAATTTTAGTTAGTTTTACTTATCAAAGTGATAAAAACTCTATAGTAAACAATTGTATATAGTATCCTGCAGGGTATACATGGTTATAACTGGGAAACATATTTGAATCAGAAATAAACTTTATTTATGTAATCTTAATTCTAACACTGAGAACTTACAACAGAAGATGTTTTGACTCATCCTACTGAATTAACTATAATTATGAAAAGATTGTGCTATACAGATGCTGTAGTAACACCAGAATAAAATAACAGGTAATATATCTTTTGGGCTTCCCAGGGGGCTCAGTGGTAAAGAATCAGCCTATCAACTCAGGAGACATAGGAGATGCAGGTTTAATCCTGAAGGAGGAAACCCCGCTCCAGTTTTCTTGCTAGGAAAATCCCATGAACAGAGAAACCCGACAGGCTACAGTCCATGGGGATGCAGAGAGTTGGACATGACTGGACATGCCTACAAGATATTTTTCAGAGGGAATACATTCTATTGTATTCATTTTAATTAAACCAGCGGAAGACACTAGTGCTTCTTTGAGGTACGAAGTATCGTGAAAGAAGGTTCTTTCCTAAGCTAAGAATTGTAGCTTTATAAAACTTTCTTTCTGCAAATTAATGGAGATAGTTATTATGTACTATTCACAATGGATACTGTAATCTGCAATACATATGTCATGCTGCCATCTGATTCCTACAAAAGGAAATTAACTTTCAATGAGTACATGCTAGGTAAGATCAAATTGGATGGCCCAGAAGGAAGGAAGGATTAATGAATAGGTTTGACAAAAAGCAAGGCCACGTACTAA
Source organism: Bos grunniens (assembly GCF_055505025.1). Classification (NCBI taxonomy): domain Eukaryota; kingdom Metazoa; phylum Chordata; class Mammalia; order Artiodactyla; family Bovidae; genus Bos; species Bos grunniens. The sequence goes on along the minus strand of NC_141181.1, from coordinate 16,192,735 downwards.
TGCATTGTGGAAGAAAACTTGATAAAATTTAATAGGCTTATCTAATATTTGGGCTTCCATGGTGGCTCAGTGGTAAATAATCTGCCTGTAATGCAGGAGATGAGGGAAAATCGGGTTCTATGCCTGGGTCAAGATGATCCCCTGGAGGAGGTCATGGCAATCTCTTTCAGTATTCTTGCCTGGAGAATCCCATGGACAGAAGAGCCTGGCAGACCACAGTCCGTAGGTGGCAAAGTGTCGGGCACGACTGAACGACTTAGCATGCATGAACGCACATCTAGTATTTAGGACCCTGACTATTTCATAACATCTCAACAAGCTGAAGTCTAATAAAATAAAAAAAGAACTCTTTGTCATTCATTGTACCGGATAATAGAGAATCGTGCTTATGAAACGAAGAGTTCATTATGTTACATTGAGCTACTACAGGAGATTGATATTACTCTTGTTAATTTCTATACCTATTTAAGGACTAGCCTCACCTTACATATTTCACAGAAGTGCACTGAATATTTCTTAGGAAACCCTTATGTTTATAATGATTAGAGGCTATTTTTCTCATAATTTTTATATATATCATCAAGCCAGCATGTTTTCAAGAGTAGCACAAACAATCACAATTCCAGGTACTGATTAATGGAAAGATAGCAAGAAGGAAACATTTGGCAGAAATCCCAAAGTCAAGAGTAGAGCAGAAAACTAAAATCGGGGACAAAGAATGTATTTTTTTTTTTTAAATCAAAAGTTGAAAAGTTTTAATCTTTAAGAAGAACTCGTAATTTGCAATTAGAATTATTTTTTCACTCTTAAATATTCAATAAGGAAAAGAAAGTTATGTCAATGCTGTGACCTTTGAAAAAGGCTTGTAGTTTTCTGGGAGCTTCTATGACTGGTTAATAGAAGTGAGATATGGTCCAAGTGGCTAAAACGCTAAGATCAGCTTATAAAGAAAAGGAGGTATAACTTGAAAATCCTTCTTGTTCTTTTAGGAGACTTTCCCTCCCTCCATTCCAGGGGCAGAATGACAACCTGTGTGCCAAGATGGATAACATACACTCTTCTTTACATGGTTCTCTGGTTCTGGCTCTTTCTGTAAGCTTCTCTGGTGATCACTCTGAGTAAGCCAGACCTAAACTCGGCAGTCGTTTTCTTTCTGCAAAGTTTTACTTCACTGGGGGAGTCACTCTCACATTAATTTCCCCCAAACATCACTCATGTCAGCTGGAGTATTTAATGAAACTGTGTTAAAGGCTTAATAGCTCAGTGGTAAAGAATCTGCATGACAACGCAGGGGATGCAAGCGACTGCAGTGTGATCTCTGGGTCAGGAATATCCCCTGGACCTGGAAACGGTGATCCACTCCCGTATTCTTGCCTGGAGAATCCCATGGACAGAGGAGCCTGGTGGGCTACAGTCCACGGGATTACAAAGACTCAGACATGCCTGAGCAACTGAGCATAATAATAGTAATGGACTGATTACATGGAAAATTTAAAACTGAGTATGAGGTACTAATATATCTGTAATCTTATACCGATAATTGTTCCTAGGGTATTTCTTTCTATGAGTCTTTTTTCTAAGTGCGTAACTTGTAAGTTTCTATGTCTTGGTCATTTTTTTTGCTGTGCTGGATCTTGGTTGCTGTGCACAGGCTTTCTCCAGGAGCAGCGAGTGAGGGCTATTCTCTTTGCAATGCACAGGCTTCTATTCTTGTTGCCAAACACACACGGGCCTTAGTTGAGACACATGTGCTCAGCAGTTACAGGCCGGGGTTTAGCTGCCCTATGGCATGTGGACTCCTACCAGACCAGGGATTAAACCTGTGTCCTCTGCATTGGCAGATGGATTCGGAACCATCAGGGAAGTCATGTCTCACACAACTGAAAACTAGGAAAATAACAGCAACAACAGTGAAGCTCTTTTTGAAAAGCTTTTAGTCCAAAGCCCTAAACAGCTTTATCTGGCCCTAGGCCAAGATATAAAAATATTGAAATTAACCTCAATAATCAGCTCTGACATGTCCCAGGCCTATAATATTCGACAACTCAGTTTGAAGCATAATGTTTGTGTTGTTTTGTTTGGCTCACAGCTTTTAAATATCTTTAATGCTCAGTCTTTTTTGTTATTTTGCCAGCACAGAGTTTTCCCAAGAAAATATTTTGTCAGTGTGGTCCCTTCCAGTGTAAACAAAAGGCCTCCCAAGAGTAAATTTTTATTTCACTACTGAAGTGTGTAAATCATCTATGACCCCTAATATGCAACCTCTGCAGCTTCACCAATTTTAATCTTGAAGACTCATCTCTAAAAATCAGTGGAATATTTTGTACAAATAGGTGCTCAGGTCTTTATGATGAAAAGGGAAAAAGAGAGCTGTTCTTGAGTTTCAGTGGCCATTTTAGTAAATGACTATTATGCAAAGATTTTTTTTTAATAAAAAGACAAGTCACAGATCAGTAGAAAATATTTGGAAATTACATATCCAACAAAAGGCTAGTATCTAGAACATGATATTAATATCTAGAATATAACAACAACACAACAGTAAAAAATCAAATAATTTGGTTAAAAACAGAACAAAAGTCATGAAGATTCATTTCATCACAAACTTGCAATTTGAGGGATATTTGTGGGGATGCAAATGTCTCTGCTGTAATGATCTTAATTGTATTAATGTCAGTTTTCTGGTTGTGATATTGTTCTGTAGTTTGCAAGATGTTTGCATAAGGGGAAACTGGACAAAGGGTGCTTGGAGTCTCTCTGTATTATTTATTAACAACTGCAGGTGAATACACAATCATATCAAAATTAAAAGCTTAGTTTAAAAACTGTGGTGCAACATTCCATTTTTTAGATCTCTTCCAAAGTCCATGTTCCTATTAAAATGTTGAACCAGCAAGACTGCTTGTTTTCTCCCTCAAGGTCAATCCCTGAACAAATATGTGGGGCAGGGTTGGGGTAGGGGGCAAAGAAAAAAAAATGTAGAAAATAATTTAAAACCTCCTGGTGTGACAGGGATTGTTTTGAAGCCTTGTGGAAGGATTTTTTTTTTTTAATTGGAGGCTAATTACTTTACAATATTGTGGTGGTTTTTTCCATACTTTGACATGAATCAGCCATAGGTGTACATGTGTTCCCCATCCTGACCCTCCCTCCCACCTCCCTCCCCAACCCATCCCTCAGGGTCATCCCAGTGCACCAGCCCTGAGCACCCTGTCTCATGCATTGAACCCAGACTGGCAATCTATTTCACATATGGTAATATACATGTTTCAATGCTATTCTCTCAAATCATCCCATCCTCACCTTCTCCCACAGAGTCCAAAAGTCTTTTCTTTACATCTGTGTCTCTCTTGCTGTCTCACGTATAGAGTCATCGTTGCCATCTTTCTAAATTCCATATATATGCGTTAGTATACTGTGTTGGTGTTTTTCTTTCTGGCTTACTTCACTCTGTATAATAGGCTCCAGTTGCATCCACCTCATTAGAACTGATTCAAATGTATTCCTTGTAATGGCTGAGTAATACTCCATTGTGTATATGTACGACAGCTTTCTTATCCATTCATCTGCTGATGGACATCTAGGTTGCTTCCATGTCCTGGCTATTATGAACAGTGCTGCGATGAACATTGAGGTACACGTGTCTCTTTCAATTCTGGTTTCCTCAGTGTGTATGCCCAGCAGTGGGCTTGCTGGGTCGTATGGCAGTTCTATTTCCAGTTTTTTAAGGAAACTCCACACTGTTCTCCATAGTGGCTGTACTAGTTGGCATTCCCACCAACGGTGTAAGAGGGTTCCCTTTTCTCCACACCCTTTCCAGTATTTATTGTTTGTAGACTTTTTGGTAGCAGCCATTCTGACCTGCGTGAAATGGTACCTCATTATGGTTTTGATTTGCATTTCTCTGATAATGAGTGACGTTGAGCATCTTTTCATGTGTTTGTTAGCCATCTGTATGTCTTCTTTGGAGAAATGTCTGTTTAGTTCTTTGGCCAATTTTTTGATTGGGTCACTTATTTTTCTGGAATTGAGCTGCAGGAGTTGCTTGTATATTTTTGAGATTAATTCTTTGTCAGTTGCTTAATTTGCTATTATTTTCTCCCATTCTGGAGGCTGCCGTTTCACCTTGCTTATAGTTTCCTTCATTGTACAAAAGCTTTTAAGTTTAATTAGGTCCCATTTGTTTATTTTTTCTTTTATTTCCATTACTCTGGGAGGCAGGTCATAGAGGATCCTGCTATGCTTTATGTCAGAGAGTGTTTTGCCTATGTTTTCTTCTAGGAATTTTATAGTTTCTGGTCTTACATTTAGATCTTTAATCCATTTTGAGTTTATTTTTGTGTATGGTGTTAGAAAGTGTTCTAGTTTCATTCTTTTACAAATGGTTGACCAGTTTTCCCAGATTTTACCTGGGGAAAGAAAGAGGCAGGTGAGACGGTAGGAGGATACCATCTAAAGGAACTGTTGGAGTTCTGCTTTTGTTTGTCCCCTGACATTGCCTAATTGCCTAGGGACAAACAGTGCCTGTCCCAGCACCGGCTGCTTCTCAAAGCTCCAGTTGAGCTGTCATCAAATGTAAATGTATGCCAGATGAGAAGCCTGTGCCATGAGCTTCAGATTTAAAAAAAGAAATACTTTTACATAGACACTTTCCAACACATTCCTTTCCAAATTTTCCAAGGGCTGGTAAATTGAAGCTTATACAGCAGAACCTATGATTGTGGTCAAAGTGGTCCTTTGAGAGGGATGTATGGCCTTAGCTATTTATTAGAAAAGGAGAAACATTTTGAATCAATTGTGCTAAGACGTATTTTAGAATTTAGAAAATGAATACTAGAGTCAACCAAAGAAAATGGAAAAGGAAAAAGATGATAAAAAGAAGAGTTGTGATTAATGAAAACAGAGGTGCTATTTTACCTAGAATGTGATTATAAAGAAAACACGTCATATAGAAGGAGACAATGACCAAAAAGAAAAGAGCTTTTCTCTCATTCTGTTATTCAGGAAAATTGATTCCATTTCTCCCTTTTCCTCAAGGTTAGCTCTGTCCTCTGCTTCCAGGGTCTGCTGCCATTTCAGCCTGTGACAAAGCCTGAAGTTGTGGGAGGTCAGAGGCACCTGCCCACACGGTATCCATGGAACTCCTGTGGAAATCACTCCTTTAGGGGTTTTATTTGCCCATGCACCACCTCATTTTTGTAGAGAAAAATGAAATTTGGAGAAATCATACGCCATTACACACAGGCCCTCCAAAGGCTAGACACCACTACTGCTGAGCCATCTAGGAAAGGTGGTCGTGAGGTGCACTGTCTTACCTCAGGCTTTGCCAGCATACACTCTCATCCCATCAGTGAGCAAGAGTCTTAAACTCCCAAAAGAGCAGACCTTGTTTTGGGGGGATGGAAGAAAGATATTTAGCTTAGATTTCCGTATCTTTAATGTGTGTTAAATCTAAACCCTGGCAGACATCCTTATTTTCCACTCCATTAATGCACTGCATGGTTCAGCAACTCTGACTTCACCCTGACACCCTGATTATGGTAATGTGAATTCCTATTGCTTTTCTTAAGTGTCCTGCTCTGTGCTGGGTCCAAAACAGTCTCACGTTGTGGGGAGGGTGTTTATGTGTGTATATGTATTCATATGTACGTATACATCTGTATATATGTATATATTTAGGTATGTGTTATGTATATGTGGGCTTCCCTCGTGGCTCAGCAGTGAAGAATCCTTTTGTCAATGCATGAGATGAGGGTTCAATTCCTGGGTGAGAAAGCTCCCCTGAAGAAGGAAATGCAACCCACTCCAGGATTCTTGCCTGAAAAATTCCATGTACAGAGGCTCCTGGAGGGCTACAGTCCATGGGATCACAAGAGTCAGACATGACTTAGTAACGAAATCACCACCACTACCATATGTATATACACATAAATAAAATGATGTACTCTCACTCAGGAAAAGTGGTGACTAAAGCACCAGGGGTTAAGTATTCTTTGCGTATGTTAAGAAGTTAGAGAGGAAATATTCTTTTCTTCTCCTGACAGTTTGGGGTTATTTATCTAAGAAAATGTTCTGGCTCCGTGGTTCCCAAACCTGCTAACCACTATGAGTCACCCAAGTTCTAGTTAAAAGTGGAGACTCCTGGAGTTTCCCTAGAAGTTCTCAATCAGGACATCTGGGATACAGCCGAGGTTCTGTATCTTGAACTTGTGCCCCCAGGGTGCTTTTATGCTTGAACAAGTTTGGGAGACATTGTTCTACCTAGTTCTGAGGTCTGCAAATGTTTAAAACGTATGCACATACTGTCTTTGGGGAATCACCCCAACAGAAGATGTTACTCATTTGTGCATGCATGCTAAGTCTCTTCAGTCATGTCTGACTCTTCGCAACTCCATGGACTGTCACCTAGAAGGCTCCTCTGCTGTGGGATTCTCCAGGCAAGAATACTGGAATGGGTTGCCATTCCCTTCCCCAGGGGATCTTCCCAACCCAGGGTTTGAACCCGTGTCTCTTATGTATCCTACATTGGCAGGCAGGTTTTCAGTATACCTTTATCTCTTCACTTCTCTAAACCTTGTTTTCTTCACCTGAAGTGTGAAGATACTATTAATAATAACATCTACCTCCAAAAGACTTTTAGAGAATGCAATAAATTGATGCCTATAGAACATGTAGCATAAGACTCAGAGGAGAGCAATCTTGCACTGTTAGCTAAGACTGTTATTATTTCCAGTGACAATCTTTTGCTTGCCTAATGTGATAGATTATTTAGAAAAATGTTGCAATTGTTTTCCTCCTGTGTACTAAACTGGTTTTGCAGCAACTCCTGCCAGGAGATGGAACCCGTTTCCCCTACCCTTGAATCCAGGATATTCTTGTCAATCTTTCTACCAATAAAACACAGCAGCAGTTTGGTTAGTCTGAGCCTGGGCTTCAAGAGGTCTTGTGAACATGCATTCTATGCAAGAGCCCATTCTAGCCTGCTGGGTGATGAGAGACCACATGGACCAGTCAGCCAGCCAGGTGTCTAAGCCCTGGCCCCAGAGATGAATGGAGCCCAGTCAAGATCAGTATGGTGCTACCCATCCTATAGCTACTTGGAGGCAAGTAAGTGGGCCTAATTCAGAGAAACAGAAATACCCAGAAGATCCAAGAACTCATGAGGAGTAATAAGTGGGGATTGCTTTAAGGTACTAAGTTTGGGGATAACTTGTTACACAAGTATAGATAACTGATACATCTACTATATGTCAATTGTTAGGAAACATATTAGAGATGGGGCTAGTGGTAAGGAACCCATATGCCAATGCAGGAGACTTAAGACATACAGGCTCAATCCCTGAATGGCATGGCAACCCACTCCAGTATTCTTGCCTGGAGAACTCTGTGAACAGAAGAAACTGGCAGGTTACAGTCCATAGCCTCCTGGGGTCACAAGGTCCATGGGGTCACAAAGAGTTGGACATGATTGAAGCAACTTAGCATGCACAGGCTCGTTAGGGGGGCAGGTAAAAAAAAAAAAAAGGCACAATACTTGCTCTCGACAACAGAAACCATGGTTTCGCAAGAATAAAAGGCAGCTAAATATAATTACAAAACAAGAATGTGCAAGACTAACATTGGATTAACATTGAATCATTGAAAAAGCAAGAGAGTTCCAGAAAACATCTACTTCTGCTTTACTGACTACTCCAAAGCCTTTGACTATGTGGATCACAACAAACTGTGGAAAATTCTTCAAGAAATAGGAATACCAGACCACCTTACCTGCCCCCTGAGAAATCTGTATGCAGGTCAAGAAGCAACAGTTAGAACTGAACATGGAACAACAGACTGGTTCAAAACTGGGAAAGGAGTACGTCAAGGCTGCATATTGTCACCCTGCTTATTTAACTTATCTGCAGGGTACATCATAAGAAATGCTGGGCTAGATGAAGTACAAGCTGGAATCAAGATTGCTGGAGAAATATCAATAACGTCAGATATGCAGATGACACCACCCTTATGGCAGAAAGTGAAGAACTAAAGAGCCTCTTGCTGAAAGTGAAAGAGGAGAGTGAAAAAGTTGGCTTAAAGCTCAAGATTCAGAAAACTAAGATCATGGCATCCAGTCCCATCACTTTATGGCAAATAGATGGGGAAACAATGGAAACAGTGAGAGGCTTTATTTTTTGGGGTTTCAAAATCACTGCAGCCATAAAATTAAAAGACACTTGCTCCTCAGAAGAAAAGCTATGACCAACCTAGACAGCATATTAAAAAGCGGAGACATTACTTTGCTAACAAAGGTCCATCTAGTAAAAAATATGGTTTCTCTGGTAAAAATGTATGGATGTGGAGAAGGCAATGGCACCCCACTCCAGTACTCTTGCCTGGGGAATCCATGGATGGAGGAGGCTGGTAGGCTACAGTCCATGGGGTCGAAAAGAGTTGGACACAACTGAGCGACTTCACTTTCACTTTTCACTTTCAGGCACTGGAGAAGGAAATGGCAACCCACTCCAGTGTTCTTGCCTGGAGAATCCTAGGGATGGGAGCCTAGTGGGCTGCCATCTATGGGGTCACACAGAGTCGGACATGATTGACGTGACTTAGCAGCAGCAGCATGTATGGATGTGAGAATTGGACTATAAAGAAAGCTGAGTGCTGAAGAATTGATGCTTTTGAACTGTGGTGTTGGAGAAGACTCTTGAGAGTCCCTTGGACTGAAAGGAGATCCAAACAGTCCATCCTAAAGGAAATCAGTCCTGAATATTCACTGGAAGGACTGGTGCTGAAGCTGAAACTCCAATACTTTGGTCACCTGATGTGAAGAACTGACTCATTTGAAAAGACCCTGATGCTGGGAAAGATTGAAGGCAGGAGGAGAAGGGGATGACAGAGGATGAGATGGTTGGATGGCATCACTGACTCAATGGACATGAGTTTGAGCAAGCTCCAGAAGTTGGTGAAGGACAGGGAGGCCTGGTGTGCTGCAGTCCATGGGGTCGAAAAGAGTCATACCCGACCGAGAGATGGAACTCACTGAACTTTGGACTTCCCAAATGGTGCTGTGGTAAAGAATAGGATGTTAGAAAGCAATAATGTTTTGATTTACATTTTCCTGATGGGTAATAATGCTGAGCATTTTTTCATGGACATCATTGACTCTGTTTTTTGGGGGAGAAATATCTATTCAGATCCGTTGAACAACTTCTTAAACTCCGGATCTTTTTAATACTTCATTTGTTATGCCAGGATTCCTGCTAGTATTCCAACTAATACGTATCTCAAGACTATCAGATTTATGGAACCTACTTTAAGGTACATAAATTTAGTGAAAGATTTAGGGCAAGCCATCCATGCTGTCTGTACAAACAAAAAGAAGAAAATTATTTTCATATGATTACACTGACCTCAGCAATTTCTTTTGAATTAAGGCTGTATCTCAACTTGGTCTCTTGACTGCTTTTTACTTGAATCATTTATTGTAGAAGAATCCCAAAATAAAACACAGTCCAAGTCCCAGGAAGTGAAATCTTAGGGCTCCAACACAAACTTTCCCAGCAAGCTGTAAAAAACCCTGACAGTGGAAACATCTGAATATAGTTACAGATGAAACCAAAAGACGGCCTCTTCTTGTCAAAATAATTCAAACTTTGATAAAACCAGCAGTTCCAGTAAAGTGGCTTGATGCCACACAGAACTGAGTTTGAATATTTACTCTGTTATATTGGCTACATGACTTTGGGTAAGTTACTTGACCGATTTCAGCCTGTTTTCTGATCTGTAAAATTAGGACAATAGTATTACTGTATATAAAATGGTTGTGATAGATAAGTAAAATTATGCAAATAAGACACCTGGAAAGAATAATGTTAAGCAATTGTTTTCTTCTCCACTGTTTTTGCAGTGCTGTTTCATGTTAGGCTGGTTCTGAAAAGTACTGGATTGGCCAAAATGTTTGGTTGGGTTTTCCCATATGCTGTTAAGGAAAAATCTGAATGAACTTTTTGGTCAGCCCAGTATTTTTCTCTTTCAAAATGCCAAGTCCATGACACCAGAATTTCTGCAGATATGTTACATAAAGGGGCTTCTCAGGTGACAGTAGGGGCAAAGAATCCTCTTTCCAGTGCAGGGGATGGAAGAGACATGGGTTCGATCTCTGGGTTGGAAAGATCCCCTGGAGTAGGAAGTGGCAATCTGCTCCAGTATTCTTTCCTGGAAAATTCAATAGACAGAGGAGCCTAATGGGTTCACAGGGTTGCAAAGACAGACAGGATTGAATCAACTTAGCATTTATGCATTTCTGCTTTTACTATCTTAGTAATTTCAGGTTTTATTATTTTCATTTCCTCCTTCCTTTTTTGCATTACTGTGTTGCTTATTACCTAATGAAAATATTTCAGGTTGATATCTAGATAGGTATTTATCACCTATGATTCTGCCTAGCATGATTGCCGTATTTGAGAAGTCTCTGAATTAGAAGACAAATTAGAGTTAAAAGTGTAACATATCCAGTCTCTCTTGCTGCAAGAGAGCAGTCAGATGAGCTAGACGTTACCTGCTAGAATTACCTAAATGAGAATTCAATCAGCAGATCCCAATGCTAAAAGCAGCCATGTCATGGACCCCTTCCAGGTGAGGATGACCTGAACAGTTGTTTTATAAGATTTAAAGGTCATTTTGATGGTAGGATAAAAGACAATGACTCTGGGAGAGACGAAAAGCAGAACACTTTGCTATTCACAGTTCTAAATGGGAAAAGGCTGCCACAGAAGGGCACAGAGTGACTGCTTACTGGAACTGTAGGAGCAGACATTACAGAATGGGAAGAGAATAGCCTGCTTTCCTGGACTTCCTGGGGATCAACTAATTCAAATAATACACAGGCTCTGGGGCATAGAAGTGATGCTACCTGGTCCAGAGGCAATTGGTAAATTGTGCCTAGTGGTCCCAAAGGATGGGAGCCCAAGAAGGGAAGTGGTGGAGTTGGGGGCTTAATAAACTGCCCACAAAGGGGAACTGAGAATTTTTAACCACAACTTCAATACTGGGTCAAGACAGCACCTATGCAATATTACAGTAGGGTCATCAGCCTTCCAACAGAGCAGTGACATAGGCAGATGTGGAAGACTTTGGGTTTAAACTTGGGAGTTTCTAGTCCCTGGTGGCTCAGTTGGTAGGGAATCCACCTGCAATGCAGGAGCCACAGGAGACTCCAGTTCAATCCCTGGGTTGGGAAGATCCCCTGGATAAGGAAATGGCAACCCATTCCAGTATTCTTGCCTGAGAAATCCCATGGACTGAGGACAAAGAAGGTTGGGAGACTATAGTCCATGGGTTTGCAAGAGTCAGACATGACTTAGTGACTTGGCCATCACCACTCCCAATGAAGGGCATAGGGTTTTGCTGGAAGAGCCCAGTACTGTAATTTGAGGATGAGATTTTGTGTCTTCCAAACCTGATTCTCTGGACCTCCTCAAGATTCTCAAAGCTATCCTAGGAATAGTATTAGTCTGGGTAATGATATTAGTCTGGGTTCTCCACATACAAAGAGTTTCATAATAAAGAATCAGTTCATGTGATTATAGAAGATGGCAAGTTTCAATATCTGTACGATGAGTCAGAAAGCTGGAGACCCAGGAGAGCCAGTGGTTTTGTTCTAATCTGAGTCCAAAGGTCCAAGAACCAGAAGAGCCAATGATGTAATTCCAGCCTCAATGATGTAATTCAAGCTGGCTCAAGACCCAGAAAGAGCCAGTGTATCAGTTTGAGTCTGAAAGCAGCAAATAAACCAGTGTTCCAGCTCAAAGGCAATCAGGTAGAAGGGGTTCTCACTCTTGGGAAAGTCAGCCTGTTAGTCTATTCTGGCCTTCAGCTGATTGGATCAGGCTCACTCACATTGGAAAGGGCAATCTGCTTGAGTCAGTCTACTGATTTAAATGTTAATCTCATCTAAGAACACCTTTAGCAAAATTTCCAGAACAATGTTTGACCCAATATCTGGGTACCCCATGGCCCAGTGAAGCTGACACATAAAACTAACCATCATAGGGCTTCCCTGGTAGCTCAGTGGTAAAGAATCTGCTTGCCAATGCAGGAGACACACGTTTGGTCCCTGATCTGGGAAGATCCCACATGCCGAGGAGCAATTAAGCCCTTGGGCCACAACTGTTGAGCTTGTGCTCTACAGCCCAGGAACCACAACTACTGAAGCCCCGGGCCCTGGAGCTTGTGCTCTGCAATGAGAAGCCACTGCAATGAGAAGCCTGCACCCTGAAACTCGACAGTAGCCCTGGCTTGCTGCAATTAGAGAAAAGCCCAAGCAGCAATGAAGACCCAGTACAGCTAATAAATAAATAAACAAAAATTTTATTAAAAAAATTAACAATCATAATGCTTTTATAGATTTATTTTCTCTTTTCTAGAGTAGATTCTGTGAATTTTTATGATTCCCATTTAAAATGTTGACTGATACAAGTACCAGTTTTATTTTAATATTTAATCTTTCATGTTTAATATTGCAAGTTACATGTAATGTTATGTATTTTTCTCTGAGAAGAGATTTTGATATGTCTACTAGATTTTTGTAATAACAATTCTTCCCTTATATTTTTTTGATAATTTGTCCTTTTAGGTTTAAATACTTCTTTGATTCAACCACTATCTCAAGGTGAATTTTCTAATTTTTGTGTAATAACAGTTCCCCCCCTAAACTTTATATCTTCAGGATTAGAAAATTGATTTGTAAGATTTACACTTTTTAAAATTTAAAGTTTATTGTTTTTAAGTTAGTAAATAAGATTTTTAGACATTCAGTGAACATACAGAAAATACTAACTCAAGCTCAAGTTCCATAAATTGCTAGTAAATTTGAGAGTTGAGTGTTATTTCTTATTTATAAAATCTGCTCTATTTTAAAACAGACGTATTAACATTTCCTATAGTAAGTCCCCTTAGTTATTTATTTATTTATTTATTTTCTCCAAAGTCTCATTTTAATTTTCTTTTCTTTTTCTTTTTAAATTTTATTTTATTTTTAAACTTTAAATAGCTTTAATTTTACATTTCTGTAGGATTAATTCAGATTTATGTTTTTTTAAATAAACATTGCTTTTAATTTATATAATTTCCAGCATTTTTGCAGTTTACATTCTAGTAAGTGAATGCAACCTTGAACTCTTTCCTATATAATATTAATACAGCCACTCCTGCCTTTTTTTGGTGGTTGCAGCTACATTTGAATAATATCTCTTTTAACATGTCTAATTTCAACTCAGATATACTACTTTGTCTTCTATAAACAGTGTAATTAAAAAAAAAAGTGTAAATATTACAGTCTGTCCCATTAAAGGGAACTTTAATTTACTTGATTTTATTTATTTCATTTTACTTGTATATATTTATTTTGTTTTAATTATTTTCTTTTTCTCTTATTTCTAATGATTCCATCAATTTATTTATCTCTTTTGTCCTTCTTGTTCATTCTTTCCATACCATCAAATATTGTGTCTTGTCTGATATTCACACAAATTTATCTAGTGTGACATAAAAAGACAAACTAGTAATTCCACACAGGATACTTTAACTTTCCCATTCTCCTTCCTGCTCTATCTCCTTGCTTCTCTTCTTCTTCTGCCCTATGCACCCCAATTTCACTGTTTTACTAAGCCAGCTTTGTACTTTGAGGTTCCTACTAATTATAAACATTCTCTTTCACTTTCTCACATCTACCTTAAGAGTTCCTTTTTAAACCATTTATATGTTTAATTTTGTTTTGGTGGTATTTAAGCAAGAATATTTTATTGAATTTTTGCAAAGGCAAAAGCCAGAGAAGTCAGTAGAGTTCGATCAAATGCCTGTGATTCCTGAAGAATTCACAGAATCCATGAAGACCAAAGCAGGAAGCTAGCACAGGTGCAAAGGCACAGTAGGGTGGGTGCAGCAGCTGTCTGAAGGCACTACACTTCTTGCACATTTCAACCCTTCCTCTCCAGGGGAAATGGATGCAGTTTCTGATAGATCCTGTCCATGGGCTATCAAAGCAGGAGCATGGATCTATAGTCACTTAGATTTACCCTCAAATTACTCCTCTGCCACATTTAACAGGGTGCTCTCTGGCAGTAACCAGCTTCCAGAGCTTCAGTTTCCTATTTGTGCAAAGGAAATATGATAACCATCTCACAGGGTGGCTCTGAAAGCATAGAAGACCACACGTCTCTGAAGTGAGTATTATTAGGCACTCCAATGACATTTGGATGTCCATCTTTCCCTTCCTCAGAACTGTGCCTTAAGACAGTCAAATAGTTCATTTTGATATTTGGGAAAACTAATACAATTATGTAAAGTTTAACAATAAAATAAAATTAAAAATAAATAAATAAATAAAACCTCACATCCCACCTGCTGGGAAGAGGAGCAATTGAAAAATAACACCTCTCCCCTCCAGCCAAGCATGTCTTTTTCCATTTTTGTATGCAGCTTCTGTTTTTATCCTGCCACACATAGAGCTGAAGTGCCTTGAACTGGCAGGTTTGTGTCTTGCAGAAATATTCTTTTGACTTTGATATGCAGATACTTTTTGGCTCACCTCTTCCTAGTAAGAAATATTTACAAGTCACCAGAGTTTTAGATTTGAACCCAAGATCTAGTCAACTCCAAAGTAAAATAAAACTCAAGGTAGCCAAAGGAAAAAAATAAAAATTAAATTTTAATGAATCTCGTATCTCTAGGCAATGCTAACCTCTGCTTTACGAAATAATTTATTGCCTAACATGTCAGCTTGGGAAATATATGTTTTCAGCTCAAAAGGACTCTTATAGGGCAACAGGCCCCAAACTGCCTCTAGGCACAAATTTTGAACATTATCACTACCTAAGTTTCTCTATTTTTTTCCCCTTTTTCTCTGACCTCAGGTTTGGATTTTTTTTTCTTCTTCTGGACATATATATTAAATAAAAGCTCATTTCTCAAAGGGACTTCCCAAGTGGCGCTAGTGGTAAAGAACCCGCCTGCCAGTGCAGCAGACATAAGAGACATGGGTTGGATCACTGGGTTGGGAAGCTCTCCTGGAGAAGAGAATGGCAACCCATTCCAGTATTCTTGCTTGGAAAATTCCATGGACAGAGGAGCCTGGTGGGCTATTGTACTTGGTGTCCTAAAGAGTCAGACAGGACTGAAGCGACTTAGCACCCATGCATTTCTCAAATGTAATTCATCAAAGAGTCTTTGGTTAGCTGCACCTAACATGCTATTGATGGAAATAGTCTCTTCTCTCCCACACAGAGGAAAGAGACTTTGAATTTTAGTTAACCTTAAGCTCTTTATGAACCCACCTGCCAAAGAAGTATTCGAGTTCAATATCTGGGCGGGGAAGATTCCTCTGGAGAAGGGCATAGCAACCCACTCCAGTATTCTTGCCTGGAGAATCCCATGGACAGAGAAGCCTGGTGGGCTACAGTCCACAGAGTCAGACATGACTGAAGCAACTGAGTATACGCACACACGAGGTCCTTTCAGTTTAGATGAATACAAAGGTTTAAAAAATTTTTTTAAAGCTCTTCAGTGCACAACCTTGTATTAGAATCATCTCCTCCCATTGCTGGCTGTGTGAGCTTGTACTGGGCATGTAATTTGGATAACCCCATGTAAGTGCAGTCATCCTCAAAGAGTGGTCCCCAGACAAGCATCCTCAGCATCACCTAGAATTTCTTAGCAATCATATTTTCAGACTCCACTGGAGACCTACTGAGTTATAAATTCCCAAGTTTGTGTTTTCAAAACCCCTCCAGGTGGTCAGGATGTAACTGAAATTTTGATTAGATTAGAGACAAACCATCACATTTCTACAGTTTATTTTCCAATCAGTGAAAAGTGCATGCAAAGCAACAAACATATGGCCTGGTGCATGGCAAGTGCTCCAGAATTTTAGATAGGAGCCTTGTTACTGAAAATCATTTAGAGATCCTCCACGTCTCCTTCCACACATCCCAGGTTGGGAATTACCAACTCAAGCCAACAAGACAGAAAATGTTACCCATTTCACAAATTAGTTTATTTATTAAATGCCAGTCCTATAGACTGCAAGAATCCAGGGATCCCTGTGAGGACGAGAATAGAGTCTGAGACAAGAATTCTAGCCACTAGTAGAACTGTGTTCCCAGATTCTGGAATTAAAGTGAACTGGCCTCTCCACCTAGGAAGTCATCCATATGGGAAATCAATTCGAATTCTCTTCATCAAAGGAATAGTTCCTTACTAGTTGGGAAATTGTAGTTTATTCTGAAAAGGTTGAAAGTAATTAGCAGGCAATTTTAGGTTTATTTCTTGGAAAAAATAAATGCAGTATTCTGTTAGGTGGTGCTGCCGTTTACTGAAGGGACTAGAAGAGTATCAGCCTATGAGCAGGAGATGGCTTTCTGTCACTGTGCTACTGGTGACTTGCCCTCTAACAGCCGCTTAGGGGTTTGGCTCCTTAACCTATCTTCAAGTCTCCTGAGCCAGATGTTGTTGCTCGGTTGCTAAGTCGTGTCCGACACTTTGTGAGCCCAAGGACTGCAGCATGCCAGGCTTCTCTGTCCTCCATTATCTCCCGGAGTTTGCTCAGAGTCATGTCCATTGACTCAGTGGTGTTATCTAACCATCTCATCACGTGCTGCCCATCTCCTTTTGCCTTCAATCTTTCCCAGCATCAGTGTCTTTTCCAGTGAGTCGGCTCTTGGCGTCAGGTGGCCAAAGTACTGGAGCTTCAGCTTCAGCATCCGTCCTTCCAATGAATATTCAGAGTTAATGGTACAGAAATTAGTCCTTTGAATGCTGCCCTTCCTGACTTACTGGATACTGATTGTAGGGTGTCATTTAGCTCCATCTGAGCAGTTTTGATGATGTATACCCCTCCAGCCTCCAACACTGGATTTTAGCCAACAGAAAATACAAACTAACAGACGTCACTTATTTTCCATCTCTGCTTTTAATTTTTGTAATCTGCAAACTGGATATTTTTCCTTAAAAAAGTATAGAGAAAAACAAATGGATGGACAAATGGTTGTTCTAGTCCTAAAGTTTTTTAAAGTCTTCATAAGACAGTAGTACTTTTGTTATACAAATTTTTCCTCCAATTCATAAAAAAATAGCAGTTTTGTTTTACCAATTCTTCTTCCAACACCCTCTCAATCCCCTCTCTATTTTCTTTCTCTGAGTCCCTGACACAGTTCGTTTGTTTTTGTTGTTTTTTTTTTTGAAGAAAGAAAAGAGATTTTTATTTGAGTCAATTGAGAATTGCAACCTGGGAAACAGTCTCAGAAGCTCTGAGAAAAATTCCATTACTCAGGAGGTAAGATGCGGTTTTATACATCTTTGTGACCGAGAATTTGTGTTTCCTATTGACGTGATACTATTGTACATGATATTCTTCAAAGATATTTTTGGTCAGTTATGTATGTACAGAGAAAGCCTTTAATCTATGAGAACCCCTTTATAAGTGAAAAAGCTTAAAATTTTGACATCTGAAGAAAGAAATCATTGTTCTCAAAGGGGGATTCCTTCTTCATCAGACAGTTTTTTCAATGAGATTTTTAAAAATATTTATTTATTTTTAATTGTTAGCTGCACTGGGTCTTAGTTGTGGCACGTGGGATCTAGTTCCCTGACCAGGGATTGAACCCAGGCCCCCTGCTTTGGGAGCAGAGAGTCTTAGCCACTGGACCACCAGGGAAGTCCTCCCAACACAGCTTTAAGGACTTTTACAGCAAAGAATGGCACTCCAGTACTGTTGCCTGGAAAATCCCATGGATGGAGGAGCCTGGTAGGCTGCAGTCCATGGGGTCGCTAAGAGTCGGACACGACGGAGCGACTTCACTTTCACTTTTCACTTTCATGCATTGGAGAAGGAAATGGCAACCCACTCCAGTGTTCTTGCCTGGAGAATCCCAGGGACGGGGGAGCCTGGTGGGCTGCCATCTATGGGGTCCCACAGAGTTGGACACGACTGAAGCGACTTAGCAGCAGTAGCAGCAACAGCACAGTAAAGAAAAATGTGTATCCTTTGTGCCATTCAAACATTCGTTCAATCTACAGAAGTGCAAGAATGAGGCTTATTTCATCACAAAGGTGGTGAGTAGGCAGCATATATATAAGAGGGGGAAAGGGAAGGAGTGTCAGAAGCTTGCTTTGCCTATAATTCAGACTTGGCCATCTCTTGCTGTGAAAGAACATCTAGGGAAGAAGGAAAATGTCATGACTAATAACGCCTGTTACTTAGGAAGAAAATCCTGCAGGGACCTCTCTGAAGGCCAGGCAGGAGTAAGGATGATTTCTTAACTTTCTCACTGGTTTTGAAGAGCAATCACTCGAGTCATTCCTACAAAAGAATCTTTTAGGATTAAAATGGGCAGGATCTTTCAGAAACCTGTCTGTATTTCCCCCATCTGTTACTAGCCTTTGTCTCACCAAAAATCTAAGACTGTTAAACACAGTCAGCTCACCCACTGCCTTAGGCATCCTCTATAGCTTCAAGGCAAAAACTTGGTTGAGTTCTACTCTGATAACAGTGAGTTGTTTCTGGTAGAAACTAAAACCTTCTGGGCTTTACTGCTTGTCTGGAGAGTTTAGTTTCTCTCATTTTAGCAGTTTTCCTTAGCCCACTGCTTCTGACAGATTTCAGATAAGAAAGGACCAAACCCAGCAGTGAGTAGATTCTATGGAAACAAAAGGGAAAGAGTAACTCTTGGGTTGAATTATTTTCTTTCTGATAGCACGTTTGTTGGAGAAGGCAATGGCACCCCACTCCAATACTCTTGCCTGGAAAATGCCATGGATGGAGGAACCTGGTCGGCTGCAGTCCATGGGATCGCTAGGAATCGGACATGACTGAGCGACTTCACTTTCACTTTTCACTTTCATGCATTGGAGAAGGAAATGGCAACTGGCTCCAGAATTCTTGCCCGGAGAATCTCAGGGACGGGGGAGCCTGGTGGGCTGCCATCTCTGGGGTCGCACAGAGTCGGACACGACTGAAGCGACTTAGCAGCAGCAGTAGCAGCATGTTTGTTATTTAGATGTACCATTTCAATTGCCAAAGTATTTCAAGCTGCCCTGCAGGAGCCTGGGGGGCTACAGTCTATGGGATCTCAGAGAGTTGAACACAACTGAGTGACTGAGCTCTGTAGACCTGAATATTTACCTCTTGTGGTGCTGGAGAAGATTCTTGAGAATCCCTTGGACAACAAGGCAATCTAACCCATCAATCCTAAAGGAAATCAACCCTGAATATTCATTAGAAGGATTGATACTGAAGCTGAAGCTCCAATGTTTTGGCCACCTGATAGAAGGAGATGAGTCATTGGAAAAGACCCTGATGCTGGGAAAGATTGAAGGCAAGAAATCCCATGGACAGAGGAGCCTGGAAGGCTGCAGTCTATGGGGTCGCTAAGAGTCGGACAGGACTGAGCGACTTCACTTTCACTTTTCACTTTCATGCACCGAGAAGAAAATGGCAACCCACTCCGGTATTGTTGCCTGGAGAATCCCAGGGAAGGGAGCCTGGTGGGCTGCCATCTATGGGGTCGCACAGAGTCGGACACAACTGATGTGACTTAGCAGCAGCAGATACAACTTAGTGACTGAACAACAACAAGGGACTTGGCTAGGGATTTGGGGAAACAATTAGTTTAGAACTCAACATCTCTCAAAAATGATGTTTTTCCAAATTCACACTTTCTTTATTCAGATCCCTATCATCTGTTGTTTGCATGGCATCGTGAAATGATCTCCTCATGAATCTGTAGGACTCTTCCAGTGGTTCTCAAACTGAAATGGGGAGAAATGTCACTACAAGAGCAGAGTCCTATATCTTATCCCCCAGAAGTGCAAACACCAAGGAAATGCTGATGTAAGATCTCAAACTTTATATTTTCTAAAATTACTAACTCCTCATCTCTCTGCCCATTCTTCCTTTGTGCCAGAGCACTCATTCTATAGTGCCAACTTAGGAACGTCAATGTCCACCAAAAATATAGTTGATACTGCCCCAGTGCCTTGAAGAATAAGTTCAGACCCTTAATCAGCAATAGTACATATATTTATATATATATTTGTCTGATATTTATCCAGAAAGTATTTAAAGGCAATTATAAAGTAAATAAGGCTTCCCAGGTGGCTCAGTCGGAGAAGGAAATGGCACCCCACTCCAGTACTCTTGCCTGGAAAGTCCCATGGACGGAGGAGCCTGGAAGACTGCAGTCCATGGGGTCACTGAGGGTCGGACACGACTGAGTGACTTCACTTTCACTTTTCACTTTCACTTTTCACTTTCATGCATTGGAGAAGGAAATGGCAACCCACTCCAGTGTTCTTGCCTGGAGAATCCCAGGGACGGGGGAGCCTGGTGGGCTGCCATGTATGGGGCTGCACAGAGTCAGACATGACTGAAGTGATTTACCAGCAGCAGCAGGTGGCTAAGTGGTAAAAGAATCCACCTGCCAATGCATGAGACACAGGAGACATGCAGGTTAGATCTCTGGGTTGGGAAGATACCCTGGAGGAGAAAATGGCAACTCACTTCAGTATTCTTGCCTGGGAAATCCAGTGGACAGAGGACCCTGGTGGGCTACAGTCCATGGGGTCACAAAGAGTCAGAGTTGACTTAATGGCTGAGCATGCATGGATAAAGTACCTATACTACTACCAAAGAGATGACAGATGTGGAATCATTATGGAGAAAAATGTAAGTAGGAGAAATAAGCTAAAGCCAAGAGTGAAAGTAATACCCATTTAATATAAACCCAGTGAAACTCTCTACAATTGCCATGAGTGGCCCCCAAATTTGGTTCTAAATGCTCTAGCAGCAAGTGCAAAGAGATGTACATTACTGGCTAAGTAACTCACGGTTTTCTGGAAGGGAAAAATATATCTAGTTAATAAGGAGAACTATGATTCGTCTTGATATTGAGACTAGAGGGAATTTGTTCTTACAGGGCCTGAGCAAGTAGTTCCCTTGCAAAACAATGAAAAATATCCTTAAGATAAATATAGCAATAGGTTTCCTGGGGCTGTTTGTTATGTTCCTATGTGTTGATCAGTGGTATTACAGCTGACAGAAAGCACAGTTCTATAAGCACCTTGAATGGATCTAGTGTTTTCCCCATTGGCTTAATCAAAGGATATATTTTAAAGTTCCTAGAGGAGAGCACTACAAAATTTACTAGGAGCGGGTCAAGTTAAACAAATGTATTAAATTCTAATCTAGCAGCTGTAACTATTATCGCCCTTCACTGACCCTTAGGTAAGTATTAAACAGCTGAAAATTCCAAGTTGTACTCAGAAAAATACCTGGAGTACAACCCTTGTGGGATGTTGCTGAGTGTTGTTTGTTATTTAGTTACTTAGTCATGTCTGACTCCTTGAGGCTCCATGGACTATAGTCCTCCAGGTTCTCTGACCATGTGATTTCCCAGCAAGAATGCTGTAGTGGGTTGCCAACTTTCTCCAGGGGATCTTCCCAACCCAGGGATTGAGCCCCAGTCTCCTGCATTGGCAGGCGGGTTCTTTACCACTGAGCCACCAGGGAAGCCCTGAGTATTGTTTGCTGCTGCTGCTGCTGCTAAGTTGCTTCAGTCGTGTCCAACTCTGTGCGACCCCATAGATGGCAGCCCACCAGGCTCCACTGTCCCTGGGATTCTCCAGGCAAGAACACTGGGGTGGGTTGCCATTTCCTTCTCCAATGCATGAAAATGAAAAGTGAAAGTGAAGTCACTCAGTTGTGCCTGACTCTTAGCGACCCCATGGACTGCAGCCTACCAGGCTTCTCCATCCATGGGATTTTCCAGGTAAGAGTACTGGAGTGGGGTGCCATTGCCTTCTCCGGAGTGTTGTTTAGTAAGCCTCAAATTTCAGGATAGGCTTGACATTCTGTTGTGAAAATTAGTAGTCTAACAACAAGGAAATTTAAACAAAATTTTTTTGTTGTTGTTGAAGCATAGTTGCTTTACAATGTCATGCTAGTTTCTACTGTACAGCAAAGTGAATCAGCTATATGTATACATATATCCACTTCTTCGGATTTCCTTCCCATTTCCTTCCCACGAGACAGCATTGAGCAGAGTTCCCTGTGCTCATTACTTATATATTTTATACATAGCATTAATAGTGTGTATAAAGTGAAAGTGAACGTGCTAGTCGCTCAGTTGTGTCTGACTCTTTGTGACTCCATGGACTGTAGCCCACCAGACTCCTCTGTCCATGGAATTCTCCAGGCAAGAATACTGGAATGGGTAGTCATTACCTTCTCCAAGGGATCTTCCTGACTCAGGGATCAAAGCCGGATCTCGTGCATTGCAGGCAGCTTCACTACCATCTGAGACACCAGGGAAGCTCAGTGTATATTAGGTCATTCTCAATCTCCCAACCCATTGTACTTTTCTCCTTCCCCTATTGGTGTCCATACATTTGTTCTCTATGTTTGTGTTTCTATTTCTACTTTGTAAATAAGTTTATCTATAACATTTTTCTATATTCCACATATATGTGTTAATACATGATATTTGTTTTTCTCT
Organism: Bos grunniens; assembly: GCF_055505025.1. Lineage (NCBI taxonomy): Eukaryota > Metazoa > Chordata > Mammalia > Artiodactyla > Bovidae > Bos > Bos grunniens. The sequence goes on along the minus strand of NC_141181.1, from coordinate 16,170,203 downwards.
TTCTGACTTCACTCTGTAAGACAGTCTCTATGTCCGTCCATGTCTCTACAAAATGGCACAGCTTCTTTCCAAGATGTAGTACATAGATGTGTGTGCTATTCTGTGCTAAGTCTCTTCAGTTTTGTCTGACTCTTTGCAACCCAATGACTGTAGCTCACCAGGTTCCTCTGTCCATGGGATTCTCCAGGCAAGAATACTGGAGTGGGTTGCCATGCCCTTCTCTAGGGGATCTTCCCCACCCATGGATAGAACCTGTATCTCTTCTGTCTCCTGCATTGGCAGGCAGGTTTTTTACCATTAGTGCCACCTGGGAAGCCCAAGGATACTCACACATATTCAAAGCAACACATGCTGGATGCATGCAACCTGATGGTCTCAAGGTCTCCTCCTGCAACTGTGCAACCAGCTCAGACCTCCACCACTTTTTACTCAACAAGCATCTTCACGTCTTGCCAGCTCCAAGTATAATTCTTGAAAATTAACTCATGTAACTAACTTTGTAGTTTTGGTCTTCTTCCCTTTTTAGTGTGGTGGAACACAACTCAAGTGTTTCTTGAATCTGTGTTTCCCTGAGTTGCAGTCTCAACAAACCCCAGATAAACATTTTTTTTTAGTTTGATCAGATCTTGATTTCTAAAATTTTGGTTAACAGATGTATATGTTTGTCTTTAATCTATACCATAAGGGCAGTTAGTTAGCATCTTAAAGTGTCCTAATAAATAATGGACACAACAGAGGGAGACATTTAGCACTTCGTATATTGTTGTTTGAATCTATACCAGAGAGCTTGTAAATCAGCATGAAAGGTCATTGCTGATTAGTCGCTTATCATGTCTGACTCTTTAGCGATCCCATGGACTACAGCTGCCAGGTGCCTCTATCCATGGGATTCTCGAGGCAAGAATCCTGGAGTGGATTGCCACGCTCTTCTCCAGGGGATCTTCCTGACCCAGGGATCCAACCTGCAGCTCCTGCATAGGCAGGCAGATTTTTTACTGCTGAGCCACCAGAGAGGCCACATAAAGGATAGTACGATTCTTTTCCATGAAATCAATGCATCTCATGATAGGTGGTGAATTAAGGCAATTTCTAAAGGCCACACTGTACTTGGATGAAAGTAGGATAAAATAAAAAGTTTGGCCCATTGGTGCAGCGTTTAAGTTCTAGAGCCCAGTTGGTCTTATGACTGTCTACCTTTCAGGGGCTGACTAGTCCTGCTAACAGAAGAGATATGCTTCTTCCTTCAGAGTGGAACTTTCATCCAATGCTGAAGTCCTAGGAATAAGCTGTTTCACTCTTGTGCCTTGTTGTTGTTGTTCAGATGCTCAGTCATGTCCAACTCTTTGTAACTCCATGAACTGCAGCACGCCAGGCTTCCCTGTCCTTTATCTCTTGGAGTTTGCTCAAACTCATGTCCATTGAATTGGTGATGCCATCCAACCATCTCATCCTCGGTTGTCCCCTTACTTGTCAATAAATGCCATAGTCAACAGTAGTCTAAGATTTGTTTTCATCCTAACATACCACCTGGTAGTATAATAGAGGGTGGGGAAAGTTATAGGCTCTGCTTAACCCCCAAGAGCTGCTGCTGCTGCTACTGCTAAGTTGCTTCAGCATGTCCGACTCTGTGCGACCCCATAGACGGCAGCCCACCAGGCTCCTCCGTCCCTGGGATTCTCCAGGCAAGAACACTGGAGTGGGTTGCCATTTCCTTCTCCAATGTATGAAAGTGAAAAGTGAAAGTGAAGTCGCTCAGTCGTGTCCGACTCTTAGCGACCCCATGGACTGTAGCCCACCAGGCTCCTCGGTCCATGGGATTTTCCAGCCAAGAGTACTGGAGTGGGGTGCCATCGCCTTCTCCACAACCAAGAGCTACTCGATATTTACTCAAAGAATCAGACTTCACTGATGGGCAAAATTGATGAGGTGAGTTTGTAACATTGCCTCGGCTTGACCCTTCTGTGTGTAACCCAAATGATGCATTCTATTTCTACTCCGATTTCTATCTTGTGTTTAACCCCATTGGATGAATAATTATGACTTATCCTACAACAATTTTTCTTGGCCTTTTAATACTTATAATCTATCAATACAATAAAGATTTTATTTAACTTATTAAAAATTTACAAATACAGTGGGATATAATATTACACATGCTTTTTGAAACCTCTTCAAACTATACTACTCCCAACATACTTATTATGTTAGATCTTTGATTTAACTTTAGAATGCCTGCTAGACTTACACACATGCACACATATTTCCTAACAAATTTTGAGCATCTGGGAAATATCTGATTCATGCATGCACAGCAAGTAGCTAGAAACAGGTCTTATATATAAAGACAAGCAATAAATATCTGTTTAATGGGTACATTTTAGAAATAACATGTAAGCATATAGTCTGTGTCATTGGACTCTTCGTCATTATCAAGGCACAAGGCAATGATTCATACTGAAGACATTTTGAGAAGACTTAATGAACCAACTCGTAGGCTGGTTCATGAACCAGCTTATCAGTGAGTCATCATTCTTTCCTTCCTTTGGCTTCCTTTTTAGCCATTAGGATCTTTGCAAAATAATTTACATGCTTTCTTCTTAACCAAAGTTTTGACTGTATTTATCTAAGATCTGTAGTATTATATGTTTTGTAAACCAAAACTCTAGGTAAAGCTGAGATTGACATCTTATTACAATTTAATTTTACCAAACCATTTGTAAATAGTAAATGCTATACAATCAATAAATCAGCTAAATGTATGCTACTCGGGTGACTAGGTCTAGTGCAGGCAATCAGCAGGTATATTAAAGCAACTGTTGCCACAGACATAACTTAGACAGTATAGTGAGTGCAAAGAAGGGGGAGGATAATAGTGGGTTGAAATTAGACTGTGGTGTGTTAGTGGAATGATTAATATCTTGAAATATCTCAAATGAGCAACATGAATGAAGTCAGGGAGTTGTTATACATGCAGTGGTTTTCAAGCTACTCTGAAAAGATCTGCTATTCCCACTGCATCCTAGAAAATTATAGCAGAATTTCAGCAATGTAGGCACTGATATTATTATTTTTTCACTGTCCAGATGATTCCAAGGTACAGCAAAAGGTTCCAGTCACTACTATTATTCAAACTGACCTAAAAATGGCAAAACCCTGGATTTGGAGAACAGCATATGGTGGGGGCGAGCAGACACATTGAGAAACATATAGAATGGCTTTTGATAATCTTTCCTCAAAAGGTAGGAATCTCTCACGTGTGGGAGAGCTACATTTCAAACTTTATTAATGGTAAACTGTTTCTGTTAGAGATTTTATATGGTCTATGGTGAAAAAAGAAAATGATCTGATTCAGGAAGCAGCGGGAAAGCATAGAAGTTGAGTTAGATATCTCAAAGGGCAAGTGAGTCCCCTCCCCCTTTATGGAAGGACAGCAACCTGTTTTCCAGGTAGAAGGGAAAACACAGCAGATGTAATTTGTGTTGAATAAAGATCACACAATGTCCTTAATCACCACCTTTCCTTTTTATGGAGTAAGTGTAAATTATTGTCAGTTTCATCATTTGTATTGGAGCCTGAAACAGATGCTAAAGGTTTAGTTTAAGATGATATGTGTATCATATAACAACCTCCAATATGCTCTCCAAGGACTATTTACTTTCCACATTCCATAAACTCAGTACAAAGGAATTTATTCTTAAAAGCATTGAGGTAAATTAAACACAATGAACGCAACTTCCTTCAGAGATAACATTTAGTGGAGTTATTACAGGGCTCACTGTGTTTGCTTGGAGTGGGCATTTGCCTTAATGACTTTTGTTTAACAGCTTCCATTTTCTTGCTTATATGATTCAAAGAGCTCTTACAACTGTTTTGTCCTTTGGAGTTTTGCAACCAATAAGCGGTAATTACAATTTGGCTTTCTTGTTTGCTCTCTCTCTCTTTTTCTACTTATTTTTTAAACAGAATCGTATCTAAGAGAAAAATATTTAGTTTCAATACCAAGGGTAATGGTAAAATTCTTAAGATGGTTGTTTACACTAAACATTCTTTTCTGTCTGAAGCTAGGAGTTAGGGATTAGAATCTGGAATCTATAAAATAAACCCCCCTTCCATCTACAAACAAGTATCTCACTTTACTGTGTGAGGTGTCCAGGTATAGGAGCCAATGCTCAGAAAATGGAGGTTGAATAAGTAAATAAATAAGTATAGGCAATAAACAGAGGGAGAAACATAACCACTGCTCCTTCAGATGAATCAGTGAACAACACAGATTCAGAAAATACAACACTGTGGGTTTCTTTGGGGAAAGGAAGCCAGAACCAAACTCTGTAAAGGGATTCAACGAGAATTTTAGTCTGATCTATAAGTATTTGGCTTTTTATAAGAAAATTAGATGCATGTATTTATGTAACTAAAACTGGGTTTTACAACAAGGAGAAGACTAGAAGGAAATAACATTTTAAAAAAAGAAAGAAAGAGACTTTCTTTCTACCATTGTATAATCTTGCCTCCTATGTTTTAGATTAATTGACCATGAGTGTGTGGGTTTATCTCTGGGCTCTCTACCCTGTTCCATTGATCAATATCTCTGTTTTTGTTCCAGTATCATACTGTTTTGATGACTTTGGCTTTGTAGTTTGGGGTGAATGTATGTAAGGCTGAGTCATTTTGCTGTACACTTGAAACTATGACAACAGTGTTAATCAGCTATATTCCAAGAAGAAGTAAAAAGTTTAAAAAAATGAAATAAAAAGGAAAAGGCAACAGAGAATTTAGAATCTATCTGCAAATGACTAAATTACAGTCTTCAATAACAAGTACATGAGAACCAAGGCAATCTCAAAAATTACTCAACAAGAGACAGAATTCACCAAAATAAACTAAAAGGAATTTTTGAAAGGACAATCTAATCTTATTACAAAAATAAAATACTAGATAACAGCAATTTTGATTCAAACATCATTTTTTAAACATTTTACTTCATTATTTTTATTTTTTTATTGATGTATACATAGTGTATATAAACTTCTGCTCTCTTTGCCTTAAAAAAAAAAAAATTTGACCAGGTCATTCCCCCCAGAGTGGATACCTTTAGTATTTTACATTAAAATTATTCTTTAACTGACATTTTATCCCTATTTTCCACTATTAAGGGAAACAGTTGCTATTTAATAAAGCAGCATTTACTGGAGACAGATCACAATTGATTTATAGGAAGTATGGGGCATTATGAACTCAATTTTGTCTCCCCAAAACATATATTGACACCCTAACCCTCACTGTCACTGTATTTGGAGAAGGGCATATTAAGAGGTCATTAAGGTCAAATTAGACCATAAGGGTGGGGTCCCAAACCTCTTGAGTCTACTTCTTGGAATGCATGCATGCATGCTAAGTCTCTTCAGTCATGTTCAACTCTTTGTGACCCTTTAGACTGTAGCCCACCAGGCTCCTCTGTTCATGGAGTTATTTAGGCAAGAATACTGGAGTGGGTTGCCACTTGCTTCTCCAGAGGATCTTTCTGACCCAGAGATCAAACCCAGGTCTCCCTCATTGCAGGCAGATTCTTACCATCTAAGCCAGAGAGTAAATTTTAAAACATTCAAAAAGTTAAGGAGTAGACTCCACGGAGAGAGGCTTGCCTATACCAGTAGGGGGGTTGTAACTGCAATAGGCCAGGAGAAGAGTGTCACTTGGCTGCTTCCATCATGATAGTGAAATAATGGCTCAGAACCCCCATGTAACAGTGAGAAAGAGCCTCAGGAAGTATTTCTGATTTCTGCCAGCCTGAGCGTGTCAAGCAAGGGACTGGGGGTGCCCATGTGCCTGCTGAGAGGACAAAGAATTACTTGGATCTGGTTGAAGAGGCCACAGTGGGCAGATTTGGAAATTGGAGGCACATGGCCCAAATCAAGGACTCCTGTGAAGGATGCCAGTGCATGAAGCTCAAACTGCTAATGGGACCAGTTACACTCAACAGGCACTGATCCCAGAAAGAAACAGCCCCACCATTGTCCAGTGGAGACTGAAGGGTGCTGGGAAGTCAGGGCCGTTCTGAGGACTCCATCACTTCTGATGCTGTGAGACCATAGCAGGTGGAGTTGGGAAAGAACACAGAGGAGAAAGTTACTTGTGAAGATTGGAGTCCTTGTAGGTAGGTATAAGGGGCTTATGATCTCTTTCTGAATCTATCATATGAACACATATCTGGCCTGACTACATGTGCTGACTATCTGAGTATTTCTAAAGACAAAATCATTTCTCTCCTGGAAAGTGAATCACTGAGGGTTTGGAGTGAGGGATAGCTTCTTTACTGTTTTCCCCCTTCTCTTCCTCATATTTCTCTCCAGGAGGGAAGATTCTTTCATTCTGTTTGTCATAGTCTCCTGTCCTATGTCAACAAGCATCCTGGATTAGCTCTCATACAAAGGATAAAGGTAGGAATTCTCTCCAAAGTCCATGGAATAAACACTTGGTTCTACATCTTCCAGATATATTTAACTGGGAGCTGTGGGGTATGATTTTTTTTTAAAAATGGATCTCTGAAAATGAAAATAATTTGACTTTTAAATATTATCTCCATTAAAAATAGAAGTAAAGAACTCCTGCCAACTGATAACAATCCCTTCCAAAATCAGAAAAGTTTGAGCTAGAAATTCTCAAAGGAAGAAGTAAACCTATCAAATAACATTTAAGCTCACAAGTAATCAAAGATGTGCACATTTAAAAGCATAAAACTGTATTAAATTTGCAATTACAAGGAGTTCCCAATGCTGGAGAAAAGTCTGTGAAAGTGTTTTTATTGTAATACGGTTGGCAATGATAATTTGTTCATAATTTTCACAAAACAATTTAGCCCTAAGTTTTTGTATTCTCCAGATTATCTCCTTAGATCATGTGTTTTTTCATCATTAGAAAAGATAATAAATATGCTCTTAAACAAAGCTAAGTAACTCTCCCTAGCATCAATTGCTATTTACCATAGCTACCTATGTGGGGCTGGTGAACCTTCCACCTGGCATTTCATATCATCCTTATCTGCGTCCACCAGACATTTATATCAGTAAATGATGACAGGCTGCCAAAGTGATAGGAGTGTTGTGCTAGGACCCTTGCCGCTGCTGCTGCTAAGTCGTTTCAGTCATGTCCGACTCTGCACGACCCCATAGATGGCAGCCCACCAGGCTCCCCCATCCCTGGGATTCCAGGCAAGAACACTGGAGTGAGTTGCCATTTCCTTCTCCAATGCATGAAAGTGAAAAGTGAAAGTGAAGTCGCTCAGTCGCATCCGATTCTTCGGGACCCCATGGACTGCAGCCCACCAGACTCCTCGGTCCATGGGATTTTCCAGGCAAGAGCACTGGAGTGGGGTGCCATTTCCTTCTCCACTCTAGCTCTAATTTTTATGCTTCAACTAAAATGTGATGTAAATTTATTTCAAATATATGTGTAACAGTCAAATACAAAACAAATCAAACCAATGAGTTAAAAATAAGAATAGAAAAATTATTTCTCAAAGAAAATTTAAAGTCAGCAAGTAAATGAATGGTTGCAAAAGGACCTTTTCCTTAAAGGTACAGCAACGTGTGGCACATATAAATGTCCATGAAGCAACTTTGTAAAAGAACCTGACAATGGCAGTGACGTGAGGAATTATCAAAATGAAGACAAAATCCCAGATTAAAGTGACAAATGTTCAAGTGAATCACTGTCTCCTCTGACAGGTGACTTCCTAGGGACTGCATTAACATCTTAGACAAGCAAACAGACCTCCCTTCTTTCTTCAATTCCAAGATGCCTTTTCACCAGGGAATTGGTACAAAGTTATCCTCACACAAATAAAGAAGAAAGAATTCAGAAGGACTGAACAGAGTCAGAAAAGTACTATCTTCATACCTTTAACATTTTTCCATAAAACTTGAGCATGCTCTCTCTCTCTCCACATATATATCATATATGTATATAATAACTAAAATTAATTAAAATTCAAAAATATGCATTCCCTGGGCTCTTATGTGACACTAATGAAAAGGGCCCTATAAAAAGAAGTGTACATTTAACTGCTGTGTAAAATAGGACCAAGAGAACTCTTGTTCCAAAGCTAACTTCCTTTTACTTTAAATAAATAAGTATTTTTTTTTATTTTCAGTTCTATATTTTTCTACAAAGCATTAAAATCTTTGCTTCTCTAGTGTAGAATTTTACTGAAGAAGAGAGTGAGACTGATAAAATATTTTATTGTCAAACCTGAGAAATATTTCTTTACTATTTATGCACATAAATAGTATGTACTGTACATGAATAGTATGTACACAGGATGCAGGAGATCACGTGAGCACCTTTATTTCACCCGTGAGAGCTCAGAGGCTCTCTGAGGCACACGCCACTACAGGGAGGTTATTCGGCTGGCCAATGTGCAGGCGAGATCTGACCAGAAATTGTGAACGAAACTCATTCAGTTGCGTCACTAAACTAGGGATATTTACTCTGCAGCAAGCATATTGTCTTCCTTTTCATTTTTCACATCATCAGGCAATGATGTGCAAGTTACCCGTAACTTTAGGATGGGTCTAAGGAAGGGGAGGTTAAAGGGCACGGATAGTGTTTCAGGCCATACGCTTCTCTCTGGTGTTTTCATTCTGTTTCCTAAGATCACTGATGTCATGACACCTGTTACTTGAAAAATCTAATACTGATTGCAACTTTATCTCTTATAGAAGCTTGTTATGTAATTCCACAAATGAAAAAAAGAAAAATGCATATCAAATAAACTCAAATCTTTCTGTGACTTTTTCTCAACATACATCACTCAACACCTATTATAATACACATGGGTTTCCCAGGTGGCACCTTCCAATGCAGGAGGTTGGTTCAATCCCTGGGTCAGGACGATTCCCTGGAGGAGGGCATGGCAACCCACGCTAGTATTTTTGCCTGGAGATTCCCATGGACAGAGGAATCTGGCAGGCTACAGTCCATGGACTGCAAAGAGTCAGATACAACCAAAGTGACCTGGTATATATACACATAATACATATCAGTTCAGTTCAGTCGCTCAGTCGTGTCCGACTATTTGCGACCCCATGAACTGCAGCACACCAGGCCTCCCTGTCCATCACCAACTCCCGGAGTTCACCCAGACTCACATCCATTGAGTCAGTGATGCCATCCAGCCATCTCATCCTCTGTCGTCTCCTTCTCCTCCTGCCCCAATCCCTCCCAGCATCAGAGTCTTTTCCAATGAGTCAACTCTTCCCATGAGGTGGCCAAAGTACTGGAGTTTCAGCTTTAGCATCATTCCTTCCAAAGAAATCCCAGGGCTGATCTCCTTCAGAATGGACTGGTTGGATCTCCTTGCAGTCCAAGGGACTCTCAAAGGCCTTCTCCAACACCACAGTTCAAAAGCATCAATTCTTCGGCTCTCAGCCTTCTTCATAGTCCAACTCTCACATCCATACATGCCCACTGGAAAAACCATAGCCTTGACTAGACGAACCTTTGTTGGCAAAGTAATGTCTCTGCTTTTGATATGCTATCTAGGTTGGTCATAACTTTCCTTCCAAGGAGTAAGCGTCTTTTAATTTCATGGCTGCAGTCACCTTCTGCAGTGATTTTGGAGCCCCCAAAAATAAAGTCTGACACTGTTTCCACTGTTTCCCCATCTATTTCCCATGAAGTAGTGGGACCAGATGCCATGATCTTCATTTTCTGAATGTTGAGCTTTAAGCCAACTTTTTCACTCTCCACTTTCACTTTCATCAAGAGGCTTTTTAGCTCCTCTTCACTTTCTGCCATAAGGGTGGTGTCATCTGGATATCTGAGATTATTGATATTTCTCCCGGCAATCTTGATTCCAGCTTGTGTTTCTTCCAGTCCAGCATTTCTCATGATGTATTCTGCATATAAGTTAGATAAGCAGGGTGACAATATACAGCCTTGATGTACTCCTTTTCCTATTTGGAACAAGTCTGTTGTTCCATGTCCAGTTCTAACTGTTGCTTCCTGACTTGCATATAGATTTCTCAAAAGGCAGATCAGGTGGTCTGGTATTCCCATCTGTCTCAGAATTTTCCACAGTTTATTGTGATCCACACAGTCAAAGGCTTTGGCATAGTCAATAAAGCAGAAATAGATGTTTTTCTGGAACTCTCTTGCTTTTTCCATGATCCAGCGGATGTTGGCAATTTGATCTCTGGTTCCTCTGCCTTTTCTAAAACCAGCTTGAACATCAGGAAGTTCACGGTTCACATGTTGCTGAAGCCTGGCTTGGAGAATTTTGAGCATTACTTTACTAGCATGTGAGATGAGTGCAATTGTGTGGTAGTTTGAGCATTCTTTGGCATTTCCTTTCTTTGGGATTGGAATGTAAACTGACCTTTTCCAGTCCTGTGGCCACTGCTGAGTTTTCCAAACTTGCTGGCATATTGAGTGCAGCACTTTCACAGCATCATCTTTCAGGATTTGAAATAGCTCCACTGGAATTCCATCACCTCCACTAGCTTTTTCCTAGTGATGCTTTCTAAGGCCCACTGGACTTCACATTCCAGGGTGTCTGGCTCTAGGTCAGTGATCACACCATTGTGATTATCTGGGTCGTGAAGCTCTTTTTTGTACAGTTCTTCTGTGTATTCTTGCCATCTCTTCTTAATATCTTCTGCTTCTGTTAGGTCCATACCATTTCTGTCCTTTATCGAGCCCATCTTTGCATGAAATGTTCCCTTGGTATCTCTAATTTTCTTGAAGAGATCCCTAGTCTTTCCTATTCTGTTGTTTTCCTCTATTTCTTTGCACTGATTGCTGAAGAAGGGTTTCTTATCTCTTCTTGCTATTCTTTGGAACTCTGCATTCAGATGCTTATATCTTTCCTTTGCTCCTTTGCTTTTCGCTTCTCCTTTTCACAGCTATTTGTAAGGCCTCCCCAGACAGCCATTTTGCTTTTTTGCATTTCTTTTCCATGGAAGGGCTTAATTTGGCTTATTGGACAGATACAAATCCAGCTGATTGAAAAGAATTTGCATATATTTTATAAATCTGATTCCTCTTCCAATGGTCGTGAGACTTTGGAATCTTTCATGGCATTTACAATCTATATCAGGAAGTTTTTTACAATATAACTCTTAAAATTTCAGGAGGATAGGAAGATTATTTTATCTTACTGACACATGTCAAGCTCCTACAACAGTCCCAGGGACAGTGTGGACTTTCAAAATATAATTCCAAATGAATTCTAGACACCTGTAAGAAAAGGAGCTATGCATATGTAAACCATGGCTACAACTCTGACGTTTGAAGTCCAAGTTCACAGATCAGGCAGCAGCTCAGGGTGGCACGGATGGAACCTACTGTTCAGGGCCAAGAAGTCTGATTAAGAAACACAGCTTGTGAGGAGTGTCTCTTACAGTGTCAGGGGAATGTGGGAAGATAAGAGATCTCAGGGACGATTTCTATGACATTGCTTCAATTAGGAAATTTTTTCAGATAATTCCTACTCCAGTCAAGATAACTCATCTTATATTTGGGGCTGAAATTTTTAATGGATACTATTTTAAGAAGAATAACACTGGGCTCAGAATCAACAATACATTTGCTACAGATTCATTGACTTGAAGTTTGGACAATTTTCTTATCCACCAGACCAGTTTTTTCTTTTATTTTTCTTTAAATGAAATCCTTGAGGAACAGAGATATCTTATTTTTTAATGGCATTTAATTTACCAGTGTGAATCAGATTATTTAGAAGTTAACTTTAATGAGTAATAGTTCTAGATCCTTAAGATAATTTAAAAAGTAATGACTAGATTTACTAAACTAATTTGAATTCCTTGAGTTAATTAGAAACCTTATTAATAGACATTATTAGGGAGAAATTTCTAATTTCAATAAAGGTTTCTAAGCACTCATTTTGGTTTTGGCCAAAACTTTTGAGATTGTAATGATGAAAACCTGTATTGTGGATCTTTATAAAAGGTAATGTGTTGTATAAGGCAATGCTGCCCATGGAAATATTAGAATGTGGGCTATAGAAACCATTACACAATTTAAAATTTTCTGGTAAATACATTAACAAGAGATGAAATCAATTTTAATAACATTTTTTTATTCAACTCAAATACCTAACATATTATTATTTCAACAGGTAATCAATAGAAAATCCATTCCTCTTTGTCTGTCCAGGCAGTTATAACAAAATACCGCAGACTGGTGGCTTATAAACAATAAAAATGTACTTCTCACCATTCTGGAGGCTGAAGTCCGTATCAGGTGGCCAGCATGGTTAATGAGGGCTTCTCCTAAGTTTCTGTATCCTCACATGGTGGAAGGTGGAAGGAAGCTCCATAGAGTCTTTAATAAGGGCACTAATCCATGAGGATTCCACCCTCTAAATAACATCACATTGGGCCTTAAGACTGCAACATATGAATGTTGGGGGTACATTCTGACTATAGCACTATTAATGAAATATTTTACGTGTTTTTTTAGTTTTAAGTCTTCAAAATCACCCTTCAGATATGTCACATTTCAAGTACTCAAAAGCCACAAACAGCTGGTGGTGACCGTCCTGGGCAGCACAGGTCAAGAGGCTGAAAGATTTTGGAGTTTGACACCTCTGGATATAAAACCTGGTTGAATCATTTACTATTAGTCATTGAAGAAATTTAAACATTCCAAGTGCCAGTTCCAGCAACTATAAAAGGAGAGTAATTTATAGCTTGAATATTTTTGTGAAGATTAGAAATAATATATATAAAACATCAACTACAGTGCTGGGAACTCAGGAACTATTACTTCCTGAAGAAGCTGAAGTTTCAGTGCTTGAAATATAATTTCTATTAAATGCAGCTGCTATTACCATCATCACTTCTTCACCTTTGAAATTGCAGAAAAAAATACTCTTAGTTTAACTTTCTCCACCAAGAAGCCAATTTTGCATTGATACATGGAATAGACCATCTGACTGTGGACCATCTGCAAGCTGACCTCATTAGCACACAATACAAGAGATAATACTGTTGGCACTTACTGTTAAATATGCATTTATCATGAAGGGGCTCACCTTCTTCATTATAGATCACAAGAAAAGTGACAGGAGATACATTCATTTTGTGGGTTATTATCTTTATCAAAAGGCACACAGTGCCTTGGTAAAATAATACATTTCATTCTGGGATATATTAAAACTTTTCTACACGCTCTGAAAATTCATTTCCTCTTGTTTCAATTCACATCTCCCATACCTCAGTTACTTCAGTCTAGTTAGATAAGCCTGATTCTTCTGGCCATTACTCTCAAAGAGACCAATTGTGATTTTCTTTGGGGAAAAGACTGGATTTACATTTCTAGAAATGGTAGAAAAGATTGGCGAGAAAGAGGCTGAAGATTTTGCTTGAAAATGATGGTGAAAGAAAGTGCACTTTCCAATCACACTTGAATACCAGTTGACTAGGTCTACATTATGGAATGCTGACAGTCAATGAAAGTGAATATTTTATGCTACTTTTTAAAGCTCTCAAAGTGTTCTTTTGCCAATAATTTCACTTAATCATGAAAAGATGTATAGGAATCAACACTAGCTGAATTATGGTGAAACTTGATTGATCTGTATGCAATTTGTTTTGTTTGCTTTACCCAGAGTCTTTGCTACCCCATGGACTGTAACCTGCCAGGCTCCTTTGTCCATGGGACTTCCCAGGCAAGAATACTGGAGGGGGTTGCCATTTCCTTCTCCAGGAGATCTTCCTGACCCAGGGATCAAACCTGAGTCTCCAGTATCTCCTGCATTGGCAGGTGAATTCTTTACCATCTGAGCCACCAGGGAAGTCCTTATCCAGAAAGTTAGCTCTATGCAGAGGGAAGTATTTGTTTTTCCTATGAGAATGCCAAAGCAGGTAACACATTTTAGAAAATCCTACCATTCCCATGTAATGGTAATTCAAAGGAAAACAGACTTTTAAGTGGATCTTGGTCAGACTCAGTCTATGTGAATTTAACATCAAAAACCTGGGTTTTAAAATGGAGAATTACATCCTGGATGCTGCACTGAAGCTTACACTTAGGAGTTTTCTCTTAGGAGGGGATAGAACTGTGATAGAGTCATAGCTATAGTTGAAAGTCTGAACTATCCCATCTTATTCAATTTATAGGTGAGATTCAGAGAAATGGAGTGGCTGGGCCATAAGCAAAGTGATAGCTAAGGATAGAGAGAGTGAACCTGAGCAATTTGACTCAGTGTAGGACTTCTGTTAGAGCTCAGGGTAGGTTGATCGCAAATGCACCAAAGTCATATATTGACTGCGTGCATGCTCGGTTGCTTTAGTCGTGTCCGACGCTTAGCGACCCTATGGACTGTAGCCTGCCAGGCTCCTCTGTCCATGGGGATTTTCCAGGCAAGAATACTGGAGTGGGTTGCCATGCCCTCCTCTAGGGATCTTCCTGATCTAGGGATTGACCCATGTCTCCTGTGGCTCCTGCACTGAAGGCAGATTCTTTACTGCTGAACCACCGGGGAAGCCCCATATATTGATTTTGAACTAAAGTTACTTAAGAAACAGTCAGTGCAAGAAGAGCACCCTGACTCTACTTTGTCCCCAGAAAGCAGGACATAAATTTCCCACATGAAAAATACCCTCCCATCACAGGACATATAGAGACATCCTTATTGCTAGAGACACAAATTCAGGGCCAAGAAGTTTGAGCAAACAAACTCTGCTTAGATTCTTCACTAATTAAGTACCCAAGCTGAAGTTTCCTTGTCTTGTCAATTCCTTGCAAATCTATTGTTTCTTCATCTAAAAAGTATAAAAGCTGCCTGCCTTGGTCACTGCTTAGGTCCTATATCTATGAGACCTCCATTACATAAAAAATTAAATTTTATTTTCTCCTGTTAACCTTTCTTATGTCAAGTAAAAGTGAAATTTACTCAGTTGAGTCCAACTCTTTGTGACCCCATGGAATTCTTCAGGCCAGAATACTGAAGTGGGTAGCCTTTCCCTTCTCCCGGGGATCTTTCCAACCCAGGAATCGAACAGGGGTTTCCTGCATTGCAGGTAGATTCTTTACCAACTGAGCTATAAGGGATGCCCTTCTTATGTCAATATAACTATTAGATCAACCCAAAAAAAAAGAAAAGCATAGAGAGAAATTTTCCCTTCCCCAACACCTCTGAGGAAAATGATACATAAGCTGAGGTGGAAGATAGTTGAGTAGAGTAAGAAGAATGTTTCTTGACATTTTATCCCTTTGGCTAAATATGCTCACAAATAATGAAGTAAAAAAATAATTAAATTAAGCTTTATTCTCAAGTACTAGAAAGCTTCAAACTGAGCTATGGAAATTATGGGTATTTGGAGTGAGAGAGGTGTGATTTATTCAAATAATTATTTCAATGCTGTGCTTTATTTTTACTAGAGATGCCATTGTCATATTTCCAGCCTGACTTTCATTTTCAATTGTTTTGTTATTCATGGATCATGGGTAGAGAAAGACAAGTTATTACTACTGAAGCATCTCTAGGAAATTCTTCTGGGCAATTAAACAACCATTTCCTCCCTCATGGGTAGCTGCAACGCCACAATGCTTAGCAAATGGATTAGATGAATACTGGTTAAGAAAATAACCAGCAGCATTCTGGATGTCTCACAAGGAACATGCCCTCCTCTATATTGTTACCTTGTTCTGAGATTCACAGATTTATGCAGGCCTTGCAAAGGCATTACAGAACCAGTTCACACCTTGCTCTGAAAGGAAGATACTATTCCCTCTGGCTGTAGGAACCTTGATGTCCCTGTTGTCCCTTTGTCTGGGATCCCATTGTGCTTTTTGTATACAGGGGTCACTCCAAGTTAAGAGAAGTTCATTTTTCCGAAGCAAATGGTGAGTGACTGTAGAAATATTTCAATGTCTTAAAGCCAAGAAATGAAGTAAATTTAAGACAAAAATTAAAATGCATATATGCTTTATTTTGTAGTAACCTATAAGGGGAAAGAACCTGAAAAAGATTATACATATGTAACTGAATCACTGTGTTGTATATCCAAAACTAACATAATACTGCAAATCAACTATACTTCAATTAAAATATTTTTTTAATGTTTTTGAAAAATATTTTAAAAATATAAATAAAATGTGTATATGCTAAAAAGTACAAAATGGGAAAAGTTATATAGAGAAATGCTTGTGTGTTAGTCACATTCAGTCATGTCTGACTCTTTATGACCCCATGGACTGTAGCTTGTCAGGCTCCTCTGTCCACAGAATTCTCTAGGCAATAATACTGGAGTGGGTAGCCATTTCCTTCTCCAGGGGATCTCAGAGGATCTTCTTGACCCAGAGATTGAACCCAGGTCTCCTGCATTGCAGGAGATGCAGCAGATGCAAATTCATTCCCTGGATGGGGAAGATTCCCGGAGGAGGGCATGGCAACTCACTCCAGTATTCTTGCCAGGAAAATCCCATAGACAGAGTTTCCTTGAGCACTTACCAAATTTCAATTTTCATATGTGATGGCATTGTCTCTGAGTAGCAATTTCTTTCATTATTGTTGACAATATCTTTCAGCCATGTTCTCTGTTATATACTTCAGCAATGCTCATTTGACCCCTCTCTGAGCTCTCTAGGTCATCTGCCAATCATATCCCCTTGACTAGTAGAATTAGAGTTGGTCAAAATAATTTTGTAAAAAACAACATCTCTCTATGTCATTCTTTTGTCTTGTTAAGCTACAAGAGTGGGCATGCTCTGTTGTGTCTCTTTGTGACCCCATGGACTGCAGACTGCTAGGCTCCTCTGTCCCTGGGATTTTCCAGGCAAGAATACTCAAGTGGGTTGCCATTTCCAGTTCCGGGGATCTTCTTGACCCAGAGACGGAACCAGCGTCTCTTACTTCTCCTACATACAGGTTCCTTACCACTGCACCATCTGGGAAGCCGACTGGATCACTAAGCCTCTGTGTTAATTTAGTCCTTCCCAAGATTCTGAGACTCTTGTTGACTGCAGAGAAAGAGGAAACATATGAATATCAATGTTAAAAGCTCTTTAGGGTCTGCACCACGCCTCTCTTATTGTTTCTCTAATTCTAATTCCTGAGTGTGGCAAAGACTGACTAAGTCCTCAGCAGAGCTCCTTTTTCTTCCTCCTGGACCCACACAGGTAGGTCTAATTCTCCATTATCTCTGGCTGGTGTTCCCTTCCCCAGTTGGCTTTCATGCCACCGAGTTAAGTGTGATTGGAGTTATGTGAGTCCTTTCCATCCCTGGGGCTTCCATCCCACCAGGGCTTCCCTGGTGGCTCACTTGGTAAAGAACCTGACTACTGATGCAGGAGATATAAGAGACCCTCATTCAACCCCTGGGTGGGGAAGATCCCCTAGAGAAGGAAATGGAAATCCATTCCAGTATTCTTGCCTGGGAAATCCCATGGAAAGAGAAGGTTGATGGGCTACAGTCTATGGGATCACAAAGAGTTGGACATGACTGAGTGTGCATGGCACAGATGCCTCCCCACCCCTTCCCCTGAAAAAAAAAAAAAAAACCTTTCATCCCTGGCCCAAGAAGTTCTCTTACTCATGATCCCTACATTCAGTTCTTCCTCCCTTGACTACTGTGTGCAGACAGGCATGACAACCTTGAAATCTTCATGATAAAACCGACAGAGTCTTACGATGGAAAGAGTATCTATTTCTGAATCATTGCTTGAGGGAGAGACACCCATAACCTTGAAATCTTCATGATAAAACCGACAGAGTCTTACGATGGAAAGAGTATCTATTTCTGAATCATTGCTTGAGGGAGAGACACCCATCAATCAGAAATATGCATTTAAAACTTAAGTGGAAAATAAAATCCCATAATGAAAAACCACTAATATTTAGTGCTTTATAGATTACAGTGGCTATAACTGCCTTATAGAACCTGACTACATATTCCTGCAATAAACCCCAGTCTTAGTAGCATGATTCCTGCCTTGCCCCTGTTTACAGGTCCTAAACCTCAGTTTCTCTTTGGGGCTCCACCTTATTTCTCAGTCCTTCCAGAGAAACTGATTTGTTCTCTGTGCTGCACAGCAAGTGAAGCCACAGGAACAAGAAGCCCACTCTCCACAACTAGAGAGAAGCCCCCACTCACCCCAACTAGAGAAAAGTCCGCACCGCAACAAAGGTCTGGCATACCCAAAAATAAATTTTAAAAAATTATAAAATTGAGCTGGCAGAATAATTTATTATACCTAAAAAATAACATGCATATCTTTCATATAGTTTTCAAAGTGGGAAAAAAAACCTAAAATCTTTTAAATGTATGGAGTAAATTATGATACCTTGACTAATATTAATAATACATTAATTGCGATGATGTCTTAGTCACTCAGTCATGTCTGACTCTACCCCATGGACTGTAGCCCGCCAGGCTCCTCTGCCCATGGGATTCTCCAGGCAGGAATACTGGAGTGGGTTGCCATGCCCTTCACCAGGGGATCTTCCCAAACCAGGGATCAAACCTGCATCACCTGTGTCTCCTGCATTGCAGGCAGATTCTTTACCGTCTGAGCCACCTGATACGTTAAGTAATCAGCATTAATCACCGTAATATTAGTGAGATTTCCAGTTTCCTAAAACAAGCAATTACAAAATTAAAGTGAACAAACACAATTCTCTCTAATAAACACCTTAATAAATAGTTTCTTATAACAAATGCTTATGTTTCCAATATTACAGTTCATAGCTAAGCCCCCCTGTCCATGTACCAAGGCCCCTGGAACTATTGTCCTTGCTAGCCCGTATGCACTGAATGTAGACTGACCCTATAAACTATAGAATGCTGCGGAAATGATGCTTCCAATTCTAAGTCATAAGAGTCCTTACAGCATCTGCCTTGAAATATGTGCTGGGGGAGACCGATCACAAAGTAAGAAATCTACCTATCAGGAGACCCTTTTTTCTTAGGTGAAGAAGTCCTATCTGGCCAGGTATGAGAGCCACATGGAGAAAGACAGATGATCTTTCATCTCAGCTAAGGTACCCGACCTATGAGTCATTGTGGACATCCAGCCCGAGACACTTTAACTGAATCCAGTGCCTGCCACCTTCCTGCCACCGTCTGAGAAGGCAAGGTTAGACCTGCCTAACTGAGCCCAGGCAACGCGAAGAATCATGACGAACAATACAAACTGTTTTAATTCACTGAGTTTCGAGGTGGTTTGTTCAGTTCAGTTCAGTTACACAGAAGTAAATAACTGGAATACAGAACAATGGTTTTTTAAATGCAAATGCAAACTTGCAAATATAATGCAGTTCTTTACCTTTTTCAGTATATGCTAGTGTACTTTTATTCCTTCTCTCTACATGAGTTCAGAATGAACTGGAAGAAAAATAAAGCAGTAAATGGAAGTCAGGATATCACCTTCATTATTTATAAAGGCTATGCCATAGAATGCTCAAACTACCGCACAACTGCACTCATCTCACACACTAGTAAAGTGATGCTCAAAATTCGCCAAGCCAAGCTTCAGCAATACGTGAACTGTGAACTTCCAGATTGTCAAGCTGGTTTTAGAAAAGGCAGAGGAACCAGAGATCAAATTGCCAGTATCCACTGGATCATGGAAAAAGCAAGAGAGTTCCAGAAAAATATCTATTTCTGCTTTATTGACTATCACAAAGCCTTTGACTGTGTGTATCACAATAAACTGTGGAAAGTTCTTCAAGAGATGGGAATACCAGACCACCTGACCTGCCTCTTGAGAAACCTCTATGCAGGTCAGGAAGCAACAGTTAGAACTGGACATGGAACAACAGACTGGTTCCAAATAGGAAAAGGAGTATGTCAAGGCTGTATATTGTCACCCTGCTTGTTTAACTTATATGCAGACTGCATCATGAGAAATGCTAGGCTGGAAGAAGCACAAGCTGGAATCAAGAGTGCTGGGAGAAATATCAATAACCTCAGATATGCAGATGACACCACCCTTATGGCAGAAAGTGAAGAGGAACTAAAAAGCGTCTTGATGAAAGTGAAAGAGAAGAGTGAAAAAGTTGGCTTAAAGCTCAACATTCAGAAAATGAAGATCATGGCATCTGGTCCCATCACTTCATGGGAAATAGATGGGGAAACAGTGGAAATAGTGTCAGACTTTATTTTATTGGGGCTCCAAAATCACTGCAGATGGTGACTGCAGCCATGGAATTAAAAGATGCTTACTCCTTGGAAGGAAGGTTATGACCAACCTAGATAGCATATTGAAAAGCAGAGACATTAGTTTGCCAACAAAGGTCCGTCTAGTCAAGGCTATGGTTTTTCCTGTGGTCATGTATGGATGTGAGAGTTGGACTGTGAAGAAGGCTGAGCGCTGAAGAATTGATGCTTTTGAACTGTGGTGTTGGAGAAGATTCTTGAGAGTCCCTTGGACTGCAAGGAGATCCAACCAGCCCATTCTGAAGGAGATCAGCCCTGGGTGTTCTTTGGAAGGAATGATGCTAAAGCTGAGACTCCAGTACTTTGGCAACCTCATGTGAAGAGCTGACTCATTGGAAAAGACTCTGATGCTGGGAGGGATTGGGGGCAGGAGGAAAAAGGGACGACAGAGGATGAGATGGCTGGATGGCATCACTGACTCGATGGACGTGAGTCTGAGTGAACTCTGGGAGTTGGTGATGGACAGGGAGGCCTGGCGTGCTGCAATTCATGGGGTTGCAAAGAGTTGGACATGACTGAGCGACTGAACTGAACTGAACATGGAGGTTGTGCAGGAGCCAAACAAATTTCATGACACTTAAGAGCTAAATAGGGCTTCCCTGGTGGCTCAGATGGTGAAGAATCTGCCTGCAGTGCAGGAGACCTGATTTCAATCCCTGTGTTAGGAAGATCCCCTGGAGATGGAAATGGTAACCCACTCCAGTATTCTTGCCTAGAAAATTCCATGGACAGAGGAGCCTGGTGGGCTGTTAGTCCATGGGGTCACAAAGAGACATGACTGAGCTAGTAACACAAGTCTAAATAGAATTATCTACCCTTTTACAGGTAACTGGACCAGGCAACTACACCCACCTGGAGGGGAATTCCTGGGTAAGAGTCACAGCACAGAAAAAGAAACTAACTTGTAGGTAGGTTTGTTTCCAAGAACAAGCAGTATTCATTTTCCCTAAATTACCAGTCAGATAAGTCACTTATGTCATCTGGAGTGAGGTCAGTAAAAGAGAGACCAAGAGTTGCACCAATTTCTTCCCTCCACATGGAAAGATAAACTAGGAGGGAGGGAAAAAGAGTCCTTCTATCATTTTTTACCAAAACTGAGTTAAATGAGTACATCTATAACTGAAATGACATGAAGTATGTAAATACTTTCTCATCATCTCCATTTTCCTTTAAAGCAGAATAATGGCTATGTCAGTGCTTTACACTCTCAAAATAGCTTGTGACAATTTCTTTGTGGAAATTTTCCGATTAAATACCTTTGAAACTTGTGCCTCTGATTTTATTTATAATTTTATCCAATGAAACACCCAAGATCTGATGCTTATAATTTTTCTTTTTTCATTGCTCATCATCAAGTGCAAACAAGGTATAATAAATGAAAATAAGTTACAGCTGCTTCTGAATAATACAAAGTTCTTACCATGTTAGATTAGTTTTGTAACTCCAGGGCACTTAATCTCCACATCAGAAACACAATGTCAAAAAGTCTGAGTGAGTGGGGAAAATAAAAAGAATCCAAGGTTCCATTTTGGCTAGACAGAGAATATACCTTAATGGGGTCATAAGTGAGTTGAAGATAAGATAGTAAGTACAATTTTGCTTGGAAAATTAGATTTTCCTTGGGCTAATGAAAATGTAAAATTTAACTAGGCGGTTGCTAGAACTGTATGAGTAGAGATGATTTACTAGAATCATTTAAGAAATTAAGAAATCAGTGTATATTTATTTCCTTGATTGTAGGCTTCAAAAATTATGTGAAAATTAAAATTTTGACCACTGATACAAATACAAATTAAACATTACCCAACAGTAGGGAGGGGATACATGTATGCTGCTGTTGCTGCTGCTAAGTCGCTTCAGTCGTGTCCGACTCTGTGCGACCCCAGAGACAGCAGCCCACCAGGCTCCCCGTCCCTGGGATTCTCCAGGCAAGAGCACTGGAGTGGGTTGCCATTTCCTTCTCCAATGCATGAAAGTGAAAAGTGAAAGTGAAGTCGGGATATATGAATACATATAACTAATTCATGTCATTGTACAACAGAAACTAACACAGCACTGTAAAGCAACTATACTTCAGATTAAAAAAAAAAAAAGTAACATCATCCTCATGGAGGAAGAAAGATAAGAATGATAAGAGATTTGCAAGGACATCCATAGCCTTAAAGATTGAATGGGGACCGTTTCCATTTTACATATGCCCACGATTCATATACATTTAAAGGAAAGGTGTTGTCTCTGCTTTCAAACCTTTCATGTGGCAATTTTGCCCTTAATTTTCATGCATCTCATGGATTTGATAGGCTCTTTACATTAACAAGCACACTTCTTTCAAGCCGTAGGTTTATTTAACTTCCCATAGCTGTATTTTACTCAACAATATAGCTATATTTCATCACATAAATGACTGCTGTGATATTTCTCGAATTCCCTTATGGCGAACAGGAAATGTAACATTACAGACACTGTTTGAAGTTAGAACGAATAGTTAAGGACCAACTACTTACAGCTTGAGTGTAACTTTAACTGCTCCCAGGCTGAGCATAAAAACTGATCAGTGAAAGCTTCTTCAGCGGTATTAAAAAAGACGGAGTCCTGATGCTTGAATAGCTCTGTGATCTGGGAACAGGGATGTGAATGACCTTCTAGACCTTGGTACCACCACAGGCCAGATTATGTGGTGACAAATGTCTTAGACGTGGTGAAATGGCCAAATCTGCCATGTGAAGACACGATTGAACAGTAACCCTAGTCTGGGCAACAAACCCTGGAGTAGACACAGAGTTTTTGTAAAAAGTCCATGAATTCTCACATGAATACTAAACATTTTCTGCATACTGAATAATTAGAATCAGACATGCACGCACAAAGTAGCTCCCTACTTGGTTAAAACATACATTTATACCTGTTTATAGTTTTAAAATGTATAATACCTTTTGGGGGCTTCCTAGGTGGTGCAGTGCTAAAGAATCCACCTGCTGATGCAGAAGACACAAGAGACACGGGTTCGATCCTTGGGTCAGAAAGATCCCATGGAATAGGAAATGGCAACCCGCTCTAGTATGCTTGCCTGGGAAATCCCATGGACAGAGGAGCCTGGTGGGCTGCCATCCATGGGGTCACAAAGAGTAGCTTCAACCGAGGGACTGAGCATGCACACACACATACACATACGCACACACATGCACACACATACAGAATACCTTTTATATGCTTTTTCTCAATCAAGGGGTTCTAAAATCCAGCTGCAACAGATAAGAACCTGGGAAACCATCTCATGTGGGACAGGAAAAACATACTTAAAAGCATTAACATTTTTTTTTCTTCCTAACTTTTGACATTGTTTATCCCTAACTCTTCTACATTCATAGAACAGGTTAAGACTGCAACAAAAGCACATTTTTCTTGAGAGAAGGAATCTTGACAGCACCATTAAGCTGCAAATGAAGCCATTCAGGTGAAAAAGTTATCTTTGCGATTCCAAGCCAACCAGGAACCAACCCATGTGATTTCACTGGAGTCTGCAGGAAGGAGATGTGTCTATTTGGGACAATTTGTAGGTAGAGAGAAAAAACGCAGTATGATTTCCGAGAGGCCCTCCAGTATTGATTCTCACTCTTGGCTGCATCTTGGAATCACCTGGGGAGTTTTTAAAATTCTGGACACTCGGGCTGCACATGACGTCAATAACATAAGAAGCCAGAGGTGGGGGGTGGAGAGGGAACGGAGAGCCAGAAGTCAGACATTGTCAGGTCCTGAGTGATTTCAGTGTGCTCCCAGGGCTGCTGTTGGTGGCTCTGAGGGTCCTAGGGAGATCGCCCCAGCTCACATTACTTGGTGCCTGACAGCTCCTCAAACAGAAGCCAACTTAAAGATTTCACACCTGCAGCCTGTTACTCAATCATCCATTCTCTCAAGAGACAGGATAACAGGATTTGTTGATTTGGCAAGAGAGGTTGTTATGGCCTCCCAGGCAACATTGAGCACATCTCACTTGTTTCCACAATTGCTCTGCCTGGGCTTAATTTCAGATATGTTCCCTTTTACCTTTATCAGATATGGCGCTTCAGAGCCTGATCTAAATCTGCTGCTAAGTGGACTACGGTTTTATTTTTAAGTCTTCCCTAACAATCTCACTGAACTATTGCATGCCCACTGTGTGGAATTTTTTCTCTGTATATGTCTGGGAGCATTGTTTTTCTCCAGTCTTCAGCAACTGTTTCATTGGAGTACAATCCAATTGCCTGGAGATTGTGGTAGAATCAGATTTCAGTAAGTATTTAATGAGTACTCATTGTATGCAGGCGGACTGTTATATGCACAGGAGAAAATGCGTACTGTTACATGCGTTGAATGAAGACGGTATGACTGGTCTTCTTAAGGAAGTCCCACTGTAATCAAGATGGCCAAAGAGCAAAATGCGTAAGTCCAATAAAATACATTGAAATAAGTTCTTATTCTTTTTATAAAGACATTGTGAAAGAACAGGGTGACTTCTGAGGAAAGGAGGAAGACACAACACAAGTTATGGTGGCAACAGAACTTAGTCATCCCAACACGGTAACTCTTTCTGATTGATGAATATACACTGAAAAAAACTAGAGGCATACAAGCTGTAAAGAAGAGAAATAAAATATTAATAGTAACCCCACAACCCAGATAAAGCAGGATTATTTTATTTTTAGGTATGAATATGTGTACATATATGTGAGTGACTGTGCATTTTTATATGCATGTTTACAAGTCATATATTCAGGTATATATACATTATTCATGAGTATATGGTATATGTTTATATGTGCATATATATTTGAACACATCCTTGGTGTATTATGTGTGTGTATATATATATATATATATATACACACATACTCTTTCATTTATATTTGTACTAAATATTGATGCATTGTATATTCACACACACTTCTGAGGTATCTGAGAGGAACAGAATAATAGCAGCCCTCTTTCCTGACCAGGTTCTTGTTCGGTTGAGAAATAAAGAATAGAAGAGGAAGTCTGTAATAATTCTACTGCTGGTAAAAATTAAGTTGGAGAACATCAGTTCAGTTCAGTTGCTTAGTCGTGTCTAACTCTTTGCAACCCCATGGACTGCAGCATGCCAGGCTTCCCTGTCCATCACCACCGGCCAGAACTTGCTCAAACTCATGTCCAGCTAGGCAGTGATCCCATCCAACCATCTCATCCTCTGTCATCCCCTTCTTCTCCTGCCTTCAATCTTTCCCAGCATCAAGGTCTTTTTCAAGGAGTCAGTTCTTTGCATCAGGGGGCCAAAATGTTGGTGTTTCAAACCCATCATCTGTCCTTCCAATGAACATTCAGGACTGATTTCCTTTAGGATTCATTGGTTTGATCTCCTTGCAGTCCAAGGGACTCTCAAGAGGCTTCTCCAACACCACAGTTCAAAAGCATCAGTTCTTCTGCTCTCAGCTTTCTTTATAGTCCAACTCTCACATCCATACACGACTACTGAAAAAACCATAGCTTTGACCAAATGGACCTTTGTTGACAAAGTAATGTCTCTGGTTTTTAATATGCTGTCTGCTACTGCTGCTGCTGCTAAGTCGCTTCAGTCGTGCCTGACTCTGTGCGACCCCAAAATGGCCTCCCACCAGGCTCCCCTGTCCCTGGGATTCTCCAGGCAAGAACACTGGAGTGGGTTGCTATTTCCTATGCTGTCTAGGTTGGTCATAGATTTTCTTCCAAGGAGTAAGTGTCTTTTAATTTCATGGCTGCAGTCACCATCTGCAGTGATTTTGGAGCCCCCCAAAAATAGAATCTATCAGTGTTTCCATTGTTTCCCCATCTGTTTTTCATGAATTGGTGGGATCGGATGCCATGATCTTTGTTTTGAATGTTGAGTTTTAAGCCAGCTTTTTCACTCTCCACTTTCACTTTTCTCAAGAGACTCTTAAGTTCTTCTTCGCTTTCTGCTATAAGGGTGGTGTCATCTACATATCAGAAGTTATTGATATTTCTCCCAGCAATCTTGATTTCAGCTTGTGCTTCATCCAGCCATGCAACTCACATGATGTACTCTGCATAATAGTTAAATAAGCAGGGTGACAATATACAGCCTTGATGTACTCCTTTCCCAGTTTTGAACCAGTTTGTTGTTCCATGTCCAGTTCTAACTGTTGCTTCTTGACTGCATACAGATTTCTCAGGAGGCAGGTCACATGGTCTGGCATTCCCATCTCTTGAAGAATTTTCCAGGTTGTTGTGATCCACACAGTCAAAGGCTTTGGTGTAATCAATAAAGCAAGGGTAGATGTTTTTCTGGTATTCTCTTATTTTTTCTAATATCCAACAGATGATAACAATTTGATCTCTGGTTCCTCTGTCTTTTCTAAATCCAGGTTAAACATCTTGAAGTTCAGGGTTCACACACTGTTGAAGCCTGGCTTAGAGAATTTTGAACATTACTTTGCTAGCATGTGAGATGAGCGCAATTGTGCGCTAGTTTGAACATTCAAGAGTTCAGGCTAGTTTTAGAAAAGGCAGAGAAACCATAGATTAAATTGCCAACATCCGCTGAATCATCGAAAAAGCAAGAGAGTTCCAGTTAAACATCTATTTCTGCTTTATTGACTATGCCAAAGCCTTTGACTGTGTGGATCACAATAAACTGTGGAAAATTCTGAAAGAAATGGGAATACCAGATCACCTGACCTGGCTCTTGAGAAACCGCTATGCAGGTCAGGAAGCAACAGTTAGAACTAGACATGGAACAACAGACTGGTTCCAAATAGGAAAAAGAGTGTGTCAAGGCTGTATGCTGTCACCCTGCTTATTTAACATCTATGCAGAGTACATCATGAGAAATGCTGGTCTGGAAGAAACACAAGCTGGAATCAAGATTGCTGGGAAAAATATCAATAACCTCAGATATGCAGATAACACCACCCTTATGGCAGAAAGTGAAGATGAACTAAATAGCCTCTTGCTGAAAGTGAAAGAGGAGAGTGAAAAAGTTGGCTTAAAGCTCAACATTCAGAAAACGAAGATCATGACGTCTGGTCCCTTCACTTTATGGAAAATAGATGGGGAAACAGTGGAAACAGCGTCAGACTTTATTTTTGGGGGGCTCCAAAATCACTGCAGATGGTGATTGCAGCCATGAAATTAAAATACTTACTTACTCCTTGGAAGGAAAGTTATGACCCATCTAGACAGTATATTCAAAAGCAGAGACATTACTTTGTCAACAAAGGTCCATCTAGTCAAGGCTATGGTTTTTCCAGTAGTCATGTACAGATGTGAGAGTTGGACTATAAAGACAGCTGAGCATAGAAGAATTGATGCTTTTAACTGTGGTGTTGGAGAAGACTCTTGAGAGTCCCTTGGACTGCAAGGAGATCCAACCAGTCCATCCTAGAGATCAGTCCTGGTTGTTCTTTGGAAGAACTGATGTTGAAGCTGAAACTCCAGTACTTGGGCTACCTGATGCAAAGAGCTGACTCGTTTGAAAAGACCCTGATGCTGGGAAAGATTTGGGGCAGGAGGCGAAGGGGTTGACAGAGGATGAGATGGTTGAATGGCATCACCGACTCAATGGATGTGAGTTTGGGTAAACTCTGGGGGTTGGTGATGGACAGGGAGGCCTGGTGGGGCTGTGGTTCATGGGGTTGCAAAGATTCTGACATGACTGAGCGACTGAACTGTACTGAACTTAAACATTCTTTGGCATTGCCTTTCTTTGGTACTGGAATGAAAACTGCCCCTTTCCAGTCCTGTGGCCACTGCTGAGTTTTCCAAATTTGCTGTCATATTGAGTGCAGCACTTTCACAGCATCATCTTTTAGGATTTGAAAGAGCTCAACTGGAATTCCATCACCTCCACTAGCTTTGTTCGTAGTTGTGCTTCCTAAGGCCCCCTTGACTTTGCATTCTAGGATGTCTGCCTCTAGGTGAGTGATCACACCATCGTGGTTATCTGGGTCATTAAAATCTTTTTTTCTAGTTGCTCTATGTATTCTTGTCACCTCTTTTTAATATTTTCTGCTTCTGTGAGGTCCCTACCATTTCTGTTTTCTATTATGCCCATTGTTGCATGAAATGTTCCCTTTGTATCTCTAATTTTCTTGAAGAAATTTCTAGTTTTCCCCATTCCATTGTTTTCCTCTATTTCTTTGCATTGGTCACTGAGGAAGGCTTTTTTATCTCTCCTTGCTATTCTTCAGAACTCTGCATTCAAATGGGTGTATCTCTCTTTTTCTCCTTGGCCTTAACTTCTCTTCTTTTCTCAACTATTTGTAAGGCATCCTCAGACAACCATTTTGCATTTCTTTTTTTGATGATGGTCTTGATCACTGCCTCCTGTACAATGTCACTAATCTCCGTCCATAATTCTTCAAGCATTCTGCCTATCAGATCTAATCCCTTGAATCTATTTGTCATTTCCACTAATCATAATGGGTTTGATTTAGGTCAATAGTGAATGGTCTAGTGGTTTTCCCTACTTTCTTCAATTTAAGTCTGAATTCCCATAAGGAGTTCATGATCTGAGCCACAGTCAGCCTCTGGTCTTGTTTTTGCTGACTATATAGAGCTTCTCCATCTTTGGCTGCAAAGAATATAATCAATCTGATTTTTATTGACCATCTGGTGGTGTCCATGTGTAAAGTCTTCTCTTGTGTTCTTAGAAAAGGATGTTTGCTATGACCAGTGTGTTCTCTTGGTAAAACTCAAGAGAGCCTTTGACCTGCTTCATTTTGTACTCCAAGGACAAATTTGCCTGTTACTCCAGGTGTCTCTTGACTTCCTACTTTTGCATTCCAATCCCCTATGATGAAAAGGACATCTTGTATGGGTGTTAGTTCTAGAAGGTCTCGTAGGTGTTCATAGAACCATTCAACTTCAGTATCTTTTGCATTACTGGTTGGGACATAGACTTGGATTACTGTGATACGAATGGCTTGACTTGGAAATGAACAGGGTTCATTTGGTCATTTTTGAGTTAGCACCGAAGAACTGTATCTCGGACTCTTTTGTTGATTTGGAGAACATAGTTGTGCGAGAAACCAAAGGGCTGGCTAATTGAAGTTCAAAATTATATACTTACCCACTCGACCACACGCAGTTCTGGACCTGGGGAGACCAAATTCCATTGGTAGTTGCCTTGGCCCTGGGAGAGCAGAGTAAAATTTAAATTTCTTATAAATAGGCTTGCTCCCCAAAAGGAGAAAAGGATGAGCCAAATTTAGTCTTTACAAATGTACAGATGTATATAATTACTATGGAATATAAAGTGATGACTACATATATATTCTGTAACATAAATGTAATTACAAATATATGTGATGCAGTGACTCAATCTAGTACAAAACACATTATCAAATAATTAGCCATTATTTATCTAATTCCCTCATATCTCAGTTGGCAAAGAATCCGCCTGCAATGCAGGAGAACCCAGTTCAATTCCTGGGTTGAGAAGATGCCCTGGAGAAGGGATAGGCTACCACTACAGTATTCTTGGCCTTCTCTTGTGACTCAACTGGTAAAGAATCTGCCTTTAATGCGGGAGACCTGGGTTTGATCCCTGGGTTGGGAAGATCTCCTGGAGAAGGGAAAGGCTACCCACTCCAGTATTCTGGCCTAGAGAATTCCATGGACTACACAGTCTATGGGGTCAAAATGAGTCAGACATGACTGAGCCACTTTCACTTTCACTAATCTAATCCTCAAGCCAAATTATGTTTACCTATATTGGCCTACACAGGTTATCAGAAGTTTTGCAATGAGATTATATGGCAACACTATGATACTCTAATCACAAAATACATAAAGACCTCCTATTCATAAGATTTCAGCAATAAAGATGCCTGAATTTCACCTCTAAGCCCTCTGTGAATATTAAATTTCTATGAAGAAATTAAAATTCAAAGATTAAATACTCTTGCAAAGATTAAATGCTCCTCTTAAATCCAGAGGAAATAAGGCTCAAAGTCAAATCCCCTTGACTTAAAAAAATAAAGTCCCAAAGTCCTCCTTTCCAATTTGTAATTCTGCTCAGTTAAGTCAGAGAAGTTCACCACAAATGGATAGAAATGCATACAGTTGAGTGTTTTTCTTTCAGCAGCTACAGCCTGGGATGGATGTGAATCCTTTAAGGCCTCAGAAATGTTTAGTTCACTGCCAAGACACCATTTTCACTCTAATGTGTGTGCGTGCTACGTAGCTTCTCTCATGCCTCACTCTGTGCGACTCTATGGACTGTAGTCCGAAAGGCTCCTAGGTCCATGGGATTCTCCAGGCAAGAATACTGGAATGGGTTACCATGCCCTCCTCCTGGGGCTCTTCTTGACCCAGGGATCTAACCTGCATCTCTTATGTCTCTTGCATTGGCAGGCAGGTTCCTTACCACTAGCACCAACTGGGAAGCTCTTGCACTCTAATCAGTTCAGTCCTGCTGCTGCTGCTGCTAAGTCGCTTCAGTCATGTCCAACTCTGTGCGACCTTATAGACTGCAGCCCACCAGGCTCCCCCATCCATGGGATTCTCCAGGCAAGAATGCTGGAGTGGGTTGCCATTTCCAAAGTGAAGTCACTCAGTCGTGTCTGACTCTTAGCGACCCCATGGACTGTGGCCCACCAGGGTCCTCCGTCCATGGGATTTTCCAGGCAAGAGTACTGGAGTGGGGTGCCATTGCAGTTCAGTCCAGTTCAGTCCAATTCAGTCCAGTTCGGTCGCTCAGTTGTGCCTGACTCTTTGCATCCCCAAGGACTACAGCACGCCATGTTTTCCTGTCAATCACCAATTCCTAGAGCTTGCTCAAGTTCATGTCCATCGAGTCTGTGATGCCATCAAACCATCTCATCCTCTGTTGTCTCCTTCTCCTCCTGCCTTTAATCTTTCCCAGTGTCAGGGTCTTTTCCAATGAGTCAGTTCTTTGTATCAGGTAGTCAAAGTATTGTAGTTTCACTTTCAGCATCAGTCCTTCCAATGAATATTCAGGACTGACTCCTTTTAGGATTGACTGGTTGAATCTCCTTGTAGCACAAGGGACTGTCAATAGTCTTCTCCAACACCACAGTTCAAAAGCATCAGTTCTTCAGTGCTCAGCTTTCTTTATAGTCCAACTCTTACATCCATATATGACTACTGGAAAAACCATTGCTTTGTCTAGACTGACCTTTGTTGGCAAAGTAATGTCTCTGCTTTTTAATATGCTGTCTAGTTTGTTCATAACTTTCCTTCCAAGGAGTAAGCGTCTTTTAATTTCAAGGCTACAATCACCAACTGCAGTGATTTTGGAGCCCCCCAAAAATAAACTCTATCAGTGTTTCCATTTTTTCCCCATCTGTTTTACATGAAGTGGTGGGACCGGATGCCATGATCTTTGTTTTTTGAATGTTGAGTGTTAAGCCAGCTTTTTTCAATCTCCTCTGTCACATTCATCATGAGGCCCTTTACTTCTTCTTTACTTTCTGCCATAAGAGTGGTGTCATCTGCATATCAGAAGTTATCAATATTTCTCCCGGCAATCTTGATTCCAGGTTGTGTTTCATCCAGCCCAGCATTTTGCATGATGTACTCTGCATATAAGTTAAATAAGCAGAGTGACAATATACAGTCTTGATGCACTCCTTTACCAGTTTTGAACCAGTTTGTTCCATGCTGGTTCTAACTTGCTTCTTGACCTGCATACTGATTTCTCAGGAGGCAGGTTAGGTGGTCTGGTATTCCCATCTCTTGAAGAACTTTCCACAGTTTGTTGTGATCCATACAGTCAAAGGCTTTAGCATAGTTAATGAAGTAGACATAGATGTTTTTCCAGAATTCTCTTGTTTTTTCTATGATCCAACCTATGTTGGCAATTTGATCTCTGGTGGCTCAGAGGGTAAAGTGTCTGTCTGCAATGCAGGAGACCCTGGTTCGATCCCTGGGTTGGGAAGATCTCCTGGAGAAGGCAATGGCAACCCACTCCAATACTCTTGCCTGGAGAATCCCATGGGCGGAGGAGCTACAGTCCACGGGGTCACAAAGAGTCGGACACGACTGAGTGACTTCACTTTCACTTTTCCTCTGCCTTTTCTAAATCCAGCTTGAACATCTGAAAGTTCTTGGTTCATGTATTGTTGAAGCCTGGCTTGGGAAATTTTGAACATTACTTTGCTAGTGTGTGAGATGAGTGCAATTGTGCGGTAGTTTGCACTCTAAGAGGACTCTTTAAAATACTCAAAAATTAACTCTAATCTCACATCTACCAAATTTAGAATATAAGCAGAACCTTCACTCCTAGAGCAGTGATCCATGGTAATAATTCTGTTTCCTAAACCCAGTATGTATGTTGTCAAAGACCATCCCATTGGTATCTGAGGAAGAAAGACAGATGGTAGATGGTGACCACCTTGGTTTGAGCTTGGCTGCTTTGCCAGTCTTCTTTTATAGACTCACAGCCTGTGAATGTAATTGGTAGGAACCTTCCAGCAAATGATTCATTCTGTCACTCTGAATTCACTGTATGTGGGATGGGGGACATTCCAGAAGCCTAATGTCTCCTCAGGAGGGTGGTCTTAAGATGTTGCTACCATCTTTGTTTGCAATGGCAGCAGCCCTCCCCACAAGGTATTATTTGAGAATCCCTTCTGTTTTCCTCACATAACCTATTCAAACCCTCTTAACTTCCTTTTCCCTTTATATACGTCAGTCCTGAGTATCGTTAGTACTGAATCCTAGCTATTCTGTGAAGTATTTAGTGCCTGTGTATAGTGGCACATTTCCTTTGCCTCTTTTTTAATAAGAAATGTGAATCATTTGTTCACTCAGCAAACATTTATTGAGTAACCTTTGCCTTTTGGAATAGAATTAATTTAGCCTAAAAAATACCCTGCCTTAGAAAAGGATTTCATCTTAGAGCCACATTTGTTTCAGCTGACAAAACACTCTAGAATTTCTCAACTGAAGCTGAGCTGATGTCGAGCTGCTTGAGGCAGGTGCCCTGAGGTCCCAGTGGGGGCAGATGCCCAGGCCATGTGTTCCTCTAATGTACAGACAATCTCCTTCTTTTCCATCCCATAAATCCCCTGGCTACCATGATACCTACATGCTCAGCAACAATAATTGTTTTGAAACTCACCCAAACATCATTGGAGAAGGCAATGGCAACCCACTCCAGTACTCTTGCCTGGAAAATCCAGTGGACAGAGGAGCCTGGTAGGCTGCAGTCCGTGGGGTTGCTGAGGGTCGAACACGACTGAGCAACTTCACTTTCACTTTTCATTTTCTTGCATTGGAGAAGGAAATGGCAACCCACTCCAGTGTTCTTGCCTGGAGAATCCCAGGGACAGGGGAGCCTGGTGAGCTGCTGTCAATGGGGTGACACTACTGAAGTGACTTAGCAGCAGCATACATCGTTTTCTATTTTCATTTTCTATACTGAGGTTTTGGACCAGGCACACAATTGAAGGTCAAGTACTCCAGAGTCTCAGCATGTACTGAAGGCAGAAAGGCACACCACCTCCTGCCATTTAAGCCTCAGTCACATGATATTTCAATCCTTTCAAGCCAGAAGCTCCCTAGTGTTCTGCGGCCCATGCGTAACTTTGCTGCCTGGCCTTGTACCTGCAGGTAACAATCTATGTTAGCCTGGCCAGCGATGGCAGGCCAGGCTGTGTCTGCATTGTGATCAACTATTGCCTCCTGCCGCCCGAGGCCTTGGCACCTGCCAAAGGCACAGCTTTGCTGAGGTCCTCGCATTGCACTACAAGTTTAAGGTCAAGCTGCAGCAGTCTGCACTCTGAGGCCATCTGTGCTGGCTGCAGGCCTGTGCCTTTGGCCCTATCTCCACAGAAAGTCTTTTAGGGTCAGAGCCACAACAAGTTGCAGCCACCTGGCAAAGCCCAAAATACCCTAATGACCAATGCTTCAGGACTCTCAGCTTCTGTCAGCAAAGCAGACTTTGCAAGGAAAAAGCTGACCTGGCCTGGTATAAAATCTCCCAACCAGGAATGGCAAAATTCCCTGCCTAGGCATTAAACACTAAGGTCCCATCAGAAGTTCATTTCATAGGAAATTTGCTTTACAAATTCTTCTTATCTCCTTTCTCAATGTTCTCAGTCACTAAATATTGGGTTTAAACTTATATATGTATTAAATATGTCACAGAATACATATTTCTCATCAGATTAGATCAGATCAGTCACTCAGTTGTGTCCAACTCTTTGCGACCCCATGAATCGCAGCACACCAGGCCTCCCTGTCCATCAGCAACTCCCGGAGTTCACTGAGACTCACATCCATCAAGTCAGTGATGCTATCCAGCCATCTCATCCTCTGTTGTCCCCTTCTCCTCCTGCCCCCAATCCCTCCCAGCATCAGAGTCTTTTCCAATGAGTCAATTCTTCGCATGAGGTGGCCAAAGTACTGGAGTTTCAGCTTCAGCATCATTCCTTGGCTGATCTCCTTCAGAATGGACTGGTTGGATCTCCTTGCAGTCCAAGGGACTCTCAAGAGTCTTCTCCAACACCACAGTCCAAAAGCATCAATTCTTCGGTGCTCAGCCTTCTTCACAGTCCAACTCTCACATCCATACATGACCACAGGAAAAACCATAGCCTTGATTATGATCTAAATTTAGTAAAATAGAATGAACACCTGATATATGTCAGGGGCAGTGGCCAAGAGTGCCAGGCTGCGATGGCGCAGTAGCTACCCCATGCCCGAGGTCAGGGGCGGCGGCGGAGAGGAGCTACCCCCGAGGCCAGGGGCGATGGCCAAGAGGAGCAACCCCATGCCCGAGGCCAGGGGCAGCGTCTGAGAGGAGCAACCCCACATCCAAGGAGCGGTGGCTGCGCGGGCACAGGAGGGCCAAGAGGAGCTACTCCATGTTCAAGGTAAGGAGGGGCAGCTGTGAGGAGATACCCCTCGTCCAAGGTAAGGAGCAGCGTCTGCACTTTGCTGAAGCAGCCATGAAGAGATACCCCACATCCAAGATAAGAGAAACCCAAGTAAGATGGTAGGTGTTGAGGAGAGGCATCAGAGGGCAGACACATTGAAACCATAATCACAGAAAACTAGTCAATCTAATCACACAGACCACAGCCTTGTCTAACTCAACGAAACTAAGCCATGCCGTGTTGTGGGGCCACCCAAGATGGGAGGGCCATGGTGGAGAGGTCTGACAGAATGTGGTCCACTGGAGAAGGGAATGGCAAACCACTTAACTAGTCTTGCCTTGAGAACCCCATGAACAGTATGAAAAGGCAAAATGATAGGATACTGAAAGAGGAATTCTCCAGGTTGGTAGGTGCCCAATATGCTACTGGAGATCAGTGGAGAAATAACTCCAGAAAGAATGAAGGGATGGAGCCAAAGCAAAAACAATACCCAGTTGTGGATGTGACTGGTGATAGAAGCAAGGTCCGATGCTGTAAAGAGCAATATTGCACAGGAACCTGGAATGTCAGGTCCATGAATCAAGGCAAATTGGAAGTAGTCAAACAGGAGATGGCAAGAATGAACGTTGACATTCTAGGAATCAGCGAACTGAAATGGACTGGAATGGGTGAATTTAACTCAGATGACCATTATATCTACTACTGTTGGCAGGAATCCCTCAGAAGAAATGGAGTAGCCATCATGGTCAACAAAAGAGTCCAAAATGCCGTTCTTGGATGCAATCTCAAAAATGACAGGATGATCTCTGTTTGTCTCCAAGGCAAACCATTCAATATCACAGTAATCCAAGTCTATGCCCCAACCAGTAATGCTGAAGAAGCTGAAGTTGAATGGTTCTATGAAGACCTCCAAGACCTTTTAGAACTAACGCCCAAAAAAGATGTCCTTTTCATTATAGGGGACTGGAATGCAAAAGTAGGAAGTCAAGAAACACCTGGGGTAACAGGCAAATTTGACCTTGGAATATGGAATGAAGCAGGGCAAAGACTAATAGAGTTTTGCCAAGAGAATGCACTGGTCATTGCAAACACCCTCTTCCAACAACACAAGAGAATACTCTACACATGGACATCACCAGATGGTCAACTCCGAAATCAGGTTGAT
Source organism: Bos grunniens (assembly GCF_055505025.1). Classification (NCBI taxonomy): domain Eukaryota; kingdom Metazoa; phylum Chordata; class Mammalia; order Artiodactyla; family Bovidae; genus Bos; species Bos grunniens. The sequence continues at coordinate 16,134,000 of NC_141181.1, read as the reverse complement.
TATATTCTTTGCAGCCAAAGATGGAGAAGCTCTATACAGTCAACAAAAACAATACCAGGAGTTGACTGTGGCTCAGATCATGAGCTCCTTATTGCCAAATTCAGACTTAAATTGAAGAAAGTAGGGAAAACCACTAGACCATTCAGGTATGACCTAAATCAAATCCCTTATGATTATATAGTGGAAGTGAGAAATAGATTTAAGGCACGAGATCTGATAGAGTACCTGACGAACTATGGATGGAGGTTCATGACATTGTACAGGAGACAGGGATCAAGACCATCCCCATGGAAAAGAAATGCAAAAAAGCAAAATTGCTGTCTGGGGAGGCCTTACAAATAGCTGTGAAAAGAAGAGAAGTGAAAAACAAAGGAGAAAAGGAAAGATATAAGCATCTGAATGCAGAGTTCCAAAGAATAGCAAGAAGAGATAAGAAAGCCTTCCTCAGCGATCAATGCAAAGAAATAGAGGAAAACAATGGAATGGGAAGGACTAGAGATCTCTTCAAGAAAATTAGAGATATCAAGCAAACATTTAATGCAGAGATGGGCTCGATTAAGGACAGAAATGGTATGGACCTAACAGAAGCAGAAGATATTAAGAAGAGATGGCAAGAATACACAGAAGAACTGTACAAAAAAGAACTTCAGGACCCAGATAATCAGGATGGTGTGATGACTCATCTAGAGCCAGACATCCTGGAAAGTGAAGTCCAGTGGGCCTTAGAAAGCATCACTATGAACAAAGCTAGTGGAGGTGATGGAATTCCAGTTGAGCTATTCCAAATTCTGAAAGATGATGCTGTGAAAGTGCTGCACTCAATATGCCAGCCAATTTGGAAAACTCAGCAGTGGCCACAGGACTGGAAAAGGTCAGTTTTCATTCCAATCCCAAAGAAAGGAAATGCCAAAGAATGCTCAAACTACCACACAATTGCACTCATCTCACATGCTAGTAAAGTAATGCTCAAAATTCTCCAAGCCAGGCTTCAGCAACATGTGAACTGTGAACTTCCTGATGTTCAAGCTGGTTTTAGAAAAGGCAGAGGAACCAGAGATCAAATTGCCAACATCCGCTGGATCATGGAAAAAGCAAGAGAGTTCCAGAAAAACATCTATTTCTGCTTTATTGACTATGCCAAAGCCTTTGACTGTGTGGATCACAATAAACTGTGGAAAATTCTGAAAGACATGGGAATACCAGACCACCTGACCTGCCTCTTGAGAAATCTATATGCAGGTCAGGAAGCAACAGTTAGAACTGGACATGGAACAACAGACTTGTTCCAAATAGGAAAAGGAGTACGTCAAGGCTGTATATTGTCACCCTGCTTATTTAACTTCTATGCAGAGTACATCATGAGAAATGCTGGGCTGGAAGAAACACAAGCTGGAATCAAGATTGCCGGGAGAAATATCAATAGCCTCAGATATGCAGATGTTACCACCCTTATGGCAGAAAGTGAAGAGGAATTAAAAAGCCTCTTGATGAAAGTGAAAGAGGAGAGTGAAAAAGTTGGCTTAAAGCTCAGCATTCAGAAAATGAAGATCATGGCATCTGGTCCCATCACTTCATGGGAAATAGATGGGGAAACAGTGGAAACAGTGTCAGAGTTTTTGGGCTCCAAAATCACTGCAGATGGTGACTGCAGCCATGAAATTAAAAGAAGCTTACTCTTTAGAAGGAAAGTTATGACCAACCTAGATAGCATATCAAAAGCAGAGACATTACTTTGCCAACAAAGGTCCATCTAGTCAAGGCTGTTTCTTCCAGTGGTCATGTATGGATGTGAAAGTTGGACTGTAAAGACAGCTGAACGCCGAAGAACTGATGCTTTTGAACTGTGGTGTTGGAGAAGACTCTTGAGAGTCCCTTGGACTGCAAGGAGATCCAACCAGTCCATTCTAAAGGAGATCAGTCCTGGGTGTTCATTGGAAGGACTGACGCTAAAGCTGAAACTCCAGTACCTTGGCCACCTCATGTGAAGAGTTGACTCATTGCAAAAGACTCTGATGCTGGGAGGAATTGGGGGCTGGAGGAGAAGGGGACGCCAGAGGATGAGATGGCTGGATGGCATCACCGACTCGATGGACATGAGTTTGGATGAACTCTGGGAGTTGGTGATGGACAGGGAGGCCTGGCGTGCTGCAACTCATGGGGTCGCAAAGAGTCGTACACGACTGAGCAACTCTACTGAACTGATATATGTTTTTCTATGTCCAGTATTTGTTTTACTTATTGAAATTTATTAAGTTGACTGTAGCCCACCAGGCTCCTCTGTCCTTGGGATTCTCTAGGTAAGAATACTGGAACAGGTTGCGATTTTCTCCTCCAGGGGATCTTCCCGATCCAGGGATTGAACATGGGAATATTGTGTTGCAGGCAGTCTCCTGCATTGTAGGAGGATTCTTTACTGACTGAGTCACCAGAGAAGCCCGTGTAATATTCAATTTAGTTAAAATACATTTCATTCAGTTCAGTTGTTCAGTCATGTCCGACTCTTTTTGACCCATGGACTGCAGCATGCCAGGCTTCCCTGTCGGTCACCAACTCTTGAAGCTCGCTCAAACTTATGTCCATGGAGTCAGTGATGCCATCCACCCTCTTATCCTCTGTCATCCCCTGCTCCTCTTGCCTTTATCTTTCCCAGCATCAGGGTCTTTTCTAATGAGTCACCTCTTTGCATCAGATGGCCAAAGTATATACAGTCAGCAAAAAGAAGACCAGGAGCTGACTGTGGCTCAGACCATGAACTCCTTATTGCCAAATTCAGACTTAAATTAAAGAAAGTAGGGAAAACTACTAAACCATTCAGGTATGGACCTAACTCAAATCCCTTATGATTATACAGTGTATGTGACAAATTCAAGGGATTATATCTGATAGAGTGCCTGAAGAACTATGGACGGAGGTTCATGGCATTGTACAGGAGACAATGATCAAGACTATCCCCAAGATAAAAAGAAAAATACTTCTAATACACACATATTTAACTTAATATTTTAATAAATAAAATGAATATCTGATATATTAGAAAAGACACATACATATATGCCAGGTATTTATTTTATAAAATTGATATCATACTATAGAGAGAATATGTATTCTGCATTCATCCATTAAGAGTTCTTTTTAAAAATTTCCTAATATCATAAATTATAAAGTGAAAAATCAAGATATTTTAAATCACAGTACCCCGTGAACCTGGTGAAAACACTAAATAATATAGTAAAGCTTTATGCAGGCTCCTCCCCAGTCTCCACTTTGGCTATCGACAGGGAACCGTGTTTAATTCTTTTGTTTAATCCTTTTATTTATTTTTTATTGAGATATAATTGGTATATAATATTATATTTGTTTTAGTTGTATGATGTAATGATTGGATGTTCATACATATTGTGAAATGATTACCATAGTAAGTCTAGTTAACATCTGTTGCCTCACATAGTTACAATTTTTTGCTTTTTTATGATAAAAAGCTTTAAAGATCTATTCTCCTAGCAGCTTTAAAATATATAATACAGTATTATTAACTATAGTCACCATGTTATACATTATATGCAGGACTTATTTATTTTACAACTTGAAGTTTGTAATTTTTGATTCTAGCTGATTCTTTTTTTTAATCCCCATACCCTGAATACTGTCTTGGACAACTATTTTTCAACTATTCAATTTTGAAAATTATTTATTTACTCTTTTGTCTCAATCCTCCAAACTTCTAGTATAGTTAAATCATTATATTTAATTAAGTCAATAGGCTATTAAATGTAGTTTACTTGAAAACCAGTTTATTCTTGTACAACTTTTTCATTTATCAAGAGTTTCTAATTTCCTTTTTCACCCACTATTTCTCTTTATGCAAATATTGTATTGAAATTGTTTTTTTTTTTTTTTTTTCAGTATTCATCCCACTTGCATAATATCTAAGACAGAACTATGTCATACCATATTCTTTTTTTTTTTTTTTCTGAAAAATTTCACAATATAATGTTGATAGTTTACCATGAAGAAATTAAGAAAAGAGAATAGTTTCTAATGTTTATCCATGTATTGACTGTTCGTAGTGCTCTTTACTCCTTCCTGTATTTCCCAGTTTTGTTTTGATATTATCATCATTCATAAAGGACTTTATCATTTTTTATAGCTCGTGCATACTTCCTTAGCTTTCATTTCTCTGAAGGTGTTTTCACTCCCATTTCAAAAGATACTTTCAATGAATATCTATTACAGAATTGACAGCTTTAATTCTTCAGCACTTTATTTATTTTTTATTTGATAAATTTAATGCCTTTTATTGCCATACCTCATTTTACTGTGCTTTGCTTTAGTGAGCTTTATAGATACATGTTTTTGTTTTTTTTTTTTTTCCTTGTTAATTTTCTGTTTAGTTGATCTATCCATAAGTGTGAGTGGGGTATTAAAGTCTCCCACTATTATTGTGTTATTGTTAATTTCTCCTTTCATACTTGTTAGGATTTGTCTTACATACTGCGGTGCTCCCATGTTGGGTGGATATGTATTTATAATTGTTATATCTTCTTCTTGGATTGATCCTTTGATCATTATGTAGTGACCTTCTTTGTCTCTTTTCACAGCCTTTGTTTTAAAGTCTAATTTATCTGATACGAGTATTGTGACTCCTGCTTTCTTTTGGTCCCAATTTGCATGGAAAATCTTTTTCCAGCCCTTCACTTTCAGTCTGTATGTGTCCCCTGTTTTGAGGTGGGTCTCTTGTAGACAACATATGTAAGGGTCTTGTTTTTGTATCCATTCAGCCAGTCTTTGTCTTTTGGTTGGGGCATTCAACCCATTTACGTTTAAGGTAATTACTGATAAGTATGATCCCGTTGCCATTTACTTTATTGTTTGGGGTTCGAATTTATACACCATTTTTGTGTTTCCTGTCTAGAGAATATCCTTTAGTATTTGTTGGAGAGCTGGTTTGGTGGTGCAGAATTCTCTCAGCTTTTGCTTGTCTGAGAAGCTTTTGATTTCTCCTTTATACTTGAATGAAATCCTTGCTGGGTACAATAATCTGGGCTGTAGATTATTTTCTTTCATCATTTTAAGTATGTCTTGCCATTCCCTCCTGGCTTGAAGAGTTTCTATTGAAAGATCAGCTGTTATCCTTATGGGAATTCCCTTGTGTGTTATTTGTTGTTTTTCCCTTGCTGCTTTTTTTTTTTAGCTTATCACATTCTATGGAGTGTTTGTTTTTTACTGACTGTCCCGTGGGACACTCTGTCCCTCACCTGTCATCTAGACAAGTCACTTTGTAAGATAGCTTCCAGGTGGTCATCCTGGGATTTCTTTTTGGGAAAGAGGTCTTTCCTGGGACTTATCTTTACCTTTCTTGGATTACCAAGTTGTTTTGCTAGAGCAAAGAGTGTGTGGGAAGTGATATTTCTGAAAACTTGTGTGTCTAAAATGTGCTTATTCCAAACATTTGAATGACAGTTTGTCTAGATATAGGCAACCCACTCCAGTGTTCTTGCCTGGAGAATCCCAGGGACGGGGGAGCCTGGTGGGCTGCTGTCTATGGCATTGCACAGAGTTGGACACAACTGAAGCAACTTAGCAGCAGCAGCAGCAGAATTTTCCTTGTACGTCTCTTCTTTCAGATCTCTGAAAGCTTCTAGCATCAGTGTTATTGACAAGAAAGCTGGTGCCAATTTGATCACTCCCTTGTAGATGACATATCTTTTTCTCTCTGGAAATTATTAGGACCTTGTCTTTATTACTTTGGTACCAAAATCACACAAGTACTTGTCTAGAAGAGGGACTTCTTAATGTATTTGTTTGGCATACAGAAGGTGGTTTAAATCTGGAGATTTAAGTTCTTCAACTCTGGCAAATTCACTTGAATTGATTCTTTGATATTCTATTAGATTGGTGTAAACATAAATACAGTTTCAGACCATGGGTTTTAAATCATTATAGCTGTTATTCAGTCACTCAGTCATGTCCAACTCTTTGCGACCCCATGGACTGCAGCATGCCAGGCTTCCCTGTCCCTCACCATCTCCTGGAGCTTGCTCAAACTCACGTCCTTTGAGTCAATGATGTCATTCAACCATCTCATCCCCTGTCATCCCCTTCTCCTCCTTCCTTCAATCTTTCCCAGCATCAGAGTCTTTATAACTAGGCTTAAACATGTCTTTACCAATCAAAATAGTAATTGTTATAGTGCAACACATTTTTGCCAATGAGAAATGTTTGTTTATTCCTGTAGCATAAAAATCTATGCTTTGGGATTTGATGAACACTTGGAAAGCATTTTCTGCATCCTACTGGTTGTGGGAGCATTTGCTCTGTGAAAAGTTGTCGAGATCCTTGAAGAAGTGGTGTTGGTTGGCAAGAGGTCAGGTAAATATGGTGGATGAGGCAAAACTTCGTAGCCCAATTTATTCAACTTTTGAAGCACTGTTTGTGCAACATGCAGTCACGCTTTGTGGTGGAGAAGAATTGGACCCTTTCTGTTTACCAATGCTGGCTGCAGGCACTGCAGTTTTCGGTGTATCTCATTGATTTGCTGAGCATACTTCTCAGATGTAATGGTTTCACTGGGATTCAGAAAGCTGTAGTGGATCAGACCAACAGCAGACCACCAAACAGTGGCCATGACCGTTTATTATTGCAAATTTGACTTTTGGAAGTGCTTCAGAGCTTCTTCTTGGTCTAACCACCAAGCTGGTTGCTGCTGGTTGTTATATATAATCCACTTTTTGTTGCACACCACAATCTGATTGAGAAATGGTTTAGTGTTGTTGCATAGAATAAGAGAAGATGACACTTCAAAATGAAGATTTTTTTTTTGATTTGTTATCAGCCCATGAGGCACCTGGGCTTCCCTGGTGGCTCAGAGAGTAAAGAATCTGCCCACAATGCAGGAGATCTCGGTTCAATCCCTGGATCGGGAAAATCATCTGGAGAAGGGAATGACAACCCACTTCAGTATTCTTGCCTAGAAAATCCCATGGGGAGAGAAGGCTGATGGGCTACAGTCTATGGTGTTGCAAAGAGTCAGACTCTACTGAGTGACTAACAATTTCACTTTCACTCATGAGGCACCCACTTGTCTAACTTTTTCACCTTTCCAATTTGCTTCAAATGCCAAATGACGTGTAGTAATATGAGGATCAGCTTTGATGATGGCTCTCCATTGGTGGTTATCAACTTCCAATGGCTGGTCATTAGGCTCCCCATCTTCAAGGCTCTCGTCTCCTTTGCAAAACTTCTTGAACCACCACTGCACTGTACATTCATTAGCAGTTCCTGGGTCAATGTGTTATTGATGTTGCAAGTTGTCTCCTCTGCTTTACAACCCATTTTGAACTCAAGAAAATTGCTTGAGTTTGATTTTTGTCTAACATTTCCATAGTCTAAAACAAATTTAAAATGAACAGCAAGTAATAAGTCATTAGCAAAAAAGCATAAAGAAATGCACATTAGAATGATGTATTACATAACCACATTTATTTAGAATGAATTCCAATATTAAATGGTAAATTTCAACAATGTAAAAACCACAATTACTTTTGTACCAACCTCATGTAAACTTCTCTTTTCTAGGTCCTATCAGTTTAAATTTATAGCAATCAAATAAATATTGATTATTTGTTATTCAATAAAAAAATTAAAAATGAGGTACAGGTTCCATTTGGATTCTCAATCATTTTGAGTCTTAGAGAAATAAACTCTCAATAGTTCCTTGAAGGTTGAATTTTCAGATCTTCTCATAGGCAAGGTCATAGAAGCAGTAACTGGATTTCTCCCAGAGGTCAGGTGGGAACCAGCTGTTTATTTTACGGGCATAGACACCTAGATAATTAGGTCAGTTTCCCAAGATCGTACAGTCAGTTAGTGGCAGAGCCTGGATTAGACTGAATCATTCTCATTTTCTAGCTGGGTTCTTTTTCTGTCACATATTTTTCTCATCTGTCACAACTTAGTGGCTTGAAGCAGAAATTCACACATCTTAAGTTCAACCATAATGTGTATGGTTTCCGAAGGAAATTCTAGGGACTGTAATAAAAACAAATAAAAAGTGGAGAAGGGCTACTCAGATGGCAAAAATTAAAGACATCTTTCAAAGGGGTGGATTTTCACCTCCCCTCCTGCCATTCGTCACTGCTGGCAGCACCTTCTGCAGCTGCTGATGAAAGCATTTGCTAAGGTATGCCGTGGTCAGAGTATACATGTGGTATTTAAATATAACTTTGCTTTCTTGGAAATGGTAATCAAACAAGTATTCAAATTATGGAAAGCGTTAAATGTATGTTTCCAAAAATTTTTGTAGTAGAACTTGGTCTTAGCAGGAAGACTGAATTGTGAAATCCAAAATGAAGACATAGTTTGAGCAGCCAACCCCTACAGCCATGTAACCCAAATGTAAATTGCCCTAATTTCCCTGAAATGCTGACTCTGTTCCCTAACAAAACTCAAACTTTTTCCAAGTGGCTTTCAAGCCAATCAGCTACAGGCAATCGTATACAGCACCACCACACTAAAAGGAATGTAAATTTCTAGCAACCAATCACAATGGAAAACAATGCACTTCCTCATTCATGCTTTATAAGCCGAGCTATAATTGCTGAGAATATGGCACTTTTGGTTTTGATGTTTCCCTGTTTGCAAACAGTTTGTTTCTTGTTCAATAAAATATCCATATCAACTAATACTCTCCAAGTTTTCTTTTGAAAATTTCTATCACTAGTTATGCCACTATGGACAAGTTAGTTAAATTCTGCAAGTTTTCTCATTAGTAAAATGTGGAAATGATGATAATATTTATTAAAATATTCTTTAGAACATTGGACAAAATTTTAAGATTTATTAGAATATTCTAAACTGGACAAAATTATGCATAAAACTGAACTAGCCTAGTGGTTGGTACATGGAATACACTTATAAATACTTGTTAAATCAATGAATATTAGGCTATGCTGTTTGTCATACAGATTTTCTTTTTTCATATATGCAATTACTTGATACATGTGTCCACAAATGTGAGAGGGTGTGGGGACTTTTGCTTTCATCCAAAGTTGCTGAAAAATAGTATTATTTCAGTTGACTTGCTTATAAACCAGTAAGAAAAAACTTGTAAATGACAAATTAAATCTGAGAGAATAATTTAGGATATATGTCATTTTTGATATTGTAATGTTAGGACATTTTTCACTAGGCTAGAGTGGTGTCTGGGAGAAGGCAATGGCACTCCACTCCAATACTCTTGCCTGGAAAATCCCATGGACGGAGGAGCCTGGTGGGCTGCAGTCCAGGGGGTTGCTAGGAGTCAGACACGACTGAGCAAATTCACTTTCACTTTTCACTTTCATACACTGGAGAAGGAAATGGCAGCCCACTCCAGTGTTCTTGCCTGGACAATCCCAGGGACGGGGGAGCCTGGTGGGCTGCTGTCTATGGGGTCACACAGAGTCGGACACGACTGAAGTGATGTAGCAGCAGCAGCAGCAGCAGAGTGGTGTCTTCACTGAATAAAATGATTTTTTCCTCTAATTTTATATTCACAAGATTGTGGAATGTATATATCCTCAAAACATACTAGAAGAATTGATCATCAATTCTTTTCAAAAAAACAATTGTTTACATATATGATGTACATGCTGCTCAATAGTTATACAAAAAAATTCATTCAACTGGTCATCCATTCAACTCATTTGTTGATTTATTGATTGTGTTTTACTGAGTTTCAAATCAGTAATGCTGAGATTCTGAAGAGAAAGTCATTGCCCCGATGCTAGCTGTCTTACCTCCATTACCTAATTCATTTGGAAAAATTAGGAACAGTACAGGAAATTGGAGTAGAAGTAGGTGAATGTTCCTTGCTGTTGCTATGTACTTAGTCCCTCCTCTTCTAAGAACTATACCAAGCATATAAACCAGCACTGTCCAATAGAAATAAAATATAAACTACATGTGTAATTTTAAATGCTCTAGTAGCCACATTAAAACAAGGAAAGAGAAATAGGTGAAATGTATTTTGATAATATATCTTAACCTCATCCTTTCAAAATATTACCATTTCAACAGGTAACTAATACTAAGGTTATTAATAAGATTTCTTACATTCTTTTTTTATACCAAATCTTTCATATCTGATTGTATTTCACACTAGCGATGTACTTCAATTTGCACTAGCCATATTCAAATGCTCAATAGGTTCACGTGACTGGTGGCTAGTCACCGCCATACTAGTGCAGATAATAGATGGGCTTTGGGATGTGGACATCTCTTTTCGGAGGTCATCATTCAACTTACTACATTGCCTTAGGGCCTCTAGGAGGAATGCAGTTCCACGAACACCTTGATTTTTACATAATGATATTTATTTTGAAGTATCTGACCTCCAGTTCTGATACTGTAAGATAACAAATGTGTCTTATTTTAAGCAAGTTTGTGGCAATGTGTTGGAGAAGGAAATGGCAACCCACTCCAGTATTCTTGCCTAGAGAATTCCGTGGACAGAGGAGCCTGGTGGGCTGCCGTCTATGGGGTCACACAGAGTTGGACACGACTGAAGCGACTTAGCAGCAGCAGCAGCAGTGGCAATGTGTTACAGCAGCTGTGGGAAACTACTAGAATTTATCTCAAATCTTGTTTCCTCCAGCCTGGGTTCTTTTATTGAAACCATTAAGAATCATATTAATTATGTACTAGTAGTAGAGACATGATTATTATCTTCCCTGCTGAATGAAAAAATTCTGGTTTGGAGCTTGATAGCAAAGAGTTATAAAACCATGTAATTGATTCAGGAATGATAATAATCCAAACATTTGCAGTAAAAGTTGCAGTATAGTCTGGACTAAAGGTCAGTTGGTCAGTATATTGTGTCTTCTGATACATTTCTGTATCTAGCCATTTTTGTTCTAAGGCAGAAAATAGCCCCAGTCTGGGGCTTTCTGAAGAAGGCATGGATAAACTTACTCAATCTGAGGACCTACATGGAAAATCAAGGAAGGGGAAAGGGAGGAAGGAGGGAAGGAAAGAAGGGAAGAAAAAAGGAAGGAAGAGAAGCTGGATCTGTGAAAATTCAGAATTCATCAAAATAATAACCCAAAGATCAAGTAGCTATGTCACATGACCTGGTGCCTGCTAAATAATGAGAAGCAATGTGGACCTGAGCTCATAAGATGGCAAACTTTTAAGCCTATAAAACAGTATTAAAATAAAGAACATTTTGCGGGTACTTTCTAGAGACATAACATAGGCCTCATTAATAGTGTTTATAATATTGGTATCAAATCAGTTGCTTAATTCATCTTTGTTGAAAGCAGTGTAACAAAACTCCCAGGGATACACTTTTGCTTGGTTCAGTTCAGTTCAGTCACTCAGTCATGTCCGACTCTTTGCAACCCCATGAATCGCAGCACGCCAGGCCTCCCCATCCATCACCAACTCCCGGAGTTCACTCAAACTCATGTCCATAGAGTCGGTGATGCCATCCAGCCATCTCATCCTCTGTCGTCCCCTTCTCCTACTGTCCTCAATCTCTCCCAGCATCAGAGTCTTTTCCAATGAGTCAGCTCTTCACATGAGGTGGCCAAAGCATTGGAGTTTCAGCTTTAGGATCATTCCTTCCAAAGAACACCCAGGACCGATCTCCTTTAGAATGGACTGGTTGGATCTCCTTGCAGTCCAAGGGACTCTCAAGAAATCTTCTCCAACACCACAGTTCAAAAGCATCAATTCTTCGGCGCTCAGCTTTCTTCACAGTGCAACTCTCATATCCGTACATGACCACTGGAAAAACCATAGCCTTGACTAGACGGACCTTTGTTGGCAAAGTAATGTCTCTGCTTTTGAATATGCTCTCTAGGTTGGTCATAACTTTCCTTCCAAGGAGTAAACATCTTTTAATTTCATGGCTGCAATCATCTAGTGTCAATTACTGTGGAAAATACATTAAAATAATAGTATGTAAGGTATAATAAAGAATTAACAATAGGAACCAGTGAAGTTGCTCAATTGTGTCCGACTCTTTGTGACCCCATGGACTGTAGCCTACCAGGCTCCTCCATCCACGGAATTTTCCAGGCAAGAGTACTGGAGTTGGTAGCATTTCCTTCTCCAGGGAATTTTACTGACCCAGGGATTGAACCCAGGTCTTCCCCATTACAGGCAGATGCTTTATCAGCTGAGCCACCAGGGAAGCCCAGCAATAGGAATCTAGACCAATTAATAAGACCATAGAACTCATTATAAAGCAAAATATTTACTGTTTCACAGATTGTGGGGAACATTAATTAGGGATAATAAATAAGAAAGAATTTGGTGTTTCTATTGTCACTTGGTAATTGTTGAGAGTTGCCAAGCAAGACAGCAGAAAGGACTTTATCAGATGGAGTAAGCCAATAAGCCACCCTCAGTTCAGTTCAGTCGCTCTGTCATGTCTGACTCTTTGCGACCCCATGAATTGTAGCATGCCAGGGCTCCCTGTCCATCACCAACTCCCGGAGTTCACTCAAACTCATGTCCATCGAGTCAGTGATGCCATCCAGCCATCTCATCCTCTGTCGTCCCCTTTTCCTCCTGCCCCCAATCCCTCCCAGCATCCGAGTCTTTTCCAATGAGTCTTTTCCAATGAGTCAACTCTTTTCCAATGAGTCAACTGTTCGAATGAGGTCTTTTCCAATGAGTCTTCTCCAATGAGTCTTTTCCAATGAGTCAACTCTTTGCATGAGGTGGCCAAAGTACTGGAGTTTCAGTTTTAGCATCATTCCTTCCAAAGAACACCAAGGAGCGGCAGCTGCGTGGGCGCAGGAGGGCCGAGAGGAGCTACTCCACGTTCAAGGTCAGGGGAGGTGGTGGTGAGGAGATACCCCTCGTTCAAGGTAAGGAGCAGCGTCTGTGCTTTGCTGGAGCTGCTATGAAGAGATATCCACATCCAAGGTAAGACAAACCCAAGTAAGACGGTAGGTGTTGAAAGAGGGCATTAGAGGGCAGACACACTGAAACCATACTCACAGAAAACTAGCCAATCTAATCACACTAGGACCACAGCCTTGTCTAACTCAATGAAACTAAGCCATGCCCGTGGGGCCACCCAAGACGGGCGGGTCATGGTGGAGAGGTCTGACAGAATGTGGTCCACTGGAGAAGGGAATGGCAAACCACTTCAGTATTCTTGTCTTGAGAACCCCATGAAAAGTATGAAAAGGCAAAATAGGCCACTTTAGGGGGAGGCCAAATAAATGCAGAGAAATAGATTTAAAGGAACTTATTGTCAATACATCTAATTAATCTGTAATATGATAAAGAAACAAAATTGTGGATGTATAAAGTAATGGTCCTAAGGGAATCAAATATCTTAAGGTAGAATAAAATTAATTTGTGAATCGTGAGAATACTATCTTTACTATATAAAACATAAAGAAATGAACATAAATTTTCTCTAATAAGATTCCTTTCTGAAGTAGGAAAATTAGATTAGGATTTTTACATTATGAAATGTTTAAAGACAAAGTTTTTATATATTGAATGCATTGGTTACTTGCCAAAATACTTTTTAAAATCTTCATAAGATAAAGATTAGAAAGTCCAACTCTTTCTTTCCTGACTTTGACCCCAAAGGTATTCATATATAAGCTTGTCACGTATAGCATTGACAATTTTTACAAAGTATATTTCAGTCATAATCATAGAGTATAAAATGAAGAAAACTTTAGTCTCATTTATTATGATGCAAAAAAAAAACAAAACATTGGATGCAAGCAAGTTTTATAAGAAAATGTAATAGTAGATATTTTTTGGTTTATTTTGTTGTACAAACATCAGTATTCTTCAGATGTAATGTTGGGAGATGTTTGAAAATTTGGCAGAGTACAGATATCTTTTGGTAAGATTGATCCAAGAAGAGTCTATGCCTGCCGCGTCTCAGCCCTTTCTTGCAAAGACAAATCGATTCAATTTATTTATTCAGGTGTTAGGAGGGGATTTCCTGGTGTCTCAGATGGTAAAGAATCTGCCTTGCAATGAAGGAGACCCAGGTTCTATCCCTGGGTCAGAAAGATCCTCTGGAGAAGGGAATGGCTACCCACTCCAATATTCTTGCCTGGAGAATTACATGGACAGAGGAGCCTGATGTGCTACAATCCATGTGGTTGTAGGGTCAGACACAACTGAGCGACTAACACTTTCATACTTTAACATGGGCACAAAGAAGGCAGAAATGGAAAATTCCATCTCTCATTCATTGCAGCAAAAAAAAAAAAAAAAGCTGCAAACTAGTCACCTTTTGTTTTATATCAAGGTAACTACATATTTTTTTCTGCTTTTTTTTTCTTCCAGCATTCTTAGAATTTTACCACATTTTCTAATTCTAAAGCCAGAACTTTATTTAAGTCTTGGTATTTCCTTAATTGAACTATTTATGCCAACATATACATAGTTATTTCCTTCATTTCTTCTATAAATATCAGTTCAGTTAGTTTTCAGATGATTGAGATGGGTAGAATAATGGCTATTGATGCAAGTTGAGGCAAAGATAAGTAACTTGCCTGAAATAGTTGGCATGTATTTTAGGATTTCAATCCACATCTGGCCAACTCCAAAGCCATCTACTTTCTATTAAATGCCAATGAGTTTACCTTCATTACAATTGCCCTTAGTTATTTGCAATCATTGAAATTTAGATGAAAACAGTTGTTTATTGAAGAAATTTATTTTCACCTCAAATATTTCAAAATTCCTGAGTATAATCTACCCTATTGTTATATTTTATAGTTCTTATAGTCTTGCATAGTGCTTACTATGAAACCCAACACATTATCTGTTTATTCTAGCCAGTGGGAACTGAGAATGACCATAACATTGAGAGGGGGAAAAAAAAAAGACTTTAAATTGTGGTAAGAATGAACTATATTTTCATCATTTTGTTACTTTCATTAAATTAGAAATATGGAAATGCTTGCATATGATATAATTTCTAATGAAGTCAATTCTGTTGGTCTTTAAAATAAGTTATAACGATGTCAATGCTGAAAGCATTTTCAAAATTATATTTGTTTATTCATCTCCTTCCTTCTTTCTCTTTTTCTTTTGATTGTCCATAAATTGTGACAGGCTGCCTTCTCAGCTCTTTTGATTTAAATGCTTGTTAACTTAGGTGGGAAATTTAAATTGTTTCTAATAAGGAAGTCAGTTTATTAGGTAAAGTGTGCCATCTTGTTTTAGAAATTCTACAAAAGTGGGAACACTAATTACAATTTAAATCCATGGTGGCCTTCAGGGAAGAGAGCATTTTCTATCAAAGAGAAATATATAGTTTCTTAGTCTGTATAGGAATTCAGTCTTCAACCCTAAATTTGTCTCTATGGTTTATTATTTTGCCCTCTAAGCAATATGTTAGAGGAAATTAGTAGAAGAGGTGGTTTTTGTTAAAATATTTTCATGATAATGATTAAGCATAATTTGAAAAGAAAAGAAGTGAATCTATATTATTGAAAAGGTCAAGGTTGCTTTTGTATGATTATATAATTTGAGCAGTTTAAATTGAGAGACAATTTGTCAAAAAGTCAACATTTGGCATGCTTAAACATTTCCTATTAACTCTGGTTAACCCTATTAACTACTTCAATGGAAATAAAAACCACCTATGTTCACAGGAAGCCAAGAAAAGTGAGAGTCACTACACAGAAGGTCCTTTGAATGCCTTGGTGCTTTAAACCTTTTACATAATTGAAAATAATTAGACCTGCCTAAGAAAGCCATTGTCACGATACAAATTTGGCTGGAAATTAATAAAATCAGCTATGCATTGTAAAACTATTTAACTTATTTTTTATTTGATTAGTTGACAAATCAAATGAATTACAGAGATGATAAATTGACTTTAAAATTCTACATTAACATATGCCCTGAAGTCTGCCTTCAAAGTCCATTACTGTATAAAATATTTCTATTGAAAGAAAAACTCGAAGTAGGAAACTTACATTTTCAAATGGGTGCTGCCTGGTTAAAAAAACAAACAAACAAACAAAAAACAAAAACAGAAATCTGTGGCTCAAAAAAAGAATGTCCAACCCACAAATCCTGAGAGATTATCAGGGGAGAAGCATTTCTGACTTTAAAGATGCTGTTATTATAAATAAGTCACATGCATATACTTTAGCAAATAAATTATCTCACATACTAAATAGCAACCCCTATTAAGGTGCTGAGGACAAGGGGGAAGTCCTCTATAGCATGAGCCCAATAATTGCTCCTTAATAAAAACTATCACTGAGTTGGAATTCACATCGGTTGTAACATGCACATTGATTAAACTAGGCTGCAGGTTAATCAATGCAACTCAAAACAACCTGGTGTGATTATCCAAGGATATGTACAACAAAGAAATCTGGGAGTCACTATAGTTCAAAAGTCAATACCTATAGGCTGTATGGAGCTATTTTAAAAGCAAACAAAGCAATAGGCTGGATGTCAAGGGATACAGCTGTATTTGACATGGGAAAGAAAGAACACAAAAGAAGCCCAGCTAATAAGGTAGAAGAAATTAATAGGATTACATACTTGTCATTCTGCAACCCCAAATGACATTACTGATCCAGCTAAGGATGATCACCTAAAACAATGAGGTGGATGGTCGATGGGGAATATGAAAAAATTCCAAATAAGGAACGGCAATCCACTCCAGTATTCTTGCCTGGAGAATCCCATGGACAGAAGAGCCTGGCAGCCTTCAGTCCATGGGATTGCAACGAGTTGGACATGACTGAGTGACTAACATACATAACCTCTTTGTGAATATCTCTGGGTTGCAAAAAGGGAAAATTACTTTATTTAAAAAAAAAAAAAAGAGCACACACCAATTTGTCAGTCCTTTAGCCTAATGTTTAATCTTAGCAATGCTCATGGCTGGTCAACCAGAAATAAGTTTTCTGCTGCAATGCAGTGTGGTATTCAGCATTACTTATTATGTATCGGATCAGATCAGATCAGATCAGTCGCTCAGTCGTGTCTGACTCTTTGCGACCCCATGAATCGCAGCACACCAGGCCTCCCTGTCCATCAACAACTCCCGGAGTTCACTCAGACTCATGTCCATCGAGTCAGTGATGCCATCCAGCCATCTCATCCTCTGTCATCCCCTTCTCCTCCTGTCCCCAATCCCTCCCAGCATCAGAGTCTTTTCCAATGAGTCAACTCTTTGCATGAGGTGGCCAAAGTACTGGCGTTTCAGCTTTAGCATCATTCCTTCCAAAGAAATCCCAGGGCTGATCTCCTTCAGAATGGACTGGTTGGATCTCCTTGCAGTCCAAGAGACTCTCAAGAGTCTTCTCCAACACCACAGTTCAAAAGCATCAATTCTTCGGCGCTCAGCCTTCTTCACAGTCCAACTCTCACATCCATACATGACCACAGGAAAAACCATAGCCTTGACTAGCCGGACCTTTGTTGGCAAAGTAATGTTTCTGCTTTTGAACGTGCTATCTAGGTTGGTCATAACTTTCCTTCCAAGGAGTAAGCTTCTTTTAATTCCATGGCTGCAGTCACCATCTGCAGTGATTTTGGAGCCCAGAAAAATAAAGTCTGACACTGTTTCCACTGTTTCCCCATCTATTTCCCATGAAGTGATGGGACCGGATGCCATGATCTTCGTTTTCTGAATGTTGAGCTTTAAGCCAACTTTTTCACTCTCCACTTTCACCTTCATCAAGAGGCTTTTTAGTTCCTCTTCACTTTCTGCCATAGGGTGGTGTCATCTGCATATCTGAGGTTATTGATATTTCTCCCGGCAATCTTCATTCCAGCTTGTGTTTCTTCCAGTCCAGCGTTTCTCATGATGTACTCTGCATAGAAGTTAAATAAACAGGGTGACAATATACAGCCTTGACGAACTCCTTTCCCTATTTGGAACCAGTCTGTTGTTCAATGTCCAGTTCTAACTCTTGCTTCCTGACCCGCATACACATTTCTCAAGAGGCAGATCAGGTAGTCTGGTATTCCCATCTCTTTCAGAATTTTCCACAGTTTATTGTGATCCACACAGTCAAAGGCTTTGGCATAGTCAATAAAGCAGAAATAGATGTTTTTCTGGAACTCTCTTGCTTTTTCCATGATCCAGCGGATGCTGGCAATTTGATCTCTGGTTCCTCTGCCTTTTCTAAAACCAGCTTGAACATCAGGAAGTTCACGGTTCACATATTGCTGAAGCCTGTATACTTACCTCCAAATAATTCTAATTTTTGGTTTGTGGGAATTACAGAGGATGGAGACGGGAGCTAGACAATGAGAGAGTTTGGAAAACTCTGTCAAAGCCTGGGCAGGATATGGCAGTGCTTTCATTTTGCTTTTGGAAACCTTAGACCAGTGAGGTTTTGAATATATTGACATTGCAGAACCATTTAAGATGAAGTAAAGAGTTTCTTCAGTACCTATCTTAACTTAGCTCCTCAATTTTACAGATAAAAGCTAAGTTCAAAGGTCACCAAAGCTAGTAAGAACCAGCCAACATTAGTAATGCCCCAGATCCTAGGCCTAGTGCCCTTTGCAAAGACCTCGTGTAATTCTTTACGGGTGTGTTGGTACCTCATCAAGTACCATGGTCCCAGTGACTACAGATATTGCAGAGAAGGCTGGAGGAAAGTTTGCAAACGATGCTACAGAGAAAATTAAGCATCAAACTTACGTCTGTATTAGAACATCTTTAAGGTCTTCTCTCTGAGAGTGCATATCTTTATGAGCAATTTACAGCTGAATCTATCAGAGTTTAGAGGATTAATTTAGGAATCTTACCCCCATGTGTTCTTTTATCCTTAGGAGTAATTTTTGCACAAGGCATAATTTTTAAAAAATACCTGACTACCTTGGACCATCTCATAAAATGATGAACTTCTTTTAGCCCCCTGGGAATGGATATAGAAAGCATTACTGTTGTTTATTTTTCATTATTTTCTAATAATATTCACACAGTAAAATGCTATTCTGCTGTCAAATTCAATTATGTAATCACTTCAGCTGTACTTTTCTATAAAGAAAAAGAAATATCACATTCAAAATATTTTCAATCAATCAGTCTATAACCCAACAGCTACTCATCTTGCTCAGGTGAAAGAGTGTTTTGGAAACTTGCAAAGTGGGTATTAGAAATCATTGTATTCAGTTCTGCAATGACCTTCATAACTGCTTTGTACTAAAGCATTCTGGGTAGCTCTCACTCCCAAATGGAGTTAAAAATAAGGCCCCCAAGTCAACATATTCCTCCTCAGGCTAATGAGAATCAGTAGCAAAGATGTGCTATGTGTAGTTTTAAAATGTTAAAAATGATGTTAACAGATTAGGTCCCGAGTTTCCTCATGAGATTATTATTGCCTTTTAAAGCAAACTGTTGTTAGACATGGCCTTTTAAACTATGCTGGAAAATCAATGGCCTAACAGTTTTATTCTCTTTCACTCCAAGTGTATTGAAGATCTGTCTTCAAGAAAGCATTCTCAGAGAGGTGGTTCTTGTGCTCATGGAGCAGATGAATGTGATATCGATCTGTTTATTAAGAGAAGGAATGGAGCCTAAGAACTTTGGGTATAGACCTACATTTCATTTTCTGCACCCAGCAAAATGGAACAGAATAGGCTAAATAAAACCACAGACCACAACCAAGACAAAAATTTATTTTCAATATTAACTATAATCTCTCATTTTATGCTGTACTATAACTATGAATACAGTTCCTGTAGGTGAAACGCTATTGAACAATCACATTTTTCTAACAAGGGCAACTGTGGCAGGAAAAAAGAAAGCCAAAAACATGGCTAGTCTACAGTAAGAGATTAAATAGCTTTTCTACACTGCTGCCCTTTACAAACCCAGGACACTAATGCCCCACACTTGAAGAATGGTGTTGGGAGTTAAGCCTTTTGAATTGTAAATTTACCACTTATTTAAAGTGAAATTACTGGCAACTCATTTTGTTTTTATTTTCAAAGTCATCCTGATCATACATATAATAATTCCTATTTAATATCTATCCCTTATGTTCGAGAACATGTTGTTTCTTGGTCCATTTAATCCTCACTACTACTCCATGACATAGAAATAATCACTGTTTAACAGATGAAGAATCTGAGACCTTGCTTTGGCAAGATTCACATAGTGGGAAAGTAGAAAATGGGGATTTGATCCATCTGTCTGATCCAACATTATGTTATCTTCTCTATACTAGTCTTATTTCCTTAAGCAATTAGATGAACTTACAGTGAACAAACAGGCTAGATTCTATTCTATTTTAACCCTTAAAAAATGTCAATATTGTTTACTTCGAGTTTTACATTATTGTGCATGCTAAGTCGCTTCAATCATGTCTGACTCTTTGCAACTCTATGGACCACAGCCTGCCAGGCTCCTCTGTCTATGGAATTCTCCAGGCAAGAATATTGAAGTGGGTTGCCATGCCCATCTCCAGGGGATCTTCCTGACCCAGGGATTGAACCTGCATCTCTTGTGTCTTCAGCATTGGTAGGCAGGTTCTTTACCACTAGTACCACCTGGGAAGCCAGGTGGTAATTAATAATTAATAAATTATGTAATTAATAATTACATAAATTAATAATTAATAAATTATGTGATTAATAATCACATAAATTAATACCTAAGACTATATTTGAAATATAATGAGAAAGTGAAAATGAAGTCGCTCAGTCGTGTCCAACTCTTTGCGAACCCATGGACTTTGGCCTACCAGGCTCCTCTGTCCATGGGATTTTCCAGGCAATAGTACTGGAGTGGATTGCCATTTCCTTCTCCAGGGGATCTTCATGACCCAGGGATCGAACCTGGGTCTCCCACATTGTAGACAGACGCTTTACCGTCTAAGCCACCAGGGAAGACCTAATATAATGAGAAAGAGCTTACAAATAGGTTATATGGAATTTTAAACAAAAAACATCCCAGATCTTTGACACTGAATTACACTCTAAAATATATTTTCACATCATAGTAATGTTAGCTTAAATCTATACCCTAGGTATAGTCAAGTGCTCTAACCAGTACTCACTGTAGGAAAAATTAGCTACTATTTCATCAAAAGGATGTTTTCCAGATGTGGTCAACACAAATGTTCAGCTCTATTTATGAATGTTTGATATCACAATCTTCTTAATTTGTGGAACAGATGTTAGAAATTATGTTTCTTTGGTGAGATGAATGGTTTTGAAGATTTGTGGATATGCTGAACCACTGCAGAGAAAGGTGTGTGGCTAAGATAAAAGAATCTAGTCCTTCATCCCTGACCCACAGCATTGACTATCTTGATCTTACTCCTTAATGGTCCTGTGTTTAGCTAACAAATTTTTGGCCTTTTGCCACAGATTAACATGGTTAGCTGGAATGGGGTCAGATTTGCCTTGAGATAAACTTTCCATGGTAGCTCAGTGGTAAAGAATCCACATGCCAGTGCAGGAGATATGATTCAATCCCTGGGTTGGGAAGATCCCCTGGAGAAGGAAATGGCAACCCACTCCAGTATTCTTGCCTGGGAAATCCCATGGAAAGAGGAGCCTGGTGGGTTACAGTCTATGGGATCACAAAGGGTTGGACATGACTTAGAGACTAAACAACAACAAAATTTTTATGACAAGTTTTGTCAGGATACACAAGGGACTCTAAGCATACAGAAGGGCTCATGCCCTTATTTCGTACCTGCCAGCAACTCTATGTGCGACAAAAGTCAGTCTGAGACTTGCTTTTATCTTATAGATGCAGGGGAAAGAAAGATGTATTTTCTCACCTACCTCTAACTATTAGAAATTACTAATAGTTATCAAGGGCTTCAAGACAAATATTACTCATCTCTGTGTAGTATCTGAGCATCACCTCTCCCACTGCCTGGATCAATTTTTTTTCCTTCACCATTATCACCTTTCTACTAGCAAAACGTAAAGCCAGAGGTCAGGCAGGGTGCTCTTGTATCATTTCTAAACTTGTTTTTGGATGCACTTGGTCTCTGGAAAGACTGAAACTTTAATAGGCTTCTTGAAGACACTTCCATCTATATAACTTATAGAACCAGGCCTCCACATGGTCCAACAAGCTCTTATTCCCTTAAAGCAAGGACTCAATCCAGAACCAAAGACCAAAATGCATATAAATGTGAATAAATATCCTAGATTTAGGAGCAACTCTTTCAAAGTGTTCAAGGTTGGTGGCAATATCTCATAAAAATTGGCAGGTATGTTCTCTTTCAACGATCCTTGAACGTGGCTTTCTAAGACAGTATGTGGTCATTAAATCTAGAAAAATTACCCTCTTCATTTCTTCCCTCGTGGTAGTAGAGAAATGAAGAAAAGCAAGGTAGACTCTTGTGATAGGAAACTTAGACTGATAGATAGACCTGGTATTGAGATGTGTATTCTGAGCTCCGTGGAAAGAAGCAATGTGAGCAGTTTTACTATCACAAGGCCTAAAGCAGATGAAATCTCACTTTATAGAAAATAATATTTAGTTAGTGTGTACTTAAACCACTGTCTTACAAGTGGGATTCCTACCTAAAATTTATGATCTGGGTAACATTTGACCAAAGAACTAACTTAGGACCCATTCGTTATTTGGAATAATATACATTTTGCTTATTTTCAAAGCTCTAAATTCAAATGACTTCCCTCCTAAAGGCAGATATTTTCTTAGTTGTACAGTGGCCAGCAAAATGTATCAGATCATAGTGAGTTAAGCAGCTTTTAGTGATGAATCTCAATTGATGGGCAGAGAGAAGTTAAATGGAAAATATCTGTAGCTTGTTAGTTTTTCACTCACGTACATCATCTGTAAAGGGCAACCTCACTCACAACATTGTTTATGACTTTGTGACTACCAGTATGTAAAAAGTTTGGGAGGAGGCTGCAATAGTTGGGAACAAAATAAGTTCTGAACTCAGACTTGGGGGCGACTTTCATATTTTTCACTCACCAGTATAGTAACACTCGTATGAGGTAGATATAGTAACAATATCTAGCTCATATGATTGTTTTGAGGATTGAATGAGTTCGTCACCATAAAGCAAGTAAGTAGCCCAATCCCTGGCATGTAGTAGGTGACCTATACGTGTTTACAATAAACAAATATCCAGATTCCCTATTCAAATTCTTTTAAAAACAAATATCTCCTAGTTTTTCTACCATAAATTTGGATTTTCACAAATTTTTCTTCATGTGGTTACTGCTAAGTCACATCATGGTCACTAACTCTCCATAGTGTGTGATTTTGCTGAAAGCCACAGAGAGGCAGATAGAATGCAGTGTGTATTGGCTTATAGTCAGAAATCTTGGTTTGCATTCTAACCCTGTGACTGGCAACAGACTTCTTCACTTTTCTAAGCTTCATGTGTTCACCTTACTGTGTTGGTTCTGAAAATTAAATGAGGTCAAGTATACCAAACTGCCTATCACTGAGCCAACATGTAACAGATGCTCAACAAATAAGAATTGATTCTCACCATCTAAGGTTTATATTTTGGGGGAGTAAGAAATAGGATATGGATTTCTCCTTATCCCTCTGTAGCCCATGGATTGGCACATTCCTGATATCTACTTAATAATTAAATATTCCCAGACTTCATGAGTAAAATGTATTCCCAACTTTATTTCACAGTGTGACAAAAGACCCGAGTATGTGAATTCGATTGTTTTCTTACTGAAATGTCTGAAATGCGCTTCTGTACCTTATGGCTCTGAGGATGCTATTTTCTTCGTTAATGATGTCCAAACAAACACATTGTTAAAAATAAATTGCAGGGAAGCACAGTGGGAAATGAAATTTACCAGGTGGAAGATCAAGAGGAATTAAACACAAAAGCTCCAGCCTATATGTCTGTAAAATTGATCTGATTTAATAAGTTTAATGCAAATGGAGTTGTATTGTTTGTGAAAACACATGCACACACACACACACACATTTTTAACTGTATGAGTCCATCTTGCTGCTGTCCATTTAGAATTCTCATGAATAAATAAACATAAATAAGTTGTTTTCATTTTTAAAAATCAGCTTTTTATCTGAAATTCAAAATTAAGCATAAATGAGCATATGAAGAGACAGACTTTAAAGAACATAGTAGATTGGGGCATGCCCAAAGACAGGTCCTGGTTGCCATATGCTTCTTGGTAAAAGAAGTACAGTATCTCTTATCTTCTAGATTAAACTTGTTTGTTGGTTACTGTCCCTGTAAATCATTTTGTTGTAGCCACTGCTAGATTTATAACATGGAGTTTCTAGTAATCAAACCAGTTTTTCACTCCAAAGCTTTGCTGTGTGATTTGGTATAAAATGTTTTAGTCTGCTCTCCTAGCTAACCCTGCATGTATTTCAGGATTCAGGTTGCATATCCTCCAGCAAGTTTTCCTTTACTCTTTCTTCCTATTCAGGACCAGCAAAATGCCCTTTCCTTGTACTCTTAAATCACTTCTTGTAATTTACAAATTGTAGCTTTCTTGTCCGTCTTTTCCGTGCAAACTTGCTTATTCTTCAGTCCAATCCCCTGCCACAATGCCTAGCACAGAGGAAATGCTTAATACTTACTGAACTCAACTGAATCAATTCACGGGCTATTTTGTGTAACTAAGCTTATTCCAAGGTGATTGCCAAGTTTCCACTAGTCCGAGAAGAATGTGTCATGTACAACGTCCTGAAGGAAGCATTGATATTAAGAAAGTGGTGTGTTTCCATCTTCTCACTCTGATATCTATGACAGTGAAACATCTACTCAACTCATGAAAGTTGTAACATGCAACTCCCAGTGGGCTGAGTTCAGGGATGTGAGTTCTTTAGGTATGTGAAAAGTTCCACTCAGAGTTTTTGGTTTTCTGCTTTGCAAAATAAAAATAATGATTATACCTCCTTTCCTCACAGAAGGGACAAGTGTCTTGCCCAGTCAGACAAATAAAAGATGATTTCTAAATTGATTATAGTTCATCTTCTCTGAGAGGGTCTTTTACTTACCTGATGGTCCCACTTATCAAAATGGTAAATCTGTAAAACAAAAGTAGAAATAACAGATGACTTTAGAACTATGATTTGGTAATGCAAAAAAGGTGGTTAAGAGGGAAGAAGGATGCTAGCAGATATAAAAATACAATTCCTAGTTAGTACAAGTTCAATATACAATAGATTTCTTTCATTTGGGAAACAAACATCTTATGGACATTTGTAGTTATCTTACAGAACTAAAATCAGAGGATATATTTTTTATTCTTTACTAGAAGACTAAAAAAATACAAAAAGCAATTTTAGTTGTTCAAATTGACATAGATCACATCTATCAAAAATACCATGCAGGGACTGCCCTGAGGGTCCAGTGGTTAAGGTTTGACCTTCCAATGCAGGGAGCGCAGGTTTGATCCCTGGGTGGGGAAATAAGATTTCACATGCCTCAAGGCCAAAAAACCAAAACATAAAGCAGGAGCAGTATTGCAACAAATTCTATAAAGACTTTAAAGAAGAGAAAGTATGTTTAAAATAGTATGCAAAAAGAATTTACAAAGCAACTAAAAATATCCTATTCATAAATGATACCCAATATTCAAGGACTCCCGATCTTTTAAAATGCTACATTATTTCAAGAAAATGAGTCATTCCTTTCTGTGTGTTTTGGATCAACTTGGACCTGGTCTTTACAAGGATGTATCTTGCCTGAGGACAGTGTTATCTTAAAATGTAAATTATGGGAGTAGGTCTGATGAGGTCTTTACAACCTCCAGACATTCTTTGGATTATATAACCTCATTGTTAACACTAGCAAGCAGGTACTCTTTCTGCCCCCTTCTGATGCCTATGTCAGAAGCTTTCTCTATCTCCTTTATACTTTAATAAAACTTTATTACACACACACAAAATAAATAAATAAATAAAAATGGAGGAAACTAAGCAAAAGAGACAGAACCATTTCTGACACAGCAACACTAGTAAACCAATAGGAGAATTAACCTGTTTCATAGTTTTACTACTTTCATATATGGGAGTCACTTTGCTAATTTGTTTATTTCAATTTTACACTCAGAATGAACAGGAGTTAGAGCAAGAGTGAATTTCATTTTTGATACAATTCGTTTCAGATAAAACAATACACACATCATTTTAGGCCAGATGACTCTCTGTCCAAGACAAAACAAACAGACCAAAAACTTCTGAAAACTAGGAAAAAATATTTTATCAATCCCTATACTGAAAATAATTTTACAGAGAGATTCAGTCCAATAAGCAGTGCTCAGCAGGAAAAGGGGTAGCAGTGTTAGAAAAAAAACAATACAATTGTTCCCAATGAAGTCACTTATGCTAAGCTCCACATGACTAAGACTGAGATTTAACTTAATTACGGTTTTGGTTCCCCCAGAAATGAAATCTTACATCAATCAATCAGGAATTTTATGATCAGCTCTAGAGAGGTCATTTGCCTGATAGACTCCTGCCACCTTTTAAGAGAAAGTAACCTCACAATGACCAACCTACTTTTTGCCTAGAATAACTTCCTTGATCTCATTCCTGTCTTTCATTTTGTATAGCTCCTCAAATCTTCTGTCTATTGGGTTACATGCTGCCCTATTCATGTATCATGGGACAAAGCTAAGATCATTAAAATTGACTCAATTGAATTTTGTTTTTAAATATATTTTTGTTGCCTTTAACTTGTTTAAGAAGAAATATATTTCACTTGATACCTTAGCACCAATGCAGCCTTCTCTGATCAAAGGTCAATTCAACTCATTAAGAAGTTATTGAATGTCTAAAATGTATTAAAATTTGCATTGAAGTCTATGTTGAGCTTTCTAGGTAGTTAAAATTGTATTATATAAGTGAGTAACTTCTCTTTGCTAATCTTAATGACTGGATTTAATGCAAGAGCAGCAGGCGCTTTTTAGCTTTCTTGATTTACACCATTGTCTTCGAATCTATTTTCTAGTGCAGAATCTGTGAGCAAAATCAATTGCATATTCCAGGCAGGTTTCTTCTTTTCTCTTTTTGAGAATTCATTATACATCTTAATATATTTAAAAAGTTTTTTGGTAGTCTCTTATTGGTTTTAGGTTCCAAGGTATTAAGAGTCAGATAATGTGTTCACTTGCTTTGTCTAAGTGCTTTCTCCCCTTGTCCAGAACATTTTTAGCATTTGGTCTAAGGCGATCTAAAGATTTTCAACTATTATATATGCAACATGGGTGAAATTTGAATTAATTTATACAGAAAAGCTTTTTACAGTTCTCTCATTTGTAAACGTTGAGTGCTCATATTCTTTAAATGGAAAAAAAAAATCCGTGCTAAAAATGATATTGGTGTAGAATCAATGTAAAGAAAAAAAACCAAATGTATATTTTTCTTAAACACACAAAGTTAAAATCTAATTTCCACTGTCATCTCTCAGGTAGAGCACAAAACATTTAATATCCTTGCAGCTTTCTCCCTCAGAAGAATATTCTAGGAAAAATAATTTTTAGAAATGCCTCAAAATTATTTTATTATTTTTATGAGAAAAGTTTTTCTCCTAAGGCATATTTTCCATTAAGAATTTTAAAATCATATTTAAACTATTAATTTTCTCTCAGGTATTTATATCAGATCATTTGAATCAGCCTATTCCTAAAATATTTAGAAAATATATTTACTAAAAAGATTTACAGAGAAATAATTCAAATAAAATTCTCATACAAATCTTCTTAGATGGTCTGACAGTTTTAAAAAAGAGTGGTAAAGTTTGTGCTAGAAAACAAATCACTTTGTCTATTATCTATTATGACATTTAAACTAAGAATTTGAACAAGTTATTTTTAAGGGAGATTTTAGGGAATTAATATGTATCTCCATTTCCTGTCCATGTTCTGAACAAATGAGGCGGTAGACAATGAGTCAGGTGTCAGAGATAGAAGTACTGAATTTTTTCTAAATTCTGAGGTAATTTTAGACTTACAGAAGAGTTGTTAAGGTGGTACAGAGCTCCCATACAACCTCCACCTGACCCTTCCAAGTGCTAACATCTTACACAAACATTGGTACAACGCTATTCACTAAAGCAGAGACTTACATTTCCCAGGTTCTGCTCCAGGAGCCAGCCCAGGATCCCACACTGCATTCAGTGTCGTGTCTAGTCACCTCTTCTATCACAGCTCTCTATGTTTCTTTGTAACTCATGAACTTGGCAATCTGAAAAGTACTGGTTAGGTATTTTGTGATTGATAGTTTTTCTATATTGAGGAGTACCAGAGGGGTGACATACCCATACAACAGTTTGTAAATGATATTGATGTATTTTATTGCTAGTGACCATGAGAGTAATTGGGCTTCCCTGGTAGCTCAGTCGGTAAAGAATCCACCTGCAATGCAGGAGACTTGGGTTTGATCCCTGAGTTGGGAAGATCCCCTGAAGGAAATACTTCAGTATTCTTGCCTGGGAAATCCCATAGACAGAGGAGCCTGAAGGGCCACAGTCCAAGGGGTCGCAAGAGTCAGAGACGACTTAGCAACTAAACCACCACCACCACGAGAGGAATTGCTAATGGTGACTTTCTGCAGTCTTGTCTCCTATATCCATCAACTGGCATTTTTTGTTAGGCGAAGTTGCTTCTCTTCCTTCATTTATTTATTGATGCAATCATTTATTTTTATCTCATGCTTATTTTATTCTGAGGCCCATAATTTAATACTATCATTATTTACTTTATACTTCTAGTTTTTCCAACTGTGGGCAGACTTGTTCAGGTTGACTTTTGTGTTCTCCTGATATCTTCCCGCTGTGTTTTGTTTTGATTTTTGTTCTTTGTTTTAATTTGTGTTTCTCTTTACTTTCTGGCACCTCAAGATGGTACAGATTCATCTGCACTTTCTCTGCCCCCACCCTGGAATAAACCATTTATTCAAGTAATCTGGCTTCCTTTTATTAGAAAATGAAATTTAGAAACCAATATCTAGGTGTGTTCATTGCTACTGGTGTATGACTTCTCGGTGGTCTTAGTGTATAGCGTAAAGAAATGTATATATGCATACTTTTCCAGGCACATACACAACTCTGTATTTCTATATCCACCTGCCTGTGTGTGTGTATATATGTACATGCATGTATGCTTATGTATACACGTATCTGCGGTGCTGGTGGTGGTAGTTCAGTCACTAAGTCATGTCTGACTCTTGTGACCCCACAGACTGTAGTCTGCCAGCCTCCTCTATCCATGGGATTTCCCAGGCAAGAATACTGGAGTGGGTTGCCATTTCCTTCTCCAGGGAATCTTCTTGACCTAGGGATTGAACCCACATCTCCTGCATTTCAGGCATTTTCTTCTTATCACTGAGCCACCAGGGGTTATGTGTATGTATATATGCTTATAGAGATATGTATATATGTATTTAACATAACTTTATACTTATGGTTCTGATTCCAGGCTACTACCACAGGGGTTATTTTATCCTTCCTCTTTCCTTATTTGTAACTATATTCTCGGGAAGAAACACAGCTTTCATCATCTACAATTTATTTATTTGTTCAACCACAGTTTTGTGAGTACTTCTGGGATGACTTTATTGCCCCCAGAGGGTTTTTAAATGAGCCAGCATGGAATATTAAATAACTCCAAGCTCTCTATATTTCACTCTCAATTTTGCTTCTCAAGTTATATCCATCCATATTGCACAAAATTCCATAAGATTATTTAATAAGACTCAATAACAATGTAAAAGTGAGCCAATATAAAATGACAACAAATAAAGATGCCCACATTTATTTCCATTACTAAATTCCCGGGGAGATTTAAAATCTACAAATGAAATCCTCTTGTAACTTACAATACTAAGATGTCAAAATCCAAAGAATTTTAAATGGAAAATTCAAATCATCTTGTCCTTATGAGTTACAAATCCAGGAGAATTTAGGGCTTCACCAATTCATTATATGCTCAGTTTTAGCCTAAGGGGTTTTTGCATCTGGGCAAAGTTGCAGTTTCTTCAGCTGCTATAATCTAAGCAGTTTTGGCAGGGAATATTTCTTTCATAGCCTGAGTTGTTTTAGTTTAATGCCAAATCTCTCAGAGTCTCAATTTTAAAGCATCCAGAGTTAACAGTGGATACATATACAGTTGTCAGTGACTTGCACTTGATTGAAATCCAAGTTTCTCCCTGCCCCAAAGTCAGCATTTAGTACTCACTGTTGTCCATACAGAAACTCAAATGGCATTTAAAGACAAAAAGATAGATGGTGAAAATCTAGATTTTAGTCTAATCAGCGTACCCATCTGGAGTTCATGATCTATGAAGTTAAACTCAATTAGAAGCTTTCTTCTTTTAAAGAGTACTTAACCAGATCTGAATATAAAATTACTACATCTGTGTAAAAATTTACCACTGTATCCTTTCTCCTCTCTCAGAGAATGATGTTTGAGACATTGCTGTAAATTGTTTTTACTTTTCAATAGACTTTATATTTCAGAGCAGTTTTCGGTTCACAGCAATGTTGAGGGCAGGTATAGAGATTTCTCAGATACCTCCTCCTGGCCCCACACATGCACACCCTCTCCGGTTACAGACATCCTTCTTCACAGTGATCCACCCGATGACCCTGCACTGACACATCGTTATCAAAGATCATGCTTTACATTAGAGTTCCCCCTTGGTGCTGCGCAGTGTTTTGGGTTGTGACAAGTGCACAGTGGCGTGTGCCCACCATTACTGTATTATTCACAACAGTTCCATTGCCCCCAACCTTCTGTGCTCTCATCTTCCTCCCTGACTCCTGGCAGCCACTTACCTCCTTACAACTATAATTTTGCCTTTTCCAGAATTAGCATATAGCTGGAATCATACAGTATATACCTTTTTCAGATAGGCTTCTTTCACTTCGTAAGACACATTATTTCAAGTATTTTCTTGATAGTTCATTTTTCTTTAGTGTTATAAATTATTAAAAAATTATGTTTTCTTCTTTTTATATAGATTATGGATTTTGACAAATGCATAGAGTACTCTATATATTACCACAACCAAGTTATAGTATAGTTCAATCACCTCCAAAAATTTCCTCATGTTATCTTTTTGCAGTCAGACCCTCTTCTCACACACAGTTCTTGGCAATCACTAACCTCTTCTCGCCAAAATGCCTTGAAGCATACAGTATGTGGTCTTTTGGATCTGAATATTTTTTAATTAGCACAATGAATTTAAGATTTATCAGTATTACTGTACAGGGAAGTAGTATGTTCTTCTATGCTGTTGAGGAGCATTATAATGTGTGAATGTATCAGTTTTTTTCTATCCGTTGGTGACTGAAGGGTATTTGATTTGTTTTCAGGTTTTGGCCATAATAAATTTCCCATAAACGTATATAAGTTTCTGTGAACATGCACTTTTATTTCTCTTGAGTAAATGCCTAAGAATGAGATGGTTGAATTATGTAGGAAACTTATGTTAACCTTCTCTGGTGGTTCAAATAGTAAAGAATCTGCCTGCAAGGCAGGAGACCTGAGTTTGATCCCTGGGTTGGGAAGATCCCTTGGAGGAGGGAATGGCCACCCACTCCAGTGTTCTTGCCTGGAGAGTTCAATGGATAGAGGAGCCTGGTGGGCTACAGTCCATGGGGTTGCAAAGAGTCAGACACAGCTGAGCAACTTTCACTTTCATAATATGTTAACCGTATAGGAAACTGTCAAACTGTTATCCAAAGAGGTTAAATCATTGTGTGTTCTCAGCAGCAGTCACGTGAGAGAATTCCAGTTGTTCCACATATTTGGGCATCTTATGGTGGTTTCAATTTGCATTTCCCTAGTGATTACTAATGTTAAGCATCTTTCTGTGTCATTTTAGCCATCATGTATCTCCTTTGGTGAGGTGTTTATTCAAACATTTTGCTCATAATTTTTTTAATTGAGTAGTTTTTCCCACCTATTGTTGAGTATTAAGTTACTAAATAACTTTTTAAGTACGCATTCTTTGTTTGATATATAATGTATGTATATTTTCCCCAAGTCTGTGATTAGACTTTTCCTTAACAATGTAAAATGCACAGTAGAAGTTTCTAATCAATAAAATTCAATTTTTAATTCTTTTTTACAATTTCTTCTTATGATATAATATATAAAAATTCTTTGCCTAACCCAAAGTCAAAAATATTTCCTCCTATGTTTTATCTAGAAGTTTTATAATATTATGTTTTGCATTTACATTTTGAGTGAATTGTTGTTTAAAGTTTAAGGTATTCATGAAAGTCTTTTTGTATGAACATCCAATTGTTCCAACACCATTTATTGAAAAAAATCTTATTGACTTTATATCTTTGTAAATGGTACTTTTATTGCATTTACATTGGTCGTTAGGAATACAGTTAATTTTTGTACATTGACTTGGTGTTCTGTAACCATGTTAAATTCACTTTTACTTCTAGTTTTCAGTGTAGATTCCACTGGATTTTCTGATTGATCACGTTGTTTGCAAATAAAGATGGTTTAACCCCTTCTTTCATAACTGGGTGCCTTTTGTTTATTCTCCTTGCCTGTTGATCTGCTCAAAGCTTTAGAAAAAATTTCAGAAGTAGTGAGAGGAAACATGCTTATCTTATTCTTGATCTCAGAGGGAAAGGATGCAGCCTTTTACCATCAAGTATTCACTGTAGATTTTGTATAGATGCTGTCTATCAGTTGAAGAGTTTTCCCTTGTACTGCTAGTTTTACGATAGTTTTGTTTTTTAGGAATGAATTTTGCATTCTGTCAAATAATATATGAGATGATCATATAACTTTTCTTCTTTAACTTTGTTAATATGATTAACAATATGATTAATAATTATACTGATTCATTTTCAAATATCAAACTAGGTTATTTCTGTGACAAATCCCACTTGTCTTGATTTCTAAAATTTTCTTTGGAAACTTTCCATCACTTTATGAAAGATGCTGGTCTGCAGTTAATTTTGTCATGTTGTTGTCTGGTTTTGATATCAGGATAATGCTGGCCTCATGAAATGAATTAGGGAATACCCCTCCCTATTCCAGTTTCTGAAGAAAAATGTCACACTGGAGGTATGTGAATATCAGAAGAGAGAGGCCAACCTATGGATATCCCCACACTGATCGAAACACTGTATGAACTGTATGTGTATATGTATCATCAGTGTATGAATAACAATTTGTACAATGTGCAATGAGAGACCACAGATATTTTCCTAGAGGATATTGCTCACTGAAAAACACGAAACAAAAGTCAAAGGATGTTTAGCCCTCCATTTTCTTTCTCTTTAAGGGCAAATCAACTTAAGTCCGAGTACTTTTCTTTAGACATAAGTCAGGGACCCCTGAAATAAAAAATATTCCAGAGGCGATGCATTCACCTTCCTTTCAGGTGAATTCTCTCCTTGTTCATGAAGCTAACAAGCGAAAGGCATAGAATTATGCTATCTTCAGTTAACATGGGGGGAAATGGAAAATAACAATGAACTGATTCACTCGGGGTTAATAGCAAATCCAGACCTCATTAGACCTCTTGCCTCTCACTGTGGTGTTATGGTTGTTTCTTCACTTATATTTATTTCAGTGAAATTGCTTTTCATTTTTATCTTACTAGTGACTTTAGAATCGATCTCCAAGATAAAATGCAATTTTACAGTAAAGTAATTCTTATCAAAAGCAGGCTGCTTTTACTATAACCCAAACTTTTAAAGTTCCTGAAGGCTTTGTCTTAGGCTTTTTTCTTATTATACTTACTCCCCAGTTGAAATGGAGCTTTTCCTCTTGGGAATTGATCTTTCCCAGTGCCATATAAGGGCTGCTCAGGTGACGCAGATGGTAAAGAATCCACCTGCAATGCAGGAACATCATGTTCAATCCCTAGGTTGGGAAGATCTCTTGCAGAAGGAAATGGCACTACACTGCAGTATGCTCGCTTGGGAAATCCCACGGACAGAGGAGCATGGCAGGTTACAGTTCATGGGGTCTCAAAGAGCCAGACACGACTTACAGACTAAACGATAACAACAAATGCCATAGAAAGGGATGGAGATGTGTCCATTTCACCTGCCACAGAGGTGGAGAGGGGCACAAAGGGTCCCTCAGAGCCTCCATCCAGGACACACTGATGGGAGAGAGTCCTTTCGGGGACTGATAGAATCGTTGAGAGAGAAAGGGTTTCTTTCTTCTTGTGAGACGTATGCTGAAAATACTGTACTGGCAGAGACTTTTTGGAAAGTCTAAGGCATAGGAAAGAATAGCAAAAAAAGAAAAAAAAAAAAAAACCATGATGGGAGGGGGTAGAGAGAGTGAGAGAGAGCTTGAGATAATGCAAATCATCACTTAAAGATTTAAACATCCTACAGCAGATGTGCCTATAACTCAACCCCTGTTCTTTTTCAGTTTGAGTCAAGAAATTGCTTTTTCGTTTAAGCTGGTGAAATTTTTTTGTCACTTTCAGCGACCAAGAGCTGACTACTATTCTGAGTGTTTCTGTTCATTTACTCATGATGACAGCTCACACTGTTCTTCTAGTCCCACTGTAGACTCTCCCTGGATCCACTTCCATGAATTCCATACTTGAGTCTCGGCTTGGATTGGAGGAGTTAGGCAGCTGAACTTACCATGTACAAAGCCAAACAACTGGCTTCCCCTCAAACCTACTCTTGTTCTCCTTTTTTTTTTTTTCCATCTCAGTATGTTACCACCACTTCTCAGTGACTCAAGTCAGAAATTAAACTCCCCTTAATTACTTGGCCCCTATACTCCCCACCACCGCCAGGCTATCAATAAGACCAGCCATTCTTACTTCCTAAATATTACAGGAGTTACTCTCTCTACTTTCAGTTTTTACTGTCTCATCCCAGTCCAACAACCATCACTCATTGTGTTGCAATATCCTGCCAGTGACCTCACACTTTCAGTTTTGATTTCCTATAATCCAGCCTCCATGAGCACCTGGAGTCAGACTTTAAAAACATAAACTTAAGGCACTTTGATCTCCTGCTTGGAACCTTGTGATTTCTTCTAACTGCACATAAAACAGAACTTAAATCCTCTTCCCATAACTTTAATCTTGCATTCTCCATGCCCCATACTCCGTGGTTCTGGCACTGGTTTTACCACACTTTTTGTCTCTATCTTCCTTTGGTTGGATAATTCTCCTCCTTTACAGCTTGACCACCTTTTATAAATCACCTACACCATTATTCTCTGTCAAAATTCCTAGATCATTTACTTCATATCATACAGATCACTCATAATCACTTATTGTCATTGTTTGGCTTTATTTTTGCCTACCTTCATCACTAGCCTGGACTGTCCACTTCATGAATTTTAGACCCATGTCTCTTATCTACTCCTAAACACCTGGTATCCACCTTGTCTGCCAGCTACACAGACATTCAAAATATCTTTTGGTTGGTTGTTTGAAGATTCTTTGATGTGGGCCTTTTTTAAAAAGTCTTGTATTGAATTTGTTATAATATTGCTTCTGTTTTATGTTTTGGGTTTTTGGCTATGAGGCATGTGGGATCTTAGATCCCTCACCAGAGATCAAATCTGCACTCGCTACATTGGAATGTGAAGTTCTAACCACTGGACTACTGGGGAAGTCCCTGCAAAGGATCTTTTGAATGAATGAAAGATGGAAAAAATTAATATACAAATGAATGAATGGATGGCACAGGGTATGTTACAGAAGAATTTGAATGGTGGAGACTAATTCCATTTAGAGTTATATGAGAAAATTGCTTTAGAATAAGAGACATAGGAAATTCCACTTTGAGCAATAGCTTTGGAAATGGTGAGAAGAAAGGAAATAGCCTCAGAGAAAACTTGGGAGAAAATCTGGGTGTCTGAGTGTGTGTGTGTGTGTGTGTGTGTATGTGTGTGTGAAAGACACACAAACTCCTAGTGTATATATGTATGGAGGATAAACTGCAGGAGATAGATAGAAAATAAGCCTTGGAAGAGAAGATAAAGATATTCCAAATTGTGGATTTCACTGAATATCAAACTTCATTTAGTTTGAACAGAACTATGGTCATGAAGGTGCATGAAGAATGCATGTCAAGAAAATAGCTGTGGCCATGAAAGGGGGAAGTAGAAGATTTGAGAGATATGGCGGTAACATGGACAGACCTTAGTGACAAATGGAATATTATATGTCAACAGAGATAGGAGACTTAAAGCTGACTCAAGCTTGTCAACCTTTGTGACAAGGATACAGATTCTGTTAGCAGAGACAGGAATCCAGGGAGTGCTGTGTGTAAATTGGGAAGATGGCAATGATATTAAATATATCATAAACCATATACATACAGAGATAGGCAGCAGCTACCTGGAAAAGGTGGTGCTGAATTCCACCTGAAAAATCAAAGACAAATAAGTTAATGAGCAACAACTGCTACAAACAAAAATGTATTGAATAAGTTCCATAGGCTGAGGGCATCAACCAGAGTTCAGTGCTTGAAATGGAATCCTGTCATCTTTAACAGAAAATAATACACTATATGCAATATGGGGAATTTGACATTTATATTATCATTGGAAAGGTTAGAGGAACTTCATGTCAGAAGAGGATTCTCATCAGGTTCCTGACATCAAGCCCCTTTGAACCAGCCTTCAGGAACCACACCAGCCCATAGGTTAGGAAAATGCTATTGCTATGGCGGTCACCATGCTGAAGTTACAGTCATTGCCATTGGCAAGCTGCAGAATTGACAACGGACGTGGGAGTCCAGCTGCACTAACTCTCCACTTGGATGTGTCTGGGTGCCCACTTAGGTTCACAAGAGGTCAACACTTGCCATCTCTTGTCGTCTTCCTTCCACTTTCCTGATATGGCATTGGTAGGTGTCATTGGCAGAACCTGTAGGATGCCCTGAAGTCTCATGGGATGGGAGCTGAGGAAATGTAGTTTTTAGTCTTCTGGCCCTTATGTTCCAGCAAGTGGGATTTCAGGGGCCTAAACCACAGTGGAAATGGAGGCTGAGGGCCAGCAGAGAAGACCCAGCACAGCGAGCATGGGGCATAGGGCTAAACATACGTGTTCTCACTCACTTTTCATTGAGAAATACTGTGTTAAGTCATACTGTTGAGACAGTATGTTGAGACAGGTCTGGGATCTGGGACCCTTTGCTGCAGTGGTGCAATGCTTGGAGCTGGACACAACTCTCCACAAACAACAAACTACAAAGAAATTGTATGGGACTAAAAATAACTGTGCATGCACAGTTAGGACAAATTTTGGACAAAGATACAAAGATTCCAAAATACCCTACTACCATTTTCAAGAGTCTGGAGCAAAAGCAGGGTACCGCGCATACCCACTGCACTCAACACCACCAGAGGGGTGGGCAAAACACCTAAGCCACCCCTCCAGCCAGCCCCCTGGACACACCCCTATCCTCACACGATATGAGAAACAAGCTCAACCCCTCTGAGGAACAAGCAAGCAGAACATGTTGTTTGCTCCAGCTCCCCCTTGTTGCAGTGAGGGCCCCAATAAAGCCTTGCCTGAATTTGTCTGGCCTTTGATCAATATATTGATTAAGGAGGCCAAGAACCCTGGTCAATTAACATTATAACCCTCATTTTACAGATAAGGATCTGAAGGCAGGGAAACATTAAGTAACTTGACGTATGTCTGCATTTAACAAAGTAGGGGAATCAGATTTGCATCCAGGCATTCGGACTCAAAAGCCCACATTCCTTAGTCCTGTCCTAGAATTTTCTCCTTAGATTGAGGACCTCAAAGGAGCACATTTTGAATGAGAAAAGAACAATACTGAGTGCAGACCTTTGGGCAATCCTTCAATGTAGGAACCAAGCAGAGGAAACAGATCACTTAAATTCAAAGGTGCATTATCACCAAGAATGTGGTGGCTTATGATCTGTTTGAAAACTGAGAAGTTATCACTCTAGGCAAGAAGCAGATCACCAGCCTCACTGCTATTGTTTAATTCTGAAATGAAGGGCTATAGCAATAAACTTATGGCTTAGGAGAGAAAGGAGCCTTTGGTAGCTCAGTGTCATATTCTTGGTATTCTATCCCAGTGTGCTTTCCTCTCTCATTTTAACTTCTCAGTTAAAATTTATTTAAAAATCTGTTCTTGGGTCACCCTTACTCATCAGGACCGTTGAGAGAACAGAGAACTCAGTTTTTGTTGTTATAGGGAGCCACAGAAGCATGACCATGTGGCTACTTTGGATTTTATGGTTGCTGGCTGAACACGCTCCAACTATATCCATCTACCCTCCCAACTTCCCTCTCGATAGCTCTGGAACATATTTTCTGAGTCCCTTGTACTCTGACTTCATGTGTGTATGTCATTTACAACACTCAAGGAACTTTTGCATGGGTGTTAGAGACAGAAGAGTATTCTTACTTCACTCATGTTCCCCTACCGGTTTTATGGCAGGTAGCATTTTGCTATAATTTGCTATTAATTGTTTCACCGTGGAGCTACGTCTAGTATTGTTCCTGATCAGATGTAGAAAGACACATTAGTATGAACATGTACTGATGATAATGACATTAGAGTTTCTTGCTACAGGATCAGATATGCTCTTGAATTCTCCGGATGGTAAAACTCCTTTCTTTCTTTACATGTAGTCAACACGTAAAGTTGTTTAACTTTTTTTTTTTTTTGCTATAACATGGAATTAAAATTCTTTGGGATTTACCTTCTACTATCAACTGCTATAATGAATTATAATTGATAAGATCCAAAGAGCCAATAAGGAAAAGTTATCTTATGTGCTCAAAAGACTAATATAATCAGGATTGCAAAGATCAGTGATTTGCCCAAAGATGAAGCATCTGGTTCTTGCATCTTTTAAAATTATAGTTGATTTTAGTCCCATAGAACAGCAACCCTGAAAGATGCATTCTGCTATTAATAGTTACTAACCTAGTATCAATGTAAAATTTGCACTGCAATTACACTTCATCAGAAAATTAGTCTATTTTCTTTGAAATACTATTTAGGCTATGCTTCTGCTATTTCAATAAAGTTTTAGAGATTTCTACATTGACAAAAATGAAAAAAAATGTATAATTTGATATTTGAAATGAAAAAGACAGAAACATAAAAAATAAAAATCACATTTATTAAAAAAATATACACACAATGTACAATGAATATGGTTTACATAGAATAATAAAACAAAATGATATTTCTTCAAATGACAATATAAAGTGATCTAACCTATTTGTGCCTCATTTCCTAGGACTACACATTATTGGTTGACCTGGAATATATATTTAACATTAAAAGAAAACAAATGCAGATGTTTCAGCTAAGTACCACAAGAATCTGAAAATCACATATTAGGTTAAATAAAATAATAAAATATCCACAAGAGGGTATGTGTACAAAGGATTGCACATGTGAAGTGAAATGGGAGTGTCTATACAGTTACAGAAATGTGGCATCTGCCTTTTAAAATTTGAAAGCTCTCTGACATGAATAGTGATATAAAAGCATCATAAGAGCTACTAATATGTAGATAATATAGCAATCTTGCTAATATTTGAGTCAATACTGCCTGCCAGTCAATAAAACTGCACTAAGTCATCAGTAAAGATGTACTGTTGAGTTGTGCCCTTGTATGACCTTAGAGTATTCTGATAATTTAGGAAGACTGTGAATGTTTCATACCATGAGTATGCAAGTGCAACATCTTAAAGACTAAAAGATAAGTGGCTTCGTGGTAAGGAATCCACTGCAATGCTGGAGTTGCATGAGACATCCCTAGGTCAGGAATATCCCCTGGAGGAGGAAATGGCAACCCACTCAAGTATTCTTACCTGAGAAATCCCATGGACAGAGAAACCTGGTGGGCTACAGCCACAGAGAGTTGGGCATGACCGAGCCACTGAGCACAGCATGAAAGGTAAGCAACATATGGTTTATCAGGCAACAACACTTGTAGTAGGTCTTCTCTCCTTTAATGTTCAGTCTCTCTGGGTACTATACTGAACTGTGAGTCATGTTTTCCTTTTTAAATTTAAAATTCTGACTATTTATGCAATCTATAAAAGTTCATGCTCAGGAGAGCCGATGGCACGTATGTATTTTAAGTTAATACTACCTTGCAATGTTTTCCTACCTCCTTGATACTAATACTCAGATATGATTTGTTTCTTTGACATCAGAAATGCTTTAGATTTCCTCTTACATGCTTAGAAATAAAACTAAGAGTGTTTAATCTGCACTATAACTCAGAAAGAAAAAACCCAAATTTCCATACCTTAACTTTATACCTAATTGGCCTGCCATATTTTATCTAAAACATTAACTGCATTTTTCTATTCTTGAAGTTTTTGCTAGAGATAACATCTGTTTGGAAAGTTGTAACTTAAATTTCTTCCAAAGAAACAAAAGATCTAATACATTGGTAGTTTCTTTATAAAGTAACGAAACATAAATATGGAGGGGAAAAAAGCAAAACTCTTGCAGATTGCAGCTGGGCTAAATGAATGTGGATTCTGTGAATTTACCTAAAATTGTCAATCTACTATACAACTCTCAGCAAATTATTCTCTTCAGTAGCACATAATCTGTAAAGCCTCTAGCTATTAGAGATGCCTTGTGTTCAATATATTTGCTTTACTCTGCAACTGCTGATCACAGTTTTTCTCAGACCAGTTTCTTAAACCTGTGATGAAAGTTGATTTATTTCTCAAAAGATTATAAAAGGTGGCCTGTATGTTGAACTAAACCACTGATAGACCATCCTGTTTGGAAATCAAACACCTAAACATTTGTGTGACTTTGGATGCTGCCAGAGTTTAATTTATTTAATCTAACAGTTTGGTTTCCAGTTGAACTATATTTATTAGAATCTGGGCCTGATAGTATGTTACTGCTTTTCCAGCTTTTAGCAAATGCTAAAACTATAAACTTAAAAACTGATATTGAAGTGCATTTTTAGTGATTTTCTAATTAGGCTAACATTTCCCTGAATTTTGCCTGAAGTTGTTATTGCTTACACAAAAGCTGCCTCGCTGAGATTTCCCTTGCAGAACATCATAGAGAGATAATTTTTATCTATTTATTTTTAAAAATTTCACTTTTTGGCCACATAGCAGGGCATTAGTTCCTTGACCAGGGATCCAATCTGTGCTCTGCGAATTGGAAGCATTGAGTCCAGTGGAGTGGAGCAACTGGGCCACCAGGGGAGTCCCCAAGAAATACATTTTTAAATGAATTGTTAGGACTGTTTTAAATATGAATAAACATAAACAGCAAATATTACTTATAGTCTAACAGGAGTCTTTAAAGAGGGCATAAATCAAGACAAAACTGTAGCCATCTGAAGGTGACTGCACTTGGTATCATTTTAATAATTTAATACTGCTTTCAATTATTGATTATTTTCTGGAGAAAAAGTGATGGTGGCATCCAGTTTTGTGCTGGTCAATGCTTAACAAGTGGTTTTCCAGGAATTCAAAGTATGGGTT
The DNA here is from genome assembly GCF_055505025.1 of Bos grunniens. Lineage (NCBI taxonomy): Eukaryota > Metazoa > Chordata > Mammalia > Artiodactyla > Bovidae > Bos > Bos grunniens. Next base: position 16,092,608 of record NC_141181.1, on the reverse strand, counting down.
GGTAGCATTTGGCAGTTTCTGGGGTGTAACACCCACCATGGTCAATTTCAAGCTACCTATGTGATGTTACTGCATGCAGAGTCAGGAAGTGAGGCCCAGTTAGTACATTATAAATATCATGTTTCCACTGGACAGATACAATTGGCATAAATAACCTCAGCAGCAGGTATAAATAGTATAATACAGTAAAATATTTAGGCTTCATTAAGCTTTGATGATCATTTTTAGTAAGATTTATTCAATTGTGTTCTGTAATTTAATATTTAATGATGGTTGTGTTTTGAAAAGTGGCTTACAGAATTTAATGGTCAAGTATTGTGAGTCAGGACCAGCCAATTTCTAGCACACCATTATTATTCTCCTCTCAGCACCTAGCAGACTTTCCATAAGAGGGGCTTGGGTTTGCTTGGGAAGAAAAGCATGAATCTTCTCTCCCACTGTCTTATTCTAGGCAAAATACCATACTTAGTTGAGAGAAAAAAGGGAAGTATCTCCCACCCAGACGCTTACTTTTAAGACCTCACATCCTCAGAACAAGAGGTCATAGTCTTGTAAAGACTGGAGCTTAATTACCTGGGGTCCTGCTCTCACTGGGCAGCTGGTCATTTCAGTACAAGCTGTCAGCAGGATCAGATAGCTGCTCTGACTCATGGGAGTACTGGATTGACCAAACTATTTACATAAAAGGATTGTTTGGGCAGGGTGTTGATAAAACCCAAGGTAATAATGACAAGAAAGAAACAACCGCACAAGCAATAAATGCAAGGGTACATCTAAAATACACGTCTGCTTCAATAAAATATTTCTAACTTTTACGTTCAGCGGTTTTGCAGAACATTTTTCAGGCTCTGGATCTTTGGTCACTGGGTCAAACATACATAGGATTGCACTTTCCCTTGCTTTTAAGTACGTTTTCTGTAGGACTCTGTAAATAGCTAATCCTGAAGTGTTATCTACTTTTGATGACATCAGAGGGCAAACGTGTTTTTGAGCAAAAAAAATTATCTTGTTTGGAAATGTTTTCTTGGTTCAGTGTCTGGCTCAACGTGATCTCTTAAAACAGAATGACTGGTGCATCTTTTAGATGAAAATGGAAGCAGAAGAGCATGACTGAGCCCGTGTTTGTGCAAAAGAGCTTTTAAAACTTTTAGTATAACATTTTCTCTTTGATTTAGAAAGGTTTAGTAATTTAAGAAATAATGAAGTAGTTTTCCAAGGATACTTGAAATATCTCTCAGGAAAGGGGTGACATTATTGTCGCTACAAAAAAACATTTGCTTGATGAAATCTACTTTTAGAATATGAACAAATATAGGTTTCCAATAGGGGAATGCAGAAAACTGTTAATAATAAATGAGAAAATACATTACCTCCATTTGTATTACAGTAAGTTCTACTCTTTGAGAACTTCTATAATAGTACTTCATAAAAAAGAAAAAAAAAAAAACTTTGAAATGTCTTCCACAAATAGAAAACCCTACTGTTGGTTTTCTGGTTAATAAATATTCTTTCCATATTTGAATCAAGAGGTTTCATTTTAAAAAATACAAAAAAAAAAACTATTGTTCATAAGAATATTTAGAAGATGATAAATCACTTAAGGTAACTTGGAACTCAAGACTGCCATCTGATATACTGAATGTGGCTTCACAGTTACTCAAGGGAATCACTGTCATACCAACTGCTTTACCTTAAACCAATGGGATAATGAAAATAACCACAAATCCTACCATTTTTAAATGAAACTGAACAATTCAAAGATTATATTTACTCATTGAAATTGAGAATGAGGTATAAAGGAGAACAATATAACCTGTCCATGAATATATCCACAGCACACAGCATCTTTTCATGAAAAAGGCTGTAAATATTTTGACAACTGCCTCAAGTATAATGCCCACAAGTCCTTAACTAAAATAACAGATTGACAATTCTAGCATTAAAAGCCTCAGAGGGTTATTTAAAATTGCAGCAATTTGAAAAGCCCAACATGAGCCTAGAGATCTGTTTGGAATCTTCATTTCAATAGGTATCTAGATTGAGGAGCTATCATATCAGCTAGGAAAGCTACAGATGATTTGTTGAATGTGGTCATTGCTAAGAGGTGTCTAAGTAACAGGTCTTTGGCATTTCCAAGGGAGACTGATGCTCTGGATCGCATGCTCCTCTGATGAGAAAGGAAAGCATATAAATTCTTAAATTAGGGAGAAAATAAATGTCATTTGTTTAGAACTTTGTACTTTAAGTTTCAATTACAGCAATACATGCCAAGGCCTATTTAACTAGTATCCTTCCCAAATTTTCATGTATATATTTAGGGTGGCAATTTACAGATCAGATAAGCTACAAGGTAAGAAGGGATTGTAACCAGGGTTCTAAAATCATCCAGCTGAGTAAGTGGGGGCATATCTTCCTTGTACTTTAGCCATTTATAATATTTATAATGCTACACATGAGGATCTCTAAGGCAATGTCTGATTTGTAGTTTTAGGAAACTTATGGTGTTATTTTACCAAGTAAGGGCAAATTTGAAATTCAGTTTAGGAGAAATAATTGTTTTGGTTTATCATTAATTATGGTAGCATAAGTTTTAAAAGGTTCATTCACA